>NW_028227260.1:11010618-12273118 GCF_978045245.1 Mus caroli
AAAATACAGTCTGTGGAACCAATTTTAGCAAACAGATAAGATTCTACTAGTATACTGTGTGCTTATATTTATCTTCTCAAGTGTTTCCATGTGATATGCAAATGGTTACCTCTGAAAGTATTGGAAACAACTTCTCCACTCAAAAATCTTGTCTGCAGTAGTAATCTGTGAAACAAACCTTATTAAATACAGAATGCAAGGGTACACTTCATCTCAATAACAAACTCAGTGTTATTCATGTAGTCATTATTGAAGTTTAATTGTAATTACTAGGTGTGGCCTACAGTAATCATTTGAGCAAAATATTTTTCCACTGCATCTCACAACCTGCCTCCTTCTTTTGCCTTGGATTTTCCAGTGCATAATGAGTTATATAATAAGCCTGTGTCTCATCTCTAAAGCAACCCTGGTAACATGGAAGGGTTTAGTGAACTTCAAAGACCTCTACCACTGTTACTACACATCAAGTCTCTGAATAATGATTCTCAGCCTTCCTAATGCTGCAACCCTTTAATACAGTTCCTCATGTTGTGGTGAGCCACAACCATAAAATTATTTTTGTTGCTATTTTGTGACTGTAATATATGCACTGTTATGAATCATAATGTAAATATTAATGCTTTCCAATGGTCTTAGGCGACCCCCATGAAAGGGTCTTTTGACCCCCCAAAGGGTTGAGAACCATTGGACTAGACATATGGTTTAGCAGTTAAGAGCACTTGTTGCTCCTCCAGAGGACCCAAGTTCAGTTCTCAGAACCAACATTAGGTGACTCACAACCACCTGTAACTCCAACTCTAAGGGCTCTGACAAGTGCTGCTTTAAAAGTTAATTTTATGAGTTTCACAAATTGTATCTTGTATCTTGGGTATCCTAAGTTTCTGGGCTAATATCCACTTATCAGTGAGTACATATCTCGTGAGTTCTTTTGTGATTGGGTTACCTCACTCAGGATGATGCCCTCCAGGTCCATCCATTTACCTAGGAATTTCATAAATTCATTCTTTTTAATAGCTGAGTAGTACTCCATTGTGTAAATGTACCACATTTTCTGTATCCATTCCTCTGTTGAGGGGCATCTGGGTTCTTATATGCCTCAGTACAGGGGAACGCCAGGGCCAAGAAGTGGGAGTGGGTGGGTAGGGGAGTGTGTGTGGGGGTATGGGGGACTTTTGGGATAGCATTGGAAATGTAAATGAAGAAAATACCTAATAAATAAATAAATAAAAAGAATAACAATAACAACAACAACAAAAGAAATACCAGAGAAAATAAAATGATCTCATGGCAGTGACTAATTTTTAAAAAAAGTTAATTTTATTTTCAGTTTAGAGTAAACTAGACACCAACAAAGAAATCAGAATCAGCCACAGAATAAAAATGACATTTGGCCTGATGTTTATCTGGCTGCAAACTTAAAAGTCATGCTAGAGCTTCAACAGCCAGGAAATTAAGGGCATCAAGATTCAGAAACTGGGGCAGGAGAAATGGCTCGGTCAGGGGTTAAGAATATTTTCTGCTTTTCCTAAAGACCCAAGTTCAGCTTCCAACACCCCCTATGCTTGGCTCTCAACTGCTTGTAACTGCACACACCTTGAACCCTAGCGCTGGGAAGGTAAAGGTAAGAGGATCAAGACTAACCTCAGCTATATAAGTTCAAGGCCAGCCTGAAATACATGAGACCCTACGAAATAAATAAATAAATAAATAAATAAATAAATAAATAAATCCAAACATTGGAAATCAAGTTACATTATTTGATATTTAAAAAAAAAATCTTACATCCCAGTCTGTTTAAACATATAGGGCCCTCACCTATTTACCTATCTCATATGGTGAATATATGTTGGATATAGAGCCATGTTCCTTTCTGTTTTGCTCTGTTCTAGCTTCTGCTAGGTTTATGCCTCTTGTAACCACCTTCTGTGTCATTGTATCACATGGCCTTGACAATTTCAGAGGTGTTCAACTACTGTGAAATCAGTGTTTTTAAGCTCCAGAGATTTTCACATTCACTCCACTATAAAGTTGTTAGCAGGAAGCCATGACAGAAAAGGTGAAATCCACTTCTATTTTCAACATCAACATGTGAGAATTAAGTGTTGTGTGGTCTTCATAGCTGTATCATCTGGGCTGTTCTCTGCACAACATACAGGAGTACCTCAAACTCAGATGGGATGGCCTGGTGAGAGATGAGTCATTGGACCTACAGACTCCCATTAATGGTGGGAACATTTGCAGGGAAGAGTCCCCCCAGACAAGGGCCAGTAAAATGACTCAGCAGTAAAAGCACTTGCTGCTAAGCCTGATGATCTGGGTTGTATTCCAGGATCCACACAGTGGAAGGAAAGAACTGACTCTCCTAAGGTGTTCTCTGACCTGCACAAATGTGCTATGACATTCAAATACACACACACACACACACACACACACACACACACAAACACACTCACTCACACACACATACAGAGAGAGAGAGAGAGAGAGAGAAGGGGGGAGACAGAGACAGACTATAAAATATACAGTTTTTTTAAAAAATGTTTTCCAGACAAGATGAATTTCAAGATACGAACACGATTTTCTACAGCAAAGAAAAAAATAGAGACTAGATACCCCACAGATATGATGTTGCATATTTATAGAGACAAGAGGATCAGAAATTCAAAATGTACCTAGGCTTTTCAATCCAGCATAGTCTAGAGTCCTAGTCTCAGAACATGTAAGTAGTATGAACACAGAGAGAAATCACTGTCTGGGTCTGATTTTAAATTCAGGAATACAGGGTAGGAGAAGAATCATGAAGTAGGAGTCATAATTAAATAGAATGTGTAATTAATGAAGAATTTAAATGGGAGCCACAAAAGAAATAGGCCTGTAGAGACTCTACCCAGTGAGAATTCAAGTGGCTATCATCCACTTTAATTACATGTGCAAAGTAGAATCTTCAAGCTGAGGTTTAAATATATGGCTTTAGAGGAGTATTTATTCCATTGACAATTTTCTTAGCAATGTTCTCAATCTACCCAAAATTGAAGGTGATTAAAAAGTAAGTTGGCAAAGAAGCATTCTGAGAGGAATGTGAGACCCAAAATTAGAGTCCTAATGTAGTTGAAAATTGTTTTTTACTTTGGCGGGGGTGGGGGATAGGTGCCGTGGAATAGCACTTCATTAGTAGGAAGGAAACAGGGCTGCCTTCTTCAGAAAAATGCTTTTCCCTACTAGACTTTTCAGATATAACAACAACAACAACAACAACAACAACAACAATAACCCAATGTACAGTGACAGACTCTTGTAATCTTAGTTTTCAGAGACAAGAGGATCAGCACAAATTGAAGACTAGTCTGATCCACATATTAGTTTCAGGCCAGCCTATGCTATAGTGTGAGACCCTATCTCAAAAGCAATTCAAGAAATAATCGCAATAATGATACTAGTATGTTTAAGTGTGTACTATGTGTATGCCTGGATACATATTTTATGTGTATGGGCCTGTATGCATACACAGATATGTGTGCCTCTGTGTAAGTTTGCATGTAGAGACCAGAGGTTAACATCAGTCATTTTCCTTGACCATTCTCTACCATTTTTATCTTTATTGAAATAAAATTGAGGTCTCTCTCAAACCTAGAGCTCACCAATTCAACTCATCTATCTAGTCCACTTGCCTTGGGGATCTGATCCAGCATTTGCCAAGGGGCTGGAGATCCAAACTCCCACTTGCATGGCAATCACTGACTGAGACATCTTTCTAGCCACCCAATAATTTAACAATTTAGGAAAAACTTTTGCATCAAATTTCCTGGAAAGACCTCTTGTCCTGTTAGCTTGCCAAGGAAGAAAGTAAGTACCTGCAGTTATGCAGTATAAGAGATTTCTATATTTGGGTTGAGAAAAGTCAGGAGGAGTGAAAAGCTCTGATTGCTCCATTACTTCTCTCTCCACATCTTTGGTATTGTGTGTCACAGACTGGACAGCAGTAGTAGGATTTCTAAATAATAATAACATTCATTTTTAAAAAAACAACTGTAACTAGTCATCACAAATTCTATGACTTTAAAGCAGAATTTTTTTCTTTTGGAGTCTGTTTGTTTATTTGTTTGTTTGTTTTTGAGACAGCCTGGCCTTGAGCTTTGAACTTAATATCTAGGCTCTGAATCCCTGAGGGCTGGGATTATAGGCATATGCCACCAAATTCCTGATCTCCAGAAATGTATCCCCTCACCTGTGTGTGTATGTGTACATGCTTGTATGTCTGTACAGGTGTATGATGGTACATGTGCACATGTGTTCATGTGTGTAAACAAGAGGACCACATCAATGTCTCCATCAATCTCTTGCCATCTTGTATTTTGAGACAAGGTCTCTCACTGAACTTGGAGACTATTCATCTAGAGCAGATTACCAAAAAGTCCTAGGGTTCCTGATGTCTCTACCATCTCAGAGCCAGGAGGGACTCATTCTGTTCTTGGGCTTTCTTTGTTTGTTTAGAAAAGGCCTGATATAAACCAGGTTGACCTCAGCTCAATATGTACTGAAGAATGACCTTGAGCTTCTGATCCTACCTCCACCCCTCTGAGTTGGAGATTACAAGTGAGTACCACAAACTGAATCCAGTTTTTGCATGTGCACATTTGCCTATTTTAGACACTAGATGGCACTGTAGGTCAACCAGAGCGAAATGTGTTTTGGCACAGGTTGAAGACAGAATTTCCTTTCTTCCCTCCCAAACTGTTCCCTGCCCAAGTATGTGTAAGTTTTCCCTCTGGTCAATATGTAAATGTGGCCCTTGTATCATGGAAACCAACATCACATAAAGCCTTATTGGGTATATGGTAGCTCAGGCCTAAACTCCCATGAGACAGAGTTGACCCAATAGGCAATACCATCTTAGGTAATCTAAACCATTTATTATTACTCCTTTATGTATATATTTATTTTAGTGTATACCTGCACATCATGTGTAGGGGCACATCCATGATACATTATGTGTGTAGAGGTCAGAGAACAATTTATGAAATTTGTTTTTTTTCCTTCCACCCTGAGTCCAAGAAATGGGACTTGGGTCATCAAACTTCTGTTTGTTTCCTTTATTTCTTTATTTAAAAAAATATATATGTATGTATGTATACACATACACACACACACATAGATAGATAGATAGATAGATAGATAGATAGATAGATTATATGGTTTCCCAGAAATATGAACTTTGTTATGTTATATAAAACACATTTGAAAATCCTTGTCACATTTTTATGTTACTACATTTTGTCCTTAATATGATTTTTTTTCAAAGAAAGGCTGTCTTAGAACTCACTATGTATGCCAGGATGACCTCAAACTCACAGAAATCTGTTTTATTTCCAACATTATATTTTTGTTGATTATTTGGGAATTTCACATAACTTACTCCAATAATATTCACTTCCCAGTCCTCCAACACCCTCCCACCCTTGTGACCTCCCCACTCCCCCGCCCAAGAAAAAAGGAAGGAAGAAAAATTGAAACAAAAATCACAAGCCCAATATGTGTTACCCATATACTCACTAGAGATTGGTCAAACTCTCAGTGGCCAGCCCCTTAAAGAAAACTGAGCCTTTCCCCACTTAGACAACGCTGCCCCTTACCAGGAGCCATCAATTATTGAGAGCTACATTTTAGCATACTTATCACAATTTTAAGAGTTTGTTTCAGTCCCTTTCTGCCTAGGCTGTTGTTTTGTTTTGTTTTGGGGGTATTTTTGAGGAGGAGGAGGAGGAGGAGGAGGAGGAGGAGGAGGAGGAGGGGACTGGGAAGGGGTTGTCCCAGAAGCCTTTCACGTCCATTTTTCACCTGTGAGCCTGCCATCATCAATACCACTGCAAAAGTAGCCTCCTTCCCCTTTACAGGCAGCGGAAGCACCAGATCATAGACATCCACATATTTCTGGTGACAACATGGACTGTGACATCCACATGGCCTCTGGGATCAGCACGTGCCACAGACCTCAGCATGGTCTCTGGTGGCAATACAGACTCTGGACATCAACACAGCCCTCACCCACAGCACAGGCCATGGACATCAATAAGATCCCTGTTTGAAGTAGAACAATGGACCCCAGCACCTCAGGGGCAGCATGGACCAAGGACTTCAACATGACCTCAGGCAGAAATCCCAACTATAGATACTAACTTGGCCCCCTGCTGTAGACTATGGTATCAACCTGGCCTCCTTTGGTAGTCTAGACCACTGATATCCACGTGAACCTTGGGTTTCAACTTGGCCTGGGGCAATAGCATGGACCACGGATACCAGCATGGCCTCTGGGAGTGGTCTTTCAAGGAAGTCCAATCCAGAAAATGATCAGTTCCTCATCTTGGACATCCTGCTGTTGCTCAAAGTCAGGGAGATCATGTAGTTGAACAACATGTTGAAGTGTAGAGGTCTGCACTAGCTTCAGGCTGCTACTCACACATACACACACACACACACACACACACACACACACACACACACACACACACACACTGCCCTACTCAGCAACAAGCTCCCTGGTCCACCGCAGCCTTCTCTAACACCTGTCACCATTGTTAAGTCTTTAATCCTCCCTCTCTCTACTGCATATTGCTCTGCTCCTCCATCTTTCCCACCTTTCCATCTCATACCTGCTTGTCATAGTGTCATTGGAAACTGCAGTATGACACACAGTGTACCCTTTCAGCCAAACAGCTTTACATGCAAACATTGATTGCTGTGAGTCATTGGTCTGGCTCAAGGTCTTTGGCTTCTGACATACCATAAATACTGGACCATTGCTGAGACTCATCTCGGATATCCTCTTGTTACCTGGAGTCAGAGTGATCCCGAGGCTAAGCAGGGCATCTGAGGGGAGTCTCTATGCTACATCCAGGATGCTACCAATTGATGTCAGCCACCCCAAGGCTTGCTGGGCTCTACTACCTTTGTGATTGTAGCCTGTAGGTAGCACCACGGCCCCGTGCTCTTTGCCTCCCAGTGGGGCAAGCAGCAAGGGCTGCAGCCACAGCATCTCCATCCTGGGGGTAGCCAATGGGTCAAGGCCCTATTGAGTAATTACCCCTGGTTCTACAAGATTGGCTCCTCCACACACTCCAGTACCTGGAAGATGGAGTACATGTGGGGTAAGCAGACTCAAAGCACTGGATCTTGGAGCAGATGGTAGCCAAGTTGGTCTGGTCTGCCTTTCTTCGCCCATGCAGGCCTTCTGCCACCCATGCCTAAAAATGTAGATTTTATTTTTTTAAATTTTGTATGTGTATATGAGATAGAGAGGTAAGGAGAGATAGAGACAGAAAGAACACATGAGTGTGGTACCCTTGAAGGCATCAAATCCAATGGAACTGGAGTTATAAGCAGTTGTAGGCCATCCAATGTGGGTCCTAGGAATAAAACTCAGATCCTCTGGAAGAGCAGCAAGCACTCTTGATGGTGGAGCTATCTCTCCAGTTCCATCGGGTTTTCTTTGGTGAGGACTGTTTTTGCATTTGTTTGTTTGTTTGTCCTAGGCTGGTCTTGAACTCCTGATCCTTCTGACTCTGCCTCCCCAGTGTTGGGATTTATAGGCTTTTGCAATCTCACTCAGCCTGCCTTATACCCTTTGCAAGGTTGGTGGCTATATGAAAGCAGAATTCTTCTGTGTAACAGCAAAGCAAGACAAATGCAAAACAAATCTGACCTTAACCAAGGAAATACATGGTTTCTTTCCCCTTTAAGGAAGAAACAATTACCCTTGTAAACTACACTGAAAAACTTGAAGATGCCTGCTGCTTTATCAGTAGATGGCACTATGGAACAACTAAACACAGTTCTGCTGTGTTTGGGCAGTGTTGGCAGAAGCTGGAGAAATAGCTCAATCTAGACTTTTTAAAAAAATCTTCATCTCCAGTGAATTTTTCTGGATGATGAAAAATGATATAAGCTCTTGGGAACATGGATCCATGAAGAAAACAAATAATTCTCCGGAAGGAGAAGAAGTTGCATTTGCCTCTGTTAAGTGCTAGAAAGGTCTTTTGAGCTTTCTATTTAAAACAAAAATGATCCCCCAAAGCAACCTATTTCACCATCATTAGTGCCTTTCCAGGCATCTGTATCCTTGTATTTTACATCATCTGTAACCTTGCTTTGGAATGCCCTAACAGCCAAGAATCTGTCCCCAAATAGGCAAAACTTGCCAGGAGATCAAGTATGATGCTCCATGTGGGGTGAGGATAAGCCTCGGATGGAATCTTAAGCAAAGTCTCTAGGCACTGGATCCCAGGAGGGAGCTCTGGACAGGTAATCACTTGGATTCAAAAGGCAATTTTCCATTGAGAGGCTCAGAGGCATTTCCCACAGTTAGGATTCATTGAAGATGAGACACTGATATGCTGAGTTTGAGACTGGAACAAATTCCTCAAGCTCCTCTAGACATGCCTCTGGAACAGCTGCTAAGAGTCTCAGAAAATCAGTTTTTACATTGTCATCCCACAGCCAAGCCTTGGTCTTGACTGACTGTCCCAAGAGAGGTCACTGATGGCTGAAAACTAGATTGAGGGGCATCTTACAAAATGAAACTAGGATCTGGAGAGATGATTCAGAATTCAAGAGTACTGGACTCTTCTAGAACACCTAGGTTTTATTCCCAGAACCCACATGGTAGCTCACAACCATCTGTAACTCTAGTTTAAGAGGATCCAATGCGTTCTTCTGGATACCGGGCATATATGTAGTATACAAGCATACATGTAGGGCAAACACCCATATACATCAATTTAAATACAAAAAAAAAGAACATAAAACTAACTGGGCATGGTGGCACATGACTATAAACCCAGAACTTGAGAGGCAGAAGCAATAGTATTGACACAAGCTTGAGGCCATCCAGGGGGCTATGTAGTGAATGTCAAGCTAGCCATGGCCATATAATGAGGCCATGTCTTAAAAACACATTAACATGAAACCAAATTATCATGTAAAACTTACATTCTAACCAGGAATGGTGTCCTCCCCGTAGGAGCACTCCAGAGTAGAGGCTGGAAGATGGGGAGCTCAAAGTCAGTTTTGACCAAAGAGTTCACAGCCAACCTAGGCTATATGAAAACCTGTCTCAACAAACAAACAAACAAACAAACAACAGATAAACCAAATCACAGCATCCAAGATAAGACATGCTAGAGGCATGACTTTCATATCAGCAATGAATGAAAATTTAAATATAAATGTGTCTAATAAACATATACTTGAAACATCATTTACTGTTTATGTGAAACTCAAATTTGGTCACTTTGGCTACTGTCCTATCAGCAGGGCAATCATGCAAGTCTTCCAGCAATGACAGCAGGTCTGAATGCCACAAGTCACAGGAGCCTGGAAGTTGCAGTCTTTACGGTGTGAGATATATGTGTGTGTGTATATATATATATATATATATATATGTGTGTGTGTATATATATATATATGTATATATATATATATATATATATATATATCACCAAAATGACAGACAGCCCTAGTTCCAATTCCTACTTTAACAGAAACGAAATATTTAACTAAATTTGGCTTAGAAATCTGGAGGCTGGGCATAGTCTCAAATACCTTTTATCCCAGCACTTGGTAGGCAGAGAGGTAGGTAGATTTCTGTGAGTCTGATGCCAGACTGGTCTGCATAAAGAGTTCTAGATCATCCAGGACTGCATAGTGAGGCCTTGTTTAAAAACAGGACAAAACACACACACACTCACTCATGCACACACTAATTAACTAAAATAATAAAAACTAACAAATTTTGGTTAGAAATTTTTAAGAAAAGGAAAATAAAAGCATCACAGAAAGCAATTAAATACCATTTTTTATTTTTTAAATTTTTATTAGATAATCTCTTTATTTACAATTCAAGTGTTACCTCCTTCCCTCATTTCCCCTCTTAAAACCCCCTATCCCATCCCCCTCCCCCTGCTCCCCAAACCACCCACTCCTGCTTCCTGGCCCTGGCATTCTCCTACACTGGGGCATAGAGCCTTTACAGGACCAAGGGCCTCTCCTCCCATTGATGACCCACAAGGCCATCCTCTGCTACATATGCAGCTGGAACCATGGGTCCCACCATGTGTACTCTTTGGTTGGTGGTTTAGTCCCAAGGAGCTCTGGGGGTACTGGTCAGTTCATATTGTTGTTCCTCCTAGGGGGCTGCAAACCCTGTCAGATCCTTGGATACTTTCTCTAGCTCCTTCACTGGGGACCCTGTGCTCTGTCCAATGGATGGCTGCAAGCATCTGCCTCTGTTTTAGTCAGGCACTGGCAGAGCCTCTCAGGAGACAGCTATATCAGGCTCCTGTCAGAAAGCACTTGTTGACATCCACAATAGTGTCTGGGTTTGGTGGTTGTTTATGGGATTGATCCTCAGGTGGGACAGTCTCTGGATGGCCTTTCCTTCTGTCTCTGCTCCACACTTTGTCTCTGTACCTCCTGTATTTTGATCTAAAGTATCCACTCTGTGGTTTTCCTTCTTCTTGAGATTCATGTGGTTTGTGAATTGAATCTTGGGTATTCCAAACTTCTGGGCTAATAGCCACTTATCAGTGAGTACATATCATGTGAGTTCTTTTGTGATTGAGTTACCTCACTCAGGATGATACCCTCCAGGTCCATCCATTTGCCTAAGAGTTTCATGAATTCATCGTTTTTTTAATAGCTGAGTAGTACTCCATTGTGTAAATGTACCACATTTTCTGTATCCATTCCTCTGTTGAGGGGCATCTGGGTTCTTTCCAGCTTCTGGCTATTCTATGCCCCCAGCTAAAGTATCTAATTTGCTTTTTCCTATCTTTCTCCAGAGACCCCCGGCACATGGAGGAAGTTGACTCCCAAAGACTGCAACTTCCTGTGACTTGTGGCGTCCAGACCTGCTGTCATTGCAGGAAGACTTGCATGATTGCCCTGCTTACAGGACAGTAGCCAAAGTGGCCAAATTTGTGTGTGTGTGTACATATACATATATATCTGATATACAGATATACTGGATGTACAGAAATGTAGAGAAAACTGACAGTTTTACATAGTAGGACAAAATCTAGTGATAACACTAGAGTGGAACTTCTTAGATTTTTCTTATTCTCAGTACCTTTTATCCACGAAATATTCATGCTCCTCCTGGTGTATAATTATACAAAACAGAAATGCAAATCTAACACTGATTATATATCATAAATAAATGTATTTTGAAGCAAATATTTGGTTCTACACAACTGATCATTTATCAAAGATGAAAGGAAATTTATATACTAATCAGATGAATGTGCATATTTATTTTTATATAAAAATGAAATCGTGGCTGAATAGCTAATGCTGTAGGACATGGAGTATCTTCTATACTTTTCGGAGTTGGCTGATATTTTGATTTTATAATTGTTAATATGGAGAATGCTACTTCATATAAATACATAGTACAAGGTTACAGAAGTATGCTTAGGATATTTTCAAATATTGTTGGAAATTCTATCCTACTACCAAGGTAAAAATCACTTAAAGATTTTTAAAAACGGTTGAAGCTGGATGACGGTGGTGCACACCTTTAATCCAGGAAGCAGAGGTAGGAGGATCTCTGTGAGTTCGAGGCCAGTCTGGTCTACAGAGTAAGTTCTAGGACAGCCAGGGCTACACAGAGAAACCCTGTCTCAAAAAAAAAAAAAAAAAAAAAAGAGTGAAAGAAAGAAAGAAAGAAAGACCCCACCACCACCACCACCAAAAAAAAAAAAATCAACAAACAAAAAAGACTTTTGTTGCATTTCCATTTATTATTTTGGGGACCTGCTTATGGCTCTATGGCATCTGGTATATGTGTGTTGTGGTGCAAGTCAGCTCCCTCCTTCCTCCACCATGTGGGTTTCCAGGGACTGAACTCAGATAGGTCTTTGGCTTATAGAGGCAGAGGTGCCTTTACATGTTGAGCCATTTTGCCAGCCCATGATTTCATTTTTATTAAACTCAAGTCAGCAAATTAAATAGCATTTTTAAAATCAAACATTCTAACAATGTAGTACAAATATAGATTAATTTGATACTTTAATGTTGAAGAATGCCAATAGGAAAATACTAAAAGTCTTTCTTTTCTGCAAATTATGGGGGGTTTTAAATATAAAAGTAGAAAAGTTTGTGTATACAGTAATAACTGTATAACGTTCAACAACTTGGAGTCTGAGTCAAGGTATTTTAGGCAGGTTTATTGACGCTGTGTGTCATAATGGCATGTGCAGTACAAAGTGTGCATGTAGTTCTTTTAGAACCAAGTCTTCAGGAACATCATGCAATTTCTTCAAGGACTGCCAAGGTCACCTCAGATTCATTATGCTTTTGACTTGGAGTTAAGTGTTAGCCATTGCCCATTTAGAAACCTTTTTATCACTCACGCATTTTCAACAAACCCCACATTAGGACCCGGGGAGCTAGCTCAGTCATTAGTGGTTGCATCACAAGCATAAGGATCTGAATTCAATCCTCAGAACACACATAAAAATGCTGATTGTGTCAGCAAATATTTGAGCCAATACTTGGGGCTTATTGATCAACCTCATCTAATCGGAGAGTCCCAAGTCTCAGTTACTGACCCTTTCTCAAAATAAATAGGGATGAATGGCTCCTGGAGAATGACACACAAGGGCTGAAATATGGCCTCTACATCTACATTCTCTCTCTCTCTCTCTCTCTCTCTCTCTCTCTCTCTCTCTCTCTCTCTCTCTCTCTCTCTCTCTCCAATATATACATATGTACATACATACATACATACATACATACATACATACATACATACATAAAATGTTAAACTGGGCCTAATGGTACAGGCCTGTAATCTCAGAAAACTCAGACCAGAAAATCACAGGTTCAAAGCCAGCCTGGGTTACAGAGTGAGTAGAATGCCAGCCTGGGCAAGTTACTGAAGCCCTGATTTAAAATAAAAAGTTAAAAGTGGGCTGATGGCTAAAACTCAGAATAATTGGCTAGCATTTGTGAAGCCCTGTGCTCAACATCTGGAGAGAGAGAGAGAGAGAGAGAGAGAGAGAGAGAGAGAGAGAGAGAGAGAGAGAGAGAGAGAGAGAGAGAAGCAATCTATAAAGACATTCAGATCCAGAAGAGGGAGGGAACCCTGGATAAAGAGCTGAGAAAGACTCAAAGAAGAGTTGGGATAGAAGAGAGTCTTGAAAGCTGTCTAGAACTTGCATAGTGGCTGTGGAAGAGGTTTAGCATTCTATACATAAACAAATGTGAAACACAATAAAATCCACAGTGCAGGACCCTAAATGCTCAGCAGAGTATTTGAGGTCTACAGAAATGGCTAAGGATGGAGAAAAGGTTGGATCAGGAATCCATAAAAACTGAAACACCCTTCCCCAACCACCATCCAAGCTTATTCTGGCACATGCCTTGGTCTACTAGGCAAAAATTATCCCTTGAAAGTCCCTCAGAGTCCCATGAAGAGCCTGCATCTTTCTTTGTAGAGTGTGGGCAGTCATAAAGCTTTTCATAGCTAGGCAGTGGCACGATCCAATCTGTGATGTAGGCAGATTCACTTGGCAACTCCACACTTGAAAGACTGAAGAAGAGAGAGAACTAGAGATGGAAGAAACATTCAGAGACCAAAAAGCCTTTGTTGGAAGACACATGGAGGTAACAGTCTAAAGAAGACCAAGACCCCAGAACTGCAAATAAGAGAAGAAATGAAAAAAAAAAACCCAAAAACGGGAAATTGGTAGCAAAATTCAACAACTGTTACATCCAAAGGACTAAAAGAAATTAAGGAGGGATTCAAAGTTTCAGAGAACAGTGATGTTCTTAAGGACAATAGCCTTTAAACTGGCAAGTTGCTCTGAGATTAGAGGTGCATTTGAGTAGAGGATGGAGCACAGTTGGCGCACTGCTTGCTGAGCATAAATAAAGCTCGGCTTCAGTTCCCAGCACTGCATAAATCACAGGAACTGGACACGGATGGAATACACAGCTGGAGCTGTACACAGTTGGAAGGCAGAGGAAGTTTAAGACAACCATCTAGGGCTGGAGAGACGGCTCAGTGGTTAAGAGCACCGACTGCTCTTCTGAAGGTCCTGAGTTCAAATCTCAGCAACCACATGGTGGCTCACAACCATCCATAATGAGATCTGATGCCCTCTCCTAGGGTTTCTGAAGACAGCTACAGTGTACTTACATATAATAAATAAATCTTTTTAAATGACAATCATTTATCTACACAGTAAATTTGAAACCAGCCTGGTCAATGTAAGGAGATCCCATCCCAAAATAAAAGGATGGAGAAAAGGAAGGGTAAGAGAGAGAGAGAGAGAGAGAGAGAGAGAGAGAGAGAGAGAGAGAGAGAGAGAGAGAGAGATCATTAGGATACGTTTTGAGCCAAAAGACTAATAAATAGATTAGCTGAACTGGTTAGTCTAATCAGCTTTGAGACCATGGGATTGCAGGCAAATCAGAGCTGCCCATTCAGATTCACACTTGAGTGCTGGGTGCCTTTTTAGACAAGTAATTAAGAGAGAAAAAGGTATACTGTGGCCCTATTCTTGAGAATAAAGAGCAAGAAGCTAAAAGAAACCAAAGAAAAGAGAAAGCAGTAGATGTTGGGTGGCTTAGTGACTCACTCCTATAATCCCAGCACTTAGGAGATGAAGGCAGGAGGATCAGGAGATCAAGGTGGGGAACCAGAGAAGTTGCTCAGTGGTTAAGAGCTCTTGCTGCTTGAGGTGGTTTTTAAAGAAAATGGCCCCCACAGGCTTATAGGGAATGGCAGTACCAGGAAGTGTAGTCTTGTTGGAGTTGGTGTGGCCATGTTGGGGGAACTGTGTCATGTACAAGGCTTTGAGGTCTCTGGAGCTCAGCTAGGCTCAGTGGCTCACAGTCAGAGGAAGATCTGCTGCCTGGGGATCCAGATGTAGAACCCTCATCTTCCTTTCCAGCACCATGTCTGCCTGCATGCCACGAAGCTTCCAGCCATGGTGATAATGGACTAAACCTCTGAACTGTAAGCCAGCCCCAATTAAATGTTTCATTCTTGAGAGTTTCTGTGACCATGGTGTCTCTCGTAAGCAATAAAACCCTAATTAGGACACTGCTCTTCGGGAGGACCTGAATTTGATTTCCAGCACTATCATGGTGTCTCTTGAACATCTCTCACTCCAGTTCCATGCAACAAAATGCTGTTTTCTGGTCTCCATGGGCGCAAGACACAGTCAAGACACAGGTAGGGAAAATGCCCATGCATTTAAAATTAAAATTAAATTAAAAAAGAAGAAGAAGAATTTGAAGCTAAAGTTGATTAGATACTGAGTCAGCCTGGACTATAGGAGACTCTGTATTAAAAAAAAAATCCTGGCTTGGTGCAAATGCCATTAATCCCAGTTTATGCGACAGTGCTCCCACTGTTCATCTCTGAATTCAGGTTCAGCCTGATTCACTTGGTGAGTTCTAGATCAGCCAGAGCTACACAGTAATTTTTTTTCTCAAAACAAAACAAACAGACAAAAAGAACAATAACAAAACCCAAAGAGGCCTGTGGATGTGTCTCAGGTGACAAAGTGTTTTCCTAGCAAGTCTCAGCACTGCATAATCAAAACTTGAAGGTCATCCTTTGCTGCTGCATAGTGAATTTAAGGTCAGCCTGGATTATGAGAGACTCTGTCTCAAGAACAAAACCAAACTAGAGAGAGAAGGAGAGGGAAAGGGAGGCAGGAGAAGAAGGAAGGAGAGACAGAGACAGAGAGAAAAAGAGCAGAGAGAGAGAGAGAGAGAGAGAGATACAGAGAGAGAGAGAGAGAGAGACAGACAGACAGACAGAGACAGAGAGAGACAGAGAGAGAGAGATGGGAGGGGGCTACTAACTGCATGAACTGAGCCTATGCTGGCTCACACAGGAGAGCCAGCTTTCTATGGGCCACAGACAAGTGTTTGCCTACCCGATACCCCTTGAACAGAGCAGCATCGTGCCTTGAAGAATCCCTTTGTCTCATTTTAAATCACACTGTAAATATTATTCACTTGTGTGTGCACAGTGCTCAGTAACAGTGGGTGTGGTTCACACCAGTGCCATGGCCTACATGCAGAGACGAGAATCAACCCAGTGGGAATCAGTTCTCTCTTGCTACCTTTTACCTGGAGAGCAAACTCAGGTTGGCACATTTGCCAACAAGCACAGTTACTGAGCCATCGTACTTGCCCAGGACTGAAGAGCCTCTTCTCAGCTCCAGTCACTGTCACAGATACTCAGGGCTTGGCATGTTTGCCAGTCTTTGTCCCATGAAGCTCTCATTTTGCCGGTTGTCTCATTCCTCATTTGTCTTGAAGTGACTCAATTACACACATCCCGCTCTGCGCCCTCATAGGACACTTCTCGACCTTCCATTGGCCCTCCAATAATTCAGCCAAAGGACATTCTGATGTCACTGACTTTCAACAAAGGCTGTGCCATTTACTGTCTGTGACTTGAAGTTGATTAATGAACCTGCCACATTTGATTCAATTCGGCTAGCAGGGGCCTAGAACAGTGACAACTGGAATTCATAGTCACTCGGTTGAATCAGATTTTGCAAAGTGCCTGGGTGCTACATGTTACTAGTGTGTATTGTACTGCCTTCATGTTTTCATTTCGTCTGCACCATGATGTTTTTAGCTGAAAAGGAAGTATATACTGGCCATGTACTCAAGAGATGGGGCAGTGGAGAGCAGAGGAATAGCATGCTAATGGGGGGAAACAGTGAAAGGCTTTTCCCGAACAGTGAAGACCTTTGTGTAACTGAGGAACAATGGAAAGGACTGAAATCAGTTCAAAAGCAGGAGATGGACTTTGTAGGGTTGATGGGATCTGAAGCAGGCAGGAAGAACTTAAATCATGACTGCCAGGGACTAAAGAGAGGGCTCAGCAGTTAAAAGCATTGGCTGCTCTGGAGGACCCAGGTTTGATTCCCAGCACCCACATGGGATTTCACAACAGTTTGAAACTCTTGTCCCAGGAGAATCAGTCCTCTCTTCTGGATCTGTGCTGAACAGACATACTGGCACACTCTCATACATATAAAATAAATAAATAAAATACCCAAAAACAAATCACAAGCACCAAGACAAAGAAATTCTTGTCTCTGTTTCTCTCTCTCTCTCTCTCTCTCTCTCTCTCTCTCTCTCTCTCTCTCTCTCCCTCCCTCCCTCCCTTCCTTCTCTTTTGTGAGTACAGTCTCTCAGGCTGACCTTGAATTTCCTTTGTAACTAAGAAGGAGGATAGTCTTGAACTCGTGACTTCAATCCCCAGGTGCTAGGATTACTTGTATACCATCATACCCATTCTCCCTTTATTTTGCTTAAAAACCCATTTTCAAAGATTTATTTATTTATGTATTTTATGTATATGAGTGCTCTGTCTTTATGTACACCAGAACAGGGCAGCAGATCCCATTACAGATGGTTGTGAGCCACCATGTGTGCGCTGCAAATTGAACTCAGGACCTATAGAAGAGCAGTCGGTGCTCTTAACCACCGAGCCATCTCTCCAGTCCCCTAAAAATCCATTTTTAAAAACTTCTGTCAAAGCAATAAGAATCTCTCTAAATAGAAATTTATCAGTAGTTAGCTGAGAAAGCCATCATGCCAAATGTATCATTATTTATTCACTGAAATCTTGAAATTTTCATGCATGGACTGATAAAAACAATATGCAATATATTTAACAGTTTAAAAATCAATATGGTCAAATGTATTAAATAAAAATGGAGGTAAACAGTTATGGCACCAAATACAATCAAAATCCCCTATGCTACATGCTACCAATTAAAATTTGAACTAGGCCTAGGGATTATAACTCAGTGGTAGAGTGTTTGCCTATTATGCTCAAGACCCATGGGTTCTATCCCCAGCACCTAAGAAAATAATAAATAAATAAATAAATTAATTAATTAATTAATCTCAGGACTGAGGCTGTATATAGTTCTGTTGGCAGAGAACTTGCTAGGCGCCCTGGCTTTGAACCCCAGCACCAAATAAACTGGCAATAATAGCATATGACTATAATGCCAGTATTCTGAAGGTGGAGGTAGGAGGATCATGAATTCAAGGTCATTTCCAGCGGCATTGGAAGTTTGTTTGAGGCCAGTCTAGGATTCATGAGGCCCTATCTCAAATAATGGAAAATAAATAAATTAAGCTATATTGATCTCTATAGCTCAGGAACCTAGGTCAGACTACAACTTGTTTGTTCTCCCTTGCTTTAGCCTCCTGAGGCCTTCATCCTTAACCTCCCTCCACAGCTTTGCTCAATTCTCAATATGAGAGGTTATAAAAAGGCTCAGAAATGAGACACACTGCACCCCTGCTCCCCGCACACCATCACACACTCTGATGTGTAATAGACATTTTGTAGTCTTGGGGAACTGGTGTCCTGGAAGATGCAGGTTTCAACCAAAGCTAGTAGTTATAGATAAGGAGAAAGCAATAATTCAGTCCACACTAAACAGGAAGTGACCCAGAAAGACACAGGAACCCATGGAGCCACATAAGGTCACCTCAGGGACAAGAGTGGGGAGTGGACCAAGCTGAGTGAGGCCAAAGTTAGGATTAAAGCACAAGTAGTGACAAGAGGGAAAAGTCAAGTTAGGGAGCCCCATTCTTAGAAATGGTGGTGGATGACTGTGGTAGGCCTCAGGCCACTGCCTGCTTACAGGAGGTACTTGCCGTTCACTATTCTGGTGAACACAAGAGTCTTTTAGTCTCTTGAATAGAATGTACATCTCTAGGGAGGTATGGTCTCTTTGGAAATTGAGTGGAAAACATGTATTGCTCCCTAAAAGGCATAGGTGTACACAAAACCTCCACATTTTGCAAAGGGTTTGAGAGAATTGTGGACCCGTTGGGAATAAATACTCCCAGGATAAGAGAATAAACATCCTGGGATCAGAATTTCTACTCTAGATTGTTTTCCCTTTGTGATGCTGGGGACGGACCTCAGGGCTTTTGCACATGCTAAGCATGTGCTCTATCACTGAGCTATATACCTCTAGCACCTACTCTCGGATGTTTAGGTGCACTCTGGCCCATTACTGAAATGAAAGTATTTCATTCTCATACATTGAAGAAAGTTTGTCTTAAAGGTTCTTGGCAACCTACTCTCCCTAGCTCCTTCCCAGCACAATTGGGAAAGCTGAGCTGCAGGGCCAATGTGCCTGCAAATCCTTGGCATGGTGGCTCACACCTAGAATCCCAGCACTTGAGAAGTGGAGGCAAGAGAACCAGGAAGACCAGCCTAGGCTACAGGAGACGGTTTAAAACAAGCAAGCAAACAAAACCATAGTGAAACTGAGAAAAAATGCTGATCGTGACGGCTTACGCCTGTAATCCTAGCACATGGGAGCCTGAGACAAGCTCACCTCACCACAGATTTGATGCCTGGGCTCCATTACATTCTGAGATGAAGGCTAGACTTGGCTATGTGAGGCTTGAACAAAATAGAATACTCCAAAGTAACAGCAGCAAAATAAATGCTATGGCTTCTTTACCACTGTTTTTCTGCCCCACCCCCAACCCCCGTTTCATCTTCCTCTCCTGTGAAGGAACAGTGAGAAGCAGATGGGTTGAGAGTGCTCTGGGAACCTTTGAGTATATTTTTTGCATGAGGTGGGAGTTATGGGTTGAATTATGTTGCCTAAAATTCATAGACTGAAACCTTAGTCTCCACCCCCCTGGAAATGAAGAAATGGGGTCATTGCCGATGCAGTTATGTAGAATGAGATCATCAAGGAGTAGAGGGGATCCTAATTCAGTAGGACTGCTGCCTTTATTAAAAGGGGAAATTTGGACACAGGAACTCAGAGAGAACATCTTGTCAAGATGAAGGCAGAGGTAAAGTGCTCATATGCCAAGAACTGCTGGGTTGCCAGCAAGCCACCAGAAACTATGAGAGAGGCATAGAACAGGTTCTCCCCAATGACCTTGGAAGAAATCAATGCTGCCCTTCACCTTCATGCCAGAATTTGGCCTCCAGAACTGAAAGATAGTGTTAGGGTTTTATTTCTGTAGTACAGTGCTTGCCTGGTATACATGAACCCCAGGTTCAATTTTCAGCAACATAAAAGAGAAAACATTCCCAGGGGCTGTTGAGATGGTAAAGGGGAGTTCCATCAACACTAAGGATCTGAGTTCAATCCCTGGGGAGCCACATGATGGAAGAAGTCATCTGACTCCTACAACTTGTCCTCCAAACTCCACATGCTTACCCTGGTATGCGCTTTTACACACGTAATTTTTTTTAATTTACTTTAAAAGTACCCTGTGAGTAGTAGGTACTTTGCTACAGTAACCTAAAAGGGTAAGTAATATGGCGAGTGTTCCTACCCTTGTTTGGGCTGAGCACTGTCAGAACATAAAGAGGGATTGCTGAGTTTTACAGGGAAATGCCCTTCCTGTGCAAGTATTTCTTTGATGAAAGGCAGGAAACAAGAAGTGCATGGAAATAGAGCAGTTCAGGCCAGCTGGATCTGACCAAAGGGAGCAGGCAGTAGGTTTGTTTGGTTTTAGGACCGAGCAGGCTTCAGAGCAGGAAAAAGACGAGAAATGAGGTCAGAGAATGGAACAGGAAAGTAGCTTAAAGTAAATGAAACTGGCTTCACATGGATTTAGTTATGGAGAAAGGACTGTGGGGACAGAGAAGACTAGTGAATCGCATGTAACCTCATCAGCAATCGCCTCCCTAGCATCCACCTTCAATTGCCATGCATTGTAAGCAAAATCTTAATAGAAGAGTCAACTAGCTCGTTGCCCTAAGTCCCTTACACTCTTGGTCTGCTGGTGTCATGGAAAGAAAGTACCATGGACTGGGTACTTTCCAGCAAAAGTACATTTTCTCAAAGCTCTGGAAGCTTGAAACTTGAGATCAAGGTGTATCAAGTTTCATGTGTCTTGAGACCTCTACACTTGGTTTTTGGATGACTACTCTCTTACTACGTTCTTACATGGCCTTCTATATGATAGCACATCCCTGGGGCTGTCTGTCTATTGACAAGGATGCCAGTCATATCTGATGAGCAATCTACCATAAAAGACTCATTGAATCATTGTTACTTTCTTTGTAAAAAAAATTAGATTTATTTTATGTGTATGAATATTTTGCCTGAAACACATGTGCTGGTTCCCCCAGATGTCAGAAAAGAATATCAGATCCCCTGGAATTGGAGTTATAGATAGATGCCTGTAAATACCATGTGAATTCAGGGAATTCAGCCCAGGTTCCCTGTGAGAGCAAAAGGGGAGGATGGGAGGAAAGGATTGTGTGTGTGGTGGGTTGACTGGGGAGAGGGGCAGTGAGCAGGATATAAAATGAATTTTAAAAAGTACTTTTAAACCAATGTGCCATCTTGCCAGCTCCTTGGTTATTTTTAAAAAAGGCTCAGTCTCCACATTACATTGAGGATAAAGGCATCGACATATACATTTCAGGATAACACCATATGACCTAAAACCCCACCTTTGTAGTAAAGTATGGAAAATCAAGAGGAACATACCTGGTCTAATAGAAGAGCCAGGGAAGGAGAGCAAAAGCTACTACTGTGGGGTACAGTTTCAAAGGGAGAACACCAGGCAGAAGGGATGCTACTAAATTGGTGGAATGCTTGCCTAGCATGCACAAGGCTCACAAGTTGATCCACAGCCACATAGACTGTACACAGTGACTCATTCCTGTAAGTCTGGCACCAGGAGGTGGAGACAGTAGGATCATGTGGTCAAGCTCATCCATCCTTAGCTACATAGAGACCACCCTGAGCTGAAGAAAGAGGAGAGAGGGAGAGGGGAAGGGGGAGGGGAGGGGCAGATGGGGGGAAGGGGAGGGGAGGAGGGTAAAGGGAGAGGGAGATTAATTGAGAGCTTGTTACTGGTTGCAGTTTCTAAGAATGCAGACCCTAAGATATAAGCACAGGATGTTTATAATTAGAGGGACCCTTAGGGTCAACCCCTGTGGACCAATGATGAGTACTGCAGGGTGGGATGCTGCCCTGCAGGTCCAACTACAGCCACCAGGAAGTTAGCTTTTCCGCTTGAGTTGGCCTTTATGACCTTTATCACCGCTTATCTCAATTATCAAGGATACAGGTCTACTGGGTCCAGCTGCTCTCTGCAGCTAAGCCACCTCTTGAAAGGACTCCATGCTGGTGGAGAAACAAGCCTTTCCCCAAACATGGCTCAAAGTTGTGCATCAAAAAAATCTAAAAAAAAAACGCCTTAAGCTTATATATAGTAAGACTATGACTATTTAGTGAGGGCTTCTTTAAATTTTTATCCCTAGAATCTCTGATTCTTACTCAGCAGGATTTCAAAAAGTACCCCAAATTCATCACCGGTCACTGATCTCCCAACCCCAAGAAACTATCACTTCACTCTCTTATATTTGTTTTCATTGCCTAGTGGTATTTCATTGAAGGGATATACCACATTTTGTTTAGCTGTCCATTTATAGACATTTGAGTTGTTTCTGCTATTTTTTACTATCATGAATAAATGCTATTACTCTCAGTAATATTGGATTTTTATACTGGGATTTTGCTAGTTTTACTAATTGATTGGTCACTTTGCTGTTAAAGTGTCAACTGTCAGGGAAAAAATACACCTATCACATCAATACTATCAGATGGCTTCAAAGAATCTTTTAAGTGTTTTTCTGAGAACTACTTTTGAAAGGGAAAATAGCAAATCAAGAATGATATGAGGTCCAGGAAAGTGGATAGAAGGGGAGACTGGGATCCCCAAATAAACAGTATTGCCTAGACCTTCCCTAGTATCAGTGAATCCATGGGTAAGATTTCTAAAGGCTTCTAATATATTGCAATCATTTAGTCTTTGTTTCTAGTTAGGTATTCCTTTACTCGGTCGCTGGTGAATAAATATGAATCTCTGAAATCTATTATCCGAATTCTCCTTTGCTCTGTTTTGTGTTTTCTATTATTTGGGGTTGTTGTGACAGGCTTGTACTATGCAACCCTGACTGGCCTGGGCTTTTCTGTGTGAACCAGACTGTTGTCCAAATTTTGTTTATTTTCCTGTGCCTGCCTCCTCCAAAGTGCTAGGATTAAAGGCATGAGCCACCATGCCAGACTTGTATCCACAAAGTCTAGAAGTTATATATACACATACATATACATATACATACATATATATATATACACACACATATATACATACATACACATATATATGCATATATACATATATATGCATACACACATGTATATTGCCATTAATTTCTAAGAAATCAAACTTCTGTTTTTATTTGGTTAGTCTATATAATGTTTCATGAGATGATTGCCCTATTTACAAATTATAAAGTAACAGGGTTCCATCACCCCTTGGTGTTTCATGATTACTTTTTGATTATGTCTATGCATATGAGCAGTTTAGAAGAGAAATAATCAGGAAAATATAACTTAAGATGATTGGCTGCTCCTTTTATTTATCTCCACTGTGATAAATTCAATGTTTTCTATGTAAATAGTGCTCATTAGTCTTTGTTACACGGATGAACTCAAGCCAACCTGGCCATTTGCTAGAAATTCTTGTGGGAGATGAAACATTTAATATGCAAGAGACTAACAAAATTGGTTTTAGTTAAATGGTTATATTGTTGATGTCAATTGGTTTTAAATTCTTTGTTTCCTACTTGGACGATAAACATGGCTTTTCTTTTGATTTTGGAAACTGGCATGTGCAAATGAAAGGTTTTGTTCTAAAGACGGCTAGCAGTTACCTTTAAAAAACAATTCGTGTATGGGTGTATGCAAGTTCAACTGGGTAAGTGCAGGTGCCTTCCTGTGGAGGTGTGAGCACAATCCTGGGTTTCTGCCTTTGCTTTCCATCCTGTTTGAGACAGGGTGTCTTTGTTGTTCACTGATGCATATGCCAGACTAACTGGCCCATGAGCTTCCAGGAATTCTCACTTCTCATCTCACTATAGAAGCTCCAGCAGCAGGCACAAGGGGGTGGAATGAGGTGGGGGGTAGAGTACATATGTGTGCTACTGTGTCCAGTTTTACATGGGTTCCGGAGATCTGAGTACGGGTCCTCATTCTTGTGTAGCAAGTGCTTTATTCCCAGAACCAGCTCACCAGTCCTTGAAACAGTTATTACTGAATAATAAACTCCTCCTACAGCCACTACTTTACTAGTGGCTTCCAATTGTTTAATTAGGAACCTACCATTTGAACAGGGTGTATATATAGAGCTAATTCTATTCTAGGCAGTACCAGCTAGGGTGCCTTGACTAGGGCTGGAGGATACACTTCCAGAAGTGGCTCTCCTGCCTGGCTGGTAAGTTGGGAGGAGTAGTAGTAAGTTGACTCCTCTCTTTATGGTAGCTTGAGCTTCCTCAAAAAGGTGACTTCATAAACCATAGGGCACCGCAAGAGAAGCAAGTGAAAGTTAGGCTGTCTGTTAGAACTTAGACTTGAAAGCCAATGTTATTTTCACATCGGGCACAACATCATCTGATGCAAGACGAAGGAATATAGGTACTCATCAGTAGATGGAAGTGGTTTAGAAGTCATTGTACAAAGGACTTGTGTGATGAAATACATAGTTCTGGCTATTTTGGTGAAAATATAGTCTGTCCTAGGTCTTAACAATAATTTCCCCATGTCCTAATTTGCCTAGTTGGTCCTATAACGTGTTTTGTATTTTTTTGTTTGTTTGGTTGGTTTGGTTTGGCTTTGTTTTTGGTTTGTTTTTAGACAAGATTTCACATATTCCTGGCTGGCCTCAAACAACTTGTGGTCTTCCTGCCTCTATCACCCATGTGTTGGGATCGATCGCCAGTGTGTGCTACCATGTTGGGGTGATACAGCACTGGGGATCAAACCCAGGTCCTCATTTCTGCCAAACAAGCACTCTACCAACATTCCTCAGCCTCATAAAGATGTTGGCTTTCATTTTTGTGAGTTTTCTTTGCATTGGTCATTTAATTAGTTTTTTCTTAGCATATAAGGAAACTCATTTTGTTGTGATATTTTCATTAATATAATTGTCTTGGTGATAATTTTTCTAAGTTGTCCTAAAACTTGTTAGTTATAATATTTGAGAAGTATTTATTTATTGATGAATTTGTTTATTACAGAACTAGGGATTGGATATAGGGCCTGTGAATTGTAGGTAACTTCAATTACAGGGCTACCTCTCCAGCTCTGAAGCTAATGTTCTTTAAAATAATTTTTGTTTAGCAGATTGTTCTTACAGTGCACTAAAAAGGAGGGGGAAGTATGTCTTTCTAGGGTTATCTATTTATTTATACATCCACTAATTTATTTATGAAACAGAATCACATATATACTGGCTGGCCTCAAACTTACTATACAGTCATGTGACAAAGGATGATAATCCTAAACATTTGGTTCCACCTCTACCTCCCAAGTGCTGGGATTGAAGATATGTACCTCCATGCCCTGCACCTACTAGGTTTCTTAATCCATATATGTCTAGTTCCTCTGTGATATGGAAAAGAGAACAGCATATAGCTAAGCATAGATAGAAATAGAATACATGAGAAAAAGTCTGTAAGTATATACATATGCCTAGAGGTATCTTCAAGTTAGTTATGGGAAAATTCTATTTTATAGGTGATGATGAATACAATGGTGAAATCAGATAGGATACAAAGACTCAGAGCAAAGTATTACAGACATCTGGAGAATAGTAAGTTATTTCTATTCAGAATAAATTATCATGGTAAATTATAAAAATTTTCTAACTATTGGAAATTGTGTTATGGCCAGAGTAACCAGGAACTGCCCATCCAGGTCCTATGATTGTCATTTTATTTGCTGGATCATTTGTCTATTCATTCATCTAACTCTCTACCTGTCAATCAATCAGTATGTGTGTGTGTGTGTTTCAATGTATCTTGTAGTCATTGATAGGAGTGTATTTTTTTTTTTTGGTTTTACAATATGGAGAGTCTTTTATTACAACCTATGTCTTAAAAATATATTTAACAATTCATAAAGTCAGGTATCAGGTGGACTCAGTATTTTCTTATTATATTAAAAACAAACTGAGAACTTAGTGGAAAATTCCTGAAGAAGCTCATTTGGTCAAGATTATTCTGTTGTCATGCCTGATGTGCTTCAGACCACAGCTTTATGAGGATTTCTTTTTTATGATTTAAATAGATTTTTTCATATATTCTGATCACAGTTCCCTCTCCCCTACCCCTACTAAGATCTTCCTTATCCATCCAATTCCATGCCTTCCTACTCTCTCTTTTTAGAAAATAAACAGGCAAATAAAAACAGAATAAACTAGGGTAGAACAAAACAAACAAATGAACAAACAAAAAAGCCACGGAAATGAAAAACAAAGGCAAAGCAAGAGAAGCACATACACATGTAGAAACACATGCACACACAGATAGACAACCCATAAAACCACAAAACCAGAAGCCATCATATATAAGCAAAAGACAAGTAAGGTAAAAATGCTCAGATAAAGCATTATTTGACAAAAATATCTGCAAAAATACTATTGAGTTCATTTTGTATTGGTCACTACTACTGGACATTGGGTCTACTCTTAAGTGTGGTTTGCACCCAGTGAGACTGCTTTGGAGGGGTTGTCAATTTGAGATATCTTCTTGGTTAGGGATGGGAGATCATGTCTACTCCCTTCTCTCAGTTCTGGAACCCCATCTGGCAGGCCCTGTACATTCTGCCACAGTCTCTGTGAGTTCATATGATCTAAGTCCTGTTGTATCTGGAAGACACAAAAAAGACAAATATGGTATGTAGTCTCAGAGGTAGTTTATAGAGTGAGGGACTGGGAAGAAGGGAAGTTATTTCCCAGAGAAGGAGAAACAGAATGTATAGTTTTAAAGGAGTTCTTGATGTGCATGTTTGATGCCTGAGCAGGGGCTCCTCCTATCTGTATCTATTGAGAGACCACAGGAGGGTGACCATCCCTCCGGGTTGGAGTTACAGGCTTTTCCAAGACAGTTGGATTGTCACAGGGGTACTGAAATCTGAACTCTGACCCTCGTGATTGCACAGCAAGCAGTCAACTTCAGAGCCCTCTCTCCAACCCTACATCACATCTTGTGTATGTGTGTGTATACATAATTTCTGGAGATTATAACTATAACATTTACCCCTTCCTTTCCCTCCCTCTAATCCCTCCCATATACTCCCCTTTGCTCTCTTTCAAAAATCACAGCTTCTTTTTTTTCATTGCTTGTTTTTACATACCTATGTTTGTGCATATACATATATACTCCTAAATGCAACCTGCTTAGTCTGTATCATGTTACTTGTGTGTGTTCTCAGGGTTGATCATTTGGTATTGGATATCAATTGCTGTGCTTTTCCTCAGGAAAGCCATTTCTTTTGCTGTCAGCATTCCTTAGTTATCTGTGTTCCTCTGTGTAGGGTTGAGATCTCCTGGGTGTTCCCTTTATACTTTCCCATGCCTGTTGTTGATGTCCTTGTTCAATCCACGTTTAGGTAGTTATGTTGGTGAGACTTGATGAGTGTAGTTCTAGGAGAAACAATCTCAGAAAACTCCCTGATCCTCAGCTTCTTACAATCTTTCCATCCACACTTCCACAATGATCCCTGAGCTTCAGGTGTGGAAGTTGTAGTGCAGATGTATTTGTTGGGATTGGACTCCACACCTCTACATTTTCATTTGTTTTGGTTTTCTGTAGTGGTCTCTGCTGTCAAGTGAAGTTTCTGTGATCAGGGTTGAGGACTACACTTATCTGTGAGTATAAGGACAAATATTTAGAATGTACTTAGGGACCATGCTGGTTTAGTAAGGTGGAGGTGATAGATTTATTTATAGGTTTCTTTTTTTTTTTAAGTTTCCACACTGATTCCATAGAGACTGAAGTCGTTTTCAGTCCTACCAACAGTGAGTAAGTGTTGCCTTTCCCTACATCCATCCCAGTATTTGTTGTCAGTTGTTTTGTTGATCTTTGCCATTCTAAGTGGGTAAGATGAACCCCCAAAGATGTTTTAATTCTCATTTCCCTAAGCTATGGAGGATGAACAAATTTTTTGAGGTATTTCTTAGCCATTTTTTCTTCTTTTGAAGATACTCTCTTCAGGTCCCAAGATCATTTTCTTTTAAATGAGTCCTTTGCTTTTTTGAGATTCTTATACAGATATAAATATGAATCCTTACTCAGATATATACCTGGAAAAGATTGTCTCCCATTCTGTGGGCTTCCTCTTCACCCTGTTGATTGTTTCCATTTTCATGGACTGAAGAATTAAAAAGGATTTATTTATTTTATGTATGTGAGTCTTCAGACACACCAGAAGAGGGCATCAGATCCCATTACAGATGGCTGTGATTGCTGGGAATAGAACTCAGGACCTCTGGAAGAGCAATCAGTGTCCTTAACCACTGAGCCAACTCTCTGGCCCTTTCATCAGAGATTTAAAGGGTATTTTTTGTCTTTTCATAATTTATTGTGTAACAATAAATTCATAATAATCTATTGTCTTAACTAGAGCAGTTTTCCATATAATCTAGCTGAATGTGAATATTTGGCTGGGACAAATGAAGGCTAATCTCTCGCTCTTGCTCTCTCTCTCTCTCTCTCTCTCTCTCTCTGTTTCTTATTTTTATTCACTTTCCATCCCAATATCAGCTTCCCCTCTCCTCCCAGTACCCCTTTCACACAGATCCTCCCCCATTCCCCCATTCCTTTCTCCTCTGAGACAGTGGAGGACCCCCTGGCACATCAAGTCACTGCAGAACTAGGTGCATCCTCTCCCATTAAATCCAGACAACCTGGCCCAGTTAGGGGAACAGGAGCCACAGGCAGTCAACAGTCAGTAACAGGTCCTGCTTCAGTTGTTGGGGACCTGCATGAAGACTAAGCTGCACATCTGTGCACATGTGCGGAGAGGTCTAGTTCCAGCCCAGGCTCACTCTATGGTTGGTGGTTCAGTCTCTTGGAGTCCCCAAGGGTCCAGGTTAGTTGACTCTGTTGGTCTTCCCCTGGGGTTCCTTTCCCATTAGGGGCCTTCAATCCTTCCTTCAACTATTCCACAAGACTACTGGAGCTCCATCCAATGTTTGGCTGTGGGTGTCTGCATCTGTTTCCATTGGTAGCTGGGTGCAGCCTCTTAGAGGACAGTTATGCTAGGATACTGTCTGCAAGCGTAACAGAGTATCATTACTAGTGTGTCAGGGATTGGTGCTTGCCAATGGGATAGGTCTCAATTTGGAGCAGTCATTGGTTGGCCATTCTCTCTGTCTTTGTCCCTGTAAATCTTGTAGACAGGACACATTTTGGGTCAAAGATTTGTGGGTGAGTTGTGTTCCTTATCCTTCCCCTGGGAGTCTTGCCTGGCTACAGGAGGTGGCCACTTCAGGATCCATATTCCCCACTGCTAGGAGTCTCAGCTAGTGTTGTCCCATAGACACCCTAGGACCTCTTCCAGTCCCAGGTCTCTATCCTAGAGATGTTCCTCACCACCAATTTCTGTTATCTCCCCTCCTCTCGAGATTTAAAGGAGAAGCCCTTTACTCACTTGGTTGGACTTATTCATAGATATTTTATTTTCTTTGAGGCTATTGTGAATGGGGGCATGTCCAAGTCTCTTTCTCTGTATGTTTGTTTGTGGCATATAGAAAAGCTATTGATTCATGCAAGTTGATTCTGTATCCTACCACTTGGATGAAATTGTTGATCATTTCTAGAAGTTTCTGGGATCTCTATTGTATAATTTCATGTCTCTTTCCAAATAGGGATAGACTTCATCTTTATCTATATGAATCCCTTTAATTTCCTTCTCTTGCCATATTAATCCAGCTAGTGCCTCAAGCACAATATTGAAAAGTAGTGGGGATAGTGATTCTCCCTGTTTCATTCATCACTTCAGTGGGATTGCTTCAAGTTTTTCTCTGTTTCAGATGACGCTGGCTGCGCATTTCTCCTATATTACTTGTATTGTATTGAAGCACATTCCTTGTATTCCTACTCTATCTAGGACTCTTATTATGAAGACATGTTAGATTTTTGTCAATGTTTTTATTGTTCTGCATTGTTGAGATGATCATGTGATTAAGTTCATTCATGTGGTTTATTGCATTTATCGACTTTCATATGTTGCATTTTGGTCATGGTGGGAAATCTTTTTGATGCATGTCTGTATTGTGTTTATAAACATTTTATTGAGTATTTTTGAGTCTATGTTTATCAGAAATATTTGTCTATAACCTTCTTTTCTGATTGTTGTTGTATCTTTTCCTGGTTTTGGTATTAGAATAATACTGGTTTCATAGGAATTTGAAAGTGCTCCTTCCGTTTCTATTTTTCAAAATAGCTTTAAAAGGATTGGCTGTAGCACTTCTTTGAAAGTCTGGTAGAATTTTGCAGTGAATCCATCTGGCCCATCTGGCACTGGACTTTTTTTTTAGTTGGAAAGCTTTTTATTACTATTTCAATCTCCTCATTTGTTATGGGTCTGCTTAAGTTGTTGATTTCTTTTTGCTTTAGTTTTCATGGTTTGGCTAAATCTAGTTAGTTTTTGGGTTTTTTTTTTTTTTTTTTGCTAGTGGAATGGAGTTTTGTTTTTGTTTTTTAAATTCACTTATAATATTCTCAATTTCTTTGGGGTCTATTGTACTGATTTCCTATTTATTTCTGATTTGGTTAACTTGGGTTCTTTCTCTCTCTTTCTTTTCTTTCTTTCTTTCTTTCTTTCTTTCTTTCTTTCTTTCTTTCTTTCTTTCTTTCTTTCGGTTAGTTGGGCCAAGAGTCTGTCAATCTTATCATCTCAAAGAATCAGCTCTCAGATTTGTTGATATATCACACTGTTTTCTTTTTATTCTATTTCATTAATTTTGGCTCTGATTTTTATTATTTCTTGCTACCTACTGGGTGTGGATTTGTTCTGTTCTTGTTTTTCCACCTTTTAGATTTGCATCATTAAGTCATTTATTTGAGCTCTTTATGATTTGTTCATGTAGGCACTTAGTGCTGTACATCTCCTCATAGGGCTGCTTGCTGCTGTCTCAGAGGCTTTTTGTGTTGTCTTTTCATTTTCATTTAGTTCCAGGACATTTTTAAAAATTTTCTTTCTTGATTTCTTCTTGGACTCATTCATCATTCAATAGTGAGTTGTTTAATCTTCATATATTGGTATTTATTTGTTGTCAGTTCTGAGTTTTATTGCTTTGTGGTCAGGGAGGATATGAGGAGTTATTTCCATCTTTTTGTATTCATAAAGATTTGTTTTGTATCCCAGTATGTTGTATTTTTTAGGTAAACTTTTGTGTGCTGCTGAGTAGAATGTTTGTTCTTTGGTGTTTTTATTTTGTAGGTATCTGTTAAGTCCATTGGATGTATAATGCCAATTAATTCTGATGTTTGTCTGTTTGTCTTCTGTTTTTGCAGAGGACCTGTCTATTGGAAAAAGTGGTATGTTGAAATCACCTAGTATTAATAGCTTGATGTTGTTCTGTGTCTTTATATCCAGTAATATTAGTTCTAGAGAGATGACTCAGCAGTTAAGAAAATTGGCTACTTTTCCAGAGGACTTAGGTACAATTCTAAGCACCCACACATAGACACATAGCTTACACCTGCCTATAACTCTTGTTTTAGGGATCCAACACCCTCACACAAAATATATGCAGTCAAAAGATCAATACACATATAACAAAAATAAAAAGATTTGAAAACATAATAATTTAAAAATCCAGTAGTCCATTTTTAATGAAATTAGGTGCAACAAAGTTTGGTGCATATGTCTAGGATAGTTATGTCTTCTTAGTTAGCCATTCCCTTGATTAGAACTAAGTGATTCCTTTTTATGTCTTCTGATTAGTTTTAGTTTGAAATCTGTTTTGTCAAACGTTGAAATAGTGATACCTCCTTACTTTCTGGTTCCATTTGATTAAGTACTTCTGTACATCCTTTTACTCTAAGGTGGTGCTTATCTTTAATGCTAAGATGTGTTTCTTGTAGACACCAGATAGAGAGATTTTGATTCTTGATCTATTTAGTCAGCCTGTGTCTTTTGATGGCGAATTGAGTTTACGAATACTGTTATTGTTGAAATGTGTGTTTAGTGTGGTCATCATGTAGATTTTTGGTGCTGTTGTTAGTGTTCTCAGTGTTAATTTAGTAATTATAGCTTCTTATTTCTTTCCACAGTCTCCTGGCTATGCTCATTGTTTGTCTTCATCCTGATATATCGCTTCCTGTATTTTCTTTAGGTTTTGTTTGTTGGATACAAATAATTTTAGGTTGTTTGATAATGGGGAGTTTTTATTTCTCTTTTGATTATGGTGGCTAGTTTTTCTGGTATGTTCATCTAGATTGCCTGGTGTCTTCTGACTTTCCAAGTTTCTACTGAGAAACCAGCTGTTAGTTTCATGGCTTTTCCTTTAAATGTGACTTATGTTTATTGTGTCTTTCTTCTTGTAGCTATTGATATACTTTCGCTGTTCTGTATACTTGATGTTTTAACTAGGATATGCTGGGGGCAGTTCTTTTCTGGTATTGTCTATTTTGTGTTCTGTGTGCTTTTTGTATCTGAATGAGTATATCTTTCCTGAGTTTGGGGAAAGTCTTCAACGTACTTGTTGAAGATCTTGTCTGTACCATTGACTTAGGACTTTTCTCCCTTATGTATGCCTGTAATTCAAAGGTTTTGTCTTTTTATATTGTCCCATATTTCCTGTGGGTTTCTTTCCTGTGTGCTTTTAATTTTATATATTCCTGGATCATTTGGTCTATATTCTCTTGCTTATTTGGTCAGGAGTCCTGATACATTTTCTGCTTGATCGTTCTGCATTTGAGTTTTCCTTTGATTTTTCTAGTGAAGTTATTTGCTTTTTCAATTCCATTTTCACTTCTACTTGAATCCTCTTCAAGGTTTCTACCTTGATTTCAAGTCCTGGATTATCTGCATCATTTCCATCAGCCTTATGTTTGTTTTTTCTTGGTCATCAATCGGATATTTATTTTCCTTAAGTTCTTTCTCCTTAATTTAATTGAGCTTTCTGTTTGTGTCTTCTTTAAACTCCTTATATTTTTATGAAGTTTATGATTGTTCTTTTAAATCTGTGTCCTGGAGTTCATCTAGGTAATTCTTATAGACAATATTTCTACAGAATTGGTAGATTTGGGGTAGGAGATAGTGGCTTGATCTTCCACGTTGTTTGTATTTTTTCAATGAGATCTGGACGTGTGGAGTTCTTTTGTTACTTCTCAGTCGGATATGGACAAAACAGCCAAAAGGTCTGCCAAATGAATAAAAGTAAGCATCATTCTTTTTCATCCCTTTAAGCATTTTAGAGCATGCATTGGATTTTCTATCTGTAAACTTGGCCAAAAATTTATCTTCAAAGTCAGTGAAATAAAGCCTCTGGTCAGGGCTCTTGAGATAAACAGAAGTAAAAGGACAGCTATAGCTACAGGTAAATAAACGGGAACTTATGGAAATCAGTTCACCCAAATTTGGAAGCTGAGAATTTCTGACATATGCCATCTACAATGGGGAAGCAGGAATAGTGGCAGTGTAATTCAGTCAGGGCCAACGTGTGTGTGTGTGTGTGTGTGTGTGTGTGTAAGAGTCCACAGGACCAAGGTCCAGTATCTGAGAGCAAAACATGAGTGTTCCAACCAGGGACAGAGACAGCAAGTTCACCCTTCCTCTCTCACTGTATTTTATCTGGGTCCTCAACAGATTAGCTGTTCCCCACTCCCACTGGGGAGGATGGGCCTTCTTCATTCAGTCTGGTGATTCCAAATGCTAATCTTAGCTGGAAACACCCTTACAGACAGTCCCACAGATATTGTTTTCACCAACTATCTGGGCATTCCTTAGCCCATTCAAATTGACAAATGATAAAAGTCATCACACTTGAGGGAATTGCACAGAAGGGTCAGGAGCCTTCCACATCTCTCATCCCTTCTGTTAATAGTTTGCTTTCTGTTGCTGTGATAAACAAAGCGAGTACAAAGAATGTGAGGAGGAAAGAGTTTCTTTCGTTTTACACTTCTAGGTAACAGTTTATCATGGAGGGAAATCAGGGCAGGAACCTGGAATCAGGAACTGAGGCAGAGGCTGAGGAGGAATGCTGCTTCTGGGCTTGCTTCCAGGCCCCTATTCAGCTCTTAGACAGCCTGGGCTCGCCAGCTTAGGAATGGAACTGTGCACTTAACTGGTCCTTCCTACATCAATTAACAATCAAGAAAATGCCCCAAAGACATGTCCCCAGGAAACTATTCAAATTGAATTTCCCTTTCCCCCCTGGGGATGTCAAAGGTGACAAGCCAGTTCAGCCATTGCACCTTTTCATTCCAATCCACCTCAAATGGGATGACCCCCCCCTCCCGCCCCAAATTGTGTTCATCCTCTTTTTACAGTTCCAGTCTGTTAACATCTATTTCTCAGCCCATTGTCTGGATTCTTGATTTCCCTCTGTGTGTGTCAACAGAGCCTGCAATGAGGGAATGTGTGGGAATACAGATGAGCTAATTAATGGATTAATTCAGCAAATGCTTATTGATTGTCATGCCCCATGCTAGGCATCAGGAAAACAACTCAAAATGGATAAAGCTCAATCCATACTCCCCCCTTTCTCTTGTTGCTATTGGTTAGAAAGGATTTCCCTGACTGGCCCAGAACTCATGGACATTCCTCCTGCCTCTGCCTCTGCCTCTGCAAACTGGTATACAGGAGAGCACCACTATATAGGCTACAGGCTACTTTTTCTTTTATGTTGTTTTTCTTCTTTTTGTTTTATGTAGTCCAGGATGGCTTCTCACTTGTTATGTAGCTGAGAAGGATTTTTGAACTTCAGATCATTCTGCCCCCTACCTGCCCCTTCCTGAGGGTTAAAATTACAGGAGCATGGTACCATGTTCAGTTTGGGCAGTTCTGGAGATTGAACTAAGAGCTTTGTGTGTAGTAAGCAAACACTATACCAACCGAGCTACATTGCCAGCCCCACCCACTCTGTGTGCTTTTATATAACTGTCCTAGAATTCTAACATGCCTTGTAAAATTGCATTGAATCAGATCTGTTATTAAATCTAGAAAATGAAAAGCACAACCATTTTATTACTTTTAGCACTTATATTCTGTGAGCTCATTTATTTCTGTAAAAATTAAATGTTGTTTTAAAAATGTTTTCCCATTTTTAATTAAAATCTTGGGATATGATAAATATGTTATATATGGTCTATCTTCCATTACCTGTAAATATTCAGGGGAAAGGCATTATTTGGAATCACTTTACACTCTCAGAATCCCGTAAGAGACTGACATTAGTAGGGCGCTAATTAAGACACCTTGCATTTGAGCTAAGTAAGTAAGCAATGAAACGGAAATCAAACAGAAAGCTCGGGCACAGTGGAACATGCCTGTGATCTCAGTAGCCAGGAGGTTGAGTCAGGAGAATGCCAGACTTGGCGTCATAGTGAGACCTTGTCTGATGTGGGAGGATAAGAGTAATACAGAGGTCACTGACCCACCTTTACGCACATCATTATCATTTGACTTGATTTGGTAACTTGTAAAAGGCAGAAAGGAATTTTCCATGTACAGTTGTTTTGGGAGTAAAGGACACAATAGCATTTACATTGTATCTACTGACAATGGGGTATAGCCTAATGATTAAGGGGTTCAGCTCCTTGGGTCAGTCACTTGGGGCTTGTTTCAACTGCTTACTGTATTAGTAAGACTGGACAGGTTACTAAAACCTCACCTGTAAAATGAAGATAGGAACCATATACACGACTCAGGACTGTAGCATTACTAATTAGCACAAAATGGGTGGCTTCAAACAACAAATGTGTGTCATTTTGTAGTTTCTAAGGGTTACAAATTCTTAAGTGGCTTAGTGGAATGATTCTGGCCTGGGTGTTTCATCAGGTTGAAATCAGAATGTCAGCTAGGACTGAGACCATGAAGGAATAAACAGACTGGAACATCTGCTTCCAAGATGACTCTCACATCCTCTGGCAAAGGTCTTCAGTTTCTAACTCCATGGGTATCTTGAATGTCTTACATATACCTATATTCCCCCATGGTGAGCAATTTAGCAAAGAGAATGAAATGGAACACTATGACCTAATGTTACATCAGGACCACTTGTGATCATCACTTTTGCCCATGTTTTATTAGACGAGAGCAAGTGTATAGCCCGACCAAAGGTGTTTCCATGGATTACTTTTACAGTAATAAAACAGTGTGTGTGTGTGTGTGTGTGTGTGTGTGTGTGTGTGTGTGTGTGTAGGAAGGTAGGTTATAAGGGTATCTAGTGGAAATTGGTTCTTTTCTTCTACCATGTGGATCCTGGGGATTGAATTCAGGCTTCCTAGTCAATGCCTTACCAGCTGAGTCATTTTACCAAGACTTTTTTTGTGTTTTCTTAAGATAAAGGTCAATGAGTCTTTCTCCCTTATGCTTGTTACAAACTCTATGGTAAGAGACATTAGGTTTGGTGAGTGAACTGGTATACAAAGGAAGCACTTCGTTTGCCTTTATTCACATGCCTGATGGGATGGTGACAGTAACGCAAGAAAAGGAGAATTTTTGTTGTTTATTTGGGACTGTAAAAGTGTTTATACATACTTGATTTTTTGAAGCAGGGTCTCTTGTGTTATTATGCTCAAACTTGATGTGTAGCAAAGGATAAACTTGAATTTCTGATCCCCCTGCCTTCATTTCTGAGTAGTGGGATTACAGCTGTATGCCACTACACTCCAGTTGTGCTATACCATGCTAGGGATCAAATACAAGGTTTCACGAATTCTAGGCAAGTATTCCACCAAGTGAGGGATATCTCTGGCTCCTAAAGATTACTTTCACAACAATGACTTTATAAATGAATGGATTTTATTCATTATGGCATTTTTATAATATGTGTATAGTTTGTTCTAATGTCCCCTTCTCCAACTGTCTCCACCACCTTCATCTGCTACCATAAGCCCTGTCTTCCTCTAGCTGGTTCTCTTCCTTCCTCCAGATAACTCCAGATAGTTTCTCTTTCTGCATTCATGTCACATTCATTCAATTACCCTCTGGAATTGGGGATTTTGATCAAATGCAGCATTCTAGTATTAAACTGGATTAATTTTTAATAGCTGAAAAAGACCCCAAAGTCAGAAGCATCAGCCAAGATGTAAGAAAACATGAGAGGCAAACTTTCCATAAAATAGGACTCAAAGTATTGATCACAGGGAAAAAGTGCTTCAAGCTGCCGTTAGTCCACAGAATGGAGGCTGTTGAATAACAACTAAAGCTTCCAAAGTCCTGACTATAACAGGTCAGTCAGTCGGGTTTTTAGGGCACTTCCTAATCACCTACTTACCTGTGAGGTAAGCACTACTGAGGTTGTCTTCATTTTATATAAGAAGAAACGGAGGCACATGGAAGCTCAGCAATTTATGCAAGGCCATAATTGAAGCTAGCATTTGAACCTAGAGAGCTGCCCTTCCGTAGTTTTGGCTAGGGTAGCTTTCATGTGACACTCTACTCTGTGGTTTGCTGTCACTCTCTCCAGTCATTCCTTCCTTCCTTTTTGTTTTAATCAATGTAGTCCAGGCAGGCCTGAAACTAGCTATGTAGCCAAGGATGACTTTCAACTTCTGAACCTCTGGCCTTTACCTCCAGGGTGCTAGAATTACAGGTACTAATTTGTCTGGTGCTGAGGATTCAGCCCAGGACTTCATATATGACAGGCAAATGCACTATCAACTGCATCATATTCCCAGACATTTATTTATTTATTTATTTATTTATTTATTTATTTATTTATTTATCTGAGGCAAGCTCTCACTCTATAGCCCAGGTTGGCCTCAAATTATTACGTCCTGCCCAATCCTCATAAGGGAAGGTATTATAGGCATAAGTCAACAAGGGTCACTTTTCATGTTTCATTTTAGAATAGGTGACAATGTTTTTACTTCCTTTGATAGTAGGGTAACTCTCCTGTCAACTTTCATTGTCTACAGTGGTGTAGTTAAAACAGAGTATACAGACACGGCTCATGTGGTCAGCTCATGTGGTCAGAAAAACTGTAGTCCTTTTTTTTTTTCTGAGACAGGGTTTCTCTGTGTATCCTTGGCTGTCCAGGAACTCACTCTGTAGACCAGGCTGGCCTCAAACTGAGAGGTCCACCTGCCTCTGCCTCCTGAGATCCTGAGTGCTGGCATTAAAGGTGTGTGGCACCACTGTTCAGCTGGAAAAGCTGCATCTTAAAACAATTTTTGTTGTTGTTTTACTTTGGTTTTGGTTTCTTGAGCCAAGTGTCTTAACTATAGAGCTTTAGCTCTCCTGGTATTTACTATGTAGACTAGGCTGGCCTTAAAAAGCCTAGAGATCAGCCTGCTTCTGTCACTCAAGTTCTGTGATTAAAGGCATCCCTGCCTGTTTTGTTTTGGAAACAGAGCTGGAGTTTATTAAAAGAGGCTTTTTTTTAGTGTGAGTATGTGTGCATGTTTGCCTGTGCACAGAGAAAAGTGTTGGTACATGTATGTGCCCACATATGTAGTGGCCACAAGTATTGTTAATCAGGAGATATGTACTATTATTTGAGTCTGGAACTTGCTAATTAGGTTAGGCTGACTGGCCAATGAACCCAAAGATCCAGGGATTGCTGCCTCTCCAGCCCTGGATTACAAACCCTTAAGCAAACCTTTGTCAACAGGCTTGGCTTTTCATGTAGGCCCTGGGAAGTAACTCAGATCCTCATGCTTTAGCAGCTAGCACCTTAGCTACTGAGACACCTTCCCAGCCCCAAAAAGAGATTTGAAAGATGGATTTAAACACAGACTTTAACAGAAACAGAGAAAGAATAAGGCACACTACCAAATCATAGACTTGAGCTTCTCAGAGGAAAGTCACTTCTTGGCTTTTTAAAATTTTTTTTGAAGACATGACCACAGTTTAAGATACATTAAATGTGTAGAAAGAGCAGCAGTGTGCTAAGGAAGACACTATTTGTGCCTAAACTCAGGGCCTTGAAGAGTAAAGCACTGAACTTGAATTTGTAAAATAACATTTCCTCAAATAGCATAAACCTTACTGGTAGTTCTTGCTTTGTTTGTTGACAAGGTGTCATTAGGTAGCCATGGTTGGCCTGGACCTTGCTGTGTAGATGTGTGTGGCCTTGAAATTGTTGTGATCCTCCTACTTCTGCCTTTCAAGTGCTGGTGTTGCAAAGTGGTGCCACCACATCCTAATTGTTTATTTATTCATCTTCTTTTTTTGTTTTTGTTTTTTCTTTGTTTGTTTTCATGTGTCATAAACTTTGAATGAAGTCATGTAAGACGTGGCTTGATTTGAACTCTGAACAGGGCAAAACAATTACTGATGCTCCTGTCTGCCTACAAGCACTACCAATTCATTCATCAGGTTGATTCTTCTGCCTTGTCAAGGACCCAGGTTGTATCATGAAGTTAAGATCCAGATGGTTGTCAAGAACCTACTTTTTATTTTCTCTTTCTGTTTCTTTAAAATTTTAGTTAGTAGGTAGGCTTTGACTTAAGGCTGGCTTTCTTCTCAGTTACAAAGTGGCTGTCTGTGGCATTTGGGATATTTAACTTCTTGTTCATCCAGAAGGTGTGTGTGTGTGTGGGGGGGTCTTTCTTTCAAACCATGGAATGCTAAGTTTTTTCTTTTAGTCTAATCAAGCCACATAGGATTGACTGAGACTAAATTAGATTCAGCCTCTTGATGTGTGAAGGGCCTGGATATCTGAAAACAGTGGGGGGTTCCATTAGGGGAGAAGGAGGCTCTGAGGCTGGTTCTCCATCTGGAAGTGGCTAGACTCTTGCTGAGACATGTGAGGATTAGAGATAATGTGTGTAACAGTATCAGGTTGTGCAAAGAGGCAAATAAAAGCAGAGGACCCCCAGTTAAATGTGAATTTCACATAAATAGCAACTCATTTTTCAGTATGTGTATCTCTTTCTACAAATACTACAGATTTATTTAGTTTGCCCAGAAGGGCGGTTCATGAAATTCTTTTTAGACAGTGATTAAAAGACTTAATCAGTCTTCTAGCTTTGTCCTGAATGTATTTGGATACGACACATGTATTACAAGCTATTATTTGTTTATGTAAAACTCAAATTTATGGAGGAAACCTGTGTTTTCTCTGTCAGCCCTAAATATCTGTAGAATTGCTATGGAGTAGGCATTTGCAGGGAACTATTAGTGCTCTTTTTACAGAAGAAAGGACCTCAGGTAAATGAAAGCGTGGTATTTTTTTAAAACACTTAGAATGTCTTGTCTTCTCTCAAAAAGAGAATTAACTGAACTGGATGTGGCTCCAATAAACCAGTACTAAAAACCAGATCAAAGCAAACGTCCTTCAGTGAAAGGCTGTGCTTGTCCATGGTATGGCTCCTTGGAAAACATCTAATACAGCGACTTAAAACGACATTGAACTTACATCTGTGGCCATTCTGTTACTGTTTTTTTCCTTACCTTCTTCTCAGAGTGTTCAGATAAACCATCCTTCCTTTGACTCCAAGGCAATGCGGCTGAAATTTCTAGTACAAAGGCACTGACAGGGGGTGATAATGCAGCGATTGTCCCAGGAATTCTGGCTCCACGTGGGTGAAGCATGAGGTCACAGCACTGTGATTTTGCAACTGGAAGAGGCAGGAGCCTCTGCAAAGCCTGACTCCATTTTCCCTCACTGTTAATTCCCTGCTCCTACCTGGAAATTTCTCTAATATGCTTCCTGAGAAAGTGGGTGCCTTCAATTGCTTATGAAATACTCACCACGTTATGAAAAAGAATAATCTTATTAGCTTGGTTTCAAGTAGACAAACCCATTGTATAGCTATCAGATTGAAGACAGGAGTAGATTAAATGGATTTTATCCAAGATATCTATTTTCTATTACAAAAAAAATTAATTTCTGACTTGGTGGCATCTTCGATGTCATGCACTGCTTATTTTCTGTCCCTAAAACCAGAAAAAAAAAAACCAAAAAACCCTTTTCTTCCTCTCTGCTTTCTTTTTTAAGGTGGAAATCATGCAGCTTTTCATAGATTTGTCTGCAAGGTCTTTCATAAAAGATTTTTTTTTCTTAGTTAAAAAAAGTGCACTGGAACTATATTGTATGCACTAGTCATCCTCATTGGAAGCTCGATTCGCGCTGGGACTTAAGATCTTTTTATTTCTACTGGTGCGGCGATGACTTCATTGCTTTTTTTTTTTTTTTTTTTTAAACCAGCTGGGGAATCGTGTAAAGCAGAGCAGCGTCGGACTGGAGTAGAGTTGTGGTTTGCTGCTGCAGCCCCGGCCGCCGCGGTTTGCACGCGTCCAGCTGCTGTGTAAGGAATCCTCGGGCTGCCAGTTCTTTGCTCTTAAGTCACCCCAGGGAATCGCAGGCTGCGAGATGAACGTGCATATGAATGTGTTTGCGCGCTCGTGCACGCACAGCTGCAACAGTTAGGAGCAGCAATGGACTTCAATATCTTTAAAAAAAAAAAAAAAACCTACGACCGAGATGAGCCATCCTTCGTCCTTTATTTTCAAGTAGTGCCCGGGCTCCCGCCCGAAATGTGGTCCCCGCCCTCCACCCACTCCGCTCACTGGTCCCCAGAGAGGGAGGCTAGGATAGCTGCGTTGCAGGCAGGATTCCCCCCTTTTTTTTTCTACCGCAGTGACAGGTGGATTCCCGGGCCTCCTCACCCCCCTCAACCCCCGCATCCACCCCTCTCTCAGTCACGATCTCTCCCTCCCCTTATCCTACTCCTCCCTCACTTCCCCCTCCCCACGTAGGCTCGCAGCCTGAGCCCCGCCCCTCCCAGCCTAGCAGCCCAGGTTGCTAGGGCCTGGCAGGGCAACCAAACCTGGTGCCCCAGGAGGAGCATCGTGAGCGCGCATAAGCGCGTTCGTGTAGTAGAAGGCTAGTACAAGAAATCCTGGTTCTAGGATTTTGGGGGACTCGAGAACGAGCGGCGTGGGCGGGGCGCGCGAGCCCGAACTCGAGCACGAGCGCTTTCTCTTCATTGGCGCCTATTGGTGGGCGGGGCTAAGGCGGGACCTAGCGGAATGAGAGGAGTTTGCCGATTGGGCCAAATGGGCAGACGGGGGCGGTGCGATCATCAAATTAGGCTGCGCGTTCGCTCCGGCGAGAGGGCGGGGCCGGAGGTTTCGATTACTTGTCGCTGCCGCTAGGGAAGGTAAAGCGGTGACGGCGGCCGCGAGAGTGGAGGCTTCCCCGATAGAGGTGGGGGACTCGGCTGGGTGAGTAGTTGCGTCCGCCCGTCAGGCCGTCTCATGTTGGCCGTGTGTCCACTAGCTCGTCTTTAGAGAGGGAACCCAGTCGATCCACTTAGGAGGGAAACAGAAGGGGTAGCAGCGCCGGTCCCTGCACAACGGGGAGACACGGTGAGGGAGTCCCAAGCTGGAGTCTCCCTCGGCGACCCACCACGAGTCTCTAGGGTCTTCCCGGAAGGGCTGGGACTGGAATTTTTGGTGCCAGGAGACAGAGGGGGCTGTGCTAGACGTAAGGTAGGTCGAGGTCGGACCCCGCGGGGCTCCCCTTTGCTGCAGGTCTGCGGTGTCCCCACCCCGCTGCCCCCGTGGCCAGGGCTCTCCGGGCTTGCAGCAAGGGAAGCCCTTTTCCGCTAGCGCCGAGGAGGGCCCCCCGAAACCCCCGCCCAAGTTCCCAGAGAGCCCGGGACTCGCTGGCAGCTATGATTCTCAGCCCCGGTCCTTCTGACCTTGGCTGCCCGGGAGGGTGGGCGAGCGCCCCGCCTGCAACCCCGCAGGTTTCTGCCACCTTCCACAGGACAAGTTTCAGGCGTTACTGTGAAGTTCACGGCTGGCGTGCTGGCAGAGAAGCAGAAATTGACCTCTTCTCAGACCTTCCTACCCTTTGGACCTTCATAGAAATTGAATCCTGGGGTTTGGAACCATCTGCCAGAACGAACAGGTCCTTCTCGCACTGACACGTTTTTTTCTTTTCTCTTCTCTTCTCTTCTTTTCTTTCTTTCTTTCTTTTTCTTTTGTGCCCACGTTGGGGTAAAAAATAACCTGGGCATATTTCAGTGTAAAAGCAGATCTTTCTTGGGGGTTTTGATTTTTCGCTTCACTTGAGTTAGGCATGGCACAGATGCTTGGATAAGAAAAGCCTGACCTTAGTATCTCTATAGACAGACTAGAAGGATGCTGTGATATTTAAATAGTTGCAGATCAGTATTCTGTTAACACAATTATTTTTAATTGGCTGAAATTTAAGCTGATTTTAGAAAGTATTGACACAGAATAATTTCTTTCCGCGCATCTGATTTAGGCTTGTTTGAACGTAATGGTTATGTAGGCAGTATAAAAGATTACACAAATTAATTTGTCTGAGAGTATTTGACTGGAAAAAAGAGGCATAAATATGTATAGAATATAGGATTAGGGTTTTAGGTAACATCTGCTGGAACACTTCCAGCTTGTTTGTTTCTTGCTGTAGGGTTACAAAAAAGACATTTTGACTGAGAGACACTTTGGAATTTACAGACTGCATAACATTTAGATGTAAATTCGTTTTTAATTCCTTTAAGTGTATTAAAATGTTTCAGTAAAATGCAGAACGGGTGTGTTTTCTTATCCCTGTATATCTGGCTTTGAAGGGGGAGTATGATCTTACATTTAATAACCCAACTAGGATTCATTAATAATAAAAACGTAAAAGGCCTCCCTCCATCTTTCCGAGAATGAAGATTTAAGTACCCAACAAGCCTTTTCCTTATTAAAAGTACTATTTTGGGTTGGAGCTTTTTTGGCGTTGACGCTGAAATGGGAGTAAGGAAGCCTGCAGCAGTATTACCAGTTTGACACCACCAGTGGGTGTTTCTGTTGACAAATGCCTAGAGGAGAACAGTTGAAAAGGAAATCTTTTTTGGGTGGTGGGATGGGGTGGGGTAAGGAGGGGAGGTGAGGGGAGAAGGAGCCAGAAGAGAGAAGCTGTAAAACTAAAGCTGCCAACACTGTGTGTGCTGGGCTTTGCACAAGTACAGGGCAACCTAATTAGGGAGAAGAATACCATTTGGCTGCATTAAAGACTAGAACTCCAAAAGAGGCATACTAAATAAAGTTAACCATTCCAAGAGTGTTTACTAGTCCGCCATTTCTGAGTACTTGGGAAGAGGGCTTCTCTTTTTGGAAAGAGCATCAAATTCTTTGGAATTGGCTTGTCTTTTGAACATAGTCAGTGCAGTGGTTCATTTGTTAGGTAGAAATAGAAAGAGTTTACTGTCCTCATTGTATGGATTTAGCAGAGCTCCTAAGCCTATTTTTTTTTAAATATAATAAAAAAGAACTTAGTATGTTAGAAAAAATATTCAGAAATAAAATTTCTTCCCTAGGGAGGCATTACTTTTATCACTGCTTAGTCTTATATTAATGCCTTAGGGACTCCTTAAGCACCCCTGTCAGGGTTCTGATTTTGTTGTTTATGCAAGGGTCTTGGAGTTACTTAAATCAGAGATACAGCTAGTATGCTCCCTGAGGTGTTTTTTTTTTTTAAAGGTTTCCATTGAGAGAAATTGCAGGGCCATCTCATATAAATGAAGAATAGAAGGTTGACTGATTGAATTAAATGCATTCTGTTCCAGATAGTCTACATCTAAGAAGAACCAGACTTTACATGGCATTTTCTGTTTTGAAGGTGTAATATTCTTACACTACAAACCTTCAATACAGAGGTGGAAAAATCCCTCTAAGTATGCATTTTCCCCCAACCTGTTTCTCCACACTGGCTCGGAATCTATGAGAGACTCTCAGCCACAGTTGCATTGTTGAAAACGACAGCAGCTCCTTTTGCAGGATGGTTTACATTTCCATTTACTTTATAATAGAACATTGAGCTATAGCTAAGATATACGCTTGTAGGAAATTTGTACAGAAGTGAGCTGGGGAATATTTTCTTATCTGTTAACATTTTCACCCTTTTCTTCCATTTTCACAGCATTGGTGGTGATCTCCTTTATTTTAATAGGATTTTAATGTTTGGCTGTTTGAAAGTGTGCTAATATGAAATTTTATTTTTGGCAGTTAGTGTGAGAGTATGATACTCTAGTATAACAAATTGATGTCAAATAATAACATGAGTCATTTAAAGTGAGCAAAGCAGTCCACTTGCCTACATCTGAAATAGGAGGAAGATCTTTTATATAACTCTCTAGTACAACACCAGCAAGATTTGAGATATTTAGTTGTTTTCTGATTCAAAAAGATTTTTTTATTCAGAATCAGATAACTTTAGATCTTAAAGTTTTATTTTTGGCAACATCAAATTTCTTGACAGGAGGAGATAAAATGTCAAAGGTTGCACACCAGCTGATAATTGTGTCAGGACCACTTATTCAAATTAAAAAAATAAGGCAAAATCAAGACAATTAGAACTGGAGCTGTAACTCAGGCAGAGTACGTGGCTTTGAATTGGCTCCTTACAGAGGCGAGTGGGAGGGTAGTCTGCATTTAAGCTCTCTGTATGAGGATCCACTTTGCTTTCAATCTTAAAATCTTTCCTTTTTGTTTTTTTTTTTTCATTTTTTTGATAATTCATTTTTTTAGCATTCGGATTTTTGCTTTTTATTTTCTTGAGATAGGGTCTCATTTTTAATTCAGGCTTCCTTGGAACTAACAGTGTAGCCCAAGGTGGCCTGGAACTTGTGGCAATCCTCCTGCCTCGGCTTCCCAGGTGCTGGGATATGTTTGGTCTAGATTTAACATTTTGATATCATTTATTTTTAGAAATTTTCCTTTATATGGAGCAGTGCATGCATTAGTGAATTATTTAAATGTCGAGTCTCATTTCTCATTTAAGTTTATACACTTCTTCATATGGAGATATGAATTTGGGAAGCATTTCCATCAGTGGATATGAAAACTGAGACAGAGGATTTTCTACCTACAGAGATATTTAACATTTAAATATTTCAGATTTGGGAATTAACAGAAAGCTATTTATTAGATTAAAAGGACCAGGCTCTTGGAAATTTGTTGTCAATACATTGAATTAAGCCATTTCACTTAAAGATATTTGTTTTGGGGGTAGTTCTCATCAGACGTTTTAGGTACAGCCTCTCTTTTGTATATAGTCTGCTCTGTAATTTTCATAATCCATTGACCACTATTGAATACCAGATGCTATGGCAAATTATTTATTCACGTGCATGCATGTGTGCTCACAGCCTTTCTCCAAGGTAGATATTCCTTATATCTCATATACATGTCAGACGGGCTCAGAAATAATTTGCACATATTAGCTAGCTAGTCAGCAGAAGAGGCAAAATTGCCATACAAACCGGTCTGACTTGAAATTGTGCTTTTTCCAAGCCCTGCTTTCTGCTTCTTTTAAAGAGTGTGGTTCCTTAAGCCTGTTTTGAATTCATTGTGTACATTGTGCCTGGGGAGACCTGGAGGTATACATTTGCTTTCTGGGTTGATGGGCCTCATTGGCAAGGCTGCCTAGACTCTTGCGACATGGTGGACTAGACTAGATCCATCAAGACTGCTGGTTAGGACAACCAGAAGTATAGACTTTTTGCAAATACCTTGGTTTGAGTATTTCATAAATGAAAGTTGTACATATAATCATGTATGTCCAAAATGAGATAATTGTTTCAATCATGTGCGTCCAAAATGAGATAATTGTTTCTAGTTAAACACTTGGTGCTTCATGTTTCTGCATATTCATTATAGGCTTACATTGGCTGATTAAATTTACTAATAAAGATTATGTAGATAAAGTAATAAATAAAGATTATGAAGATATCCTTTGAATTCAGTTTTGTCTTTGTAGATATGTGTTGCTAGGGTATTGCACATTCTAGGCAAGTCCTCTACTATTAGTTACATTCCTAATAGTATCCTCCTAATCCCACTTTTCTTCCCCAGTAAAGGAACTCACCTTTTGTATTCCAGACAAGACTTGAGCAATCTTTTCCTGTCTTGATGAAGAATTCTGCCTGGAGCTGCAATTTACAGGCCTGAACTTCCAGGCCTGGCTAGGTATATGCTTGAAGTGGCAGCTATTACGATTTCCAGATGGATATCTTTTCAGTAATTATAATGACTTAAGTAAAATAAAACTGAGAGGTAAAGTTTAAAGAGGTACATTGTTCTTGTTTCTTTGTTAAAAAAATTATTTATCTTATGTATTTGAGTACACTGTAGCTGTCTTCAGACACACCAGAAGAGGGCATCGGATCCCATTACAGATGGTTGTGAGCCACCATGTGGTTGCTGGGAATTGAACTCAGGAGCTCTGGAAAAGCAGTCAGTGTTCTTAACCACTGAGCCATCTCTCCAGCCCTTGTTCTTATTCTTTAAATTTTTTTTTTTATTTTTGTGTATATGTGTGTAGGTATCCAAGAGGCTGGAAGAGGGCATCTAGTTAGTTTCTCTGGAGCTGAAGTTATAGGAAGTTTTAACTGCCTGGTATGGTGCTGGGAATTGAACTCTGGCCTTCTGGAAGAACAGCGCAGCAAGCCCTCCCACCCCCTGAGCCATTTCTCTGCCCCTCCCCCGTTCTGGTATCTTAATACATAGAGATTGACCTCTAATGAAATGTTTGCTCTTGAAAGCAGAATTGTGGGGCTGAGTTGTAGGCCTTTCAGTGGGGTGCTTGTCTAACTTCCACAAAGCCCTGAGTTGGATCCTTAGCACCACAGACACCGGAGGTGGAAGAGAGATCTGTAATCTCTAGCATTCAGGAGGCACCAAGCTCTAGCCCTCCGTAAACTGTGTGTGGTGGCATATGCCTAGAATCCTAGTACTTGGGAAGATTAGATAATCAAAGTCATTCTTGGCTACGCAGTGAGTTTAAAGCCAGCCCTAAGATGCTATTATTATTATTATTATTATTATTATTATTATTATTATAATTATAGAAAAGGTAGTTTTCTAGGTAATACTTTGTGGTGGTTGTCGTAGTAGTAGTGATGATGATGATGAAGAGGAGAAGGATGTTGATTTCTCTTCACATTTTTATTACATTTGTTTCTTTTGTGTGTAGGTGTGGCTGGTCATCCAATTGCCATGGCACTTGTGTGGAGGTCAGAGTATAAATGCAGGAGTCTGTTCTCTCCCTCCACCATATGGGGCTCAGGGATTGAACTCAGGTGATAAGGCTTGGCGGCCAGTATCTTTACAGGCTGAGCCATATTGCCAGCCATATTATTTTTAAAGCAAGACAGCCAAACTGTTAAAGATTAGTTTGAAAGAACACTTACAGGTTCCTGTGAAAGAAGAGAAGAAGAGAAGGACATGTCATCTTTGCTTTTCAGTTGATAAAAATCATTTTTGTCATTTAGTGATGGGTATTATAGAGCCTTGGGACCAGAAATCTTTTTGGCCAGATCAGAGAGATGTTGTGCATAGATGGAGCCTTGAAAATATTTGTTGATTTCTGTACAAAGTACAGCTTTCCAACATACAATTTAACACTTGTTTTAGAACAACCATCTCAATATGTAGCTCTGGTTTGCCTGGAATTCACTGTGCAGACCAGGCTGGCCTTGAACTCAAAAAGATCCACCTGCTTCTGCCTCTCTAGTCCTGGGATTAAAGATGTGCAGTTCCACCCCCCCCCCCCCAGCAAAAGTATCTCTTATTAAAAAAGTATGCTAATCATTCTTTAATAAATTTATGGAGATTTATAGCCACTACTGTCAATTTTCAGAATATTTCAATCATTTAAAAAAATTCTCCTTGAAACATAGTTTTTGAAACTCAGTTTATCTGTTACAACTAGGCCACAGACTCCAGTGATATCGTAAATGATGTATTTAAAATATAATTTCTTTTTTAAAAAAGATTTATCTATTTATTTCATGTATGTGGGTATACTGTCACTGTCTTCAAACATACCAGAATTTGGCATCAGATGCCCATTACAGATAGTTGTAGCCATCATGTGGTTGCTGGGAATTGAACTCAGGACTTCTGGAAGAGCGGTCAGTGCTCTTAACCACTGAGCCATCTCTCCAGCCCTAAGATATATTTTCTTTTCTTTTTCTTTCTTTCTTTCTTTCTTTTTTTTTTTTTTTTTTTTTTTTGAGACAGGGTTTCTCTGTATAGCCCTGGCTGTCCTGGAACTCACTTTGTAGACCAGGCTAGCCTTGAACTCAGAAATCCACCTGCCTCTGCCTCCTGAGTGCTGAGATTAAAGGTGTGCACTACCACCGCCCGGCTTAATATATAATTTCTTATACATGTCATAATGTTTGTGTCTCATTTTTATCTATCTGGTGTGTGTGCGTGCATCTGTGTGCCTGTGTGTCTGTGTCTGTCTCTACGTGGGTATGTGAACATGCAAATGAAGGGCAGAGGACAACTTTCAGGAATCAGTTCTCTCCTTCCACTATGTAGGACTTGAGGAATAAACTCATTAAGCTTACTGGCAAATACCTTTCTTACAGAGCCACCTTTCAGACCAGTTTCAAGTTTTTACCTAAGCACAATTCTTAGTAGACTATGAAGAATCATACTACAAATAGCTCAAGTTACCTTGTGTTTATGGTTTTATTTTATTTAATTAGTAATGTTTGGGGAATGAGTCTCATGTAGCCCAGGCTGATCAAAAACCTCTGTGTAGCCAAAGCTGGCCTTTAAGTCCATCTCTCCCCTGAGTGTTGGGAGTAGAATTGTGTGCCATCCTATTTATGTGGTGCTGGGGATCAAATCCTGGGCCTCAATCAAGCCAGGCAAGCCTTCTACCAAATGAGTCACATTCCCAGTCCTGGCTTCATCTTTTTGCAAAGCTAGCAAATAAAATAGCATCATTCTTTTTTTTAAAAATTTTAATATTTTTTATTACATATTTTCCTCAATTACATTTCCAATGCTATCCCAAAAGTCCCCCATAGCGCCCCCCACTTCCCTACCCACCCATTCCCATTCTTTTTGGCCCTGGCATTCCCCTATATTGGGGCATATAAAGTTTGCAAGTCCAATGGGCCTTAGTGATATGTGAGAAACGTATAGAAAAGAAATTGAGGGAAAAATTATACAATCATTGTATAAGGAAAACTCACTTTCTGATATAAGACTATGGGCAGAATAATTGGTTTTCTTTATACTGAACCAGTGCTGTTGTGCTGTTTACTCTTTGATCTCTTATTTGAGCTCTGATTGTCCTAGACAGATCATCTCTGCTGTGCATGTTATAGGACACCCTTCAATGTATTCAGATACCCAAATATTTTGAACTTTGTGTTGCTTCAGACTGGATGGTGGTGGGATTTAGACATGGTTTTCTTACATCATTTTTCTTCTTAGTTATCATTTATGTGGACTGGAGAATAAAGCAAAAATTCTGCCATATTACACTATCTTGGTCTTTGCCTAGTGTGTTGATGATGTAGGTAGGGAGTGCTTATAGTATATAGCTTGTACATGATATCCTTACATAATAAAGGATAATGATTTGGTTGGAAGTGATTGGAAAATTGTGCCTAAATTTTAGATAAACAATTCTTGTGGGAAAGTGACTCTTAAAAGTGCTAGGTAGAGGGCTGGAGAGATGGCTCCGTGGTTAAGAGCAGTGACTGCTCTTCTAGAGCTCCTGTGTTCAATTCCCAGCAGCCACATGGTGGCTCACAACCATCTGTAATAGCATCTGATGTCCTCTTCTGATGTGTGTCTGAAGACAGCTACAGTGTACGCATATACATAAAATAAATAAATCCTTTTTATTTTATTTTTTTTGTTTTTTTGTTTTTTTGTTTTTATTTGTTTTTTTAATTTTTAATATTTTTATTACATATTTTCCTCAATTACATTTCCAATGCTATCCCAAAAGTCCCCCATAGCGCCCCCCACTTCCCTACCCACCCATTCCCATTCTTTTGGCCCTGGCATTCCCCTATATTGGGGCATATAAAGTTTGCAAGTCCAATGGGCCTCTCTTTCCAGTGATGGCCGACTAGGCCATCTTTCGATACATATGCAGCTAGAGACAAGAGCTCCGGGGTTCTAGTTAGTACATCATGTTGTTCCAACAGTAGGGTTGCAGATCCCTTTAGCTCCTTGGGTACTTTCTCTAGCTTCTCCATTGGGAGCCCTGTGATACATCCAATAGCTGACTGTGAACATCCACTCCTGTGTTTGGTAGGCCCCTGCATCGTCTCACAAGAGACAGCTATATTTGGGTCCTTTCAGCAAAATCTTGCTAGTGTATGTAATGGTGTCAGCGTTTAGAAGCTGCTTATGGGATGGATCCCTGGATACGGCAGTCTCTAAATGGTCCATCCTTTCATCACAGCTACGAACTTTGTCTCTGTAACTCCTTCCCTGGGTGTTTTGTTCCCAATTCTAAGAAGGGGCACAGTGTCCACACTTTGGTCTTCATTCTTCTTGAGTTTCATGCGTTTAGCAAATTGTGTCTCATATCTTGGGTATCCTAAGTTTTGGGCTAATATCCATTTATCAGTGAATACATATTGTGTGAGTTCTTTTGTGATTGTGTTACTTCACTCAAGATGATGCCCTCCAGGTCCATCCATTTGGCTAGGAATTTCATAAATTCATTCTTTTTAATAGCTGAGTAGTACTCCATTGTGTAAATGTATCATAATTTCTGTATCCATTCCTCTGTTGAGGGACATCTGGGTTCTTTCCAGCTTCTGGCTATTATAAATAGGGCTGCTATGAACATAGTGGAGCATGTGTCCTTTTTACCGGTTGGGACATCTTCTGGGTATATGCCCAGGAGAGGTATTGCTGGATCCTCCGGTAGTACTATGTCCAATTTTCTGAGGAACCGCCAAACTGATTTCCAGAGTGGTTGTACAAGCTTGCAATCCCACCAACAATGGAGGAGTGTTCCTCTTTCTCCACATCCTCGCCAGCATCTGCTGTCACCTGAATTTTTGATCTTAGCCATTCTGACTGGTGTGAGGTGAAATCTCAGGGTTGTTTTGATTTGCATTTCCCTGATGATTAAGGATGTTGAACATTTTTTCAGGTGCTTCTCTGCCATTCGGTATTCCTCAGGTGAGAATTCTTTGTTCAGTTCTGAGCCCCATTTTTTAATGGGGTTATTTGACTTTCTGGAGTCCACCTTCTTGAGTTCTTTATATATATTGGATATTAGTCCCTTATCTGATTTAGGATAGGTGAAGATCCTTTCCCAATCTGTTGGTGGTTTTTTTGTCTTATTGATGGAGTCTTTAGCCTTGCAGAAGCTTTGCAGTTTCATGAGGTCCCACTTGTCAATTCTCGATCTTACAGCACAAGCCATTACTGTTCTATTCAGGAATTTTTCCCCTGTGCCCATATCTTCAAGGCTTTTCCCCACTTTCTCCTCTATAAATTTCACTGTCTCTGGTTTTATGTGAAGTTCCTTGATCCACTTAGACTTGACCTTAGTACAAGGAGATAGGAATGGATTGATTCGCATTCTTCTACATGTTAACAACCAGTTGTGCCAGCACCATTTGTTGAAAATGCTGTCTTTCTTCCACTGGATGTTTTTAGCTCCCTTGTTGAAGATCAAGTGACCGTAGGTGTGTGGGTTCATTTCTGGGTCTTCAATTCTATTCCATTGGTCTATTTGTCTGTCACTATACCAGTACCATGCAGTTTTTATCACAATTGCTCTGTAGTAAAGCTTTAGGTCCGGCATGGTGATTCCACCAGAGGTTCTTCTATCCTTGAGAAGAGTTTTTGCTATCCTAGGTTTTTTGTTATTCCAGATGAATTTGCAGATTGCACTTTCTAATTCGTTGAAGAATTGAGTTGGAATTTTGATGGGGATTGCATTGAATCTGTAGATTGCTTTTGGCAAGATAGCCATTTTTAAAATGTTGATCCTGCCAATCCATGAGCATGGGAGATCTTTCCATCTTCTGAGATCTTCTAGAATTTCTTTCTTCAGAGACTTGAAGTTTTTATTATACAGATCTTTCACTTCCTTAGTTAGAGTCACGCCAAGATATTTTATATTATTTGTGACTATTGAGAAGGGTGTTGTTTCCCTAATTTCTTTCTCAGCCTGTTTATTCTTTGTGTAGAGAAAGGCCATTGATTTGTTTGAGTTAATTTTATATCCAGCTACTTCACCGAAGCTGTTTATCAGGCTTAGGAGTTCTCTGGTGGAATTTTTAGGGTCACTTATATATACTATCATATCATCTGCAAAAAGTGATATTTTGACTTCATCTTTTCCAATTTGTATCCCTTTGATCTCCTTTTGTTGTCGAATTGCTCTGGCTAGGACTTCAAGTACAATGTTGAATAGGTATGGAGAAAGTGGACAGCCTTGTCTAGTCCCTGATTTTAGAGGGATTGCTTCAAGCTTCTCACCATTTACTTTGATGTTGGCTATTGGTTTGCTGTAGATTGCTTTTATCATGTTTAGGTATGGGCTTTGAATTCCTGATCTTTCCAAGACTTTTATCATGAATGGGTGTTGGATCTTGTCAAATGCTTTTTCCCCATCTAACGAGATGACCATGTGGTTTTTGTCTTTGAGTTTGTTTATATACTGGATTACGTTGATGGATTTCCGTATATTGAACCATCCCTGCATCCCTGGGATGAAACCTACTTGGTCAGGATGGATGATTGTTTTGATGTGTTCTTGGATTCGGTTAGCAAGAACTTTATTGAGGATTTTTGCATCAATATTCATAAGGGATATTGGTCTGAAGTTTTCTATCTTTGTTGGGTCTTTTTGTGGTTTAGGTATCAGAGTAATTGTGGCTTCATAGAATGAGTTGGGTAGAGTACCTTCTGTTTCTATTTTGTGGAATAGTTTGTGAAGAACTGGGATTAGATCTTCTTTGAAGGTCTGATAGAACTCTGCACTAAACCCATCTGGTCCTGGGCTTTTTTTAGTTGGGAGACTATTAATGACTGCTTCTATTTCTTTGGGGGATATAGGGCTGTTTAGATCATTAACCTGATCTTGATTCAACTTTGGTACCTGGTATCTGTCTAGGAACTTCTCCACTTCATCCAGGTTCTCCAGTTTTGTTGAGTATAGCCTTTGGTAGAAGGATCTGATGGTGTTTTGGATGTCTTCAGGATCTGTTGTTATGTCTCCTTTTTCATTTCTGATTTTGTTAATTAGGATGCTTTCCCTGTGCCCTCTAGTGAGTCTGGCTAAGGGTTTATCTATCTTGTTGATTTTCTCAAAGAACCAGCTCCTTGATTGGTTGATTCTTTGAATAGTTTTTCTTGTTTCCACTTGGTTGATTTCGCCCCTGAGTTTGATTATTTCCTGCCGTCTACTCCTCTTGGGTGAATTTGCTTCCTTTTGTTCTAGTGCTTTTAGGTATGTTGTCAAGCTGCTAATGTGTGCTCTCTCCAGTTTCCTTTTGGAGGCACTCAGAGCTATGAGTTTTCCTCTTAGAAATGCTTTCATTGCGTCCCATAAGTTTGGGTATGTTGTGGCTTCATTTTCATTGAACTCTAAAAAGTCCTTAATTTCTTTCTTTATTCCTTCCTTGACCAAGGTATCATTGAGAAGAGTGTTGTTCAGTTTCCACGTGAAGGTTGGCTTTCTATTATTTATTTTGTTATTGAAGATCAGCCTTAGTCCATGGTGATCTGATAGGATGCATGGGACAATTTCAATATTTTTGTATCTGTTGAGGCGTGTTTTGTGACCAATTATGTGGTCAATTTTGGAGAAGGTACCATGAGGTGCTGAGAAGAAGGTATATCCTTTTGTTTTTGGATAGAATGTTCTGTAGATATCTGCCAGATCCATTTGATTCATAATTTCTCTTAGTTTCTCTGTGTCCCTGTTTAGTTTCTGTTTCCATGATCTGTCCATTGGTGAAAGTGGTGTGTTGAAGTCTCCCACTATTATTGTATGAGGTGCAATGTGTGCTTTGAGATTTACTAAAGTTTCTTTAATGAATGTGGCTGCCTTTGTATTTGGAGCATAGATATTCAGGATTGATAGTTCCTCTTGGAGGATTTTACCTTTGATGAGTATGAAGTGTCCCTCCCTGTCTTTTTTAATGACTTTGGGTTGGAAGTCAATCTTATCAGATATTAGAATGGCTACTCCAGCTTGTTTCTTCATACCATTTGCTTGGAAAATTGTTTTCCAGCCTTTCATTCTGAGGTAGTGTCTATCTTTTTCTCTGAGATGAGTTTCCTGTAAACAGCAAAATGTTGGGTCTTGTTTGTGTAGCCAGTTTGTTAGTCTATGTCTTTTTATCGGGGAGTTGAGTCCATTGATATTAAGAGATATTAAGGAAAAGTAATTGTTGTTTCCTGTTATTTTTGTTGTTAAAGTTGGCATTCTGTTCTTGTGGCTGTCTTCTTTTAGGTTTGTTGATGGATTACCTTCTTGTAGTTTCTAGGGCGTGGTTCCTGTCCTTGTATTGGTTTTTTTCTGTTATTATCCTTTGAAGGGCTGGATTCGTGGAGAGATAATGTGTGAATTTGGTTTTGTTGTGGAATACTTTGGTTTCTCCATCTATGTTAATTGAGAGTTTGGCTGGGTATAGTAGCCTGAGCTGGAATTTGTGTTCTTTTAGTGTCTGTATAACATCCGTCCAGAATCTTCTGGCTTTCATAGTCTCTGGTGAAAAATCTGGTGTAATTCTGATAGGCTTGCCTTTATATGTTACTTGGCCTTTTTCTCTTACTGCTTTTAGTATTCTATCTTTATTTAGAGCATTTGTTGTTCTGATTATTATGTGTCGGGAGGTATTTCTTTTCTGGTCCAGTCTATTTGGAGTTCTGTAGGCTTCTTGTATGTTCATGGGCATCTCTTTCTTTAGATTTGGGAAGTTTTCTTCTATAATTTTGTTGAAGATGTTTGCTGGTCCTTTGAGTTGAAAATCTTCACTCTCATCCACTCCTATTATCCGTAGGTTTGGTCTTCTCATTGTGTCCTGTATTTCTTGGATGTTTTGAGTTAGGATCTTTTTGCATTTTACATTTTCCTTGATTGTTGTGCCGATGTTCTCTATGGAATCTTCTGCACCTGAGATTCTCTCTTCCATCTCTTGTATTCTGTTGCTGATGCTGGTATCTATGATTCCAGGATTTCTTTCCTAGGGTTTCTATCTCCAGTGTTGCCTCATTTTGGGTTTTCTTTATTGTGTCTACTTCCCTTTTTAGGTCTAGTATGGTTTTGTTCATTTCCACCATCTGTTTGGATGTGTTTTCCTGTTTTTCATTAAGGACTTCTACCTGTTTGATTAGGTTATCCTGTTTGTCTTTAAGGATTTGTAACTCTTTAGCAGTGTTCTCCTGCAATTCTTTAAGGGATTTTTGTGCTTCCTCTTTAATGTCTTCTACCTGTTTAGCAGTGTTCTCCTGTATTTCTTCAAGTGTGTTATTAAAGTCCTTCTTGAAGTCCTCTACCATCATCAGGAGATATGCTTTTAGATTCATGTCTAGCTTTTCCGGTGTGTTGGGGTGCCCTGGACTGGGCGAAGTGGGAGTGCTGGGTTCTGATGATGGTGAGTGGTCTTGGTTTCTGTTAGTAAGATTATTACGTTTACCTTTCGCCATCTGGTAATCTCTGGGGTTAGTTGTTGTCGTTGTCACTGTTTAAAGATTGGAGCAGAAGCTGTGTTCCACTCACCAGCAGTCTCAAAATCCTCTGGCGGGGGTCGTGGGTAGCTGGCGGTACCCCGGTGCTGGTCCAGCCGGAAGAGGCCTGTGGTCCTACTCAGACCGGTTTTCTGCTTCCCTAACTAACGCAGTCTCTGGTCCCGCGCACAATTGGATTGGAGCAGAAGCTGTGTTCCACTCACCAGAAGTCTTAAGATCCTGTGGCGGGTGTTGTGGGTAGCTGGCGAGTGTCAGCCGACCCTGCGCCCTAGCTACTCCGGTGCTTTTCTGACCGGAAGAGGCTTGTGGCCCTACCAAATAAATCCTTTTTAAAAAGTGCTAGGCAGGTAAATCATTTACTCTGTATGGTAGCTTGTATCTGGATTTGTAATAACAAATTAGACAAATACTGCTGGATCGATATTAATAAATTATTGTCAATTTAGTCATAATTCTTTGAAATAGTTTCTAATCTTTAACAGTTATGAATGTTTCTTTTGTTATTTTTATATCCTTTCTAAGAGAGAGACCTAATATCAAATAGTAATATCTGGAAATAACTTGTTTGTTTTGTGTATATGTGGGTTCTTAAGTGTACGCTATTTGTACAGTGGCTGCAGAATCCAGAAGAGGGCATCAGATCCCCTAGAACTAGAGTTGCAAGCAGCTGTGAGTTGCCTGATGTCGGTGGTGGAAATGGAACCTGGGTCCTCTGTAAGGGTATTAAATATTCTTAACCACTGAGCCATTTCTTCAGCACTGCAATAACTTTAGATAGATGGTGGGTTTTGACAGCAAGAAAACAGGTTTCTGGGAGCTAATAAAGCATGGATGAATACATTTAAATTTTAAAAACAATATTTATTTTTTAAAATTTATGTTTTACTTTTTAATTGTGTGTATGCAAGTGAGTGTGTGAGTGTGTGTGTGTTGGTATATGAGTATAGATGCCCAAGAAAACCAGAGGAATTGGATCCCTTAGAGCTAGAATGTAGGTGCAAGGAATTGAACTCATGTTCTGTGTAAGATTATACTCTCTCTTAGTGACTAAGCTGCCTCTCCAGGCCTTGTCTCTCTGTCTGTCTGTCTGTCTGTCTGTCTGTCTATCTATTATAAGTACATTAATATTTATAAATATTCTGTGTGCCTGTGTGTATTCATGTACATGTATATGGAATGAGTAAGAGATCAAAGGACAGTTTTTAGGGATTGGTTCTTCATTCTACTGTGTGGGTTCCTGGGATTGCAGTTAGGTTGTCAGACTTGGCCAAAAGCACTTTTTATCTACTGAACCATCTCATCGGGCCATTTTTTTTTAAAGATTGACTTAAATTATTTCATGTAAGTTGCAGTTACAGATCTTTGTACTATGTCTAGAGATTAGATTCTTGGCAAAATGAGATTAAGTTTCATATTAAACGTATAGGAAGATATGGCAAATAAAAACTGGTGCTAAGTAGGGCTAAGGAGCTGGGTTAGTTGGTAAAATACTTGCCATGTGTGCATGAGGACCTGAGATCAGTCCCTACCACTCATGTTTAAAAAAAAGAATGAATTCAATTGTATTTTTTTTGTTGTTCTCATAATGCTTTATGTGGGTTTATTTATATATGTATTTATTTGTTTTTACTATGCAGGTCTTGATTTCTGATTTTGTTCTTAGGGGTTTTCTGTGTGTTCAAGTGTGCATGTCTCTGTATGACTATGTGTGTGTGTGTCTATGTGACTATGTAGATGTTTTGGCTCTTTTTTTCTGTTTATTTTGCCCTACTCTGGATTTTATTTTATTGTTATTTTTACCTGCCTATTTTCTAATGCATGAGAGAAAGAAAGACGTCGAGTGGTTTAGAGTTGGAGAGGAGACTATAATCAGAATATATTGTGTGAAAACAAATCTGTTTTTCCTTTTCCCCTTTACTTATTACTTATTCACTCTACATCATGATTGCAGTCCCCTCCCTCCTCTCCTTTCAGTTTCACCCTCACACCCTCTCTCCTCATTCTCCTCTCCCCTTCTCAGAGATGATATGAACCCATCCTGGCACATCAAGAGCATCCTCTCCCACTGAGGCCCGACAAGGCAGCCCAGTTAGGAGAAAGGGATCCAAAGGGAGGCAACAGAGTCAAGTCCCTTCTCTAATAGTTAGGGGGCCCACATGGAGACCATGCTGCACATCTGTTACATATGTGTAGGGGGCCTAGGTCCAGCCCCTGCACACTCTTTGTTTGGTGGTTCAGTTACTGTGAGCCTGCATTGGTCTAGGTTAGTTTACTCTGTAGGTCTCCTTTTGGTGTCTTTGACCTCTCTAGCTCCCAAAATCCCTCCTCCCACTCTTCCACAAGCCTTCCGGAACTCCCGAGTAATGTTTGGCTGTGGGTTTCTGCATCTATTTCCATCTGTTGCTGCATGAAGCCTCTCAGAGGACAGTTCTGCTGGGCTCCTGTCTGCAAGCACAGCAGAGGATCATTAATAGTGTCACAGGTTGGCTCCTCCCATGGGATGGGCTTCAAGTTGGGCCAGGTATTGGTTGGCTGTTCCCTCAATCTCTGCTCCATCTTCATCCCTGTGCATCTTGTAGGCAGGACAGATTTGGGGTTGAAGGTTAGTGGATGGTTTGGTGTCCCCCTCCCTCTACTGGAAGTCCTCCTGGCTACAGGAGGTGGCCACATCAGCCTCTATATCCTAGGCTGCTAGTAGTCTCAATTGGGGACACCCACATAAACTCCCAGGAGCCTTCTGTCTCCCACATTTCAGTTTCATCCCAGAGGTGCCCCCCACTGATTTCCCTTCTCTCTCCCACCCTACACCTCCGATGTCTATTTTATTTCCCCTTCTGAGTGACATTAAAATAAAATACATTTAATGAAGAGTAGGGGTGACAAACACACACTTGTAACCCCAGAGGTGATGGTGGTGAGATGGAGACAGGTCAATCCCAGACGGTTTTGGGACAGCTAGTATGACTGAATCAGTGCCTCCAAGTTCCTTGAGAGACTTTGTTAAGTGCAGAATGGTAGAGAAAGTCACCAGATATTGACCTCTGGTTTCCATACAAATGTGAATACCCAAGTACACACATGTGCATATAAGAACATGTACATATGCATACATCCCACCCTCCACAACATGATGATGAATGATAGCTGAAGAAAACTTGTTGGATTGGATTTGCTGAATTACCCTGATGTTGGCCAGTTGTAGAAACTAGTTTCCTGAGAAGTAGAATCTTAAAGAGATCTTCAGAGTTGGTTCAGAAAGGAATACCCTAGAATTAATCCACATTCCCATTCTTGTGGGACATACAGACTTTAATTGCTAGTAATAATTAATAATATTTCAACTAAATTCAAATTTCAAGTCATACAATACATACACAGAAAAGGTTTTCTTTATTTTCTTTTGAAGCGGAGTTGGAGTTTATTAAAGGGGATTTATTTTTATGTGTAAGGTTGTTTTATTTACTGCTGTGTCTGTACACTGCATGCATATTTGTGGAGACCAGAAGAGGATGACAGATCTCCTGAAACTGGAGTTGCAGATGCCCTGAGGCAAGATGGGAGTTAGAGGCTTGTGAGAAACAAGACCTTTGGATTCTAGCTTGTGAGTGTGTGTGTGTGTGTGTGTGTGTGTGTGTGTGTGTGTCTATGTCTGTGTCTGTGTCTGTGTCTGTGTGTGTAATGGTTAAATGGGTAAAACTAGAAAGGAGACCCAGAGATCAAAAGAGGTGTTGAGGAACAGGCCATGGAAGGCAAAAGAACACATGTGACATGAGATCTGAAAGGAGAGTAGGGGAAATGTACGAAAAGGGGGAGAGGGACGAGAGAAGATAGAGGGAGAAGAGAATATCCTTTAAAAAACCACATTGCTTTGAAAATACCGTAAACTGAGGGACTGGAGAGATGGTTCAGTGGTTAAGAGTACACACTGCTCACATTCAGTCCCCAGCATCCATGCCAGGTGGCTCACAACAACCTGTGACTCTAGCTCCAGGGATCCCGTCTTTTCTTCTGGAGTCCCGGGGACTCATGTTCACACACCGCCTTGTACATAATTAAAAAATAAAATTAAAAACATCTCAAAAGAAAATGCCATAATGCTATCTAATGCCCTTGTATGGTAATTTTTGTTGGATTTATTTTATATGTATGTTTGTTTTTGCCTGCATGTCTGCCTGGTGCCAGCAGAGGTCAGAAAAGGGAGTCAGATCCCCTGGAACTGGACTTACAGATGGTTTTGAGCCACCATGTTGGTACTAGGGATAAAATCCAGGTCATCTGCAAGAAAACAGGTGCCCTTAACTGTTGTGTCATCTCTCCTGCCCCCTTGTATGCTATTTACAGATAAGGTTAAGAAGGAAGATTTTACAATGGCTAGAAAGGAGGAAAGACAAAGAAGAAGGCAGTGGTCAGTAGTAGCCCAGTAGCCCCACCTGGTTTCCCACCTGGCTCCTGGGGGACTGTTGGAGACTTTAAGCAGGAGTACACTGTGAAATGCAGGGCTGCAATCAAGCCAAGAGTTTCAGCTTAGTGGAATCTTGGTAGTTTGTCAAAAAGGTCATATTCTCTGCAAGGTAAAATATTCTTCTCATCACATTACAATTTTTGCAACTGCTTCCTGGATTGATTATAATCTGTAGTACTCTTCTCATTGTTTTCCTAGAAACTACCTTTACTTTTCCTAAGATTCCTTTTCTCTTTTACCATTCTGTTAACCTTATATAGCAATGCCATTTCTATTTATAACTGAATTAAAATATTTTTCTAATGGTTTCATTTTTTCTCTTCCTTATTTAAACTTAAAACTCTGCTGGTTCCCCCTCATCCCATTTATCTGCTGAAGTTATTTAATGTCTTGATAAAACATTTTATTAAATATCAACATTATGTTTGAATTATTCATTTGTCTCTCCAAATACATTTCAGATCTGGTCTAATATTTCTCAACATGTATGCTGTTTCTTTCCTGATTTCTAATCTTTTTTGTGTACTTACAGTGTCTTTAGGTAATTTTGCTAATACTGTTTAAGGGCATCAGACTCCAGGAAGTGTAGCATTTCAAATCTCATTTTTTGTGACCTTGTCTTTTATATTAAACTATTCTGTGTTAGACTTCTATTCTTCTTTTCTTTCTCATTGTATACACATGTGTCACTGTGTGATATAAGCCAGAGGAGAATGTCTTGAATCCTGCTCTGTCACTTTCTACCTTAACCTTGTGTGGCTGGCCAGTACCCCTAAACCAATCCTCTTGTCTGATCCCAGATCCCTATCGACAAGGAAGTTAGAGACAGGAAAGGTAACACCTGGCTTTTTTACACAAGTCCTGGGTTTCTGAACTTAGGCTTTATGCTCTTAACGCACTTAGCCCTCCAGCCCATGTGTTCAGATTAATTTACGTGTGCTCATGCTATGCAGAGGTGCCTATTTTAAATATCCAGGTTATTTATTTCATTCTCCTACAGTCCTATGCAGTCCACCTTTTGATGTAGCTTTTCACTTAGCTTACTTTCAGCATTGGTTCTTAGGCTTTATTGAACTGTCCCTGTATCTGTGCAGTTTGCCTGCCTGCCCTCACTCCCTTCCTCCCCACTTGATTGGTGGCTCTCCCTTGCTACCTTTCATGGTGGTTAAGAGTTTGAAAATGGTATATGTCAATTTTTTTTTTCAGTTTCATCCAGACCAGGGTATGTACTTGAAAATAATTGCCTCTCTTCCAAATTAAGAGCATGAAGCCAATACTTTTATCCTAGTGGTTTTCCAGTCTCCAGAGTTAATGCCCCTGATTTAGAGGTGTGTTTTTGAAGTCTGTCTGTCTCTATGTGTGCAGTGTTGGTAAAGGAAATCGACACTTTCTTGGCTAACCTTGTGCTAGGGTAACAGTTTGAGTAGTAGAGTGTCATTGTTATTTTTTTCAGGCAACTGAGAGAATGTTGACATCAATATAAGCAATGGTGATGTTCTGTAAGCCAGCAGAGAGGCCAAATGCAGGACTAAAGCACTGGGTAATAGCACATTCAACTGGGGAAGCAGGGGACAAGTGGCTGAGGCAGACTTAAGGCAAAAGAAGGGCAAAGAGTGCTTTGGGAGTGGGTGAAGAGAATCTTAAGAGAGGCCTAGAAATGTCAGGTAAAAGGAATGGGCCTTAAAAGGGTATTTTCAAGACATGGGTCCACAAATAGGCATGTAAACCTAGGAGAATTGTAAAACTAACAATAACAAAGAAGTGAATTTGTGTATTGTGTGCTTCACATTGTCCTGGGATTTTGGCTTTCCTTCATTATGGCCCATAAGAGTGTATGAATATCAAAACTAGTAGTTTAAATAGTGGTGTGTCTAGGGAAACGGACGAGTATATGGTATTTGTTATGAGCTATAAACTCTGTGATGGTATGGTGCAGGCTCAGCATGTGGCACATAGGAAATGCTCAGTAGACATTTCTCCGGTGAAAGGTGTCCCTTTTCTGCCACAAAAAAATTGGGAGTCTCGTGCCAGTACCTTCTTTTTGGGTGTTTGTCTATATTAGGTACCTATCTAGTGAATTCCCCTTTCAGTTCAGTCCTTGGCCCCACATTGGTACATGAATAGGTGGATGATTGAGCATGGGGGGACATACTGTTGGAGTAGGATAACGGGGAGGCAGGACAGCGATCAGGATGTAAAGTGAATATAAAAACTAATGTCGTATTTTCAGATGACCTGGATAGACAGCAAAGGAATCAAATTCCTTAAATAAAAATGTATTTACTTAATACAATAAATAATTTTATACATTAAAAAGAAAACCATTTACACAGTTTAAAAAAAAATATAGTATACGAGAAGGCCAAAGCTGAAATGAAGTTTTTTTTAAATAATGTATTCTAGTAGTTAATGTAATTGCAGAGTCATTGTTCATAATAATCTCTCTTTGACTTGATCTCTTTCTCTCTCTCTTTCTCTCCTTCCCTCCTTCCTCTGCCTTTATCGTCCATTACCTTCCCCTTCCTCCTCCTTTACCATCAAGCAAAACTGTCAGTTTTGGGACATGTTTCTTATTTATCATATGCCTTCACACACCCCTAGGCTACTACTTAGGTCTTTTAGACTGGCAAACTACCTTTAAATGTGTTACCACACTGAGGTAAAATAAATACTGTCACATAAAACCCTTCTGGGAATGCAGTAAGTTAACCAAAGAATTAATTTGCCATGATATAAATTAGGTAGATGACTTTTGCCATTTTTGGATTGTCCAGTAGTTTTAAACATCCTTTCTACCTTTGAATTAATTTATGGCCCCTACTTTACTGGAAGATGTGTACCCCAGCCTCTCTTACTGGGGTACCATGGTTGTGACATAAGTTTGACCAAGTACGTTACACAATAGAAACTTGGACCCAGAGTGAGCATTGTATAATGGTGATCATACTGAATAAATAATCTGTAAATCATGTTGATAGAGGGCTTTGCTTTTTAAAAAATACTGATTTTAAAAAGTTGTATGTATACATGTGTGCCGTGAAAGCCTGTGTGTATAGTGTGCCTGCAGGAGCCAGTGGAGGTCAGCAGAGTATATCAAATCCCTTGGCACTGGAATTATAGGCCACCATAAACTATCGTGTCTGTCCTGGCAACCCAACCCAGGTGGTTTGCAGGAGCAGCAAGTGCTTTTATAATCACTGAGCTGTCATCTCTCCAGTGCCAGGTTTTGAAGGAGTGGCAATGGCAGGGCCTTGGAAATGTAGCCTTTTGTGTTACTAAGCAATGATGGTAACAAAGAAGGAGTATGTGTTTTATTACAATTTTTTGTGGTTTATCTTCCTTTTTTTTGAATTATCTAGCATTTGTGGTTAGATGTCTTATGATCAATTGGGGGATAATTTTAGCCATTATTTCTTCAGGGTCTTTAGTCCTATTCTCTTTTCTTTTCATGGATCCTAATTATATCAGGACCTTTGATATTGCCCCACTGCCCCTTTGATACTGCCCTACTGCCCATTAGGCTCCCCCCACCACCGCCACCGTGTTACTCACCCACTTTCAAGGTCACTAGTTGCCTCCCTTGGTTGAATTGTGTCTACTGGGGAACCCGTTGAAGTGGCCATCTCTCTTAAATTATAACATTCCATTGGCGGCAGTTTGTTTTTGTTTTTGTTTTTGTTTTTTTGACAGGGTTTCTCTGTAAAGCCCTGACTGTCCTGGAACTCACTCTGTATGTAGACCAGGCTGGCCTTGAATTTAGCAATCTGCCTGTCTCTGCCTCCCAAGTGCTGGGATTAAAGGCGTGCGCTACCACTGCCCGGCCATTGGTGGCAGTTTTATTTGATTTGTCTTTACAGTTTCCATTTCTTTGCTGGAATTACCCATCTGATTTTTTATGCTGTTCTTTTTTGGGGTCAGAGCCACCAACATACTGCTTAACAGTATTTAAACTATTCTAGTATCTCTTTGTGTCTGACTCTTTTTTGGTTTTGTTTTTCTTTGAGCATTTGTTTCTTTGTGTTCTTGTTTGCCTTGTGGTTTAACTTTCTTACAGTCATTGGAAGGCTGACTTACTGTGTATGTGCTAGAGATGGAGGTACATAATTTCTATGATTTGCATGGGCATGCTTTTGTTTCTGCTAGGCCTTTCATGTTGGGATTTGAGTTAATCTATTTAAGAGTTGAGCTCCCCCCCCCGCCCCCCTGCCTGCCACCCCATCATTATAGTTTCTCTCAGACTACCTTAGGCTTCAAATTTTCTTAGTGATACTTTGTATTAGTGTGGTAGTTAGTACCAGTTCCATTCAAAAATTTTGAATCTCCCATTTGATTAATGCTTTGGTAAGTTGTTTTTGTTTTTATTGTTGTTGTTGTTTTTTAATAGGCTCTTGTTCTTTCTTTCTGTTGAATTTTGCGTTAGTGTTCCTAGAAGCTCTTTAGCTTGTTGAAATATGATCTCTGTTTTTTCTGATTAAACCTTGGATTTAGGTTGAAGTCCCAGGGCTCTGCCCCTCTGACTGGCCTCTTTGTGGAAGACTGTCCCACTCTCAGAAGAAGTATTCCTCCACCCTCTTTCATGGAGCTTTAACCCAGGTCCTAAGGATAGAAGTGGATAGGGGCAGTACCTGCTTTTCTTTCTTTGTTGGATATGGGAATGATAGGGAGGGGGGTGCCTTACTCCTCTAGCACTGCTGTTGTACAGACTACATCACAGGACTGCATCACAATGGGTACCCTCAAGGCTCTTTCCTTTGCCTCAGTGCCTATGGGGTATATGGGCAGGGGTTAGTGGCTGGAGGGGGAAGATCCTGCAGAAGATTGGGCTCCCCAAACTCTGTAGCCCCCAGAAGTTTCACAGTGCCCTTCACCAAGCTACGCCAAGCTCTCACCACTTTGCCACCTGTTTCAAACCGTCCCTTTTTTCCGTTGACTCATAGTCTATTCCAGGTAAGCACCAGATTGTCTCCTGTCTCTCTGCTTCTTTACTTTTTGAGCCAACTGTTTGCCCTCTGTTGGGTTAGAAATCTGGTTACTCTTAAGATTTTCACATACGTGTATTGTTAAACCTGAATTTAGTTATTATTCATATTCTCTTAAATGAGACTGAGATTTTAGAATGGTTATTCTTAGCCATGGTGGCCTTTTCCATGATAATGTTTCTTGTATGTTAATCTTGCTTTAATTAAACTACCTTAGCCTATAAAATAGTGAATATTTTCTTTAAATTTCTTTGCTCACCATTCTTCATTCACACCCTTTCTTCCTTGTTGTCTCAGTTCCCTTCTGTCAATACATACATGCCAACTCTGCTTTAAGGAAAAGAGCCAAATATGAGTAAGCATGACCTGAGACCATGAATCCAAGTTACTTTGAATGGTCTGTTCTGCCATGGGAGAAGACTCACGAGCTTTTATAGTCATAGAAAAGGAGCGTATGAATTGACTGCTTACAGAAACATGTAGGTGGGGGGGGGGTCCCCAGGTAAGTGGGGGGAAATTGTAAGCCTTGAATATCGGCGTTAGGGTTGAGGGGATGAGGCATGGCAAGCTTAGTGATGAATTCCAAGAGCTTTATCTGAAAGTCAAGACGTTTTAGATCACAAGCAGGCTATTAAAAAGGGACAACTAGTAACCCAAAATAATTTTGTTCTTGACCTGAAAGATCCAATTACACTATAATCCCAGTGTTCTCCTCAACCAAGGTCAAGCTGTCTGCAAGCTCCCTAATGCACATGCGGCTCCTTCAGAGAACTTTAGATTCTGTCTAAATAGTATTCTTAAGTAGTTCTTTCAGTAACTGTCCATTAGTAGTAAATCTGTTCTTAATGTGTCTGAAAATGTCCTGACTTAATGTTTCTCTTAAATGATTGCTAAATGGCACATAGAATTTCAGGTTGACTGTGACAAGCTTCGTTAATGAAAAGTTTGTAGTTAGTTCACTTGTAGTTTTCCTAGCAGACACATCAATATCTTCTCTTGGACCTCCTTTGAAGACCTTTTTTGCTTTTGGTTGGTAGTTTCTCTGCACTATCTTTCTTTTTGTTGTTGTTGGTTGGCTGGTTGGTTGGTTTTGAGACAGGGTTTCTCTGTAACATAACCCTGTAAACTCAGTCTGTAGACCAGGCTGGCCTTGAACTCACATAGATCTGTCTGCCCGGACCTCCGGAGTGCTGTGAGTAAAGACACGCCTGACTCTCTGCACTATCGTTAGCCGTGGATTTACTCTTATTTATCTTGCATTTATTTTGTATATTCCATCAGGAGACTCCTGATAGTCTCAGTTGTATTTGTGGTCTTTAGAAATATTGTTTCTCTTTCATTTTCACTTTCTGGAGCTATTACTTATATATTGGAACTTCATTGTTCTCTGTGTATGTGGGGGAGTGTATTTGGGTACAGTTGGGGATATGTGTAGAGGCAAGAGGACAATGTTGGATATCATTTCCTCATTACCTGTTCACCCTGACTTTTAAAATCAATTCTATTTATTTTATTTTAGCTATATAGTATGTGTGTGTGTATAAGCACATGTGTGCAATCAGCTGTGTGTGCAAGTACATGTCAGCCTGTACACATGTGGAGGTCAGAGGACAACTTTATGGAGGAAGTTTTCTCCATCTATCTTTATGTGTGTTCTGGGGTATTGAACTTAGATTGTCAGGCTTTGTGACAAGTAGTTTTACTCTTTTATCATTCCTCCTTCTCTCCCAGACACAGCTTTTTCATCCCCAAGATAGATTTCTTCTTGGCATGGAGCTTGGCTAGGCTGAGTGGCTAGATAGCCAGCAAGTCCTAAGGATCCATTCTAGGGCAAGCAACACCTATGTTTCTTTCAGTTGGGTTCTTGGGTTCTGGGGATTGAACTCAGTCCCTCATGCTTAGGAGGAAAGTGTTTTCCCAATTGAGCTATCACTGCAGCCAAGATATTCTTTACTATTTTAATATTTAAATTGTGGTATTTCTAATGACTTCTTGGCATCTTTTTAGAAATGAAAATAAAAGTTTATTTAGTGTATACTAAGAGGGGCAGTGGGATAGGCAGTCACAAGAGTACTGGCTGTAACAAATTTCTTTTACAACTCACCAATTTGTTTTCTTTTTTTTTTTTTTTTGTTTTTTTTTTTTTTGTTTTTCGAGACAGGGTTTCTCTGTGTAGCCCTGGCTGTCCTGGAACTCACTTTGTAGACCAGGCTGGCCTCGAACTCAGAAATCCGCCTGCCTCTGCCTCCCGAGTGCTGGGATTAAAGGCGCGCGCCACCACGCCCGGCTTGTTTTCTTTAACATATAGTTATCTTGATTCTTTTCTTAAGGGGTTCTTGAAGAAGGAAGACTCTCACTTCCTGTTTTCCCTTGAGCCCTTTTGCTTGTTTCTGTGTGTTCATTACTTAGAAAGCATCTGCCTATGCCTAGGTTCTGAAGTGTGATTAGTATTCCTTAACCATTCTTTTTTCTTTGGTTTGGTTTCGTTGTTTTGTTTTTTGAGTCAGGGTTTCTCTTTGTACCTTTGGCTGTCCTGGAGCCCAATCTGTGGGCCAAGCTGGCCTGAAACTCACAGAGATCTACTTGTCTCTGCCTTCTAAGTGCTGGAATTAAAGGTGTGTGCCACCACTGCCCAGGCTCCTTAATTGTTCTTCATATTGTTTGAGGTATTACTCAGAAGAATAAGTGTGAATTCAGATGGTATCTGAAGATCATCTTGCAGCCTTTTGGTCACTTGGGAGATTTGTTACTCGTAGCCAGTGAGAAGTATAAGTCAGGTTTTTAAGAGGAGGAGACTTTTTTTTTTTCATTGCCTAGTGCTTTGGTCACTTTTTCTTGGCACAGTCTCGGACTGATGTGTGAAGATATTCTTTTTCACCGATCTGTGTACTTATGGTGGTTCACATCCAGTTTCTCCCCATGCATAGACTTGAAACATTTTCAGCTTCTTGACTTTATAGTCATTTGAGTTGCAGTTCTTGGTTTAGGAGGTAGAAAGGAGCAGGTCTTTGTCCTGTGGTAAATTGTGTACAATATACTGTCTGTATTTTTATCACTTGTTCCAATTATTATTTTCTTCCCGTGCCACCAAGTAGTTCAGCCAGTTAAAAACCAGGAAGAATGTACAACCACAGACATTTTTAACTTTGCACTGGTTATATGATTGTTTAAATATAGCTCATGGCATCTGATAGTAATTTTTATTTTTTAAAGGGCTTTTTAAATTTTCCAAATTATAAAACTTAGGAGTCTGTTCTTTCTACTATATGGATCAAATTCATAGATTTTTTTTTGCAGACTACAATCGATAAATAAAGATAACTTCTGTTGGAAAATGAAATTTAAGATTCTCAGAAGGGAATATGTAGTGGTGCCCAACCCCACTCAGTCCATTTTATGCTGCTATAACACACTCCTATATTATTCAACTCATGTTTTTGAAGGCCAAAAAGTCTAAAAGCATGGTGCCAGTGTGTGTTGAGATCATTAATGTGATGTGACCCCATGGCAGAAGACAGGTAAACAAAATATTGAGACAGGAAATTGGGTCAAAGTAATCCTTTTTATCAGTAAGTACTCTCTTACTAATGATATCAATTCATTCTTGAAGGAGAGTCCTCATGACCTAATCAGTTCTTTAAGACTTCACATTAGTTTTTGAAACAGAATCTATGTAGGTGTGCTTGTCCCATAGCACACTATGTAAACCAGGCTAGCTTTGAACTCATAGAGTTCCACTGGCCTCTGTCTCCATAATGTTGGGAAGAAAGGCAGAGGCTACCATACTCAGCAAGGCTCCACCTATTAATGTTGCTATCATGCCAACTACATATTGACATGAATCTTGGAGTGGTCATTCAGACAATCCTGGTTGTTTCCCACTGGTTGTTACAAATCCTCCCCATTGGTTTCATTCTTGCTATGAAGGCGTTACCATTCATGATGAGTTAGTGGTAATCTTGCCTTCTCTCCACTGAGAAACTTCAGTGTTCTGATTTTCTCCAGCTCCTGGAACCGCCTGCAAATAAATCAGCTTCTAGCCTTAGACCTTTTCTTTTCATCTTTCCCAGATGACATACTGCTCAGTGCTTCAGTGCGGTTGGAAACTAGGCCCTTGCCGGAGAGCCTCGACTTCACTGCATCTATTTGAATAGTCTTCTTTCCATTGCCTATTCCCTCTTTTTCTCCCTAGCTTGTTCTCAGAGAGTTCTCAATGGGGAGGAACAGTTTTGTTTTTTGTTTTTTTTGGTTTTTTTTTGCTCTCAGGACATCTTGTGGGTAGAGACCAAGGAAGCTGGCAAGTATCCTAGGATGTACAAGCTCTCTGCCCATAACAGAATTACCTTGCCTTAAAAATGTCAGCAGTGCCGAGGTTGAGTAAACTTGTTGAATCCTTAGTTTTCCTTTTGCTTCTTCTGTTTGCTCTGTCTGTATTCTTTTTATTTTCATTTTTTTGAAAAAATATGTATTTTTACTTTATGTACATTGGTGTTTTGCCTGTATTTGTCTGTGTGAGGGTATCAGACCTTAGAGTTACAGACAGTTGTGAGCTGCCATGTGGGAACCTGAGTCCTGTGGAAGAACAGTCAGTGCTCTTAACTGCTGAGGCGTCTCTCCAGCCCCCTCCCCCTCCCATCCATATTCTTACTGCTAAGGTTCTCATCCTAGAAAACCTTTCTTGAGAGCTGTGGAGATGGTTCAGTAGTTACAAACACCTACTGCTCTTGGAGAGGTTTCCAGGGTCCACATGATTAACTTAAAACTGCCTGTAGCTCCAGCTCTGGGGAATCTGATGTCTTCTTCTGGCTTCTGTATATACCTATACTCATGTGAATGTAGACACACACACACACACACACACACACACACAAAATAGTTTTTTTAAAAGATTCTATTTCTTAAAAGAAAATAAAAACTTGTGTGAGCCACCTATCAACTTCTCTTCTAGCTTCCTAACCTTCTTATCTAAATGGCTTCAAGTGCTCAGGACACAGTCTGTCCATTTTTCATCACTCTTCAAGCTTGAACTGTTGCTTTCTATCTTCCCACCTTTATTACCACTTATATTATTTTTTTCTGAGCTCACTAGTGACTTCTTGTATGGTTCATTTAGTCAATGCATTTAATCCTAATTTTACTTGGCATTTCAGTTGCATTTGACTAGTGAATGTATACTCAAAAGACTGGCATCTGTGTTTTCTGTGTCCTTTTATATTTATTTTTCTGACTCCCATGTGAGTACTTATTCGACCCTTTCCCACGTTGTACTTTTTTGAAACAGGCTTTGAATGTGTTTCCTTGGCTGATCTGGAGCTCATAGTATAGACCAGGCTAGCCTCAAACTCACAGAGATTCACTTGCCTCCCTCTCCTTAGTGTTTGTCTGAAACAGAGTCTCATATGGTCTGTGTGGATCAGGCTAGTCTTAAAGTCATGAGTGCTAGGTTCATAGACAAGTACCACCATGCCTTGAGCAAAGTTGTTTCTCCTAGTAGTCTCCCTTGCTTGTTTCTGTTGAGTGTGTGGGTTGCTTCCTTGACTCCCATTCCTCAGGGCACGTACAGTTGATTGGTGCCTTGATCCATTTCTCAGGCATTACCATTACTGAGGATTCCTGGTCTCCATTGGCATTTTAGAGAAGCAGGCCTGGGTAGCATCAGTCCTACTGAAAGAGACTAGGGAAGGAAGGATACTGGCAATAGTGTTCCCTGCTCTGCAGTCATGTAGCTTGCTGGCATCTTTCCTTTTCTTATTTCCTACTGCTTCTAATTGTATTATTTTTCAAAGGTTCTTTTGGAAAAATATGTCTTTTGAGAGCATGCCTCTCTCCTCTCCTCTCCTCTCCTCTCCTCTCCTCTCCTCTCCTCTCCTCTCCTCTCCTCTCCTCTCCTCTCCTCTCCTCTCCTCTCCTCTCCTCTTCTCTTCTTTTCTTTTCTTTGCAACAAAGCTTTGGGTTCTTCAGATTTGTGGCCAAGGATGATGAGCTTCTAAGCTTCCAGCTTTCATGTCCTCAGTGCTCCGATTACAGGCTTGAGTTCCTATACCTGATTGCTAGTCAACCATTTTAAAGTACACCTTCTGGGCCCCATACCTCAATGAATTCCCTCATTTTCTCTGTTGTGGACGTCATGGCAGAAGATGCCTTTTAAAGCAAATTCTTGTGTATACTTATTTTTCTTGTTTATACTTTAATTTTTTAAAAAAAATCATGTCCTTGTGTCCTTCCTTAGTTTTGCTATGGGCAACAGTACATGATTCCTATGGGATTGTGCCACACCTATGAAAAGTCAGGGAGAAAAGTTCAGTCACCTGAACAAAAGTTGCTTGTTAAAAACGTGTGTCATAAGCTGGGCTTGGTGGCACACACCTTTAATCCCAGAACTCGGGAGGCAGAGGCAGGCGGATTTCTGAGTTTGAGGCCAGCCTGGTCTACAGAGTGAGTTCCAGGACAGCCAAGGCTACACAAAGAAACCCTGTCTCAAAAAACCAAAAGAAAAAAAATGTGTATGTCATGTTGGGCTGAATTGTTTTTGTTGTATTTTCAGAACTACTAAGAGGGAATGGGCATTTATAAGGTTCATTCATTGGCTGTTTATATATTTTCTTTTTGTATTTTCTCTTCATGTTAATGAAAGACTTTTCCTCTTTAGTACCCTTTTTCAGGGTTTTGTTAATTCTGTCAATAGAAAATAAGCAAGCATTTAAGTTATCAATCAGTTTACTTTTCAGTTTATCTTTATTATCTTATTTGTAAAAGATCATAAAGCACCAACAACCTTAAAAATAATGCATATTTCACTGGACATGATGGCACAGATCTATAATCTTAGTACTCAAGAAGCAGGGGATTGCTACAAGTTTGAGACTGTTTTTGTTTTCTTTCCAGCACTGGCTACACCCACTTTCCAGACCTGGTTCAAATCCTGTCTCTAGTGTAAAATATGGCCTTCCAGTCTGAAATAAACACTCTCCTTTGAGTATTCATAGTTATTTTATTTGTATAGCTCATTTGGTAATTATAAATCTGAATTATCTCATTTTGCTTGCTGTCCTCCATTATCCTAGGATCTTGAGATATTTCCGTGTTTGTTCAAGCCAGCAAAAATTTATTGAGTACTTGCATTGTCCTAATGGCAGAGTAAAGTTTTCAGATATTCCAATTCTTACAACTGGGCCATATGATAGTTTAAGGAAGACTTTTATGGATGTCTTGAGTTTAATGAATGAGTCTTTTATATGTAATAGAGTGTGACTGGTGATGTCTTGATGTGTCATTAATGTGAAAATCAACTTTAAACATTATTTCATCTTTATTATTTATCTTTCCTTAAACTGCTTAGCCTTTTCACAGATCTTTTAGAAAACTCTACCATTTCCAATGCTGGCTGTCTTTGTAAGTTGTATAGTTGCAGTGCTTTATTGATATCCTTGTGTTGTAGCCCCTTAACTTCATGGTGGCCATCAGACCCAGGGACCTGGACATTTACATGAGTGCGTATCCCTGAGGAACAATCTATAGGTCAGATTTGTTTGGGAATCAATATCAAAAGAAGAAAATAATAATAGACTTATTTTCTATAACGGATTTGTTTTCTAAAAGTGGTTTGAGCTTAAAAGCTGTTACAGTCTAGCATCAGCTGGGGGCTTTTCTTAGGAGAATAACCTTTGTGTATAGACTTGAAGGAATGAGCACAAGGATGTAGAATGGTTCTTGTGAGAATCCTGTTCATTTGATGGATTGTAGTCAATAATTGAATTTTTTTTAAAGAATGACAAGGTCTTGCCTTGTAGCCTACAAAGGCAAGTCTTCCGAGAACTGAGATTCAAGATGTGCACCCCCACACCTTGCTAAATTAATCTTTAAAGTTGGATATGTTCTATATAACTAAGAACACATGTATAACTGTATAACTATATTGCTATAAGCATGTGTTTTTATTTTTACTTATGTGACTGCGACTGTGATGGGAGAAGAAGGGAAAGGGAAGGGAGAAGGAGGAAGGGAGGGAGGGAGAAAGAAAGAGAGAAAGTGTGTGCATCTCACACACACACACACACACACACACACACACACACACACACACACACACACACAAATTGCAGGTTCCCTGGAGGCCAAAAGAGGGTATTGCATCCTCTGAACCTGGAATTACAGGTGATTGTGACCTGCCTGACTTGGGTTCTCGGGAATTAAATTCGGATCTTTAAGAACAGTGTATGCTTTTTATTGCCGAGCAATCTCCCCAGCCCCCTAAAACATGTTTCTTCACCAAAGCTCTGTGACATCTTTATTATATGAACTATGTTCATAATCTGTCCTGTTGCAGCAGTATACAGTTTTAATTTGTGAACATGAAACAGTAATTTAGACAGTTGGAAAAACCATCTAGTACAGAATGATGTTTCTATAGCTCTGTCTCTTTTTTTTAATATTATCTAACCCATATCTAATTTGACAGCAACATTTTCAAAGTGATTCATCACCTTTGTTGAATCTTGCCAAAGCATCCAATGTAAATTTTCCTTACAATGCAACTCTCTTTCAGTTGCTTTGTCATGGTACTTAATTGAAAACCATGCAATGATTAGTATAAGAAGCCGGAACCGTTTTAGGGAAGAAATGCAACTGACTTGGATGTTAACCATATAGCTCAATGTAAGGGACCAGAAATGTGAGGTGAAGCTGAGAGTTGTGGCTCAAGTTTGTAATCCCAGGACCAGTGAGGCTGAGGCAGGAGGATCACTGCAAGTTCCAGGCTAGCTTGAGCTACAAAGTGGGCTCCAGGACATTTTCTGCTACAGAGTGAGACTCTGACTCAAAGAACAAAGAAGGGTTCCAAATCGTCTGAGGGTCAGTTAACTTTTAGTGGAAACACATTGGTTATCTTGGTGTTAACCTGTCTGTTTTATAGAGGTTGGTGGGGGGTGGGAAGTAGTCAGGTTAGGTCTGTTAGACCTGCTGAACACCAGTATGGCTTGAATGCACAGTGTAAATTGGCGTTTGTAATGGACTTTATTCTTTTCAAAAGGTCCATTAACCATGAATAACATGCTTAAAAGAATCTTGCTGAAGATAACTGGAATTCAGACTGCCTGGAGAAAATCACTGTGTTCACTTGAGACTTCACCATGACGCCTTTCCCCCCGCAGAAAAGTTAGCTCTTCCTCAACCATGTATGCTTTCTTCCTTATCTAGATATGGGAAACAGCTTAGATAGTCCTTGATTTTTTAGCACTTTTCACAGAGGGTTCACTAAATCTTTGGTTCTTTTTGTGAATTCTTTCTTTCTGTAATTTTTATACCTAATGTTTCATACACAGTTGGTCTAGCCCAGTGAATGGAATGAAATATACTTTTGGGGGGAGGGGCATGTGTCACAACTTAACTTTGCTCAGATAGAGCTTTCATTGATGGGCTTTAGAAAAATTTGTTGCTACATATACAGTCAGGTCAAGAAATACTTTGATGTAGTTATACTTAATCGAATATATTCTGTATGTCTAAGATACCCCACTGCCTCTAAAGCCCTGACTTGGATCTTGTCTGCAAACACAGTTCTTACTAAGTCAGTGGGACTGTATGAAGAGGAGAGGTTAGAGCCTGGGGGAAAACAAAAGACTTAGCATGGATAGGACCTCAACTGGCCTGAGAAGAGTAATGGCACTTTTGGTAGGTAGCTGCTCAGATCCTGGCTGCTTTGTGACACTCAGGAGTTGCTATCTCTTTCAAAGGTGTTTTCCATTCCATCACACATTCCTACTATTGCACTATCCATTCCTAGCTTCCTTCCCCTGCCATGGTTCTCTTTTCTTTAACCTTATTCTTTCTGTTCTTGGTAGAGTACTTCATTGCTCTAACCTTATGCTTCTGGAAGTACACTTTTATCATTTTTGCATGGTACAACTCTTCATTGATAGACCTCTTACAATACTCTGGTCAAGCACATAACGTATCTTTACTGGACTGCAACTTTTGGAGGGCAAGTCCCATCTTTGTAGGTCTTAAAATAGTCTTTCATTTTCTAAGTAGCAGGATATCTATATCTATATCTATATCTATATCTATATCTATATCTATATCTATATCTATCTATCTTCATTCTCCAAATTTGGCTTATCTTCCAGACTTTCCACTTTCTGTTCATAGCACTAGAGCTTTTCCTCCAAGGCCATATTTTGTTGGCAAGTTTTGCTTTGTCTTGATAATGTATTTGTAGCCATACTGTTTTCTCCACCCTCATCAAACTCAAGGATTTAGTGCACAGTGTGTTCTCAGCATTCAATAGGGGTTAGAAATACAAATAATGAGATCCAAGCTCTTGTTCTAAGAACAATAGGTGAGGTGGGCAGAGATGGGGAAAGATTGAAAGACACCAAGACTGACGTATTTTGGCATTTTAGTGACTGATTTGTCTATGTGCTATCATAGGCAAGGACAAGCTATAGTCAGTCATTTCCTATAGGCTACTTACTTAGCTTTAGGAAGAAGCTTTAGAAAACAGATGCTGGGTTTCTTTTGTCTGAAGGAGTATTTTCTTCCCTATGTTTTTAGCATTTATGAAATCCAGAAGAATCCAAATCCTGGCATGTATGTTTTATGGAGTTTTCAATTCTCCCTTCAAGTGTTGTTAAATTAATTGTGCTTATAACTAGTAGAACCTCATAACTGGGGAGCTGTACTATATATTCAAACAAGTATTACAGTGGAAGTATGTATAATAATGCATTGTCAAATATGGTAGCTGTAGCCACATATGGCTGCGTAACATAACTAGACTTTAAATTTAAGCTTAAATTAAAGTTAAAAGATTTAATTCCTCGGAAAAATGAGGAACACTTCATGTTGCCAATTTGACTAGTGGTATTGGACAATATAGACAGTAAAGCACTTCCATTATTATAAAATGTCCTTTTGGAGCAGTGGTTCTCACTTTTCCTAATGCTGAGACCCTTTAATAACAGTTCCTCATGTTGCAGTGTCCCTCAACCATGCAATTATTTTCATTACTACTTCATAACTGTGATTTTGCTACTGTTACAAGTCATAATGTAAAAATCTAATATCCAGGATACCTGTCATGTAACCCCATGTGAAAATGTCATTTGACCCACCAAGGGGGTTGCAGCCCATAGGGGGAGAACCATGCTTTTAGATCATGCTTTATAATGTGGTTCTATAGTTGGATCTGGAGGGTTAGAAAAAGCGTTAGCTCTTTGTTCCCTGGTGTTATTACTACATGCATTTCTTCTTTTAAGCATACAAGGGACTTATTTTTGGTTTTAACAGTGCATAGAACAATGTGAGGGTACCAGGGGTGGGGAAGAAAGATGGAGTATAAATGAGCTCAGATGGAAGTGAGGAAATCTCATTTCATAGCTTAGCCAATATTTAGTCAATGTGTAACGGAGTGCCTTTTCCCCCCTTTGTTTCTTTTTTATAGTTTTTTTTTTGAAATTACAATATATCAGTCAAAGCACTCTTCCTTCCTTTCCCCCTTCCATCCCCTGCCATGTATCTACCTCTCTTTGTTCTGAATTTGTGAATTAAAAAAAAAAATGTTACTAACAGATGCAGGACTTGCGCACTCTGTATAATGTTACTTGTGCTTTTTCCAGTTTGTTTTGGAGACAGGTCTCTGTAGCATGAAGTCTTTGCCTCAGCTTTCTGAGTGTTGAGAATGCCAGTGTGTGCCAGAGGTTATTTTTAAACAACAAATTGGATTGCATTGACTATTTAAGTATTTTTGCATAGATTCTTATCATGTATGAAGTGTGGTTCAAGGAAGCTTTTTATGTTAGAAGGTTATGATTTAATGGGATGTATACCACAGTGGAAATTTCTGAATTAGATATTTGTAGTACTATTTGTATTTTCTCAGAGAAGATATAGTTGGGATTGATAGATGGAAATAATTACATAAACTATTAATTCCCATGGCTTTATTTTTGCATTTAGTGAGTCTGGTTTGCAAGGACTTGAGGCAAAGTGTTCCTAAATCTTTTTCTTGTTCCTATTTTATTACATGAAGGCAGTCTATACATCCTCCCATTAATGATCATCTAGATAGTTTCTTTCATTTGGCTAGCAAAACGTGGGCAGATGCTTTCATTTCTCCATGTTACATACCCTAGGGAAGTTGCTTAGCTATAACAAAGATGTAATAATGCCCAACAGTTTTCTAAGGTAGCTGGAGTAATTCATGTTGCTTTCTTTTTGATTCTAAGAGATTAAGGTTTAGTCATGTTTGGATTTTTATATCTATTTATTTCCATTTATTTCTATTTATGTCTCCAGCCTGTGAAATCACAAATAAACCTAAAAATAGTACAGATCTGTACTGCTGTCCAAATTACCTTTAAACAGTACAGGCACCAAGGACATTCTTTTTTCTATTGGCAATTGACTAATTTTGTTTTTTTTGTTTGTTTGTTTATTTGTTTTTTTTCATTTTTAAATTTTATTTTAATTAGGTGTTTTCTTCATTTACATTTCCAATGCTACCCCAAAAGTCCCCCATACCATACCCTCCCCCCACCACACACTCCCACTTCTTGGCCCTGGCATTCCCCTGTACTGAGGCATATAAAGTTTGCAAGACCAATGGGCCTCTCTTTCCAGTGATGGCCGACTAGGCCATCTTCTGATACATATGCAGCTAGAGTCAAGAGCTCTGGGGTACTGGTTAGTTCATATCGTTGTTCCACCTATAGGGTTGCAGACCCCTTTAGCTCCTTGGGTACTTTCTCTAGCTCCTCCATTGGGAGCCCTGTGATCCATCCAATAGCTGACTGTGAGCATCCACTTCTGTGTTTGCTAGGCCCCTGCATAGCCTCACAAGAGACAGCTATATCAGGGTCCTTTCAGCAAAATCTTCCTAGTGTGTGCAATGGTGTCAGCATTTGGAGGCTGATTATGGAATGGATCCCCGGGTATGGCAGTCTCTAGATGGTCCATCCTTTCATCTCAGCTCCAAACTTTGTCTCTGTAACTCCTTCCATGGGTGTTTTGTTCCCAATTCTAAGAAGGGACAAAGTGTCCACACTTTCATATTCGTTGTTCTTGAGTTTCATGTGTTTTGCAAATTGTATCTTGTATCTTGGGTATCCTAAGTTTTGGGCTAATATCCACTTATCAGTGAATACATATTGTGTGAGTTCCTTTGTGATTGTGTTACCTCACTCAAGATGATGCCCTCCAGGTCCATCCATTTGGCTAGGAATTTCATAAATTCATTCTTTTTAATAGCTGAGTAGTACTCCATTGTGTAAATGTACCATAATTTCTGTATCCATTCCTCTGTTGAGGGACATCTGGGTTCTTTCCAGCTTCTGGCTATTACAAATAGGGCTGCTATGAACATAGTGGAACATGTGTCCTTCTTACCAGTTGGAACATCATCTGGATATATGCCCTGGAGAGGTATTGCGGGATCCTCCGGTAGTACTATGTCCAATTTTCTGAGGAACCGCCAGACTGATTTCCAGAGTGCTTGTACAAGCTCGCAATCCCACCAACAATGGAGGAGTGTTCCTCTTTCTCCACATCCTCGCCAGCATCTGCTGTCACCTGAAGTTTTGATCTTAGCCATTCTGACTGGTGTGAGGTGGAATCTCAGGGTTGTTTTGATTTGCATTTCCCTGATGATTAAGGATGCTGAACATTCTTTTCAGGTGCTTCTCAGCCATTCTGTATTCCTCAGGTGAGAATTCTTTGTTTAACTCTGAGCCCCATTTTTAATGGGGTTATTTGATTTTCTGGAGTCCAACATCTTGAGTTCTTTATATATATTGGATATTAGTTCCCTGTCTGATTTAGGATAGGAAAATATCCTTTCCCAATCTGTTGGTGGTCTTTTTGTCTTATTGACAGTGTCTTTTGCAGTACAGAAGCTTTGCAATTTTATGAGGTCCCATTTGTTGATTTTTGACCTTACTGCACAAGCCATTGCTGTTCTATTCAGGAATTTTTTTTCCCTGTGCCCATATCTTCTAGGCTTTTCCCCACTTTCTCCTCTATAAGTTTCAGTGTCTCTGGTTTTATGTGAAGTTCCTTGATCCACTTAGACTTGACCTTAGTACAAGGAGATAGGAATGGATCGATTCGCATTCTTCTACATGTTAACAACCAGTTGTGCCAGCACCATTTGTTGAAAATGCTGTCTTTCTTCCACTGGATGTTTTTAGCTCCCTTGTCGAAGATCAAGTGACCATAGGTGTGTGGGTTCATTTCTGGGTCTTCAATTCTATTCCATTGGTCTATTTGTCTGTCACTATACCAGTACCATGCAGTTTTTATCACTATTGCTCTGTAGTACAGCTTTAGGTCAGGCATGGTGATTCCACCAGAGGTTCTTTTATCCTTGAGAAGAGTTTTTGCTATCCTAGGTTTTTTGTTATTCCAGATGAATTTGCAGACTGCCCTTTCTAATTTGTTGAAGAATTGAGTTGGAATTTTGATGGGGATTGCATTGAATGTGTAGATTGCTTTTGGCAAGATAGCCATTTTTACAATGTTGATCCTGCCAATCCATGAGCATGGGAGATCTTTCCATCTTCTGAGATCTTCTTTAATTTCTTTCTTCAGAGACTTGAATTTCTTATCATACAGGTCTTTCATTTCCTTAGAGTCATGCCAAGGTATTTTATATTATTTATGACTATTGAGAAGGGTGTTGTTTCCCTAATTTCTTTCTCAGCCTGTTTATCCTTTGTGTAGAGAAAGGCCATTGACTTGTTTGAGTTAATTTTATATCCAGCTACTTCACTGAAGCTGTTTATCAGGTTTAGGAGTTCTCTAGTGGAATTTTTAGGGTCACTTATATATACTATCATATCATGTGCAAAAAGTGATATTTTGACTTCTTCCTTTCCAATTTGTATCCCCTTGATCTCCTTTTGTTGTCAAATTGCTCTGTCTAGGACTTCAAGTACACTGTTGAATACGTAGGGAGAAAGTGGACAGCCTTGTCTAGTCCCTGATTTTAGTGGGATTTCTTCCAGCTTCTCACCATTTACTTTGATGTTGGCTACTGGTTTGCTGTAGATTGCTTTTATCATGTTTAGGTATGGGCCTTGAATTCCTGATCTTTCCAAGACTTTTATCATGAATGGGTGTTGGATCTTGTCAAATGCTTTTTCTGCATCTAACGAGATGACCATGTGGTTTTTGTCTTTGAGTTTGTTTATATAATGGATTACATTGATAGATTTCCATATCTTAAACCATCCCTGCATCCCTGGCATGAAACCTACTTGGTCAGGATGGATGATTGTTTTGATGTGTTCTTGGATTCTGTTAGCGAGAATTTTATTGAGTATTTTTGCATCGATATTCATAAGGGAAATTGGTCTGAAGTTCTCTATCTTTGTTGGATCTTTCTGTGGTTTAGGTATCAGAGTAATTGTGGCTTCATAGAATGAGTTGGGTAGAGTACCTTCTGCTTCTATTTTGTGGAATAGTTTGTGAAGAACTGTAATTAGATCTTCTTTGAAGGTCTGGTAGAACTCTGCACTAAACCCATCTGGTCCTGGACTTTTTTTGGCTGGGATACTATTAATGAATGCTTCTATTTCTTTAGGGGATATAGGACTGTTTAGACCATTAACCTGATCCTGATTTAACTTTGTTATCTGGTATCTGTCTAGAAATTTGTCCATTTCATCCAGGTTTTCCAGTTTTGTTGAGTATAGCCTTTTGTAGAAGGATCTGATGGTGTTTTGTTTTTCTTCATGATCTGTTGTTATGTCTCCCTTTTCATTTCTGATTTTGTTAATTAGGATGCTGGGCAATTGAGTAATTTTGAACCACATGCTCTTGTTCTTCCTTCCTTTGTAATTTGATTGCATTGAATGTTGAATTCCTATTGCTTTCTGTGATAGGAGGGAGTGATGTAATGAACTCTGTGTATCACTGGTATGACTGTTAAGTGTTTGGAAACTTATGAATTGAAGTATATAAGAAAACAAAGAAAAAAGTATTCTGAATTTTTTTAAAATTAATTTCGTGGTGTTAGGACCAAACCCAGAGTCTTACATATGCTAGGTAAGGGCTCTACCACTGAACTATTTCTTCAACCTGTTATGTATGTTTCATTCAGTCAAGTTCAGTATAGTAAATTGGTAAGCTTCAAGCTGAATTCTTGGTATTTGTGAGGTTCTGTTTTAGACATTTCCACATCTAAAGACTGATAAGAATAAGTCTCCTAACCTTATAATCTCATCTAATGAGGATAGACACATAATGCTTAGAAGAACAGCAATCATCGTCACTAGGATTACAAGTAAAGTGCCCTGTGGCATCTGTATTTTATCCGATTTGAGTTGTAGAGAGGGGATGGTATCCTGTAAGAATTCATGGGCGAGTAATAGTTTATGATGTGAAATTTGAGAGGATTTTGGTTAAGGCTGTGTTCTACGTGAGGTGAAGGGAATTGCTTGATGAAGTCATGAAACTAGAAAGTATGGTCTATACTAAGTTCTTCTCTCAAGATTGGAAGGATCAGCAACGCCCCACAGACTTATTAGAAAGGCAGATTCTTGGTACCTACCAAAAAAACCCAAAAAACCAAAAAAACCCAAAAAACAAAAAACCAAACAAACAAAACCAAAACCAAAAAGCCAGAATCTGGGTTCTAACAACTCCTTTTGTTAATTGTGATACACTAAAATTTGAGAACCATTACCATTGATCTGTACTTACCTGCTAAGAGAATAGTAAACTGCTTTTGGTTGGAGAGTAAAGATTGATGCAGGAAGAGATCAAAGGAAAGGGAAAAGCTTAACTGGGGGTTCCGAGTCTTAGGGTTTAAGTATATAGGTATCAGGAAAGGAAGGGCCAGTCCAGGAGATACTTTAGGAACAGTAAGCTGAGACTTTGCTAAATAGAGTCAGAACTAAAGGCTATTAAACTGGTCATGCCAGTGGTGCATGCCTATAATCCAGAGCTGAGGGAGCTGAGGCAGGGGTGACAGAGACAAATAAAATTGTCTCCCAAACCAACCCAACCAATGAAATAAACAGAACACCTGAGGCATATTGTGCGCAGTGAAGGTAAATTGGTGGCACAGGATATCTGGGACTTCTAAGGAGACCACTACAAAGGAGCAGCAAAGCTGGGATGGGCCAGCCTTGACACAATACTGGCTCAGTGGCAGGAAAACAAGGCAACTGAGAATCTTAGAAGTAGCTGAGGCCTTGGACCTGGGTGTTGACACAGGACTGTGGGACTTGCAGAAGCTACCCAGGCATAGGCCACATATTACATGGTTCAGAATGTGGGCTATGGAAGACAAAACTGTTTTCTATAAGTAAAGATACCTCCATGACACAACCTCAGTGTAGGAAATGTAGGGACTTGAAAGAAGGTGAAGAGGGAAGCAGAATTGCCTTAAATCCCACTTTACTGAGATAAGCAAAGCACGTTCTGTTTAAATATTTATGAGTTCACATTTGTTTATTTAAATTCAGTCGGTATGCATGGAATTATACAGTTCTACAACCAAAATTTCTTAGACAAGTGATCTTAAACGCATGTCAGTGTTCCACACGTGAGAGTATACCCAGGTCAATGTGTGTTTGAAAATTGGTGGATTTTATGTTTGAGAGACAGAATGTTTATACAAGCAGCTAATTGGTAAAGATTGCAATTTCATTTGGCATGATTACAAAAACGTCCTGTCTGCATCTATTTTACACAAAATCTGGAGCAAGACAGTCTGAGATGCATGGTGTGCTAGCTATTGGGCTGGAAAAAAACCCTCCCAACTGTAAAAAAGGAAGAGATTTATGTCTTTTATTAGAATTTCAAGGTTATTCTTCTGTTTTATAAGAACCAATTAAAGCAGGTGTGGTGGTCGAGTACACCTATAATCCCAGTACCAGGGAGGCAGAGGTGGAGATGTCGACAAATTTGAGGACATTCTGGTCTGTATATGAGTGCCAAACCAGCCAAGGTTTCGTAGAAAACCTGTTTTTTCTCCTTTGTTTTCTTTTGTCTTGTCTTCTCTTTTCTCTCCTTCCTTCCTTCCTTCCTTCCTTCCTTCCTTCCTTCCTTCCTTCCTTCCTTCCTTCCTTCCTCTCTCTTTTCCTTCCTTCCTGTGCTATGGGTTATTTGTTCTTGTTGTTGTTTTCACTTTTTGAGACAGGATTTCTGTGTGTACCCTGGCCGTCTTGGAACTCACTATGTAGTACCGGTTGGCCTCAAACTCATAGAGATTCACCTGCCTTTACCTCCCCAGTGCTCGGATTAAAGGTGTGTGCCACCACACCTGGCAGAGAAACCCTTTCTTAAAGGAAAGATGGAAAAAACAAAACAAACAAAAACCCAATTAATGCTGGGCTTAATACCATCTGCCAAGTTTTAAAACTCTGCATTTAAATAGGCAGTTGCTAGTGGGAATTATTATTTTTTTTTGTAAAAAAGAAAAACAGCAAAATGTGGAATAGTTTGTACATTTCTTAAGTTTTGTAAGACTTTTTATTCATTGATAGAATATATCATCTTCTGTAACAAGATTCCCCCCCCCCCTTTAAGATACAGGGCCACTTCTCTGTCCCTTCTTTTGAAACACTCTTCCTTCCTCAGCCTCTCAAGTGCTAGTATTGCTTACAGGCCTAGACTAGCTGTGGCCATTCTTCCATAGCAGTAAATACAGATTAATGCTTGTCTGGTGTTTGAGACAAGTTCTCACTCTGTAGCCCAGTCTGGCCTTGGTATTGACCAACTGTAATGATCCTCCTGTCTCTGCCTCAAATGGTGAGATTACAGAGGTAAGCCACCTGGTCAGGCTCAGTCATGAGAATGCATTTATTTCTATGACATTAATCAAGTTTATATTAACTGGTAATAGGTTCGTTTTTGTTGTTGATTTTATAAGCAGCACTGTACTATCAATCTTTGGCCATTTGTCAGATAATCTCCTAAGGACAAATCTCTAAAAGTACAAAAAATAGGATTTTTATCCAGGGGTGATGAAGCATACCTATAATTCCAGGTATAGGCAGGTGTAGCTCTGAGTTCAAGGCCAGCCTGGTGTACAGAGTGAGTTTTAGGACATCTAGGGCTACACAGCAACCCTGTCTTGAAAAACAAACAAAAATATCATTTTTAAATTAAAAATAAATCTATGTGTGTGGACATTTTGCCTATGTGTGTGTCTAAATCACAAGTGTTGGTGCTTGGGGAGACCAGAAAAGGGCATCAGATCTCCTGGAACTAGAGTTAACAGGCAGTTGTGGGCTATCATATGGGTGCTGGGAATTGAACCCAAGTCCTCTAGAAGAGCAGCCACTTCGCTTAACTGCTGAGCCATCTCTCTAGCCCAGTGGAAATGCACGGTTTAAAAAGCAGGTATACAGTTAAAATGCTTAATACCCGTTGCAGGGTTGTTCTTCAGGATCCTTTATATTTCTACTGTGAGTGTGAACTCAAGTTCTCTGGTACTTACAAGGGTACTAGATATTCTTCATTGAACTTTAATCATTATGTTTGATAAGTTAAGAAGGGTTTCTTTGAAAACTTATTTAGACAAGCATGGTAGCACACACCTTTAATCCTAACACCAGGAATGGGTGGGGCTGTGGGGGCAGAGGCAGGCAGATCTTTGTGAGTTTAAGGCTAGCTTGGTCCTCATACTAAATTCCAGGACAATTGTAATAAATAGTAAGTAGTAAAATAAATAGTAAATAGACAAGGTACATAGTAAAAGCCTGTCTCAAACATTACATGATATTTTTGCTATTGTGGGTAAGTGTGCAGGTATGCCACGGTGTCTATGTGTTATAGTGTACATGTGGAGGGCAGAGGGACATTTTGCGGGAGTCAGTTATGTCTTTGAACTCAATGTTCTACGAATTGGGTTCAGGTCATTTGTCAGGCTTTTGTTGCAAGCATTTTAGCAGCTGTGCCATCTTGTCTACCCAGGTTAAACACACCTTCTTATTTGTATCTTGTTTATTTTTCTTTTTATGAGGCAGTTTCATGTAGCCTGAGTGGGGTTTGAATCAGAGTTCGGATACTTGTACTTTACTCTCCTAAGTTCTCGGGTTATACCTTGTTGATCTTGTATATAAATGACTACTCGTGAGATTAGACAACTGTTCGTTCATTTCAAAGAAAACCATTGCTTTTTTAAGATAGGCCGGTTCCTATAGCTGTTCTTTACCTGCTTCCTTTTGGGTTGTTTAAATCATACTAATTTGTAAGGTGCTAACATGTTAAGGATATTCAGTCTGTCTCTTATTTCATAAATCATTTGTTGAATTTCTAAACTTCTTTATAGTGATATACGAGGAGAGGAAAACATCAAGCTATATGAGACATTAGTGAATTATCACAAAGCCAACACTAATGTCACTTTACCCACCTGAGACATAAACATTGGCAAACTTCCCAAATCTGTGGATGTGATTTTGAATGACCATTGATGGCTGAGATCACAGTAGATTCAGGTGACACGAGTACATTTTATAAATAGAATTAAAATCAATATAATTATTGAATAACAGTTGGTATTCTTTTTATTATTACCATCACCATATGGAGGTCATTTAAAAATATCATCATCCATAATGTCTACTTTCTTTGTGGCTTACCAATTCATTCTTTTGATAAACAAATGTTCATAATTAATGTCATTCAGTTTATCTATCTTTGATATTGTTGCTCATGGTATTACAATGAGTTATTCTTCTGTATTATCTTAAGAACTGCTTTTTCATTTACATTCAGAAAATTAATATTAATGCTTTGTACAAATTGGAAGTCGTTTAATTTCACTTTCCCTTATGGACATCCAAATGCTAGTATCGTTTATTGGAAAGATCTGCTCTGCAGTGCCAGCATCCATCTCATATGTGATCTATTTCTGGTCTTTCCTTTCTGTTCTTTCATCTGCTTGTCTCCATGACTGAGCTTCATAATACATCTTGATAATCTAGGGAGAAAAGTCTTTTTGTTCTTCTACAAGGGTGTCTTCTTTGCCATGACAATCTGTTCCCTGTATACATTTTCAATTTAACCTGTAAATTTCCATAACAAATTGTTACTGTTGATTGGGATTATATTGGGTCTGTAGGTCTCCTTTGACATCTTAAACATGGTAAGCTTTAGTATGGAAAATCCTTTTATTTTTAAGGCTCCTTTAATTTTTAAAACTTGTTTTCATTTTATTTACCTTTACTTACTTAATTTTAAAATTCATTTAGTTTGAAAAAATGTGTGGGTGTTTTGCTTGCCAATATGTATACCACTTGTGTGCTTCACATCCCTAGCTGTCAGAACAAGGAGTCAGAGCCCTTTGGACTGGAGTTACAGAAAGTTGTAAGCCACCATGTAGGTTCTGGGAATAGAACCTCTGGAAGAGCAGCCAATGTTCTTAATCACTGAGTCATCTCCCTAGCTCCTTGTTTAGTGTGTATGTGTGATGATCAAAGAGCAACTTGTAGGAGTCCTTTCCTTCCACCATGTAGGTCCCAGGGATCAAATTCAGGGTTTTTTGCTTGATGGCAAGATACCTGAGCCATCTCCACCCCCAAATAGTATTTAAGACTGAGCTTTACTGTGTATTCCTGACTGGCCTGGTATTTGATATGCAGCCCAGTCTAGCCTCAAGCTCGCAATTGTCCTTATGCTTCAGGTTAGATTACAGGCATGTGCCACCATAAATGGTGTGTTTGGTCTTTTAAAAAATTAATTGATTTTTTTCTTTGACAGTTTTATGCATATATATGATGAATTTTCGTCTTTTTTCACATGTAGCTCAGGCTGGCCTTGAACTTTTTGTATGGCTAAGAATGATTTTGAATTTCTAATTAGCCTGCCTTCCCTTCCAGAATTCTTAGATTGCAAATGTGTTTTACTTTGTCTACTTAAAATTCTAGTGTTGCTTAGCAGTGGTGGCGCATGCCTTTAATCCTAGCACTTGGGAGGCAGAGGCAGGTAGATTTCTGAGTTCGAGGCCAGCCTGGTCTACAAAGTGAGTTCCAGGACAACCAGAGCTACACAGAGAAACCCTGTCTCTAAAAACCAAAACAAAAAACAAAAAAGCAAAAAACCAAAACAACAACAAAAAACTATTGTTTAATGTTATCACTGGCTTATAGATATTTTATAGAAATTAATACTAACTTATATGTCCCTTATGTTGATAACATTCATTTTCCCCTAATTTGTAAACTAGGGAATTTTTTTTTTTTTAGTTTTTTTATCTGTATAATTTGTCAGTAATGATAGGATTTTTTTTTCTCCATAGTTTATATCTTTTATTTTCCTTCCAGGCATTATTCTAGAGGAAGGAAAATGTCTTTCTTATAATAAAAATGTACCCAGTTCATATCCTTTTCCTTTGCAAAGCAGACATTAAATAAATGAAGGTAAGAAAAATGTCAGCAATATTATGCTGACCCCATCCCCAAAAGGCATCCTGCTGGGGCTGCCACTTTCCTAGGACTCTTGAGGTGTTTTAACAGATCTAAGCATGGGGGAATGGTGTAGACTCCCAGTGAAGCTATGCCAGCCTGGGCTAAACCTCTCTGCATCTTGCTCAGTGGTTCCATGGTTAGCTGAACAACCAGAGGACACTGTCACCTCTCGAGATCTCTGGTATTGATTTTGTTTTGTTTTTTATGAGCCAAGGTGTTGACTATGCTTATATAACTAATACTGGCCTGGAACTTGCTATATGGCCCAGGCTGGCATTGAACATGTGCTCCTATTGCTAAATTCAGCCTCCTGAGTGCTGGGATTATAGGCCTCTGCTGCCATGCTCAGCTATGTAGCTTTTTCTTCATTCTGTGCACAGTCTTTTGCTTATCTGGATTACTTAGCATTAGTAGAAACTTAAATTCTTTCTGAATGAAAAACTAAAACTGCAATCTATTTTCATTTCTGAATTATTTCAGGTTATAAACCAAATTCTGTTGGGACCTCAGTGGCCATGAGACTCAGTTAAAACTCATAATGCCACCAATGTTAATAATAATGCCACAAATATTCCTAGAGGCTGTTTAAACAAATCACTTAAAATATTTTTAATGCTTGAAGTTTCATTTTGAGAGCAATGTGAAGGTAAAGGAGTTAGAGATAAAGGCTTGCTAGTGGTTACAAAACTTCCTCCAAATAATGGAGTCACTAGTGAAGCCACAGGGCATCCCTGGTGAATTCTTTCTTAGTCATTATTCTTAATACTCTCCCACAGGAGGTAGCCCAGGGAGGTTTCCATGTTTGCAGGAGACCTTGCCTTGCTCTTGTGATGCTGCATGCTGCCAATAGAGATAGGAATTTCGGGAACTCTAGAAACGGCACGGGAGAAAAGTAGTGAATGTGTATCCGTGTGGGCAATGTCAGGGTCTGTTAGCCGAGGAAAATTCCAAGTTGGCTAGTAATGTATTTAGTTACAGCTGAAGGATTAATTAAGTATTGCTATAGGTTGTCCTCTGGCAATGTCATAGTAGTGACAAAAGTGAGCAAAAGAAGTCTCCATTGTGGCCTGCCAAAGTCAAGTCAATGGAGCATGCATCCCATAACTGTAAATGTACAGTTGGAAGGCTGAAGTTGGAAAATTGCTGTGAGTTTCACACAAGCTTGGGCTATACAGTGAGTTACGGGCTAGCAAGGAGTTACAGAGGGAGAGGTAGAGAAAAATCAGTGGCTGTTAGGCAGCCTCAAGAACTAGATGGGAGCTGAAGAAATTATTGCTGCAGGGTCCCCTCCATGGGAAGAACTCCTGGTCATCATGACTGTGGCCTTTCAGCAAAAACCATAATGGACGTGGGTGGCACAAGTCATGAGACTGATGGGCTACTACTGCACTAAACGGTGCTTATGTGACAGTTTTATTTTGGGGTCATATGGCGCTTTTGATGAGTAAGGGTTTCATTCATTGGCTATTTGGGGGTTATAAGAGTGGGCAAGCCAAAACTAACCATAGGTTTGTGGAAGGACAATAATGTTTTTTCCCTTGTATTTTTCGTCTTTGCCAGCCTCTTTTACGTGGTAGGTGTTTGATGACTGTCAGAGGTATGTGTGTATCATCATTAAGACCTCAGATGAGCTCAGTTTAAAAAAAAAAAAAAAGGTTTATCTTTGACCAAACTAGCTGATTAAGTAATTTCATTCCCCTAGATTAAAATATTTTAATAACAAGTTTAGAGGAAAATCTTATTCTAATTTTAGAAAATGATATATTTGAATTCAATTTGCAGATTTCAAGTTTGAAGGAAAAAATAGTGATGGCTGTAATTATAATCAGCAGATGAATGGGATGTGAGACCCATTTAAGTACAAAATATGACCTTAAATTAATTAATTCAGAACGTTCTGGATGCTCTTCAGACTGTGATGATGTTTTAAGTAGAAATTTCCTTTATAGGAAATATAAATGGAATCTATGCTATAGTATAGTAAGGATTCTTAAGGAAGCCATGTGGAGTAAAGAGGTTTTTGTTTGCCCATCATGTCTTGCTGGACCATTTTTATGAGTTTGTGTGTGCCTTTCTTGAGTTTTGAATTTATGCGGTTAGTAAATGATTTTTCCCTGTCCTAAACATACATTTTCTGCTGTCTACAGGGAGGGATCTAGAAGTAGAACTTCAGAAAGCACAGCTGCCTGTACAATTTAAACATATTTCTATCGAATAGCATCATCTTTGAAAATGGTTTCTTCTTAGCTTCTCTATATGGAGTAAATTCAAATATATCACAGGACTGTTTCTTTTAAATAGAGCATGAAAGTAATTCTTCTGTTTATTTATTAGCATGAATAGCTTCCAATCTTCTTCTCCCCTACCCTGAACACATATTTTGGTCTTTATAGGGAGGGACTTTAATATATAATAAGTTTTTCAATTACAAGTAGTATGTTAGAGATTATTATCTGAATCTGGTACTTAATAATTGTTCGTAGTCTTGGTAGACTGTCTTTTCAATTTTGAATTGTTTTTTATGTTCTTGAATGTGATAATCTAACTATAGTATTCATACTGTCACAGTGATGGAAGAAATAGTTGATAATTTAATGTTTAGGGAGATATATTAGGCTGTTATGATTGTTAAATCACAAATAGAAGGACTGGGGAGATCACTGGAAGGAGCACTGGTGAGAGCACTGGAGGGAGCACTGGTGAGAGCACTGGAGGGAGCACTGGTGAGAGCACTGGAGGGAGCACTGGTGAGAGCACTGGAGGGAGGATTGGTGAGAGCATTTGCTGTTCTCCTTGAGGACCTGGGTTCAATCCCAGTACCCACGTGGTGCTCACAACCATTCATAACTCTGTCTACTAGGAATCCAATGGCTTCTTCTGTCCTTGGGCACCAGCATACATGTACACACACACACACACACACACACACACACACAGGCAAAACATTCATACACATAAAATAAAATCAGTAAATCTAAAAGAATCCAAATAGACATTGAGGAATTTTTGGAAAAGCTGAGGCTGTGGAAGGGGCTCAGTTGCTAAAGCACTTGCCATGGAAACCTGGAGTTGGGAGTTTGGATCCTGGGAACCCACATAAAGAGTGAGGCAGCTGTGGCAGCCACCTGTAATTCCAGCACTCGGGAGGCAGAGAAGGACTCCCTGGGGCAAGGTAGCTAGCTAAACTCTTATTGGCTAGTTCTGAGGTCGGTGAGAAACCCTGCCTTAAGGAGTTATCAAGCAAGACACTTGAGGTCAGCTTTAATCCTCTACAGATGATTACTCACACATACACCGTTTACATCCACACACATACATTTGGCTGTGCATAACACACACACACACACACACACACACCACACCTACCACACCACACCACACCTACCACACCACACTGAAAATAAGTGAAGCAGACATTTCAGTGTCTAGTTTGGATTTTGGTTCTTCAGTCGGTACTCATTTCATTTAGAGAGAGAAGATATTTCCTATGGCTTCATGTTTAACTGATCTTGAACTCATGATCTTCCTGCTTCAACCTTCTGAGTACTTCTGCATTTTTTATAATTTTAGAGTTAGAATTCATAAACTCACTTTAGGGAACACTTATTTATACCTATTAATTTTTAATCCATTTCTTGTAGCAAGTCCTTAAAAGAAAATTTGGTTAAAATATCACTTAAAAACTGAAATGTTAACACATTAGTTTTGTTAGGATAACTTAGATTAAATATGGTTAGATTATATAATAGGTATTTTATGTGCTATATGTGGAGAAATAATTAAAGATGATAATAGAGCAGGCATGATCTGATGGCACAGTGGGTAAGGATGCTTGCTACCAAACTTGATTACCCAAATTTGATCCTTGGAACACTCACTTATACAAGTAAATACATGTTAAAATGAAGTAAATGGATAAAGTGAAACTGGTTCTTTCTGAAAAAAATTCAGCTTAGTAGTAATAGAAAAGGGCCTTTCAGTGCTTAAACTCATTCTGTCAGTGTGGCTGGATTACAAATTAATTGCTAACTATTGAGTATATGGGGATCCAGTGAGATAAATGGAACGGCTGTGAGCATTGTGGGAGAAGGCTATTTATTACTGTAATCTGCCATTATCATCATCATTACCATCAATCGGCTAGGTTGGGAATAGATGGAAAACAGATAGTCACTAATAGATCCTCTAATAGCGCTGGTAAAGGTTGATAAGTGGTGGGTTACTCAGAAAATTTTTAGAAACCAAATGTGTACAGCCACGAAAGTGCTATTGCAATGTATCTTTTTACAGAGATGTCTGTGGGAGGTATTGCCTCTCTGAGTCCACAGCCCACAGCTAAGCATATGTTGTTGGGTGCTTGGCTTCTGTTGGCCAGCTCAGAGGAAGGACTCTGAGCTGGGACTCAGAGTGGGACAAGAGGGGAAATCAGGAGGATATGGAAGATGCTATGTACCTCTCCATTTGATTTTACTGTGTTTAATGATGAAGGTTTTCCAAGACTGGTTATTTGTCTCTCCATATATATCATATACTTTTGGAAATATTTGAGGAAATAGTTGACAGTTTGATAACCTTTCCATAAAATGATTCAATATGTTGAGCTTCTTATTTTGAGCATATCTTTTGGTTTCCTCTCATCAAAAGATGAAAATGGTTTCCATTTCTGGCTCCAGGGGCAGTTGGAACACTTGACTAGCATTGACTAAGCCATGAATTATATCCCCAGCAACATCCTAACTTTTTTTTTAATGTTGTTATTTGTTTGAGTAAATGTTCATAAACTGTCGTCATCACTGGAGAATTTAAAACGCTGTATTTTACATAGCTTTTCTTTCGTTTCTTTTTTTCCACCCCCCAAAAAACCCCCAAACCAAACCAACCAACCAACCAAACAACAACAAAAACCCCAACACTGATCTTTCTTTAACGCACTTCATTATATAATAATTTAATCCATTTATGTACTGATTTCCCTTTCATTGTTATTGAGGCTTTTCAGTGCCACCAAGGAATTTCCACACAGGTAATAACATTCTAATTTTGGAGAGAAATTGGGTACAAAATTGAAACACGATTATCTTTGCATAGTCTTTGGTGGGTTTGGGGTTAAAAATAACAAAGCAACCCTTCTATAATGTTAAACATTAGCAGTTGTGAATCAAAGGAGACGGCCTTTTGTAGAAGATTTTAATTTGAGGACATTGGGGCTCTCCGAATTACAGAATCATGTCATTTTTCACATTGTATGTATTTATATATTCAGCAAGCAAAATTAAGTACTTGTCGGTTATTGGATACTTACAATATGGTTCATGATCTGGGTCAGCCTTCTATCTTCTCCAGCATGAATATAATATACATTCCTACTAATTTTTTTAATTGGGTAGCTGATAAAGGAGTGGTAAGTGTAAGATAAAATAGAAAGCTCTGCCATTGCAGTCATTTATTACCTTCCTGCAGTGCATACTGGGTAAATATGTTTCCTTTTCATTTACTCTTATACCCCCTCCCCCTCCAGAAAATCCTTTCTAATTTTTAAAGGCTTGTTTATTGACACTGACTGAAATATTCTAGAGAGTTACATCTCAGGCATGGTTTTAGAATATTTAGTGTGTTTTAAGTTGGTTTCCAGGGTCTGTTTGCAGTAAGATATATAGTAACTGACAAGCAGACATTTGTCATCCAGGTTAAAAAACATCATTTCTTGCTTTACTTTGTGTTCAGGTACAGGTATAGGAGTAAATGTTAGCCAGTGGAATATGAATGGAAGTGTTGGGGACATCTTTTGTGTTTCCCCTAAAGAGAAATGAGTTTGGCTCTCCCTACATCCCACTTTCTCCTTTTTTTTCTGTGACTGGAATGCAGTCAAAATGGTGAATGTTTGTTTTTTTTTTATTATTATTATTATTATTTCCACTCTGAAGTGGAAAACTCTGGAACATGTTCCCCAGATATTTACATGAAAGAGATATAGATTTCTGTTTTATTTAAGCCACTGTTGTTTTGAGCTTAATATTAGATTACCTAAATTGATATCCCAATTCAAGTATTAGTATGCAGTGATTCATGGCTGTAATCACATCACCAAGTAGGCTCAGGCAGGATTGCTGCCAATTTGAGGCCAGCCTGGACTATTGTCTTAACTTCTTTCCTGTTGTTGTGACAAAATACCCTAAGAAAAAGCAATTTAAGAAAGGGTTTGTTTTAGCTTACAGTTCCAGAGAGATAACAGTCACTATGGCAGGGAAGAAAGGGATCAGGAGGGTAGATCAGCATGTCACATTGCATCAGGAAGCAGATGAATGCATGCTAATGCTCAGCTTGCTTTCTCTGTTCTGAGAATATTCTGTCTAGGCTCCTCTACTTGGGGGAACAGCCTTGCCCATAGTTAAGATGGATCTTCTCATAGCAGTCAGGATAATCCCCCATGGACAGGTCATTCTAGAGCTGCCAGATTGACTGTTAACACTAATTATCACAGCTGTATAGTGACCTTTAGGCCACCCTGAGCTACAATGTAAGACTCGCTCCCAAAAGCAAAACAAAACAACCCCTGTCAAATATCATATACTTCATAATATGATTAGGCATTGGCTGAAAGAATAGACATTTTCTCAAAAACAAAACAAAACAAAACAAAACTTAAGGGCAACAAGATTTTGTACTAACTCAGTTTATCATCTGAAAGCAATTCAGAAAATAACCAGGCAGCTTTTACCTTTAAGATTTGCCCTTCTCCAGGTAATTTCTAAGTTTCTAACTCAGCTAGTTGCAGGTCTTTTGTCACTACCTCCTCAAAATCACAACCCAAAGCCCCATATCTGTTGGATCTTCTAGTGAGCTCTCAAGATAATTACTGTCTTGGTCTAGGAGTTAAGTCCCCATCTCCCAGGAAGGAGAATATTCTCTTTCCATCTTTGGCCAGGGCTTTGTCTCTAGTCCGATAAATTATGGCCCAGGGCAGTGGCGTATGATATTGTTTAACTGGCATCTAAAGACTGTGACTGGCATCTTTGTGTTTTTCCTAAGTGTGACTAGGATGGAAATGATGGGTGTCTTCTCTGAGCAAAAGTTTATGACAAAGGTTTTTGAAACGTGTTAATATTTTCTTACTGTTAAAGTGGTTCTTTAAAATATGCAACAGTTGAAAAGCCAAAGGAGAGGCTGAGGATGCAGCTAAGTTGGAAAAATGCTTGCCTAACATGCACAAAGCGCTGTGCTCAAAGTCCAGAACTTCATAAAGCAAGTATTGTTGGCATACATGCCTATAATTGCAGAAGGCATGGAGGTGGAGGCAGGAGGATCAGAGGTTCACATAGAAAGCTCTGATATAGCAAGTCTTGACTGGCCTATGTCCTCTCACCAAACGTGTAAATTAAGAAAAGGCAAAACACTTGAAATATTTCAGGAGGTCTCTTTGTTTATGCTAGGTTGTAAGACCTAAAGTAAAATGCTAACATTACTCAGAACAACAACAACAACAACAAAAAAAGAGTATCGTGTAAATCTATAAATTAGAATATGTAATTTGGAAATTGTAAGTTTATTATTGGCTAAAAACCCAATAATACATACTGGAGGATGAGTAGTTCATTCTTTTAATAGTACTTATCTCATTATAAAATGTAGGTTTGTTCTGTTTGATACCTTAGTTTGAAGTCATTTGGATAGAGTTGCAATAATGTATGCTTCCATATTAAATTTGATATCTGAATTTTGGAATCTTATTTGGTCTATGGCTTTGTACATATTGACTAAGATTAAGGTTGTTTATTTGGAGGTATAGTTATTATAATAATGAATATTATTCATTTTTCTAGAAGATTTAAAAAATGCAGATTGAAATAGAATTGATGTTTTCATGATAAAATGAAAAAAAAAAACCTGAGGCATATATATAGTATACATAGACCTCTTTTGTGTGTGTATGATCAGACATGTGCTCCTCAACATACTCTAGCTCAATGGCAAGTTCCAGGCCAAATGAAAAATCTTGTTTCAAAAAACAAGGTCAGGCTGGGCATGGTGGTATAAGTCTTTAATCCCAATATTCAAGAATTAATGGCAGGTGTCTTTTTGAGTTTGAAGCTGGCCTGATCTACACAGCAGGTTCTAGGCCATCCAGGACTGCATAATGAAATCATGTCTTTAAAAAAAACTGAATGGCACACATGAAGAAAAACACAAGAGTTTGACTTCTGACCTCCCAATGCATGCAAGCCCACAAACATGCTCACACACACACACACACACACACATAGACATACACACAAAGAAGCAGAGAGAATAAAGTTTAAGTATATATTTGCATATACATGTATCTGTATTTATTGGTTTTGCCTTTCTTCATGTCTTCCTTTCTTTATTACAATACAGCTTTGCCCCTATCCACCTTCCTTGTGCTTTACTAGCCCTTTAATAAGTGTGTGGACTCAACATTACTGTCCTGTGCCATTTACTTGAGTACAATTTCTTAAATATGTCTTGTATGTTACATCATCTGAATGTCCATTACCTTGTTTTTACTTTTTAAAATACATTTATTTTGCCTTTATGCTTGAAACAGTAGACAGGTTTCAGTTTGTTTGTTTGTTTTTGTCAGTAGTTTGAATGTTGAATTGTCACGATGCTGCCTCCTTTGCTTCCCTTCCTCTCTGTCTCCCTACTTCTTTGTCTTGCTATGTGGCCTCAACTGGTTTGGAAGTCACTTATGTAGCCCAGGTTGGCCTTGCTCATGGAGTGGTTCCTGCTTTTAGCCTCCTGTAGTGCCAGCACTCTGCCTATATGCTACCAAGTCTTGATTTCTATCTTTTCTAACCAGAAACCCGCTATTGACCTGGCTAAGTCTGCCTTGTATGTGACAAGCTCATTTTACATCTTTTACCATTTTCCTAGTTTTCCAGTTTGAGTGTGTGTCTTAGCATGGATCTTCTTGTGTTTATTCTATTTGAGGTGTGCCGAGGTCCTTAGATGGTGTGCTAATTACTGTTCCATTGCTGAGAAGAGACACCATGACTAAAGGAACTCTTGTATAAGAGCATTTAACTGGGGGCTGGCTTAGAGTTCTAGAGGTTTCGTCATTATCATCATGGTCGGGAGCATGGTGACTTTCGTGGCTCTGGAGTAGTAGTTCACATGGCCAGAATGTTTGAACACATATCTAGAATTTTTGAAACATGGCCAGAATAATGTTTAAACAAATAGCTGGGATTTTTGTGGTCCAGTGAAGTTGACACATGCAATTAACTAATGCAGTATGCTCAAAGGTAGCTCCTGTTTTCCTGAGGACTGCATATTTCTCTTCATTCTGTTTTCTTCTTCAGATTGCATGATCTTTGTCAGTACAGTCTACAAGTTCATTGATTCTTCTGCCAGCTAAATATCTGGAGCCTCTTTAATGAGTTCTTCAAATAATTAAGTCCAAAGTTTAGGATACTTTTCAGTGTAGAGAAATATGTGAAGGTACTGGAGTTTCCATCGGCTTCTCCCTTTACCATCTTACTTTAGTAGTATATATTCATTACAGTTTATGAGTCGGTGATTCATAAATTATTGATTTATTGATTATTGATACTGCTAATAAAGTTTCCAGACTTCATTCAGGCCTCATTTGTAATCTGACGTGAGAATTCAGGAGAGGTAATAGCCAAATCCCATTAAGCAAAACGATTTTGCTAACATTTCTATAAAGCTCAACCTGTCTTTTTATTGAAGGAACCCATTGGAACTCTGTTCTGTGTTTTTCTTTTACTTTACACTCATTTAATGTGTGTGTGTGTGTGTGTGTGTGTGTGTGTGTGTGTGTGTGTGTGTGTGTGTAGGGGGACAGGGAGCACATGGATGCATGTAGAAGTCGAAGGACAACTTCTGGATATGGATTCTTCTCTTTGACCACGTGGGTTCCAGTGGTGGACTCAGGTTGCTAGGTGTGGCAAGCAAGAAATGCCTTTACCTGCTGGGTCATCTCACCATCTCTCCATTTTGTGTCATACATTGGATGTGGCCTAGGTCATAAATAACTAATAACTAAGTGACAGTGAAATAATAAGAGTAAATTATAATATCTCTGCTCTGTTCAATTATAAATGGTTCTCTCAAAACCTGATTTCTTTCTTTATTAAGTTTCTCAAGTTTTATTAATTCTGATGATTTTTAAGGGGGGACTATAAATTCTTACCCCCCACCCCGCTCTTACAGGGTTTCCCTCATATACTTACTTAACTGATTATTGCTTGTCTACATATCTGTTTCCTTTAGGCAAATTATAATTTCCTGAGAAATAGATATCATACCTCCGAACCTAGCGTATGCATATAACATAGGTACTACATTAATGAAAACACACAAAAAGATAAGAACTATATCAAGAATTTCTAAGATTTTGTCATAGGGTAGAGAGATCTGTTTCATTATCTTTCCTGTCAAAATTCTCTCTGAAGTACTAAAAAAAAATCATTTTAGCTTTTTTCTACCTGTTAACTGAAGAATTTAATAACAGCTCATATTTATGAAGGAAAGATAAAAATCAAAGAAAAGCAATGTGCTTGGAATAAGCTGTCCTAACAATTCATAAATAAGAATTGACCATGTATGTTTATAACAACTGTCAGGGAATGAATTCTTACTTGTTCTGTAGATTATCCATAATATGTTTTACAGTTCCACAAATTTAATTATTTGTGGGTTGGATTTTTGTTTTTTTTTGTTTTGTTTTGTTTTTTGTTTTTGTTTGTTTTGGTTTTTTTTTCAAGACAGGGTTTCTCTGTGTAGTCCTGAGTTTCCTGGAACTCGTTTTGTAGACCAGGCTGGCCTGGAACTCACAGAGATCTGCCTACCTCTGCCTCCCAGTGCTGGGATTAAAGACCCATGCCACCACTCCTGGCTATTATTTGTGTCTTTAATTCCATGCAGAAAACATTGTAAAGCCCTTTGAAATAGTAATCATCACATTCCTGTTTGGGGACTAACAGAATCTGAAAGCTGGAACAAATCTTATATGTTCATTGCAGAAGAGAGAACATTCCTATGCAGGTCCTGTGAGCAGCTTTTGAAAGGGTGCTTCACAGCAGAGTAGGTGAAGAGTGGCGTAGCTTCCCGATGACCATGGAGCCAGTCTCATGGGATCATCATTTATTTCAAAATAACTACTACTTAACTTTAGGTGCAAGATCCAGTCCTTTAAAAAGACCCACACTCAATGTAAATATTATCTTATCCGCTGTTTCGGTTAGTCAGGTTAGCATAGCCTAATTTTAAATATCACAAGTGACTTTTTAGTTCCTGGCATTGATATGTCTTTCCTTCGAAGATGAGACATCATTATCTCAACAATTGAAGCCCTATTAAAATGACGAACAGTCAGTTCCCACGCACTTCTTGTTGGCACAAACTCTTCCTGCCAGAACTCCAATTTCTATTTTTCAGAGAATACTGATAAATTTGAGCGCCATGTTTCACTAAATATGTGACCAAAACCAAGTCATTTTTACATCTTTCAGCCTGTGTTTTCATTCATTAAGAGGAAATAATACTATCTAAACAAAAATAGGCTAATAAGGAAGGCTGGATATATATATAAAGAACAATCATCACTAATTGTATAATGACAGCAGTATAACAGTAAATGACAGAAATAAAGCAAATACTTCTACTAAGTGGAATTTATCATCTTAATTAGAAACTTGTACTTAAAGGGGTTCCCCAAATGACACAAGCAATTTATGTCAATTTACCAAAAGAAATGGTAAATTCATAAAATATCATTAGCACTTTTTAGGGGATGCAGGCAGGAGCCAGTCTTGCTATGTAACCCCCAGGCTGTCCTCGAACTTTGTGCTAAATGTGGGGATTGCAGACTTATATGACCCTGTCAATCTCATTTTAGTCTTGCCACTTGTTACTCATTAAGTTGTTTACAAAGCACGGTTATTAAATTGAACAATATTATTGAAAAATTTGAGGCTGGAGAGATGATAGCTTAGTGGTTAAGAAACTTGCTGTTCTTCCAGGGGACCTGGCTTCAATTCCCAGCACCCACACAGTGTGTCACAATTTAGTATAATGATTAATGCTTCATTCATCATTTCTGTATCATTTCTCCACACTTGTGTGTGTGTGTGTCTGTGTGTGTGTGTAGGCCAGAGGCCAACCTCAAGTGTCATTAGTGCCATCCACATTTTTTTGATTGAGACAGAATCTCTCATTGGCCTGGAACTGGTGCGATTTCTACGATCTTGTAGATTTTACATTTCCAAGGCAAGTGGTTTACTGACTAGACCTCACCTGAGTTTACAATGAACATACAGATAAGCATTACTTTGATGTATACAGAGGTGTTTTGCCCACTTGTGTGCCTGTGCATAAGTGTGCAGTGCTCTCGGAGGCTAGAACAGGAATTGCATCTCCCTGGAATTGGAGTTGCTGATTGTTTCGAACGACCATGTAGGTGCTGGGAATTGAACCCAAGTCCTCTGCAAGAGCAGCCAATGCTTTTAAATTCCTAAATGACATGCTTGGAAGTTTCTAGCTTGGTAACCACACAGAAGTTCTAAGAAGAAGCGTGCCATGAGAAGTCGTTAGAGAACCTGAGTCGTGGGAAACGTGCAGTTCCCCACCCCACATTCTTTGCCTCGTGAAGACCTTCCTTCAAGCTGTTTCATCACTATAGAACCTCTAATAAGGAAGCAGTGACTATAAGTAGCATTTTCTCATGATCTGGAGCAAAGTTTGAACCTGAGGAGACCGTATGGAAACCCCTGAATTTGTCCTCATGGCATATAACTACTCTGGGGCTAGAGCTTTGTGGCTAATGTTTTAAATGGGGCAGTCTTGTTGGACTAAGCCCTTCAATCTGTGTGGATTGAATCATAGGGCAGCCAGCTGGGGTGTAGTATCAGAGAACTGTTATTGGAAGGAGCAGGGCAGGGGTTGAGATGCCCTGCAGATACAAACTGTCAGGGAAACCCCACAGGTCCTCACAGGTATTTCCAGTTTACAAAAGAAAACAAATGCAATCTTTCAGAGACTGCACTGCTCCGCATCAAGTTAATATGTGGTAAGATGGGAACTCCAAGCTGCTCTTAGCCATTTTGTCCTTTCTTGAAATTGTAATCTGCTTAAGGGAAAGAGCCAATCATTTCTCTTACTTAGGTTTTATCTTTTCAATTTGATTACTTACATCATTTATTGATCTTAAAGAAACTGTAAGTTTTACTATTTGCCCTTCAAAAGTTAGTAGCACAGACAGCTGAGAAAGTGTAAGGGTTTTTTTGTTTTGTTTTGTTTTTTCTTGATTTTCTTCTAAAATTTTTAAATTTTTTTTAAAATAGGACACACGAATCTTTAAGTAAAAATAACTCAGTCAATTTGGAAACTACCCCCAGGCTTCCTTTGATGCCTTACAGAGTTGCTGCTGTCTAGTTATTACCACTTGGTTTTCATCTTTAACATAACTCTCACAGGGCTCGAGCTTAACCACCAGCTATTTGGCAGGCAGTGTTCTATTTGTTCTGGTTTTGCTATTTTTTGGAAACCTTCTGAATTGTACTCATTCACTCCATAGACTTACCTTTCAAGTGATTTGGAATCATAATGAGAAAATGGGATAGACTTTACAGATTTCATATTGATCCCCTGTGAACTGATCTTTATTATTGAGAATTTTAGCATCCATTCTCAGTTTGCAAGGCTTCGAGTGCTTAGAAATGAATTTGTGGACTTGAAAATAATAAGGAACCTCAGAGATCATCTAGCAGAGGGATCTCAGAGTTCAGCTAAGAGGTTAAAATGAGTCAAGGTCAGGCATCTACCGGGACATTTCTCTTGGTGAGAGAAATCTAGGTTTCAGGGTGTATTATACTTTCCAGTGTGGGACTATGAGGACCAGGAGTCTGGAGATCAGATGACAATGTCAGTTTGTCAATGTATTAACACTGTAGTCTGGAAGCTTTTGGAATTTTCTATGTTGTTGACTTTGAGATTTTATGGTGCCTTCAAGACTAGTAACTTCTACTATGTTGTTTTAAAAGATGTGTGTGTGTGTGTGTGTGTGTGTGTGTGTGTATAGGTGCCTGTCAAGGCCAAGTGATCAGATCCCATGTAGCTGGAGTTACAGACAGTTGTGAACTACTGGATGTGGGTGATCCAAACTTAAGTGTCCTCTATAAGAACAGCAAGCTATCCCAGACATCTGTCCAGCCCTCTTCATCTTCCACTATGTAGGTTTTTTTGCTTGTTGGTTAGTAGATTTTGAGAGATTTAAAATCAGCAATAATATCATAATATGATTGCTATTATGTTCTTAGGTAGAACTGTACAAAACAAAAATGGCATTTAATTAGAACACAGCTTTTTACATTTATTGTTGTGTATGTGTGCAGGGCACATGCATGTTATAGCAAGCAAGTCTAGATCAGAGGTCAGCTTATAAGAGTTGGCTCTTTCCTTTTGCTGTGTGAGTCTGGGGGATCAGATTCAGGTTTTTAGGCTTGGTGACAGGACCCTTTACTCACTAAGCCTTCTTATTTGCCCTAGAATAGAGTATTGAGTATAATTCAAGATTATTCAAAACTAAGATAAAACATTATGAAATATTTTCTTAGCGTATGTATGTATTTCACTTTTGACTCTCACTTAAAATAATTGAATGACTGTAGACAGGCTCCTATGGTGTGTTTAGGCTGCTTGCTCTGTGTGAGTGGGGGAGGGGTAGATGCTGCTGATGGAATGCAGGGCCTCCATGCATGGTAAACAAGTGCTTCTACTGAGCTAGACTCCCAACCTCATTCTCTTGTTCTTGCTAACAGTACTGTGATGGTTAATTTGTGTGTGCATCATATGTGTGTCTTTGTGTACAGATTCCTAAAAATGTTATTCCTGTGTCAAAATGTTTGTCTTTAATTTTGGTTTTGTCAAAAATTGTGTCAATATGATTTCCTACTAGCATTGAATGAGCAGGCTTAATTTCCTCAGGTTCTCAATATGGTATGTTTACTCTTGGGTGTTGCCAATCTGAAAAATCGTATCTCAGTATGATTATTTTTACATCTCTCTGTCTATTGTGAGTGTACGTGTGTGTGTGTGTGTGTGTCCCTCTGCCTGTGCACATGCATGCACATTGAATGGTTAGAGGACAACTATTGGGTTTCGTCTCCAGGACTCACTCAGTTTGTCAGCCTTGGCAGCAAGCACCTTTACCCACTTATTTTTCTGGCCCCAATTTTCAGTCTTTAATATATGTATAGCCAAGTAACATTGTATATTCTTTCCATTTATTTATTTAACATCCCAATCACTGCCCCTCTCTCGGTCTCCCATCACAGTCCCTACCCCCATCCTCCCTTTCCTCCTCTGAGAGAGTGGAGGGCCCCCTCCTGGGTATCTCCCCACCCTGGCCCATCAAGTCATTACAGAAAGAGCTCCATCCTCTTCTACTGAGGCCAGACAAGGCCTAGCACAGTTGGAGGAATGGATGGATTCCACAGACAGGCTACAGCTTTAGGGATAGCCCCCATTTCAGTTGTTGGGGGACCTACATGAAGATCTAGCTGCACATCTGCTACATATGTGCAGAGGGCCTAGGTCCAGCCCATGTATGTTATTTGGTTGGTGGTTCTGTCTCTAGGATCCAGGATCCAGGTTAGTTGATTCTGTTGGTCTTACTGTGGAGTTCATATCTTATATATCCAAGAGTCAATTTTGTTTTTCTTTCTATGACTTTGGGTTTTTTTAAATTATTTTAACTGATCTTAAACATTTATTTTGTGTGTGTGTATGCATGAATATGCATGTAAAAAAAAAACAAAGGAAAACTTTGAGTAGTTGTTTCTATCCTTCTACTATGTGGGTTGAATTTAGGTCATCAGACTTAACAACTAGTGCCTTTACCTGAAGAGCCTTCTCACAGGCTCCACACTAGTTGCACACTAATTGGTTATCCAATACCAAATGGTGAGCGCTGAAAACATACATACAAGTAACATTATACAGCCTAAAAACACAAACACAAGTAACATTATACGGCCTGAAAACATACATACAGGTAACATTATACAGCCTGAAAGCAGGCGTACAGGTAATTTTATACAGCCTGAGCAGATTTTACAAGTGTGTGTGAGTGTCTGTGTGGTGTGTGTGTGTGTGTGTGTGTGTGTGTGTGTGTGAGTGAGAGAGAGAGAGAGAGAGAACAGTTAATGAAAAAGGGGCCATGAATTTGAACGAGAGCAAGGGAAAATACATGGGAGGACTTGGAGGGAGGAGGAAAGGGAAGGGGAAATGATATAATTATATGAATTGAAAAAAATTGGGCTTCTACTCTTAATTGAACAGAAGGATTGGGGACTTTTTGTTAGAATGTTGACTCTCTGTAATATAAATAGATTTTTTTCCTCAGGTTTTTATTTCTATTTTTCTCCTTTTCATTTGTATGGATATCTAAACTCAGAACATGAGTAAAATGGTGTTCTGGATTGTCTTTCTTTTAAAAATATGAATAATAACATTTTCATGTCATCTTTGTGTCTCTGCCATACCTTTTGACCCTCTAGTAGTTCCTTGTGTCCCACGATAAAAATTGTAGCATTTAAAATACATAGTCTTGGGCCAGTGAGTAAAGGTGCTTATCACCAAACCTGATGATCTCAGAACTCCAATGGTGGAAAGAACCTGCTCCTCCTGGAGGTTGCCCTCTGACCTCTACACACTGCCCCACCCCCCACCCCCCCCACACACCTAGGGAAGCTAGGGGCTGGAGCTGGAGGTAGAAGAAATGTAAGCCTCCGGAAAAACAGCAAGTTTTCTTAAGCACCTCTCTAGCTCCTTAGCTCAGTATTCCTTAGTCTTGAACTCCAGTTCCTTCCATCATGTTATAATCTTTTTTTTCATATTCTTTGAATATTTATTATTATTTTTTCTTTTTTATTTTTTTAGGTATTTTCCTCATTTACATTTCCAATGCTATCCCAAAAGTCCCCCATACCCAACCCCCCACTTCCCTACCCACCCATTCCCATTTTTTTGGCCCTGGCATTCCCCTGTACTGGGGCATATAAAGTTTGCATGACTGATGGTCCTCTCTTTCTAGTGATGGCCAACTAGGCTGTCTTTGGATACACATGCAGCTAGAGACAAGAGCTCCGGAATACTGGTTAGTTCATATTGTTGTTCCACCTATAGGGTTGCAGACCCCTTTAGCTCCTTGGGTACTTTCTCTAGCTCCTCCATTGGGGGCCCTGTGTTCCATCCTATAGATGACTGTGAGCATCCACTTCTGAGTTTGCTAGGCCCCGGCATAGTCTCACAAGAGACAGCTATATTTGGGTCCTTTCAGCAAAATCTTGCTAGTGTATGCAATGGTGTCTGTATTTGGCGGCTGATTATGGGATGGATCCCTGGATATAGCAGTCTCTAGATGGTCCATCCTTTTGTCTCAGCTCCAGACTTTGTCTCTGTAACTCCTTCCATGGGTGTTTTGTTCCCAATCATATTATAATCTTAAGTATGTTGTTGTTGTTGTTTCTTGGAGTAGGGGACACAGTAACTTGCATCCCATTTTGTGGTGCATGTCAGTGTACCAAAATCTAGGAAGTTCCAAGCTTTGTAAGTTTATTTTAAAGTTAGTTATTTAGGATTTGGGGTTCAAAATAGGTTAGTTTTGAATTGGTTAGTTTGAACTTTTCACAGTAGCAAGTTCTGTGTAACTCATGCTTACCAAGTAGGTGTTTGATTTAATGATAGGAACTGAAGTTTAGAGGCTAGATTAATAAATCAAATTACTGTCTGCTATTGAGAGAGTAAAACAGAATGAAGACCCTATTATGTGAGGGTCAGATGGTCCTATGCAGGAAGAAGACTAAAATAGAGTGTACTATCTTTTTCCCATTTGACGGTGGAAAAGTCTCCACAAGAAGGTAATTAAGATGGTTTGCACAGAGCTGTGCTTTCTGCAGAACTGGTTTCCTTCTATCCATGGATCCTGAGTTTTTAAGATGCTTTCAAATTGTTTAAATTCTTCTATTATTGCAAATTTAGTCATGTACCAAATTTATTCCTGTGCAGTCTTCAGTGACAAAATGGTCTCCTCATTTGTATGTATAAAAACAATGCCAGGAACAAAAACAAAACTCATGATTCAACTGATTTTGTTCTCTCTTTGAACAGAAGAAAAGATCTGTTGAGATGAAGATTATAATTTCAGCAATGAAGAGAACATTCTAGGCCCAGGCAGCTTTTAAATTTGGTGCTCAAAATTTATGAAATAAACTCTAAGCCTTATCTTTCTGTCAGTTCTTATAGCTACCTGCTTACTTACATATGCAGAAACAAGATTAATTCTAGAGCTGATGAGATTGCTCAGTGTAGATAAAGGCACTTGTCACACAAGCCTGACTGTTTTTTGATCCCCAGAACCCACTCTGTGGAGGGAGAGAACAGAATTCAGTGAGTTGCACTCTAATCGTCACATCTGTGTCTGTTTGTCTGTCTGTCTGTCTGTCTGTCTCTGTCTCTCTGTCTCTCTCTCTCTTAGTCTCTCTGTCTCTCCATAAATAAATGTAATAATTTTTAAATTCTCCTAATTCTAGGTGTTATTTATTACTGTGAGACATTTGGTTATTTGTTTATGAAGTTGATGACTAGTAACCTTAAATCTTGTCTTTGGAAGGTACTGTAGAGGACATCTAGTTCAGTACAAGACTGGTTTCAATCAGGGACAAACTGTTTCCAGCCACCCCTTCCTGCCACCTGCTGGTCTTCTCTGTGTTTGTTCTGCTTTAGAGATACAGGCCTTCTCTGTTCCTGAGCTCATCAAGTTCTTCTTTGTATTGCCTTGAATGCTCTTCTCATGACCCTGTGCCATGGCTTACTTCTTTCCATAGAACAGAATGTGGTTTCTCTGACAGATTACTCTCAGACCACCTATCTAAAGGACCCTTTCCTGTCATCTGCCATGGCTTAATTTTTTATAGTAATTGTCACTGTAAATTTATCATGCTTGTTTGTTGCCCACATACCCCTAGTGTTATGAAAACAAGAGGCAGGCTGGTATTTACCAGCTTATCCCAAAGCCTTTCTACCATCAGATGGCCTGTTGGAGGCATCTGACAAATACGACCAATGTGAACAGAATAAATATGACTGGTCCTTGCCTAATCACTACTGTGCTGAAATCTTTCTCTTTCTCTTTCTCTTTCTCTTTCTCTTTCTCTTTCTCTTTCTCTTTCTCTTTCTCTTTCTCTTTCTCTTTCTCTTTCTCTTTCCTTCTCTTCCTTCCTCTCTCTCTCTCTCTCTCTCTCTCTCTCTCTCTCTCTCTCTCTCTCTCTCTCTCTCTCTCTCTCTCTCTCTCTCTCTCTTCTACCAGTAATCTTAATTCTACTCCATGAAAAAAACCTTCACTTTGGCTTCCTTTTTCTCAACAAGTTGAGATGGGATGTCAGTTATTTTTCATAGAAGAAAAATTCCATTTCTTCATTAGCTTTCTCACTGGGTGTGATAAACGCTGGTTTATCTGTCCCTAAGAATATTTTGGCTTTGTTAATGGTATCTAGCAATAGACATAGTAAACTGTGTGGAACCTAAGCCTCAGTGACAGAAAGGACATAGCATTTTTGTTTATGTCATTAATGCAGTGCTCAATGTTTTATCTTCAATAAGAATTCTCATTTGCATCCAAATAAATGGTGAAGAAACTAAATATATATGGTATCTTAGGGTCATTGTCAATTCTTAAGAACATGTTTTATGATTGAATATAGCAGCATAGAAATTCCAAAAACACAAATATACAATAGGGAATAATTACAAGTAAATCGTTAGTTAAGCCAGTAATTAAATAGAAATGACATCTCTGAAAGACTATATTAGTATGTGTCTCTTCTCCATTTCGCTGCTCCCTAGAGGTAATTAATATACTGATTTTTGTAACAAACATATAATCACATATATGACTACATGTTATGGTTTGTGGCTTAGTTTTTCTGTTTTAACATTGTAATAAAAGAATGAAGTTGTTTTTATTAGTTTTCTGTTGTACAGGAAGTTGCCACTATTGTTCATCTAAAAATTGCCCGTATGCTTTAGCTCACAGTTCTGTGGGGGCAGAAATGCACCCTGGCATGATTGAATTTTCTATTCAGGACATGATGAGGCTGACACTCTGCCTCTTGTATTTTTTTTCTTTTAGTTAATAGGTTCTCTCTGTATAGTCCCAGACTACCCTCTTCAGACTCAGTTCTCCTGCCTCACCTTTCCAAATGCTGGGGTTACAAGTGTGTTCATAGTCTACCATATCTAGCTTAAAACAAATACACAAATAAAAACAAAAAACCAAGAAAAATGTAAATTGTAACTTTGATTTCCAAGGCCCAACTTTGCCCTTTTTTTAAACCCACTTAAATATGTTTCCTATCTTTGGAATTTCTGGCATGAATGATTTTTCTATATCATATATATTCATTTTAACCTTGAGATTGGTGCTTGGTTCATTTGCTTTAAGTTTTTGCATTTTTTGATGTATGTATATCAGATTCTTAGTTTTCGTTCTTCTTTAAAAACAAACACACACTTGTTTTCTATAGGTGTATCTCACATATGTGGGGATCAGGGGTCAAGGCATTCTATAAAAGTGGTTCTTTCTTTCCATGATGTGGGTCCTGGGGATTGAACTCAGGGTGTCAAGCTTGGTGCCAAATGCCTTTACCTGCAAAGGCATAGCATCCTCTGGCCCCTCGCAGTTTCCTTTTCTAAGTATTGATTTAGCTTCTTGCCATAAATTTATGGCATTGTAATTTTTAAATGTTAAAACTTCTTGTTTGACTTACTAATGGGATGTTTGGGGGATTATTAACTTCCAAACATATTAATATTTTTTCAATTACTTCTTTTGTGTTTGACTCCCTCCATATTTTAGGTATGGAGAGAGAATATCCTCTGATTTCAGCCCTTGTAATTTGGTTTGAATGACATTATGGCCAAGCATGCCATCCGTTATAAATGTGTATGTGCTAGAGAATTAGAGAAAACATATTGTGTAGGTAATTTGGTGGTTTTAGAAACCGTCTAGGATCTCCTGAATGCTGACACTTTTCTTTCTCATTGAGTTCTTCTTGCATTATTCTCTTGTTTTGCTATTCTAACTCACTGAGTTTTGTCTCTCACCCTTTGAACCAACCAGTCATCAAAATGCTTGCTCTCCCCCACCTTTTTTCTACCTTAATCCTGCAGTTATTTCCTGGGCTTTCCTGATCATCTGACTCTTTGTGACCCCTGTGAGTTCCTTGCTGTCTCAGCAATCTGTTTACCTCTTGCTTGTGGGCTCTCACCTTGTATTTCTTTCTGCCTGGTGGTGTTTCCAGTCTGTCCACTGTAAATGAGAAATGATTTGTGACACTAATATCAGGTCTAGATTGGTACTATTTTCCCCTAAGATGAGCAGTGACACCCCCGATCTTAATATAGAATAATTTTAGTCTAAGGTACATTTAGAGATTTTATCTGGATCACTGGAATGCCATAAAGCCACAGTTCTGCTCTGTCCAAAGGCTGACGTATTGCTCTTTCCCTTTGTCTAGAGATGGTAGCTAGCTCTTTTGGACTTTTATGACTAGTGATGTACCACGCTCTGTCCTTTTGAAACACCCTTGACTTTGATATCTGTGCCCCTATATCAGTAAGGATTTCATAAGCAACCTGTTTTTCTTTCATTTTCCCAGATTTCTTCAACTTCCAAAAAGGATCAAAACAGTTTAGAGTGGTTTGGGCTACCTCTCCAGATTCTATTCTTTTGCATTGATTTGAACCAGATACTTCTGTATAATCTTAACTATCATAGCTTTCAAGTTCTTTCAAAAAGTATTTCCCAGCATTTGTATTTGTCCTCAAAGACACATTTCATCCAAGTTACATAATTTGCCATTAACAGAAGCTAAAGTGTCTTTGTCTTCATTCCATTTTTTCTCTTTTAAGATTAATCAGTGTTATTCAGCTAAATTTGGCAGCTTTTTTTTTTTTTGCCTCAGTATGAATACTAGTAGTTAAAACACAGATTTTGACACCTATGTATGTACTGGCGTATTTAAATCGGGATTCTTAGTTTACCTTGTTTGGCTTGCTCCAGAGACTAGGTGGCAACACATCTCCTGTATCTCTTGCGGTGGACCAGGATTCGGTGCTGGGTCATCTTAGTGGAGATCATTTACTTGTTACCTCCGTTCCCTTGAAATAAATTATACTGTAATTTTCAGAAGAAAGGATATTTAGCTGTTTCCTGGATCTTTCAAATCAGCCGTAGGAAGTGAAGATTAACTCTCCAAAATAGTCTGAGCATCTTTTTTTATTTTTCTTTTGGTTTTTTGAGACAGGGTTTCTCTGTATAGCCCTGGCTGTCCTGGAACTCACTCTGTAGACCAGGCTGGCCTCGAACTCAGAAATCCACCTGCCTCTGCCTCCCGAGTGCTGGAATTAAAGGCGTGCACCACCACACCTGGCTTTATTCTGAGCATCTTTTAACTAGACACGCGTCTTCACTGCAGTCTCAAACATCCCACTTTTTCCTCCCTCGGTACAGTGAGAAGCAGTATGGGAGTGAGAGCCTGGACTACTTAATTCACCACAGCCTTGTGTGTCTTTTCAACCAGTTAGTCTGTATGTATGATGCATATTGTGTGTGTTTATCATGGGACGTGAGAGTAGAGGTCAGAGGTCAGGTCTTTCCTTCACTGGGTTCCAGGGGTCTGAACTTGGGTTGTCAAGCTTGTGTGGCAAGTGCTTTCCAGGTGATCCGTCTCCCCAAGATCCTTGTGGGTCTTATTTACCATTTCCCTGAAACATGGGAGATAGTTTCAAAATGAGATTTTAAATAAATAATAGAATGTTTGACCTTTTTTTCCCCAAACTGTAACATTGTAAGACAGGCATCTGAACATATGCCTGTGATCCCAGCACTTGAGAGACTGAGGAAGGATGATGGGCATGAGTTTGACGCCAGCTTAGGCTATAGATTTTGTGACACCCCCATCTCAAAAACAACAACAAAGGATTGTAACATAATTTTTACTGAATATGATAGTAACCCATTAAAGCCGTGGTTTCAATCTGTGGGTCAGGACCCCTTTGACAAACCTATCTCCAAAAATATTTACATTACAATTCATAACAGTAGCAAAATTACAGATATGAAGTAGCAACGAAAAGAATGTTACAGTTGGAGTCACTAAACCATGAGGAGCTAAAGAGTCACAGCATTAGGGAGGCTGAGAACCACTCACTGCACTAGAGAATTGTGTGTAGATGGAAGAAACATGTTTTAGTTTTCTGAAGAAAGTATAATGAAAGGTGGTCAGTGTGATTGGAGCCAGGATAACCACATTGGGAACTAGCAGATGCTCTCAGAGGATCGATGCATGTGGCTTACAGATGGACTTCAGCTTGTACCTTTGATGATGTGGGAAGTCATTCTATAGTTTTCAGTGAGATGTAACATGATCCAACGTACTGAATGTTACTCCAAGTCCTATCAGGATTGTAAGAAGTTGGAGAGATATTATAACATTGATATTACTTATTCTTTGGGTTCATATCTGTCTGTTCCACTGTCTTTATTTGCCTCTGGTGACACAGCTCTGTTAGAACTCTCAGTATATTCTGTAGAGTATTCAGTAAACTCCTGTCCCTAGCCTGACTTCCATTCTTTTTCTTTTTTTATCCTTATAAAGGAGTATTACTTCTACTTGTAACTCTACTCTTCCATGCAGATTTTGTGCACATGAGTGCAGTACCCTCAGGCTGCCAGAAGAGGGCAGTGGATCTCTGGAAATGAACTTGTAAGCATTTGTGAGCATATGTAGGTGCTAGGAACCAAACATGGATCCTTTGCAAGAACAAAGTTCTCTGAACTACTGAGCCATCTCTTTAGACCCAATATATTTATTTAAAACCAAACAAAGCTGTATCTGATGACTTACATTATTACCTGGCTGCAGGTATTCCTTTTTTTCTTCTTCTTCTTTTTAAGCATCTCACTGTGTAGACCTGGCTGGCATTGAGCACACAGAGATCTGCCTCCTGGAGAAGGCTGGGATTGAAGGGGTTGTTCGCTATGCCTGGTTGTTGCAGGCTTTGTATGGTTGCAAATCTTCATCAGGATAAGAACATTTAAATATCATTCAATTATGCATATTCTAATTGTTTGGAGGTCTTATCCTAGTTTACATTTCCACCATCATGTTGGTAAGAACACTTCCTCTTTACATATCACGTGAAGTACCTTTTAAAAAGAAATTTGAGATTCCACAGGCAACAAACAATTTTCTTTGTTTAAATTTATTTCTTCCTTTTAAAACATTGTTTTTAAAAATCTGTTGTATATAGAAGTAGGGCAAGTTTTTTTTTTAAATAAAAGAACTAGAACAAAAAAACCTAGAGCATAGTTTTCTATAACCTCGGTATTATAAAAATCAATACTGTTTAATCTGTAAGCATTTAAATTTTGTTTTTCTTTGACCTTGAACTCATAATCTGACCAAAGCTAGATTTGAATTTCTGATCCCAAGGGCTGAAATTACAGTCATGTACTAACATACCTGGCTCGATTTAGGCTTTACATTTCTGGTAGAATTGCCACAGAGATAGTTATATAGTATGTTCTATCAAGAAACATGTAATGTTGGTTTCTTTCATTCTTGACCATGTTAACTTTGATCACTTAATTATGGTTGTATCAGCCAGAATTCTTCACTTTAAAATTATACTTTGTTCTTTTGTAATTAATAGGTACCTACCTTGTGGGTAGATAGTTTGAGATAAGATAGTATTTTTCCTGTGACTTTCAAGTATAAATTTTAGCACATATTGATGACACTTGCTAAAGTAATTGTTTCTAGAGTGATTGCTATGTGGAGATTTTGTAATTCCATCACTAACTTTATTATTTGTTATAGAACTTCATAAAAAGCTTTGTCTATATTTATTTATAGATATGATTTTATTTCATTCTGCAAATTATAATTTATTAATACCTTTATATATATATTTTTTTTCCTGTTGCCAGTATGAGTCAGTTGAGCTTGGCTCCTAAGATCATTTGACATGCTGTGGTTGTTCTTCATTTCCTTACTTTCTGGCTCTGTACTTTTTCTGCCCTAGTCTTAAATTAGTCACTTCTTCAAAGAACTGGGAGTCTTTTCACTAGAGTATGCAGTGTGCTCAGAGCTGTTGGTATGCCATTACTTGTATGCTCTCTTAGGGCATAGATCTAGGGAACATGTATATGTGAGAACATAAACATTTACATCTTTTTCTAGCCCTTTCATATTGCATTTCCCTTTTGTGGGACTAAGAAAGGATGGTCTAATTCCTGCCTGGAGAAGGTAGGGCTTATAAGGCTCCACCCCAAGCAGAGGAGCCATTGGCAGTTGATAGACACCATCAGTTTTCTTCAGGGATGTGGCCCATGGTAGGTTGTCCATGTTCCAGTGGATAGCACCCTACACCCATGTATCTACTGGCTAAACTAATTGGACTCTAGGTCATTAAAAAGAAAAGATAGGAAATCGGGAAGGGGAAGTGGTAGAGGTTTCATTATCCAGTGTATACTTACCTGTTTGGTCCAAAATATAGATAAGGAAGTTTCTTGTCATCTGGGTATAATGACACACACCTTTAGCCCCAGAACTTGAGTATACTGGAGTCAGAGACATGTGAACGTCTGAGTTCCAGCCAGGGCTATATAGATAGTGAGACTCTATCTTTAAATAAAATGGTTCTATCACTATTAAAGAAAAAATGTCTAAGATCTAAGTGTGCTTGAGTACAATGTTTGTTCTTAGTTTTAGAATGAGGATACTAGGTAAATTCCTATTTTCAAAAGTTAACTGGAACCTCTTTCCTTAATCGTGGTATTAATTTTAAACTAAGAGGTTCACTTCATTTGAGGTTCTTTCTTCCTACTTTCATTTACAGCATATGAAGCATTAACACAGATAAAGAAAACATTTTAAGAAGGATAAGATAGGCTGAGTATTGTAACATAACAGTAATGGTGCTTCATTGTGTTTGCTCTTCCAGGGGCTCAGTTAATACTGCACAGTTGAACAAATGTATGAAGGTTCCTTGCCAACCATTGAGAATTTCTTCGTTGGGACATTATTTCCCTGCTTACTGAATAACTTGTTTAGAAGTTTCTTTGTTGGTGCCATGTTCTGTGGCTCGCATCAAAAGAGGAGTTTGTCTTCATGAAGATTCCTAACATTGGTAATGTGATGAATAAATTTGAGATCCTTGGGGTTGTCGGTGAAGGTAAGTTAAAATTTCACGTTTGGAGTACTGTATCATTTTATACATCACCAAAAATTTTATTCAGATCCTTTTAGTTTATCAATTCAGATATGCACCTAAATGCACAGTAGTTTTAAAAACCCGGTTCTTCAACTATGTGGGTCTTATTCTCCAAGTGAAAAATATTTTAAAACCCTTTAAAGTTAAATAGATATTTTTTGAGACCAAGTATCTTTGTGTCACTTTTCCTGTTCTGCAACTTGTTCTATAGACCAGGTTGGCCTTGAACTCAGAGATCCACTAGCCTCTGCCTCTGGAGTGCTAGGATTAAAGGCATGTGCCACTATGGCAATCAGGTATATTTTAAAACTGACCTGATTTCATTCTCTTCACTAACATGGTTTCCTTAGTCTATGTATTTTTGTTATTGTTATATTTTTTATCATCTGAGCTACTTTTAAATACCTGAAAATTCATTTGTATATGCGAACTTAAATTACTATGTAGTAGACAAATGGATAAATAACTTTTTTTCCCCTTTGAGAATGACAGACCATAGTTTTTGAGTTTTCAAGTACATGGTTTGGTTATATTTTTAATCTCTTAAATTAGTATGCATGGAATGGTTTTAATGCCATTTATTTTTCTTTCCCTGTAGTATATAACATGATGCTTTTATGACCAAAGCTACTATTGATTAGATAAAATACAATTTGGTTTTCGAAAATTGACTCCTAGAAAAAAAATGACCCTTTTTTTCTTGCTTAGTCATTTGAGATAGCTTTACAGAAATTTGTAAACATGATTTTAGTTGAGTATCCGGGAATACATGGGTTCTTAGCATTTTAAAAAACAGATGTTACAAAAATTTTGGATTTTAGGTTTTTAAAATAAATTTAGAATTTCAAGTATTGAAAATTTTTTACAGGGCTCTTTAAGATTTTAATATTAGGTTGACAAATTTTTCTAAATAAATAGAAATAATGAGAATCTGATTATTCATTAGGTGCTTGTTACAAGGTCTGGTTCAAACCACACCAAAAAGTGGTTCTCCTCCCTTCACTAGTTGACTCCTTTTCATCTCATCATTGATATTACACAGCAGCAAGTTATTCTCAGTCTTTTACCTATTTTGTAAAATTTGCCTTTTGGGGCCAGCAAGATGGCTTAGCCAGTAAGGTGCTTGCTGCAAATCCTGAGAACCTGAGTTCTAGTCCAGGACCCTGAATGTAGAAGGAAAACATGGACTCCACAGACTTGGTTTTTAATCTTCACACACACTGTGGCATGCCTACACTTCCCTATTTTTTTTAAGTTTTTACTTAATTTTTTGAGACAGGGTTTCTCTGTGTAGCTTTGGCTATACTGGAACTTACTCTGTAGAGCAGGCTGGCCTCAGAGTCACAGAGATCTTCCTGCCTCTGCCTCCTGAGTGCTGGGATTGAAGGCATGTGTCACCACCTTGCTGTAAAAAATAATTTTTAAACACTGCTTTTTCAGAATTTATTTTTCAAAGCTGTTGCAATTAAAAGCTCCTGCAATAAAGGGAAGAGAGTAGGTAGAGTGTACCAAAGTTGGAATGTTCCAAAGTTTGCATTTGACTGTCTAGATTATAACCTTGTTTTGTTTTTTTGTTTTTGGTTTGTTTTAAGTATGTGTTAATGAAAATCTTAGATATTGGTTCAGATTAGCCAAAATTGCAATCCTATCATTTATAAATTAGAATCTGTTGATTTGTAACTATAGTCTGTCATTCTCAAAGAAAAGAAAAGTTATTTATAGCCAAACATTGTCGTTTTACTTTTTCTTTGTAGATTAACTCAGTCGGTTGAGTTTAGGAAATGTATCTGTCAAGCATGCATTCCTGTAGCCTACACGATGCATTTTGACCACCTAGAAAAGTGGTTGTGGACTGTTTCCTGGTGATTGTGAGTGAGTTAGAATGGTTCTAATCGCTGGTTTCATCTTAGCTATGATTATTAGACTCATGCCTCTCGACAAAAAATAAAGGAGCAACTTTAAGGTATCCTCACCCCTTAGAGACATAGCTCCCAATTTTGTCTCACTCAAGTCCACCTTCTACTTATAGTAGCATGTGGGATTTGCCTGTCTGCTAATAACCATGTTTGTAGTGTTTCTTCAGAGATCCACCATTGCATATATGTTATGTCTTGATTCTTTTAGTTAGCTGTTTCACATTGTAACTTTAACCTCCGTATCCTGGGTACTTTCCTGCCAAGGTACTGTTTCCTAGTTCTTCCTCTAGCCAGGTGAGCTTCCCACTTACATAACAGGATAAGTAACTCAAGAGATCCTGTCAGAATAAAACAAAGTGGCAGTGCTTGGGACCTATGGAATTTGTACTGGTTTTTTAAACATTTATTTATTATATGTAAGTACACTATAGCTGTCTTCAGACACATCAGAAGAGGGTATCAGATCTCGTTACGGATGGTTGTGAGCCACCATATGGTTGCTGGAATTTGAACTCAGACCTTTGGAAGAACAGTCAATGTTCTTAACCTCTGAGCCATCTCTCCAACAGGCATCTTGTTCTGTTTAACGGAATTACTGAGGCTGGTAGTTTTGGTGTGTGTGTGTGTGTGTGTTTGTGTGTGTGTGTGTGTGTGTGTGTGAGAGAGAGAGAGAGAGAGAGAGAGAGAGAGAGAGAGAGAGAGACAGACAGACAGACACAGAGAGAGAGAGAGAGACAGAGAGAGGCAGGGGACTGGACATAGAACCAATGACCATGGAAGAAAAGCACTCTACCACTGAACTTCACCCCTAGCTCCAACCTATAATACTTTTCCTGTTAGTATATTACAGTGTTCTAGAAAAGGCTATACTTGGCTCCTGGGATAGAGATCGTATTTGAGTAGGCTTTGTGTTTGACTTTACTCTTGTGAAATTATTAGCTTTTAAGTTTTAAGTTCCTTAGGATCTATTGAGTTGATTTTTATTTGCTTCAAAACATGCATTTTTTGAGATGTCTTGCTGTGTACCCCTGTTTGGCTTGGCACTCACTATGTAGTTGGACTGAGCCTCACACTGATGGCAGTCCTCTTGTCTCAACCTGGTAAGTGCTATAATTGCAGTGTGTACCACTGTGCCCAGTTCACATAGCCTCACAGCCTTATGGTGTGTGTGTTTTGTTCGATCCCATTTTGCTTAAAATAACAAATGTGTGTAGTTTTTTTCTTAGCCATGATTTGTCTATACTCTGGGTTTATATAAAAACACATGAGACCCCTGCTCTATTTGTATGTGGCTTATGATGCTCTCACTCTAGAATATTGCCATAGATGTTGTTATTCTAACATATGCTCATAAGCAATATAAATATAGAACTATAGTTCAAATGCATATCTCTGATTGCTTACTTCTTTTTAATTATAGGAGCCTATGGAGTTGTACTTAAATGCAGACACAAGGCAAGTACATGATTTTTTACAAGGAAAAATATGTATGTATTTCAGCTGTTTTGAAACTGAAGCAATGTTCTTTGTATGTGGGCATATAATTAAAGTTGTCTGGTTCTGGTAGTGAGGGTTAGTAAAATAGAATTGATATGTAAACATGGAGAAAAGGCAACTTTGGGGATAAACGTGATCATGGTAAGTGACCATTACATTTTAATTTTTATTTTCATACTGTTTTTAAGTCAATCTATTTATGTATAGGTGAAAGTTGTATAGTGGGAAGAAAGAGGTTGGATGGAAGGAAGCAAGACAGTGTCATATTAAATTTGTATGCAGATACACATGAACAAGGGAGGAACTTTATTGTGTGGTTTTCATGCAGACTAGTTGATTACTTGATGGAGTCCTATCTAGGTTTTGAAAGGTGGTGAATGGATAGATGTTTGGCTGTGTACAAGGGCTTGGGATAATAATGTATGATTATGGGTATTGGCTCTAGTTGATCACTCTCAAAGTCAATCATACAGGTTTTTGACTACAGCAACCATAAATTATTCATAGTCACCTGAGGTTTCATAGCTGCTACTTGGTGACTGCATCTTGCTCGGAGAATACATTTCTATTAGAATGTACCCAGTTAAGGTATTCTTATTTAGCCTCATGTTATTTTGTATTAACTTTAAGATCAAGGCTTTAATATTTTGTAATTTTTTTCCTTTTTAGTGATGTAGTTTGAATCCGAAATGAGTTCAACTATTGGACTCAAGATATTATCATCCATCAATAGTAATTAATATATATGTAAATAATGAAAGCTTTTCCTCATACATACCTGCTACCTTTTGATTTTAGAATCCATTACCATACGGGTTTGTGTTTTACATCATGGGTCTATTTTAATACAATGATTTCTTAATTCTTGAATTTAGATATTTGAATTACTTTTATGTTGAAAATATCTGCAGATCTTTGTCAGTAACTAAATCTCAAAAGTTGCTTGAATGCTACTGGCTCTTGATTAAGGATGATTAAGGATTCAAAATACATGTAATCAAAATAAATTTAGTACACTGAATACCTCGTTAAGAAGTATTACTGTAGTTTGAAATTAAACAAATGGAAAGTTCCCTAATGAAATGCTCTTCTTTTAATGAGTTTCCTTGAGTTATAATAAATTTCCAAAGCTTAAAAAAAAAAAAAAAGCATTCCTGGGTGGGTATTACTTGTGAAGTATAGGGTGATAGTTTCTAAGTGAAAGTTGACTTTTTTGAGAATGTAATACTCCCCTTTCTGTGATGGCTCTGTTATGTACAGCATTGCAAATAGAAGCATCAGTGTTTAATTGTGGGTCTTACTTTATCATGATTTTTTGAGACAGGGCCTCAAAAATCCCAGGCTGACCTCAAAACTCACTATGTAGCCAGGAATGATGGCCTTGAACTTCTGATCTCTTGCCTCTAGCACTAGAGTGCTGGGATTCCCATTATGTGCCATCACAGCCTGGTTAGGCAGGGTTGGGGATTGAGCTTGGACTCTATGACTATGAAGTAAGCTACATCTGTGCTCAGTCCTAGGAGATCCAGACATGTCTAGAACACACACACATCTATTATTTGCTTATGATTTTTATATTTATATGGTTTAAATAGTTTCTGCTAGTCTTTGTCATTTATTAACCTAAATTTAGTCATTTGTTTGCTTGTTTTTTTGGGGGGAGGAGTGGTTTGAGAGAGGGTCTCATGTAGGCTGTCATCAAACTTCCTATATAGCTAAGGATGACCTGGAACACCTCATTCTCTTGCCTCTACCTTCTAAGAAGTGAACTTATAAAGTATGCATCATCATACCTAGCAAGGTGTGATTTCATTTGCAGAAACCTCAAGCACTAGATTTTAAACTATTTGGCTACAAGGCCAAGAAAACTATCATATATTCATCCTTGTAATTCAAAGGGTTGTATATAATAGTCAGTAGACATTACATTTCACATTCAAAATGGGTTTCCCAAAACCAAAGGATGCCCACTCCTGTCCAATTTCCTTTAGTCCCATATTGCTGGTACTATATATTAGCCAAACCAAGTATATATTAAAACAATATTCTAACAAGTAAATGGAAAGATAAAAACCAAATATTCCACTTAGAGGTGTAGCTCATTTGGTAGAGTACTTACCTGGTGTATAGGAACCCTAGGGTTTATCCACAGTACAGCATAAAAGAGCCTGGTGGCTCATACCGGTGATCCCAGCACTTGGGAGATGGAGGCAGGAGGATAAGGAGTTCCTGGTTCAAGCCAGTCAGCCTGAGCTTGTATCTAAAAATTATCTTTTCCTGCTTTTCACTAAATGAGAGGTTCAGATCAGCATTCAGAGTATTGTTGCTTTTCCCTTTTAGTGCATCAAAAAAGATTGTTACAGGATGGAAAATTTAAAGCATAAATTAGGCCATAACTCAGAATAATATGAAACTCGTTTTAGCATCGGCAGCTGTTTAGCCATTTGACTTGTTAGAGTATATCCTTTTCCCAACTAAAATCAGACCTTCAAATCTATGCTCCAATATATAAAAATAGGGAATCCGGTGTGCCTCATGGGGTTTATGCTTTAGAATCAAATGAACAGATTGCTATGGAGTTCATGTTATACGTAAAATATATGTGATCCTGCTTATTGTGTTCATTATATAAAAAAGAATTGTGCCAATATATTTGTATATCAACATTTTAGTAAGATGCTTAAAATTTTAGGTATTATTGTCTCTATTTATATAGTAGGTTTATTTTTTAAGCATAGATCAACTATTGTTAGGTATTAATTATATAATAATAAATATTATAGTATACTTAAATATTATATAATTAAGTGGTTCATAATATATGATGTCTCTAAGCACGTATGAAAAAAAGCCACTTTAGGTCTGTATACTGATAAGAGGTTTAGAGGTCAAGTATGTTTTGTCTTTTCTGAACATAGTATGATGAGCTATTCCAGGGCAAAACTATACTTTCTTTTTAACTATTTTTTATGAAGGTGGGCAGATAGCTGGCAGGAGAATGAAGGTTCCCCCTGGGATTGCAGGCTACTCTGGGTAGGCTACTCTGGGCAGAGGACTCAACAAGTAGGGAAGATGGGTTGGGGAAGGAAGCTAATCTGTATGGTTCAGGCTCTGCACATCTGATGACAGGGATAGCAGGATGCTTAGGGCAGCTTGGGATGCCCCAGAGGACTCAGAGAGCAGAGAAGATGGATGGAGGGAAGCTTACCTGTGTGGTTCAGGGTCCTCAGGTCTGATGAAAGTTGGCAGAGAGGTGGCAGGAAAATGGAAGTCCTAGACCGTCCCCCACACATATGTAGCAGCCGTGCAGCTTGGTCTTCATGTGGGTCCTGAACAACTGAACCCCAATAGTTGTTGCCTGTCTGTGGGATATGTTCTTTCTGCTGGGCTGCCTTGTCTGGCCCCAGTGGGAAAGGATGTGCCTAGCCCCACAGAGACTTGATGTACCAGGGTGTGTGTGGGGATACCCAGAGAGGACCCACCCTCTCAAAGGAGAAGGAGATGGGGAAGGATTATGGGAAGGGATGACTGGGAGGGGCAGTGAGTGGAATGTAAAGTTAGTAGGTGAAAAAAAATGATTTAAAAAGCAATCATTTGAGATTATAATTACATCATTTCCCACATTCCTTTTCCTCCCTTCTAACCCACCCATATGCCTTTGTTTTATTTCAAATTTATTGTCTCTTTTTTCATTAGTTGTGTGTGTGTGTGTGTGTGTGCATGTGTGTGTGTACTCCTAAATACATAAATACAACCTTCTTAGTCTGTATCATGCTTATAGTATGTATTGTATGTTTTTAGTGCTCATCATTTAGTATTGAATAACCAATTGGTGTGTTCTTCTTTAGACTTCAGTACCTAAGGTTTATAGGTGACTTACCGGAGACTTTGTTTGCTTGCTTGTGTTGTGGTACATCATAATGTGCATGTAGAAGTCAGAGAGCTATCTTCAGGAGTGAGTTCTCCCCTTCCACCACAGGTTCTGGAGTTTGAAGGCAAGTGTTTTTGCATCCTGTGCTAGTTCACTCTCTAAAGACTCTTCTTTTTAGCTTAGCGGTTGAAATGTTGCCCAAGTGAAAAATACAGCTTGTGCTTTTTTTGTTTTTTGTTTTTTTTGATAACTTCTGTTTTTTGTTATGTGTACACATTGACATGTATATGAAAAAGTCTTAATGATAATGCTTAATTATAATGCTTATAATGACTTAAAAGTACTAATATTTGAAAGATGCACCTTTTTAAAAATTTATTTTTATTAGATATTTTCTTTATATACATTTCAAATGCTATCCTGAAAATCCCCTATACCCTCCCTCTGCCGTGCTCCACTACCCACCCACTCCTGCTTCTTGGCCCTGGCATTCCGAGGGGCCTCTCTTCCCAGTGATGGCCGACTAGGCCATCTTCTGCTACATAAGATGCACCATTTTTTACCTTTACCCTACAGAGATACCTTGGTGGTTTTCTTTTTATTGATATATATGTGATTCCTCCTGCCACTCCTCTTTTCCTGAGAGCCAGAGTTGAAAATGTTAAAAGCATAAACCCACACCACATATTGAGCACTGTCATATGCTAGACACTGCAGAGGTTTCAGTGTCCTCAACAGTTCTGGTTGTGTCCCCATTTTCAAGATAAGAAACCATTAAGTAGAGAAACCAGGCTTTGTTCTGCTTCTAGAAGTAGATAACTTGAGGAGGAAATGGAGTTTTGAAATGATAGGGTGCTTACAAGAGGAATATAGAGCTGAATGAATGGGCTACTGAAATTGCTGCATCTAAAGAAGACTAGGAGGGAGGAAGAACTTGAAAGATAGTATTTATCAGTAGTCTAAAAATTATAGAAGGACGTATGATGAGGATTGAGAGGTGAACAAATCCATGTGCTACAATGAGCCATGTATCAAATTGCCTGTAAGTGAAATGGGCACATGATATTTTTAAATAAGTAGACATTCTAAAATGTGCTGTTTTCCTCTTTCACGTGTTAAAAATGTGATTGTAATAGGTAGTATAAAATTGATTAAATATTCACTAGTTGTGCTCACTAGTTTTACATCAACTTTACACAGCTAGAATCATCAGAGAGGAATGAACCTCAGGGCATTTTCTCAACTCATGACCAATGGAGGAGGGCCCAGCCCATTGTGGGTGGTGCCATCTCTGGGCTGGTGGTCCTGGGTTCTATAAGAAAGTAGGCTGAGCAAGTAATGGTGAGCAGGTCAGTAAGCAGCACTCCTCCATGACCTCTGCATCAGCGCCTGCCTCTGAGTTCCTACCCATAATGATGGTGAACTAAGTTGCTTTTGGTCATGATGCCTCATTGTAGCAATAGCAACCCTAAGACACTAGTAACAAATACCTTTGTCTGTACCAAGAAGACATTCTTAGTTGTTCATACTCAATTGTCACACTTTCTCCTTTATCATAAGGCTTCCTGGTTGGCTTTTAAAGTCTTTTTTTTTTTTTTTTTTTTTTTTGGAGATAAGGGGTGTGGTGGTTTGAATGAAAATGGTCCCCATAGACTCATACTGAGTGGCATGATTAGGAGGTGTGTCCTTGTTGAAGTAGGTGCAGCCTTGTTGGAAGAAGTATGTCACTGGGGGTGCACTTTGAAGTCTCATGTGATTAAGCCAGGCCCAGAGGATGTAGAACTCTCAGCTGCTCTCCAGCACCATGTCTACCTGTGGTCTCCAGCACCATGTCTACCTGTGGGCCACCATGCTTCCGGCCATGAGGACAATCTACTAAACCTCTGAACCTATAAGCCAGCCCAAATTAAATGTTATCTTTTACAAGAGTTGCCTTGGGCATGGTGTCTCTTCACAATAGAAACCCTAAGACAGTGTGTGTACTCATAATATACTCCAGGTTTCCCTGAAACTCACTATGAAACCCAGGCTAGCCTTGGTCTTCCTGTCTTAGCCACTTGAGTGCTGGTAGTACAGGCTTGAGCCATCTTGCGTGGCTAGACTTCATTGTTAGTAGCATACTTTTTCCTTCCTTCTTTTATTCTTTCCTCTTCCTTTTCTCCATCTCTCCCTCCCTCCTTCCTTTCCTTCTTTCTCTCTTTCTTTCTTCTTCCCTTCTCTCTCTCTCTCTCTCTCTCTCTCTCTCTCTCTCTCTCTCTCTCTCTCTCTCTCTCTCTTTCTCTCTGACTAATGTCTCATACTATAGCGCAGGATATCCTAGAATTCACTGTGTAGCTTAAGTTGTCATCAAAGATATAGCGATCCTTCTACTTCATCCTTCCAAGAGCTAGGATTTAGAAATGAGCCATCACACCTGACAGGAGCATATACAGGAATTTATTTTGATTTTCTCCAAAACAATTTGTAGGCTTTTTAAACATCAAACTATATAAAGGCCATATTTGAGGAAAATTGGTGATTTTTCTTTTTATAGTTTTGAGCAATATATTTACTTTGGGCAAACTGCCATCTAAAACTGTGCAGTATTTTCTACTAAAACAAAACTAACTTGTTTCCCTCCCTCCCTCCCTCCCTCCCTTCCTCCCTCCCTCTCTCCCTCCCTTTCTTTTGAGACTGTGTTAATCTGTGTGGCCCTGACTGTCCTGGAACTTGCTCTGTAGAACAGGCTGGCCTGGAACTCACAGAGATCCACAGGCCTCTGCCTCTGAGTGCTGGCATTAAAGGTGTGCATCATCATGCCTGGCTAACTAACTTAGTTTTTAAAACTACATTAAATAAAGCAAATATTTTTTTCTTTAATTTTTAGTTTTAAGCTTCATATATAAATTACAATTTTAAGACAAAGATCAGTAGAATAGAAGTTTGTTATATCATTTTCTCCATCATTGCTTTCTTTTTCTTTAAGTAAATATCAAGGTTTCTGCTTTGTGTGTATAAATTTTATTACTTAAAATCACAGAGAAGCTTAGGGTTTAATAAATATTGTAAAAAAAACTGGAAAAAGTTTGCAGTTTTAATTATAATCCATTTTAAGTGATTTAATTTACTGAAGGTTAGGGAGATTAATGAGATGTCACTAGACTTCAGGTTTAGAGCAAAGATAATAGGAATCATTAATAAAGAAAATATCTTTTGTCCTTGTTTTATAGAGGCACTCATACAGAACAATTAGTTCACTTGCTTTCTGCTCTTGACCTGTTTTTTTGTAGTTGTTGCTGTTGCTGATCTAATTAGTTTTCTGAAATACTGTAAGACTTTCATTAAAATGTTACTTCTCTGTAGTTATGTTTTACTTTATTTTTGAGACAATGTAATATACTGGAACTCACTATGTAGTAGAGGTTAGCCTTGAACTTGTGGCATTCCTTCTGCTCCAGTCTCTGCTTTATGAGAGTTTCAGAAATGAGCTGTCAAGCCCATCCCATAACCAATTGATAGGAAGATCTGCCCATATTTGTACATCAACAAAAGAAATGGATGTTATTTTCCATGCAGATCTGAATTCTTTAGGGAAGTAGAAGAATTTGGATCTTTTTTTGCTTCCTGATTGCTTGAATCCTCATCATCCTCATCTAGCTTTGGTTTTATGTTTGTTTCTTAGTTAATGGAACAAAGAAGTACTCATTAGAATTACTTTTACTAGCTCTGTCTACGCTGAAGACTACCTCATCCTATCTCAGTTTTTTTGTTTGTTTGTTTGCTGGCTTACTTTATCTTTTCTTCTCTCTCTTCTGTCTGTCCTTCTTTCTCTCTACCCCTCCCTCCCTCCCTTCCTTCTTTCATTCCTTTTTTTTTTTCTTTTTATTAGATAGGGACTTGCTATTTAGTCTTGACTCGCCTGGAATTGCTTGCTCCTGCTTCTCAAGTGCTGGTATTAAGGCTTATACCTTATATGCCTGGCTCTGACTCAGTTTCTAAAGCATCTTTTTTACCCTTTGTAGAGGTTCCCCAGGCTGCTTTTCCAGTTTACCACATTCAAATGGCCAGGAACATCTTGGATTCCTTGTAAGGGACCAAGTCCAGCTTTTTGGTACCACCTCTCTTCTATATGTTTCTTTTCAGGTTCCTCATTTCAATCAATGTCATTATTTATTGAACATTATAGGTGAACTTTAAATCCCTTTTATGCAAATTATGCTATAATTAGTACTAAGACACGAACATTCTCCATCTTCTTAAGATGAGTGATTTCAAGCTAGGCGGTAGTGTGGCGCACACCTTTAATTCCCAGCACTGGGGAGGCAGAGGCAGAGGCAGACAGATCTCTGAGTTCAAGGCCAATCTGGTCTATAGAGCAAGTTCTAGGATGGACAGGGCTACACAGTGAAACCTTGTCACGGGGGAAAAGAAGGGGTGATTTCTTATCTCTGACAAAGATCTGTGGTTAAGTAATCTATAATGTCACCTTAATGCAACTTTTCTTTAAAACTTCAATAGTAAAAAGCTAATTAACCAATGCCCTTTTAATGGATACTGTTAAATAATAAATATAGTCTATGTGTTATTGAAACCAGTGACTGGAAAGTAGTGCAGTGTGGTCTATTTCTGAAAAAAAAATGTCTAGCTCCAAAGTACATATGATTAGTAGCTATCATTCATAGCTTAGATATTTTTGAATTTTAGTATCTCTTAATTTAAGGATTTATTTTATATGTTAAAGTATTTTCATTTAGAAAAAAATCAAGAACTTAAAACATACCCTTTACACATGTACACATGGATACACATGTTGGGGGTGTCATGTGTCACATGCATGTGTGAGGGTCAGCGGGCAACTTTGGGGAGTCAGTTCTTTCCTACCACCTTTGTGTAGGTTGTAAGAATTAAACTCAAGTTGCTAGGCTTGATTGGAAAGCACTTTCACCTGCTGAGCCAACTTTTTTTTTCTTTAAAGCAATGTTTTCCAGGCCTAACATTACAAACAAAATTGAACACATAACTGCTTAAGAAAAAAAAAAATTAAGGAGTGCTGACAAAATATCAGCCACTTAGCTAGGACAGTGCTCTTCTAATTCAATAAGAATGAATTCTTTTGAGAAAGTTAGTTCAGCCTAGCTCAACCAACACATGTAAGGTTACATTTTTCCTTTGTCAAGGAGCTTAAAATGTAGTTAAGTCGTCAGTCTGAATACTGTAGAAGATGGCAATTGAAAGGAAAATGTGAAACCTTGTTTTCCTGCTAAGTTCCTTATTTAAGCCTATTTATGAAAAACGCTTGTCAGTAATAAAGCCATAGGAAAGTACAGTATTTTCTAGCGCTTCTTAAGACAAATGCACAAAGCTGAGAATGAAAGCAGCACCATTAGTTGCTGGCATAACAAATGAGAATGGGGTAGTAGGAAGCTCTTTTACAAACTCCTGAGGTCTACAATTATTATTCAGATGACACAGTACAAACTTGACCATAGGCCCTGGTCATTTCCTTTAAGTGTAAGGCCATCATATTAGGATGGGTAGGAGAAATGAGCCCAAGAATGTAGATCTGAAGGTTGAAGAATAAAGTTTTTTCTTGAATAAAGTTTTGATGGAACAGTCATACTCACTCATGTGTGCTATTTCTGTGGCTGCTTTGTGTGATAGAGTTAGAGAGCTGTATCGTTTTATTATATAACCCACTGAGGCTAAAGTACTTATCATCTGGCTTTTGCAAAGAAATTTGCTTATCTTTATTGTTAAGCAAACCCCAACTAGGAGAATGTGGCAGAAATGGTATAGTAGTCTCAGTAGAGCAAGAATCCGTTTTCTGTTTCTTGGAGCCTAAGGAATTAAAAGCCAGAAGTAGGAGATTTTCCCTGAGAATCACTTTTCCTTGTATTTCACTTTGAGTAAATTCTTTAAACGGTTCCGTGGGAAGTTGTGTATGGTGAGCAGTAGAATATTCTGGGAGTCATACATACAGAAACATACTAATCAGTGGCTTGAATAGCTGTTGTTCCACCCAAAGATGAACCAAAGCACAATGCACTCTTCTTGAGAATGAAGAACACAGTCTTTGGATTAAAAGAAGGACATTCTTGCAATGTGAAGAATAAAATTCTTTTGAGAAAAAAAAACAATTGAATATCTTTCTTGTATAAGTCAAGGAAAGATAAATACATTAATAAGTCACAACAATAACTTCCACTTAAAGTCTCTCAGTCATGTATTGTGTTAGCTGCTTTGCCTCCTAACTTTAGGTTAGAAGGAATTATCCTTCTGTTATGTGAGGGACGCTGCTGCTTAACTAGTTTAAGTTCCTAAGGCCCAATAAATGGATTTTTTGAAGTGATAGTTAAGACATAACTTTGCCCCCCACATTAATATGAAATTTACATTCCATAAATTAACCATTTTCAAATGTACACTTCAGTGACATTTAGTACATTCACAGTCTTTAAGTTTTAAAGTATTCTTGTATTCTCCCAAACACAGCTCCATATTTATTAAGTATAAACTCCGTTTTTCATCTCTCCTTTTAGCACTTGGATTTGCTTTTTGTGTTTCTTGGTTTAGATATTCTGAATATTTGATATATGTGAAATTATATGACATGTGACTTTTGAATTTGGTTTTCTTTGCTTAGCATAAAGTTTTTTTTTTTTTTTGAGGCTCACCAACATTATACCATGTATCAATGCTGCATTCTTTACCAGGCCAGAGTGACATTTAGCTGTATTGCTTGCATCTGTTATAGATGGTTTATGTATTTTTAGTGGCTGGATGTCTGGCTGTTTCTACCTTTTGACTATTGTGAATAGAGCTGCTATGAACATTCATGTGCAAGTATTGGAGTTCTGTTTTCAGTTCTGTAGGGTGCATACTGAGGATGGGGAGACTATCATATGGAAATTCTATGTTTAACTGGTTTCCATAGCAGCAGCACCACTCTATATTCCCACCAGCAATGTACCAGTTTTTCCACATCTTTACTTTATTTTCCTTTTGAAACATTATAGCCATCTCAGTGGATGTAAAGTCGCACCTCGTTTTCATTTACACACCCCTACGATTGGTAATGTTGAACCTTTTTTAAAGAATTTATTATCTGTTATTGGCCCTTTGTATATTTTCTTTGTAAAAAAAAGATTAATGTTGATTCATTTGTATGTGAATGTATGTATATATGTGTGTGCATATGCACATGTGCACATACAGGTGTTCATGCATATAGACACATGGAAGCCCAAAGAAGACATTAGGTATCCTCTTTAATAACCATTTCCTATCTGTTTCTTTGAGGCAGGATCCTCTCTTGAACTTGGCATTTGTGTCTTAGCTAGGCTGAAAGTCAGCAAGCACCAGTGATCCTGCTGTTTCTCTTTCCCTTGAAGCTGGAGTGCTGTATGCCTGTTTGTTACATGGTTGTAGGGATCTGAACTCTAGTTCTTATGATTGCACAGCAAGTGTTTTTAACCACAGAGACAACTGTCCAGCTGTAGGTTAATAGTAGTGTCCTGCGTCCGACCAGCCACAGGGCTAGGGCCACTCATAGAGGAGGATGCGGGAAGATTGACTGTGCACACCCCACACCTCCGGTCAGGCTTTGGGCTGTGAGAAGCCCAGGATCCCACTCTGGGGGTGGGGAAGTGCAGTCTGAGGTCCCCATGGACCTGTTGGAGTTGACTGGGGGACCCCAGGCCTGCATGGAGGCTGAGGACGACAGGTTTTCAGGCTCTTGGACACCACAGATAACTGCTGGATGCCATGGAAGAGCTGAGAACAGAGTGGGGGCCCGATGGCTGGATTTAGCCCAGGCTGAAGGGAAAAGGGCAGGAGGAGAGCTCCGGCTGATTCCCATGGAGAGGAGAGTCTCTGGTTTGCTTGGGCTGCTGGGATTGGTGGAAGCCATGTCTGGAAGTACAGGGAGGCCTCCCAGCATGTGCAGCTCTTTAGAGGAAGACCTGCTCCATTGCTCCAGCACGGCAGGTCCCAATGAGAAGAGATAGTCCATGGTTTTAAGGAGTTTATTGTCATGGTAGAGGGCTGTGATGAGTGAAACCTTACCCCCTTTTCTCAGGGTGGGCCTGAGGTTAGGAAAGGAGAGCTAAGAGAGGCAGAGAAAGGCAGAGAGATGGAGACAGTAGAGAAGTAGAGGCTGGCTATGGCCAAGTGAAGAGAGGGGGAAGGGAATTCAGAGAGAGGGGTAGCAAGGGGCAAGAGAGAGAGGCAAGAGTAAGAGAGGGAGGAGGGGGCAAGTAGCCCCTTTAATAATGGGCCAGACCTACCTGCCAAGTAACTGTGGGGAGGAGCATACCTGGATGTTGCCAGGCAACTGTGGGGGTGGAGTCCAGACAGAATACCAGAGACTTGGGGCATTGCCCTAAGTGACTGATGGCCACATAATTATGGAGCTGAAGCCACATGTCAGGAGCCTGGTATCTGTGGGCGTGACAAACTTCCTTTTGTTCCTTGCAGAGTTATCTGCTGGGTCTCTGGGGTTTTAACCTTGCTCAACCAGAAAACAGGCTGCCTTTCATGGTCCCACATCCAGCCATTTGTATATTTTATTTAGGGAATTGTCTAATTCTTCTGCCCATTTTTAAATTTTGTCTAGTTTGAATACAAGTTTCTTGTCAGATATGTGGTTTGCAAGTATTCCTCTCGTTCTTTAGATGGCCTTTTCATATTGTTATTGTTGTTGATGCACAAAACCTTTTAATTTTGATGATATATTATTTAGTTTTTCTTTATTATGTACCTTTAAAAGACACTGAAATCCAAGTATGTGAAAGTTTAAATGTACTTATCTGGATTTAATAGAATACTAGTATAATTTTAGCTTTTATATTTATTGGGCTCCTCACCTATTTTAAGTTGATGTTCATATGATTTTCATAGTGTGATACAGAGGCCTAACCTCTTCAGTTTTTAACTAATTAGTTAATTAATTTAATGTGCATGTGTCTCTGCACCACATGCATGTAGTCCCCACAGAGGCCTGAAGGGAGTGTTGAATCCTCTGGAATAGGAGATACAGGTTGTTGCAAGCTACCATGTGGGTCCTAGAACTCCAACTCTGGACTTCTGGAAGAGCTCTGCTAGTGTTCCTAACTAGTGAGCCATCCCTCTGGTCCCTGGTTTTTTTATTTTTGTTTGTTTTTTGGTGTGTGTATGTGTAATGCATGTGTTTTTATATTCATGTGTGCGTGTGCCGGTGGAAGGCAGGTGTCTTCTATTAATATCTACCTTACTTTTTTTTTTTTTTTTTCTTTGTTGTTGTTGTGGTTTGTTTTTTGGTTTTTTGTTGTTGTTGTTTTGTTTTTTTTGAGACAGGGTTACACTATATAGCCCTGGCTGTCCTGAAACTCACTCTGTAGACCAGGCTACCCTAGAATTTACAGAGATTTGCCTGTTACTGCTTTCTTATTTCTGAAATTAAAGGTATACACAACCGTGCCTGGTTCTGCCTTACTTCTTGAAGAATTGTCTCTTATTGAACTTGGTGCACATCAGTTGGTCAACTTCATGGATGTCCCATTTCCCTTGTACATGTTTATGTGCAGCTATGCTTGGCTTTTATGTGGGCGTTGAGAATCTAAACTCCTGCCCTTAAGCTTCCATGACAGGCGGTTTATTCACAGAGCGAAGCCTCCAGTCCCTGCTTTTGGTTTCTTTTAAACTGAGTCTCACATAGTTCAGGCTGCTCTCCAAGTCAATTTGTGGCTAAGGATGACCTTGAACTTCTGACCATCCTGCGTCTGCCTCCCAAGTGTTAGGATTGCGGTCATGAGCCACCACATCTAGCTTTTATCTTCTTTTCATAACTTTGTATGTGAATATCCAGTTGAGCTAGTACCTTCTATTGAACATATAATTCTTTCTTGCATTTACTTGTTGTGCCACTTTTGTTGGAAATCACTTGGCCAAAGTTGTGGGGGATTACATACCATTGATTTTTGTTCACTGGGCTCTGTTCCTGTCTTCATACCAATACCAGTTGTCTTGATTATTACAATTGTGAAATGAAATTAAAAATCAGGAAGTCTGAGCCCTCTGAGTCTTTTCATTTCAATGCTTTTTCGTATATTGAAGTACCTTGTTCTACCGTATGAATTTTAAGGTCAGCTTTTCCACTCCTGGAGGTAGGGAAGCCATTGGAATTTTGATCAGGGTTGTATAGAATCTGAAATTTAATCCCCAAATATTTTATTCACTTATTCACTTATTCATTTTCATGCTTTTATAACTGTAACTGATCTCTTAATTTCCTTTTAAGATGATTTGTTTGTAGTATAGAGCAGTGTTCCTGTTTAGTTTTAATTGTGATGAAAGTTTTACAGTTCAGTAATATGTATTCATAGTAATATGAAAACACTACTACCATCTGTTTTCATTAGCCAAATAGAAGCCTGGAACTAAGTAAGCAGTACCTCACAAAGTTTCCCTACTCCATCCTGGTACTTAGTAGCTTTAAGCCTCTTTCCTTTTTTGTGCTGTTTACCTATTGTTTGTGTTGCCGGAATAGTCCAAGACTTTGTCCTTTTGTATCTGCCTTCTTCCATTTCTATGGTTTCAGGGTTCATCCATGTTGTACATATGAAAACTTCATTCTTGTAGTGTTCCATTGTGTGTATATATATGTATGATGTATGCCTCACATTTTCCAATCTATTCATCTGCTGATGGAAACTTGTTTACATCTTTAAGCCATTATGAATGCTGCTTTATACACAAGGATCCAAGTACTTGTTCTCAGTACTTGGGAACTGAGTATACCTAGTAGCAGAACTCCTGGCTCATATGGTAAGTACATGTTTAACACCTTGAGGCTTACTGGACTTTGTGGTTTGATCTTATTTTCTGCACCTTTCCTAACTTTATTAGTTCTAGTAGATTGGTTGTTTTTTTTTTGTTTTTTTTTTTGAGGGGGGGTATAATCTTTAGAATCTCCATCTTTGGAAATGGAAACTTTTCCTTTTTCCTGTCCATGTTAGACATTCTTTACTTCTTTGTGTAGCATAATTGATGTAGCTGTGACTTGACTGTTGTCAAAGTGACCAAAATAGGTCTCATTTTGTTCCTGCTGCTTAAAGGAAGGCTTTCAGTTACCATTTCCTTTCCAGTACATGATGTTAGCTATGGTGTTCAAAAACATCCTTAAGTAGGAATGGCGGTAAATACTTGTAGTCCAATTTACTTGAGGGCCAGCTACTCTGTAGGCTAATCTTTTTGAGTTTCAGACCAAACTGAGCAACATAGCAAGCTTCTTCTTTAAAAAAAGGAAGGAAAGAAAACAAAGCAAAGCAAGAAAGGGGGAAAGAAGCCTTTTATCAGGCTGAAGAAATTGTGTTCCGTTTCTCTTTGTGAGCTCTAGTGGGGGGTACAGGAGGTGGAAGCAAGGTGCCTTTTTATCACAAGCAGCTCTTTCGACAAGCCTCTTCTTGCTTCTCTAAGCTTTTTGAATAGTTGTAGGATTGTGGGAAAGTTGATTTCTCCCCCCCCCTCTTTCTTTCTTACATTCTTTTTTCTTTTTGAGGTATAGGGTCTTACTGTGTATCCCTGGCTGGCCACAAACCCAGAGATCCATCTGACGATCTTTCCCCCTTGAGTGTTGGGATTAAAGGAATACTTTGAGTTCTTAATACATTAATCATAATTTTGGTTTTGTTTGATATAGTGTCTTACTATGTTCCTTTGGTTGGCTTTAAACTAGAGGTCCTCCTACATCACCCTCTGAGTCCTGAGATTGCAGGCAAGAACCATAATGCCTTGTTTATTCATAGGTATTTTAAATTCTTTCTTTCTTTATTTTTTTATTACGTATTTTCCTCAATTACATTTCCAATGCTATCCCAAAAGTCCCCCATACCCTCCCCCCCCCACTCCCCTACCCACCCATTTCCACTTTTTGGCCCTGGCGTTCCCCTGTACTGGGGCATATAAAGTTTGCGTGTCCAATGGGCCTCTCTTCCCAGTGATGGCCCAAGTCTGTGCCATATCTTTATCTGGTTCTGATACTTCTTTTGTCAAGTTAGATGGTTTTCTTGCCCTTTTGCATGCCTTGTGTGTGTGCACACTGGGTATGATATGGGGAGATACTAACTGAAAAAGTAGGCCTTTAGTAAGGGATTTTTTTTTTTTATGTTCCTCGGCCAGGAACCGAACCATTAAACTTTTTTTTATTCATTCATTCAGTTTGTATGCATTCATGCAAGTGTGTGGCTGCACATATGTGGTTTGGGGACGATTTGCAGAGATTAGTTCCTCGCTGCCACAATGTGAGTTCTTGGAATTTAACTTAGGTTCTCAGCATTGGCAAGCAAATACCGTTACATGCTAAACTATGTCACCTCACTGGCCCATTTCTAATGTTAGGAGTGACTGCCCTCAGTGTCATCTAATGCAGTGGTTCGCAACCTTTTTAATGCTGTGACTCTTTAATACAGTTCCTTATGTTGTGGTGACCACCCCCCAGCATAAGATTATTTTATTGCTATTTCATAACTAACTGTGTCATTCTTATGAACTGTAATGTAAACATGTAATATGCAACCCCCAAAGGGATCAAGATACACAGGTTGAGAACTACTGCTTTATGTCTTTGTTTGTTTGTTTTCTACTTTTTGGTCCTTTCCTTTCCCTGAGACTGTCTTGCCAGCATCACTTTTCGGTGGTGATCTGTACTGGAACCCTGTTGAAATGGTGGGAAAGAGTGAGATGGGGAAGTGTTTGTCACCTATGGCTTCAGCTGGGCACCAGTCCTTGGCTATGTCCTTCCCAAACATTTTTAGTGCTGCTGTGTCTCTCTCCTCCTTTTGCTAAGTAAAACAGGAATAACAACTTGGACTGGAGCTAATTAATTCCCCTTCTTCCAAAATATATAAGCTTCTGATACATTTTGTTTGAGAGTGTTATGTTAGCCTTTGTTATTGAAGAACATTCTAAACTTATTTGCACTGGGCCAGATGGTACAGACTTGTAATCCTAGCTATTTGGGAGGCTGAGGCAGGAGATTCCAGGTGTAAGGTGGGCCTGGTTTACAAAAATGAGTTTATTTGAAAATTATACTTTGCATTTCAAAAGTACTTACATTCTCCATCCCTGAAGGTTTTTTATTGTTTGTTTTTGTTTCTGTTGTTGTTTAATTTGAGACAGGGTCTCTGTGTAGCTCTGGGTGTCCTTGAACTCCCCCTGACCGTCTGGCCTCAACATTGCATCTATGTCTCAAATGCTGGCATTAAAGGCAAGCTCCACCATGCCTAGCAAGGAAGAGATTCTTATTGGCTCTTACGTCCTGGGGATATTTCAGAATGGTTACTTTTCCTCTCCTACAAAGGGGAGGAGATTTCAGAATCCCGGAGAGTAGGAGGGTCTCTTCTCCTTGGAGCGCTCATTCCACAAGCTGGTCTCACTTAGCACGTGGCAGATTTATTTTCATTACTAATATTTTTACTCTTGTGCCTTCTGCCTCAGGTAAGTGTCTTGGGTGTGATTTCATGCATTTGTCCATGTAGAGATAGCAGACTCTCTTGCCCTGTGTCCTCGCTGACTTGAGAGTTGTTAGGGTCTCTCTTGCTGTAATGACAGGAATGATGATGTCTAAGCTCCGCATGTGTTGGAGCTGAAACTGGAAGTCCTACGTTTATAGTTTAAAATTAGAAAGATCTTGTCCAGTTTAAAAATAATGTTCTGCAAGAGGGTTTTAAACTTTCCTGTGAACCATTTGCTTAACAAAGATGACTCATTCTCAGTTATTTCCATCCTTTTGAATCTTAGATCTCTATTTTCATATGGTTAGTAAGAACTTTTTCAGAAGAAAAAAAATTTTGAAAAGCTTAAGAACTTCATCTAGTTCTTGAAAATTGCTAAGAACTGTATCCTGAATTAACTAAAAATATTATGACTCTTGCTCTGCCAGCATTGTTTTTTGACTTGTCAGCTACCTATTATAGACTTTGCTAAAGTAGTTCTGGGCGTTTGTCTTTACTATTTCACCCTATTTGTGTTTGCAAAACTATCTCTTCCTAAGGCACTTTCAAATTCTAGAGATGAAGCTCTTCGGAACGTGAAAAAATGAATGAGAATAAACATGGAAGTCTTATACTGCCATTGACCTGTACTCAATTAGCCTTGAGGAAGGAGCTAATTATAAACTCTAGATCTTGGTGACTTTTGTTTAATAGGACTACTTTTATAATCTGTGCGACAGAGGACAGTTCATCTAAAATGTGTTATTTATCTAGCTGAGAAAGTACACTGTACTTTGAAGCCTTGTAAGTTGATAACTTGCTAAAAAATTTAATTTGGGGAAGCTTCTGTTCTTACCCTTGGATAAGAGTTGCAAACGATCTCAGGTGATTGACACATTGTAAATTTTGTTAACCTTCCCCTTTTTCTAGGGTTCATTTTAAATTGTGTTTTTCTCACAGAAAGTACCGTGAGGAATGGCCATTAAAATGAAGAAACAAAATAGTATTTAGATATTTCAAATTGATTATTAATTGGCAAACACTTAATGTGTTTGTGTTAAGAAATACTATTTTTTCTGTTTTATTATACCCAATTATTTCCAATGACTATTTTTATGAAAATGTTTTTGAAGAAGGCAAATTCAAATATTAAGTATGATGAATATGATTTTAACTCAGTAGATGAAAATTACTTTATAAATGATTTGCTGCATTGAAAATATTTAAGTAAAAATATTAGTTGTTTGTTATGTAAAAATTATCAGTGGTCCACTCATGGCGAAACACACTTGTCTTGCTCTGAATTAGAGGCAGAAAGCCCTTCATTCTGCTTTTGCTTTGAGGACTTTGTCTCAAAAAATAGAGGCTCTTGGAAGGAAATGGATGAAGACTAGCAGGTGTTCAGAGCTGTTTGGCTCACATTTTGCATCATAGGCGCTTCCACCCACACTCAGTAGGCTAGAGGATGGTAGCCATGCTCCTCCTGAAAATGTTTTCATCTTAAGCCCTTTGTGTATCCTAATTATCTCCTCCTAACTGCTGGGCCATCTCTCCAGGTCTCCATCACTCTTGATAGCCTCTTCACATTTAGTTTCCATCAAAACTCGCTTGCTATCCATTAGCACAGACTTCCCATCCTCTTGCTGATCTATTTGTCCCTGCTCTAATCCTGTGCTGTCAGCCCTCTCACTCACCCTGCAAAACCTCAGATAACCATTTGTAATGTCTTCCAATGCCTCAGTCTTGTCCTAGTTTCACAATCTTTGTTTCTGCACCCAGGCCTTCTCCTCCTACTAAGTGTTGTCTGTCATAGCTCTCTCTCCTGTGACCTTCACCTTTAACACTGCCCACTGTGTCAACCTTTACACTTCCTGCCTTTTAGTGCTTTGAATACAGAGAGTTCTTTACCTTTAATTTGTTTGCTCTTTCTCTCTCATCAAGCAATAATTTTCTTGCTTCTTGTGTGGCTATCTTTAATCAGTCTGGCTGGGGTTTTCTTACCTTATTCTCTGTCAGTGCCTCCTGGTTGTTATCTTCTCAGCATCTACTTACATGTGTAATTATGTATATTTACTTGTTCACTGAGCCTTCCTTTAATTATAACACATGCACACACACACACACACACACACACACACACACATTTTTGAAATTAAGATTTAGGACGTGTCTTATACTGGATTTCTTGATTCCTCTCAGAATTGAAAAAAAATTTATCTGTTAATCAATTATATTGTAGATTTAATAAAATGCTGTAGTTTTTAAAGACAAGATCTCACTATGTAGCTCAGGATAACTCAATAGGTAGCCCTGACTGGCCTAGAACTCTCGGTGATACTTCTCCCTAGGCCTTCTAAGGGCTTGAGGTTACTGGCTTGTACCAGCAAAACACCATATTTGAAATGATCTATTTTTTCCAGTTGATTTTGAGTTTCACCAGTATATTCTATTTTACTCACCAGTAAGAGCCCATGCCTATTATAGTACATTTCACCTAGTAGACACTGAATAAATAATGGATGAATGAATATCGCTGTCTTTTGGGGAACTGTTGGCCCAACCGCTGCAGCTGCATCAATCAGTGTATGAGTATGAATTGTTAATATGCCAAACAAACAGTTGACTCATTATTTTTGGCGATTGTTTTATACTGAGAAAGAGACCTTTAAATTTATCTGTTCTCCCATTTATGTAACTTGTTTCAGTATAGGTACACATATGTAGGAGCACTTACCATTTATGAAAATGAATTCACATAAGCTTTCACCTGGTGTCAGCAATTTTCTTTTATTAGGGGGAATAGGGAAGGAACTAAACAGCAGCAGGCTTTTAAACTTTAGGCAGGTGAGCCTCTTGAACTTACTGTCTTATTTCACTTCATCCTCTAAGGTGTGCACTCACTTGGTGTGCCCACCTTTTAAGTGCAAGAACAGCAAACAGGCAACATGAGTGATTGGAGTGCCTTACACCAGCTCCTAGAAAAGGTTCAACCCTACTCCACAGCTGGAGGAAAGGTATGGATCAAGGTTCTTTTCATTTTCCGCATCCTGCTCCTGGGCACTGCTATCGAGTCGGCTTGGAGTGACGAGCAGTTTGAGTTCCATTGCGACACTCAGCAGCCTGGTTGTGAAAATGTCTGCTATGACCATGCCTTCCCAATCTCTCACATGCGCCTCTGGGTCCTCCAGGTCATTTTTGTATCTGTGCCTACTCTCTTATACCTGGCACATGTGTACTATGTGGTTCGACAGAATAAGAAGTTGAACAAGCAAGAGGAAGAACTGGAAGGTGCTCATTTTAATGGGGCCAGCGTGGAAAGGCACTTGGAGACAATTGCAGGAGAGCAGTTCAAGTGTGGCGGTGAAGAACAGAGTAAGGTGAAAATGAGAGGCAGATTGCTGCTAACCTACATGGCCAGCATCTTCTTCAAGTCTGTCTTCGAGGTGGCCTTCCTCCTGATCCAGTGGTACATTTATGGATTTACTCTGAGTGCCCTTTACATCTGTGAGCAGTCTCCTTGCCCACATCGGGTAGACTGCTTCCTCTCTCGCCCCACAGAGAAAACCATCTTCATCCTCTTCATGTTTGTGGTGTCAGTGGTGTCTTTTGTCTTGGATATCATTGAGCTGTTCTATGTCTTATTTAAGGCTATTAAGAATCGTATGAGAAAAGAGGAGGATGAGGTTTACTGTGATGAGCTACAATGCCCTTCCCATGTCTCTTCGTCAACTCTTCTCTCCACCATGGATTCTAGTGATCAGGTGGTTCCAGTGGAACTTTCTTCAGTCTGTATTTAAAGTGAACAGAACCATGTCAGTTACAATGCATGGTCAAGAGGGGGAGGGCAGGCAGGAAGTATTCTTTCTGGCTTGTACTCAGCATTTTCCCCCCATTGTGATGATAAACAGAATTCTCAGAGGGTTTTAGGTAGAAAAGCAAAGCAAAGCTAGTGGACATTAACATTGTAGAGCTATCTAACAGTAGCCGTGACCCTACTTGAACAGCAGCTTCATAACCTAGACATTGTGACTTGTGCTTGAAAGCATTGTGAAAGCAAATTATCTTTTCCCCTAAAATATATCTTCCAATTTATTGAATAATACATAATAGTTTTGTTAATTGCGATGAGTTTTATTTTTCTCTTATATACGTTAGCAGTAATCCTATTGCTATGTATTTTTTGTAATCCTCTTGCTATGTAGACCATGTGTTTTCCTTCTCCAAGGTAGACGTATATTTAACTAAATGAATTGTACTGAAAACAGCACTCGGGAACACTATACACTTAAAGGAGTGCTTAGAGGTAAACTACGAAATGTGCCTACAGGAACTTGGCAGTAATAGGCATTCTTGGCTTTGTTCTATGTAATGCATATTAATTCAGATCTTACATTCTGCAGTGAGTTTTACAGTCTTATGGGATGACTGGCATTTTTCATGTTCATAATTAAGATTTTATTTGGAGAGCAGAAGAAGGTGAAGGGGGTTGCCTAATTCCTGTGTAATTGACAAAACATGTACAAGAAAAGGTACCCATTTCTTCTAATGCCTTTTAAAATATTCCACAGGTGATTGAAAGTGCTGAGCTGCAGACTTTTCACTCTTGCATGACAGCTCCACATACCATTTTATACAAGAAATAGTCATTTGTTTACCATGTGATGTTAAGCTACTGTTATGTTCAGCTTCATTTCATGCAATGCAGGCTTAATATATCTTGTTCTAGACAATTCTTTATTCAATAAAGCCTTTTGAGAGTGGTCCATATGTATTTCTTCTCCGAGATCCTCTGAGTGATCTTTGGAACTCTTCATTGGGACATCTTAATTTAAGTAAACTAAGGTGGGTGTGGTGGTTTGTGGAGGCCAAGGCAATTGCAGAGTGTCCTAGGCTCTAGGCTAGCTCGGCCTGCAGTGTGAGACACATCCCCATCTCCTGCCCACAAAACACAATGCACTGTAATCACAGGTTTTGGACTTCGGGTTGAATGACTGACACTGTTCCAGGAACAGCATCCTTCATTTCATGTAACAGAATCCATGACTTTCAGATATGCAAGAAGAATGTACTTAGGTTTTTTCCCTTCCCTTTTAAGGGATGCACTCTTCATCATTAAGTATCTTCCCACTCCAGGGAACTCAGGGGAATGGAGAACACAGGAACAAATCATCAAAGCTGCAGTTTATAACATCTTGTTCTGACAGTTGGTACAGTCTCATTTGGAAAACCCAGTCTCTTAGTTAAATGATGAGTTCTATTTTTTCTTTTAGAATTACATTGTGAAGATTAATCAGTTATTTAGTAATGGGGCACTTGTACCTTTTGGACACTGCAAAAGTTCTAAAGCGTTTGAATCGGGGCACTCCCTAGTCCTGTTTCATAGTCATTTTCACGTGTAGCTTGCTTGTTTTAGTTACACATTTACCCTGAGATAATTACACATTGGAACATAATAGTAAGGAATAATAGACTCTGCAATCCCTCACCACGTTTCAAGAGTAACCTTTTTTGAGATAGGGTCTCTCTATGTAGCCCTATTTGGTTTGGAACTTGCCTTAAGGAATTTACTATGTAGATAAAGCTGGCTTTGAATTCAGAGAGATTCACTGGACTTTGCCCCTGTAGTGTAAGGATTAAAAGTGTGTACAACCATACCTGGCCAAATACATGGTTTTTTTGTTTGTTTGTCTTTGGGTTTTTTTGGTTTTGCATTTATTTATTTATTTATTTTTACTTATTCACTTTACATCCCACTCACAGCCCCCACGTTCCTCCCTCCCTCCCCAACCCCTTCTCCTCTGGGTGGGTGGAGGGCCCCTTGGGTATCCCCCACACTCTGGCACTTTAAGACTTTGTGAGGCTAGGTGCTTTCTCTCCCACTGAGGCCAGACAAGGCAGCCCAACTACAAGAACACATCTCACATATAGGCAACAGTTTTTGGGATAGTTCCTGCTCCAGTTGTTCAGGACCCACATGAAGGCCAAGCTGCACATGTTCTACATCTGAGTGGGGAGGCCGAGGACCAGCCCATGTGTGTTCTTTGGTTGGTGCGTTCAGACTCTGAGAGCCCCAAGGGTCCAGGTTAGTTGACTCTGTTGGTCTTTCTGTGGAAACCCAGAAGGAAGTCATAGAACCAAGTATTATATATCCCAATCTGGTCTTGAAGCTGCGGTGCTTTACTGTGAAACCGAAGATGACCTCCAACTTCTGATCCTCCTATGTGCTGGGATTACAAGTGTATGCCTCCATGCCTGCCTTATACTATGCTGGGAATTTGATCCATAGCTTTTACAGATTCGACAAACCACTGAGCTACACCCCCAACTTTTTTTTTTTTTAAGATTTATTTATTTATTATTATATGTAAGTACACTGTAGCTGTCTTCAGACACTCCAGAAGAGGGCGTCAGATCTCATTACGGATGGTTATGAGCCACCATGTGGTTGCTGGGATTTGAACTCTGGACCTTCAGAAGAGCAGTCGGGTGCTCTTACCCACTGAGCCATCTCACCAGCCCCACACCCCCAACTTTTACTGTTTGTTTTATTGTTTTTTTTTTTTTTTAATAGGATCTCTTGTAACCCATGCTGGTCTTGAACTCAATATGTAGCCAAGGTGATTGTCTTCCTGTTTCTACCTACTATTTATTAGAATTAGAAGTGCGCACCATCATGACCTTCAGATTTCATCAATTTTATATGCACTCATTGCATTTAGTTATGTATAGCTTTATAATTTGTGTACAGTTGTGTGCCCACTACAGTCTAAATACACAGCAGTTTTAGCAATATTATCTTTTTTAGTTGTGTCCTTTCCTTCTTTCTAACCCTCGGTAACTCCTAATCTTTACTTCACGTGTATAATTCTTTCATTTCAAGAATGCTATTTAAACAAAATATATAGGCTATAATGCCTTTTATGATGGTTCTTTTGGCATTTGTTGTTGTTTGCGTATAATATGTGTAGCATTCCATGGTATGCCTGCCTGTGGAAGCCAGAGGTTGAAACCAGCTGGGGAATTTGAGTGGAATGAGGGTATCCTTTCTGGACCACAGATAGAAGTCTCTCTCTCTCTCTCTCTCTCTCTCTCTCTCTCTCTCTCTCTGTGTGTGTGTGTGTGTGTGTTATAGTGTAGATTCCCTAATAAAGTCTGTAAGTAGCACTTTAAAAATTATTTTTGAAAGAGGATCTTGCTGTACATCTGTCTGAAAGAGTTCTTAGTTTTGTGAAGTTTCCAGACCTATGATATAAGTGCACCATGTTTGTGACTCTAATGAACAACTTTTGTTTCCTTCTTTTTGGGTTTTGTGTTGTTCTGGTGATTGAATTGAGGGCCTCATGGACAGTTAATTGATTGCTTGTGACTGAGTCTTGCTGGTGTGGGGACATACTTTTTTGGCTACTTTATTGGGCTTTTACATATGCTACCTTTCCCCATCCCAATCCCTTCCAATCCCCAACACTAGGTAGGCATGAAAGAAGGTTAGAGGGGAGAGGGGGCTCCAGTCTTGTTAGACTACCTCCTGCTGATTGGGGTGTCAAGTTCCTTGGGATAAGTCCTATCTTAGTCATCAGGATATCTCCAACAGGCAATCCAGCAACCAGCAATCTAGAAATAGCAGAAGCAGCAAAAGCAACAGCAGGAAGCAGCAGCAGCAGGAGCAGCAGCAGGGGCAGCAGCTGCATCCACAGGCCCACTTGAGGCTCTCACGTTTGTTCCATGTTAAGAGTTCCCAAAATTCCAAATGTAAACCATCTGCAGCTGGCAGAAATCATTCCCCTACTAGAGCATGGGACAAATCATAGCAGCTCTGGGAAATCTGAAGCAGCCCCAATCCCATACCTGGGATTAAAACAAAAACATAACTGGATTTTAAAAGAAACCAAAATTCTCACTACACTTGTGTCCAGAACTGATAATTAAACTTTCAATCTCCTTTCTCACTTTTCCAAGTGCTAGGATTCCAAGTGCACTGCCAAGTACAGCTTACAATTCTGTATTTTGAAAATAAAACTAACTTTACATCCCCTGACTTGTGATCCTATTGAAACTCTTTCCATTCTTATTGCCTGTCAAGCCGTGTGACCCATGCTAAGAGGCCTTGTGCTTAGTGCCTTGTAGTTATCTTGGTTCTCATGTTTTACTTGGGTTATCCTTAAGCCTTTTGCTGTCTAACAGGCAGAACATACCTGGCTGGCTTCAGCTCCCCAGGCCATGTGCTTTGTGATCAGATGGAAAAAAAATCTCTGCAAGAAACCCCCAGTCAGAAGTCCTGGAGCCCTGCATGCCATGCAAGTATAGCATGCAAGTATCATAGCCCCGTGGCCTGCCCAGTCCTAGTGGTGACTCTGTGGTTTGTTGGACAAGGATATTCCGTTCCACTGCTGTCCTAAGGCTTAACTTAGAAATAGCAGTAAGAACTGGCATTCTTCCTAAGGGGAAGAAGAGCCAGGCCTTAGAATTAGACCTAGGTCCTCTGAACTTACTTGGGAAAATACTTAAGATGTTTAGGAATACCTACAAGCAGAACGTTTTCTTTAACTTAGATCAACACTGAACTTTTCTTTTGTCTTTTCATTTAATCCTAATAACTATCCCAGGAATATGAGCTCTTCTTAGGCCCAGTTTTCCTAACAAGGAGGCTGAGATACCAAGAAGTAAGTAATGCCCTTCAGGCCACTCACTTGGGTAGTATGTGCTGGAGGCAAAGTTTAAATCTCTGCAGTCTGGCTCTCAAGCTGATGATCTCATCCTTCTTAGATAGCATCCTTTTGGAAGTGTGATGGCCTTTGAGTTTTATGTCACCATCTTCAGTTGCTTGGCATCAGGAGAGGCAGATATGTCTGAAAGAAGATGCCACACAATTGAATATTACTAAAGAAGGTTTCCAATGAGAAAGCTGGGTTTGTTTCCCCCTAACTGCCTAGGAAGCCATATAGGTAGACTTGGTAGCATTGTTATGAGAAAGGACCCAGGACATAACTTACATTTTTTTTTTACTGTTTGGAATATAGCCCTCTATATGGAGAGTTTTCTTTTTTGACTTATTTTTGTAAATAGGAGACAAAATCTTCTTAGTAAACTGATTTAGTGCTTCATAGAAATTTTAACAGTTTCTGACAATGTGTATTTGTTCTGCATCATTTTCTTTCTACTTTCTGATCGATCCTGCTGTAGCTTTAGTTTTGTTTAAATACAGCTGGTAGAATAGCTAGACGGACAAAATTCAAAGCCAGTATGTCAATATTATTCATAGATTTAGATTTTAGCTCAAGGACTTCTGTAAAGCAGTTAGAAGTCATCCATGTTCCTCTGTTAGAAAAGACCCATGCTTCCCTTTACCTTGCCTTTTCAGCAAAAAATACTTCCCACCCCCCACTTTTTGTAATGTAAACTCAAGTCCCATTTATATACATATTCCATGGACTTGGTCCAATGTCTTAAATGTTTGTTCTATGCCACATAAATACAGAGAATTAGATATAAAATTTCTGCTGTTAAGAAATAATATAATTTCTCCTATAATCATCTGTTACTTTACATTTTTCCAAAATTTCTCATTTTTCTCTTAAATTTCTTGAAGCACTTAGCCAACCATGATGTTTGTAAAGCAGATATTTTCAGATTTATACGGCTTCATTTTTCATGCAATTTGAATATAATTTATTGATGTAAGGAGAGTCTTTGTCCTAGTTAGAGACAAACCACAAGGATAAACTTTAAAACTTCAGATTAATTTGTTAAGCAGCCATTTGGCTGTGGATTTAGGACAAATGGCATGAAAGGCATGCCCAGCATCTATAGAAAGCTTACTAGATAGAATGAAAGGGCTCACAGCAATATAGTAATGGAGTTTGCCCTGTGTCCTTCAGTTCAGTCTGTCAGAGAGTGAACAAAAAGAAGTCACTGTTTTTGAAGCTTAGATAGTTGATCCTTTTAACAAAAATGTATTTCAAGTCTTTATTTTTGGTAGTGTTTTTAGTTACAATTAATTTTTTTGTATTAATTAATTAATTAATTAATTAATGTATTTATTCATTATATGTGAGTACACTATAGTGGTCTCAGACACCCCAGAAGAGGGCATCAGATCTCATTACAGATGGTTGTAAGCCACCATGTGGTTGCTGGGAATTGAACTCAGGCCCTTCGACGAAAGAGCAGTCAGTGCTCTTAACCACTAAGCCATCTCTCCACCCCCTACAACTAAATCTTATCCCATTCCCTTGTCCAGGATGTCCTCTGTCTCATTGCTTCATGATTACTGAAAATTTCATCAGGGTTACTTAAAATGTGTGGACTGGTTAGTCAGTCACAGTGGCTCACACCTACATTCCCAGCACTTGAGAGGCTGAGGCTGGATGCAATCATGCCACAAAGCAGAGGCCATTATGAACTACACAGTGGGGCCTTGCTTCAAAAAAAACCAAAACATCAATGAAACTGGCATGTCCATCTGGTCTAGCTCATCCTTTTGGAGGGCCTTTCTGCTAGGTATTGCAGTACAGAGTCAAGATAGGGCCACGGTTCTTACCACTGTTAGTTGTTATCTTGCTTGGGAAGTGAGGCAGTCATATGGATGCTCTTTGTCAGAGGTACAGATAGAATGCTAGGGACCCTAGGGACTGTAAAAAGAGGAGTCACAGAACAAGCCGGAAGGCCCTGTAAATGCTTCTCAAAGGAGGGGACTGAAGGGCAAAGAGAAATGAGAAATGAACTTGCTGGCTTAGTATCATTTAAGTAAAGCTAAAATGTGGTACTTCTTTGAAATTTCCTATCAGCACAGATACCCTGGAGTTGTCTCACCTTGTTTTCCCATAAGCTGTTAACATCACCTTATTGTATTGTATTGTATTGTATTGTATTAGGGATCAAATTCTAGACAAGCATTCTACTACTGAGCCACATGCCCACACCTATTCTTGCTTTGTTTCTTGCTCTTCCTTCCAGAATGTAACCTCCATGAGAAAAGAGCCCCCTTTGCAATGTTGGTTCCTATCACACAGTAGAAGCTTGAAAAAATTGTCAGTGAAATGAATGAATGAAGAATGAATGCAAAGTATGCACAGTTGAGAAACTGCAAGTAATTAGATGTGGCAGAAAAGGCACTTTTCTTTAAAAGATAAAAAATCCTGATCTCATGGAGGCCTTTGATAATGGTATTTGAACAGGATTTCTAACATTATTACCCACTAATATTGTTTTCTATATAAGGTCCACATTTTATATCCAAATATAAATGAAATTGTATGGTGCTTTCTATGCCTCTCTTATTTTACTTAGCACAATGACTTGTAATTCCTTCAATGTTGTCCCAAATGGCAAGATTTCTTCTCTTTATGGCTACATAGTATTTCATTATGTATATGTACATATTTTTTGTCTATCCATCCTTTGATGTACATTTACCTTCACTATTGTGAATAGTGTTACATTACATCTGAGAATGCAGATGTCTATATTCCATATTGATTTCATTTCTTTCCCATATGTAGCTAGTAGTGAGGCTGCTAGACAGTGTGGAAGATATGTTTTTAAGATTTTTTTTTGAGGAATCTTCATTCAGTTTTCCATGCTACCTATACTAATATACATTTCTATCAACATTGTATATGTTTTCTTTTTTCTCCAGGTTGCCTCCAGTACTTCGTGTCCTTTGTCTATTTGATGATAGGGGTTCTTATTTGAGTAAGGTGATAATTTCATTGTAGATTTTACATTTTATAAAATAATTTTATGTGTATGGATGGTTGTCTGTATGTCTTTGGATCACATCCATTCCTGGTACCTGTGGAAACCTTAAAAAAGCAATGGATTCCACTGGGACTGGAGTTTTAGACAATTGTGAGCCACCATGTGGGGGCTGAGAATCAAACCTGGATTCTCTAGAAGAGCAGTCAGTATTCTTAACCAAAGAGCCATCTTTCCAGCCCCATCAGTGTAGATTTGATTGCCGTTTCTCTGGGAAATAGTACTGTTGAGCATTTTTCATATTCATTTTTGTCTTTTGAGAGATGTTTGTCAAAGTCTATTGCCCATGTTTAAAAATTCAGTTGTTGGAGTTTGTTATTGTTTTGCTGTTGGGTTGAACTCCTAATATTCAGTGGTATTTGGTAACCAGACACAGAACTTTGATTCAAAATGTATACTATTATCTGGCTATTTCTCTGACATCATTGAACTTCTGAAGACTTTCATGTCAGTGTTGTTCCATTAGTATCACCATGTTGGGGAATTTGTCTTTCTTCTTCCTCTTTTTATCTTTAGCACTTATGCGACATGATTTACAATCATTAAGCTTCCATGTGTGGCTATGGTAAATAGTGCATCTTCCAGATTCTTCATATGATGTAGTACATATGTAAGATAAAATGATGGGGAATTGGATATGAAGACCACACACAGACTGCTGCTTTGTTTCATATTCTTTTTGTGGTAAGAGAATGCAAGGCTGAAGTTTTCTAGTTTATTTTTCCATGATGCATAATGAAGTATGAAGAGTTTTCACTAAGACACTTTGAAAGGGTATTTATGTATTTCACATTTACTTGTTTTATTTTATGTGTATGAATGTTTGGCCTGCATGTATATATGTGTACCACATGAGTGCCTAGTGCCTGAGAAGAGCAGAAGGGACTTGAGGAGATCAGAAGAGAGTGTGGGGTCTAGAACTGGAAATTAGCCACTGTGGGAGCGCTGGGAATCTAACCCCAGTCCTCTACAAGAGCAGGGGGTGCTCTTAACCACTGAACAATCTCTCAAACCCCCTGGAAAGTTTTAGGAAAAGAAAAAAACTGTTAATGTTAATTATAACTTTTGTGTGTGCACAGCTGTGGTGAAGATCAGTGGCTTTGTACTTTGATCAGACTTGGGTTACCCCATTTTGTGATCATGTGTGCTTTCTGTGTTTAAACACATCCATCTGAGCACAGGGTCATACTACCCTTAGAGAATGTACTGCATTGTTCCAGGATGACTTTCCACATTTCTCTTGCTATACTTCACAGTCTTTCTCATCTTGACAGTGTCAATGGCACTTGTACCTGAGGACTGGACCCTATACCCAGGTTGCCTGTTTCTTTTGAACTTAGGAGTTTCATTAAGCATACATAATTTTTAAAAGATGTATTATTATTGTTATTATTACTATTACTATTATTATTATTATTATATATGTAAGTACACTGTAGCTGTCTTCAGACGTACCAAAAAAGGGTGTCAGATCCCATTATGGATGGTTGTGAGCCACCATGTGGTTGCTGGGTTTTGAACTCAGGACCTTCAGAAGAGCAGTCAGTACTCTTACCCACTGAGCCATCTCTCCAGCCCATACATAAATTTTTATTTGAATATATTATATATAAGAATGGGCTTCATCATCATCAGAGATGATCCCTCCTGCAACAGATGGGGAGAAATACAGAGATCCACAGTCAGACATTAATACATAGAGTGAAAGACCTTGAAACACTCAGGCCTAAATGTGATTTCCCCCTCAATTCCCTCCCTCAGGCCTCAGGAAACCCTGTGGAAAAGGAGGCAGAAAGAGTATAAGATCCAGAGGGGTGGAGGACACCAGAGGAACAAATCCCTCTAAATTAACATGATCAAAGCTCATATGAACTCAGATACTGAGGCACATATATGCACAGGCCTGCACAGGTCTGCACCAGGTCCTCTGCATATATCACATGGCTTCCAGTTTAGTGTCTTTGTGGGATTCCTGTGAATGAGTACGTCTCTGATTCTTGTGCCTTCTCTTGGGTTCATCTCCTTCTGTTGGTTTGTTCTGTCCTACTTCAATGTGATAATCTTTGTTTTATCCTATTTTATTTTATTATGTTTTATCTCCTAAGAGTATATTTCATTTCTAATGAGAGACAGAAAGATCTGGGTGGGAGGGTGAGGAACTGAGAGGAGTAGAGGGAGGGGAAGCCACAATCAGGATACATTATGATAGAAAAAAATCTATTTTCAATATAAAGGGTGGGAGGAATGAGCTTTGTAATGACATTTTCATATGTGTATAGATTGTTATCATTCACCTTCCCATTATCCTTTCTTGTTCACCTTCAATTCCCAGTTGATATCCTTCACAGCTCATCTTCTCTCTGTTTTCCTTTTCTTTTTGACCCATTGTTCTTAGGGTTTCTTATAAGATTCCAGGTAAAGGGCTATGTATAAGAACATTAACTCTCTACCAGTGATTGTGCCACCTAAGAATATGTCTCTCCCTCCCCCAGATACTCAAGTGGAGATGAGTCTTCTTGACACCCTGCCCCACCCCCATTCCCTACTAGCTATCATTATCTGCCTTTAGGTTCTCTTCTAAGCTCTACGTGTTTGCTTCCTGTGGCAGGATACTGGCAGGCCTAGTCTTGCACAGGTAAACACAACTGTCGTGAGATGAAGAACATTGCTGTACTCCAAAGATGGCATCTACCTCATCCCATCCCTTTCTTTAGCTTTTTAATTTCTGCCCTCTTCTTGCGACATTCCTTGAGCCTTGGAGTGAGTATTGTTGATGTCACTTATGGCTGACTCCTTTGTCAGCCTTATGATTGCTTACTTATTACTTTGACCACTTATAAGTCTTTGCAGTTACCACTGCCCATTGTAAATGGAGCTTCTCTGACCAGTGTTGATGGCAGTACTGCTATATGGGTATAAATATAATTGTTTAGAGGGTAATTTCATGGCCACAGCTTGTTTATTTTGTGAAACAACAGCAATAGCTTCCCACTTAAGGCCTGTGACCTCCCAAGCCACCCATAATTCCAAAGAATTGGAGGAAAATAATCATTGACATATTGGCCTTATTTAAGAAAGTTCAGTATTCATATTGTCATATTTTTATAGAGTATAAACCTAGACTAGTATGGTATTTCCCAAAATCCAGAATGAATAGATCACACACACCGTATACACAGGATTTATCAGGGTGTTGATGAACAATTACAAAACAGACATTAATTAATTAACTTTAGGTTTTTGTCTCTAACTTCAGCAGAAGGTGTGAATGTGTGGGTACCCCTGGATATTTTTGTTGTTAGTATTCCCTCAGAAACTGTGAGCCACTTATTCCATGCTAACTACCTTTTGTTATTGCCAGCTCTTTATACATTGTTTATTTACAAATAACTGCAAACATAAAGACATCAGTGTTATCTTCACAGTGCACAGGCAAGTTAGACAGTTTTAGTCCTTATAAAGGAATCTGTACAAAGCTACTCTCACTATTTAGCAGAGAAATAATGTTTTCTCTTTAGCTGAACCATTTTAATTTTATGATTTATTTTTTATTATTTTAAATTATGTGTATGGGTATCTATCTGTCTAGGTAAAATATATACATGAGTACAGTACATGGCCACATAGGTCAGGAGGAGCATCAAATCCCCGGGAGCAGTTTTGAATGGACCTTGGGTCCTTTGCAAGAGGAGTATGAGCTCTTATCCACTGAATCATATCTTCAGCCCCAAGGAGCATATATATATTTTTTAATCATTTGTCCACAGTTTTAAGATTACTTTGGTTGTTGTTCTAAATTTTTCAAATTTAATAGGGATAATAATTTTGAAATACCTGCTGCTGTATCTGTGGTCAGTATATGGGAATTTCTCTCCTTAAATTTGCTTTTTATCATAGCCCCAGGAGAGGGCTATGGGGAGAGAAGCAAGGATGCTACTTTCTAGGAGAATTTTCTTTGAGAATTAAAGCAGTGAAAGACTGTCATTTTGAGTGATAAAACCACATAGGAAGAAGAGGGCAAGTTAGAGTGGGTAACTATATGCTGACATTTCCAACATTCCCGCTTCAGAAAAATGGATGTGTTGAAGTTATTGCCAAAAGTGAAGGAAGCTCATTTCTCATTCCCTTCTTTGAAAGATGCTCCTTCCAAGTTTACCTCATTACCGCTGGAGCAGCAACAGCAGAAAAAAAAAAAAAAAAGTCTAGGGTGGTTAAGTGGCTAGAGGCCTCCTGCTCTTCCTTTAGCTTGTGATTAGTTCCTAAGGATAGCAAAAGAACATTTATCTTAGGTAGCTGGGTTGACAGCCAGTGGAACTATCAATGGGGACATTGTGTTGAGGCAGAGGCTGATAACAATATAGCAGTCAGTGACCAAGGGGAGTCGTAAATGAGATTACAGTCTAGATGTCTTTAGCACCAGGAAGCCAAGAGGGAACTAATCAGTTGGACCAAACTCCCATGTTCTGAGCTAAGAGAGCTCTCCAGAGTTGATTATATTTCTTGGGACTTAACAGAGGCACCAGGGGTTCAAGACCAGAGAACCCCTGCCTTACTAGAGTGAGCTTCTTTCTGCCTCACCTACTCCATATAATGCAGCCCTTGTCTTGGCAGAAGCAGGGAGAAAGATCTGAAAAATGTGCACATTTCTCTGAAAGAATCTATAAACTAGGAAAGACCAAGTCACTACCACATCATGCAAGTTCAAGGTGAAGTGAGCACTTTAAAGATCCAACTTGAATTACTTAACAGAAAATTGAAAAACTACCTTTTCTCAGTGCAACTTAGATTTAATGTGATGTAAGTTAGTGTTGCTGCCACAGCAAGATAATCTTTGCTGAGATATAGTCTGCATTTAATTTTAAATTTTGTATTCTCCCATCAGAGTTGAGTGTCCCATAAGCCTGGTGATTGTCTGATTGAGGTTGTAGATTGCCTGCATTTGGCATGCCTAATTAATGCCATCTTTATTTTTAATTATTTGATCAATCCCAGTGGAACTTTCATTTTTCTCATTACATCCTTATTGTTTTAAAATAAGGGTGCAATGAAATAGTCACACAATTTGCACAATAACTGCAGTGCAGGCAGAGACGGTTAATACCACTTAACTGAAGTACATCCTGACAGCCATCACTACTGTATAATCTCTGAAATTTTCATTTCTTTCCTGACTCCAAAGTCTGAATTTGCTATATACGAGGCCTCTTGAGGACATCTGTAGATATGTGTATAAAGGTGTGGACAGTATACAAATTGAATATTTCATTTTACACAATCTTTTACTAAAGAGCTATTTTGAAAGGTTGTTTGTTTCTCCACATCACCATCCTTTTCTCAGAAAATAAGGTCTTAAGTCACACTGACCTCAAGCTATCATCCTTCCTCCTCATCCTCCTGACTAGCTGGGATTCCAGGCTATCACACCTAGCTTGTCTCTCCCCTTTCTATTTAAAGAGATGCTCTTTGCTGTATGAGAGGAATTAGGGAAACTTGTTTGGGCATCTTATTTTTTATCTTGATAACTGGATTTCCGTTTTTGAACATTTTATTAATTACCTTCCCTGCATAGCCATAATTTAGTAAATTTGTATTAATCTCTATGAGATAAATTCGTTTTAAAAGTGGTTTTTTTAAATGATACTAGAGATTGGACCTAGAGCCTTGTGTATGCTGGGAAAGCATGAGCTGCTCTCTCTAACCTTAAATCTACTTTCCTGAGGTTTTATATATATATATATATACACACACACACAAAAGTGTAAAAGTGACCTACAATACACTATAGGTATATAGGGCTATAGGTGTGTCTCAGTGGTAGAACACTTGCCTAGCTTGTGAATGACCCCAAGTCTTATCTCTAACCCATGAAACCAACAAAAGGCATGCCTCTTTCCTTGCACACAACACAATGAGCCCATTTTCAGTGCATTGTTTCCCTATAGACATTTCTCCTTGCATCATCTTTTGACATTGTCAGCCAGTGTCTGATCTCATTGAACACTGTCACATACTAATGCTCACAGTAGCTTACTTTGTTGTGTGGGTTTGTGTTCATCTTTCAATTAGGCAGTCCAAGACTTTTGTCTTCCATTCTGATATTCTTAGCACCAAAATATCAACCTTCAGCTTTCTCAGAAACTTTGATTTTTATTGTAGAAATAAAAATAGTTCAACTTCATTCTAAGTACTCTGAGATGCCCACTGCCCTAAGAACTTAGAGAGGCCATACTATACAAGCTCCATAGCTGTTAGCCAGCTACCAAACTTATGACGGCGCAAGTGTGTGATAGCAGTAGTTAGAGGTTTATCATTTTCGCTGGACTAAAGCATATTGCACAACTTTGCCACAGACTAGAACACAGGTGACTGTGGAAGAAAACCTTTTATTTTTTAATTAATTAATTAATTAATTTTTACACTCCATATTCCATTCCCGCTCCTTCTTTTTTTCCAATTTTTATTAGATATTTTCTTCATTTACATTTCAAATGTTATCCTAAAAGTCCCCTACACCCTCCCCCCACCCTGCTCCCCAACCCACCCACTCCCACTTCTTGGCCCTGGCATTCCTCTGTACTGGGGCATATGATCTTCGAAAGACCAAGGGCTCCTCCTCCCATTGATGGCCGACTAGGCCATTTTCTGCTACATATGCAACTAGAGACACAGTTCTGTGGGGTACTGGTTAGCTCATATTGTTGATCTTCCTATAGGGTTGCAGACCCCTTCAGCTCCTTGGGTACTTTCTATAGCTCCTACATTGGGGGCCCTGTGTTCCATCCAATAGATGACTGTGAATATCCACTTCTGTATTTGCCAGGCACTGGCAGAGCCTCACAAGAGAGAGCTATATCAGGTTCCTATCAGCAAAATCTTGCTGGTGTATGCAATAGAGTCTGGGTTTGGTAGTTGTATATGGGATGGATTTCCGGGTCCCCACCCCTTCTATCCACCCTCTGACTGCTCCACATCCCACACCTCCTCCCAACCCCACCCCATCTCCATGTGGATTCCCCACCCCTGACCCCACCTGATCTCTAAACTCCCTGGAGCCTCCAGTCTCTTGAGGGTTTGGTGCACCATGTCTGAATGAACACAGACCTGGAAGTCCTCTACTGTATGTGTGCTGGGGGCCTCATATCAGCTGGTGTATGCTGCCTTTTTGGTGGTTCAGTGTTTGAGAGAGCTCGGGGGTCTGGGGCATGATGATACACACCCTTGACCCCAGTACTCTGGAGGCAGAGGTTGGCAGATCTATGTGAGTTCCAGGACAGCCATAGGATATCTACATGGCAAAACCATGTCCTTAAAAATAGTGTAAGCTGGGCAGGGGTGGCACACGCCTTTAATCCCAGCACTTGGGGAGGCAGAGGCAGGCAGATTTCTGAGTTTGAAGCCAGCCTGGTCTACAAAGTGAGTTCCAGGACAGCCAGGGTTATACAGAGAAACCCTGTCTCAAAAAACCAAAATAAAAAAAAAATAGTGTGTGTGTGTGTGTGTGTGTGTGTGTGTACGTGTATATGAGGGTGAGAAGGGCCACTTTGTGGAGTTGGTTTTCTATTTTCACCTTTTCTTGCATACTGAGGATTGAACTCCAGTCACTAGGCTTGTGTAGCAAGCGTGTTTACTCAGCCAGCTCACTGGCCCAAAAACGAACCATGTGATTGTTTCAGGGAGAGAAGCACAAGATACACACACACACACACTCACACACACATACACAAAACCTAGCACATTCAGTCATTTCACAGCCTTGTTATGAAAGCAGAGGAAAGCAACCTCAGTTTCGCAGTGCATGTGGAAGACCTTCCCGGGGTCAGGGCAGTCAAGTAGCAAGGCAGGTGTTTACTGAGGCAGGATCATTTTTTTCTGCACTTTAAGAGCTAATTTAAATTCCTGGTGAGGGCCAGGGCCAGAGATGAGGGATCTTATGTCTCTTTGAATTGTCATTTTTGTAAATATTCTAAAGGCCAGAAGAACAAATCTATTCAACTGTGTTTCCTAGGGAATACTGTGTCCTTTTTTTTTTCTTTTTCTTTTTCTTTCTTTTTTTTTTTTAAAGATGTATTTATTGTCTTAGTCAGGGTTTCTGTTGCTGCGACAAAACACATTGATCAAAAAGCAAGTTGGGGAGGAACGGGTTTATTTGGCTTACACTTCCATATTGCTGTTCATCATTGAAGAAAGTCAGGACAGGATAGGGACTCAAACAGGACAGGAATCTGGAAGCAGGAGCTGATGCAGAGGCCATGGAAGGATGCTACTTCCTCGCTTATTTTTCCTGGCTTGCTCAGCCTGCTTTCTTATAGAACCCAGGACCAGCAGCCCAGGTATGGCACTGCCTACCATGGACTGGTCCCTCCCTCACTGATCACTAATTGAGAAAATGCCTCACAGCTGGATCTCATGGAGACATTTCTTCAACTGAAGCTCCTTCCTCTATGATGACTCTAGCTTGTTTCAAAACCAGCCAGTACAATTGACCCCTTGTCAACTTGACTCAAAACAGTCTTTTCTTATTCACCCCAAATGTCTCACAGTAAAAGCATAAATAACTTTAAAAGTCTCACAGTCTTTCCAAATTCAAACATGTTAAAATTTCAGTCCCTTTCTTTTTCCTATTAATGTAGTCATTCACTTCACATCCTGGTCACAGTCCCCTATACTACTAGTCCCACCTCACAGATCCTTCCCCCATTATCTCCTCCCCTTCTTCTTAGAGAAGGGGAAGCCCCACCCTCTTGGGTACCACCCCATCCTAGGACATCAAATTGCATCTGAACTAAGCACATTCTCTCCATCTGAGGTCTTATCAAGCATTCCAGCTAGGGGGAGGGGATCCAATGGCAGACAACAGAGTCATGAAACAGCCCCTGCTCCAATTGTTAGGGAACCCACACGAGTACGAAGCTGCATATCTGCTTCACATGTGCAGGAAGCCTACATCCAGTCCTTACATGCTCTTTGGTTGGTGGTCCAGTCTCTGAGAGCCTCCTTGGGCCCAGGTTAGTTGACTCTTGTAGGTCTTCTTGTGGTGTCCTTGACCTCTCCGTCTGGCTCAATACTATCCTCCACTCTTACACACAACTCCCTGAGCTCAACCTGATGTTGGCTGTGGGTGTCTGCATCTGTTTTGGTCAGCTGCTGGGTGGAGCAGAGAATAGTTATGAGAATAGTTATGAGTCTCAGAGAATAGTTATGCTAGGCTCCTGTCTGCAAGCAAAGCAGAGTATTGTTAATAGTGTCAGGGATTGTCTTTCTCACATGGGATGGGTCTCAAGTTGGGCCAGTCATTGGATGGCTATTCCCTCAAACTCTGCTCCATCTTGATCCTTACACATCTTATAGGCAGGACAGATTTTGGGTTGAAGGTTTTGTAGGTGGGTTGATGTCCCTCCTTCCCTCCACTGGAAGTCCTGCCTGGTTACAGGAGGTGGCCTCTTCAGTCTACACACACACACACACACACACACACACACACACCTACTAGTAGTGTCGGCTAGGGCTAACTCATTGACTCCCAGGGGCCTCCCCTCTCCTGGGACTATGGCTAGTCTCAGAGATGCCCCACACAGATTTCTGTTCTCCCTCCTGCCTCCTGTCCTCACACCTGATTCCTCCCCTCCCTACCCCCAGTTCTCTCCCTACATTCACCTCCAATGTATTTTATTTCCCCTTCTGAATGACAGTCACAAATCCTCCGGTGATCCCCTCCTTATTGTGTAGTTTCTTTGGATATGTGGATTATAACATGGTTATCCAGTACTTTACGGCTAATGTCTACTTATAAGAGAGTACATACCATGCATGTCCTTTTGGGTCTGGGTTACCTCACTAAGGATGATATTTTTACTATCCATCCATTTAAAATAGCCGATTTCCTTTAAAAGCCCACATCTCTCAATTGTGGGATCCAATAAAATAAAAAATAAACCAACTACTTACTTTAAGAGGGAGAATCAGGGAACAGTCACAAGCAAATCCAATCAAAACCAAACTCCAATTATGCAATGTCTGAGATCTAGTCACGATCTCTGGACTTCTCCAAGGGGCTTGGATCACTTTTCCAGCCCTGCCCTCCGCAGCAAACACAGCTTGTCTTCTAGCCTCCAGCTGGCTCCATTGTTGCTGTTCTTGGCAGTCAGCCCATGGTATTGGCATCTCCAGAACTTCTGGGGTCTCTTGTTATAATTGGGCTGTACTTTTACCAATACCCTCTCATGGGTTTTCTTCCTGCCTTAACTTTTCTGCATGACCTCTTCAGTCCTGAATCTTCAATTCTCACTGAGGCTGCACCTTCACCAGTGGCATCTCCTGGCCTCTTACAGTGCCAAATCTCAGCTGCTTTCTATGACCCCATCATGCCTTCAAAACCAGTACTACTGGGGTAATTCTTACACATTACCAAGTCTGGGTGCCAATAGGAGGTAGAACCATGGCAGCCACTGGAACACAATTTTTCTGTGCTCTCAGGAAACACTTCCCAGATTTCACTACAGTGATGCTGTTCTCCCTCTTAATCACTGCTAAATTCTCAGCTCCAGCTGCCCCGACTATCCCAGCAACACAAAGGTTTTGTGCTAGTAGTTCTGGTATCTTGCTAATCACAGCTGATTCTTTAGCTGCAGCTAACCAGAACCACAGAATCTCAATTCAAAATAGCAAACATCCCTGATAGCATCTTTAAACTTCCCTCTGAAACTCTTCACACCAGGTCTCTCCATCTTCTGCACTGCTCTAAACTTTCTCATCTTCCAAACTTCTAAAGAATATCCCACTGAGCTGTTAACACTCAGTGGTTTTTCTAGCTCAAAGTTCCAAGGGCCTTCCACAATCTTTCCAAAAACATGGCCAAGTCAGTCACAGCAATACCCAACCATGCTGATACCAACTTCTGTCTTAGTTTGGGTTTTATTGCTGTGAAGAGACGCCATGACTAAGGCAACTTTTATAAAGGAAAATAGTTTCTTAGGGTTGGCTTACAGTTTCAAAGGTTTTAGTCCATTATTGTCATCATGGGACAGATGGTAGAGTGCAGGCAGACATGGTGCTGGAGAAAGGGCTTAGAGTTCTACAACCTGATCCACAGGCATCAGGGTAAGAATGCCACACCTAGCTCAAGCCCACCTCTACACACCTCTTCCAACAAGACCATACAGACTCCAAGAAGGTAACACCTCTTAATAGTACCACCCTCTATGTGCCAAGCATCCAAATACATGAGTCTATCTATGGGTGTATGTGGGGGAGGTCATTCCTATTTAAGCCACAACATTATATAACAGTACTCTGTTGTGAGCCACCATGTGGTTACTGGGAATTGAACTCAGAACCTCTGAAAGAGCAATCAAATGCTCATAACCACTAAACTATCTCTCCACCCCCTAGGGATACTGTGTATTAAAAAAGAAAGCCAGAAATGGTAGAAAATGTATTTAGTATTTTCAAGGCCTTGGGCTTGATGTTCAGCACAAAAAAAAAAAAAAAAAAAAAGAAAGAAAAAAAAAAAAGAAAAAAGAAAAGAAAAGAAAAAAAGAAAAAGAAATGAAAAAACAACCTGGAATAAAAACAAGTTTAGTGTTCTTGCTTGGTTGATTTGCTTTTCTGGTGTGCCAAGACATGGTAGCTCTTTTTCTTCTTATTTTTTAAATTACTGCAGGAAAGTAGAGGGTTTTTTTTTGTTGTAGTTGTTGTTATTGTTAAACTAGTAATTGAAGCCCAATGAGAAACATGGCATGGGTTTTCAATAGACTTGGTACAGATAAGCATTTGCAATCCTTCACCATTTTCCAGTTTTGCTGAATGTCGGTGCAGAGTGGTCAGAGCTTGATGGTGCACTGTAACCCTGGTGAACATTTCATATGGATTATAACTTTCCAGAGGCTATGAACCATGCATGGGAAACTGAGTTGGGTGGGGGCAAGATGAATAGCCCTGCAGGGGGAGGTTGAGTCTAAAAAGTGGCCTCAGCTTGACAAACACATGAGACCTGGAGAGAGGAAGAGAGTAAAGGGCTGTCCTGTGTTCTGATCACCCAGTGGTCTTGCCAACCACCTGGGGTAGGGCTGTGATATAGTTTTTAAGTCAGTGGAGTCTGGGGACTATTTTAGGGGGTCATTACATTAGATTTCTAGTTCCAAAGAGGATCCTGTTGGTTGGGGGCAAACATGCTAGAGTAGGGGTGCTAAAGACTTGACCCGTGATGGGAGCATTCATATATATTTGGAAAAACTCAGATGATATAAGCCTCTATCACTTGATGCTAAAGTAGATATATTTGGAGGTGCAGATGTAGGAGATTGGAAGAGGAATCCTAAATTTCTGGCTACCATTCACTGAGATTGAGAATTGGGAACAGGCCCAAGTTTAGTAGAGGAACACTGAGAATGATTAGGCATTCTGTCTGAAGAAATAATACTTTTATACTCCCATTTTATGTCTCAACTAAATATTCACAGAGGGCAGATTTGCATTACTGAGAGAAGAAGGTATTCGATGTTTTATGGAACTAAAGAAAAAATAAGAATATGTTATATAGGATTTATCACTGACTTGGCTTGAAGACCGTTTTCTCCATAGGAAGCGCCACTTTAAAATGCCATTCCTTGGCTAGAGATGTGGTTCAATTGGTAGAGTACTTGCTTAGCATGCACAAAGCTCAAGGTTCCATCACTTGTACCACATTTAACAAAAGAACTTGAGTGTGGAGATGGTATAGTTGGTAAGTTGATAATGGTACTTGCCATACAGTCATAAAAACCGGAGTTTGGATCCTCAGCACCTACATAAAAAAGACTTAATGACTGTGCCCATAACCTCAGCACTGAGGGTAGGTTTGGGGAAGCAGAGACAGTTGTATCCCTGAAGCATATTGGCCAATCAGCCTAGCCAAATTGATGAGTTTCAAGTTCTATAACAGACCCTGTGTAAAAAGGTGAGGGCTAGAATGATGGCTATGCAGGTAAGAACACTTGCTCTGCAGAGGACAGTTCCATTACTAGCACTCACATGGTAGCTTACAACTGTGTATGACTTCATTTCCGGGGGATCTGGTGCCTTCTTGTGTTGTCTATAGGCACTTCACACATGTAGTCTACTTACATGCATGTAGGCAAATCACAAGTATTTTTTTTAAATCTTGTATTTTTAAAGGTAGAATATTATTGAGGTAAGACACCCATTATCCAATTCTTATGTCAGTTTTCACCCTTGCACACCAACAAGCACACATATATACACCCACAGGAGCATATACATATAACACATGCCCTCAAAACACTGCCCAAAACTTCAGGGTAATGGTACCTATCAATGATCCTTGCACTTTGAGGATAGAGGCAGGAGGTACAAAGTCATCCTCAGCTACATAGTATGTTTGAGGGCAGCCTACACTATGTGAGACAGCCTGCAGGGGTCGCAAAGCAAAGCAAAGCAAAGCAAAGCAAAGCAAAGCAAAGCAAAGCAAAGCAAAGCAAAGCAAAGCAAACAAAAAACCTAAGAAGAAACAGAAAACATTCTTCATATCTATTTTGGCTACATGCTGTTAATAAAGTATTAATATTTTCATAAAACTACTCATTTTAAAGTCTGAACATGAAGTAGTAAATACGAAAAAGTTGTCTTATTATTCCTTACTATATATTAAGGTTTTCCTGAAATTACAAAATATACCAAAGATATAAAAGTAAAATTAGATAAAAGTAAATTGAAACTGAGTGCAGTTCTGAGTTTATACCAGTGCTTGTTGTGGTACTATCTCAACAACATGAGTCTTAGTAGCAGTTCTCTTGGCTTTTGGTGTAGATGATGGTTCTTAGCTAAATTGATTGGGCCAAATGGAAAGTGTTACTGAATTTTTAACAGAAAAGTAAATAATATGTTTTAATAGATTTTAATATGTGTGTGTGTGTTTCCATAATGTGTATCTGTGTTCTTGAGTAGTATGTATGCTCCAAGTTTGTGTATGTGCACCACATGTCTGCAGTGCCCATGGAGACCAGAAGGCAGCTGTGAGTCCCCTGGAACTAGTGTTATAGGCCATTGGGGGACACCTGTGTGGATGGATGCTGGGAGCCAAGCTCCCATCCTCTGGAAGAGTTCTCACCCACTGAAGCCTCTCTCCAGCTTCCCTTTTGGTATATTTTGTCATATAAAATTTTACTGGAGTCATTGTAAAAATAACCATTATTTTGTTAAAATGAGTGTAAATATTTTAATGCCACAAGTAATAGTTTTAATACTTTTTTGAGACTTGATCTTTTAACTTTTGCATTTGCAATTAAAATTTCACTGAGTCCTATCCCTTATCAGGCAACTATTGACTGCCTGGAGAAGGAGAAGGAGCCAGACAAGATATGGTTTGCTGCTAAGTATGAAAGGAGTATACATTTTTTTTCTGTATATTTGCATGACTAAACTGTTTTGAGCTCCTGTGGTATATCATACAACATCTGTGGTATTTTTCAACGTCTGTCATGCATTTTCAACTTACTATCATACAGTGTTAAACAGCATCTGATAGATAGGCTTCAGTGTACAGGAGCCAGCTTCATTGATTCCCTCATGTCAAACACAGCAGCAGAAACCCTTAGCCATGGCAGAGACCCAGCAGGCATTTGTTAATTGACAGATTGAGATGTCTTCCTTCCTGCCTACACTCGATTGTTCCCTTTCTGATTTGGTATCACATATTTAAATTTAGAAGTAACTAGCTTTTAATATAGACAAACTATAGTAGTTTTCAAGTAATCCAATGTAGGTCACATACTCTAACATTTATCATTGTATATAATGGGTAATAGTTTGTATTTCTATGGAAAGGGCATTACATATGTATCCTACCTGCTGTGAAATATATCTCATGCTTCAGTTTGCTTTCATTTTATAGTTTTACTCATAATGTAAAAAGTAATTTCAGTCTAAGTTATTTTTGAAGGTGTTTATAAAAATAAGAGTAATGATAGAAATAAGTAAATATTTATGTATTTACTTTAATAATAACATCCTTTAATATTGATACTAGCATCTATGATTAAAAAACTATCTAGAAATACCTGATGATGCTAAGATACATTTCAGAAAATCAAGGAATAGAAATAGTGATCCTGGCTGGGCGTGGTGGTGCACGCCTTTAATCCCAGCACTTGGGAGGCAGAGGCAGGCGGATTTTTGAGTTTGAGGCCAGCCTGGTCTACAGAGTGAGTTCCAGGACAGCCAGGGCTACACAGAGAAACCCTGTCTCGAAAAACCAAAAAAAAAAAAAAAAAAAAAAAAAAAAAACCAAAAAAACAAACAAACAAAAAAATCAGGAGATCAAGGGGATACAAATTGGAAAGGAAGTGTGTGATTATGTGTGATTGTGGCGGAGAAGTGCTCACACACACACATACATATGCGAACATGTTAGAACTTACATTTTCTTATAATGTATATTCATTTATTGCTTGCAAAAGCCATATTACACTACAATGCTTGAGAAATGACACCCAGAATCAATTTGGGTTTGAAATCTCAGTTCTACTATTGCTTAGCTATGGTTTTGTGGTGATTTTAGCTTATACTTTTGTACCTGGAAACTCAGCATCCTTATCTCTGCTTTAGGCTAACACATATAATAATGGACTTCTGTATGACCTCTTCAAACCTATGTTGTATTATTTTTCTTCCATTTTTTCATTATCTTCAGCATCCTCATCTCTAAAGTGTACATGACAAGATCCTTAGTGTAGTAATTTGAGGATTGCCTGAAATAATCCGTGGGAAATACTTAGTATGAGACTTGTCATAAAAATTATTTTTAAAATGGTAATCTAAAATAAAGTTTATATAAATAAAGCCTTGTATAATTTGAGAAGTGAAAGCAGGATGATTAGAAGTCAAGGCTAGCCTTAGCTACATGAGATTCAACGTTAAAAATGAAAACAAAGTAAGTTTGCCGTTTTGGATCCCATACTGGCCAATAAAGTTTGTCTGTGACTAAAATTTTGTTTCGACTGAGGGGGCATGGGGATGTGTGAACACTGACTGTTGGAGATCTTTGCATATAAAATGTAGAATGACTTAAAATACTTTGGTTATCAAGATGTAGCCTTTATGTAGATGAAGAAAAGCATTTCTCAAAAAAAGAGGGGGTTTCCTCCGAGAATAATCAGAAAATGAATTATTGAGTATAATCTTTGAAATAGCTTAGTCTGTGACTAGAAGACTAAGATAGAAACAGTGCTTTCTTTTTCCTGTTGTTTCCTGCTGCATGCTGCATATTTTAACATAGAAAGCAAAATGACTTAGGGGCTTTCAACATTGAGCAATAGGAGTGAATCTGTAGTCTCTGTCCAGTATGATTAGAGGCTTGTTTGCTTGTTTGTAATGGAGTTGAGAACTTGTCGTAAGAATAACTATAAGCCTTACAAATCTTCTACTGTTAGGTACTACTCATAACACAGTTTTCAATTGTCTTCTCCCATCACCTCCCCTTTTTCTTTTTTGAGACAGTGTCTCATATGAACCAGATTGGTCTCCAAACTCTCACCTTCTGCTTCTATGTTCTAAATGCTGAAATTACAAGCCTATAGCACCACAGCCTGCTTAATCTTTTTTCCTTTCACTGAAAAAAAAAAAAAAAGAAAACCTTATTCTTGGAAATGTTGAATGCTTCAATATAGAGATGGTAAAATCCAGAAAGCTTTATCTAAAAATTATTTCATCCTCCTTTTGTGTATTCTGAAGTAATCTTGAATCCAATTTGGAGGTAAAATGAAGGATGAGGTAGACTGAAGGATGAGATCTGTAATGACCATTAATGAATTGTGGATATGTTTTATCTCATTCTTATTTTGCTGGTTAAAATGTCTTCTTTGGACAGCCTCATTTTAAAAATAAAGCAGGACACTGAGACAAGACAGGATGATGTCTATCATGCTAACTGCAGCTAGTGACATTCTGTTGTAGACATTGTGGGGGCAATGGCATGCTTTGGGAAATAAACTGAATTTAAAGCCCAGGTTCTTTAGTTATTTTCATGTAGTTTCTTCTTATCCCACACCTATATTATGAGTAGCATCCCAGGATAGTGGTAGAACTAGTAATAGTGTTTGGCATGTCACCTCCTGCCTCTCTATTAAGTACCTATGAAGATTTTAAACAGAAAAACAGAAACTTTTAATAGTTCCGTGAATTTAAAGGAAATTCAAAGACTGGTGACAAACTCTAGGGAGAATTTCATTAGCAAGAGAAGATTAAAAAGCACCCTTGAATGTCATGTTATTTATTACACTTTCTGAAACCAGCTGAGGCAAAAATAGCCAAAGGGAGCAGGGAAAGACTTGCACCCATGTGTAAAGTGGCTGTCAGGCAGACAGTCATCTTCACCAAGGAGCTTGAGTTCTTGGTTTCCTACTAGCTCACTTAGCATCCATATTTCCAGATCATTTCAGACATAAAGTAAGGCAAGAAATAGCGAAGGCTTGGAAGAGGCAGAGTATCCACAGAGAATTGTGGCTGTCACCAATACCAAGGTAATGTGTTCTACAGCCAGTACAGGAAGGAGCAAATGACATGTACTCATTTGGCTTCTTGTATAGAGAACCCTTCCCACATAGTCCAAGGTCAAACTAGCCAAGCCCAGTGAGGACAAGGATGTTCAATTGAAAGCAGGCTCTGAGAACTCAATCTTTATTTGAACTTCATGTGGCTGAAAAATCTATCTACCCAGTTTGCTGCCAGGTTCCAATCTTGTTGAATTTCTTTCCATCTTGGTAATAAGTATAAGTTTTATAAGGGCTGTGGGCAGAGGAGGACTACAAAGAGAGGAGTCCAGATAAAATGTTGCCTTGAGATTTCAAAGCAACAGCTTGTCTTGAAAATGACTTTTGTGTACCAAGAAAGTGAAGTCAAGACATCTATGCTATCTCCTGAAAGGAAACAGTAGAGATTTGCCCTGTATAGAGTGGAACAGACTGGACAACAAATTCAGGACTTTTATTGAGATAGAGAAGGATGAAGAAATCTAAAGTGGAACAAATGAACAGAATTGATAGCAGTGCTTTTGAATAGTTCACTCATTGAGTGGTCACTAAATATTAATTGCCTACCTGTTACACTAGGGATTGGTGCTGTAATACTGAGCAAAACAGATTAAGCAGTTATGGGAGACATACCAGGTTTATAGTGAATATTACTAGAAAATTTTGAGTAGATACAATCTTTAAAGCCTTCAGAAAAAAGCCCTCCTGAATATCAATAATTTTCATATTAGTTTCAGAACACAAACATGGATTTTTTCTACAATATAGGCATATGATTTCAATTTTTTCTTATATCAAGGAAAAGAAATGACCTAAGAGAATCTAGATGTAAAATTAATAATAATAAGGTATCCACTTTGGAACAAAAACCTAATCAGACTTAGACATTTTTCTAAAAACTAGAGACCATCATGGCAGATGGAACAGAGGAAAGAACTCTGTTTAGAGCCTTCTATGCTATCACTATAATTTATGTTAGAAAGCAGCAGGCCTTTGTGGGATGATGTTGGAGGCACACATGTGTGGGTGATACCTGAGAGAGAGAGAGAGAGAGAGAGAGAGAGAGAGGGAGAGGGAGGGGGGAGGGGAAGGAGGGAGGGAGGGAGGGAGGGAGGGAGGGAGGGAGGGAGGGAGGGAGGGAGGGAGGGAGGGAGGGGAGAGATCTGTCAGGTGCCATCCACCTTGTTTCTTTTGGACAGGGTCTCTCTTACTGGCATGGAGCTCATCAAGTAGGCTAGGCTAGTCAATGGGCCTCAGAAATATGCCTGTCTGTACCTCCCCAGAGCTGAGCTTACAAACTCATGCCACAACACCTTCCTTTATGACATGGATTCTGGGGATTGAGTTCAAGGACTCATGTTTGCATGACACAGCACTTTACCAATTTAGCTATTTCCTCAGCAGGAACAAGCCTAAAGACTTTAACCTTTTTTCTCTTGAAAAAAAAATAGCTACTATGTGAATTTCTTGCAAAGCATTTCATTCTTAGTAAGAATATGGCTTTCTTATATTGGTGATGTGAATGGTACTTTTCAGGGTTTTTTGTAAGCATACAGAAAATCTGTGAATGCAGGTTTTTCTTCCTCCAGATTGATCTAACCTCCTTCCCTCTTTCTCTCCCTTCTTCCTTTCCCTCATTCTCTCTTTCCCTCTTTCTCTCTTTCCTGTTTTCTCCAGTTTTTCGTTTTAGCCTCATACATGCTATCTACCACTATAGAAATAGAGGATCAACCCTCATAAATTGTTCTCTGACCTCTACACATGCAGTGTGGCAAGCATGCTCAACCCCACAATAAATAAACAAATGTAATTAATGAAAAAAATTCTCTAATATATAGTTGAAAAATATTCTCTTAAGTGATGCCATTTCTTTTGGCACTGCTTGTGGACTAGATAGTATATACTGCTGGAGGAGGCTGAAAAGAGGTATACTTGGGTATGCCAGCTTAGTTGTGTGTATCAGGAACGTTGAGCACTTGTGGCCTTTGAACCATCTGTGCGACTACAGCATTAGACCTGGAAATGAAGATGCTCTTGGAGTATGTTGATTGACAGACTATTTAAATAACCATCTATTACAAATGGAGCTTTAAGCAGTTTTTTACCATCAGGTATAAATGTTACTTATATAATGGAAAGTGACATGCACAACCATATACATATATATATATACATATATATGTATATATATATGTATGTATATTAAAAAAACAAGGTATACAATATTATGATTCCAAGTTGAGAAAAAATACTGAAGAAAATATACCAAACTGGTAAGAGTTATATGAATATTTCTGGATGTCTTCTTGATTTTGGTTCTTTTATGTCCTGTACTTTTGAAGACATTGATCGTGAAGAATTATGTTTCACACATAGCACGTCAGTGTGTGTTCTTTGCCCCCTTGCTAGCCTCTTTCTTAGCCTTCCTGGGCAATGTCTCTAGGGTGGTAAGAGGATTGTGAAACAGCGCAGTGGGTGGATGGAGATGCTCGGCCTTAGCTCCTCTGCCCACCGATAATTGTGATTCCCAGTTGGGACTAGAGAATGATTTTCCCTCTGCCTCTCTTTCCTTTTCAGGAAACACATGAAATTGTGGCAATCAAGAAATTCAAGGACAGCGAAGGTATATGTACATTTTTACTTCTGTATTTTTTTGTAAGTAAAATGTATTAGAGGTACGTTGTAGTTGTTAGACCTCTAGCCCTGTGATTTTAAAATTATAACCTTGGGGAGGGAGTGCAACTTGTTTATTATCATGCTAATTTACTTTTAAAAATATTTCCTATCTCATGCTATTAAAACATCTATTTTAATTTACAATCAAGGGTGGAATTTTTGCTCCAAAAGGCCAGATAGAAGTTTTCTTAACTACATGTTTCCACATAGATGACAATGGAAGAGATGATTAAAAGCAAATGCATGTGTAGCTCCCATAAGTGTGAGTGCTGTTGTAAAAGATGCAGCATTTGATCATGGAGGTCTCTAGCCCCTAGTCACAGCAAGGAATACAAGGATAAGCAGGATAGAGAGGGGACATTTTTATATTTAGGACCATTTTTTTTTTGAGCGAATAAGATTTTCAATAAGAGATACCATATTGGGGGGGGGGGGCTTGGTCACACCTTTAGAGCATTAAAATTCTCTGCTGGGCAAGAAAGTTTCAAACAGCCTTAGCTGTTAACTCTTACCTAACCAAAGACAAAGAAAGACTGATAATAGAAGTCTACATGGCTTTTGAGATTTAGGCAGCAGTACAGAGACCTCAGTAAAGAGACTTTCTAAATTGTAGCCCAGTTCCGATATAGACACTATACTATGATGAAGCAAGTCTTACAAACCCATGTGTTAGTGAGGTACTCCATCTTCTATGTTCACTGCTTTATGTCAAATCTTAAAAAATACTCCAGTGTGACATTGAGTTGCAAGTGACCATATGAAAAATCGGTAAGAAGGTATCAGCATCAGCCTCTGGATCGAATGTGAAGCCTGAAGATACACAATGTAGCCTGGCTTCATTGGTGCACATTTCCTAAGCACTTGAAGGCAGTAGCTTCTATATTTATGAACAGTCTCATCCCCCTAACCTCAGATATTTAGAAAGCATAAAATAACAGAAGGCTTGTAAACAAAAGGTTCCTAGGATAGCTTCCATAGCGTTTGATGTAACTAAACTATGAAGTAACTAAACTACTTATGTGGAGCTCTTGCAGATTACCTAGGGCCCTGAGCAGCCTTGTGAGGACAGTCGCTGAGGACAGTCTAAAAGGAAGGCACTGGGAAATGCTTTATAGCTTATTCTGGGAGACAGTGTGCTTAAAACCATGCCTATGTGCCTTTGATCTAATGGAAGCCGTTACCCCTGGGTAACCTACTGTGAAACCATTGGAAATAGGCTCTTTGAGCAGTGACTCTAGACTAATGACAGATGGTCCAGAGACAAATGGTGATCTAAAAGGAGTGATTGCAACATAAAATCAAAGCAGCACTCTTGTATGTGTATGGAGACATCTGACTCTGTCTTCACCTTTAAGGTCACATTGGCAAGCTGCAAAGTAATGACGACCAGCAGATCTTCAAAAAACTTTTTTTTGGGGGGGCACAGGGTCTTATGTAGACTAAGCTTGCTTAAAACCCTGTTATCTAGTCTTCTATGTCTTTACCCTGCTCCTCTGGCAAGAATACTCTTCATAGAAAGGAATGGTTCATGTCTGATGATCAACTCTTTTACAATAGGATTTATGTATAATAGCTTCATATAGGTGAAGTTGTCTACTAAACTACTATGTAAACTATGATATATAAAATCTGTTTTATTAGCAGGGCATGGTAGCACATGCCTTTAATCCCAGCACTTGGGAGGCAGAGGCAGGTGGATTTCTGAGTTCGAGGCCAGCCTGGTCTACAGAGTGAGTTCCAGGACAGGCTGGGCTACTCAGAGAAACCCTGTCTTGAAAAAAACAACAACAAAAAATATGCTTTATTATCTAAATTTCAACCAGTGTATTATAATAAAAAAATAGGAGTATTCTGATATTGTTCTCATTGTGTAGTAGCTCTCAAACATTCTTTTTATTAGTTGCCATAAAAATTCATATTATAGTAGTGAATATTCTAAATCATACATGTCTAAATTTTTGTGAAAGTAAATGAAATGATTCTATAAAAGCATTGATAAACTTAGGCTGAAATGGAAATTGTGCTTGGTCTGACTGACATTCGCATTAATGTCCCTAAATATTCTCTCAGTGATGATGTGCAGGGAGGGCATGAGAATATATACCACCTTTTGGTAGCTTTAAAAGATTATAATAACATCCTGCTGTCCTGTTAACTTGATAACGGTCCAAAAATTGTATGAAATATTTTATTTTCAATTTAAATAAAAATGTATTTGCTTTTAAATTGAAATAAAATGTGATTTAAATTTGAATTATATTTTATGTAATTTTAAATTTAAATAAAATTGTATTTAATTTAAATAAAATATATTACTATTTTATTTAAAATATATTTTTAGGTAAACTACTTTTTAGTGCAAAATATCAAATATCCTTACTATCCCAGAATAACTGATTAGTTTAAAAGACCCAAATTTTCATAGTAAATAAAAGGGTTGTTACTTTAACTGGAAAAATTAAAACTGAAATTCTGAAAATAAGTTTATTTTATAGTAAATACAAATTTCTATTATAATAGCAACTGTGTGGTAATTTAGTTTTTAGCACAATTGGGTATTATCTTTTAAGCAGGAAAGTGAATTTTTACAGTAAAGTTTCATAATTAGCTCAATAAAAACATAGCAAAAGGCTTTGTCAGTTTTCACTGTCTTAATATGTGTGTCTTCATGTTCTAGAATTAATGTATTTTGTATGTATGAGTGTTTTGCTACAAGTGTGTACAGGTCTGGTGCCCGTGGAGGTAAGGACTTTGGATCCCATTTGTGCTGAGAATCAAACTAGGGTTCTTCAAGAACAAAAACTCTTAACCTCTGAGCCATCTCTCCACTCTGTTCCACATTTTTAAGCTTTTTATTCCCTGGTTGTTAGTGGATACAACTCTGCCAGATCATTTATCAGTATCTTTGCCTATGCATTTCCCTGCAAGATTTTAATACTCTAGGGGAGGACAGAAACTTCTGTTAGGAGAAAAAGTATATAGGCAGGGGATGGGGCTCAGTGGTTGCTTTAATTCCCAGCTGCCAGCCCCACCCCCAAACAAAAAGGCATGTTTAAGTGATAACAAATTTTTATCAAAGACGATTTCCTTTGTTGGTTTTTCTTTTATTATTTTAACAGCTTCCACTTTTGGCATATCATCATAAATCTGTCATCTCAGAATTCATAGCAACACTCTGAATGACGATATAAATTTCTCTATGTATGCTTCCACAGAGAAAATTAAATATCAAATACCTAACAAGTTAGTGGTCTCTACTGAATTATTTCTGTTCATTATTTGGATCTTCTATGAATGACCACAGACTCCAAAGATACAGGGGATTCTTTGGTTAAAAGAAGTTTTGAGATTGTATATAGTAAATATTTTAGCCAGATTCTCTTTAATTTTCCTATAGCTGTAGTCTTGAACATTAATATTTAATAATCAGATGGTCATGGTGTTTTGTTTGTTTGTTTGTTTTATTGGATATTTTATTTATTTACATTTCAAATGTTATCCCCTTTACCCATCCCACCACCCTGTTTCTATGAGGGTGTTGCCCCACCCACCCACCCACTCCCACCTCCCTGCCCTAGCATTCTCCTACACTGGGGCATTGAGCCTTCACTGGACCAAGGGACTGTCCTCCCATTGAAGCCCAACAAGGCCATCCTCTGCTACATATAGGGCTGGAGCCATGGGTCCCTCCATGTGCACTCCTTGGTGGTTTAGACCCTGGGAGCTCTGATTGCTTGATATTGTTGTTCTTCCTATGGAGTTGCAAACCTCTTCAGCTCCTTCAGACCTTTTTCTAACTCCTCCATTGGGAACCCCGTGCTCAGTCCAGTGGTTGGTTGTGTATTAATAACAGATCATCATTATTAGTTATATTTGTTTGTTTATTGTATGTGTTGTTGTACAAGTGTCATATCCGGTATCTGGAGATGAGAGAACAGCTGTGGGCATCAGTTCTCTCCTTCCAGCTTGTGGGTTCTGGGGATCAAATTCAGGTTGCCAAATCTCAGAGGCAACCCCTTAACCTTCTGAGCCATCTTACTGGCCCTGGATCATCATTCTTAGATAAAGACATAAACCAAATTTATTGAAAAATCCAGGAGTGCCAATTTAAACTAGGTAGTTGTTTAATAGTAACAATGAAAAATACTGTCTATTAAACATTTATATTAGGGAAACATGTAGTCAGAAATTTTTAATTAATACTCCTTTTAATTCTTTGTACCATTACCTTTCTTTGATGAATGAAAAATTCTCTCTGCTTCCCACTGAGCCTTAGTACATGGCTACCTCCAGTGAGCTGTGCACTCATCTCTGTGTCATTGGGGTGACACAGAGATGCTTTTATATCAAAAAAATGGGTAGCATTTTATCTCCTGTTGTTTGTTTCCTATAAATGTTTTTCTCTTGAAATGGACATATTTATGTCTTTAATTCTTATGAAATGTTTAGTAATTGTATAGTCTTTCCTACAGTTGATTCCACTCTTATTTTTACCTAGAGACTAGCAAACTCTGTATTGATCTCTTAGTTTGCATGATGCTGTAAAACAAGAATTCGTGAATTGTAAACTTTAAGAGCCTAGATTCTGTATAAGAGAGGCCTTGAAACAAAATTTCCGGCCTTGATTATCTAAAGAATCTGATTATCTGAGCTGCAGCACCAGCTGCTCCTGTTACTATCATACTTCTTTCCTTTCCTGCCCAAACCAGATCTCTTTCAAACCTCAGGGATTCTTATAAGATTTGGCAACATTTTGCACTTTTTGTGATTTCATAAATTTTCTCTGTTCTTTAACTTGTACTTCATCTCTAAAGACTGAAGAGTCCTCATCTTTTTTTGGTACATAAAACAGTAAGTAACATCACCATTCCAACCTCTGGCCACATTGATTGTCCTGCTGCTGCTGTCCTGTCTTCAATCAGAGCATGGTACCCTATGGTTTCGTTCAAGGATGGATTGACTTCTCTTTTTCATTCTATCTGTTTAAAGGTCTGTTTGGGGGGCCTCTTTGGCTATACAAAGATGTCAGATTTGTGGCTTCATAAAGTAGGTTACAGCTATTCCTGGATTTCTTTTCTAAGCCCACGGCTCTTTAAAAATAGGGTTACAATAGTTTCTGCTGATCTTTAGATTTTTCTTTTCATCACTGACTTATCTTTGAATTTATTTTGCTCCTGTGAGCTTTCTTCTTAAAAAGCTGCTATCTTTTATTTTAGTGAATCTCTTGATTTTTTTTTTAGGTGTGTTAACTTGACTCAGTGGTAAGCCTGCAGAAGTAGGCCAGAGTTTTGTTTGTTCTTACTTTGCATCCTTTTGGTTACTGTTGCTTTGTCCTGGGTAGGGTGGATTGTATACTGACTGCATAGAACTTTAACAACCAGTCCAGTACTGCTTTTGTTTTGTTTGAGATAGGATATTGGTATGTAGCCCAAGATAGCCTGAAATTAAAGTTTCATATATTCATTCAGTCAGTCTTCCTACTCTCCCCCTCTCCCTCTTCCTCTTCCCTTCCACCCCTGCTCTCCTCCTTTCCTTCTTTCCCTCTCCCTCCCTCTTCCCTCTTCTCTCTTTTTTTTTAAACCACCATGTGGTTGCTGGGATTTGAACTCAGGACCTTTGGAAGAGCAGTCGATGGTCTTAACCACTGAGCCATCTCTCCAGCCCCCCTCTTCTCTTTATTTTGAAAAATTATCTTCTGTGTAGCCTAGGCTAGCCCAGAACTCATAGTTTAGCCAAAGATGGCTTTGAACTTGTAGCAATCCTCCTGCCTCAGCCTTTTTGAATGCTAAGATTACAGCTGTGAACCATCATGCTTGGCTTTCTTCAGCAGTGCCTAAGATGAGATTGGTTAGCATGGTCTTAAACAAGTATAGAAACATTGACTTTTATAAGTAGAAGATGCCTTTAGAATAAACCACTCTAACTCCAGTCAGTCTCAGTTTATAGGTGAGGATCTGGTATGTGTTCAATGTGACTAAAATGCAGACCTTCACTGACAAGTCATGTTATGCTCTTTGGCTATGTGGTGATAGCAACAAGCCAGATAGCTGGATCTAACGTTACAAAGTCTAGGCATCAATCTAGGATTGTGACTCACTCTCCAAAGCTCACTGTAATACACCATACCACCTAAATCCCTCTGTTCAACTTAGGTTGAATGTGACTCTGAGTCCATGTCCCCTGAGAAAATTAGCTATCCATTTTAGATGTCAGTTATTTATGAACAGAAGAAATTAGCACAGATAGCACACAAGGATTATCTCAACTCATGGTGATTTGGGGAGGGGGGAGTGGAGGATGCTTGTTTTCATGCTATGGCTCCTAATGCTTTGCTCCTTTTTGCTTGTTTTAGAAGCACGTGTGTCGGTGGAGTGTGTGTTACTTTTCTCCATCATCTCATTATTTACTACCACACTTTTCACTGTCTAGGGTAGGCTAGAAACCTTAAAAGGACTCACAGAAACAAAACTATAGCATGTTCCAAGTAATGGTGAGTGCTTAGTGTGCTTGCACTTTGGGAATTAAGCACTTCACTTCTTGCCTGTTCCCAGTCATTACAGTCTTAATGCATAAGGTTATTACTTATGGCTGGCATAAAGAACCTCATTTTCATAAAAGGCAGCTCAAATGAGGTTGTGTTGGCACACTACACCCTAAGTGATGTTATTGTGTGTACCTCCAACCCCCAGCCTGTTTGTGTGTGTATGTGTGTTCCTGACAATTGAACTTAGGACTTGCACTTGCTCAGAAAGCACTCTACCACGTAGGTATAGTCCAGGCCCTCTTTTTAATTTTTTCTATTTTTTGTTTGGAGACAGCATTTCAGGACATTGTCCAGGCTGGCCTTGGACTTGGAATCCTCCTGCTATAGCCATCTAAGTAGCCACGATTACAAGGTGCCACCAACCTGGTTCACTGTATGCTTCCTTTTAAAGAATTACTTATCTTCTTTCTCTATTTATAAACATTCAGAATCCATTATGATTTTATAACTCCACTGTTAGGTGGAGCTAGTATATATGAATGGTATATCTTATCAGCTACCAAAAATCAGTGAGGCTTAGGTTTATAATCAGAAAGACTTTGGCTAGAGAGATGGCTCAGTTGTTAAAGTCTAGACTCAAACCAGAAAGACTTCAGTGAAAAAAAATTACAGATTATTAGATGTATTTACTGATGAAAAGTTTATAATCAGAAATACTTTACTGAAAAAAAATCATAAATTATTAGGTTTTGTTACTGATGAAAGTGTAATTGCTTTGCCTAGAGTTGCATGTTGCAGCAGGAATTGCTTAAAAGACAGAATCCAAAGTCTAGATCTCCAGTTCTTTTCTGGTGTTCCTTCCATAATTGCTATTTTAATTTGGACATACCAAGGCCACTTTATCTATTAGCACAATGAAACTGTCCCAACTTGCTAATTATACACAACACTGTATTTTTGTTTGCTTTTTAAATGCCCAGTGTGCCCAAGCATTTGATTAGAGAAGAAATAGCCAGCTGTATCTACTTAGTAACCTTGTCCTCCACTCCAGTATAGCTAGTGATCCTGTTATGGATCTTATATGTAGACATATATACTGTTGGCCCTAAGTACTATTAGTTTTCTGGATTCCCCATTTTCATATTCTAGAAACATTCAGGGTCAGACATGAGTAAGGGGAAATAAATTGAAATTACTCAGAATTGAGAAGACAGAGTTTATTTGTTGGGCATATTGTTGGGCATCTCTTACCCACATCTGAAGTTGGGGAGAGCTAGGCATATAGCTCTCTTCCTGGGCCCAGCTCAAGCATTCATAACAGGAAGTTGTGAGTATTCCCAGTTCTGCCAAGTTGAACGTATGTTGGACAGAAGAGCTTAATCAGTAAGCAGCCTCAATCCCAATCCAAAGGTCCAAAGTGTGAAATGTATCCAGATTTACTTGTTGAGGGCTTGTCTGATTCTATAAGTAGGAAATTTCATACTTGACTTTATGTAATATGTTGGAGTCAGAAAAATAAGCACATTGAAAACATTGTATAAAGTTGTCTTCCATGATATGGATATATGAAATGTAAATGAATTTTGTATTTGAATTTGAATCCAAATCCCAGGAGATTATTATTACACACAGCTCGCTCTCTCTCTCTCTCTCTCTCTCTCTCTCTCTCTCTCTCTCTCTCTCTCTCTCCCTCCCTCCCTCTCTCTGTCTCTGTGTATGTGTGTGTGTGCTCTCTCACTGTCTCTCTCATGTCCTTACTTATTTCATAATCGAATTTCTAAAATGTTAGACACTCCTTGCTCACAGGCCTTTCAGTTCAGGGACACTCCACTGTAGCAAGAAAGCTGACGAGCTGTCTGTGAGAAGAGAGCCCTGTGTATTGTGGTCAGGAATGGGATGGGAAGGAGTTGTCTTCTTATAGGGTTGGGTAAATCCCCTTGCGGCATGAAATTTTACAACAAAACAGTGAAAACCTGAAAGAACTAGTGCCATCAAGAGCCAGGGTAGAAGACTGAAGGTACTGAGCTGAGAAAACAGGTGAGATGGCCCTCTGCTGACAAAGGTTAGCCCTGTTATTGCAACTAAAAGACTAAGATGAGAGAGACATGAAATTGGCATCCTGATGTAGTTTCTGATGGAGGTTGGTGCCTTAGTGGCTGGACCACTGTAGTAGTCAAGAGCAGCATTTCTGCACAGCAACATCCACAACCTTTCTAACCTGTGTTCCAGCAACCTCCAATGCTTTTCTGGCTGAAGAGTGCCTCATTCGTGTAACCAGGTCACAAAGAAGTAGTGACTTTATGTTTCCTGGTTGTCATCGATCCACCAGTTCCACAAAGCCCTGTTTCTACCAACCTCTTCTTTAAACTCATTTTGAAGGGGGCTGAATGTGGGGGCTGGATAGAAAATCAGCTAATAAGCAGTCCTTACTCTGCATTAGAATCTTTCCCTTCCCTCCTCATGACCCCCAGCCAGCTTTTCCCCTTTTGGGTGCCTTTGGTAGAAAGCATGTTTTCTTCAAAGCCATAGGTGTTGTTGTCTTTGTCCCAGAACTTCCTTTTTTTTTTTCTCTTCAGACTTAAAGGCATGCCTGTATTTGAGGTCCCCACAACATAATCTCAACAAGCCTGGATTCTGGCCCCTAACCAAAGCCTGAGACCAAATGTGTTTTAGAATTCATCATTTTGAAGTTTTAGAATGGAAATATGGCACTCTACATAGCACTCTGTAATCAAGGCATTTTTCTATAGCCTAGACTATGAATATTCATATTAAGTGGGTTAAACAAAGAGCATAAATAGTCTCATATCAATTCCATGTTCCCTCTGAATGAATTTGTCACAAACTTAGAAGGGGTTTAGTTTTCCAACTAGGGATTTTAGAATTATGTGCCTGTACTCTTGGGCATACATATTAAAAACGCACTACTGAGAATTTCTCAGTTACCTCTTAAGCTATCATAAGTAGATGATTAAAGGGAAATCCTAGCTTCTTGCTTGTCTGCCCATTAATGTAGCTTCTGTCTCACCTCCCTGTCCATGGAAGATATCACAAGTGAAATTGATGGTATGGAAGGACAGATACTGGTACAGCACAGAATCTCCATCCCAGAACAGCTATACCATCTGTGATAAACAGATGGAGATGCAATGGGAAGGCAGCAGGAACCCACAGCAGCTTCTGTTCAGAGAAATAAGGCACTCTTAAGAATTTCCTATGATTTGACCATGAACTGCGTCACAGATACCTGATGCACAGCCTGTGCTCACTGAAGCAATTTGCAAGAAGCCTGAAAAATGAAATCTTCTTTTTAAGACAAAACTTGAAGCTAACCTTAGGACATGAACTGCTACACATACTGGACACAAAGCTTCCACCGCACATTGATGGGGTTGGCTCTCATAACCCTTTTAAACATTTTCCTCCCCAACACAGAATGTTAGAACCAAAATGATGATGAATTCATGTGCTATGTCTATAAATCTGTGGTTTGATACAACAAAAAGGAAAATAAAATGCAAGCAAAAAATGGATTTGATGTGTTCAAGGAAACCTTTTCTTTGTTGTGTGTTTTGTTTGGAGTTCTTTGGGTACCTTATAGCATAGGCTGGCCTGGAACTTACCATCCCCAGCCTCAACCTCCTAAGTGCTGGAATTATTATAAGCCTGCACTAAGTCTTTTCTTTAAATTTTGTTTGTTTGTTTTCTTTCTCTTACCATGAAAATGTGTTAATATTCTATCTGTGGACATATTAAGTAGAAGATGTTGTCAGTGGTCTTAAAATTCTTTGAACGGTACTTTTGAAAGCTTTCATTTATTTTCTTTCTTCACTGCTGCCTGTATTCTAGAAAATGAAGAAGTCAAGGAGACGACTTTACGAGAGCTTAAAATGCTTCGCACTCTCAAGCAGGAAAACATTGTGGAGCTGAAGGAAGCTTTTCGTCGGAGAGGGAAATTATACCTTGTGTTTGAATATGTTGAGAAGGTAAGTCCTGAATGAATAGCCAGCATGCAACCTCACCTGATTTTTCTGTTGTTTCTGACATGAGTGAGGAATGTAGTATTATTTAGTATGCCCTATCGGTGTACTCATAACCTGAGGGTATTAAATATGAAATTATCTTCCGTAGTCATTAGATGTCCTGAAATCGATTTAGGGATTTTATACAAGTTCAATGCATTCAGATGCTCTTGTTTAAACAGCTTCTGAAGTCTTAGACTCTATGTACAACAAGTGGTTTTCAGATTAGATTTACTTCAATTAAACATGAACAATATCTCTGTGGGAGAAATAGGTGAATGGACATGATGATAAAGGACGGCAGGGGTACACATCAGTCCAGGCAAGCAGGAGCTAGGTCCTTCAGTCAGACTTAGGATGCTGAATGAAGAAAGCAGACGCAGTCTTTTAAGAACGGCCAGCATTCTAGCTTTCGTGGGGGAATTGTAAGGCAAGGCCTGAAGCTGCTGTTAAGAATACTAGAAAGCACTTTTAAAAGGATAACTCATTAATGAACATTTTAATATTGTGACCTAGGGGCAAAAGGTTAACTGCCTCAGAATTCCTTAAAGAACAGCTGACTGTGAGCAGCTGCTTTTAGCTGCTTACATTAGGAGAAACTGGAATCAGAGGAGCCTGTTGAAGGCTTTGTTGCTCTGTTAATAGGGGACTTCTGAAGTGCGCGTGCGCAACCCAGATTAAGCCGGAGAGGCTTCAGTTTGCTGTGGGTCAGTCCCCTGGTGTTTCTTATGACATACGGGGCAAGAAAGCAATGGTTTTAAGAACACTGGCTGGTCATGTGACTTTGATTTCATTCACCATTTACCCAGTATTTTTTAAATGAACAACACAAAATAATGCCTACAAACAATATTTAAAATATATAAGACTCTTATTTTATTTCTATTATTTCTTTATTAAAAATAATTTGATATAAAATGTTCTGATTGTGAGTTTTTTCTCCTTCAACTCCTCCCAGCTCCTCCCCTCCTCTTCATCCACCCAACTCCATGCCCTCTTTCCCTCTCTTTAAGAAACAAACGGGCAAGCACTAACAAGAGCAACAGAATTTTAAAAGGAAGGAATGTACACATATACACACATACACAAAACCAAGAGCCATAAAAATATAAAATCAGAAACCATAATTTACAATCAAAAGACCAGTAAGACCAAAAAAATGGCTAAACAAAGCAATATAGAGTAAAAAGTCTACAAAAATACATTGAGTTCATTGGTGTTGGCAATCTACTGCTGGGCCTGGGGCCTACCCTTAAATGTGATTAATATACCCAAAAAAGGCTCTGTCATTGTAAATCAGTTATTATATGCTACTTCTCCAAAATCTGTTTCTCTGTGTTTGTTTTGGTATTTCCCTATCAAAATAAAACCTTAAAAAAATGGTTGTTTTAAGAAAAATATTGCTGTACTAAGGTTACGGAAAGAAATCAGATTATGTTTATTTTTTAGTTATCACAAATATGTGTGCAGTTTTCAGCTCTCCCTGACAATGAAATTTGTCACATCTAGTATTTCACTTTGTCTTTTTTATTTCTGTTGTGTTCGTGGTGGTGGTTTGTGATAAATAACACTTTAGTATATCAACTAGAGATATCTCCTCTGTATATCCATGTTCTCTGAGAGAAGCAATTTGACATGCCTGAGTTCTCTCTGCTCACAAATGGCTGTGCTGCAGCCAGTATTATAATCTTCTGACACTGAGGCCTGGGCCGCTTTCTCTGCCCCTGTAATTCTTGAATGGAAGTTAACCATCACACATGCCCACCAGTGGCAGTGCCTGGCAATCTACAGTGAGTCCCAGGAGTATAAGGAGAAAGATGCTCAAACAAAATTGGGAGTTGTTAACTGAGACCCACAATGGCAATGCCTTAAACAAAATAGGAATTTCTTTCTTCCTCACAAACATAGACAACAGGAGCTAGCACAGGACTGAAAGGCAGCTCTCTGCTCCCTTGTCTGTAGTGTCAACCCAAGCTGTCACATCCAGTTAGCTAGTATATAGTGACATGGTCACACTTGGCTGCAAGACAGAGAGGAAATGTACCCGTCATTCTGAGTATTTAAATCTGTGGTTGAAAATTGTATTCCCTATAGAATAAGAAAAGGTGGCTGGAGGGTAATAGTCTCTCTGCCACTTAGGAACCTGGAGTAGAACATGAGCTGAGAGCATCATCTTTTCTGGACCATTCAGCTCTCTGCGCTCCCTTGTTCTTGGCATCTCCTGCATATCTGTTCATTGAAAAAGTGCAATTAGCATAGCAATTTTTTAAAGCTGAAAACATTCTTTCAACATTTTATTTTAACTGAAACCATAAATATACATCGAATCCTCTCTAGAGATTGGTTGAGGTGTTTTGCATATTGATCTTCTGATTAACGCTCTTATTGGCCTTTGTTGCATATGCCATGCCCATAAATGCATCTTTAAATGGAAGCAAAGGCTCCGAAACCTGGAGAGCAGTCTCCGTGCAAAACCTGTCAGGATTTATGCTTATCAGTGCCAGCACCTGTTCCTTACCACTGCTGTATGTATGCCTCTCACTGTTGGCATGCATTTTATGCCTCTCTTTTGTTGTGTATTTCCAAACTATTAAATACGATTTACATGTGCACAGCAACTCTCTTTTTAAAGAAACCTTATTTCAGTGGTTGATAATGATACTTAATTATATTGATTGTTGGGAGCCTTCACAACTTCTATGGTGGGTTTTATCTAGTAGTGTTTCTCATATTAGACAAAGTTGAGCAGCGTAAAAAAAATCCTTGTTTGGAGCTAGAGTTGTAGCTCAGTGGTAGAATGCTTCCCTAGCGATGCGAAACTAAAACAACAAATAACAGCAAGCCCAATAAGGGTAACATAAATGAATTGCGCCTCAGTTCTTTAACAACGAAAATGAAACAGCACAGAGTGGCTAGGACAGCCTGCATCTCTGCATCCAGTGAGCACAGCAGCAGCAGACCATGGTTCAGATGCCATATATGCAATAGAAGGACTCTGTAGATTCTTCAATTGACTTGTAGATTTCTTAAAACAAAACAAAACAAACAAAAACACATGTATCCTAGTTTCATTCATGTTGCTGTGACAACATATCCTCACAAAAAGCAACTTAGAGGACAAAGGGGTTTATTTTACCTTGCAAGTGTAGGTTATACTCTGTCAGTGCAGGGAAATCACGGAGCAAAGAGCTTGAAGCAACTAGTCCTACCATATCCACCATCAGGAGCAGAGAGAAGTGAATGCATGAATGGCAAGTGCTCAGCTAGCTCGCTGCTCTTTTTGTACCGTTTAGAGCCCCAAACCCAGGACTAAGGCCACACATTCAAGCTAGGTCTTTTTTCCACATCAATGAAGGCCATCATGACAATCCCCCACAGACCTGCTCACAGGCCAACCAGATCAGCAATCCCTCATTGAGACTCCTTTCCCATTATTATGTCAACTTGACAATTAAAACTTAACTATTACAACATGTACAACAAAATTTCATAAACATAATTCTTTCTGCCATTTCATCAAATGCATCTTTAACTGCTGTTTTGTTCTCTCTCTCTCTCTCTCTCTCTCTCTCTCTCTCTCTCTCTCTCTCTCTCTCTCTTTTTATGGAATTTCAAGGATCAGTAGGCTTAAAGATTCCATTACCTTGATTCATGTTAATGTTCCAGCAATTTGGCCATTGTTGCTGTGCACCATTGGTGTAAATGCCAGTAGTGAAAAAGGCAAACAGCTGAGCATTGTGCTTAAGGTGGTGTGACTTCTTGAGGCTGTGAGCAGCATCTGAGCCTCTGTTTATCCCCAGGTTATACTTAAGATCGTTCTCTATGTGGGTACCTTCAAACAAGCTAAGGTTGTACTGTGAGCCTTATAGATTGGGCTTTGCAAAAAAAGATGGAGAATCTTTGGTTAACTTGGTAATGCAATGGAGACCGAGTAAGGGACTAACCTAGCATTTCTTTTAAATATATATTTATTCTTATGTATGTGAGTGATCTGTCTTCATGCTCACCAGAAGACAGAATTGGATCCCATTGCAGATGATTGTGAGCCACATGTAGGTGTTGGGTATTGAACTCAGGACCTCTGGAAGAACAGCTGGTAACTGCTGAGCCAACTCTCCATCCTCTTAACTTAGTTAGCATTTCTGTTAAGTTTATAGCTGGGTCTCACTATGTAATGTCTTCTAAGTTCTGGAATGACAGACATGCATCATGGTACCTGACTTATGAGAAAAATTTGCATGAACTTTGTGCAAAAATGGTCTCTGACTCCAGATGGACTGTTTGAATTGTTTAGGGTTTGTGTATTTCTTTAACAATATTTTCTTTAATTTTTTAGTGTGTATGTGTGTGTAGACATGTGTGTTGCTCCAGTGCACATGTGGCAGTCAAAGGACAAATTTGTTGAGTTAGTTATCACCTTCCACCTTTACATGAGTTTCAGGATCACACTCCTGTTGGGAGGTTTGTGTCATTAGACAGCAAGTGTCTTTACCCGCTGAGCTATCTCACTGGTCCTCAATATTTTCTAGCCTGTTTTAATTTTTACAGCAAATGTAAAAATTAACCATAGAGAGATCTCCCTTCTTCCCTCCTCTCCTCTTCCTTTCCTTCCCTTTTCTCCTCCCTCTCCACCCTCTCAGTATTAGAGGCAGCAGTAAGGAGTAATAACAATATAATTTCTCATAAAGTAAAATTTTTGTTTGATGCACTCTCCTGATCTACCATAAGCTAAGTTATAGATTAAATTCAAACCATAAAAACAATGCATGTTGTCTGTCAGCTGAATCCTTATCTAAGGTGCTAATGATTAGTAGTTCATAAGTGATGGCCTTGCCTACTCTTAGAGATGAATGTCTTTGCATTTGCTTTTAGAATATGCTCGAATTGCTGGAAGAAATGCCAAATGGAGTTCCACCTGAAAAAGTTAAGAGCTATATCTACCAACTAATCAAAGCTATCCACTGGTGCCACAAGAACGACATCGTCCACAGAGGTGAGTATAGACTTTTGAAATGGAAAAAAAAAACCCTAAATCAATTGGCTAAAATTAAAGATTTACTGTTTTAAGAATATTTCTATCTAAGTTAAGCATATTTTGAAAGTAAATAGATATAAAAAGCCCTTTGCTCTTCAGGTCTCCTATAACCAACCAAGGGTACCATATTTGGCTATTGTGTTGATATCTCTATTAGTATGACCAAGTATTCTATAAGCTGCAGCAATAACTAATGAGTTAGCAGATACAAATTTTGAAGCTTATTCTTGGTGGAATTGAGTGGCAAAAGGACAATTTCCATAGCCTTTGGATCTTATGAACCATCTCAAAACCAGGCCTTATAATGGCCTTAAAGTCTAGTATATATATAGCTCCACTTCCTGAGTTTGGCTCCCTGTTGGCGAAAAGTAGCCCTCTCCTGTAGTTTGAAGGGATAATCAGCCTTGTATGGGCCATGACTATAATTCTCTAAACTATATTACTTTTTCTTGAGTATCACAAAGTCAATGGTTTCAGCAATAAGGAAAATTATTTGCTCTGTGTTATTTTGACTCTGATATTTGTTTTCGAATAATCTTACACTGTGAAGTTTTACAGCAATGGGTCACAATTTGATACAATAATAAAGCTAAAATTTTTATCAGAAAATATTGATAATATTTTTGTCTAAAAGTAGATATGTCAATATTATCTTTGTACTATGCTGTTGTACAGCTAATGCTGTTGATTGTTATTATTACTACTACTACTACTATTATTATTATACTAAATTCATCTGTACAAATGTTCAAGAATAATCACCTTTAAACTAGTCTTACTTTTCAGAATAGCTGAAAGGTATTATGAAGATTTTGAACACTTACTATTTGACTTTCATAGTTACCATGTTATCAGATTGTAAATGTCATAAATAAATCCCCAGGTTAACTAGCTATCTAGTGGCTTAGGTGCTAGCTCTAAAAATAGCCCATGTTACACTTTAGCATGTTAATGAGGAGCTGTGTTGGGTGTGTTTCCATTATGAGACTGTGTTTTGTTTCAATGTATAGCTGATTAATGGTAGGAAAATAGGATTCTAGGCTGGGGCTGCAAATGGTAGAGTCCTTGACTAGCATGTGTAAGACCTTTGATTCAGTCTACCTGATTAGAAAACATAATTCTGTGACTGGGAGATCTGTAGATTCCACTGTACTCTCTTCACTTTCCCCTCCACCATAGAATAGAGAGACTAAGTACGGAACTCAGAAAATAAAGTTGGAGTTGTTCTCTGGGCATTTGGGAGCTAGAGGCTGGAGGATTGGGAATTCAGGGTCATCTTTGACTACATAAGAGTTGAAGGTAGTTTCATATACATGAGACCCTATCTCAACAAATACAATTAAAAGGTTCCTCTCAGTGGAATAGCTCAACTTTATTTTTTGTAAATTTCTGCTCCTAAGTTCCTATCACATCTTTCCATGATCTATTGGAAAATAATGGGAATCTTAACTTGATTTGTTAGCATAACTTCAGCATTAAATGTTGTTTTAGTTGTAAACTACATGGAAAAGCTAAGTAGGTATGTGAATATAGGAATTATACAGAGCAACTTTTACTTTCTTGTTAAAAAATAAAATATATTATGCTGTTCAACTACTGATGTGTGTATTTTTAAAGATAGCATGTAGATATAAAAATTTGAGGTTTAGTCTCCAAAATTTTGTATTATCAGTGTTTTATGCAGCAAAAGTAACTCCTTGAAATATATTGATCTAAATTTAATCATTTAAAAATTCCTTACCGAGTGTCCTCTATGTGTTGTATGTTCTAGCCTTAGCAGAGGAAGGGAAAGAGCAAGGTTTGGGAGGCCTTAGGGCTCTTCTTGGTAAGAAGTTAATTGAAAGTTTTATGTAGCAGCCTAGCATGTCTTGCTCTTCTGTACACTGCACAGTTTCCTAGGCAGCCTACTCAGATGAGTTTACCCAGAAGCCATTGCAGTGCTACAAGTGTCAATCAGCGGACCACAGAACATTCTTACTTACTAATTTTTAATCTTGGTATTCTAGATATAAAGCCTGAAAATCTCTTAATCAGCCACAATGATGTCCTGAAACTATGTGACTTTGGTGAGTTAAAAAGAAGTTGAGAGTATTAATTTAATAAAACCCGTGGGTATCTTTTAAAGGTATATTAAAACCAATCTTGTTTTGATTTAAATTAGCAGAAAAGCATTCAGTTGGGTCATATGCTGCCAGGTGGTGGCTGGGGATAGCTTTGCTTCCTCTTTGTTGTATGGTGTATTATCTACAATTTTAACAAATTATTCAGGTACTTGTCTAACAGAAAAGAGTTTGAAGCAAATAATTGCTTGCCGTATAAGAGTAATGTACCAAATTACCTCAGAATTGGAGCTTCCTGGGTTTAGTAGGATAAAATATTTTAAATATTGACAGAAAATATTCTACATTTAGTCATAACTACTAGATCTATGCTCATATATATTCACAGTTATGTATGGTATGCATACAGTAGTTACATCTATGAGGTCAAAGCCATTTTTAAAGTACTTCTATTCTCCCATTTGTTTCTGTTAAATAATAAATGAAAATGGTAATTTGTGTATAATGCTCTTATTTCTTGAATATATAGAAAAACTTATAAAATTATACTCCTAGTGAAAGCCTGTATTGTTTCTCATGTAGGTAATTCTATTTTAAATAATTTAGAAAAGTTCTAAAATCTTGAGTTAAGAGTGTTTAGGCCATGGTTCATCAAAATATGTCAGAAAGGAGCATTTATGAAATGAAGCAGATAACTAGATAACTATAATCAAATTTTGAGTTATCTTTAGTACTTAACAGTTGATTTAATTATTTAAATTATTTTATTTTAAAATAGGAGCTCATGTATCCCAGGTTGACCTCTAAGTCACTATGTAGCTAAAGATGTCTTGAAACTTCTGATCCTCCTGCCTCCACTTCTTGAGTGTTGGAGTTATGATCATGTGCTACCACACCCCTTTTATATAATGTTAGAGGTAGAACCTACAGATACCTGGGTCCTAGGCAGAGACCACCAACTGGGTGTATTCCCAGGCATCAGTATGACAATTCTTTAGAATATTATTGGAAACTGGAGAGAGATGGCTCGGTGCTTAAAAGTACTTGTTGCTCTTGAAAAAGACCTGGGTTCAGTTCCCAGACCCACTGGGCAGCTCAGAACTGCCTGTAACTAACTCCATTTCCAGGGGATCTGACTTCTGTTTTTTGGCCCCCACTAGTTTCCAGGAATCTTTTCTACTTATGAACTCCTCTCTGTAATTATGATATGTCCCAATGTTTCAGTAGACTCTGTGTCCCTAGAACTCTATTTACTATGCCTCCATGATCCTCTGTTAAGATCCAAGGTGACTAACAAGTATAAAACAGATAAAATACAAAGGAAATGCCTGCAAAATGATTCATAGTAAGAGGAAAAGAGCACTGCTTCTCCAGAACTCTTTCTGTCTTTGGTCAGGAAGTTCCTCCTGGTAGCACTACATGTGGCGTTCTGTGTCCTGTGGGTCCATCCTATCAAGGACTTCCTAATTGCCTTCCCTGGCAGAGAGGCAAACTCCTTTGTCTGACTTGAAGAGCCCTATTCAGAAGTGCACATCGTTATTCAACAAATGCTTCAATAAGAAGACTTGATTAGCTGAAGTTAGGGGTTTTGTCTTTTTGCTGTTGTTTTTTTAAATTGATTCACTTTAAGAAACACAAATTTGGGCTGGAGAGATGGCTCAGCCATTAAAGACTCGGCTCACAACCAAGGAAGACAAAAAACGCTAATTTCTCTTCTCACAGGACCTTAATTTTCACTCCAGTTTTAATGTTTCAGTTCTATATAACCCTGATGGTGAACCTCTATGACAGTTGATGAGTCAGATGGGGAATTAATTTATCTTACTGCTGCATTTTGTAGTCCTAAACCTTTGGAAAGAGTGAGAGACAAAAATAATGCTAGTGTCTCTAAGATAATTAAGATGCCCCTAAGCTGCTTCTACAACAGTAAGGGCTAAGAAGAATTTTCAGCCCACTTGTTCCTATCAGTGCCAACTGTGAATTGTTTACATAATGACTGGAACTGCTCAGCAACAGAAATACACAAATACAATGTAAGTCTCACTTAGCAGAGCGAATGCAGGTGTGACTGACTTCTGGCCTGAGTGGGCACTTAATTTTACTCCTAAAAAGAGCCACTTTGAAAATATGGTCTGAATGCTTCCAAAAACACAGGGTGAATTTGAAAACATGGATGGGTTCGTAGCAAATTCATTCTGTGCTTTAACATATGAACACAATTAACTATTTCAAATAAAGTTGTTCTTAATAAACAGTCCTTTCAATATTAGTCATTATGTTCTGTTGGTATCTCTTTAAATATAGCTATACGTGAAATATTTGGCCAACAGGAGCTTGCTATTCTTTCAGGTTTTGCTCGCAATCTCTCAGAGGGTAACAATGCTAATTATACAGAGTATGTGGCTACAAGGTGGTACCGGTCTCCAGAACTCCTACTTGGGTGAGTTCTCTTTCTCAAATAGAGTGACCTCTACACATTTAGTGTGTGTGTGTGTGTGTGTGTGTGTGTGTGTGTGTGTATTCACTTATGGAAAATAAGAACTCTGGTTACTTACACATATTAGTTGCATATCCACTATAAAAGAAAAAAAAAGACACCCAAGAACTTGATGCTATGAAACAAGCTTCATTTCATTTATCATAGTTCTGAGTGACTGTAACTTGAGTTCAGTGGAGTGGCCTTTCTTGGAGTCACTGTGATGGTAGCTAGTGGGCCAGAAGATTGACTGGGAGTTAATTGATGAAGTGTACTTCAGCTGGTGTCTGATAGATTCCTTTTGTTTTTCTCTGCATGTATGTGTGGTTTTACCGGGAGTGGGAAGCTGTGTGTATGTGCATATAGAAGCCAGATCGTCATTCCTCGACTACAATCCATCAGTTAGGCTAGGTGCCCTGGACAGTGAAACCGGGGGAGGCTGTTCTCTCTGCCTCTCCAGTGCTGGGATTACAAGTGGGTGCCACCATGCCTGATATTTTTATGTGGATTCTAGGGACTGAATGAATTTGGGTCCTTATTTTTTGTAAGTCATGCATTTCCACCAATGGATCCATTCTCTTAGCCCCTGGCAGACCGTCGTGAATCCATCAGGACTTACCTTTAGTAAGCTAGTCTGTTTCCAAAACTGATAGGAGAATTCTGTGCATCAGGAAGTTTAGCCCTAAAACAAAGGTGCTTTCCAAGGTCCTATTCCTATGGCATTTGTCTTATTGATCACAGCATGTCTCATGACCAAAGCATAATTCAAAGTATGGAGAAAAAAAAAATCTTACCTCTTTTTTTTTTTTTTTTTTTTGCTTTTTGAGACCGGGTTTCTCTGTGTAGTCCTAGCTGTCCTGGAACTCACTTTGTAGATCAGACTGGCCTTGAACTCAGAAATCCACCTGCCTCTGCCTCCCAAGTGCTGGGATTAAAGATGTGCACCTCCACTGCCCAGCAAAATCTTACCTCTTGATAAAGAGAAGTATTAAAGATGAATTACAAGGGGACAGTTTGACATTCTGGCTTATCTGTTGCTACATTAAATACATACTTAAGTTTCTGTTCAGCCACTTTGCTAGACACAGGGTAAATACTGAACCAATTATCAGCTTTCTTCTGAACAATGTAAATCTTGTCGGATGATAAATGGCTATTCCTATTAAGCCTACATTGCTGATTTTTTCAGCAACATCTCCACACTCACCCCCTTTGCTCACCTCACCACTTTCAGAGCCCTGTCACTCATCTGTTAATACCAGAAACTCTTGCAATAATGTTCTTTTTTAATGCAGCCCAAGAAGGAGCCTGAAGTCTGCATCTCCATCACATGCTCCCATTAATAACTTTCTACCTATTCTAGGTTTTTCTCATTTCTACCTATCCTAGTATTTTCTCATTTTTTTTTTCAGTCGTAGTTCCTTCCTTGGAACCCAATAACAGAGAAAGAAAACATACTCAAATAAAGAAATAAAAGTAGTCATGTTGATAAATAATGAAAAGTACACAAATTGTTGGGTTTGCCATATTTTGCTTATGTAACATGCACACGTATCTGGGAAAGTAGGATACCCTTTATGTAACAGCAATGTAAATTTCTGTAGTTCTTATACCATTAAGGACTACAGGTATTACCCATTGAGAGTTTATTGGATGTTAAGTATTCATTTTCTAATGTTGCCAGCCACCATCTGATGTAATTCTTGATTTATTGATAATCTAGAGTCAATAAAAATTATTGATGTTTTAAAAATCTTTATTCTCTTAAATCAAAAATTTGCTTTATCCTGCAAAGTAAATTATGATTAGTCACTATCATTTAAATGGATCAAGTTTTAGATTTCTGTACTCATTTGTGTGTGTGCACCCACATACCACCATGAGTGCATATGGAGAGGTCAGAAGTTGATACTGTGTGTCTTCCTCTATTGTTCTCCTTATTTCTTTGAGATGGGGTCTTTTGGTCAACCTGGAGCTCATTTGGTTGGCTAGACTGACTGGCCAGTGAGTCCTCCAAGATCCTTTTGTCCCTGCTTCCCAGTGCTGGCATTAGAAGTACCCACTACAAGACCCAAATTTATATGTGGGTACTGGGGAGCCCAACTCATGTTCTCATGCTTACGTAGCAACCACTTTATTCACTGAACCATCTCCCCAGCTTCTTGTTCTAATTTCTGATCTTGGTCTTAGGGTTGGTATTCTTTATTTTCATCTGCATTTCTCCTGAGTACCTTTGTAGATTCATTGCACTGTATTATATTTCTCTGAGGGGTTTGAAATTTGAATTTACTGGACACTGTTTGCCAATGAAGAAATGAGTAGGAAGTAAATCATTCTTAGCACTGCAACCAAGAGCCCAAGTATGGTAGAAGGACTCGTTAAGATGTGTTTTTGTTTTTGTTTTGTTTGCTTTTGAGATGGTTTTACTATGTAGAAGCCCTGGCTGTCCTAGAATTCACTTTGTAGAGCAGGCTGGCCTCGAACTCACAGAGATTGCATGTTTCTGCCTCTCAAGTGCTGGGATTAAAGGTGTGCGCCACCCCCCAACCTCTGGCTAAAATATGGGTTTTTTTTTCCTATAAGATAGTCCCATGGAGGATATTGTGAGAGTGGCTTTATTATGAATCTTTAGAGAACATTTATTCTCTAATGGTTCCCATTAGAAAACTGAGGTTTTGGAAAACTGAGGTTATGTTTAGATATGTGTGACAGTTCCCCAAAATAGAACTCAGCACAGCCAACTTGAGCTAATTGTCATGGTCTACTTTAAGTACCATATTATGTGTGTAAAAATTTTACTGAAACTGGTTGATATTTGGTTTTATATTAAAAGTCTACATGTTTATACATTCCAAGGACTTTGCCCTTGATATTCAAAAATAGTTCCAGCTGCATAAAATATTCAAATTAGATGATAGGATTAAAATAGCTTGTCATGAATGTGTGAGGTTTTTCCATAGGTTTCTCAATCCAGTACCATAGGACAAAATTTTCTTTATCTCAAATATTTTTGAAATCAATATGCTTCATTGCCCAGAAAGCTACCAAAGATGTCTAAATGAACTTTCAATGTGGTTTTAGATTTTTGTGTGTGTGAGAAGGAAATGAGATAAATGAAATACTGATTTATTGTTGCAGTAACTTATTAACCTAAATATATTCTGTTATGGTAGCAGTGCTTAGTTTAAAATTTTTATTATCATAATTGCATTCTAGAATTTCATTTGAGATAATTTTTATATGTTTTATTTCAGATTTATTTTTAAGGCTTACATTATTTATTTTTGAAACTGTATATATAGTTTTTGTTTAAAAACTGTCATACATAATTTTATTCTAGGCTTTAGGTACTAAGCTATAAGGCTCTTTGGGGAGCCTTAGATTTTTCATTTATGGCCTCCATTTGTAGCAAACTCTTTGTAGCAGCCTCTCTAAAACTCTCTACTGATTCAGGTCCTGGAAGAGAACTACAAAGTCCTAAATATATTAAAACATGATTTGAGAGAAATAGCTATCAGAATGCCTCATATAATGTACAGTTATAATTAACTCCGCTGTTGGAAATTATGATACTAAACAATCAGAAGTTAAGTAATATTCAGTATTTGTTCAAAGTACACAAAGCAATGGCACATTCTACCAGACTAAAGCTCAAAAATGGATATAAATTTTGACACTTAGCAAGCTAAAAGGATAATTATTTGAAAATACACTTACTGGAAACATTCCATTCCATAAGTGAGGTGCTCTTATCCAATGTGTACACTACATTAGGGTTTATTAAAACCATTCATGTTCTAGATATATATTGATTTCTTTATGAGTGTGGGTTATGGACTTGTGTGCTGAATGTTTGCTTAGATGGCTCTAATTCTTTATTTGCAGTCTTACTTTTTCTTTAAGTGCATTCATGCTTTACATCATGAATTGGTCCAAAATAAGCTAGTAATTGTTAAACCCTTTTGTGTCTTTAGTTGCTAAGACCATTTCTTCTTTTGCTTTTCAGAGCCCCCTATGGGAAGTCAGTGGATATGTGGTCAGTGGGCTGTATTCTTGGAGAGCTTAGTGATGGCCAGCCCTTATTTCCTGGAGAAAGTGAAATTGACCAACTCTTTACTATTCAGAAGGTGCTAGGACCACTTCCATCTGAGCAAATGAAGCTCTTCTACAGTAACCCTCGTTTCCATGGGCTCCGGGTAAGAGGCTTTGCTAAAATCCAAAATGGAATCAATCTGGCAGCATTTCACTTGCTGTTCATTGCACAATGGCATCCTAAGCTATGCATTGCACATTCCTCCCTTCCCATCACAGCAGTTTTAATCCTCACTATACTGACTCTTATACAGTATTTGTGAAATTAAAAAAAAATAGTCACAATTCTCAAGTAGGAGTTGCTAATGCTTCTTTTCTAATATGTAAAGTTTGAGTTTTCAAAATCATTTTATCATGTACATCATTATATTCCAAACTTTCATTTTACACTCTTTATTCAAACTATTAAGCATCTCCAAAGTATAGAAATGTGCGAGTAGCTGCTGTTTACTTAGGAAACTTGGTTTGTGCTGACTTGAAGGCAGCCATGAATTCTTGTATTCTGCAGATATTTCCTGTGCATTGACAGTGAAACATTAAATCTTTGTAGAAGTCAGAAGCCTTGTTACCTTTGTGTAAGACTTGTTTGCTGAGAATATAATGAAAAACATTTTTGAAGTCATAAACTTTGCTTAAATGAGGAGTGTGTAAGTGCCAGAGGTACATCATCGGAATGACGAGTGATGTATAGAATTCTCCTTATTTCCATCTACCCACAAAAGCAGTTTTAAAGTTTTGAGCCAACACATCAATTTGTAGTCATTGTAGAAACTATCAAATAATTTCATCATCCCATCTTTTATTTTCTTTTCCAATGCAAGTGTATGATTCTTAAACTATGCTCCTATCTTTTTAAATCTATTTTTTTATTCTTTAAAAATGTTGGATATTCATATACTGTATTTCAATCATGTCCAACTCCAACTCCTTCTAGCGTCCCCTCACCTCACCTTCCTCTAAGCTTTCTGTCCTCCATTATTTTTATCCCTGTTGTTATTAAAAAACCAGCGTCTAGTAAGTGCTCCCCATGTATGTATGAGTGACCTACCAGCAGCTATGTCGGCAAAGGAAAATGACTTTTCTTTCCTAAGCAACCATCAACTAACATGGTATGACAAAGTCAAGGTGTTGTCTTGCCATTTGCAAAGCCCTTTGGTTTTTATCTTTGACTTTCTGGACCTCAGTTAGCTTTTGTTTGAGAGCACTACTGCTTACATGCACATGCGTAACACAGTCTCGGCTCCTGCTGAGCCCAGCCCACTTGGAAGAAATGAACCCACTGAGACACACACAGTTCTTCACACCCCTCTCTCCTTTATGCTCTCATGTCCTCTTCCAAATGTGCCTAAGTTGCTTCAGATTTGTTTTTCCTTTTATCTTTGCTTCTATTACCCAAAAAAAAAAAAAAAAAAAGCCAAAACCAAACCAAAACAAAAAACAACCATTGATTGGGTTATAAATAGCATGTAATTCAACAAATTAATTTGACAGTTATGGAACATTTCTCATCCTAGATGCTGAAAATGTGGCAACAAATAGAATTTGCTCTTGGTCTATCAGATAGACAAATATATTCACAAGTAAAATAAAGATAGTCCTAATTACTGAATTTCTGTTTCACTGAGAATCATTCCGTACTCCCTGCCATCACCTGTGAGGCCCTGCATGGCTGGGGCCCTTCTGTTACCTGACCTTGTCTCATACCTGTCTCCATACACCTGCCTTCAGAGTCTCACCACGCTTGCTTGTTCTTTGACCTCTATAGGCATCCCAAGGTTTTCATACTTTCTGAACTTAGGACTAAGGTTTCTTCTCCCGGGAGCATTCTTACCTTGCATGATCTTTCCTTCTACTGTAATATCAACCCAAGGAGAATCTCCTCTCATACAGCTCCTTCTTACCCACCCCGACTTTGTTTTCTATGCTTTTAGTTAGCATATAGAATAATTTTCATTACATTCATACATGCATATTATTGTATCTAACTTTTATTCACAGTCCTCATTGCCCTCATTCCTCCTTCCCTCTCTTGCCAGTCCCTTTGACATCCCCCTAAAAATAGTCTCTCTCTTTCTCTCTCTCTCTCTCTCTCTCTCTCTCTCTCTCTCTCTCTCAGACACACACTCACTCACACACATCTAGATACTGCATCGGAGACAAAAGCATGTGATATATCCTTTCTTTGTTCACTACTTTGGCTCAACTCATCTCCCCCTCTATCCAGACGGCTTCCTTCTGCCTCAGAGGGAAATCTGCATTGCATGTATGAGAGGAAAGCTTGTACTTACTTTCTTCAGTGTGGCTTATTTTGTTTCACATAGTTATCTTCAGCTCATCTATTTCTCTCCAGCTGACGTGGTTTCCTTTCTATTGATGACTGAATGAGATTCCATTGTGCTTTTATGTCACCTTCTCTTTATCTGTTCATCTTTGTTAGGCATCCAGGCTGGATCCATATCTTAGCTATTGTGAATACTGGATGTTCAAATAAGTCTGTGGTATGCCATTGTCAATTCCTTTTGGGCATATACATGTTTTTTTAAGTTAGGAGTTTGCCTTGTCTTCTTTCTTTCGTTCGTTCTTTCTTTCTTTCTTTCTTTTTTTCTGGTTTTTCAAGACAGGGTTTTCTTTGTGTACCCCTAGCTGTCCTGGAACTTACTCTATAGACCAGGCTGGCCTCAAACTCAGAAATCTGCCTCTGCCTCCCAAGTGCTGGGATTAAAGGCATGCACCACCACTGCCCAGCTGGTCATTTCTTTTTATTTAATTTTTTTTTTTTTTTTTTTTTTGGTTTTTCGAGACAGGGTTTCTCTGTGTAGCCCTGGCTGTCCTGGAACTCACTTTGTAGACCAGGCTGGCCTCGAACTCAGAAATCCGCCTGCCTCTGCCTCCCGAGTGCTGGGATTAAAGGCGTGCGCCACCACGCCCGGCTATTTAATTTTTTATATTTTTTAAAATTATAATGTGATTGCATGGTTTACCCCTTCCCATTCTTCCTTCCAAATCCTCCCATGTAGGTGTCCTTCTGAGCTTTCTCTCTCTCTTCTCACTCTCTCCCCTCCCTCTTTCTCTTTTTGCTTTTCAAGCAGGGTTTCTCTGTGTGTCCTGGAACTCACTCTGTAGAGCAGGCTGGCCTTGAACTCAGAGACCTGCCTGCCTCTGCCTCCCAAGTGCCGAGATTAAAGGTGTGCACCACCACTGCTCAGTCAAAAAATATTCCATCTATGACCTGCTCACTCTATATACTCTTACTTGTATGTATTATGTTTTCTAGGCTGGCTGTTAGGTGTTAGATAACCAATTATGTGTGCTTATCTGGGTAAAACTATTTCTCCTACTCTCAGCATTCCTTAGTTACCTATAGTTCCTTGTGTAGGGTTGAGGTGATAAAAGCTTTTCATGTCCAATTTAGCATGTCTGTTGGTGTCCTCCTTATTCACCTTATGTTTGGACAGTCATGTTGATGAGGGTTTGTGTGTGTAGCTTCTGACATTCCTAAGAGACACAATCTCACAGCAAACTCCCTGTCCTGGTCCATTTTGTTTATTGTGGTTTTTCTAAGAGTTTTTAGCTTTCAGGATTAACTCTTCAATAAAATGTTCTTCCTGAGGAAAGAAAAGAAGGATATGTAGTACAATAATATAAAACAGTGATTCTTAGCCACCCTAATGCTGTGGCCCTTTAATACAGTTCCTTATGTTGTGGTGACCTCCATTCAGAAATTTACTGTTGTTGCTACTTCATAATTGAAATTGTGTTACTATTATGAATCACAATGTTAATATCCGATATGGATACCTTATATATGACCCCCTTAAAAGGGTCACTCAATCCCCAAGGGGGTTGTGAGCCACAGGTTGAGACACTGATATACAAACAAAGTCTTAATTAAAATTTATTGGTGGAGGGTCTTTTATCATGGTATGACAGGTGTCGCTCCCTCTCCGCTGATAGGTAACGCTTCAGTAGCATCAAAGGGAACTTCTGCAGCTCCCGTGAGAGAGGTACTTTGTTTTGGAAAGAGTGTGCCTTTGGATCACAGGCTTAGATGCAAATAGTACTCTACTCCTTAATTATGTAGCTTTCCTTGAACCACTTATTTGAACTTTCTGATCATTTTCCTTATCTCTTTAATGGAAAGATAATAATACTTAAAATGCCTTGCACAGCATTGCATCGCTGTTTTTCTTTCAAAGTTGAGTTCAAGATCCCCATAGGTTCTTCTGGGGCCACAGAGTCTGGCTGTGTCCTCATACCCAAGCCCTTCCTGCCTCATCCTCTTCAGTGCCACCTTGCCAGGCTTTAGCTTCTCATTTGTAGATGCACCGTTCATCAATTCCTTTTCAACCAGACAGCACATTTCTCAAGTTTGTTTCTTGCCTGACCCAATATAATGTGGGGATGGTAACACAAATATTTATTAATATCTTGTTTGATGTTACTACATAATTAGTCCTTCAGTCCCTTTATTCGGCATATTTAAGGATTTCCATACTTTGAAATGTTTCTATGTTAGCCTAAAAGAAATATGCATTGCAAGCAACCAGCACTGAACATTTGGGAGGTGTATGAGTGAATATGTTCTGCCAGCATCTTACTCAGTGCTCCAGTACACTCAAGATCCTGTCAAATAGACTGGTACAAAGGACACAACATCAAAATAAGCTTCAACCCCTCTTTACTTAAAAATGAATTTGTTGGTCTAGGTGTCTATATTTGCCCTTGGTTACAACTTTAAGACTTGATAAACATATCATTAGAAGAGTATATTAAAAAACAATAATAGAACAAAGGCCTAAATTTAGTATTTCAAATAGTCTTTCAGGTTCTGGCCCCTTGCTGCCTTTTTTCTTTCTTATGTCTCAATTTCAGGAGTAAGTTACAAATTCTTATGGAAAAGCCAAGACATTTTTATATAATATAATATCATGGCCCTTCTGTTAGTTCTTCAGTCTGGCAGTATTTGTCTATAAATTATTTCAGAACAACTTTGTGTAAGCATACATGATTCAAGTTATATAGACTCAGACTTTTATTCATTTTACAAGCTTCAGTGTTCTCTGTCTAACTTTAGGTATCATTTTTCACCTGTGTGTTTTCCCACTATTTAATACTTAGTCAATCCTATTAATCGATAACCTAAAATATATAGACACCAAAAGTTATGTATAAATAGTAATTTAATTTGGATTGACACTAGGGCAATGATTTCTGTCCAGATGTTGTCTTGTTTAACTCTCACAAACATATGTACACATATCCTTCCTCAAATGCTAACATTCATGCTATGTTGTTCTTACAGTTCCCAGCTGTTAACCATCCTCAGTCATTAGAGAGAAGATACCTTGGAATTTTAAATAGTGTTTTACTTGACCTAATGAAGGTAAGAAAAGTATGCTTGTAAAAAAAGAGTCCTTTGGTTTATGGATGCTCCTCTGCAGACTTCTTAGCATGCTTTTATGAATTAAATGTCTTCTTAGTACATGATTAATGGGGAGTATGTCATGTTAAAAGGCATGTAATTTGTTTATAATTGCAACAGGAATCTGGTTTTGTCTCAGACCATCTAGAGAGGAGCATGTAATCCCTAAATTACTTTCCTAAAATGGGCAGAATAATGAATATCTGTTGGTACTCAAGAACTACTCAGGCATAGGTTTTAAAACAAATCTTAAAGTGAATGTTATAAGACAAAAGACTGTATAATTATTTCTATATAACATTGACTCTATATTGTCTATACAGTTTGAATCAGTGAACCTTTTGTTTTTTGTTGTCTGACTCTGCCTCTTCTCCACAAGGCAGGTTGCTGTTTCTGACTTTTCTTTAGATGTATCAGGATCACCACTAACATCCTGATACATCTGAGTGTTCCTCCTCATGTTAACCTTTCTGTCAAAAGATATTCTACTCCAAACTACTAGAAATATCCCTTAAATTCTTTTTGTAAAAGATTTGTGTGTGTGCGTGTGTGTGTGTTTTCTGCGTGTCTGCCTGTACACCATATCATGCAGTACTCATGGAAGCCAAAAGAAGGCATCAAGTGTCCTGAAACTGGAGCTACAGGCTGTTGTGAGCTATCATGTGGGTGCTGGGAATCAAACCCAGATCCTCTGGAAAAGCAGCCAGTGCTTTAACTGCTGAGTTCTCTCTCTAGCCTCAAAATTCTATTTTAAAGATTTTCTTGCTGGGCATGGTGATACATGCTTATAATGTCAGCATTTGAGAGGCTGAAATGGGAGGACTGCTCTAAGTTTGAGGGTAGCTAAAGGTACCAAGACTCTGTCTAAAAAATTAAGCAAGGAAACAAAGATTCTCTACCTCAGTAGACAATGGTCCCTTGAGTCAAAACTATTTTTTTACATTCTCCCAGTTTTCATTTCAGGAAGTAAATGTACAGGCAAGTATTGATTGTTTCAGGATGGAACATCAATGGTTGCTTATGGATTAGTTTGCTTTATGTCCATTTGTTAAGCTGTCATATGTACAAAGGCTATACTGTTTGTAGAAAGTTTAAAAGACAGATTTAGCACAGTGGCAAGTTTACTGAGCTGCGTTCTTAAAACTTTGCTGTGTTTTAGGGTATGTTCACCTGTGTCCCAGGGAACAGTGTAAATAGGTGTGGAGGAGGGTCTCTGACATTAGGGAAAGATACTGTGAGATTTCAGAAATCTCAGTAAAGCCTCAACATTTCCCTAATTTAATTAAAATCAAACCCTACGTTGTATGAAACTCTAATGAAGCGCTGATGTTATTAGCACAGATTGAGAACTGCCATTTTTTTTAATGAACCCTCAACACTCTTTAGGTTTAATTAGACAGAAATTACTAGGTAAATCAGTTGGGTTTTGCCAGTACCTTCTTTCATGTAGTCAATACTTAATCAATCTGGGCCTTACTCATATAGTAATTTTAAAAATGCTTAAGTTAAATTGCAAAAGTTTTTTTCATAAAGTGAAAAGAATGGGATATAAAAACATGTATATATCATGAGCCAGGTATTATAGAAGAAAGACTATATATGGTATTCACAAGCAGAGCTAGAAAACCTCCTACCAAGAGGACTATGATTATGAGATTGTGGGTGTTTTTATTAAGTTATTTATTTACTTTACATCCCCTACTGATGCTTCCCCTCTATCCCTCTCCTTCCTGTCCATCCCTCTAACCTCCCTCCCTTCTCTTCAGAAAAAGGAAGGCCTCCCATGGATTTTAACCAGCCCTGGCATATCAAGTTTCAGTAAGACTAGACACATCTTCTATTGAAGCTAGACAGGGCATCCTAGTTAGGGGAAAGGGATCCAAAGGCAGGCAGGATATTTAGAGACAGCCCCTGCCCCTGTTTTAGGAGTTCCATATGAAGACCCAGCTTTACCGCTCTTACATATTTGCAGAGGTCCTATGCTGTGGACTGGACTCAGTTGGTCCCTCAACCTGAAATCAGGGTCCCAGTACTCAGTTGGGCAGGGAGTTGGAGAATGACAAACAGACATAGACACAAGGGAGTATTGTATCTGAATGTAATTTCTCAAAATGAGCATCAAACTTATATTACAGAAGAAAACAAAGAAGTTAGATGACACATCAGCCAAGGTACATTGAAGTTATCCTATGTATAATGACACAAAACAGAGAAATGCATATATAAAGGACTAGCAGGAACCAGGCAGTGACTACAACTGAGATAAAAACTGGCCCTATCTAAAGTCAGCTATTCTAGGAGCCGGGTGAGGATTTCACACCCTAGTCACAATTTATGCTATTCCTCTGAGCCTTGTGAAAGCTTGCACTAGGGGGTTTTGCTCTCACTAACTTTTTCATGAATAATGCAATACTCTAGTTCCTCCTTAAACCACAACCCTCCCTCTTCCTAGGCCATTTTAAATTCCTGCATATGGGAGTGACTTGGCTGCTATTTTAAGTATTGTAGGGAACCTCCAGGAGACCAGTTTCCATGAAACTTTTTTGCTTCAGGACTGTGACCAAACTTTTGGACTTGTCATTTAGACTCCACTGGAGTGGGTGTGGCAGTCCTAGGTCTATTCCATATATAATCTCTGGCAATTCAGTCTCTATGAGCTCCTATGAGCTCAGGTTAGTAGATTCTATAGGTTTCCTTGTGATGTCCTTGACCCCTTTGGTTTCTTCAATCCCTCTGCTCCCTCTTCCACAAGATTCCCCAAGTTCCACATAATGTTTGGCTGTGGGTCTCTGCATCAGTTGCTGGGTGAAGCCTCTCTGATGACAGTTATGCTAGGCAGAATATCATTAAAAGTGTCAGGGTTTGGCTCTCTCCCATGGCATGGGTCTCAATCTGGCCCAATCATTGTTTGGCTCTTCCCTCAAATTCTGCTCCATCTTGTAGGCAGCACAAATTGTGGGTCTAAAGTTTTGTGTCTGGGTTGATGTCCTAGTCCCTCCATTGAAGTCTTGCCTGATTACAGGAGATGGTCAGTTCAGGCTCTGTATCCCCCACTGCTAAGAGTTTTAGCTAGGGTCAACCTTATAGATTCCTAAGAGTTTCCATTTTCCTAGGTTTCCATTATCCCAGAGATGCCTCCCAAAACCAGTTGTCTCTCCCATTACTCTCTCCTCCATCCTCCCCCAACCTTATCCTCCCTGTTCTCATCCCCATCCCCTCCCCTTCCCTCCCTCCAGCCACCCTAATTGTGATTTTGATGTTTTTTTTTTTCCCCCTGAGCTATTGTTGCTAGGTATTTTGCAGTGACTGTATATTTCTCTTCTAGGAAGTAAAGATAAGATTTTTGGTAGAGTTTAAATTCAACTTTGTTCTTTCCATTCCTAAATTTTTATTTCTCAAGAATTTACTGAAGTTGGACCCAGCTGACAGATACTTGACAGAGCAGTGTTTAAATCATCCTACATTTCAGACTCAGAGACTTTTGGACCGGTCTCCTTCAAGATCAACAAAAAGGAAACCTTATCATGTGGAAAGCAGCACCCTGTCTAATAGGTAAATATTCCTTCCCTTCTAAGGTGATACAAATGCACGCTTGGTCTCAGAAGTGGGTGGAGGAGGCGGCTGCTAAAATTATGCAATTAAAGAAAAGAAGGAAAGCCCTCATTATTCAAAAATATCTTCCTCATACTTATTACATGATTCAGAACTATAATTAATGAGTTGTGTGGGACTATTAAAGACTTTATTATTTAACAGTATATGATGAAAACCTATGTATTCCCTTGGAAAGGTAGCATTGAGTTAGCAACTCTGGAGGTTTCCAGCATCACAGACAACATTAAGACCTAGCAGATTTTGTGTAAATGACTAGAGGAAGAGAGTTCCTGGAAGGAAAAGAAGATACTGAATGTGTATGTGGGGAACTGAGCCAAGGCAGCCTTTTTAGAAGGGTTTTGTGATTGTATTGATCTTTCCCTTCAATCACTGAGTTCAGAACTGACCTTCTTTTATAAAAATAAGCATAGGGAAATAGTGGTCAATAATTAAAAGTAGTACATTTTAAAATAGGTTTTTGAACATAATATTTTACAATATTTGTTTCTTGCCTGAGCATACCTATAATCCTAGCATTGAAAAACTCCATTGGGTAGTCAAACAGGCTTCAGGGTTTACTCAGTTCCTCCTGAGTGCCAATCATAGGCCCATCTGGCTGAAAACTTTTCTTGAATCAATCACTCAATCTCTGTCTCTGTCTCTCTTTCCTTTCCTCTCTCTCTCCCTCCCTCCCTTTCTCCCCTTTATCTCCCTTTTACCCTTGTTCTTCCTCCTCCCCTCTATTGGATTTATTGTGTCCTGACATTCCCCAATTCTATTGCTGCATTTATAGGAGAATGGTGTTCCTTCATCTTCCACAACACAGCTTTGGCATCTGATGATTTTTATATATGGGATTTAGAAATAGTTTATTTCACTGAGGAAATGAAAAGCAATGAACCTTTTAAAATTTTAATACTACCCCCCATACACACACACACACACACACACACACACACACACACAATTTTCCCTTCTGTATGTGGAAAATTAGATTCCAATTTTGAAAGGTCAGGACCTAGCACTTTTCTGCTTACTCCTTGGCACTTGGCTGGCTGACATTTTTCTCGTATCTTTGCTGGGGTTACACCAAGCTTGGTTCATGAGTTTTAGTCTCCCTTCTACTTGAATTGCCACATGACTTCTCTAATTTAGCTTTACAAAGTAAATTATCCTAATGATGTAAAAAGTTTGGTAGACCAATGATAAATCTGTGAGTTGTACTGTAGTCATCAGTGATATAACCTGTAGTCTGAAAGGAGGCCTATGGTGAGTCTCACAGAGACTAACTTGATAGGAATTGTGAGTAAATAAAAATTTCTGAAAGGATTCATTTTTAGGTCTTGGTGATATTTTAAATATATCAAAGGGAAAGTCCTAAGAGTTTGTAATTTTTAGTAATCTTCTATCATCTGAGGCCTTTACCCCACTATTGCCTTGTCCAGTATTTACTCCACAGAAGCCTATCTTGCCAGGGATGTGAATTCTAGCTGGTATCTCCCCACAGGGTTTCTAAGACAATTTTTTATATGTTTACAACACCATATCTGTTGGTTCCTACTCACATACTCCTGTGCCTTGTCCCTGGAGAGCACACTGTCACCCCACATCATTTTCTCTCCAGAAGCCAGTGAACTCAGTCATTACTTCAGGCTTGTCACCTTCAGACTCCTCTGAGGTTACTTTCATGGTATGGTGTGATGCCATTTTGACTGTGCTGGCCCCTCTCAATGATCCTGCTTTACCACTCGCCACATATGAAAATAGTTTTGTGCCTGTCTCCATTTATTCATTGGTTTATGGAATGTTCCAGGCTGGCCATGCCCTCTTCAGCCTCCAGCTGAATTATCTTTCAGCTAGGATTATAGGGTTGTGCCTGGCTATTTTCACTTTTAAACTTATTTTGAGTATATGTATTAACTGTCTATCCATTTATCTACTCTGACAACCATATGAAAGTGGTTCTTAGCCATACAGTCATGTCCACATGAAATCCCAGCCCTCAGGAAGTGGAGGCAGGAAAATCTGGAATCCAAGGCCAGCCTTGAGCAAGTTTGAGGCTAATGTAGACTACATGAGGCCCTCTCTCTAAAACAAGCAAGTGATTGAGTGATTCATACATTAATTTGTTTTCAATGGTTAGCAGCTTAACACAGATTCTTGGGAGTTGTGTGTCAAAGAGATCTATGAAATTTTCAAAGCTGCTTTTTATTGTGCTCTGGCAGAGCTCCAATGTGAAGATGATGTGATGCCCTTTCTACATATGAATTATTATATGTCTAAATCTCAGTAGCTTGCAGTTAACCCTCAGATGGAAACACAGAGAGGAACTGCTTAGGATACACATAAATACATATTATATAATGCATACATACATGATGAATCTGAACCTTTATCAGCTGTTTCCACCTTAACTTTATAGCTTCCTTTCTCTTCTATTGCTGTGACTAGATAAGATCACAGTAGGTTTGTGTAACAGTAATTCCAATGGTTCTAGAAGCTCTAGCAACTTCCTTCACTCTTTTCTATCCCCTCCTGGTCCTTATTTATGGCTAAAGCATTTCTGTCATTGCTATACCTTCATCTGCAGAGGAAAGGGAGAAAATATGATATCAGGGAAAACTAGAGTTTGGCACAAGAAGCCCTGTGGAAGAATTGAACTAGGACCTGAGTCAGGGCATGTGGCCAGGAAGAAACAGGGAAGTCTACCTCCACCCCCCACCCCCAACCTTCTTCTCCCTTTTCCTGTGCTACTTCTTTCTCCTGTTCAACTCTACCAGAAGATAGCCAGCTAGAAACCTGAGGGACATAGTCTCCTGTGGTCTTAAGGCCCATGACTGGAGACAGTATTGAGAGTAGCCAACATATTTACTCAGAGCTATCTGATCTATCTGTGTATACGATTATATATCATAATTGAGTTTTTGAAAAGTGCTGACATATTTTGGTTGCCAAGATATAAATAATCAGGCAGCTCTGATGCCTATGGGGTAGGTAGACTGGCTGGATGCTGTTGTTGGATGGAGACCACTGCTAAGCCGTTCTAGCATTAGAGCAGGTGGAGCTCAGAAAAAGGTTGTTGTCTACAAGCAGGACCATTATCTTGTCAGTTATAACTAGTCAGCCCTAGTTATACTCTGTTTGAGATCAAAGTATCCAGAGCCTGGTGCCTAGTAACTCATGATGTTTTATACAGGTTACCAATCTTAAGGAGAAAGAACAGCTGGGCTGGAGAGATAGCTTGACTGTTAAGGTCTAGGTTCAAAAATCAAAAACATAATTTATTTCTTAGCCAATTAGGGAAATGTCCACTAGTTATCTAGTTAGGACATACAGAAGGATCATCCAATAAGACCTAGCCACTTTCCTTTGACTACTACAAAAAGAACTTCTCCTTCATCTGAACACTAGATTCTCTCTGCCCAGGAGTTTGCCCAGTATACTCTATGCAATATATCTCAATAAACCACCCTTTCTTTCTACCCCCTACTGTGTATGTATGTGTCTGATAAATTATTTTACCATCTTTGTAATCAGTGTCACAGATCCTATCATGCATGCACTGCACTTTATTGATCTGGACATATGTTCTGTATAACATTTAACAAAACAAATGTAATTTACCTTTGTAATTCCTTTCTAAATCTGGGGAAATGAGGAGGCATAGTTTTGTTGCCATTTTTATTAAATAGCAATAACAGCCCAAAAGGACTTTTCTTCCAAATAGTCTGTGATGGAAAAAAAAATCTTCAAATCAATTGATTTTCAATAGTAGCAATACTTGCAATGTTTTCTAAATTCACAGTAAAAACAATTGGATAGATCATTCCTAACTCTGAAACCTATGTCAAGCCACAATCTCATCCTTTGTTAAAACAAGCTGTCTTTTCTAGAATGCCATTTGTGGCTTTCAAACTGAAGACAAGGTTTCTCTCTGGGCAACTATTTGTATATTACACTAGGGTAGGAAATGAAGCTTCGAGTCCTAAAGAAGTGCTCAGTCACTTTGGAATAATGAAGTGTGAAATGAAGAAGTGACTAAAGTGTGCCTTTTACCAAGCAATTAGCACTTAAGACTCTGTGTTCCAGTATAGGATTCCTGTTTAGTTTACACAGAAATATCTAAACAGTTAGTGATGCATTTCTGTTTAATGTACAAGGAGCTATCTCAAGAGGCCAACGTAATTGCCACTTCTCTAAGGCATAAACACAGATCATCATGTTTTCCAACAAACCTCACTAGTCAGTTCACATTTTTCTCAGAGTGTCATTTTCTTTACATCACTAGAATTCTCCCTCATTGACTCTACAGGCTAAAGAGATGTTGGCATGTGTGTGTAACTACTGTGAATGTGTATCTGAAGCAGCCTATAGGTTTTACAAAGAATGTGAAGTTCAAGGAACACAGTAACCTTCAAATCTAAGTGTTGCCTCCTGACATTCAAACAGAAAAAGGGATTGTCAGCGTCAGCAGTCTGCTAGCTCTCTTACTCGTACTAGCTATTCTGTACCAGGCAGTCGTAGCCAAAGCATACTTTACCTGACTCTGCATCAGCGACTGTGTTGGCAGCCAGCAAGTTAGACAAGCATTTAAGGATGCCAAAACATCTTCATCAGGAAGTGATTTATCTCATTCAGTGACTTAGTCTGAGAAACATGCCTCTTATTGAGAGGGACACATTTGAGTTAGTGATTTTGTCATTTGAGTGCCTGCTTTTTTTGCTTTTTAGAAAAGTCTCACTCTCTCTCTCTCTCTCCCTCTCTCTCCTTTAATCAAAACACTGCTATTATTTCATCCTTTTATTCCTTCCAACAAATTTCTTCCCAAGTCCTGAGCCTAGCCTAGTGCATATAACTAGGGTTGCCTTCATGAACACATAAGAGGTTGTTGAGTGGAAGCAATGTATCAGTGGCTACACCACTAAAGAATATGACTACCTCTCTCTCTCTCTCTCTCTGCAACTTTTAAGTTTCTGTATAGCTCCTCTGGGAGGGTAGAGCCTTGGGTCTCCTGAATTCAGGATAGAGCATTGATGGGCCCAGTCTTGTGCAAGGAACCACTCCTGCGGTGAAGATAACAACCGTGTCAGATCCAGACAACAGCAGCCCTTCCCATTCTCCAGCTCTTAAATTCTTTATACTCCTTCCTTCCCTGAGCCATACAGGTGTTTTAAGAATGGTCTCGTTTAGTTTACTGTGGGTTTGCTTACCTGTTTTAAACATTATACTGTTTGCCTCCTATTGAAGGGAACTGATCTGCATCTTTTGTTTGAAACATAGAAACCAATCCACCAAGGGTGCTGCCTTACAGACTCACCACAGATCCAACAGCAAGGACATTCAGAACTTAAGTGTGGGTCTGCCCAGGGCTGAGGAAGGCCTGCCTGCAAACGAAAGCTTCCTCAATGGAAACCTTGCTGGAGCAACTCTCAGCCCAATGCACACCAAAACCTACCAAGCAAGCACCCAGCCCGGGTCTTCTAGCAAAGATCTCACAAACAACAACATACCACACCTTCTCAGTCCAAAAGAAGCCAAGTCCAAAACAGAGTTTGACTTCAATATTGACACAAAGCCTTCAGAAGGTCCAGGCACAAAGTACCTCAAGTCCAGCACCAGATCTCAGCAGAACAGGCACTCATTCATGGAAAGCTCCCAGAGCAAAGCTGGGACCCTGCAGCCCAGTGAGAAGCAGAGTCGGCACAGCTATATTGACACCATTCCCCAGTCCTCCCGGAGTCCATCCTACAGGACCAAGGCCAAAAGCCATGGGGCGTTGAGTGACTCCAAGTCTGTGAGCAACCTTTCTGAAGCCAGAGCCCAAATCACAGAGACTAATACCAGTAGATACTTCCCATCCAGTTGTTTGGACTTGAACTCTCCCACCAGCCCAACCCCCACCAGGCACACTGATACGAGAACTTTGCTCAGCCCTTCCGGTCGAAATAATCGAAATGAAGGCACTCTGGACTCACGGCGAACCACCACCAGACACTCAAAAACCATGGAGGAGTTGAAGCTGCCTGAACACATGGACAGCAGCCATTCACATTCACTGTCTGCACCTCATGAATCATTTTCTTATGGGCTAGGCTACACCAGCCCCTTCTCCTCTCAGCAGCGTCCTCACAGGCATTCCATGTACGTGACCCGGGACAAAGTGAGAGCAAAAGGCCTTGATGGAAGCTTGAGCATAGGACAAGGAATGGCAGCCAGAGCCAACAGTTTGCAGCTCTTATCACCCCAGGTACCGCTTGGCATTTTGGTCTATCTATCGGCTTATCTTGGGAAAGGGTTACAAGGAATATTTATAAGGTTGCTATACAGTTCTCCCTACTACAATCAGCCTGACATTCATTGGACAGTGAAGGAAAGCACTCTTTGGATTATTTCTGTTAAAAATAATCACAATTTAGCTGTGTGTGGTGACATAGATACAGGCATGTCCTAGCACTTGGGAAGCAGAGACAGGTAGATCTTTGTGGGCTCCAGGCTAGCCAGGGCTATACAGTGAAACCCTGTTTCAAAAAATAATATTTGTAGTAATTTAATATTTGTAGTATTTTTAAATGTTCATTTCTGACATATTTTTGATGACTGACCATTTATTGAAATTAGCAATATGGACTAGCTCTTACTTATTTCAAAATGTTTTTGTCTGATCTTCCTAAACCACATTTGTTTAAACTTTTTTTCCAATACCAAGCATTTTTCTATTAATCACTTTACTTGTTTACATTTCAAATGATACCCCCTTCCCAGTTACCCCTCCATAAACCCCCATCCCATCCCTCCTCTCCCTCTCCCCTTTGCTTCTATGAGGGTGCTCCTCCACTCATTCACCACTCCAGCATCCCCCCATGCTGGGGCACCAAGGGCCAGACAAGGCCATCCTCTGCTACACTTGTATCTGGAGCTATGAATCCCTCCATGTATACTCCTCGGTGGGTGGTCCAGTCCCTGGTTCTCCAGGTAGTCCAGCCTTTTATTACTGTTCTTGCTATGGGGCTGCAATCCCCTTCAGCTCCTTGGGTCTTTCCCCTAACTCCTACATTAGGGTCCCCAGGCTCAATCCCATGGTTGGCTGTAAGTATCTACATCTGTATTGGTCAGGTGCTGGTAGAAGCTCTCAGGGAACAGCCATACCAGGACCCTGTCAGGAAGCACTTCTGATACCAAGTATCTTAACTGAATTTAATGCTTTAAAATTTTTTTGTAAACTAGATAAGTTTAACTTCAGGCTAGAGTAAATGATACTTGCCCACCCAGTCTCTAATATTTTTAAAGATTTTTAAAATTATGTACATATCTGTCTGTATCTTAAGTATGAGCACATAAGTATAGGTACCTAAAGAAGCTACATACCTTTGAAGCTAGAGCTATAGGAATTGTGAGCTGCCTGACATGGGTTCTAGGAACCAAATGCAGGTCCTCTGCAAGGACAGTACATGCTTTTAACTGCTGAGTGACCTCTCTGGCCCCTTGGGTTTTTAAATTAAGTATGTATGTTATGTATGAATAACATGAGGCAAGGGGTGTACATAGACATGCACATGAAAGGGTGACTTTGTGCAACTGGCTCTCTCCAGTCATCTTTATGAGGGTTTTAGAGATCTAACTCAGGTCATCAGGTTTGCATGCTAAGCAGTTTACCTGCTAACCTACAAAATCATTAAGGCCTACATTACTAGAGCACTGGCTATGAATAGGCATAGAGAACAGGGAGAGGTCACCATGAGCAGGAATAGTCTGAAATGGCTTCGGTGCAGCTAACAGCCTGACCTGTGCAGACAGATGAAGAATGAAGCTGGGCTAAGCACCACAAGAAACCTTGATTGGGAAGATGAAATTAAAGTGTCCCTGTCGTTTTGAAGTATGTTAAACTGAGAGGGGACACTTGGCAACAAATGATTTGTTCTAATTCTGTAAACCTGGACACTGGTAACCATGCAGAGGTGTGCTTGCGTGTTGAAAGAAAGATAATGGAAGCAATCCTGTCAGTCCAGCATAGGCCCTGTTGGAGGCTCTCAGAGGAGGGAGAGTCTGAGCAGATCCTTATGGGAAGGTTGAGATTTCCCTTGGGGAGGAAAGTGAGAGCAGCAGGAAAGAGGACTAAAAAGAGGGAAAGTATTCCAGGAAGACATGATGCTCCATGGGTCCCAACTGGCTTCCCATTGGTGGAATGAAAATGTAAGAGCTGAGCAATTCTCACATGAGCTGAGGACCATATTCCGAGTGGATCCCAAGGACTGTGCAGTAGATGCAACCAGACTTGCCAATTGCACTGTTGAAGGATTTCTTTCCGAGAGTTTCTTTCCTAAGAGGTCCATTTTGGAATTGGGATGGGGATTTTTAAGCTCCATAATTCAACATTATCTCTCTCTGTTGGGACTCATAGGAGATAGGTAATCTGCCCAACTTTCCCCAGCTGCTAGTTTAACGTAGAACTGGGATTCTAAGGCAATCTATAGATCCCCAAGTATAAAATGGTGGCAAGATGGCCTGGTCCCCAGTTAAAGATGGGGCAGGAGGTATTTGCAGGGGCTTTAAATGGAGTTATAGGAATGGTTGGAAGGAGTCCTGAGAACTCACTATAGAGATAAGAGAACCCAGAGTGTCTAGAAACATCTCTAGGGCCTGCTCACTGCCTGTAGAAGAGAGTTGGAGATCAAAACCAAGCAGATTGTTGTTGGCATTGAGGCAAGGGTTAAACAAAAGAAAAACGAAAGGCAGCCTCCCTTGGAAAATGGACAAATGACTTGCTCTCAGAGAATTCAGAAAATAAATATCTCTGAACACTGTAGTCCTAAACTAATTATAAACAATTACTGGAGCTTAGCACATATCCAGCTGTTACTTCAGTCCAGTTCAGGAGTGCAGCGCTGAGCCTTAAGAAAGGCCACAATTAAAGGCTAGAAGGTGGCTGGAAGGCTTGAAAGAGTTGTGAGTAAACCACGGTGCTCATTCTCATGGGAAGCATTGTAGCCATTTTCAAAAGCACGGGACCGCTCACTGAGTTGAGTTTAAATGTAAATAACTCATTTCCTTTAAAAAAAAATCTTGCTCTGGGCCTTTGTCAACAGTACAGGTTGGCAACTTGGAAAGAAGAAAGGCTGCACCAAATTAATTTCTTTCCAAAATTCTCCAAATAATGGTGGTGGGGAGGAAGGTGGTGGGGTACCAGATCTTATTTGAGTTTTTAAATTAAATCATTTTATGTATATCACCTAGGCTTTAAGATAATACATTTTAAGTATAATGTGTAGATGCTGAAAGCAGCCAGCTCCTAATTGTGCTCTTAACCCTCATAGCCCAGGAAAGCAAATGTGATCTCTTTTTCTCACTTGGACACTGTTAAGGATCCACTGCTGTGCTGAGGTTATGACTCAGCCTACTTGAGAGGGATCTAGGTAGCGGGACCATCTCTAGATATAAGCACCATCATGACCATGCATTGAACAGGTGAGCTACTAACTGTCCTGGAGAAGATGAAGAGAGCAAGAAACACCAGAGACTAGAGGAGTTGGGGACTCTTACGACAAAAATCATTAACAGGGATTATTCTATTCCTCTTTGTATTCACAAAGCATTTCTTTTCATCTGCATCTGCTGTGCTAAGTCTCCTGGAAAAAATGCTTTTGCCTCTGAATATTTCTTTTCAGGGAACTCAGCCTAAAATCTGTAAGAGCACGTTTGGATTGACTGATAGACTCTCTAAGTATAGTGCTGCTTAGAGCTGTTACTGTCTAGATAGAAAGGTGATTTCTTTTGTGGTTTTAAATAATTAATTGAACTATTTTCAGACTAATGTAGTCCTTACTGGCCTTAACTTTAATGAGAATCTCGCTATGTGTTAAAATTTGTGGGGCTTATTTTACATTCATCAGATACTTTTAGTCTTTTATGGAATGAGTTATGTTGAAGTCATCCTATGATTTTCATTTCAGCTGGTTAAGGTCCTAGCTGTATTAAATGAAGACAGTGATGAATTTCATCCCCAGAGACAGGAAGTTTCTATAAATCTGTTTGAATTTGACTTGCAGCCTGGAGAACAGCTCCCTCCAGAGATGACTGTGGCAAGACCTTCTGTTAAAGAGTCCTCCCGAGAAGGCGCCTCTTCATTCCACACCCGTCAGAAGTCTGAGGTCTGAGCTCTTCCAAGTTGCTACATCTTTGAGTGTGGTCTGTAAGGGCCATTCACTCGGCAGCATTACAACCTAGCTTTTATTTTATTTTTTTTTTTTTAATATATTTTTATTACATAATTTCCTCAATTACATTTCCAATACTATCCCAAAAGTCCCCCATAGCGCCCCCCACTTCCCTACCCACCCATTCCCATTCTTTTGGCCCTGGCATTCCCCTATATTGGGGCATATAAAGTTTGCAAGTCCAATGGGCCTCTCTTTCCATTGATGGCCGCCTAGGCCATCTTTCGATACATATGCAGCTAGAGACAAGAGCTCCAGGGTTCCGGTTAGTACATCATGTTGTTCCAACAATAGGGTTGCAGATCCCTTTAGCTCCTTGGGTACTTTCTCTAGCTTCTCCATTGGGAGCCCTGTGATACATCCAATAGCTGACTGTGAACATCCACTCCTGTGTTTGCTAGGCCCCGGCATCGTCTCACAAGAGACAGCTATATTTGGGTCCTTTCAGCAAGATCTTGCTAGTGTATGCAATGGTGTCAGCGTTTAGAAGCTGATTATGGGACGGATCCCTGGATACAGCAGTCTCTAAATGGTCCATCCTTTCATCACAGCTACGAACTTTGTCTCTGTAGCTCCTTCCCTGGATGTTTTGTTCCCAATTCTAAGAAGGTGCACAGTGTCCACACTTTGGTCTTCATTCTTCTTGAGTTTCATGCGTTTAGCAAATTGTATCTTATATCTTGGGTATCCTAAGTTTTGGGCTAATATCCACTTATCAATGAATACATATTGTGTGAGTTCTTTTGTGATTGTGTTACTTCACTCAAGATGATGCCCTCCAGGTCCATCCATTTGGCTAGGAATTTCATAAATTCATTCTTTTTAATAGCTGAGTAGTACTCCATTGTGTAAATGTACCATAATTTCTGTATCCATTCCTCTGTTGAGGGACATCTGGGTTCTTTCCAGCTTCTGGCTATTATAAATAGGGCTGCTATGAACATAGTGGAGCATGTGTCCTTTTTACCGGTTGGGACATCTTCTGGATATATGCCCAGGAGAGGTATTGCTGGATCCTCCGGTAGTACTATGTCCAATTTTCTGAGGAACCGCCAGACTGATTTCCAGAGTGGTTGTACAAGCTTGCAATCCCACCAACAATGGAGGAGTGTTCCTCTTTCTCCACATCCTCGCCAGCATCTGCTGTCACCTGAATTTTTGATCTTAGCCATTCTGACTGGTGTGAACAACCTAGCTTTTAAACGGTCTCCATACCCAATCTTCCATAAATTAATTGAACTGACTTAGAAAATAAGTACTTTTATTTGTAACATAAGCCTGAGTTTTCATTTTAAAAATCAAAAAAATAAGGCACTGGCTGGGCTTTGTTGTAAGCTGCACTGTCATCAAGCCATGGTTTAACTTTCATAACCTTGTTTCCTGCCTCAGGGTGGAGTATACCATGACCCACACTCTGACGACGGCACAGCTCCCAAAGAAAATCGGCATCTATACAATGACCCTGTCCCAAGGAGAGTTGGTAGCTTTTATAGAGGTAAGTCACCCCACCCCTGTGTTTGCTGTTGAGTCTATCTCCTTTCCTTATCCACCACTATTTCTTCATTACTCCAGTGGACCTCAGACCAACAGCATCGCCTGTGTTCCCATCATCTGGCAGTTCTCCTTGCCCCTAGTCACCATTGTCATTTAGTCCCTTGTCTCTTCTGGCTGGGACCCTGATTAGTCTCTGTCTCCAAGGCACCCATCCAAACAATCCTCAGAATGATCCTGAAGCTAGATATTGACCATGCCATTCATTCGACATTTACCTATGTCACTTTGTGCCCAGAAGAGTTTAGCCTATAAAAATCGTGGCTACATGATAGCTATGAAGACAGATCCACACCAAATTATAAACATCCATAAAACATGAGGACTTTTAAAATTATATATATATCTATTTTCAGGCCGTGGACACACAGGCCATGGTATACCTGTAGAGAGAGGTCAGAGGATAGCTTATAGGACTCAGTTCTTTTTGTCTACAATGTAGGTACAGGAGATCAGTCTCAGGCCATGATACCTGATGGCAATCTTTCCCCTGATGAGCTATATGAAATTATAAATATATATACATATACATATATACACACACATATGTGTATATACATACATATACATATGCATGTATATATATATATATATATATTCATGTGTGTATACACACATGTGTGTGTATGTATATAATTTTTATTTTGGAACAACATCTCACTGTGTAGACCTAGGCTGCCCTAGAACTACAGGTGTAACTAGACTGGTCTAAAACTTAAAAATATTTACCTATCTCTGCCTCCTGAGTGTTATGTGTAAAGGTGTGTGCCAACACACCCAGTTTAAGATTTTTAAAAATATTTTGATTGTGTATTTGTATTGTGTGAACATTACTCATGGCAATGTGACATTATAATACCAGAAACTCAGACATGCCTAGAATATGTTAGTAGATAATACAGATAAAAATATCCACCCTCATTCTTGCCTTTACAAAGGAGATTGCCAGCAAGTATAATAATTCTCTAGGGCAGTCAGAGAATGGTACTATAGGAGAAAGAAATAGAGCAGGCATCCATTGTCCCTAGTACATTGTCCACAATTGTACCCCAATACCTTAGCTCTAATTTGTTGATAGGCCTTTGGATGCTTGATAACAGACTGTTTATGATCAAATCCTTGTGGTCCACTCTTTCTGTTCCCCGCCCACTTCTACCCACAAGTCTCAAGCACACCTGGCTCTTTCATGTCCTGGAACACACTGCTTTCCTAATGGCACCAGTTGTTTTCATGGGACAGTTTTCCCTTTCCTACGCCAGAAGTATCTCTTCTTTGTTCTATTCAATGGTGCCTTGTCTTTGTCCCTGATACAAGGCAGAGCACACTGCACTGGATCTAGTGTTTCTCTGCAAGGTTTTTGAGCCTCTTGAATATTCTGAGTTTGAAGGATGGAGATGGAGTTCAGTGATAAGAGTGTCTGCTTGGTGTGTGTGAAACCTTGAATTTGATCCTGGAAGAGAGAGATGGAGGAAAGGAAAGAAAGAGGCAGGAACTGGCTGACACAGCTTCATAAATAGTTATTAATTGAATTAAAGAAAACTTTCAAGAGTAGTTTAAAAATAGACTTTGTTGTTGAACAGATGACTAAAGCATGTTTTTTGGGTTCTGTTAATTTAGCAGAGAACTATTAAAGAAAGACAACCCTTTGAGGTTGCACCTGATGGTAAAGTGCCAAATATTTGAGAATCCCAGTGCTTTGGTGGCAACATGAACAGGAGGCTGGGGTATATAAAGTCCATAAGACTTAGCACAGCCTTGACTTGTATGTCCACATTGTCTGACTTCCTGCTCTTTTTGATGTTATAGACAGCTGGAGAGGTTCAGTCAGGGTCAGAGGGGACACAAAATACTGTTTGGTAATTAAAATTAGGAATCTGAGCTAAATAAATGCATACAAGTGTTATTCGGGAAGAGATGTGCATTGAATAATTAGGCTACTATGTGGTCTTTCCCACCTCTACCTTTTAGAAAAGGACTAGGCATCAAATATGCTTCTTAATGACCCCCCACCCAATTCTATGGTAACTGTAGAATCTTATAAGGCTAAACCTTTTTATTCATTTAATATATATATATATATATATATATATATATATATATATATATATGTGTGTGTGTGTGTGTGTGTGTGTGTGTGTGTGTGTGTGTGTGTGTGTGTATGAATGAATGAGTGGTCTGTCTTCATGCACACCAGAAGAGGGAATCAGATCCCATAACAGATGGTTGTGAGCCACAATCTGGCTGCTGAAAATAAATTCTGGACCTCTAAGCCATCTCTCCAGCCCAAGGCTAAACTTTTAATTTAGACTAACATTAATTAGTTTTCTTGTCTTGTGCATGAGTGAAAACATCTTCAGTGTAAGTTTTTCTTTTAAAATCATCTAAATTTTGTTGTTTGCACATATGATTGGAGAAAATATCCTTCTTTTGGGGAAAGGGTCTATCCATGTAGACCAGGTTAGCCTCCAGCTGACTTGTATCCTTCTGTTTCTATATTTCAATTCTGGAATTCTAGGTGTGTGCTATCATGCCCAGTAGAGGAATGTTTTAATATAAAATGGAAGTGGAGTTTTAAATTAATAAAATAGTCTTTTGGCTACACTATTTGGGTTACAAATAGATTGAATTAGTTACTGTGGGAAAAACATTTCCTTTATCTATTTCATAATCTACTTTGAGATTTGGCAAGTAGAACATTTTAATTTTTAAAAATTCGGTAATAGGAAGGAAAGTTTAAACTAAATGAACCACTTGGAGACATCTGTCATTTCAATGATACTGCTAAGTCCTAGAGAAAAAGGGTGGTTTTTTAAAACTGACAAATGTTTCCAGATATATCTAGAGAGATGTTTCTAGAATAGGTTCATCCTATTTTTTTTAATCCAGGTTTCTTATCCAGAGGCAAGTGAAATGGTGTCATTTTGTTGTTGTTGTTGTGTTGTGGTTTTAATTTTATGTTTGAGATTATAATTGCATTTCTTCCTTCCCTTTCCTCCCTCCAGAGTCTCCCATATGCCCCCACCTTGCTCTCATTCAAATTCATGGCTTCTTTTTTCACTAATTTTTATTGCATACATATATGTGTACTTACATATCTATTCCTATCTATAACCTTCTCGCTCCTTATGTGACTGTATGTGTGTTTTCAGGGCTGATATTTTGGCACCTTTCCTGCTCTCAGCTTTCCTCAGTTGCCTATAGTTCTTTGTAGAGATTCAGGCCTCCCGGGTTTTTTTTTTTTTTTCCCTGTCCACTTTGACATATCCTTTGGTATTATCCTTGTTCAACTCATATTTGGAAATGTTGCTAAGACTATGGGTGTAGCTTCTTATATTCCTCAGAGACACAGTCTCATAGCAGATTTCCTGATTCTTTGGCTCTTAAAATCTGTTCATTCCTTCCCTTTTCCACAATGTTCCCTGAGCACTAGGTGCAGGGCGTATTATAAATGTATCCATTAGGACTAGGCACCACGACTCTGTATTTCGATTAGATGTTGTTTCCTGTAATGGTCTCCATCTATTGCTGAGGAGTGAAGACTACACTTACCTATGAGTATAAGAACAATGTTTATAGATTGTTGTTAGGGGTTATGATGACTTAGTACATCAGTGGTTGTAGATTCTCCTCCAAGAACCATGCTTTCACTAGCACTGAGTAGTTAGCTAGGCTTCTAGTATCAGACATGGTTTCCCTATTGTTGAGCAGGTCTTCGGTGTAATTAGAAATCTGTTGGCTACTGGCAAGATATACATGCCACTCCTGTACCCTTGGAATTATTGTGCCTGGTCCCTGATGTGGTTCCATCAGCATTATAGCTGGGTAGGTGTCTTAGTTGGGGTTTTACTGCTGTGGAGAGACACCATGATCACAGCAACTCTCATAAAGGAAAATATTTCATTGGGGCTAGATTACAGTTCAAACATTTTGTCTATTTATGGTCATGGCTGGAAGGATGGCCGTACACAGACTGACATGGTACTGGAGAGGTAGCTGAGAGTTCTACATCCAGATCAGCAGGCAACAGGAAGAGAGAGAAACTTGGCCTGGCTTGAGCATCTGAAAAACCTCAAAACCCACCCCCAGTGACACAGCTCCTCCAACAAAAATAGTGCCTCCTAATAGTGCCACTCCCTGGTGACCAAGCATTCCAATCTATGAGTCTGTGGGGGCATCCTCATTCAAAACCCCCACAGGAGGACCTCCCTCCTTGATGCCTCCCTCCTTTGGAAACTTGGATGGCACCTTCTGGCACCATGAAAGCAAGTCCTCAGAGAGGGGGCATGTAGGTCAGTTCCAGTTCAGGGATCTCTGGGCTCTGTAGAGCAAACAGGAAATTAAAATGGAATCATTGCCAAGATAGGGGGTTAGGGAATAGTAGAGAGGGGAATAGCAGGGGATAAGTGATCTGATCAGAGAAATGTGAAAGGAGGGGAGGCGAGGTAAGTACAGAAGCAGGTGGGAGATGGATTAAATAACATTAGGAATGTCTGAGAAGTGACAAGTAATCATACTATTAACTGTTTACCTAAAAAACTCTAACACGGAGATGCAGTTCTGTGTATGAATATGTAGGTTTTGTTTCAACATCAGTATAAGATAATATCTTATACTATAACCCAGTCAGGATGACCTGGAACTCACTCTAACCTAGTCTGTCCTTGATCTCATTCAGTCCTCCCACCTGAGCCTCTTGAACAGTGGAATTACATCTAGCAAGCACTTCTTGCTTGATGTCACTGATCTTGATATACAATGTACATATTACTTTTGTGATGAAATTTGTAGAGCGGCCAAGTTTAGAAATTGATGAAAACATGGTTACCCCTTCCCCCAAAGCAGAATCACTCAATACATCATAGTCTATATTTCTGTTCATTTTTTGCTCTGAGAATATATAGAAAATTAATATTTTGTGCAAATGGCCAAATTTCCTTAGAGTTTAAAGATCTAAGTGGCACACCCTTACATTGCCAAATCTTAAACTGTAATTTGTGTGTTCCAGTACACATATTGTTAAGTATGCTATTGGACTAAGAATGGATTTTGCCTAATTAGACCTGTAATGAGAAAGCCTCAACTTCAAAGAATGCCAAAAACATGGTATTTGGCAGTGGTTGCTACAGTAGTCATATTTTCAATGCTGTCCAATCTAATAGTGTCCTCAAATATTCTGCAGCCAATCAGCTGATATCCCAGGTTTCTGTTTTGAAATCTTTATTACTTACCCTTGTAACCATGTAAGCGGTTGAGGAGGGAAATTTGCCTAGACCACCTCCATACTCAGGAAACAAAGGTTCTGGAAAGGCAGAGGAAGACGTTTTGTTTGTGTTCAAGAAATGCAGTAGAATACTATCAGAACTATGCAACAAAGCACTTCAGTAATGTTTTTTCTCCTTCATTTAGTGCCATCTCCACGACCAGACAATTCTTTCCATGAAAATAATGTGTCCACTCGAGTTTCTTCTCTGCCATCTGATAGCAGTTCTGGTACAAATCATTCAAAAAGACAACCAGGATTTGATCCATGGTGAGTGTTTTGGTTTGGTCTCACTCTTCCTTTTGCTAATTGTAGATTTGGGAATTCAAAGATATGCAAGGTAAACTTTTTCTTTTCTTTTCCCCGCTCTCGGCCATTCTTTCTTTAAGAATAAGAAAAACATGTTATGTTGGAGGGTTTTGTACCTTTTTTCAAGATCAGAATTTATATTAAATAACATAGCAGAAAAGTCTCTCATCATATTCATTCATTCGTTTATTGACAGTGAACTTGGTCCTGACACTCTGCATAGCCCTCTGTATCCACTGCCGTAGTTCTCATAGTTGCCCTTTGAGGGACGAGTTACTCCCATTCCATACACAGTGAAGCTTGAAAGTCAGAGGATGTACCTGGTGCTAAACACCTGTAACATAGAGCAGGGACACAGGACACTAGCACTTCCCTCTAGAATTGTTAGGATATTTAAGTGATACAATATTAAGAAAGCACCTAAAATGGTACCTGGCACTGTAATGGCTCATTGTGTTGGTAGCTATGGTTATTATATTTATGTTTCCATGGATTGTTGACCATTTTGCTTTTAACCTAGCTCATAAACTTCCATACCTCTTTGTGACTGTGTTTTCCTCCCTAGAGTGTAGAAAACATAAGAAAACAGACTTAGCTTTTGTTGGTTTTCAGTGTTGACCATTTTTAGATGTTGCATGGACAAGCCCTGAGAATAATGTCAAAGTGTCAAATACAGATGCATAGAATGGACTGTCTTTTCTTGGTTGTTTGCATAACACAGTGGGAACAATCTAAAACAGTATCAATTTGAGACTTGCATAATCGTTTGAGAATTAGGTTAGTCAGGTACAAATTAAATGAAAGTATGAACTGGTCGGCATAGTGGTACTAGACTGTAATTCCAGCATTTGGGACACTGAGACAGGAGGATTGCCAGTTCAAAGCTAGCCTGAGAAATGTAGTGAGATTCTATCTCAATGCCTTGCCCAGGGAGTTGGGGGGATCCAAAAGTAGGATACACACTGTTAGCATGGTGCTGTTTCTAGAGGGCAGGGTGTGCATGTTTTAGGGGTTTGATTTAGTTTGGTTGCAGAGACTGAATGTAGGATCTAGTATATAATAACCATGTGGTCTAATCTCTCTGAATAGAACTTTAGATGAGTGTGTGTGTGTGTGTGTGTGTGTGTGTCCGTCCATGAAATTGGTTGTTTTCAAAACAATCAAAAGTACAGTTGAGCTGTTCATCTTTAGCCAAGACATCATCAAGTCATCCTTGTTCTAATGCTGCTATTATGTGGTTTACGAAGGTTCCAGAATCCCTAGCTGTAAATGAGTTCTCTTCTTTTATTCTCTACGCCACCATTATGTTTCTATGGTGTATCTTATTCATGTATCATATCTAACATAATTTAATCTTTAATTAACCTTGACTCGTCTTGATTTGTTTCTTGACCAAGATCTTTGTTTTGCTGTATTCTTTATATCTAAGAGAACTATGCATTTGCTAACACAAACATAAAAGAAAGTCTTGCTAAATTCTGTAATAGTACCACTTTACATTTCTTTGGGGAAGAGAATGTTTGTACACTGTACATATTTTCTGCAATGGAAAGATCAAGTTGCAATATCATATTTAAAACCAATGAATAGATATTGTAGTTTAACACCCAGAGCTGTTATTCTGGCCATCTTAGTTGTATTGAATCCACCTAAGAAACTGGAGATAAGCCAAAATATTTCAGAACAAGAAAAATAGACTTAATACAGCCAGACTCATCTTTTACTAATAGGCTCTTCATTTGTAAGCTATTTATTCCTCCTAGTGTCCAGTTTTAGTGGGTTAGTACTGAGGTCAATAGGATAAGATGTGGTTTCAGCCCATAACACAGTGTCCAAAGGGGAGGGGAATCACAGGCAATAGCTATGGAGCAAAGCATGGGTGTGGTTTATCTTTTCACAGACCTGTGAGAATTCCATGTGTCAATTTAGATAGGTATCAGTTTAGAGTGTGTGCCTATAAAATGAATAGCAATTCCTTTACAATAGATAAACAAATGACAAAGTATGGAACTAGTTTAGAAAAACTTCCATCAAAATTGGGCTAAAATTGGAGGAAAGGACTCTGAAACTCATTTGAAAAATTAGGGTTTTTTTTCCACAGCATTATGAATATATTGTGTCCATTACAGCTTGTCAGTCTGTCTTGCAGTTCTTCTCATAGAATCCTTCACTGACTTTCATGAGGCAGGGGAATGACAGCGCAGTGCCCCCCACCCCTCCCACACACCCTCCATGCAGCTCCCAGAGGGCTTGTGCTAAAGTTCAAGAGGCTATCTGTACAGTCCTCCACTGCTCTTCATTGTGAGCCTGGGAGCAGTTTTGAGTGAGAGGCCAGGCTCTTTGGTTGATTTCTCTCTTTATCTCTAATACCTAATATGCTACTCAGTAAATGCTGATTAACTGTAAGTCAGTTTTTGTTTTCATTTCTTCCTTCCTTGATTACAGTGAGTTTTTAAACTTCCCTCATTCTTCTTGACTCCCTTGGGAAGAGTTGTTAGTCTAGATGACAGGAGTCTCAGTTTTGTGTGAGACCCTGCCTATTTATCCTTTATCTAAAAGTGTGTCTGTCCTCCTTCAACCTTGTAGCCATACTATTTTGATCAATGCTGGTCCCCAAGGTGATGGACTGGGTCACACTAGATGCATAACCCTTCTCAAAGCTTCCTTGTCTGAAATTTATGTAACACCCAAAGCTGCCCACTATACCACATGAAATTATAGAAGCCATAAATCCACATAGGGCAATAGTTGCCACACATATGCCTGGTGGTCTCAATGCTCCATGTTCAAGGCTCCTTCTTCCTTTGTGTAACACACAGCTTTTCAAGTACTTGAGTTCCAGGCAGCTGCTCTCTCTTCCTTTCTCTTCCAGGCTTTTTTCTCTTTGTGTTTTCTCTGTGTGTTTCTGTATAGCTCTGCTTAGTTCTTTCCTTTTCTCTCCCCTTCTTTGTTCAGGCTTGCTTTCTTCTGGCTTTTTTTTTTGGGGGGGGGGCGTGTTGAGACAGGGTTTCTCTGTGTAGCCCTGGCTGTCCTGGAACTCACTTTGTAGACCAGGCTGGCCTCGAACTCAGAAATCCACCTGCCTCTGCCTCCCAAGTGCTGGGATTAAAGGTGTGCGCTACCACTGCCTGGCTCTTCTGCCTTTTATGATGCAAACATACTCATAATTTCTTTCCCCTTTCCTTTTGGCCCCTAGACTCTTTCCCTGCCTACATCTCAACCCTACCACCTGGTCTGCTTCAGCTTAGAAATGTTGAACTTAGTCATTCCTCCTGCCCCACCTATACTGTAGTTTCTCCAGTGCCTTAAAGATCTTAGGGAGGAGTCCACCTTCTTGAGTTCTTTATATATATTGGATATTAGTCCCCTATCTGATTTAGGATAGGTAAAGATCCTTTCCCAATCTGTTGGTGGTCTTTTTGTCTTATTGATGGTGTCTTTTGCCTTGCAGAAGCTTTGCAGTTTCATGAGGTCCCATTTGTCAATTCTCGATCTTACAGCACAAGCCATTGCTGTTCTATTCAGGAATCTTTCCCCTGTGCCCATATCTTCAAGGCTTTTCCCCCACTTTCTCCTTTATAAGTTTCAGTGTCTCTGGTTTTATGTGAAGTTCCTTGATCCACTTAGATCTGACCTTAGTACAAGGAGATAGGAATGGATCAATTCGCATTCTTCTACATGATAACAACCAGTTGTGCCAGCACCATTTGTTGAAAATGCTGTCTTTCTTCCACTGGATGGTTTTAGCTCCCTTGTCGAAGATCAAGTGACCATAGGTGTGTGGGTTCATTTCTGGGTCTTCAATTCTATTCCATTGGTCTACTTGTCTGTCACTATACCAGTACCATGCAGTTTTGATCACAATTGCTCTGTAGTAAAGCTTTAGGTCAGGCATGGTGATTCCACCAGAGGTTCTTTTATCCTTGAGAAGAGTTTTTGCTATCCTAGGTTTTTTGTTATTCCAGGTGAATTTGCAGATTGCTCTTTCTAATTTGTTGAAGAATTGAGATGGAATTTTGATGGGGATTGCATTGAATCTGTAGATTGCTTTTGGCAAGATAGCCATTTTTACAATATTGATCCTGCCAATCCATGAGCATGGGAGATCTTTCCATCTTCTGAGATCTTCTTTAATTTCTTTCTACAGAGACTTGAAGTTTTTATTATACAGATCTTTCACTTCCTTAGTTAGAGTCACGCCAAGATATTTTATATTATTTGTGACTATTGAGAAGGGTGTTTCCCTAATTTCTTTCTCAACCTGCTTATTCTTTGTGTAGAGAAAGGCCATTGACTTGTTTGAGTTAATTTTATATCCAGCTACTTCACTGAAGCTGTTTATCAGGTTTAGGAGTTCTCTGGTGGAATTTTTAGGGTCACTTATATATACTATCATATCATCTGCAAAAAGTGATATTTTGACTTCATCTCTTCCAATTTGTATCCCCTTGATCTCCTTTTGTTGTCGAATTGCTCTGGCTAGGACTTCTAGTACAATGTTGAATAATTATGGGGAGAGTGGACAGCCTGCTGGCGAGGATGTGGAGAAAGAGGAACACTCCTCCATTGTTGGTGGGATTGCAAGCTTGTACAACCACTCTGGAAATCAGTCTGGCGGTTCCTTAGAAAATTGAACATAGTACTATTCGAGGATCCCACAATACCTCTCCTGGGCATATATCCAGAAGATGTCCCAACCGGTAAGAAGGACACATGCTCGACTATGTTCATAGCAGCCTTATTTATAATAGCCAGAAGCTGGAAAGAACCCAGATGCCCCTCAACAGAGGAATGGATACAGAAAATGTGGTACATTTACACAATGGAGTACTACTCAGCTATTAAAAAGAATGAATTTATGAAATTCCTAGGCAAATGGATGGACCTGGAGGGCATCATCCTGAGTGAGGTAACACAATCACAAAGGATCTCACACAATATGTACTCACTGATAAGTGGGTATTAGCCCAAAACTTAGGATACCCAAGATATAAGATACAGTTTGCTAAACACATGAAACTCAAGAAGAATGAAGACTGAAGTGTGGACACTATGCCCCTCCTTAGAATTGGGAACAGAACACCCATGGAAGGAGTTACAGAGACAAAGTTTGGAGCTGAGACAAAAGGATGGACCATCTAGAGACTGCTGTATCCAGGGATCCATCCCATAATCAGCTTCCAAACGCTGACACCATTGCATACACTAGCAAGATTTTGCTGAAAGGACCCAGATATAGCTGTCTCTTGTGAGACTATGCTGGGGCCTAGCAAATACAGAAGTGGATGCTTACAGTCATCTATTGGATGGATCACAGGGCTCCCAAGGGAGGAGCTGGAGAAAGTACCCAAGGAGCTGAAGGGATCCGCAACCCTATGGGTGGAACAACATTATGAACTAACCAGTACCCCAGAGCTCTTGACTCTAGCTGCATATGTATCAAAAGATGGCCTAGTCGGCCATCACTGGAAAGAGAGGCCCATTGGACATGCAAACTTTATATGCCCCCGTACAGGGGAACGCCAGGGACAAAAGAAACTGGGAATGGGTGGGTAGGGAAGTGGCGGGGAAGGTATGGGGGACTTTTGGGAGAGCATTGGAAATGTAATTGGGGGAAAAATGTAATAAAAAATATTAAAAAAAGAAAAGATCCTAGGGAGGGTCTTTGATCCTTCATCTTCCCAGTTTCCCAGGACGAACTCTGCAATGGCAAATGCTGAACTGTTCTCCTGCCCCCCTCTCTTCTAACCTTCCACTTCTCCAGTTGCTACCTCATCCTGGTGGAACTTCTATCTTCCCAGGCAGAATTCTGCTTCCTCCAAGGAGTGGTGTCCCCTTCTTTCCTTTCCTGCTAGCACTAAAATTCTGTTCTAAAGCCAGTTTGCCTTGTAACGCATCCCCTCGCCCCACCCTTGACTGCATTCATAAAGCTATGAAGGTCATATTTTCCCCAGCAGTACAGCACTGCATCCACAGACTTGTAACTTGCCACCAACCCATTTGTACCTATGCAACCACATCTTAAGCTTCTAGCTTTCAAAGTGATGAAGGCACTGCTCTGGGTTTCCAGACTGAATCACAGAACTTGTACTTCAGAACTTAGAACTTAAGTGGTGCTTAACTAGCAAGTTCTAATGGATTTCAAGAATGCCTGGGGTGCTCATGTCAGGTTTATGTGGGATTGAGGTCAGAGGCTTTGTGCATGCCAGGTGCACATTCCACCAGCTGAGTTTCATCAGCACCAACTATATCTCTAACCCCAAAGTACTCTGGGCTGTATAACACCTTTTTGATGACCTATAGCATACTATTGGTATGTGTTCTCAAAAATTAAAAAGGATATCAGAAATTCTGCTACCTAGATAAAGCTTGTAAAGCCGTTTTTGGGGTGGGATGAGGATTCTATTTTGAGAAGAAGTAAAATTTAAAACAAGAATATCAATAATTCTATTACCTACATAGAGCTTTTAAGTTTTTTGTTTGTTTGGTTGGTTGGTTGGTTTTATGAGACAGGGTTTCTCTGTGTAGCTCTGGCTGTCCTGGAACTCACTTTGTAGACCAGACTGGCCTCAAACTCAGAAATCCACCTGTCTCTGCCTCCCAAGTGCTGAGATTAAAGGCGTGCGCCACCACCATCACCACCGCCTGGCTAAGGTTTTTTTTGGGGGGGTGGGGGTGGAGGTTCCTTTTTGAGAAGTAGTAATCTACCCACTGTTAACCACTGTTCTCAAACACGTGTGCTAAAGCGATCCTCCCACTGTAGTCACATACCTAGGACTACAAGCATATGCCATGAGGCTTTGCTTATTTTTTTCCCCTAGTGCATTCAATGGAACCCAGGGTCTTGTCAATATTGTACAAGTGCCCTTCCACTGAGCTGCATCTCCAGCCAAGATTTCTGTTGCAATTTCTTCCTGCATTTTTAAAAAAGTGAATATAGCAGCTAGAGGAATGGTTCAGGAGTTAAGAGCACTTATTGTTCCTACAAAGGATCCAGGTTTGGTTCCCAGTACAAATAGTGGCTCACACCCATCCATAAGCCCAGTTCCAAGGAATCCCACACCCTCTTCTGACCCCCATGGGCTCCAGGCACACAAGTGGTACACACACAGAGACTAATTGCTAAAACATAAGATAAATAAATCTTTAAAAAATAAATAAATGAATATTAAAATGCATTGTATAACCTATATGCCTTCTTGCCATATATTTGGATTTATCTGTTATGAAAAAAAACTTGAAATCATTATATTTTCACTTACTACTGTCATTTAAATATTCTTTTATGTCAGTAGATATTCTTTGAAGCTGTGATTTATTTTTAATAGCTTCATTGTGTTTTCTGCCGTGCAACCAATAATGGTTTATTTAGAATTTTCCTGGCTTACATATTTTAATGAAAAAAGCTGGGTGCTGCTTTCTTCATATTTTCTTAGATATTATAATCACTTCATCGCTGTTTGGTATTCTGAAACCATAAATATAAATTAACTGTTAATTTTAATGATTCTACCACTTTTACTTTAGGGAATATGTAAATATTTGAGGTTTTTTTTTTCAAGAATAATAGCAGTTGAGTTGCTTTTTGAAGAGTGTAAGTCCAAAACCAAGGTGTCCCCCAACCCCTCTTTTTATGAAAAGTGGGTTTTTGTTTCATGGTCAGTCTTGGAAGACAATCTGACTGGCCTTCAACTCAAACATTCTGTGTCAGCCTCCTGAATGCTGGGATTATAGGCATATGCCACCACACGTGGCTTATTTCCTATTTTTGAACATCCTCTATTTTTATTAAAATACCTAGTGTTATCTGTGGTATCAGTCTTTTAAATTTTTTATTCTACTTATTCTTCTTTCATTTATTACATCCTAAATGCAGTTTACTTTCCTCCCAACCCTTCCTCTAAACTCCACCCCTGATCCCCTACCACCAAAGTCATTCCTGTTTTGTTTCTCTTCAGAAAAGGACAGACCTCCCATGGATATCAAACAAATTTGACATATTAAGTTGCAGTCAAGACTAGGCATGTTGTATCAATCTTTCTTTCTTTTCTAAATTTTAAAATTACATTTTTTTTACATCCCAATCACTGTCTCCCCTCCCATCGTCCTTCCTCCCAAACTCCCTCCCCTTCTCTGAGATAGAGGCCCCCCTAGGTATCTCCATATCCTTGGGAGCTCTCAGAGACTGAGCCACTAACCAAAGAACATACATGGGCTGGACCTAGGCCCTCTGCACATATGTATCAGATGTGCAGCTTGACCTTCATGTGGGTTCTGAACAACTGGAGCAGAAGCTATCCCAAAAAGCTGTTCCCCATATTGGGGTATGTTCAACCAGCTGGGCTGCCTTGTCTAGCCTCTGTGGGAGATGAGACCTAACCTTGCAGAGACTTGGTGTGGTATCAATCCTAATGTCAGTATTTTCAGCTAGAATTATTCTTTAACACACACACACACCTTGAGCATACTGTGTTAGAGCATACATCATGTCTACATTTTTTCCTTGAGTATTTTTTTATTTAGGTGTAATAGATTAAAGGTTTAATAAGTAGGAATTTTCCAGTTTGGGGCAATTTTTACTTCCATTAATAATGTTTCTATAGCAGCATTGATTTTTTTTTTAAGTTTTGTAACTTGGCAAGCTACTAATAATAAACTTGTTGAGCTGGTTTTTAGAAGGTAAATAGAAAAATGAAGGTATTGGAGATGTTTCTGTTCTTTCCCTTGGAGAGTTACAGAGGAAGCATCCTCTAAGCCATGCATTTTACAGAATTTCTAATTCAGAGATTTTCAGCAGCAGGAAAATGGTCCCAAAGAGCCGTTACAGATCATTTATAACAGTGCTCAAATTGCTAGTGTGATCAAGCCTGTGCCAAAGACCAGCCATTCCCTATGCTGATTAGATTTGGTTCCCTCTGTGCTTTTTAGAGGACCTTTACCTGTGGGCTCAATTCTTCATGGCTGATTGAATCTGGTATCACACATTTTCAGCCTTCATTATGTTTGTCACACTGTAGCAAGAGAACGATTCAAAGATCTATATGATTAAAAAAAAAAATGCCTTCTCGTTTAGGAAAAGTCCTGAAAACATTAGTCATGCCGATCAACTCAAAGAAAAGGAGAAGCAAGGGTTTTTCAGGTCAATGAAAAAGAAAAAGAAGAAAACTCAAACAGTAAGTACACGACTAATGTCTGTCTCTGTCACGGGGTTCTATGTTATTCTGTGGATACATGTTACCCTCTACACGGGGCAATCAGACTTAATTTCTTAGTGTGGATATATTGTAGACAGCTCTTTCTGAAGTCTTTCATTACCATTCTCTCACAAAGCTTTTCTAGATTCAGCAGAATCTCAAGGAGTAAAAGAAACTTAAATTGGATGAGAAAATACTTTTAAGCCCCTCTCAATAAACCACTTATCCATGTGACTTTAGATTGCTGTAAAAACTATGAAGACACGGGATTTGTTTTTCTCTGGGAGCATAGAGATATGCAAAAACTTCGGGAATGGTTGTGGTTTACATTTAAATCCTGAAATTCATAAATAACTATCACGTCTCATTCTTCCCTGGCTTCTAGGCACAGAGGTACAATTTCATCTGACATTTCAGGGCTGGCTTTGATAAGTAAAGCTATTTCACTTATGGTGGCGTTGTGGGGCAGGCTGCACCTCAGCTCCTAGGAGCTTTGCATCTGAACAATGGGCCAGCCCCACTTGACTGGACTCATCAGTTTGTGGAACCGCTCAAGTGGAAATTCTAATCTAGCTAGTAACAAGAGAAAATGGGGAAGAAAGACAAGCCTCCAAGACAGCAGTAGGGGCAGTTCACTCAGAAAGAGCCTGCCTTCCTTCATTTTATTTTACCCTGATATCTAAGTGATGTTGAATTAGCCACTTTCAATAGTTTTGGGTTTTGACTTTAGTTTTATTTCACACAAGATTTATTCTCGTTCATGGCCTAACCCCATTGGCTTTATCTATACTATTAGTAGAGTTGTGTTTTTGTGTTGATTTTAACAAATATATAAACAAACACTGTGTATAGTGGCTTTGCCTGCATATGTTTGTTCACTACTTGTGTGCCTGGTGCCCACAGAGACCAGAAGAGGGCATTGGGCATTGGGATCCCTAGAACTAGAGACATTTGTGAGCTGCTATGTGCGTGCTGGGACTAAAAACTGTATCCTCTGGAAGAACAGCTAGTCCTCTTAAAAGCTGAGCCATTTCTCCAACCCCTAAGTGTATTTTTAAGGCCCCTTTACATCTAGACATGTGGAAAGCATTCTTTCCCTTGCATATTAGATGCAAGTATTTCATTCCAAATAAATGACTTCAAGCTCTGAGTTGGTGTAGAGCATGGTATTGTAGGCGTTTCCTTCCAGTACTCAGGAGACAGAAGCAGGGAGATCTCTGTGTTCATGACCAGCCTGCTCTACAAAGTGAGTTTCAGAGTAACCAGAGCTCCATGAGAAAACCTTGCCTCACACCGCCACCAAAACATTTCATTATCAAAAAGAAAATATAAAAAAAGAAAACATTGTTCTTGATCTTGCCCAACCTACCACAGACAGGAGCTTTGTAGTCTATGTATATGTGTGTGGAGGAAAGTGTGTGTGTGTGTGTGTGTGTGTATGCGCGAGCGCACACATATACTTGTCTCTGTTTTCTGCTTTATTTTAATGGTTACATGGTATTTCTGAAATGTTCGTGGGGGTGGAAAAGGGTACCTATATATCTCTTACTGAAACTTGCCTAGACTGAAATGTCAAATCAAAATGCCACTCAACTATATTTGTTGCTGAAACTGTATTAAAAAGTGAAGAAATAGGATTGACTTGGCTTTAGGATGTTTAAAATAATTTAAGTGCTAAAACATTAAACTCTGCCCGCTGTCTATAGAATGTATTACCTATCATAAGCATTATCCTTCCAACACCTCTTCCTGGCCACTGTTATAAAATTTTCGGGATTTTGTTAACTACATGCCTACCACCCTGTGATATGATTGAGTTATAGAAAGCAGTAAGGGTAGAAGAATTGAGGCTGTCTTGTACATAAATTTAGATTTTAATACATGTCTGCCTCAGATGAACAGTAAACCTAAAGCCCTTGCCTCACTGTGGCTAAACGAAGTACACACATCTTGCCTCACCGGATTTTTCAAGATTTGGATAAAATTCTAGATATTTAAATAGTATACGTTAGGGTAATAAAAATTACTGTTCTCTAGCATCCTCTCTCTTAAATGTTTTATTAAATATTTATACTAACCTCAGAAAAGCTTTCCACAGATCATGGTGCCTTCAGTTTTCCAAACTGAATTTTTTTTGTACCTCTGCATTTTTAAATTAAGAATAAAATGTAAGTGTTTTGAAATCTAGAGTCAGATTTCCAAAGAATACTATAGAGTGCCAGCCCCCAGGCCCTGAGGCCTGGCATTAACTTAACTCTGCTTTCTTTGAATGAATACTCAAAAGGGAACTTGCTTTTACTTTCTAAAATTCAATAAATGGAAAGCTAAGTAAGACAAACCAAGAAATTGATGGTGTTGAAACTTTTACACAAGATTCCAAGAAACTTAAATCTGCTGCAAGATGTAGGTACTATAGCTAACCCTATATCTCTTTTACTAGATTAGGTGCTGAGCCAGGCAAGTGGTTGACCTGTCCAAAGTCGCACAGAGTTAGAAGAACTAAAACTGGCTTTCCCTGTAAAAGGCCTCTGAGTCAGGGTTTCTCTCATTAGAACAGGAAACCTCAGATATTTACACAGATGTCTTCACACTTGCAGCAATGAAGAGATGATCTTACTGCATTTGTATACACTTTTATTCTCTGACCACTGAGGTAGCCAACAGAGAGAAAAGAGGTGCCAAAAATCATTCTGTACTGTAAAGGTGCCTTCTCTGACTCCAGCAAGTCTGCAAGCTGCCTTGGGGAATCTGGCTTTGTCTACCCAGGGAATTACATAAGTCCCCAGAGCATATGGTGACTTTGCCAGCTTGGTAATTGGATCTTACTTAGTATCTCAACTTGAAATGATACTTCAATATAAAGATTGAACTTTTAAAAACTATTGTGTGTACATGATCTGGGGAAGGAGTGCACGGGGGCCATGGTATATAGAGGTCAGAGGGTAACTTTGTTGACTTTTATGTGAGTTCTTGGAATTCAGTCTCTGGTTGCAAAGTACTCCACTGATCCATCTTACCAGCCCTGAAGATTAAACTTGTATCTCTTTGCTTGAAACCCAGAAATCTGAATTGTACCAAACATTTTAAATGAGGTATATATTTCTAACAGTGTAATGTAGTTCTGCTCACCTAGCCTTAGTATCCCACAACACTGCTAGTCATCTCTCAAGTGATATTTACTGGCTCTAGGTAATTGACCAAAAAGATCAAAAGGACTTAAAGTATATTTTCTTTTATAAAAAAAATAATCCATGTGGTAGAATCTCTTCATTACTGAGATCCTAACAGTTAGTAATGGCTGGAGTTCATCAGCAACTCATCAAACACAATTCTTCAAAACAGTCTTATTTTTGACAATGAATAAATTCCTAATTGAGCATAATGTAAGCAGATGCCTAGAGGCCTTAGGCATTCCTAGACTATTGCTCATAATCATTGTATAGACTCTGAAAAATTGTGTACTTGTGTGAACTTACATTATTGTTTCCAGGTGAAAATAATAAATAATCTCTCTAGATGCATAGCACAGAAATTCTTTCCATGATTGCTAATATTTAATCATTTGAGGGCTCCCAAGGGCTAGTAGTTTCAATTAAAGCACCTATTTATTTTGCTTAATATTTTTTTTTATTTTTGCAATTAGCTCATTTGTATCTTATATTACAGACAGACTCCACCAACGGGGAGAATCCAAGCATCAAGAAATCCCTCTTTCCTCTTTTTAATTCAAAGAATCATTTAAAGCATAGTTCTTCTTTGAAAAAGCTTCCTGTAGTCACTCCACCCATGGTACCCGTTTTTACATATCGTAGCCCTGAAAACTGCTCCAGTAAACTTGTTTTACTGATGATGATGATGATGATGACAGCATGTCTTATTTTCATGGGGTCATAATCTTTGTGCTAGTTAAGTACCTGGGCCAGTTCCATAAATTCACTGGGATATATGGATATATATAATACATATACTTTATATATATATATTATATATCTATTCTGGGTTTTCTGCATCAGTTAAAGATGTTGTCGCATAAGCCTACTAAACAAACTAGTAAGGCTGGTTTGGCTGGGCTGATTAGCCAATTGTTGGCAGACGGCATTCTTGAAATCTTTTCATTCCTGTTAAGAATCTGATTAACATTTACAGTCCACAAATGTCTTTTCACTTGGCTCACTGCATGGATTTTGTTACTATTCGGTTGGCAGTTTGTTTCTTTAAAACCAACTTTAAATTGACCAAATTATTTGAGCTAGCAGGCTCCATGAGAAAAGCAGCTTGTACTAGTTGATAACTTGCTTTTGCTAGTCACTAGGTGTAAAGCCATGGCTTTTGCTTGGCATTTGGCATAACTCTCCTTTTGTCCACTAAAGCCATTGAAGAGACCAATTGCATTCATTTGGAATTTGTGGCATAAATTTCAAGCAGTTTCTAAGCCTACAATGGCAGACCCAGATTTACTGGGCAGTGGTTTGGGACTATGATTCAAACCATACTTCCCTACTTTTTCTCTCCTTGAAAGCTCCCTAGACTTCTTTGGCAGCATCAAATACAGATTTTGCATCATATTCCCAGCATGAGATTTTGGTTTTGTTTTTGTTTTATTGAACTGGTTCATAACCTAACTACAATATGAAATGAGGATGCCACAGCAGTTCCTGGTCCAGCCCACTTTAACTGCTCTCTTTTACAGATACTGAAACTAACAGCATGGGAATGCTTTAAGGGTTAAGGTTTTAACCAAGCTGCATGAATCTGCCAATTTTTCCTAACGCAGGGAAAATTACTAAGAAGGCAGCAGGCTTTAACTAGCACTACTTGCATCATGAACATTTGGAGAATTTTGGTTTACTTACTGGGTCTTTTTTTTTCTCTCTCTTTTGAAATTTGGTTTAGTTCAGTTTACTTTTCAGTTTGGGTCTCCTCTTGGGTGTGGTTGTCTATGTTCATTAAGGTTATTGGTGTGCTTGTTGAATCCTTCTCCATCTTTCCCTCTAGGTGCCCAACACTGATGGTCCTGATCTATTGACCTTACAGAAAGCCATTCATTCTTCTAGCACTGCAAGCAGCAGACCAAAGGAGTGGCGACCTGAGAAGCTCTCAGATCTACAGACCCAGGTGAGTGTAGCTTACATCACTCCCAGATTTTCAGGATGGGAATCAAGGAAGAAAAAAAAAATAGCTTCCCCCAAATCGACCGTAATAAATAGCCTTGGTGCTATTTGCAAGTCAGGATGATTTTCACAGTGATTCCCACTGTGAAAAAAAGCAAGCCTCCACTACCCTTCACCTAGCTGGGGAAAGCAGTGGAGCAATGTGGAGAGATGAACAAGAAGGAGTCCTAGCCCACAAGTAGGCTGCAGCTCAGGAGACAAAGATTCACGAAGACCATACTACAAAGTAAGTTATGCTAGGAAATATTGGTGAGGATAAACTGAGATTGTGAGAAGAATAAGGTTACCTTAAAGATGATAGCATATAAATCAGGCCTTGAAAGCCAGATATTAGAAGCTTTCTTGAAAGAATATTATAACTTTTGAAATCTAAGCCATTTTTATAAAGAAAGGCAAACACTTTTAATAGGAACTGCATATAGTACAGTAACGGGATTATATTTACCTGCCATATGGAGAGTTTTAGTCTCTTTCAAGTAATTAACATATATGTTTAAAACACTTATCCTTTTTGTATTTCTTCACAGTGACATAATCTACCATGTTTATTTTAACAAAATTTGGGGAGTTTAGAAGCAGTGGCTCTAATTTTTATAGGTTTTCTGTTTTGTTCTTTTTTTTTTCCCCTAAGAATGCATTTTACCAGTTAGTCCAGATAACCAGTTAGTCCTACAATTTTCTATGTAATCCAAACTGACCTAAAACTAGCAATCCTTATGGCTTTATATCCCACATGCTAGGACTATAGATCTGGCTTCTTTCACTATAATCTGTTACTTGGAGGTATAAGCAGAAGTTCTCCAAAATTGCCATTCTTTTTGCCTGGCCATTCATATTTTGTACTTATAGCATAATCTCTTCTAAGGGTAAAGGGAGCATAGCGAATGAGATATCCTAACTTGGCGAGGGGGGGAAATACTTATTCAAAATAGGAACACAAAGATCTGAGAGCCTGATGCTAAGGGGCCCCTTTCTAGTAACTTCATGTCTCCAGCTAATTCTGGATTATTATAATTGCTTGATAATTTTCTCGAGTTGACAAGGAAGAACTTGTTTATATCATTTTAATAAAAGTGAAAAAGTAGTCAAGAATGATGCCTCAGACCTATAATCTCAACACTTGAGAATTGGAGGTAGGAGTATGAATAATTTGAAACTATACTGGGCTATATAAACAGAGATCCAGGCCAGCCTGGGCTACATAAAGGCAAGGAGCAAGGAGGATTAAGAGTTGGAGGCCACCCTGGGATACATAAAAGGAATGAGGGTAGAGAAAGACACCCTTTGAATACCTCCTGTGCATAGAACACTTTGCCACCTCCTATAGAGACCCCACAGCTTTCTTTGGGGAAAATGTCATAGAGCTAGTGGCGGGTGCTTTCCTTGAAGCTATTTCTCCTTTAGTTGTTTCTCAGCTCATTTACCGTGGTGGTTAGCACCCTGTTTCTTCAAATCTTACAGTTTTCCTAGCGATTATCAATGTGATTCAAAGTTGACCAATAGCTGGAATGCATGTGGCTTATACCATGGCACTCAGGATAAAAGTACTCTTGAGTTTTGCCAGCCTGTGTTGCTTCAGTAGTAGATTGGTTTGTTTATGGTGTGTGTGTGTGTGTGTGTGTGTGTGTGTGTGTGTGTGTGTGTGTTGCTTTGGTTTTTTGAGAGAATCTTGAAAAGTTTCCTAAACTATCCTCAAATTTGTGATTCCCACACATCTATCTAGGATTAAATTCATATACTGCCATACTTGGCTTTCTGTGCCTCTTCTGGTAGTGATTCTCCTGCATGTTGTGCTTAAGGTAGAGGAAGAAGTGTTGCCTTACACCACGGAGAAACTTGAGTCTCAGGAGTTAACTGAAAATAGTTGGCCAGTGAGGGACAGATCTCATCTAGGTCTTGGCCTTCTCTTTCCACACCAGTCTCCCTTCCACAGTGCTGTGCTCTGTAGGGTCTTTGACCAGCAGCCATTCTGTAGGCAAGAAGTCCACTAACCAGGGTTTCTGTGAGCAGTTGAAATGCTTTGTATTTTTAGTACCCAAACTGTACCATTCTCACATCAAAAAGATGAAAATGAGTCAGTAAAATACAGCATAGAGCATGAAGATGTAGTATCAAAAAGGGAAACTGCTATCCAATAATTCACTGCCTCAATACCTAAAACTACATTTTTTTCCAGCTACCCTTGCAGCTAGGTATGGTTAGATGTTCAAGTTCTATCCAGTTGTATCAATTACTTCTGCCATTGCTGTGGCAAAATATCTTTACAGATGTAGGGTACAGTCCACCACAATGGGGAAGGCATGGCAGCAGGTCACACTGTATCCACAGTCAGGAAAAAGAGAGATGCGTACCAGTGTTCAGCTTACTTTCTTCTTTCATTTAGCAGGACACCAGCTTCTGGAATGTTGCTCCCACATTCAGAGTGGGTCTTCCCACCTTAGTAAAATCTCTTTAGAAACACCATCACAAACACACCCAGAGGTATATTTCCACAGGGATTCTAAACCCAGCCATTCCACAGTTAAGATTATCCATAGCACTGGCGAAATCGAAGTGAAGACTTATTTGGGATGTCTTCTCAAAAAGGAGAGGCACACCCACGTCTGCTGTTGTTTCTCCTTTCTAGGTCTGAAGCTCGAGAAACATGGTAAAGACAGAATGCAGCCAGATCAAAGGAGCCCTGACCTTCATGTGCTACCTTTGGGGCCCTATAGTTATTTTTCCCCTAGATTTCTAGGCCTTTCGTTTAAAAGGCAGTGACTAAAATCTTATTTGAGAAAACTGGGAGACCAGATAGAGCTGGACTGGCCCACCCAGCCATGTGGCCTCCCTTCCTGCCTCTCTTTAGCACCTGATCTCCGTGGCCTTCCATCTCCTTCACCTACTCTAAATTAAATCTTGTGCATATCTGAATCTTTCTTTCAGAGCCAACCACTAAAATCTCTTCGAAAGCTGTTGCATCTGTCTTCATCAACCAATCATCCAGCTTCTTCAGATCCTCGGTTCCAGCCCTTAACAGCTCAACAAGCCAAAAATTCCTTCTCAGAAATTCGGATTCACCCTCTGAGTCAGGCCTCTGGTGGGAGCAGCAACATCCGGCAGGAGCCTACACCAAAAGGCAGACCAGCCCTTCAGTTGCCAGGTCAGATGGATCCTGGTTGGCACGTGTCCTCTGTGACCAGGAGTGCCACAGAGGGGCCTTCCTATTCTGAACAGCTGGGTGCCAAGAGTGGGCCAAACGGGCATCCTTATAACAGAACAAATCGCTCACGAATGCCAAATCTGAATGATTTGAAAGAGACAGCCTTGTAATTTATGCTGGGATGGAGGGTGTTTATGGGGGGGGGGACAAGCCAGTTGGAAGGGGAGGGTTCAGGGTGGGTTGGGAAATGGGTTGGGCCAGGGTAATAAGCCAGTATTTTCAGCTTTATGAAGGTGTGTGCAATATTGTGTGTGAGGGGGGCCATCTGGCTCCTCGCAGCCACAAATGCTAGTCAGGGATCTTAGAGCCACGGGAGTTCCTTAGGGATCACCACTCCCCACAGGTCTTGTGTGAGAATGGATAGAGTGTGCCATTGAGGAAGAAGAAATTCTTGCCAGTTTCTCCCCATTACATTCCAGCTTTAGTGCAATCTCTGTTGAACTTGGGGAAGCCAGGGTGTGTCCTGGATGTGAGGGATAGAAGAATTCATGTTGACCGATGCCCTTACCACATATTTTTTCTGACTAGACTAAATGTGGGGTTTATTGTAATCTAGGAGTATCCCTTTGAAGGGTTAGCAGATGAACTGTATGTCTTAAATTGTTTTCTAAGCTTCCATATTTGATAGGATTTGTAACATTTATTTATAATTAATATTGTACTGTTATAATCATACCTTTTATGTTATAATGTAAAGTTATTTTGAGCTGTTTGGAACATTGTGAAGCAGTGGGACAGCTACAGTAGTTTCTATAAAAACTAAACAGTAACATTTATATATTGCATCAGGAGTATTTTATTCTATATAACTATAAATATATATGGTAAAGAACTGTCTGTTTTATAAATATATTCATTTAAAGAAAGTATCGTTATGACACTATCTGCCATATTTTTATACATTTGTGATATGAAGTGAGTATTATACTTATAATAAAGGGAGTTGAATTGTGGCTACATGTGATTGTAACAGTATAAACTTTGCTGAACTTTTTGGCCCTAGCAGTAGCCTCTAGACATGATCCTTGGTAGCAGACAAATACAGCGTCTCTTTCCAGGCCCACAGGAGAAGAAGGTTGGCTAAGTCAGTAAGGAGCCCAACAGGCCTCATTTCTGTTCTCAGACACTTGGCTCTCATTTGTGTCCAGGGACATTAACTGGCACACACACGAGAGAAGGGCGGACAGAAGTGGTGTGCATGGGTCTTTACAGAGAATGTGCTCTTCCACTTAGCACTAGTGTTAGAGTATAGACCAAAGATTTGCCAGTGAACATTCCTTGTTGTGAGGTTGTAAGAGGCACCTGTCTGGGGATCTTGCAAACCAGCTCTATGCTCCTGAATGCTGTCCGCCCTCCTGGAGACTCTTGCCTTCAGGTGGGATCTGAGCTACGTGAATGGCATTTCTTCTTCTAACTGCTTTGTTGTTGTTGTTGTTGTTGCTGTTGTTGTTATTGTTGTTGCTCTTCTAATATATTTATAAGGCTCCTGAAGCAATTCCAGATGTAGAGAAAATTGCTATGTCCTTTTTTCCTTCCTGGGACTGTCCATTTATAACAAGGTCATCATGTATACCTGTATATACATACACTCCATCCATCAGAACAGGACTACATCCTTCTCTCATTTGATCACTCTCAACTCCCGAGTTACTATCAAGTATCATCAAAGTATTATAAGGCCTCTGGCCAGCAAGCATTATACCCACCTGTCTCTGGACCATCTTTGACAAAAAAACAAAAACAAAAACAAAAAACAAAACAACAAAAAACAAACAAAAAAATCAAACACCTCATCATCTATCAATAGTCACAGAGTTTTGAAAGTAGTCTCTTAGCAATAAGACTTTTAGAGATCACTCCCATCCCTCAAAGAGGTAACTTTTCAGTATTTACTACTTATTTCAGAATTCTGAGTGTCAGTCCCCAAATAAAGTCAGCTATCACTGAAATCTGCTGCGTAACTGTTAACCCTTCCCTGAGATTTTGAGAATCATAGCACTGATGATAATGAAGATTATAAAGGTCTTAGATTCTTTGAAGCTTAAATTGTGTGCATATTGCATATTTATATAAATACTATTAATGATGTGTATTGATTATATATAGAGGTCATTTTAAGGTGCTTTTTATTTAATTTTAATAAGTATAATAGGCACTAAAATGAAACTCAACTGGGTACTATCATGGAAACAATTTGATTCATTTGCATGCTCTTGCGTTCTTTTCCTATCTTGTTTCTGTTACCAGTTCAGTACTGTCTGGGTAGCTCTGAATTCTGGCTTTTCCCAGGCAAACTGTTCAATTATCCAAGTGAGGTAGACCCTCAGCAGTTTTTGCCTGGATATAATGACACTAAAAAGGTGTATATTTAACTCTTCTTTTTCATACTAGATCTGTACCTTTGTATCCCCTGCCCGCCACCCCGCCATGTCCCCTGCAAACCAGAAACTACATTTTGTTTTCTCTGGAAAGACTTCTCACTGTGCTGTGTGCTTAGGAACTGCGAGGTCCCATTGCCATGTTGTGGCATTCGTGACTCGTCGTCACCAAGGGGCTGGTTTCCCATGTTGTCATCTTTGCTAACACTGGGATCTCAGATGTTTGCCGAACATTTATATTCGTGATGGTTCTTTAAAGAAGGGCTAGAACAATTGCCTTCTACCTAGAGCAAACTAATCCTAACTGATGAAGTCAACACTTAACTTTTCCTACATTCCCAGATTTGAGCCAGAAAATAGCTACAATGTTTTCAACTAGTGTTTCTGAGCTAGCTCTTTTATCCTCTTCTTAGCTCTTGTCGGTTCTGACTTTCCCTTGATCCTCAATAAGCTATAAGTGAATCTACAATCCCATGCATTCTCTTCCTGCTCACAGATGGGGGCAGTAACATTTTCTCTCAGATCTAATGAGCCCTCTCTTAGCTTTTAACTGTCACTTCCCCTTCTGATTGGTCATTCAGTGGCCTCAAAAAGATGTCATCCACTGCAGGAAGGAGTTGACTGAAAGTCACAAACCCCCCACATTTTCTTTAGGAGGGGGAATTGGTGATATCCATGTTCTGTTCTCTGTGCTGACATCCTAAAGGACACAAAGGTTGGATTGAAGGTCTTTGTGTTCTATTGCTGATCACCTTCCAAAAAGAACCTTGGTTTCACTGTCTCTCTAATTTGACTTCTCTATCATCTTTTTCTTTTCTGAAGTTCTAAGTAAACTTTAACTGATCTTTGTTCAGTCTTAACTTGGACTCTCTCCAGAGCCCAAGACCAGAAGAGAGTGCCCGATGCCAAGAAGTTTAAGTGAGCTATCTCTGCAGCAGCACTTCTCAGCCAAGGGCAGTTTTGTCCACCAGGGCACATTTGACAATGTCTGCAGACATTTGGTTGTGATAGTGGGTAGAGGCCAGGGATGTTGCTAGGCAACCTCCAGAGTGTTCGGGCCCATTACTAGTACCAAGGTTAAGAAGTCCTGCCTGAGACCATTCCAGGCCAACCACTCTGCAGAATTTGCCTTCTGGCCTTGGCCTTTCCAGGCTCCATAACTGCAAGAGTGAATTCCTCAGCATTGTATTCTCTTTACGAATCCTCTACCACTGTTCTCAAATCCTTGCTATCCTATTGTTTGTTTCCATTGTCTTGGACCTGCTAAAAGGTGCACACTTTGGGAGGAAACCAGAGTTCCTTTGTATATGTTTGAGAACTTAAATTCTAGGTTAGCATCCTTAGAAGATCTTCCTTAGCCATGAGGCTTATACTTAGAAGCAAGCAGCAGCCTGGCAGATTGGCATGATTTTTACCAACTGCTCAAAGGCATCATAGCTTTCAGCTGTGTCTACCGAAAGAAAATGTCTTTGTTTTTTTATTCAAGTCGTTTAATAGCTCTTTAAAAATATTAGCATATGGCAGACTGATTAGAAGCAAAACTCTTTCTTGGTGGTTGTGATGTGGCTATTCTAGAAGTATTGTGCTGTATGCTTTGGTTAAATCTGTTTTAAAACATGCTTTAAGACTCACCATATGCAGTTGTATACTTTAATTCTAAGCAAACCTCTGCTGGTCAGTCTCTAGTCATGCTGTGTATTATAAAAGTATGTTGTGGTTGTAGAGTTAGCCAGTTTAGCATGTTCCTAATCAGAAAATTAGTGGACTCCACTAGGAAATGCTATCCCATTTTCCCTTCCCAGTACCTCTTAGTTGATATCTTAGTATCCTCACTTAAACTAGTCTTTAGAGTAAATAAGGAAAAAAAGCCATTTATTTTCTTCTAGCCATGTATTGAGAGTAACTCATATGTGTATAATTTTTTCAAAGGCCAGAGGATTACTTTTCCAGTGTGTAGAAGGCTGTGTCCATTCTGCTCAGCTAGGTTTCAGTGGTCACAGAACTTTTGGCAAGGATGCTAAGTAGCTCATTGGAAGTCACTGCTGGGGCTCAGCTGGGATTCAGCAAAACTGCATATCTCTTGTGCTCAGAACCTGTGTTCTGGATGACGTTGCTTTTTCATTTGGGAGTTCATTGCCTACTGTATCGGAGTGCGCTATTGAACCCCACTATGTGAGTGCATATGAAGCTGCACAGCTGCCTCCTTCTGTGAACCGGGACTACGCTAGCTTTCACTCCTCCACGGCAGAAAGCAGGGCGATATTTCTTCCCTTAAAACTCACTTAGGGCTTAAGAAATAACAGTCCTGCTTCCTTTAAAAGAGATTGTAGACAAGACAATACAAATGGCACTCATCCCCAGGACTGGAATCTTAAGGAGAAGGCCCCTACTAAATTGTAAAAGGCCAGATTACCAGGAAAATAAACAGACAAACAAATCCAGACTTGTAAATGGTTGTGGTTTCCTCTTTTGCTTCTTGGCCAGCTGAAGTCTAGAATATCTTAAGGATCTGGTTCAACTGATTAAAAAAGTCAGTCTTAGAAGCCATGTGTGAGGAGCCATGCAGGAAAGGGAAAGCCCTGGATCTGTTTGCATACACCTGAAGGAAAAAGCCAAGTGGCTAGGAAACTCTGGGCCTATTGCCCATGCGATTCTTTTCTTTTCTCTTCTTCTCTCCTCTTTTCTTTTCTTTCTTTTTCTTTTTATTTTAAATTTAATATACTATACAAGATGGTAGACTTTGTGCACACCAGTTTCTTACATAAACCATCGTTGCCCACAGTGCTTTGTTCATTCATCATCATTTGGCCTGGTCCCTACTGCACTTTTTTCCTCTCTGGGCATGACCCACCTTTCTTTCTATTTGCTGTAGGCTGTTAAATACGATCCTGACCTGCCTTGTATTTTCATTCAACTGTTTGCTCCCACATTTAAGGGAGGGTTGTCTCTTGTTTTGCCAGAAAAATAAATAAAGTGTCATAGTCTGAACTGCTGGAGTGAAACTGGTTTCACTTCTAAGGCCCTTCCTTTCTCACAAGGGTAAGCTCTCTACACCCCCTTTGATCCTCGGTCCAATTGGTCCTCCTTGGGAATCTGAAATCAGTCTCCGTGTTGTATGCAGATTAGAAGTTGCCTTGTTTGCTGCTCTTCCCAGGCAGAGTATCAGGAAGAAAGAGGCCTTATCTGTCCCTCCATGTCCCCTCCTGTTTGGCACACCTGCTGAGAATCCCTCAGGACTTCCTTTGGCTGGGGATTTCCCTTCATTTCAGGCATAGCCATGCTTGTCCTAGTGCTGTGCTTCAGGTCTCATCAGAAGAAACCCAGGAATTGAAAAGGTAGATGCCTTGACTTCTGTCCCTGTTGGGTGATTAAAGTGTTTATTGCCAGAATCATCAAAGGCTCTGGTTAAACTCAGTCGAGTTTCAGAGAAAAGACTCTGCTTTTCCTTGTGGAGAATGTATACTTTCCACACTGGCTTCCTTTTTCCAAAAGTGGAAAGTAAAGCTTGCAGAAAATCCATTTTCCCTCTTGATGACCAGTGGGTTCTAGTCACCAGTCTCTCTCCCTCTCCTTCTTTACTCTTTTTGGTCAGTGATGGAGTTGGGCTGGGAGAGGAGCAGGCTATGTGGTGATAGAAAGAAGTGGATTCTCACCGTAAACTTGCATTGATGAACAGAGACAATTAAGCCCAACAAAACAGTTACCCCAGAGTTCAAGAATTGCTTTGTGCCACTCTGAATTCAGGTCGTTATTCTGTATATATTTAGATAATTCTCAGAGTGTCTTCAGTCTTTACTAAGTTTGAAGGGTACCGTAGTCTGGGAAGACACAGGGCAGGGTGACACTGAGACCCCTGTTCATTCTTAAAAACAAAAATTGGGATAAGCCAGAGGGATATGCCATCCAATGTGTGGTAGATGAAAATCAGTGGACATTCTTAATTGCATAGACTTTATAATCTACTATATAAAGTGTAATCCATACTTTTTACTGTGGCCAGGGTGTGATGTGGTTGTTAATCTTTTTAATTTTTAAATCCAAACTGAATTTAAAGTGTTGAATACTTAAAATTCCTCACAAGCTAATTATGAACCATTTCTAAAGTGTTTCTATAACTCTTTGTATCATGTGTTGGTACATCTTATCAAGTTTTTTCTGGCATGTATTCCATTGTAAACTTCTGTAAACTTTCTATTGTTGCTGTACATATTCTACAAATACCTACTCTGTGGTTCCCTTCATTAGCAGCATGAGGTGGTTAATTTTTACTGAGCACAATGTATTTTTGAATGGATCTTCCACATGTCTTTAATAAAATGCAGATTTTGCACTGACTGATGTGACTGCCGGGCTTTCCCAATCTTGAGCACTGTGGTCCTTCTTGCCTTTGAACAGCAAGCAGCTCCATTTTAATTCTTTCTTTGTAAACAAGAATATGTTCGAATTCAAATGAGGGGCAGTGGGCCTTTGAAGTTGTAATCAGTTTAAAGGAGTGAAATTAATGTAAAACAAAGCAAATCCTGTTACTTAATGATTTTTTTTCTACTTATAAAGTTCTTTTCCCCTTATGGCATTGTGGAAACTTTGGTTTCTTTCACAGAGTGTTGTCATTTATATAGCTTGTTTGCTGCTCACTTGTTAATTTAAGGCTAAGGGAGATGCTGTAGTGCTTAGTACTACAGAGAAAGAAAAGGTCAGCTGTGGAAGATTGCTTCTTGTTCTGGAGCAGGGGTTGCCATACGCTTTCAGAAAAGTCCAATAGTAAATGTGCTTTGTGGGCCATAAGGGCTCTGTCACCTCCACAGAACTCTATGCATACATCACAGAAACAATTAGATAATATACATAGGCATAACCAACTGATGGCTGATTTGGGCCAACTGTGCATACTATCCTGAGCCAAAGGGAATACTACTGGACTACTCTGAGCCAAAAGGGATGTTACTGGACACAGGAAAAATCCAGGGCACAATGGCTGTACCTCCTCACTTTATAGTCCATGTGAAGGTATGGCTGTGCACTGCTCTGTGGAAGACAGTACTTCAAATTTGAGGTACTTTATCTGTCAATTATTTTCCAGTTTTATATACCTTTCTGTAAGAGCTGAAGCTCAGAACTTTACAGTCTATGTGTCTGTCTCTGTGTGAGTGTATGTGCCACAGCAAGTGGGTGGAGGTCAGAGGACCCTGTTTCATAAGAGATGAAAGCTGATTGGTTGGTTGGTTGGTTTTGTTTCACTTTAGAATGATCTTGAACTCCTGGGCATCTTGCCTCCACTTCCCATGTTTATAGGCATTCGCCACCGTGCCCAGTTTAACAGTCTTTTCTAAAAGCCCACACTAATCCACGTGCTGTCTTCCATCACATCTCCAGCTGGTAGTGACTGAATTGATTAAAGAATGAAGCAGTTCAATGAAACAACTTATTGGACATCCAGGGATGCAGGCTAAGGGGTTAGATGGCCTTAGTGGATTTATCACTAACTCTGACAGGACCTAAGGCAACATACTTATTTAGCATTCCAGTACCTCAGTTTCTTTGCCTTTCAATGCTAACACTGCTAGCATTTATGACATAGGGTTGTTGTGAGCATCTACTAGGATGCTGCCAAACCTTTTACAGAATTTCAGTAAATATCAGCTAATATAACTTTATGCTTTGTATTGTGTCTCAGTTGAGAGTTCCAAGAAGTTGGGAAGGGAGGCTGGAGAGATGGATTGCTCACTAAGAACACTTGCTCCTTCCTCCTCCAGAGCACATGGGTCAGTCCTCAGTACACACATTGGGTAGCTCACAACTACCTGTACCTCCAGCTCCACTAGATCAGATGTCCTCTTTTTTTTGGCCTCCACAGGTGTTCTCCCTGCCCTCCCTCTCTCTCAGAAAAATGGGAAGAAATTTCACTGAATGATGAAAGCCTGCTATAGAGAGATTTGTGGTTCGTACATTAAGTAGGTACATGCATTCTACCTGATCTTCATATCAGCCCTGTTGTAGAAAAAAAAAAGTCCAACTTGGGGCTGTTCTTAGGTTCCTCCAGCAAGCATCAGCCCTTATAAGGTATCCTTATAAGCTGTCCTCTACCACTGTGCCTCTTGTGGTCAGGTCAAAGAGGTATACTTCCCTCTGCATTCATGCAGTCATTCAAAACCTTACTTGTGGACAGTCTTCTTGGCAGTGAGACCTGATTCGTAGCAGTTTCTCTACTCTGAAACATCTTCGCTTTATCCATATGTCTTAGTTTGGGTTTTATTGCTGCTGTGAAAAGACACTATAACCAAAGCAACTCTTAAAAAGGCAACATTTAATTGGGGCTGGCTTACAGTTTCAGATGTTTAGTCAATTATCATCCTAGCCAATAGCATGCAGGCACACATGGTGCTGGAGAAGGAGCCAAGAGTTCTATATCTTGATCCAAAGGTAGCCAGAATACTGTCTTTCAGGCAGGGAGGAAGAGGGTGTCAAAGCCCACTCCCACAGTGATGCACTTCTTCCTACAAGGCCACACCTACTCCAACAAGGCCACACCTCCTAATAGGCCAAGCATATCTAAACCACCACACTATATAACCTCCCACATCAAGGACCAGGATTACTTCCATTTTTTTTTTCTTAATATCATTAGTTCATGCTTCACAGTTAACTAAAAGTATGTAAATTGGTATGCTTTACCATAATGTTTTGTTTTGTTTTCATCTGCAGGTTGCAGAGAGAACTCAATGGAAGAGTATTTGCCTACCATGTATGAAAAACCTGGGTTATGTCCTCAAACCCATAAAAAACAAATCCTTAATAACCCAAAGTCTAGTGTTAAAAATAAACAAAATGTGTTAAGATAGGAATGACTTTCCTCTGTTATATAATTTTTATTGAATTAGTTGCCCCCTAAAAGAAATAATATTGCAAACATATTTTTTGTTTAATAGGAAGATTCTTTTTCAGGTTTACTTTAATAATAGGGTTTCTTTTATATATACATCCTGACACAAAAGGAAGAAAATGCTAACATTTTCATTAACTATTGAAAGAAAATTAACTACAGATAAATATCTTGCAGATCTTAATATCTCATTGTTTATTTAATTTTAAAATTGAAAGCATTTTCCATTGTGAGACCCCTGGCTGGCTTATTTACAGATATACTTACTTAGAAGTTTAAGGAACCCAGAATAGTTAGTTCAGTCTTGAAACATAACCAGAATTGGAAGATTTATATGTCCTAATTCCACAACTCACTACAATGCTACAGTAATGAAGACTATGTGGTAATAGAATTATGAGGCCTGGCATATACTCTGATATTCTTGGTCAGTTGTTTTTAGAAGAATAAAGACCATCGACTGTGGTGAAGACAACACAAGCTACCAAGACAGCTGCATATTGGTATCCAAAGAATGAAATTACACCCTTTACTTTATAACTGTTCACAAAGTAAGAGTTAAAACTTTTTAAAAATTTTTTTCAAAACATTTAGAAGAAAACACGAGTAAATCTTCTTGACCATGGTTTGACAGTAGTTTCTCAGATAAGACACCAAAGAAGGACACAGGAAGGTTGGACTTCATTAAAATTTGGTATTTGTTGTGCTTCAGAGTAGTTCATCAAGAGAAAGGCCAGGCGTGGTGGCAGATGCCCAGGATCTCAGAACTGGGGAGGCAGAGACAGAAGGCCAGCCTGAGCCACATAGTGAAATCCTGGTGCAAAACTAAACCAAGACAATGACAAGAAGAAAAACAGGATGGAAGAAATGTTTGCATAAGAGAATTGTATGTAGAATACCCAAAGAACTCTTAATGAATCCGTGAAATGAAATTTTTAAATGGGCAAGGGTCTGAATAGAACTTTCTCCAAAAATATGTAATTGGTGACTTGAAAAGATGCTCAAAAAACATTGGTTATTAGAGAAATGAAAATCAAATTCATCATCGAATGCTACTTCATACATACTAGGACAGATCTAATGAAATACAAGAAGCGTTGCTAAAGATGTGGAGAGGCTGGAAGCATTAGACATTGCTGGTGGGAACAGAAGATGGTACAGCCACCTGGGGAAGTAGTTCCCAAGAGACCCAACAATTCTCTATTCTCAGTGTGAGTATGCCCAAGATAAAACATGTCCATGCAAAAACTTACATATAAATTTTCATGAAGCAGCATTATTCACAATAGCCCCACCCAAATGCATGGATAAATAATAATATAATACCCTACACAGAATGTTAATAACAAAAATGGAGGAAGTACTTCTCCAACACATGGACTTTAAAAACACTATGATAAGTACAAGAAACAAGTCATAAACTACTATATATTCTAAGATTCCATTTGTGTGGAGAAATGCCCAGAATGGAAAAAAAAATCCACACACAAATAGAAAATGGATGACGAGTAATCTAGAGCTGTGGTGGCTGATGGCTCATTGCCAGAGGATTCTCTTGGGGGTGATAAGAATAATCTAAAGTTACTTGTAGTGATGATTGGTCAAATTTGAATATACTATATTGAATTACACACCTTAAATGAATAAGGACTGTTTATGTGAAGTTAATAAAACTATTAGAAAACAAATTTATGGCATGATTTTTTAATTTGATGACTATTTATCCATGCCTTGTAACATTTGTTTGTTTTTTTTTTTTCTCCCTGATCAGTAGTCTTAAGTTATTGCCATTTTTCTTTAACAATTACTCAGTGTGGGGAGAAAGGTAACTCAATTTTCCAAATAAAGGTCTGCTTTCACGAATATTATCCAAAATGAATTTGTACATATGTAGTCATACCAGGGATATTGTTGTACATTGCCCCCCCCCCCCACACACACACCTAGGTAGGAAATTTGAGGCTATTAAAATGTTGTTCTAGTCACTGAGAAGAATATGACATCCAAGATCATTTGATTGATGGATTGATTTTTGAGACAGTCTCACTACATAGCCTTGGCTGGCCTGGAGCTTTCTATGCAGACCTGGCCTTGAACTCACAGAGATCCACCTGTCTGTGTTTTCCCAGTGCTAGGATTAAAGATGGAAGATACTATGTCTGGCTATCCAAAGTCATTTTGGTGTGAATCCATGTAATCTCCTTTAATACCTGGAAATAGAAAATAGCTCAGAGAAAAGTACTAGCCAAGGCTGTAGTGTGTGTGTGTGTGTGAGGCCAAGACCCTGTCTCTGGACAGTTCTCATTCTCAGCTTCTCCCCACATGCCTTTTGGACCCTCACCCCAGTTAACAGTCTCTCCCAAAGAAGAGCCTCCAACCCAGCCCGAGCTACAGATGGAAATGAGATAGAGGCCAGTAGTCATTCTCTCAGGCTCCAAAGCTCCTGACTAAATGAGCTGTTCCTGCCAGAGAATGACTACCAAAAGAGGTTTCAAATGTCATGTCTCAGTAAGCATGTTTGGGTGGGCAGGACGGGAGGAAGCCGCTCGGAGAGAAGGCTTTTGTGGTTTTATTTTTGTTTGTTGTTGTATTTTGTTTTTCCTACTTATATGTTTGAATGAAAAAAAAAAAAGGGAAAAGGAAAGGAACATGACTTGTCCTAGGTATGGTAGAGGAGAGAATTTATGGTAGATATGTGGGAGAGCAGAGGCAGGGGCATCCGGGAGAGAGTCCAGAATAGATATGAACAGTCTAAGCTGGGCCTTGTGAGGAGAGGAGGGAAGAAAAGAGAGAAGGGAGAACAGAGGAACCAGATGCAGCAACCAGGAGGCCCAAAGGTACAAAGAGAAAGGGTGACCAAAAGAGTTGGATTATATAGGGAAGAAGCCCAACCCCCTGGGCTGAAGAGTTTCAGGGTAGGGGGCGGGGTATGCCAACTAGGAGGACCTGGTAGGGGCTGAGGGATTCTGGGAGAACCTTAACTAGGCACCTCTGCCATTTGCCCCAGGTTTGAAACCTAACAGTGTATGTGTATGTGTATGTGTATGTGTATGTGTATGTGTATGTGTGCATGTTGGACAGAGGTTGACATCTGGTATCTTCCTCAATAGCTCTTCACTTCAGTTTTGAGACAGGGTCTGACCATGAACCTGGAGTGTACTGATTGGCGAACAAGCTCTAGGCATCATCCTGTCTCTGCCTGTTTCCTAGTCCTGGATTTGCAGGTGTGCCCCTCCATGCCTGGTCTTTTTTTTTTTTTCTTGAAATAGGGCCTTACTGTGTAGCCTTGGCTACCTTGGAACTGCTATGTAGACCAGGCTGGCCCTGAACTCAGATATGCTTGCTTCTGTCTTCCAAATACTAAGACTAATGGCATGTTCCACCATACCTGTCCATACCTAGCTTTTTACATGCATTCTAGAAATATAATCTCAAGTTCCTATGCTGTACAGCAAGCCCTTTACTGACTGATCCATCTGTGTACAGTCCTCTATGATAGGAGTCCTAACCCCTTCCCCCAAAGCATGATCTCCTCCCAGTAGATAGAGATATGGTTTATCTCAGCTGTTTGCTAAGCCTGTTCAATTTCTGGGAAACTGTAGCCATGGATAAAGAAGGTGTGATGTATTCTAGTTGTTTGGGCTTCCTCGGTTTCAGGGAAACCTCACTATCCACACACACATATAGCCTGCCCCTTGCATTCATCTCCAGGCAATCACAGAAGGACACATTGCCAAAAGGGCTGTAGAATGGAGTTTCTGCACAAGGAGCTCCACCTGGCTCACATTCCCTCGGTCCTGTGGCTAAAAGCCCAAACCCCTTCAAGGCAAAAGCAATTCCAGAAGGGGGAAGCCTTGACTGGTTGGTTAGTTGGTTGATTGGTTGGTTGGTTGGTTACTGGTTCCAGACTCTTGGACCATACACCAGGCTTCCTTCTGCTTTCTTCACACCTATGTACTTGTCACCAGGCCTCTATAGTGAGGATTTTATGCAAGTGTTCATGTGAAGCTTTGCAAAAGAGTACGCTCCTCTTCCGAATGTGCTAAGAGCCAAAAAGAATTTTCAAATTCTCAGAGCTGCTTTGTGTTCCCCTGGGCCTGCACCTTTGACGGTGTCACTGAGACAAAGAGAAAAAGATGGGGAGCCAGAGCAGCAAATTACCCCTGCTATTTGGGTTTGTGTAAGAAAATTGGTTTGAGAGATGCTTTCTTTGTTCTTATTTTCTTTGGCCCTGAGTTGAAGAAAAGCTTCTCTCTCTCTCTCTCTCTCTCTCTCTCTCTCTCTCTCTCTCTCTCTCTCTCTCTCTCTCTCTCTCTCTCTCTCTCTCCTCTCTCCTCTCTCCTCTCTCCTCTCTCTCTTCTCTCTCTCTCTCTCTCTCCTCTCTCTCTTCTCTCTCTCTCTCTCTCTCTCTCTCTCTCTCTCTCTCTCTCTCTCTCTCTCCCTTTGAAATTTGAAACTATCTTTTAAAAAGTGAAATATTCTCTACCCAGATCTACATTGTAAAGTGCTTATAAGATATAGCCCCATTCATCCCAGTGGTATTTCAGGGTGCCCTTCCCCCAAAGCTCTGAAATAGACATCAGGCACACTTGCTGGCACACTCAAGCAGCTCCATCCGGATGGCAATTCGGACATGCCAGCCTAGAGGGATCAGTCGGATGAAGCGGGAAATGATGGGGGGCCTGAGTAAGTTCTGAACTGTAGAACTCCGGTCTGAGTTTCCATAGAAGACCTAAAGAGAAAGAGGAAGCCTGGTCATTATCACAATAGAGAAAGGAAAAGGACAAATGACTCCTGACTAGAGCTAGTGTGTGTGTGTGTGTGTGTGTGTGTGTGTGTGTTTGTGTGTTTTCTCTCCTACCATGTGAGTTCTGGGCCTTGAACTCAGGATACCATGCTTGGTGGAAAGTACCTTTACCTGTTGAGCACTATCTAACTTGATCTAGCCTCAATTTTGAACAATGGAGAAACGTAGAAAGTATATTGACTACAGAAAACTTGCAGCACCCCATAAAACCCGAATGGATGTTGCAAGCAGCTCTGAGGATGTCTGAGTATGCATGGGGACATTGCACTATGCAAAATAGTAGCAAGTAGCCATGTGTGCCCAGTTACATTTATGTGAAGTAATAGTAGCTGAAATTTTAGTTTACCTGTGTGTGTGTTTCTGTGTGTATGTATGTGTTGCCATGTCCTTGTATGTGCTAAGCAACCAGTCTCCCACAGCACCACATGCCCAGCTCACATTTAAAGTTACTCATTAGCTGTTTTCCATCTTCACAGATAGCCCTATTGGATGGTTGCTACAATATGCCTCTTGACTCTTTTCTTTTTTTTTTTTTAACAATTTTCCATTTCTATCCTTTGTACTTTGACAGAAAGTTTTGAATGGGCCCACAGCATACAAGAGAGTTCATATATCCCAAAGATTTCCAAGATGCACTCAAGTCAAATCTTGTGCCTGGCTATGGAGTTGAAAGCCAAAGCATAAATGTGTATTTTTTTTGTCTTTGATACAAGTGACAAGTGCCTTTTGGGCCTGGAGAAAACAGATTTTAATAAACAGACAAAAAAAAAATAGAGGGAAAATTCTGGAAAGGAGAAGGTGGTGTTGACATAAAGAGATAAAAGGCTTTAATGTTTTTCAGGAGGCCACGTTAAGATGTTGCAGACACTTGACAGTAGTTCTGAAGAAATCAGTCTTCACACTCTTTCCAGGGTCACAGTGTTCTGCTCTGTGACGTAAGAGCATTTCATTTCCTCTTCTAACTTTCTCCTAAAAAGATTTAATGGCTGCACTTAGCTTTATCCATCCACAAAACAGGCGCACCTTGTTTACATCCATTTTGCCTTTCTTCCTAGCAACAAGGCATGAGCTGCCCTCTCATGCTGTTTGTCCTTGAGTGTATTCAACTCGGAAGCAGGTGAAGAGGGGCTTCCTGAAATCCGACCCAAGACTTTGTGAATGGAGTGGAGTGCCTCCTCTAGAGCACCATCAAGGCCTTCCAAGCACAAGACTGAAAAATGAATTCTAATGTCTTTTGTAAAATACAGCTAGTAAAGGCCAGAAAGTGAAAGTCTGAGGAGCTGGAGGTATGGTCCAGTTGGTAGTGTGCTTGACTGACAAGCAGACAAGGCTGGATTCTGATTCCCAGCAGCACGGAAACTGATGATAGTACACACCTCCAGTCCCAGCACTCAGGATGGATAGAGGATCAGAAATTCAAGGTTATCTTGAGCCACATAGCAAATTGGAGACCAGCATGGGATACATGAAAAATGTCTCAAAAAAAAAAAAAGCATCAAAATGGTATTCCCATTGTGTCAAACTCCTCAAAACCTCAAGCCTCAACCCATGAATGTCTTACTGTGCAAATTGTTACCATGGACTATAAGGTTTTCTGATTATTAGTCACATATGTCTACTCAACCTGATTAAATGTCAAGAATAGACTTAGGAGAACTGGAAGTGGTGGAATGTGCCCGTAATCCCAGCATTCTGGAGAGTGAGGCAAAAGGATCAAGACCAGCTTAGGCTAGAGATAGGAAATAGCCTGAAGAATTCCTTGCTATTGTCCAAAAAAAAAAAAAAAAATGTGTTTTCAAGCAGCTAAGTGAGTTTTCAATTCAATTTTTATTGATCACAAAGACATCCAGGAGTTTAATGGGTTAGTTCATAATGAAGATCTAGATAGAACTCAGTCCTCAAAGGTTAATTAAGTGTGTCTGAACTGGCACCATCTTTTAAAGGCCCATTTAGGCTATTTATATTAATTCATCTTGCTATTACCCATTACTAGCATTTTCAAATTTGGTTTTAGTCTTTCTTTTATTATTACGCATAGCTATGTGCGTCAGTGTATGGCGATATGCAAGGGAATGCAGAAGTCCTTGGAAGCCAGAGCATCTGACCCCCTGGGACTAGGGTTAGAGAATGTTATGATCTGAGTGCTGGGAACTGGACTCTGGCTCCTTTTTTGAAATTTTTTAATTTATTTATTATACTTATTTATTATAAGTGAGTTTATTTATTATAAGTGAGTACACTGTAGCTGTCTTCAGACACCCTAGAAGAGGGCATCAGATCTCATTAGAGATGGTTGTGAGCCACCATGTGGTTGCTGGGATTTGAACTTAGGACCTTCGGAAGAGCAGTCAATGAATGCTCTTAACCACTGAGCCATCTCTCCAGCCCTCTGGACTCTGGTTCTTAACCACAGAGACATCTCTCTAGCCTCAAAGGGGCCCACTTGCTGCACTTCCAAAGGTTTGAAGGTGTCAGTCTCAGTCAATAGTAAGAAGCAACCATAACTATACAAGTAAGTGATAATGGGTGAGCCAGGCCCATGGAGCCCCACAGTCATTGTTGGAGTGAGTTTGAAACAGTCCAAATTGCCAGGGTAGTATTTTCAAGAGACTATATGCTGATAGTGAGAACTAGAAAAATACTTTTTTTTCTTTTTTTCAAAAAAGACCCACATTCATTTACAAACTGCTAGTCTCCCAGATCACATCTGGAAAAAAGAGAGATTGTACAGTGGAGAAGGAACACAGATGACCCAGCATGTAGAGGGGTCAATGCTCAGAGACATGGACAGCAGGAACATAGGGATGGGGTGTGTCTCCGCAGTGTGAGCTGAAGCTGACTTGGAGTGACCCCCACTTACCCGATTGTTTCCGGTCTGATCCTTATAGTAGATCCAGTTCAGGCGCTCATCAGTCCTATACTGCACACTGTACTTGGTCACCCACTCGTCTATGTCACAGCGTCCTTGGGTAAGGATTCCCGAAATCACCTTGATCTCCTTCAAATCTATCTGTAACCACTGGCTGCTGTCCTGATACTTGGAAAGCCAAGCACACCTGCCAGGAACACACCAAATTACCAGGAGCCATCCTCTTATCTATGTCTGTAAAAAGCCAGCAGGTGCTGAGTTTTGAAGGGTTACCTAGCATCAAGAGGTATCATCCCAAATCCGGGCCTTCAGATATAGCCCGATTCTTAATTCTTTTCCTTAGGAAAGACTTCCCTGGCATGTTTAACAAATGAGCTCTTCCTTCCTCCCTCATCTTCCCAACCATGTTCATCCCATGACCAGGGATGCAGGGATGTGTTTCCAGTCTGTCTCTCCCCCTCTTCACTGTGTGCCTTGGCTTTGGCCAAGGGACTCACCCACCCTGCCACCGCTGTACACCCAGTCCTCAGCACAACAAGGCACTCAGTCAGAGGCTGTTGAATAAATGCTTTCTGTGCTATCCATTTAGGAGACAGACCTACTTTTTCAAAGCACATCTTTAAAAATATAAGAATGACCACCTGGGCTTCCTGCCCTACTTACCCAAAACCTTGACTGTTGAGTCTGGCCTTGTTTGCTGTCCATGAAGAATACCAGCCCACATACTGCTCTGGGTTGGAGCAAGTGATCTGATCTGGCATGACCTCCCCTGACTCGAAACCCAGGGGCTTGTGATATGGGCATTCTGGGGAGGAAAAACAGCACACGCTCAAACACCCAAATCTCCAGGCAGAGTGGTAGCATATGTTCGTGTGGAGTCCCAGCTCCTCTGGGCTGTCCGGAGAAAGTATTGAGACCTCATCCCGAAATACAAAAGAAGGAATGAACCCCTCCTTATCCCAGAACTTCAACATGAAATAGCTTAAAGAATGAAGCAAGAAACATAGGCACTTTGGAGGTAGCAGACTTTTCATTTCTCAGCAAGGTACGGGATACAGAGAGCCGGACCTGCCGCTATTAAGTGCTCACACGGGATGAAGGTAGAGGGATTGCCATAGAGACATTCACTCAACATTTATAAAAGCGGAGAATTGGGGGAGCTGGTTCTATGGCAACCTCATGGGGGGAGGTGAAAAATGCATCCACCTCCCTCATCAACTTAGAGACCTAAATGCTAAGAGGTTTGTAGTGAAATAGCATATTGAAATGCCAGGCGTCCAGTTTTAGTTCCCTCATTATCACAGGTTGAACTGTGCTGCATAGGAACATTAGGGTCTCTAATTGCTCTTGGGTAGCAGATGATGCCAATTAGAGGAATAAAACAATGGTGAGCAGCAAAAAATGGCAATTATATACTGAGACTGACTTCTTGCTTGTAAATTGTCGTTTTTCTCACTGTGTGAAGAAACATAAAGGATGACTGAAGAGGTAACTGTTGAAGGAGGCTGCCTTCTTCGAAACTGGGACAGCCAAAGTGGTCCTTATAGGCTAGTTGCCTGCTGTTTCCTTCCTTTCATAACTAAGTACTCTCATTGAAACCAGCACTGTGCGGTCGGGGCATCTCTAGAAAGAGACAGAGACCTGGGATAAGGGAGGTGTCCAAGAATTGATGGGGGACGTGACCTTAGCTGTGACTCACAGCATTGGGGATATGGAACCTGAAGAGGCCACCTCCTGTAGCCAGGCAGGAACCCCAGTGATGTGATAGGTATTCCAACCCACCCACAAAACTTTAGACCTAAAATTTATCCTTTCTACAAGAAATTCAGGGGCTTGTGCATTGAGCAAAAAACTGAGGGAATGACCAACCAATAACCGGCCCAACTTGAGACCTATTCCATGGGCAAGCACCAATCCTTGACACTACTAATAATACTATGTTAGGCTTACAGACAGGAGTCTAGTGTGGTTGTTCTCTGAGAGGTTCCACCCAGCACCTGACTCAGACAGATGCAGACACCCACAGCCAAACAATGGATGGAGCTTGGGGAACCTTATCGAAGAATAGGAAGGATTGCTAGCCCCAAAGGGGATTGGAACTCCACAGGAAAACCAACAGAATCAACAGACCCTTGGGGCTCTCAGAGACTGAACCACCAACCAAAGAGCATACACAGCTGGACCTAGGCCTTCCCTTTACATATGTAGCAGATATGTGGCTTGGTCTTCGTGTGGGTCCCGAACAACTGGAGTGGGGGATATCCTGAAAACTCTTACCTGGATGTGGGATATGTTCTTTTAGCTGGACTACCTTGTCTAGTGTGTGTGGGAGAGGATGAGCCTAACCTCACTTGATGTGCCAGGGGAGAAGGGGAGGGGGGATAGGGGGAATGGTTATGGTAGGGGGTGACATGTAATGTGAATAAATAAAAAAATAAATAAATAGACAGGCAGACAGACAGATACATAGTTACATAGATAATAAAGCCGGCTGAACCCTGCTATAGAGGAATTAAGCTGACTTGTTTAAGCCAAAAACCAAAAAACATTGGGTATCTTGCCAATTGACAGCCTAGTTTAAAACACAACACCACACACACACACACACACACACACACAGACATTTTAAAATCTTTCCCAGAGTTTCTCAGAGTTAGAAGTGACTATGTGACATAATTTCTGACCAGGAAGATCTAAGAGGACATAAGTGTTGTCTGGTCAAGTTTTCTCTTTGTCTCGTCTTTGTTCCTGTTGTCTAGACTGAAGGAAGTTGTAATAGCTGGTGCAACTGCATGCAGGTCACTTGCACTATGGGGGACCTTTAGGGTCCTCAGCTCTCCTGTCTTAAGGTAACAGTCTAACCTCTAGCCCTTTTACTGTATGTCAGTGCAGACATAATCCAATGAGCCCTCTCTTTCTTGAATCCTAACCCAGTCCCTAACTGAAATTCTATACAAAACGAAAATTAACACTCTATACATCCACTCACCTACATTCCTATTTGAGAATGATAAATTCCAAACGAGGCAAATGAAATTATGTTCTCTCTGTGTGTAAATCTGAATTCAAGTAAAAGAGGTGTGTTTGTTGTGGCATCATTACCTGGAACACTGACTAACAGGGAATGTTTAAGCCTTCTTTGAGGTTGAGGTTCCCAAATTCAGGAAAACAAATCGGGGGGCCATAGATCAGTGGTAGTGTGTTTGTGCAGCATGCACACTGTTCCATCTTCAAAACACACACACACACACACACACACACACATCACCTTCAGAAATTGCCATGCCCTGGCCCTGTCTGAGATTAAACATAGACAGGATGGCCACAGGCTTCAGGATATGATGGCTCAGCTTCCTTTCTACCTGTAAGTGCATGTCAGTGTGGCCAAGCTTGAGAGGACAGCATTTGTAGTTTATCAAGTGCTCGAGGCCTTGAAGTCTATTAAAATCATGCCAGTTCTCAGGAGAGAGTATGGGCGCTTTTCTGAGCCAAGCAATCACACCTGGTGTGGCTGAATCATTAGGGAAGCTTATTAAGAATGCAGTGTCTGGGAGTCCACTCCTGGAGTGGAGTATTTTTAACAAGCATACTTTCCAAGTGCATTTTCAAAGCTTTGGCCTGCCAGGGAAGGCATTTCGTGGGCTGGTTGACTGAGACATCCAAACCCCCAACCCCCAACTCCCTTCCAGCCTGAGGCAGGACAGAGGAATTCAAAGACATCCTTGGCTACATAGTAAGTTCAAGGCCAGCATGGAATACCTGAGAGTCTGTTTCAGAAAAGAAAGAGAAAAGGAGAGAGACAGAGGCAGAGATGGACAGAGACAGACAGAGAGACAGAGACAGAGAGAGACAGAAAGACAGAGACAGAGACAGGGAAAGAGAGACAGAGAGGCAGAGAGAGAGAGAGAGAGAGAGAGAGAGAGAGAGAGAGAGAGAGAGAGATTAAATAATGCCACCTGAATGGCCCAAAGAAGTTTGATGTCCTTTATAATCCAAGCTGGCTCTGCGTCATCCTATCTCCTGTCTAATTCTGTGGGTCTCTGACCTTGACACTTTCCATCTAGTCACCCAGGGAGCTCCAGGCACACCAGTACTCTGACACATTCTCCAGAAAAACTTCTGGGATAGGACTGGAGTAGGGCTCCAGAACCACAGATGACTATAATGGGCAGTTAGGAATAAAAGGGCTACCCAGTGCCAGTGAGCTTAGTTCTTAATGCCTTCTTAAAACCCATTTCCTCACTTGTGAATGGGCATCATAGTAATATTGCCTTGAGATGTTTGCAAAGATATCTAGTGAAATCATGTTGTGACAGTTGTAGACTTAGAAGAGTATAGTTGCCTAGCTAAAAAGGAGCAGGCTGTAATAGGGTTGGTTCTTTCTTTGACTTTGCATGTTTTCTCTTTGGATTTACCATAGGAGAAATCTAACACCCTGTGCTCGTCTCTCCTCCCCTCCACCTACCCTACTGGCAGCATCTGCCAGGACTAGAATATTAGATGATCTATACAGCACCAGAAGAATAGGTGATAGCCACAGCTAAAGCAGGAGGGACCTTGTAGATGTCTGAGCTCACTGAAGATATGGTTTCACTGAGGAATGAGACCAAGGATGAGTTAGCCCTCTGGACACCCTCAAAAAACCATCTGGGGATTCTAAGGAAGTGTGGCCTAGAGAGAGCTTCCACCATAAACAGCTGTACACCCTCTCGGTGGCCAAGACCTTACCCCCAAGCAGTACTTGCAAGCTTCAAAGGGCAGACCCTGGTCAGCCCCACAGACATTATCTTATCAAGTTTTTGCCCAGCGATTCTATTATAAACAGCTACTATGCTGTTTATAATGTGTGTGTGCTGCATATAAGTGCACAAATGTGCACATGTCCACGTGGAGGACCCACGACGAGGATGCTGGGTGAATTCCTCTGTCACTCTGCCTTATTCCCTTAAGACAGGATCTCTTACTGAACTGACGAAGTTCTGTGTTTTGGCTGGGCATACTGGCCACCAAGGTGATAGAATTCACCTGCCTTCACCCACCAATGCTGAGATTACAGACACAATAATACCTAGGTTTTGTTTGTTTGTTTCTTTGGGTTGCTTGTTCAGTTTGTTTTGATAAGGTTTCATTTTGCAGTACAGGCTAACCTGGGATTCACTATGTATACCAGGCTGGCCCCAAGCTTATAAATTGCCTGCTTCTGCCTCACAAGTATTTAGATTAAAGGTGTGTGTCTGTATACCTCGTGAAGCCTAGTGTTTTATGTGGATGCTGGGAACTGAAACCCAGGCCCTCAAGCTTGCATTCTTAGCCACGGACCTATCTCAACTCACCAGCTCCATTACAGTTTTTTTTTTTTAATAGTCATTTCACTCATAAAGGAAAAACTCACATCTTTTTTATGGCTCACGTGACACTTGATAAATAGATTGATAAGGGTATATGTGTGAAACGTGTTGCTAAGGTACTTTAAATGTTAGCTTGTTTATTTGGGCTATATTTTGTGGATCTGTAAGGTGAAAACTCCAGACTTGTTTATAAAGAATATTCAGGGTTAAAGGAAAAGGTCAGGATGTTACTCAATGGTAGAGTATTTTTCTAACATGTTCAAGGTCTTGGTGTGTAGCTCTCTGATTTAGCACTTGCCTAGCATGTGTGAGGTTCTAGGTTCAAATCCCAGCACCACAGAAGAAAAACATGCCCTAAAGAAACCCAAAGAAAACTAAGCCTAGTGGGCCATGCCTACAATCCCAGTTCTCAGGGCAATCCGGAGTTCAAGGTCATGCTTGGCTCTATGAGGTTCTGTCTGCAAAACAAAGGGAGGATGGGACAGCTCGGGAACATTTCTGATAAGAAACAGCTAAAAGCTGTGACTAGTACTTATGTGTGTGTGTGTGTGCTGTAGAATAATAAAAAGACTAATATTTATAAAAGTTAGATGTGCAGATAACAGAATATTAATGTGGAATAAAAGGAGAGTACTAAGGAGCTATTGTATTACCTTTGTCCTTTTTTTTTCTTTTTGGAGTGCTGAGAATTGAACCTGAGGCTTCACACAGGTGAGGCAAGTGCTCTACCACTGAGCTACATCCCCAGCCTGAACACCTGGGTTTCTTAGGCTTTTGCATGTCCCCACCCTGCCACACCCCATTCTCAGGAGGCCAGGCCAATCTTAGGTCAACTGTGGAAAAGGCAAAATTGGTCTTTGTGATAGTTTTAACTGATGGTAAAGAAGGTCCCTGGCCTTCTGCTCTGTGGGCAGAACACCTAGACTTTATCCTCCATATCCCTGTGGGCTTTTTCAGCAGCTCTGAGTAACACCTGTACTTCTGTGCTTCCTAGGATCTTCCCTCTTAAGGTAGAACTGATGGAAACACTCAAGATCAAGATCCAGCCAGCCAAACGAAGTGATCTTCTTGGTATCCCATGAGAAACAGAAACAGTGACCAACAAACGCCTTCCAGAACTTTGAGCCTAGTCCTGCTACTGTGAATCTTTCACAAAACAGCCAGTTACCATGAGGAACCGACCATTTCACACTGACATGGTTTTCTTCCTTTCTACCTGAAAATATCTGTGTTGCTAGAAGAAATAGACTATAAAAAGTACGCTTATGCTAAGATACTGTTTCATGTTGGAATCTCAAGTTCACTTATATGAGTAAACTTTATTCATATAAATATTTATAGATATGTTATACTACTATGAAATAGAAATATTTATAAACACATTTACTTATTTGGGGGTGTGGTTGTAGGGAGTGTGCACATGTGGGAGATCAGTGCAGGAATGGAGGTTGGAAGACAACTTTAAGCAGTCACAGTCTCCTTCCATGGTGTGGGTCTGCTCATTAGGCACCTTGGCCTCCTGAGCCATGCCACTGGCCCTATCCATTCATCTTTGACATAGTGTATTATGTAATCTAGGACTGCTTCAAACTCCCTTTGTAGCACTGAGTATGACCTTGAAATAATGATCTTCCTTCTTGAACCTTCAGAGTTCGGCGATGATGGGCCCAGCAATGGTATGTGCTGGGCTGGCACTCTGGAACCAGAGCTCCATTCTTGGCCCTCTGTCTACTTTTCACGAAGCCTCTTTGGAGTGAAATTCCAGTATATATGATGTCCCTACTGGAAATATTTCATTTAAAACCAATGTTAGGCTTAAAATGGTGAGGTCAGACACACTGAGGAGAGAGTAAGAGTTCATACAGCGGAGAATGTGATTGGCAAGCTGACCAGATAAGAGTAGTGACAGGGCTCTGAGGAAACCATGAAGCTAGGTCTCAGCATGCTGCAGCTGGCTTCCAACAAAACCCTTTACCCAAGTCAGCTTCTCACTTTATAGGTGGTTATAGGAAGTCCTGCAAACTCTTAACCGATTGAATTGTGGAGAAAGACTACTTCTAATAAAGCTTCCATCTGTATTGCAGGAAAAGGACCACCTCCGACTGCCCCCAAGGGTGAGCAAGGGCAGGAAAATGGTAGACCAAGACAGAAGCCTAGACAATAGAGACCACCCTTTGTCATTGCAGGAGATTTTGTTTTGTTTTGTTTTTTGTTTTTTGAGACAGGGTTTCTCTGTGTAACCCTGGCTGTCCTGGAACTCACTCTGTAGACCAGGCTGGCCTCGAACTCAGAAATCCACCTGCCTCTGCCTCCCGAGTGCTGGGATTAAAGGCGTGCGCCACCACGACCAGCATCGCAGGAGATTCTTGAGGGTTAGACTCACTTTCTGTTTTGTTACCTCCCCCGCTAAACTCCTTTTGCTTGCTATAAGAAACCATGGCCACTTGCATCCTTTACCTGTGCCCCAGTGTGATTCTTCCCCATCCAAGGCACAAAAATGGAGAAGACTGTGGCTGTGGTTAGGATTAGACGGTCTTCTTCCAGAAGGAGGCATATCTCCCCATTCGTAGCAGAAAAGAAATGTTCATTTCCATTGAATGATAAACCTCAGTATGATGGAGCCAAAGCCTTTGTTCCGGCCTTCCTAACAGTGCCCAGCACAGGGTTAAAGTCCTTGAACAGATTTACACATGCATTACTCGAGAAGACCCTTTAAGTTGGGCAGGTCACACCAGCATTTAAAAGCTGCACGAGTACTTGCCACCAAGCATAATCGGACGTCCTTGAGGAAACGCCACTTCACCAAACCTCCTTTCTGTTCCCCAACTCCCCACCCCAGTTTCCTAAAGAAGAGACTGAGTTTCTGTTGAGAAACAAAGATTGAGGCACTCTGAGAACCAGGAGAGGCATGGCTTTCATGCACCATCGGCCCTGGGCCATGGAAAGGATAAAGCCTTGCAAATATTTACAGAGATGTGCAAGCCTCTGCAAGTCTGCTCTAATTCCTCACTGTAAACTCCAGGAGGCAACAAAACAAAAGAACTAATGTCTACTAAAAGGCCATAGTTGGCCAAGTCCAACACAATGACGCCTTGTCCCATTTATTCCTCCTAACAGCCCCATAGAGCTGGGTCACCAAACTGCCAGCAGTTCTCAACTTGTGGGTCACGACCCCCTTGGTAAACATCTGTCTTCAAAAATATTTACGTTATGATTCATAACTGACAAAAATCATGGTTATGAAGTAGCAACAAAAATAATTTTATGGAACTATAGAGTTCCTCCATGTTGGCTGTATGAAATGAAATGACAGTAATTTAGCTTCTAGAAGCGACTTGTTTTACTAAATTCTTGCCCTCCATATCCTCATTACTGATTTAGAGACAGCCTGACTCCACAGGATATAGACACACACACACACACACACACACACACACACACACACATTTCCTCTGATACCTAAAAGGAAGGGACTTCCCTCACGCTGAGTTATTTTCAGATAGCATTGACAGTTGGGTCTTACCTGACCATCTCAGGCAAGCCAGGGAGGAGAGAGAGCCTGGCAGTTGATAATGAACAGAATCTTGGAGCAGTGGCCACGGTGAGATGTGAAGCTCACAAGCCAATTTGAGAGAAAGCAGAGGGTTAAGAGTTGGAAGGAGGAACGCTAGGGCGTTGAGCCACTCACCTGGAATACAGTCTAAGGAGGTAGCTCCAGCAGACCACAGAGCATTGGCTCCTACCTGGCAATCACACTTGCATGCCTTCTGGTACCAGGGGTCCTCACCCTCATCCTGCAAGCAGCCAGAGGAGCACAAGTCACAAAAGTCGTAGTCAAAGGCAACTGACCAGAGCATCACAAGAAGCTTACTTGCAAAGGTCAGAGCCATTCATTACAGTGTGTGGTTGGCTGGCTCTACGCACACAGTGGCCCTTCGTCTTACACTGCATGTTCCTTTTTAGCTTGAGTTCTTGCTGCTGCTGCTCTTACACAGGGTCTCTCTCGTGTATCCCAGGCCGATTTTAAACTCACTGTGTAGCAGAGAATGACCTTGTTGAACTCCTGACCTCCTGTCTCCACCTCTGAGTGCTGGGCTTCTAGATGGGTGCCCAGTTTACATGGTGTTTAGGATCAAATCAAGACCTTCACGAATCCTAAACAAGTGTTCTGTCAACAAAGGTACACTCCAGCTCTATATTACTTTTTTAAAATGTGTGTGTGTGTGTGTGTGTGTGTGTGCGCGCGCACATGTTACATTCAGGTGCTCGTGTTCTTGTATGCTCATGTGAGGATGCTAGAGGACACCTTCGGGTGGCATTCTCAGGAATCCCATCTGCCTTCTTTGAAGCAGGGTCTCTTACTGTCCTGGAGCTCACCAATTAGGCTAGACTAGTTAGTTGGCCAGCATGCCCTGGGGATTCTCTTGTCTTCACCTCCCCGACACTGGGATTACAAAGTCCTGCCACCATGCCCAGCATTTTTTATGAGTTCTCTGGATTTACCACATGAGCCATCCTTCTATCTCCTCCATCCCCCTTTTTGTTTCAGGCTGGGTCTCATTCAGTACAGGCTGGCTGACCTCCAACTCTCTGTGTAGCCAAGGATGCCTTCCGATCCTCCTGCCTCTATGTCCCAAATGCTAGAATTAAAGACATGTTCCACCATGCCCTGCTCATCTAAATAAAAAAATTGCCTCTCACTATAGGCACCAACTGATTATCCCCAGGGCTACCTATGTACACAAGGATAATGTTTACCTTCTTGGAGATGGAGTTCCAGTACAAGATTGTACTCTTTATGCTCCCTGGAGGATCCTATCTAAGGCATCCAATTTTAAAACTACAGTAGTACATGACTGTAATCCCAGCACTTGGAAGATAGGGATAGGAGGATCAAGAGTTTAAAGTTATCATCAGCTACCTATCAAGTTCCAGAGTTCCAGGCAAGCCTGGGCTACAGAAGAACTTGCAAAAAAAAAATGACATCAAAAAAGCAATAACAATAGCAAAACAAATGCCAATGTAACTGGGTCTGGTATCTGGGCTACATACAAAACTCCTGTCCCCAAAACAAAGAAGCCCAGCAAGCTTCCTATGGGTGCAGCTAAGTGTTAAATCACTTGCCTAGCATGGACAAAAAAGGTACCTAAAATAGGTCTGGGTGGGTGTTTTTTAGATTTTTGTTTTTATTTCCTTGTTTTGAGACACAGTCTCTTGTGTCCCAAGCTGGCCTTAAACTCTATGTAGTCAAAGTAAAACCTTGGAATGATGCCTCTAGAGTTCTGAGATTATAGGCATTCACTATCATGTATGCTAGATAGCACTCTGCCAACCGAGCCATATCCCTAGCTTCTCCACTGAACTCCCCCCTCTTTCTCTCCCTCCCTCCATCCATCCCTCTTTCCCTTCTTCTTTGTCCTCTTTCTCTCTCTCTCTCCCCCTTCCTTCCTCCCTCCCTCCCTCCCTCCCTCCCTCCCTCCTTCCTTCCTTCCTTCCTTCCTTCCTTCCTTCCTTCCTTCCTTCCTTCCTTCCTTCCTTCCTTTCTCCCTCCCTCCTTCCCTTCCTTTTCTCTTTTTCCTTTTAGTCAATGTCTCACTTTGTAGCCCAGGCTAGCTAGCCTTGAGTGCCTCAGTTTACTGCATGCTGGAGTAATAGGCCTAAGTTCAGTGTAAAACTTTTTTAAAAAGTACATTTGAAAGGGACTGGGGAGAGGGCTAAGTGGGTAAGAGCCCTTGCTGTGCAAATATGAGGACCTGAGCTCAAATCTCCAGAGCCCAGGCAGAAAGCTGGGCATGGCTGCTTGATGTGGCCATAACCCCAGTTTAGGGGGAGGGGATAGAGAAGGGTGATTTGGGTGGCTCATGGCTAGCCCACCTAACCACAAAATCAAGCTTCCAGTTTAGTGAGAGAGCCTGAATTAAGGCAAGGAGGGGTAGAACAATAGGAAGACCTGCCTTTCCACTCATGCCCACACCCAACACACAACTAAAACAACAGACATTTGAAAAAGGCGCTCAGGCTTCAGGAGTAGGTATCAGTGTGGATCACTTGCTTAGCATGCCCAAGGCCCTTGGCTTCACCCTCAGCATTCTTCCCCCCAATAGTGCTAGACTCATACATTAGTTTTACTTCAAAAGCAACACCGATGAAAATTCCACCCTTCTTACTGTAACTTACCTCTGTCGATGACAATCCCAATGTGGCTGAGCAAAAGAACAAGAGAGGGAAAAAATGAAATTAAGAAAGGAAAGAAGGCAAAATGAAAACAATGCCATGGAGGTTAAGGAGCTCATTGTGGAAAAAGTCCAGCTGGGGCCTGCATCCAACGCGAGAACAGATGCTGGAAAAGGAGGCAGGAAAAGGATGGCAATGACTATTGTTTTTTCTTATAGAATTATGGAAAATATATTAATATAGCAAAGCAGGGTGCAGTACAAGCTTTCTTTTTTCTTTCTTTTTTTTTTCTTTTGGTTTTTCAAGACAGGGTTTCTCTGTACAGCCCTGGCTGTCCTGGAACTCACTTTGTAGACCAGGCTGGCCTCAAACTCAGAAATCCTCCTGCCTCTGCCTCCCAAGTGCTGGGACTAAAGGCGTGTGCCACCACGCCCGGCTACAGCTTTCTTTTTTAAACTACATTTATTTACGTATTTGTTTGTTTGTTGTTTTGTTTTTGTTATTTTTATTTTTGTAAGGGGTTGGGTGAAGTGGGAGAGTGATGTGACGGCACCATTGCTCCAGTGTGGGGATCAGAGGAAACTTTGCGGAAGTCTCATTCTCTCCTACCATGTAGGTTCCAAGGACTGAGCTCAGCCTTTTTCCTTTACTGATTAAGTACTCCTCCTCCTCCTCCTCCTCTTCCTACACCACTATCACCCTTTTCTCCTCCTCCTTTTTCTTCTCCTCCTGCCACTTTTCCTCTCCTTCCTCCCCTTCCTTTTACTCCTCCTTCCTGTATGATTCCCAGTTGCCTCCCTGTGCCACATTCTTGTTAGGAGAAGTCTGCTGGTGGCACACGACTGTAGTCTCAGCACTCCACGAGGAAAAGGCAGGAGGGTTGTTACTCTAAAGCCATCCTCAGCTGCATGGAAGTCTGAGCAAGCCGGGGATGCACGAGACCCTGTTTCTTAAAGCCAGACTGGACTACCAAGCAAAATCTTCATAGACAAACAATGGGGACTGGAATTAAAAATACTGGACACTCTTCCAGCTAACCAAGGTTCAATTCCCAGCGTCCACTTGGTGGCTTACAGTCATCTATAACTCCTATAACTCTTATCCCAGGAAACCCTATGATCTGTTCTGTCCTCTGAGGGCACCAAGCATACAAGTGGTACACAGACATACATACAGACAGACACCCATACACATAAAATCTTAAAAATAATTAAAACAACAAAAAAGGTTATTTTTCACAGGACGGTGGTGGTGCACTCCTTTAATCCCAGCACTGGGGAGGCAGAGGCAGGCAGATTTCTGAGTTCGAGGCCAGTCTGGTCTACAAAGTGAGTTCCAGGACAGCCAGGGCTATACAGAGAAACCCTGTTTCGAAAAACCAGAAAAAAAAAAGTTATTTTTGCCTGGACTATTGGTTGAAAAATTTTCTTGAGGTCTGTCTATAATGTACAAGAGCTATTAAATCATAATAACATATAAACTCCATGTAAGTAATCTGGGAGCATTGAAAGTGCAAAAGTAGCAGGAACAGGTTTAACTCATTCAGCTGTGTGGTGGCTAAAGTAAACTATAAGCATCAATATCCCTCGCCGGCCACTTTCTCTGACCCAGGGTCTCATTATGTAGCCATTGGCTATCCTGGAACTGACTATGCAGAGGGGGCTGACCTTGAACTCACAGGGCTCTGTCCCCTCCTCGCAAGTGCTGGAATTAATAGTGTGTACCTCCACCTCCTCCTCCTTTACTCCTTTCCCTTGCATTCTCTTCCCCTCATCCTCCTGGGTCCCTCCCTGCCTTCCAATAACTAACCCCCTTCTGCTTTCATGTCATGTATGCTGTTATCCCCACCCAAAGATCTCTCCTTTTCCATTCATTTTTCCTATGAAAGAAGACAGTGTATAATAATTCCAATTCATTTAATAATTCTCTCAAGAACATTCATACTCTATGCTCACAATCCCCCTACTCCATATGGCTATATGGTCTCATGGCTGTACTGGAACTCGCTATGTAGACCAAACTGGCCTCGAACTCACAGAGATCTACCTGACTCTGCCTCCTGAGGGGTGGGATTAATGGCACGTGCCATCACGCCCTGCTTGTATATGATGCCTCAGTCACAGGTTGAAGTAGAGTCCTTTGAGTAAATACTCAGGAGTGGTAAACCTGGATCACGCAGTAGTTCTAGTTCTAGTTCTAGTTCTAGTTCTAGTTCTAGTTCTAGTTCTAGTTCTAGAGGGGTTTTGTTTTGTTTTGTTTTGTTTTGTTGGAGTGGGAAGGGAACCTCTGTGCTGATTTCCATAGTGGCTACGTATGCCAGTTTACATACCCACCAACAGTGAATAAAGTGTTCTTTTTTTTTGGTAAAACTTGATAGGTAAATCTGCATGCTTGTATGTGTTCCTGTGTATACAGTGTATGTGCACGTTGAGTTAAAGGATATCCTTAGATGCTCCTCAGGAACCAGTTACCTTTTTATTTATTATTATTGTTATTTTTTTAAGGTACCATCCCTTAGTGGCCTGGAAATAGATGAATAGGCTAGGCTAGCTGTCCAGCCAGCCACAGGAATCCTCCTATCTCCTCTTCCTCACTATGCCCAGCTTTTTTATTTGATTTCTGGGGATTGAACAGAGATCTTCATACTTGCATATCAGGTACTCCGCCAGCTGAGCTCCCGCATTTGCATGCTTTTATTAATCTATCATTTGTCATAAGGAGTCTCAGCCATGAACCTGAGAATGAATAAGTAACATAAATCAATTTCCCCTCATCAGTACCAAACCCCCCACTTCTTTTCAACAAAACAAATCCTTTTATTTCTGTGTTGACTAGAAAACAATACATACCTACTGTAAAATTCTCAAAAGAAACCTGAGTGTAGACAATGAAAGCTGTAGGTCCCTCCTCTAACCACTTTGTCATTTAGTAAGAGAATCAGATGCCCGTGAAAAGCTTTCAGCTTGAGAGTAGACACTCATCTTTTTATCATGATTATAAAAGCTACTAGTTAAAGAACACACATTTCCCCGTTCTGTGGCCACATTGCTGCACTCATTGTGAGACTGTCACTGTACTGGGGCATCAGCCCTATGCAAGCAGAAGCCTTGTTCTCTACCCAGGGAGACCTGAAGACCTAAAAGAAGATAGACTACTGGGCAGTGCCCATGGTGATGCTGGGGTTGTGATGGAAGTCAGGACCATAGCTCCTAAATCTACTAAGACTTCAGCAACTTCATTGGCAGCCAGCATACGGGTAGCTCTTCCGGGACCTTGTTCCTCTGTTAGTCATCTGTTACAAGCAGAACTGACCTTCTAGGGTAGCAGTGAACATGAAGGACTGCCATTTTTTATTGTTTATATTTGGGGGTTTTGGAAACAGGATCTCATATAGCCCAGGATGGCATCAAACTTACTATGTAGCCAAGTCTGGCCTTGAAATCTTAATTCCCCAACATCCACCTGCTGGATATTGAGATTACAGATATTCAGCTCCATGCTGGGTTTGGGTGTTCACCAAAGTACTGGCTTCCTTTCCTCCTGCTCAATTGCTATGTTGAAATCTGTTCACCAATGGGAGAGCATCCGGAGATGGAGGGTTTTGGAGGTGCTTAAATCACTTTGGGGCTCTGACTAAGCTATCTACTCACATCAATGGAATGCGTGCTTTAATATAAGGTCCAAGAAAGCTGGATACCTTCCACCTGTAAGGACACTGAGAAAAAGCACCACCTATGAACCATTAGCCCTCATCAGACACAGAACCTGCTAGGGCATTTGATCAGGGACATTTGATCCTCTAGAACTGTTGTCATATGCAAGCCAGTCTGTGGTGTTTTGGTTAAGTTGAGCAAGTGAACCAATGTCTTAGTTTCTTAGCTATTGATATCCTAAAGTACCATGACCAAAGTAATTTATAAAAAAGTATTTAATTAGGCTATATGGTTTTGGGTGATTAGAATTCTGGATGGCAGAGCAAAGGCATGACAGCTGAGGGCTCATTTTTCAATCAATAAGTAGGAGACAGAGAGAGGCACACTGGGAAACTTCAAAGCCTTCCCCCCCGTTGACAGACCTCATCCAGCAAGGCCACACCTCCTAATCCTTTCCAAACAGTTTCACCAACTGGGGATCAAGTTTTCAAAAATAGCCTGTGGGGACCATTTTCATTCAAACCACCACAAGCAAGTACTACAGTGAAAAGGCCTGCATTAGCAAAAGAAATCGCAGAGGGCTTCTTCTTCCCAAATGCAATGGATTCTCCCCAGCACTGCCCTTCCATCTGCACACTGCACACTAGGTATTGTCAGTCTTTCCTGTCTACTTTCAGTGTCCACCATTCGGATAAATCTTGGTTTTCTTTGAGAGCTTAGCTTACTCCAAGTACCACACAGACATTGCTAAAGCCAAGGTTTAGACTCCTGCATTGAATGGCTTACTAGAGCTCTACATGTAGATGCCTCTTATTATTCTAAACAGGACCCAACCACAAGTTGGTAGAGTAGAGAACAGTGCCAACTCTTATATTCTTCTGTTGATTGGTAGAAAGGAGTCTGGCCTCTTTGGTTTTGGTAATTTATTCCAAGGCTGAGCATATGTGTTCCCCATAAACCACCCATTCCATTCATAATTAGAAATGCTTTCATATATTTTTCCCAGAATAAAAATGTGCCCTAGAATATTCATGGAAGCAGACCTTGTAATGCCTACTCTTCAACTGGAAGTACTTGTGTGGCCGTCAAGAGGCAAGATACATAGTGATAAATTCACAAACTAGAACACTAAATCACAATGAAGACAATCAAAAGTAAAAGGACGTGGTAATAAGAAGGATGGGTTTCTCCTCTCCATTCCACAGACCCTGCCTGCTCTTAGCACTCCCTAACATACCTCACTGCTAAAGATAGTTGCATACATCTATCCTCCATCTGCCAATGCAGAGAAATGAAACCCACTTGCTCAAAGCCCCTCAGATGGGTGCTCCTCAGGATATTTCCTTATCTCTATGATGAGTCTCGAGACCATGGTCTGCCTCCTGCCCACCTCTCTTTATGAACATTTGCTCTCTGCGTTTCTTGCCATGCTCTGGTCCACAGATTTTTTTTTCTTTTTGTCTCAAATTCCCCTACTTACCTGTCAACTTCTCTTCTTCTACATCCCCTTTGCTGTGAAAAGGACTTTCCTAATCCCAAGTCACCTGTTGGCCCCTCCCTCTCTTCCTTCCTTCCTTCCTTCCTTCCTTCCTTCCTTCCTTCCTTCCTTCCTTCCTTCCTTCCTCCCCCCTACTCTTTTGAGTCAGGGTCAGGGCTAGAGCTATAGCTCAGTTAGTAGAGTGCTTGTCTTAACATGCACAAAGCCTCGGGGTTGATCCCTAGCACCACATGAACTAGACATGGTGGCATTCATTCTTGTAATCGCAGCACTTGGAAGATGAACGCAGGCAAACCAAGAAGTTCAGGGTCATCCTTTGCTTCGTAGTGAGTTCAAAACTAGCTTCCAGCCAGCCTAAGCTACATGAGATCACTGAGCTATATATAACCATAGTCCGGGAGAATTCAAGAGATTAGCACCTCTCGGATTTGTTAATCAGGAGGTACTATGTTCCACCTTCTAGTCTCAAGAGAATCTGGGATACCTAAGAGACAATGAAATAAGGACCTAACCACAAGGCAGACATAGGGTAGGAGCTTATTCCTATGCTTCCTTAAATTTGGGGCGGATTTCTTGCAGGTTCCGCCACCCACTGGCTTCCCACCCCTCAGCCCCAGAGGGCTTACTGGTTGCATAAACATCAGTTTGCCAAGACTTTTGTGGAGAGATAAAAGAGAGAGGACCAAAGCCCAAATATGTCCCTAAGAAGTTCAGGTGAGCCAACCCACAGTTCACAAGAGGCTCAGCAAATACCTTTCAGGGACTTCTGCAACCTTCCTTATTCCTGGAGGGGTAAGGATGAGACCTAGCTGCTAATCAGGCATGGTGTAGGAGCTTATTCCTATTAAATTTGGAGTTGATTTCTTGCAGGTTCTGCCACCCACTGGCTCCCCTCCCTAGCAAGCATTTGACTGCAGGCAGCCTGGGATTCTAAGGTGCCAGATTCCTATGAAAATGAGCAGAGACAGAGGGAACAGCAGGCGCTTTTTACAGAAAAAAACACTGTCACCAAGGGAGCAGTGAATGAAAGTCACTGTTGCAGTTCCCCCAAAATGATTTAATCACCAAAACAACTGGGGAATAAAAGCTTTAGAGCTTTTTTTGTCTACAACATATCACACCAGAATATAATGTTGTTGGAAAGTGAGAAAGGTGGGGGAAATGGCAACCTTTAAAAGAAAAATCATAAATTACTTCCATCTTTTTCTGCCTACTCAGGTCGTTCCGTGCTCCGGGCACATGTTTACAGGTGACACTGCCACTTGCTCATCTTAGATTTGTGCAAAATGGGCTCATGTGTCCTTTTTATTCAAATGGTTGAGCCGCTGGGGAGGTCCTTGTTACCACTGGAGGTTGGGGTGGGGTGAGGGTCAATCAAGGCATGCTTATTTCTCTGCATGGCCCAAGTGAAAAAGGATACCTTAGTGATACAGAGACGAGATTATTTTAAATTATTTTGGTCTTTCTGATTGGGGATCACCAAATACAGTATTCACTCATTTAGAAACTGACAAAGCAGGGGAGAAAAGTATAAAAGTATGAATGATTTAAAAAAAAAAGTAACCAGTCCCTTCATCTACTTGAGAAACACACACACACACACAAAAGACACAGGAGAAAACTAGCAGGCTGCAATAATGTCCCTCTTGGGAAGAAGAAAGAAGGAAATTGCTTCTAGTGTGAAAGTGTTGCTATTTTAGGCGACAGGCATATTCATGGGTAAATCTGTTATCCTTTCATGCTCAACACAGATGAACCTCACAGACACACGGCAAGCAAAAGACAAAAGACCACATGTTGTGTAATACCATTTCAGTGTAAAGTCTAGAAGAGGTGAATCTATAGATGACAGGAAGGGGATTTGTGGATGCCAGGGACTGGGGCTGGGGGCTGGGGAGAATAGGGAGTAAGTATTTAATATCTGTAGTGCTGAAAGGGTTCTAATATTGGACCATATGTGCCCACAGATCTGTAAGCATATTTAAAAAAAAAAAAAGCTATTGAAGTGTACCCTCTAAGTGGATGAATTAAATGCCACAGAAACCACAGCTTTTAAAGGTTGCGTTTGGCTGCAGAGATGGCTCACAGATTAATAAGATATACTGCTTTTGCAGGAGACTCTATTCTCAGCACCAATGTCTGGTGGCATAAAACTGCCTGAAACTCCAGCTTCAGGTGATGTGATGTCTCCACAGGCTTCCACAGGCACCTGCATGCAGATGTGCATACTGCTCCCCCAGACACATAATCAAAAATAAAATAAGTCTTTAAAAAAAAAACAGTTGCTTTTTTACAAAAATAAAATTGCAGTATCTGATGGTTTTTATACCCACAAAAGGGACACAGTTACCCGTAAGATGGGGCCAGATAACCCCCTCCACCTTTATATAATAAACATAACCCAAAAAGTGGACTAACACATTTTAATAGGATGGATGCTTTAATCATCATGAATGGCCTAAGATCCACAATGCACAGTGCTCTGACTTTGTTCTAGGCCATCAGAGGCTGTCTTAGTGTGATCTCATGTGTGTTCCTAAATGAATTCTCACCCAGGGCAGAAACAAAGCCTGTCTACTGATCTTATTTCCCAATAATAAGAAACTGCTGTCATCAAAGAATAGAAACAGCATAGAATAAATGAGCCAAAGAAGCTTTGTGCATGGGCCCCCACTGTCCAGTGGAAGGTATCTTTCCTATGTGTGTTGGTTTATGTCTCCATCTGAACTAGAAACTGAGAGAGCAGCGAAGCCTTTGTGTCCTATCACTGTCCTCTGTTTCCCACTGTATCCACAGTTGCTCTGGGTAAAGTACACAGGAACTTTCTGAGTCATGCTATCCATTTTTGGATGGCTTGTTTCCTTCTAAGTATGGTGCGGGATACACACACATACACACACACACACACACACACACACACACATTAGTAACCGTTTAGAGGACTTCTGCCCATGGGGCAGTGTACTGAGTACTTACTTGAATGAGACTGCTCCCCCGAGGCTCATATGAATGCTTGTTTCCCAGTTGGTAGAACTGTTTCGGAAGGGTTAAGAGGTGTGGCCTTGTTGACGGAGGCGTGTCACTGGGGACAGCTTTGAGGTGTCAAAAGCTCACACCAGGCCCACTTAGCTATCTCTCAGCTTTGTGACTGTGTCTCAAGATACAAGCTCCCGGCTACTACACCAGCACCATGCCTGCCTGCCTGCCTGCTACCAAGTCCTTACCTCACCCTCTAGAACTATAAACCCTCAATAAACTGTTTCTTCTTCTCTAAGTTGCCTTGGTCATGGTGCCTTAGCACACCAATAGAAAACTAAGACAGATGGGAGGGCCAAAGCACAGCTTTACTAGATGAGGGGATCTAGTCTAATTCTGAACATCAAACTCTAATGTTTACCCTGTTGCAAATATTCAGACATGGGTTTGTATTGCACACGGAGACCAGAGGACAATTGTGGGTATCTGTGGATATCATTCCTCAGGAGACATCCATTTTGTCTTTTCTTTCTACCCCTTTTTTTTTGAGACAAGGTCTCTCATTTGGCTGGAGCACACCTACTAGGCTAGGCTAGGTTAGACTGACTGGCTGGCTGACTGACTGGCCGACAAGGTCCAGACATTTGCCTCCCTAGCACTGGGATTATAGCATGTGTCACTATGTTTGACCTTTTTATAGACTTTTATTTTTCATTTAATGTGTATGAGTGTTTGACCTACATGCAATATGGACCATGTCTGATGCATGAAGAGGCTACAGGAGGCTGTCTGAGGCCCTGGAACTGGAGTTATAGAGCCCTGGGAACCAAGCTGAGGTCCTCTTTAACAAGTGCTGTTAATTGCTAAGCCACCTCTCCAGCTGTCATGCCTAGTTTTGTTTGTTGTTCGTTTGTTTATTGTTTTTTAAACAAGAAAAGTTCTGGGGATCGAACTCAAGTTTCTGTGTGTAAGCTATAAGCACTTTCCAGACTAACCTATCTCTCTGACCCCAGACAAGGGTTCTTGCTTAGATCTTTTTGTGAGAAAAGAGCAAGGAACCAAAGAGAAGCAACATCGATAGCAAACATCAGAAAGCCTGAGAAAGATCTTGGGATAAGCTGGGTATATATAACTTAGGGGTAGAGCCATTGTTTAGCAAGCACACAGCCCTGGGCTCCATCTCCAGGCCCGACAACTGAAAAAAAAAAAAAAAGGCACAAATTCCTGACACGTAATCGAAAGGGCTAAGGTGGAATACCAATAACCCGGCTTAAAAACATAGAAATTGCCGGGCGTGGTGGCGCACGCCTTTAATCCCAGCACTCGGGAGGCAGAGGCAGGCGGATTTCTGAGTTCGAGGCCAGCCTAGTCTACAAAGTGAGTTCCAGGACAGCCAGAGATATACAGAGAAACCCTGTCTCGAAAAACCAAAAAAAAAAAAAAAAAAAAAAAAAAAAAAAAAAAAAAAAAAAACATAGAAATTAGAAATTGGCTGTGGTGGCTCGGGCTTGAAATCTTAGCGCTCAGAAGGTGGAAACTGGCTGACTGCTATGAGGTCAAATCCATAGGAAACTGAAGGCTAGCCCGAGTTTCAGTGTGGGATCCTGTCTCAAAATAATAACAATAATAACAACTAAGGAAAAAAAAAAAAACCCTGTTTCTTTGAGTTTGCCGTATGACCTTGAGATTTTATTTTCACAAGGCTTTCCAGACACTAGAAATACTATTAGATAATAAAAGACACAAGACTGCTGGTTCATGAATATAGAAAAAAAACAGAGGAATTCTGACTCTTGTGTGTATTCGTCTTATCTGAGTGGCAGGTCATTTGCAGAGCAGAGAGGCCTCCTTTTCCCTGAACACTCTAAACACACAGTGTCACCCACAAGTCATTCAACCAATGTCCTTCCTTCCTTTTTCCCTCCTTCTCAGACAGAGGCTTACTGTATGGCTCAGCTTAGCCTAGGCTCTCCTCCAATGTTAAGAAAGGGTCTCAGATAGCCCAAACCTAAGTAGCTGAGGTTGGCATTGAACGCTCCTGCTTGAATTTGTCCAGAACTAGGATTGCAGGTATGTGTAGCTATGCCAGAAAATGGGTGAAGTAAGTTTTCGTTTGTTTGTCTTATACTACTTCTGGGAATTTAACTCAGGGACTCATGAAGGCTGGGCAGGGGCTGTACCACTGAGCCACATCCCCAACCCTTCAACCAATTTTTAATATTTGGAAGTATAAGCTTTAAAAGGAATTCTGAATTGATGGGCACTAGAGAGGTAAGAGAGGCATGAGAGAGTATTATGTCTAAGATGGAAAGAGATTTAAAGTTTATTTGATTGACATTTTAGAGATTTAGCTTTAATCTGTCCTTATTTAAGCATATTATGCCTGCCAGGGCCACATTTAGAAGTTTAAAAGTGATGGAATATATTGAGTCTTTAGGGTTTATTGACTTTCTTTGGATTATTTTATTAGACTTCTATTAGACTGCAGTGGTACTTGGCCTTATGCTAATCCATATTTAAACTAGGGTGACCCTTTGTCCTGATTTGCCTGGGACAGTCCTCATTTACACTTGTCCCAGCAGAGCTATTAATAGCTTCATCCTTAACCCTCAGTAATAGTCAGGTTTAGAATATTAAATTCTACAATTGCTTCAACTTTGCCTCCTAAAATTTCCAAGAAACATGACTTCTCATTAATTGTTGCAATTTAAAGTTGTTTTATAGAAACTCTGAGGCCCTTCCTTCTTTCTGTTGGGTTTCAATATCATTTGAACTTTAGAAGGTTCCTCATGAAACCAGGAAGCCAGGAGCAAGACAGTGGCAAAGAGCCACACAACGGTGACCTTTTAAATTAATAACCTGTGAACTAATTGACATGTTGTCATCGAACAATTTTTATTACTCAGGTTGCATTTCTATTTATCAACTATTTTCTATATTAAATCACATTATTAAATACATTAATAAATGCCAATAGTAGAATAGTACATACCTTCATAGCCAAAAAGAAGTAACAAGAAGAAACCTTCAATCTTGCGTGGCATTTTCTCCTTGTCCTTGGTCACAGCAAGATCTAAGTGAAGTGGAGAGCTGGCATAGGAGCAGGCGATTAACTTGAGGCTCTGGCCTCGCTAAGCATCTTATTTCATTTAGTTCTTAGGTCTTTCACTCAGCCCCCGTCCAATTAACCCACATAGTCCCCTGCCTCAACAAGCAGTCTGGGGAGGTATTGTTGACATAGGTTGGTTTAGCAAGGGAGGTGCTGATGTTCTACCATCTTTAACTGTAAGGCGAGTAATAGAAGGAAATAGAAAGTAGAGTTGGAAGATGTGGGCCCCTAATTCTTTCTCCAACATCATTTTCTAGGGAGTGACCTTGAACAGGTTCCTGCTGAGTAAATGACCTCTATTTGTAGGGGAATGGCACGGAGTGTTTTCTCCCAGAAGAACTTGTCATGTTTTCATCTGCCTGCTCTGGAAAACATGTACTTTGGTAGTGGTGGCTCAGTTATAAGCAAGGATGTGCAGTGTTCACGTTACTTATGATAATGACAATACAGAAATAATCAGAATGTCCAATGTTAGGGAGCTGGCTAAGTGAGCAGATTCCAGAGGTCATCAGGGGAGAAACATACCGCTTGCAATGGGGCCAACTCTAGGCAAATTTTCTGACTGTAAAACAATGATAATAATGTTTACTTCATAGAATTCTGTTGAGATTGAAATGGCATGATACTGTAAAACACATAGTAAGTCTAGAGGTGTAGCTTAGCTCAAGATGGAGAAACTTGCTTTGAGATAGAGAGTGTGTGTGTGTCTCACATTTGATTCCCATCATTTAAAAAAAAGTACTTATGTCAATGTCTGGCGTACTCTGCTATCATTATTACATGGACATTAAAAATAAAGTTGATGGGATGAACGGGGTCATTGGACGTCGAGTTTCAGTTTTGCAAGAAAAAATTCTGGAAATGTGTCCACAGCAACGTGAGTGTATTTACAGTACCTAACTGTGCATTTGGATAGCTGAAGTTTTAAAAAGAGTAAATTGATTGTTAATAGGAAAAATCACATTTTATTTGTATTTTTTTTTAGTTACAAAAGATGTATATTTATATACTGCATAAGCAAAACGGGGGTGGAGATGGGGGAGAGGGCTGGGGTGGGGGAAGAAGCCAAGAAAAATAAATTAGTTTTTCGTTCCAAACCAAGAAAAAGAAAATCTAGTTTCTCATTCCCCGGGTAGTTCTCTGTTCCCACCATCTCACCCTTGACCCTGAGGACCCCCCCCCAAAACCTTTTGCTCATTCTTCTTGTGAAAGATAAATACATTTCTTCACTCCTCCTCCCAGGAAATTCTCTTCCCTGAACAAAATTGTAATAATGTGACCAACAACTAAAACGAACTAGAGAAACATTTAGTTATCAGGCAGCACGTACTGGATGTGTTTGTAAAGCCTGGCATGAGTAGGAAGCGAGAGTAATCGGGGATGAATTATATACAAGTATGAAATTGTCAAGGACTACATTTAATTAATAAACTTAAAAGCACGCCATGTATTCTAAACTATATATAAATTCTTCCTTCACTAACCCTCCAGCTACACTGAAAGGAAAAGAACTATGCTTTTGTTCTTGTTATGCATTTTAGAGTCGAATAAGCTATTAAAGAGTTGAATACGGTGTTTTTAAATCTTTAATCACAATCAACTTTTTAAAACGGCGGCTTCAGTTAAAGCATGGCTACGTTGATGTACTTTCGTGGGAAGTTCAGGGGATCAGCTTGTGCTGGCTCAGGAGAAGGGGCTGCTGCGGCCGCTCCTGGTAAAGTATGGTGGAGCTTCTCGAAGTGGGGTAAACAGCGGCTAAGGATCTGACTCGCTCTGCTTCCACTCGGGGGGTTCTGATGACAATGGCTGGGACCTTGGTGGAGACGAGGTGTCTGTGGTTTCGTCTCTGAGATATAAAGATGTTAGGGGAAAAAATGTAGGTAGAAAAACAAAAATAAAAGTTTTCCGGTTTTTTATCTAGGGTACTTTGGAAAAAATGTCAGCTGGCTTTGCAGCTATGGTTCCACTGGGGCTCGAACCCAGGACCTTCTGCGTGTAAAGCAGACGTGATAACCGCTACACTATGGAACCACCACGCGAGAAGGCATGATTAGTCGGCCTTTTGAGAGTGCGTCAGACTCAGCGTCTCCGCCCTCTGCCGTGGCCCCGCCCCTTCTTAGAGGCGGGGAGTTTAAAGCTGAATTTTGAGCCGGGGTTCAGGAGTTCTTCCAGTACTCTACCTGAAGTCAGGGTTGAGCCGGTGCCCGGGTCCTTCTAAGTTCGTGACTCTAAACTTTCCCTCAGCAGCGGCCAGGCCGTTAGAGTTTACCCCAAGGCCAGTTACAGTTTAACCGCTGCCTCTGGCACATCCCTCAGCTGTGCCTTCCTTCCCACACTTACAGGGACTGGACTGCCTTGCTCTGGCAGAAGGTATGAGGGCATCTGCTTTGGCAGGGTTGGAAATGGTTCAAGGTTGCAGCCATCTCACTCTCCTCCCGCCTTTCCCAACATTGTTCCCCCCATGAAGTCATCAAGGGGATACAATTCTCAGGGCTTTTCCTTCTGTCCCATTTATCTAGTGTAGTAAAAAAAAAATTAAAAATAATCTAGGCGTGTTTTTTTTCTGCCTTAGGCCATTTATGTTCTCGGATGAAACACACACACAGCCTTGTGTTTTTAGATATGCCTTAGGCAGCACAATAGCTGGGCAACTGCCTACCCTTCATGTTGTTAGAATCTATTTCCCTATCGATAACACCGATAATAACGAATAATAACGAATTATTGCTTATTATTTACTATGTTTCATCTACGCTGTTCTTGGCTCCAATTGGCCAGCCTATATGGTTATGTTTTTATGGCTTAGTTAACCTATGGCGGCTCTCCTTTCTCCTCTCCTGACATAGTTCAAAACATAAGGCTATGTATATCTTTCATCCAGGAACATAAAGGGTCTGTGTCGGGTAGAAACCCCGCGTCAGGTTAATGCAATCTCTTCTTTTACTATGGTCTAGGACTAGACTAAGTAGTGGTTGTATACAGGTCAGCTCTTCCTGGTTGTCACAGAGGAAATAGCACCAGCTTTGTCACTTAACTTGAGAGGCCTGGTGCAAAATGAAAGTGATTGTCCTGTGTTTGGTTTGGTAGGTTATGAAGAATTCAAATGGTGGTCACAGACAGAGCCTTACACCCAGCGGCTTGACCCTGCTTCAAGGAAGGCAAGGTTATGGGGACTCTCTGTTACCAAAGGCTCTCAGGTGTGTTTCTCTCTTTTTATTGTGTTAGTTTGCCTTCTCTGGGGCTTCTGGATGGGTCTTTATCACCATCCTAGGACTGCTCACCACCTTCAAGCTCGAAAACGTACTAAAAACCATCTGGAGGCATCTTTAAGCATCCTAGTGGAGGTGACCTAGGGGTGGTAGTTGTTCTTTTTCCTAGCATCTTCCTCTGAGGCTGGCAGGATAATGGAGATATGATACTGGTTAGAAATAACATCCATCCACCAAACCCTGTTTTTCTGATAATGCAGAGGGAAGAAATGGGGCAGGTTGGGGATAGGGTGGCATGGACACAGATGTGGAGGGAAGTGGAATTTTAGTCATGGTATGACTATTCACCAGCTATGCACTCAAGCTATTCCATTCAACATGCTAACTCCCATCTCCTTCCTAAAATATAAGGGGTGGACTAGACATCTATCTCTCTTTCCTCTGGGTCTGAATGTTAGGTTCATAAAAATGAAGGCAGTTGTTAGTTTTTGTTTCTTTAAAGGCCTACTAAAAAACAAGCTTTCAGTTAGTGATATTATCTGAAACTTTTCATTGTTGGTTTATAAGAGCAGATTTTATGTAGTCCAGACTGCCTTCAAACTGACTGTGTAGGCAAGAAGGACTTCAAATCCTCTTGCCTCTACCTTCTGAGCTCTATGATTCCAGGAACATGCCACCATGTGCAGCTTTATGAGATCTGGAGATGAAACCCAGGGCTTTAAATACAATAGGCAAACATTCTTCCAACTGAGCTACCAGCCTCAGCTCCAGCCTGCCATTTCCTTGATATGTTTTTGAGAAGCCTTTGGAGTACTTTGCCTAGTTTGTTAGCTATGAAATAGTCTTGAGTAGCTAGCCATCAGCAAGAATGAATTCACAAAAGCCTTGTTTCCTACTCGCCAGTGGCTATAACCCACCTATTTCCAAACGGTCTAGTTTTTCAAAATAGGACAGTCAATAATCCCATATACAGTCACCAATACCTGACACTATTGTAGATGCCAACAATTGCTTGCTGAAAGGAGCCTGATATAGCTGTCTCCTGTGAGGGCCTGCCAGAGCCTTACAAATATAGAGGGGATGCTCTCAGCCATCCATTGGACTGATTGCAGGATTCCCAGTGGAGGAGTTAGAGAAAGGACTGAAGGAGCTGAAGGGGTTTGCAACCCCATAGGAAGAACAACAATATCAACCAACCAGGAGTTAGCTCCCAAGGACTAAGCCACCAACCAAGGAGTACACATAGAGGGACCCATGGCTCCAGCTGCATATGTAGCAGAGGATGGCCTTGTTGGGCATCAATGGAAGGAGAGGCCCTTGGTCCTGTGAAGGCTCGATAGATGCCCCAGTGTAGGGGAATCGAGGGAAGGGAGGTAGGAGTAGGTGGGTGGGTGGGTGGAGGAACACTCTCATAGAAGCAGAGGGAGGGGGGGAAACAGGAAAGGGGATAATATTTGAGATATAAATAAAGAAAAATCCAATTAAAAAAAAAGATAGCCGGGCGTGGTGGCGCACGCCTTTAATCCCAGCACTTGGGAGGCAGAGGCAGGTGGATTTCTGAGTTCGAGGCCAGCCTGGTCTACAAAGTGAGTTCCAGGACAGCAGGGGCTACACAGAAAAACTCTGTCTCGAAAAACCAAAAAAAAAAAAAAAGATAGTCAAGAATTGACCCTAAGGTGGATTTCTGAGTTCGAGGATGGCCTGGTCTACAGAGTGAGTTCCAAGACAGCCAGGGATACACAGAGAAACCCTGTCTCGAAAAACCAAAAAAACCAAAAAACAACAACAAAAAAAGAATTGACCCTAAAATTATACCTACCAGTTAGTTGTGCTTTGGTCTTTGTCTCTAGGGAATGCTTTGCTTTCCCTACAGATTTCCAATCAGCCCTTGGCTGAAAGGGTCATTTGCCCAGTTTCAGTTTTAGCCAAGGCCCTACATTTACACTTCATGTAGAAATGAGGTGGGGCTCCAGTAATGCATGCAACAGAGATTTCTCTTCCTTTTCTTCATTAAGAAAGGAAGACTCTCCAAGTCTCTCTCAAAACATGGTCACAATGACTAGACCATATATTAGAAAGTACACGTTAGCTCACTCTCACCTTCATCCCTGGGTAAGGTAGCCATACATCACCATCTCCATTTTTTTTTTGTCTTTTCATTATGTTTCTGATGATTTATTCACTAACAAGAAAGAAGTTGGTGATCATAACCATAGATTCTTCAAGGACAAACAACTGACAGTTCATACTTATTTTGATTTCTGAGATTTGGCTAGCTTTTCTTTTAGAGCTCTCTCTCTCTCAGTCCAAGGACCTCAAGATGGGAAATCTTCTTGTTGACATTTTTAAGTTGAAGGAATGAAAGCAAGGTACCTTGCCCATGGCCTCTCAGCTGATGAGTATTAGGACTGGGCTGGAACTCACGCTGCTGATGCTTAAGAGACTTGCAAGGCTCATGTCCATAAAGATACAAGTTGTTCTTCTAAGAGTGGCTTGGCCTCTTGTCTATTTTCTCTGTTCAAAAGTGGATACACATATTTTCATATTTCTTTTTGCATCTGAACAACGATAGGAATATATATGTATAATATATGTGTATAATATATATGTATAATATATGTATTATATAATATAATATATGATATATATATATATATACAACTCAGAATCTGTAGCCATTTTTATTACTTCTTGTCTGCTTCATTGCTTCCGTGTGTGTGTGTGTGTGTGTGTGTGTGTGTGTGTGTGTGTGTGTGTGTGATTTCATTTGAGACTAGGTTTCTCTATGTAACTTGGCTGGCCTGAAACTTGCTGTGTAGACCAGGTGGCCTTGAACTCAGAGATCACCTGACTCTGACTCTGAGAACTGGGATTAAAGGCATGTACCACCGTGCCTGTCTGTTTTTATTTTTCGAGACAGGGTCTCACTGTGAAGCTGTGGCTGGCCCGAAACTTGACATGAAAAGCAGGCTGGCCTCGAACTTGCATTGGTACACCTTCCTCTGCCCCCAGAATATTGAGATTAGAGGTGGGATGCTTCCTTATACTCGTTGGCAAAAGCACAGGGACTTCAATTCAACTCAATGCTCTGCCTCTGGCCCGAGAAAAACATACACCTAGGCTCAGTGGTTTTATATTAAACTCATTACTACATGCCCCACGTAGCATGGTGACCACTTTTGGCCACCTCCCTGTGGTGGTTTGAATGAGAATGGTTCCCATGGGCTCATATGACTGAATGCTTAGTCCCCAGCTGATGAACTGTTTGAGAAGAATTGGGTGTGGCCTTGTTGGAGGAAGTGCATCACTAGAGGTGGGCTTTGAGACTTCAGAAGCCCACATCAGGCCTAGTGTCTCCCTCTTTCAGCCTGCTGCCTGTAGATTAGGATGCAAAGCTCTCAGCTACGGTCCAGTGCTATGCCTGCCTGCTTCCTAATATTATGATCATGAACTAACCCTCCGAAACTATAAGCAAGTGCCCAGTTAAATGCTTCCTTTGTAGGAGTTGCCTTGGTCAGGGCATCTCTTTATAGCAATAGAACTCTAATTAAGACAGTCTCTTACAAGATAGTTTCAGTCTCTTCTCCCTGCACCACCTGAATCTCCTTCCCAAATCTGGTGAAAAACAAACAAACAACCAAACAACCAAAAGCAATCTACCAAAAGAGAACTACAGGGACCATCTGCTCTTGTCTTTGGTTTCATATACTTCTTTTCTTTTTCTTCTTCTTCTTCTTCTTTTTTTTTTTTTTTTTTTTTTTTTTTTTTGGTTTTTCGAGACAGGGTTTCTCTGTGTAGCCCTGGCTGTCCTGGAACTCACTTTGTGGACCAGGCTGGCCTCGAACTCAGAAATCTGCCTGCCTCTGCCTCCCGAGTGCTTATTGCAGGAGTTTTTAACTACAATAGCTTTGAAAAATAAATTCTGAAAAAGCAGTGTTTAAAAATTATTTTTTTCCAGCAAGGTGGTGTCTTGTCTTTGGTCTCATACACTTCTTGTTTTCCCACCATAGCCCTGTGGATTGGACTGGGTAACCCTGTCACAGTTACGGCCCGTGTATGATAGCATGAGTGTGGTTGCAGCCTTCCTGGCCTCTAGTCACGAAATGCCTCTAGCACCCATCCCCAGCACCTGGTTGTGACCATTCAGAATGCCCTGGGGGGAGGGCTGTCCTAGAAGACTTCTTGGGATCCTTCTGTTTGTCATGACTGGGAGGGGAATGCTGTTGGCATCTAGTGGACAAGGGGCAAGGGTGCTGATCCTACAAAGCACAGAAGAGCTCCTCACAAGAAATACTTACCTGGCCTCAGTGACGGAACTGTCACAGTTGGAAAACCCAGCCCTAGATAAATTGTATTAATTTCCTTTTTTTGAAAACATTTTTTTTTTATTGAGAGGGGGTAGAGGTCAGAGGACATAGTAACTCCTTTAATCCACACAACAGCCCTAAGGGGGAAAACTATTATGTTTGGTTTACAGGGGAGAAAACGAAAGCACAGAATAATCAGGTAACTCAGCAACACAGCTAATAAATAAAGGAACAGGGTTTTAAACCTAGGCCATATTGAAACTTCATAAGCTATGTTTAACTTCTGCATTACACAGCTCAATTTCGATTTTGTAGTGTTTCACTAAAACAGTTTGATTTCCCATGTCCCTCACAGCTGGGAGAGATGATATGACATCTTTCCAACTGATCAGAGGTCTGTAGGCTTCCAAAACAGTTTCTTTAAAGGGAGTAGACTGTTGGCATATGCCATTTTCACATTAGTTCTGCACATTGACCTTGCTGTATTTGAGAACTGCTGTGAACTAAAGCATTATCTTAGTACAAGTGGCCATTCTTATTCTGTCCAGAATTTGTGTGTCTTGCTTGCAGTAGATGAGATATTGTGATCATGTATGGACATGTACATGGTTTGATTGGGGAAAAAAAAGGAAAGTAGCTACATTTCCTCATAGCAGATTTTATTTTTTGTTATATGGCGAAACATAAAACCTGATCATTTGAAATTTCACTGTTTGGTGGGAGTGTCAGTTAGATGAGGGAAAATACAAACCCTACTGACTGACAGTTCCCACATTGCCCACTGGTAGCTGTTTTCTATATCACTTTGCCAGTGTCTTTAATTTGCTTAACAGCTGCTGACGGATTGATTGTTTTGTGTCCCAGCTTCTATGTGCTATATGTCTTGGATCATCATGTTGGATGGCATGGGAGGGTTTTTTGGTGGTCTGTTTGTTTGTTTTGTTGTTGTTTTTAAGCCTAAGGCATAGTCCATCTGAAGAAGTTTGAAGAACATTAGTTAATCCAAAGGACTAATTTGTTCTAAGATGTTAATGTAAGATAATGGCTTGTACTCGGGAGGCAGAGGCAGGCGGATTTCTGAGTTCGAGGCCAGCCTGGTCTACAAAGTGAGTTCCAGGACAGCCAGGGCTACACAGAGAAACCCTGTCTCGAAAAACCAAAAAAAAAAAAAAAAAAAAAAAAAAGGAAACCAAAGATAATGGCTTGTATGGGTTTCCTAAATTAGGATAATAATTGAATTTTTTAAAAATAAGTAGGAACGTGTATCCTTTATCTCAAAGAAGAAATGCAAAGATAAGTTCGATGGGACAGGGACAGGGACAGGAACAGGAGACAGAGTGATTGATAGGCAAGAGACTACCTAGCTATAATGTTCAAAATTTACAGTCAAATTCAATGAGATGATATTTTATATAAACAGTCATTCTAGAAATAGATTAGCCCAAAATACTTTGTCACCTCCTTTCTCACTTGTCTTGAGCTACCCTTAACTCCTAAGGTCACTCCCCTGGGACCTTGTAAGTAGACACAAGACAAATTGGCTACTCTCTACTTCCATAGTGCATGCCTTAAAGGGCACCAGCTGAAAGCAACCAGTGAAATGTGCTTGTCCATCTACTTCGTGAAAGCTTTCTGTTCAAGTGTCTATATGATTTCAACTGTGCACACAGTCAAACCTGCTGCTAAGCTGTTCTCCATAGCCCAATGGAAAGATTTCAAAAGTGGTGCAGGTAGGTGTTCTTAAACCTAAATCATATGTATATTTTTATTAATGATTTAAAATATTTGGGATTAAAAATACAATTAGAGTATAGTATGAAGGCTATGTACAGCAACAAAACTAAGATCGTGAATAGATTAAAAGCAAAGAAAAACAACAACAACAACAACAAAACCAAAACCAACTCCGTTAAAGACTGTCTTCAGGGTAGCAGCTTTCCTCTGCTAACTCCTGCTAAAATGCAGTGGGTTCTATTTTGTGCAAAATGAGCTGGCTGCCATGGCAACTGTCTGTGAATATTATTTTACTATTAGTCATTAGTTTTCAGTAGCTGCCTCTGGGTCCAATGTTCATTCTAAAACCCAGACACATATCTATTCTGAGTGGAATTGTCCTGGACATGTTTAGGAAAACCAAGAGCATACTTTCAACTGGTTGACTCTGTCTTTTTAAGAGAAATGTGAATTAATATATACATTTGCAACTTGATTGTACATTTTATTGCTGATTTTTACTTTTCTTCTGGAAAGGATGATCTAGACATGGATTTATCTATATCATGGTCAACTGTAGGTTTCATTGAATGGATGTGCTAGGTCAGAGTTAAGGAAGGTTCCTTTTAAGTAAGTAGCTCATGCATTTAAAAATTTATTTGGGGGATAAGGAGATGGCTCAGTTGATAAAGTATTTGCTAAGCAGGCATGGAGTAGGGGCTGAGTTTGGATTCCTAGGACCTGTGTAAAATGTTTGATATAGTGGTTGGCACCTGTAATCTCAGTGCTAGGGAGGTAGAGAGACACTGTCTCAAAAGATAAGGTGGATGGTGACATAACTCAACTAGTAAAACTACGTGTCATGTGAGCCTGACAAATTGAGTTTGACCCCTGGGGCCCATATAAAGATAGAAGGAGAACAACATAGTTGTTCTTCTCTAATCTCTACAAAGGCACCATGACACATGGAAGCCCCCCCCCATGTATTCACCACATGCACACACACACACACACACACACACACACACACACACGAAGATGTTTTAGAAAAATCATAAGGAGGAAGACACCCAGTGTTTGACTTTGGCCCTGTGTCCACATATACACACACAGGACCATATATAGCAACTAGTGTGATTTCTGTGGCTGCAAGTGATACTGTTGGTCTAAGTCTTGTGCACTGTATATTCAGAAGCCGAGTTCTGTACCCCTGTCCAGACTATAGTCTGATCTTGAGGCACGGTATTAGCCAGTGTTCTGGAAAGAATGCTTCCCGACAGTCCCTGATTGCTTACCAAAAGGCTTAGAGCCTGTGACTGGGCAGGAGAGAGAGGAAGGCGGGAGCAGAGATCAAGTTGGAGGTCTGAAGTAGAGACCACAAGGAGGATAGAGGAGGTGGAAGAAGAAGGTCACCATGAGGCAGGATAGACCAAGGCCAAGAGAAGCTTGCTGTGGTGATACATATGGAGCTGAGCAAGAGTCAGTTGGCAAGTGATGGGGCATGTATCTGGTTAATTTCATTGTTGAGTTAGAACAGTTCAGCTTAGAACCTGCTCAGGACAATGCCAGCAGCTTATAAATAAAATACCAAGTGTTTGTCTCTTTTATTTGGGAGCTAAGTTGAAAAGAGTGGGGTAGGAACACCCCCCCCCCCATAAAAATACGAAGATAGGACAGGGCATCCCATCCAAACTGACTTTGTGAAGGAAGTTTCAAACAAATTCAATTTGAAATTCCAAAGATACAATGTTGATACAGAAATCTGTGATCCTGCTCCATTTTTCTGATCTTCTTCTGGTCTTCCTTCCTCATGTATCAAGTTCAGCCTCTCAGCAGACTGTCCTATCACCATTGCTCAGGCACCACACTTGGGAGGTATGCTGACTCCCCATTCTCTTCCTGGGAACCCTGAGATTTACTCATGTTCCCTCTTTAGTTATGTGTTCTTTCCCTCATCCTCTAGCAGAAGAGAATATACAGACTCTGGTCTGAGAGATATACCCATCCCTGAACAATCACTGCTACTTGGGAAGTGGATTATATTAATTGGCTTAAGTCAATCAGAACCCAGTTGGTGTGGAGTGGTATTAATCTCATGCAAAAACACACATCTGAGAATCTGGGAAAGGTAGACTTCAAAAAGGAAAATAGAAGTTCTATTGCAAGAAGGTCAAAGGAATATTACTGGCCTTATAACAATAGTTGTAAGTATTTATTGAATACTATAAATCATGTACCACTTATATCATTTTACAAGTATTAGATTAGAGGAAGTCTATGACTTCAAATAATGAAATAACAAAAGTCGAACAATGAGGGGTTTTGTTTTTAATCCTTTGTGGTATAAAGTCAAGAAATATCCAGCTTCTCTTTGTCCTTCACATCTCAGACATATGTATCACTTTGTAACCTGCAATAAATTTCCACTGAAAGTTTTTCTCTTTAAATATTATCTTCATTTAAAAAAATTTTTTTTTTTGAGACAGGGTTTCTCTGTATAGCCCTGGCTGTCCTGGAACTCACTTTGTAAACCAGGCTGGCCTCGAACTCAGAAATCCGCCTGCCTCTGCCTCCCAAGTGCTGGGATTAAAGGCGTGCGCCACCTCCGCCCAGCATAAAAATGTTTTTATTTTGTGCATATGGGAGTTTTGCCTACATGGATGTCTGTGCGCCATGTGCATGCAGTGCTCTGAGAGGCCAGAAGAGGGCGATGGATCCTTTGGAATTGGAGTTCCAGGTGGTCGTGAATTGCCATGTGGTTGCTGGGACTAGAACCCAGGTCCTCTGCATGGATGGCCAGTGCTCATTTTTAAAATGGGGAAGCTGAGGCAGGGTCAAAGGGGATTATATAGGTTGCATAACTGATAGCTTTTTGAACTTGTAAGAACTTAATCTTGGTTCTCTTTTGTAATGTTCCTATTTGTCTACGTGCTAAGAACTTAATTTTTAACTTAAAAAAAAAACCCCACAAACCAACTATAGTATTTTGCTCTAGGCCCTATATTAACTTCACAATCTTGTTAGAAAAAAAAGACAATGAAGAAAACTCTGACGCTCTCACCAACTGGATTGCATAGTGTTCTTTTCTTATTGCCCACAATAGTAGGAACATGGTGTAGCAGCAGGAGCTGCGTTCTGTAGTGAGCAACAAGGATTTCAAAGGAAGGTGGAAGGTCAAGGGCCCAAGGGCCCAAGAGATGGCTCAGTGGGTCAGGGTGCCACCCTACAAAGCTGATCACCTGAGTTTGATCCCAGGCAAGCACACTGTAGAAGGAGAGAAGCCTCTGGCCTCATGCTGTAGCATATGCCTATTTCCCTAAATAGTGTAATGAGCTAGAGGGAGCCAAGCATTGTGGCTCACATTGTAATTCCAGTACCCAAAAAGGCTGAAGCAGGAGGACTGTAATGAATCTCAGGTAGCCCAGGCCACAGAGTGAATTTCAGGATATCCAGACCTACATAGAAAGAGCCTATATTAAACAAAACAACTTAAAAGGTCTTTTTTTTTTTTTTTTTTTTTTTAGCTCACATGCTATAAAATCAGAGCTTCATTCCAAAAATGAAAGTGCTAGTTACAAATAGCCTCTCTTGACCTGTAAAAGGAAAGAGTCATTAAGCAAAAGGAACTTTCTAGCAGTTAATGACATCAGATTACTTTATATTACATTTCCTTAAAACCATTTTGTAAATTGGGCCTTTCACTGAATAGGAATGACTGCCTACTTCACTGGGACAATTTTTTTCTTTTTTTTCCCCTTTAACAAAATAATTTATTCACTTTACATCATGATTTCTGTTCCCGTTCCCAGTCTTTCCCTCTCACAGTCCCTCCCCCATCCCCCATCCCCTTCTCTGAGAGAATGGAGGCTTTCTTTGGGTATCTTCCACCCTGGCACATCAATTCTCTATAGGGCTAGGCTTCTCCCATTGAGGCCAGACAAGATAGCTGAGTTAGGGGAACAGACAGGCTACAGCTTTAAGGATAGCCTGTGCTCTAGTGGTTTGGGACCCATGTGGAGACCGTGGAAATTGAGCTGCACATCTGCTACATATGTGTGTGTGGGTGCTCAGTGCAGCCAGAGCATATACTCTTTGGTTGGTGGTTTAGTCTCTGGGAGCCCCTAAAGGTCCAGGTTAGTTAACTTCGTTGGTCTTCCTGTGGAGTTCCCTCAATTTCCCCCCAACTCTTCCATAAGAGTCCCCAAGCTCCAACCAATGTTTGGCTGTGGGTCTCTGCATCTCTGTATCTAGTCAGCTGCTGGGTGGAGCCTCTCAGAGGGCAGCCATTGCAGACTCCTGTCTGTAAGCATAATAGAGTATCATCAATAGTGTCAGGAATTGGTACTTACCCATGGGATGGGTCTCAAGTTGGGCCAGTTATTGGTTGGCTATTCTTTCAGTCTCTGCTCTCTCCCCTGTCCCTGCATTTCTGGATACATTTTGGGTCGAAAGTTTTGTGAGTGAGCTGGTGTCCCTATCACTCCTGCCAGGCTACAGGAGGTTGCCCTTCAGGTTCATTATCCCCAATGCTGTGAGTCACAGCTAAGGTCACCTCCATTAAATCTCGGATGCCTCCCTTATCCCAGGTCTCTTTGTTGTCCTGGAGATGTGCCCCCCACCTCCCCACCCCTATCAGTTACAGTTTTCCATTCATTTTCATGGCCATCTTGCCCTCCCTCCTGTCCCTCCCTATATCTGATCCCGAACTCCTCCATTTCCCTCCCCATCCCCTCCTTCCCAGTTCCCTCTCTCCATCTGACTCTTGTGACTATTTTATTCCCCCTTCTAAGTGAGATTCAAGGATCTTCACATGTGCCTTCCTTCGTGTTTAGCTTCTTTGAATCTGGAGAATGTAGTATGGTTATCCTGTGTTTTATGGCTGATATCCACTTATAAGTGAGCACATACCGCACATGTCCTTTTGGGACTGGGTTACCTTACTCAGGATGATATTCTCAAGTTCCATCCATTTGCCTGCAAAATTCATGATGTCTTTGTTTTAAATACCGGAATAGTATTCCGTTGTGTAGATGTACTACATTTTCTGTATCCATTCTTCAGTTGACATCTAGGTTGTTTCTAACTCCTGGCTATTACAAATAAAGCTGCTATGAACATAGTGGAGTATGTGTTCAATACTCTGAAAACCACAGAGCCAGTGGGGAGGGGAGAGTGTAAGCAAGCACTGGCTGCAGTGGTGCTGGTGGTGCTGGTGCTGCTGCTGGCTGCTGGCTAGTGCTGGAGGTGGGGGTGGTGGTGGTGCTGCTGCTGGTGCTGGAGGTGGTAGTGGTAGTGCTGCTGCTGCTGGTGGTGGTGCTAGAGTGACCTAGCATGCATGAAACCCTAGGTCCAATCCCCCATGCTAGAAAACAAAGAAACGAACAAACAAACAACTCAGCCAGGTTTAAAAAACTCTCCTTTGAAAGAGCTCAAATGAGAGATTCACCTGCTCAGGGTTCAAGGTCCTGATCTCTTTCCTAGGTTTTCTATCTCCATGGTTGTCTCCCTTTGTGATTTCTTTATTGTTTCCATTTCTGCTTTTAGATCCTAGATGGTTTTGCTCAATTCCTTCACCCGTTTGGTGGTGTTTTCCTGCCCTTCTTTAAGGGATTTTTGTGTTTCTTCTTTAATGGCTTCTACCTATTTAACCGTGTTCTCCTATATTTCTTTATGTCCTTCTTAAAGTCCTCTATCATCATCATGAGATTTGATTTTAAATCAGAGTCTTACTTTTCCGGGGTGTTGGGGTATCCAGGGCTTGCTGTGGTAGGAGAACTGGGTTTTGATGATGCCAAGTAGCCTTGGTTTCTGTTGCTTGTATTCTTGCCCTTGCCATCTGGTTATCTGTGGTGTTAGCTGGTCTTACTGTGTCTGAATGTGGCTTGTCCTTCCTGTAAGCCTGTGTGTCAGGACTCCTGGGAGACCAGCTCTCTCTAGGCAGAATTTGGGTGTGGAGAGCTGTGGCACAGGGTCAGCTCTGGGTGCAGATGGCAACTGGAAGATTCCTATCCCAGGCTGCTCCCCAGTCCCTGTGTCCTACCTCAATTTACTATTTTTTTCAAATTTAAATTTTAATTATTTAATACTTGTTGAATGAAACTAAGATAAGAATAAGTACTGTAAAAGAAAATGCTTTAAAAACTTTCTCAAAGGCCTTGTCATAAATTCTTAGTCATCTGAAGGGGTAGAAAGAATTTCAAAACAAAGCTATTGCTCTTCCTCAGGGGGTATTCTAACTAATAGTTTTGACATTTTCCTAAGAAACAAACTGTTCTTTATTTTTCCATGTTCATGCACATGTGTATGTGTCTGCTTACATGTGTACTCGCGCGCACAAACACACACACACACACACAGACACACACAGACACACACATACAGAGACACACAGACACACAGACACACACATACACACACACAGAGAGACACAGACACACACAGACACACACAGACACACACACACAGACACACACATACACACACGTGTTTGTCAGGAAGGTAATGATGACCAAAGAAAGCTTAAAGAACCTTTCCACAAGCCACAAGTAGTTCTCTCATCTGGATTACGTCACTCACATTTCATTGGCAGAGACTGTCATATTTCTATCCTACATTGTGGTGTTGCCAAGGCAACCTATTCAAGAGTCATTCTAGAATTTTGCATTGAAAGATTCCAGACAAGGCTGGGAAAACCCCAGTAAGACCTGTAAACTTGAAGATGGATCATGTGTCCTTAGCCTACAGGTTAGGATGAATGATTCAGCCACCAGTAAAATGAAGATCTAGGAATCTTGCTTCCTTGAGCCTGTGTGGAACATAAAACCTGGAGGGAACAAACGGTAAGAGCCCTTGGTGGGCAGAAGCACTGAGTAAGCACTGACTAGGCAAGGGACCATCGGAGTTTTTAATCAGCTTCCTCTCTTTGGTTAAATTGGCCTAACCTTTGTGAACTTCCTGTTTTAGGTAGATGCTTTAATGTGTGTGTATAGGGTAGAACTTGTGTTATCTTGATGGGATGGAAAGAGTATCAACTAACTACTAAGTTACAAGACTGATCTTGGGCAGGCTGTGTAACTTCTCAAGGTCTGCTTCTTTTGGAATATTTTAAATTGTGTGTATGTGTGTGTGTGCGTGTGCATGCATGCACGCGTGCACTACATGTGCCTGCCATAGCACATGAGTGGAGGTCAGAGGACAACTTGTGGGAGTTGGCTCCTCTTGGGAATTAAACTCAGGTCATCAGGTTTGGCAGTGAATGCCTTTACCAATCTCACCAGCTCTAGGCCTGTTTCTTCACTCTTCCGAATTGGAGATGTCTGAGGTCTTTCCTACAGGAGTCTGAAGGAGCAGAGGATCCTCACATAGCACAAGTTCAAGGATGTCATGAGGGCCTTGTAGTGCTACTTGGGCATCTATGCTTAAGTCACTTCTGCCCTTGTGCCTTCACATGACTGGGACACGTATTCCCATATCAGCTTTGTTTCACTTCTCTCTTGGAATGGCAGGTTTTGGCTCCTCCAGAAGGAAAATGAGAAGAAATAGAGAGTTTCCATTGCCTCATATTCTAGATGTCAAACTGAAATACGCGGAAAATGTAAGCACTTACAGGATAAAGGAACAGATTGTAGCGATACTTAAAATATCATAGCTCTTTAAATAAGAAGCAGTTCTGATAAGCCTATTTGGAGTTCAGGCAAAATACCCATGGACTCTGAAAATCAGAATTGTATGTTGCCAAGTACTGACTTCGGTGCTGAATTGTAGATAAAGGTAGGTGTGACTCACACAGTACTAAGAACCTCGTTTGGTTGACATATACCCCACCGCTGCCTCAGCTTCTTACTGTGCACATTGTTCTTTGTTAGCCTCCCTGTCTGTACCCTCCCCACTCTCCGTCTTAGTTTCCCAGTGCTCTGTTTTTGCTCTATTAAATCCTTCTTCTCCATCCATGCTCTTCCTGCTCATCTTATTTGGAATCCATGAGCTCCTTAATCAGACATGGTTTATTCCCGGGGCCTGAAACCTAGGCTTTGACAGCATACGGGACATTGGAACAGTAAGCTCTCATGGGTACCAGATCAGTTTTCTCCGTGATAAATATGCCTATCTCCTTTTGCTTATGATTCTGCATCCTAACACCCTACGACAGTGGTATTGTCTCAGACTGTAAGGCAGGACCATGTTTGCTCATCCACCATTATACTCCCAGCACCCAGCACATGGTAGACACTTAGTACTATTAGACAAATAATGAATCTGCATATTCCAAACTAGGAAGCTTGGAATCTTCCATGATGTTTCTGTCTTCCTTACTTCCCATCCCCACTTGTACACTTGTAGGTCTTGTTACATTTGACCCTGCCATCTTCTTCATGCCCACAGCTGTGGCTTTAATTCAGCCTTTATCACGTATCTCCTGGATTATTACAGGAGCTTCCTCATTGGTCTTCCTGCTGCCAGCTCTCTCTCGGTTCATCACCAGCTGACCCCCAAAGTGATTGTCCTGAAGCTTGAATTTAATCAGATTACCTTCAGGGTCCCCTTGACTTAAACAGAGTGCAATCTGTCAGGTTTGAAATGAATCCAAACATTCTAGTCAGGATTTTGAGAAAATGAAAATTTGATTCTAAGATGCATATTTTTTCACATATTAGTATCTCTGATTTGTGAATGTTTATATTTATAGTGTCATAATTTATGACATAATTTGATTGCTGATAGTTTTCCTTCTTACTAGTGTATAAAATAGTGACGTGCTCTGTAATCTCTGGCACCCTGATTGTGCTGAAATGTACTCATGTGGGCATTTAAAAATAGAAGATCATGCATATAGAAGTATGCTTAGCTGCCCTTGAAAAATTGCATTAGGCAATACTGGGCCAGAATCCCTGGATGGTAGCCTGAGACAGAATTGTTGGCAAGTGGTGTCTGCCTTATTTAGATAAAAACTTCTCTGCAGGGTCTGTAGTTTCTACCCAGGCTGTTATCTACTCCAGTCTCATTAAGCATCTTAAAATTACCTTTCCTGACCAGTAGGTTAAAGTCCAGGGTTTTTTTTTTTTTTTTTTTTGCTGTGATTTATAAGAATGTTCACAGTTATCACTAACTTACCTGCCAGGTTAATGTCTCCACCCTCTGTTCTATACACTTTTTATTCTTCAATCTCAGGAAGCATTACTTACATATTTAAATGCTTTCATAACCCTTGGGATGCCTTTCCTATCTTTTATGCTCCATGACACATTTCCAAGTTTCCCCAACTTTTCCCAGGCATAGCTAATATCTTTCTGGACTACAGTAGTATGTGGACACATCTCTATGCTTACACCTCATTTTAAAAAATTATGTGCCTGCCCATGTCCTGCTGTGAATATGTATGGGAGAGCACCATAAATGTGATTCATCATTGCCTCACTGTTTCATAGCTGGAACAGACTCAGCAAGTATCTGCTAAATGAGAACAAGATGATGGGCTGCACCTTTTGTGTGTTTTCCTCTTTGTTCTTGTTTTGCTTTGAAGTTTTTAAAGATTTATTTATTTTGTTTTATGTGTATGACTATTCACCTGCATATATATATATATGTGCAGCTCATAAATAATGCCTGGTGCCCTTGGAGGTCAGAAGAAGACGTAGAATTCCCTGGAGCTGGAGTTATATAGACAGTTGTGGATTGCTGTGTAGGTACTAGGAATTAAACCCAGGTTCTCTGGAAGAACAGCCAGTGCTCTAAACCATGGAGCTGTCTTTCTGGCTCATTAAAAAAATCATTATGTAGTTGAGGTTAGGCTTAAACTCTTGATCTTCCTGTCCACACCCTCTAATTACTTAAATTATGGTTGTGTGGTACTCTGTCTGCCTACTTTGGTTGTTTTCAGTATCTGCTATCTGAACCTGTATAGAGGTTTTTGTGTAAGCAATTTTATTTCTTGCTGGGTGTGGTGGTGCACGCCTTTAATCCCAGCACTTGGGAGGCAGAGGCAGACAGATTTCTGAGTTCAAGGCCAGCCTGGTCTACCGAGTTCCAGGACAGCCAGGGCTATAGAGAGAATCCCAGTCTCAAAAAACCAAAAAAAAAAAAAAAATTTCCTTATGGGAACTGCTCTGGAGTATAATTGTCATACGGTTGGTAGGTATATGTTCAAATTTATAATACTATAAGAAAGTGGCTGAGCAAGTTATGGGTTTTGGGGTTTGTTTGTTTGTTTTGTGGTCTCTGTTTCAGTTCCTATCTCTAAGTTCCTGCTTTGGTTTAGTTTCTACCTTGACTTCCTACTGTGATCCTGACATGTACGCTAGATAAACCCTCTGCCTCTCAGGTTAGTTTTGGTCAAATTGCTTATCACGGCAATAGGAGAGCTAACCAGGACACTACCCAGGTCTTTTCAGAGTGAGTATACCATTTTGCATTCCTACCAGCAAGGTCCTAAAGTTCTAGTTATTCACCATTCTAGCCATTTCTGGGTATTATTGACATTTAAAAAAAACCACCATAATAGTACATGAATAGTATATCTCATTGGTATTTAAATTTGAAGCTCTGATGCCTTGAATCCAATCTATTTAATTTCCAGAGGAATCTTTACAGTATTTTTATGCAACAGGTTAACATTTTGGTGACATTGTTGGTTGGCTTTTATCAACTTGACACATAGACACATCTTGGAAGAGGGAATCTTAATTGAGAAAATACCTCCAATGTAAGGGTCTCAAAAAATGACTGAAGGAAGACCCCAGACTTAAATAGAATGCAGAAACAAGGACCATTTATTTATTCTACAGAAACAAGCAGCATGTGGGGGTCAACCATTCATCAAAATGGTGATGATGGAGGAGCCTGCAGAATCCCCTTTTTATGCAGGGCTAAGGGAATTTTCTAGAAGCATAGGTAATCTCTAATGTAATTGCCAGGGGCCAAAGTGATTACATTAGTACATTTTTCATTGGCTACTGTGTTAGTTCTTCTATAGTTTTTTGAATTATTTTTTATTACGTATTTTCCTCAATTACATTTCCAATGCTATTCCAAAAGTCCCCCATACCCTACCCCCCACTTCCCTACCCACCCATTCCCACTTTTTGGCCCTGGTGTTCCCCTGTACTGGGGCATATAAAGTTTGCATGTCCAATGGGCCTCTCTTTCCAGTGATGGCCGACTAGGCCATCTTCTGATACATATGCATCTAGAGACAAGAGCTCCAGGGTACTGGTTAGTTCATATTGTTGTTCCACCTATAGGGTTGCAGATCCCTTTAGCTCCTTGGGTACTTTCTCTAGCTCCTCCATTGGGGGCCTGTGATCCATCCAATAGCTGACTGTGAGCATCCACTTCTGTGTTTGCTAGGCCCCGGCCTAGTCTCACAAGAGACAGCTATATCAGGGTCCTTTCAGCAAAGTCTTGCTAGCGTATGCAATGGTGTCATCGTTTGGAGGCTAATTATGGGATGGATCCCTGGATATGGCAGTCTCTAGATGGTCCATTCTTTTGTCTCAGCTCCAAACTTTGTCTCTGTAACTCCTTCCATGGGTGATTGTTTCCAATTCTAAGAAGGGGCAAAGTGTCCACACTTTGGTCTTCGTTCTTCTTGAGTTTCATGTGTTTTACAAATTGTCTCTTATATCTCGGGTATACTAAGTTTCTGGGCTAATATCCACTTATTAGTGAGTACATATCATTTGAGTTCTTTTGTGATTGTGTTACCTCACTCAGGATGATGCCCTCCAGGTCCAACCATTTGCCTTATATTAGGGAGTAGGTTAGGTAATCTACAGTTTCATTGGTGGGTGCTTGGGAGGTCACATGGGTGGGCTTCTGATTGGATTTGCTAGGTTGTCAGTGGTCTGTATTCCTATATCAGGAATGTTTAACCACAGGATGAGATAGGGCTGCCCAGCACAGATGGCCCATCCTTTTAGATAAGGTATTTCCCCATTCTTGTGGTTATCTCCAAGCTGTTCTTTGGGAGGGTGTGGGTTACGACCCTGTTCCTGGAATGTATGATTTATTCCTGGGAGCAGGTGACTTATGGCCTATTTCCTGGGATTTATAGTCTGTTCTTGGAGCTGATGACTTATGGCCTAGTTCCTGGGACAAATGAGATTTATGTCATATTTTCACCATTATATTGGCTTGTAGGCAAGTCTGTGGGAACATTCTCTTGATGGGTGGTTGATGTGGTAGGGCTCAGCCCACTATGGATGGGTCCCCTCCAGGACAGATGGTCCTGGAGTGTATAAAAAAAAGCAGACATAACAAGCCATGGGGAACAAGACAGTGATCAGCACCTTTCCATGACCTCTGCTTCAGTTCTGCCTCCAGGTTCCTGCTTGAGTTCCTGCCTTAGCTTTTCTTGGTGATGGACTATAATCTATAAACTGAAAGAAATCATTTCCTCCCCAATTTGCTTTTGGTCATGGTATCACAGCAGTAGAAATCTAGCAAAGGCAGTGACCAAAAATAACACACATTTGTGTTGTACTGTTTCTGTGAATTAGGACCCAGGCACCGCTTATCTGGTCCACTACTTCAGGATCTGGATGAGCTATTGCAATCAAGGAGTTGGATAAGCCACAGTCATATGGAGGCTTGATTGAGGAAGGACTCACTTTCAAGAGCGTGTGGTTATTGGCAAGATTCAGTAATTCAGGATCTGTTTGAATTTACATCCTTTTTCTATTTTAAGATGGTATTGGTCATTGATGCTAAAGTATGTGTTTTGGAGGCAACATAAATAGATCTCGTTCATTTGTTTGTCTTGGGCCCTCATGACAGGGCCCCCAAAATTGCAGTGATAATGGCCATATTTAGGTGGTTTTCCAGGTTCCATTGGGGCCTGACCCTGCTAGGAGACTTGGCTTTGCTGAGAAACAGAAACCTGATGGATTTTTGGAAAAACCTTTTTGGCTGATTGAGCACTCTTGTCTACAACAGTTACACCCAAATGCTTCTGACCATTATTGACCATCTCCTTTGACAAGATTCCCCATGCTAACCCACCTGGCTGTTCTAACATCTGAAAATTTCCCCCCAAACACACACACACACACACACACACACACACACACACACACACACACACACACACAATTTGTCCTTGTATAATGCAGCAAGCTTTTCTAGCTGGGCCTGTCCTCTACTAGGGTGACCCAGGAGTTTGTTGGTTTTGTTTTATTAAAGCTGCTATTTCTTTTCCAAGGAGTTTGGTAGTTTCATGTGGTACCTAGTTATGGTTTTCTGATACAACCTGTGAGTCTATGACTTTTTATTGAGTAATTGAGATAGTTATCATTCAGAGTTACTGTTGAATGATGAGTGTGAATTCTCATCATTTGGTTGATTTTTATGTTGTTTGCATTGACTTTTTTTGCCTGTGACCCCTTGGGTGTGTTTTTCCTCTTCACACTAAAGTATCCCTCCAATTATCTTCTGTAGGGTTGCCTTAGTGGCCACAAAGTCCATTAATCTGTTTTTATTATTGATTTTTATCTCTCCTTCCATTTTAATGGCTAGTTTTGTTGGTTATCATAGTCTGGGTTGACAGCTGTCTTTCAAAACTTGGAATACATCTTTTCAGGTCTTTTGGCCTTTAAATATTTCTATTAATAATCACATGTTAGTATGATGAGCCTGACTTAATAAATGACTTAACTGTTACTACAAATTTCAATATTCATTCTTTATCCTGTGTAAACCTTGACTACCACCTAAATATGGTCATTATCACTGCCATTTTGAGGGCGCTGTCATGAGGGCCTACATCAAACAAGTTTTAAAATATGTCATGATGTGGCTCATATATTTGCATATTTGATCACCAGTTGGTGGAACTGTTTGGGAGGGGCTAAGAGTGTGGCCTTGTTGGAGGGGGGAAGGGCTAAGAGTGTGGCCTTGTTGGAGGGGGGAAGGGCTAAGAGTGTGGCCTTGTTGGAGGGGGGAAGGGCTAAGAGTGTGGCCTTGTTGGAGGGGGGAAGGGCTAAGAGTGTGGCCTTGTTGGAGGGGGGAAGGGCTAAGAGTGTGGCCTTGTTGGAGGGGAGAATGTTTGAGAGTGTGGCCTTGCTGGAGGGAGTATGTTACTGTCCTTTGAGGTTTCAAAAACCCAGGGCATTCCTCCTTAGCTCTCTCTTTCTCTCTCTCTCTCTGTCTCTGTCTCTCTCTCTCTCTCTCTCTGTCTCTGTTTGACTCTGCCTGTCTCTCTCCCTCCCTCCTTCCCTCCCTCCCTCCTTCCTTCCTTCCTACTTGCTGATAAGGATATAAGCTCTCAGCTCCAACTCCAGCAGCATGCCTCTCTGCTTTCTGCCATGTTTCCCACCATGACTGTCATGGACTCACCCTCTGGAACTATAAGCCCCACTGAACACTTGTATGAGTTGCCTTGATCATGTTGTCTCTTTAAAGCAATAGAAAAATAAGACACGTGTGAATGTCTTTTCTGGTCCTGTACATTTGATTATCCTCTAGGCCTCTCATATGTAGATTGACACCTTTTTCTAGGTATGGGAAATTTGACTTCTCTTTGCTTCTATCTTCTTTGAGTTGTTTGAACAAAGTTATACACATTCTTTTGAATTCTTTCATTGGAAGTTCTTTGAATTTGGGTCCATATTATGGGGTTACTAATTTTTGGAGGAGACGTGTTTTCTTGGACATGTTCTCATGTTGTTTCTGGTTTTGGACTAAAATTTGTGCATTTGGAGTTATTTGGTTGAATGGGAATATGGGGCTGATGGTCTTGGGACTATTAATTGTCAGTGTTAGGAATTAGGTAACTGCAGAGGTGTGAACAATTTGTTTAGGGTTAAGGACTCCTTTATAAATCAACACCAGGAACTGGGCAGGTAGGAAAAGTTTGGTTTGGATCTGGGGGGCCTTTACCTGTTGTCACTGGACACTGTGCTGTCTGAGTAGTGTGGGCTGAGTTGTTGGTGCCAGGGGCCCTTACCTAATGGGGATGTGTATAGCTCAGTGGATCAGGAATGTAAAATGAATGGTTACAGTCTCGGGGTGAGGGCTTTACTTGTCATTGGCAGAGCTATTTTAATGACTTCATGTGGCTAGTCAAATCTGACTTCTTTTTCTCACTATGAGCTTTTCCAATACCAAGAATTCATCCTTGGAAATATGCTTGAGCCTTTTTATTTATTTAAATAGAATATATTATATATAATATAATGTGACTAGTCAAATCTGACTTCCCTTTTCTCTTTCTTGCTGTGATTGTTTTTCAACACCTAGAATTCATCCTTGGAGATATGCATGAGTCTTTTAATTTATTTAATTACAATGTATTATATACAATATACTACTTGGTATCCCATTAGTCTCTTCAAAAGAGAGCAGGACCTTTAAATCAAAATTATTTTCATTTTTTTATACCTGTTATCGTATTTAACCCTGTTGTAGTAAACAGTTTTTGAGGATGGACATGTGATGTAGACATATGTTTATTCACAGCTGAGACTACTAAAGTCACATATTGTATACATGGTTAATGTATGTGAAAGTAGAAAACTTAGTGATAAAAGAAAATAAAGATATGTTTTATACTTTGTTTTCTATTAACAGTATCTCTGTGCATTTGTTGGGTACCAGGCACCCCAATTTAGAAGACTACAAGGAGTCAGAATAATTGTTTGGGTGGGATTGCAAACTACTGTGGCCCCAGCATCAGAAGGATAGCTACTAGTTACTATGGCACCAGGGACCATGACAGGATAGACGCCTTTAACATCCCCAGCCAAGCAGATATATGAATGTTGATATTTCTCAGTCTATTCAACCTTGCTGCTGTGCCTAGATTCTAGCATATTCCTTGGGCTATGTCATGATTCATAATAGCAGATATTAGGAGTACTTTGTCTTGGCAGAAATGAGAGCTGTGACCAGTTCCAAGAAGTGTGTGAAATAGGAGAGCTTTTCCTGCAGTGCCTCTTGCCTGTATTGGTAGCCAACATTTCCATTCTCTTCTGTCCTTTTGCAGTTTGTTGCTACCATCTGACTAAACAAATATCCTAGTTTGGGGTTCCTCAGTAGCATAGCCTGAGACTAACATTTTAGAACAAGAAGTCTGTGTGTGTGTGTGTGTGTGTGTGTGTGTGTGTGTGTGTTTTATTTTTGACAGGAGTAGTCTCACTGTGTAGCTCTAGCTGTCATGGAACTCTCTAGGTAGACCAGGCTGGCTGTGAATTCAGAGAGATCTGCCTGCTTCTGCCTCCCAAATTTTGGGATTGATTTTTTGTATGTGTGCCACCATGCCTGACTACGAAGTGTATTTGTATGATGAAGGCAAAGCCAGTAGAGGAGTGGGGAAGTGAGAAGGGGGAGACAGATGAGTCAGTTCCTCCTGAGGAGATGGACAGGAAATCTTTGTCTATTATCATTAAGAATACAGTTCATTCTGGTTTTGACTCCACATCCACATTGCACATCCTTGCTACATGCTGTAGAATGCACATGTTTATGAGACCAACCAATCTTATCCCCACCTATTCTCAGTTCTGTCCAGAAGCTAGGTCATCTCACTTCTGTCAGAAAGCCTTCTCACATCCCCCTCTGGGGGCTCTTATAACTTTCATTATTTATTGATGTAATACTGCTTTTGTGTCCAGCACTATTAGAGGTACCTGGTGTTTATAGAACAACAAAGGAAGAAGATTTTCATTTGTAATTTAATACCATTTCTTATCTACTTATATGTATGCTCTACCAAATACTATATTTTATTTACCATTTGTCTCCTTCCTTCAGTATAATTGAGTAAACTAGCTGTCTGTCTGTCTGTCTGTCTTTTGAAACTCTTATGTAGTCCAGGCTTGCCCAGGTACTCACTATGCATACAAGAATGACCTTAGAATTCCTGAGTTCTAAGGAGGCCTTCAGCTCCCAAGTACTAAGATTACAGGCATATCTCACCATATCCAGCTTTTTATTCTATTTGTATGTTTGAGTTGCTTTTGGTATTGCTTCTATGAAATCTCTGTCAAAATTAAAGCTTGAAACCTTTGTTGTTATTCCAAGAAGTTCTTCAGATTTTCTTCTTAGGAATTTTATGGACACAAGTCTTTCATTTAAGACTTTAACCCATTTTGAGTTTATTTTTGCATAGTGTAAGGTAACGATCCAATTTTATCCTTGCACATATCCAGTCTCCCCATCAGCGACTAATTGGAGACTATCATTTTTTTTTGAGACAAGTTCTCGCTATTTAGCCTAGAACTCATTATGTAGAACAGTCTGACCTCAAACCCACAGATATTTGCCTATCTCTGCCTCCCAAATGCTAGGATAATGGGTGTGTACCACCAAGCCCAGTTCATTATCAAGTTAAAATGATACCATTGCTTGATGGACTAATTGTTACTAGTGGTTTACTTTCAGATCTTGAAAGATATCATTCCATGCTTTCTGGATTTGGGGTTTTGTGATAAAAGACCAGATGTTTTTTTCTGATAGGTTTACATTTATGAGTTTATGCTTTTCTTTTATGGCTTTTAACATTTTTTGTTGTGTTATTTTGGCATGACAATAATATGTTATAGATAGTGTGTTTGTTAGAGAAGGAATCTTAATTGACAAATGCCTCCATAGGATTGGTGTGTAAGTAAGTCTGTGGTGGGTATTTTCTAGACTAATGATTGACGTGGGATAGGCCAGCCCACTGTGGATGGCACCACCCCTCAGAAGGTGATAGTGAGCTGTATAAGAAAGCAGAATAAATAAACTATAAGGAGCTAGCAAATAAGCTGCACCCCTCCATGGCCTCTGTATCTACCACTGCCTCCAGGTTCCTTCCTTGAGTTCCTGTCCTGACTTCCTTCTGTGATAGACTGTAATGTCAAACAAACTGTAAGTGGAAATATAATTAACCCCTTTGCAATTTCTTGCTTCTATTCTTGGCCATCCTGACTCTGCTCATTTACTTGTTACATGGAGGCAGCTTCTGTTCTGTTATTCTACCTTGGAAGTCATCCTATGTTTTTTTTTAATTATATTAAGGGTATATAGCCAATGTAATTCATGGTCCAGAGGCTGGCTGTTAAAATAACTATCTGAGTTCTTTTCCTTCTTTTCTTTTTTTTTTCCGTGATTAAACAAATAATTATTGAGTACCTCTTGTGTATCCAAGGCTAGGGATGCCAAGAGGACTAGCATGAGTCCTTTCTCTTTGGGGTCTAATTTGTAAAAGGACAAATTAGAGCACACTTTGGGAAGCTCTGTGATTGGACACGCCCATGGCTTTGCCAGCCAGGAGTCAGGATGACTAATTCCCCTTTGGTGATTCAGAAAAGGCTTCACACAGAGGAGGTGACATTTGAACAACTGCATCTAGACATAGCCATCATTTAATCACTGCGGATTGAACAGGCACTTGGCTGGAAAGCTAGCCATGTAGCTACATGGTCCACAATTTGGGGGGGAGCCTAGGTAATTATGCTATCATTTACAATGTGTGTGGCAGCCTCATCAGATCCTAGCCATAGTTTTCCTGCCAGGAAAACCTGTATGGATATAGTGCTTCATAATGAAACTCTCTGGTAAATATTAAATATGCTAATAAAATATAGAAACTTCAAACTGCCTTCCCTGTTATTTTTAAAGTGACTCCATTAGATTAAATAGCAAACTAGTCGCTATTTTGTTAGATCTCCCATGGTTCTCAATTGTAGAAGGATATTGGACTAAAGAGCAGTTTGGGTAGGGTTATGAAATGGTTATGGTTAGAGTCCTGTCAATCTTGTTGCCAAAGCCTAAAGACAGTTAAGGAAGTGAAAACACATGGATGTAACCACCTAGTGAGAGTTTGAGAGAAAAATTGCTGGCGAGTAGCTAATAGCCAGCATGTTGTCTCTGGGAGTGGTGTCTCTGGGAATATGGGCCTAGGATTGTTCCAGAAGGTAGATGAGCTGCTCTCATTGGCATCAGCTAATGATATCGTTGCTTTGAATTTTCACATGCATGCCCTTCCTCTTCCTTCTAAAACTCCGAAGAACCATGGATTAACTTTGGTTACTTTTTGATATTGAGGAAGCTGAGTTTCTTTCATAGGTAGGCTCTCCCTCAAGGAGTTAATCAAACTGCTGAAACAATATTAGTCACACAAAATAGTTTTTAACAGGAGTGGGTGTGTGGGTGGGGGAGCACCCTCTTAGAGGCAGGGGGAGAGGGTGGGATGGGGGTTTTTGGAGCGAAAAATGGGAAGGAGGATAACATTTAAAATGTAAATAAACAATAACTAATAAAATATTTTAAAAAGAATAGTTTTTAACAGTGTTGTCAAATGCATTTACTTTAAACAGATGTCTTTTCAGTCTTCAGGAATATTTTCCTACTTCTTTCTCCTAATTATACACAAATCATGTCATTGCTTTCTAAAACTCACTTTCATTTGACCCAAAGGATGCTTTTTCTGCCCTTATTTACTGAGTTTCTCTTTCCTATTTCATGCTGATGTGGCTTGCCTTTGCAAGCAGCAGTCTGGTCCTGCCTGGATGGAGTATAGTCCCTTTGGAAGCAGTCATGTGACCACTGAGATTGCAGCCCATTACTTGAAAACATTCCTTTATATCCAGGCCGGGTTCAGCAGCGTTGTAGCAGACAGCCACACCTTAGAGGCTCCATCAGCCTCTCTAGGATGTTTGTATCCAGTGTGCCTTCCATATTGAAAGGCACAGTAGCTTGGCACCGTTCTAGCTATTGTGCATCTCTCTCTCTCTCTCTCTCTCTCTCTCTCTCTCTCTCTCTCTCTCTCTCTCTCTCTGTGTGTGTGTGTGTGTGTGTGTGTGTATGTGTGTGTCTTTATTTAAGCAAGAACTTTGCTTTCAAAGATGTGAAATGCTGCCTTGTGTGGGTATGTGTTAGGGGAGTGCTAAACTACTGCTTTCTTTTCAGACTTCTGAATTCTTCCATACGCAAGGCTTTTCTCATCTTTGTTTCTCCCAAAACACCTGGAGCGAGGAAAATCTCTGCACTGGCCAGGTAATGTTTTTGTTTGTACTTAGACATTATGGGTCAGCAAAATCATATGCGATAAACATACCTCATATGGCAAGAGGGAATATGTACTTCCTAAACTATATTTTACTTCTTAGAATGACTTTTTTTTTTCTTCAGCATTGATGTTTGTAAAGCCGGTGGCAGTATTTTAAGAAACTCTGCAGAGAACTTTTTACTCTAAAGCATTGTAGCCTATTCCCAATGAATTTGATATTTGGAGAGAACTCTATAGTTTCCTTGGGTGAGGGCTAAGAAATGAAAACAGTAGTACTTTGAGAAACTCCTCAAGGCAGGTACCTCATGGAGTGTTGGCCACATTGCTGTATGTAATTTTCTATTTAGAATTTTCTCTCTCTCTCTCCTTTGGCCTCATATAATCTTAGAAGACCACCACCTTTCTGTCTGTGTGCAAGACTTGGTGCCATTTCCTTGAAGTGATGAAGAATTTTGTTTATTGATTTGATTCCTATATAGAATGATAGACCAGAGCCTAAAAGACCTAGTTAGGCTTTTAGTGGGTAGGCACTTTACTTCTTTTGTTTTCCAGACACAGCCTGGCTCCATAACTCAGGCTGGCCTGGAATTTAAAGTGATCCTCTGGAATACAGGGATTGCAATGTGAACCACCGTGCCCAGTTGAGGTCTATCTCTGCTCCCTGCCTGCCACCCACCATTCCCCATGCTCCCTGCCCACCTATTTGCCATGGTTAATATATCCTAGGCTGGCTTTAAACTTACTGTGTAACTGAGGATGTTTTCATACTCCTGATCCTCCTGCCTCCACCTCCCAAGTGCCAGGAACATAGGCATGGACCACCAGGTCCAGCTATCATTCTTTAATGATTCACAAGTGGTTTTAGTTTTGCCACTAATAACCTCTGCCAAGAAATATGATATTTAGTGAGCGTTATTTTCTTCATAAAATGGAGTGATTATGATATTACCTTGAAGATCTGCTCTAAAAATTCCCCAGAATACTATAAATATAATATGTGCCTACTGGGTGAGTGAATCCCTTAATAAACAGTAGCGATATTAGCTATTATCATTACTGTCAGCATCCTTTCCAATCAAAGTGCCCTGGTAGGGACTAGGGAGCCCATTTCTTTGTGAATCTTCAGTAATCCCAGATTCTCTAGATACCCATGAGGGTTTAGCCTCAGAGAGACCCCAAAGAAAATCTTTTGAAGGAAATGAGTTGAGTAAACACAGTGGGTACCTGTCATGGTACAGCCCCTCCTAAGTGTATGCTCTTTAAGAAGGGCTGGTCTTTATTTAAGCTGGTTTTGTTTTTGGAAAGGTCTTCACTAAGTACTAAGTACAGGCCCATTAGGTATGTGTCATCATCCCCCCCCCTCATTTTTTTACATATAGAAGAATTAAAGACAAACCAAATTCTAATTCTAATTTGTCTGACTTCAAAACCAAGGCTCCAGCGGGCCAGCATTAAGCACTTAGGAGCAGCAATTGTTTATGAGACGCTTTGCCTCAAAAGAGTCCCTTGCTAGGCAGTTTTGGAAAAACAGTGATCTGCTTAGAGCTTCACAATACTTGTTATTGTTGACAAGTCCTACAGTAAGGGACCTGTTCAACCCTACCTCTCCTGAACTTCTCTGATGGGGAGATATTTGCCCCACCTGTAGCTCTCGAATCATAAATGATACAGACAGACAAACTTTGGAAATCCTCATGCCAGTCCAAGCTGCTTCCTGGTTAATAATTTTAGATGTATCAACACATACTTTCTGGAACTTTCCAGTAGCTTATAGAGTTTCCTTATTTTTTTTTTCTATCTTTTCATTTGGTGGACTCAAGGAGGAATCACTACATCAGCCTTCTATACCTCTCTCTTTGCCCATTTAAGACCCTGGACACAGGCAAATGGTGTCATATTCTACTGTAGGTAGGAGAGAGTTGGGGAAAGGACATAGCTAGTGCAGTCGGCCAGGGATTTCTCTACCCCACCTATCTCTCTTACGTATATTTAGGCCACAGAAAGCAGGCTAGAGAAACTCTGTTTCAGTTAAGTGCCAATAAAAATGCAGGAAAATGAGAGCCTGGTAAGTATCCATTCCTCTTTCTTCCTGGCGAGTGTCTACATATTTTATGGAGAATGAATTATATCATCCTGCCAGATTCCCATCGTGGTGGCAAGGAGGGACTTGACCACAGGAGACTGACTTTGGGTTCCAGATTTCACTTCTGTAGGGCCAGAGCTTGAGTAGCAGTTTTGAGCAAAGCCAGCACCTTTAGGAAAAGCTAACCTGACACGAGGAGCTGTCTAGCTGAAATGAAAAGCATTGTCAGAAGTGGACTCACAGTCAGGGTGGCTGAGCCAAAGTGTGTGTGGGCGATGAGTGGAGATACACTTTGCAATAAGGATAATGGGAAGGAAGCGTTAAGAACAATGAGGCTGGGCTAGCACTTGCAAAGCTTGCAGAGCTGGAGGTGAAGCTGACTTCAGGAGCCATCTTTTGTTCTTTCCACATATTTTCAGCTTTGTCATTACAGTGGTGAGGGTGAGAAGAATGAACCTTCTCAAGCATCCCCGTCCTCCAGACCCTCCCCCCCCCAAATACATAGGACAAACCAAACCTTCTAGTAGATGGCCCATGAGTGCCTCATGATTCACTGATTCATGGTTGCTGTTTAAAGCTATCCTTTGTATGCTTCTAGAGAAAATTTCATGATTCAGGATGCCTTCCTAAGTGTGTACGTGTGTCCCCTCAACCAGCGCATTTGTGGGGCTTTGAGAAGCCCCGAGAAATCCTTGACCCCTTGAAGCTCAGAGCCCCTGAGGGAATCTGTTCTTCAGACTTCATTAGTGCATTAAGTGTTCTGCTAATGTTGACAGAGGGCAGGGCTAGACGCTTAGGGTTGCCTAAGGAGTGGGATTACCTTGATCAGCTTTGCAGTCAGAGGTGGCTTCAAATGCACATGGCCATGGCTCACCAATCGCTTCCCTCTCTGCTTCAAGGTCTAGGCTGGGCAGCTTGAGACAGGGGTTCCAGTCTTTAACCAGCTCGTGTTTTGGTGACCACTAAACAGAACTCTTTGTTTCTGTATTCTTCCTCCCTTCCTTTTTCCCTTTGTCCATTAATGGAGAGAGAATAATGGGTTTAAAATAATTTAATAAATGATAGCACAAAATTCTAACAGTCAATTACTGCTTCTGACAACCAAATAATTCTAGAACAATTACCATTTCTTTTCATCGTGATTTTAAAATACACTTTAACAAAGGATGGGTAAGCACTTCCCACTTCTACTTTAATAAAAGGCTTTTATATTATCAGAAAAGCACATGTCTGTGTATAAAATGATGCAACAATAATGATTTTTTAGTAATTAAATTTTAAGGAACCCTGGCTTAGAAATATTACCTTCTTATTTTTTCAGCAGTTATCAAACGTATTCTGTTTGAATGCATGGTAGAGGTTCCTGAGATCCGAGGGGTATTCATGAGGCAAGTTCTGAGCAGCAAGATCACAGTGTAACAGAAATGAACTAAACTTTCGTGGTTTTTAAGTTCCCAGTGAATTTTTTTTGTGTTGTTTTGTTTGTGAGACAAGCTCTTCCTATGTATTTTAGGATGGCCCCAAAGTCTTATTTTTATAAATTAATGAAATTTCTTCTTTCACAAGTTCTCTTAAAATTTTTATTGCATTTAATTATTTTGTATAAATGTGTGACACCTGTTAGAACATGTGGGTGGAAGTCAGAATGAAATATTGTGAAATTAGGTTTTTTTTCTCCCATTGTGTGGGTCCCAGGGATTGAACTTAGGCCATCAGGTGGCAAGTGCCTTTACCCATTGTGCCATCTTGTCAGCCCCTGCTCCATCCCCCCCTCCTTTTTTTTTTTTAACAATTTCATACACACATTTGATTACTCTCACCTTCACTCTCTCCTACCACCTTCCTACCCCTGTAAACTCCTTTCTCCCTATTGGTCCCTTTCCCATGTCCACATCTTTTTGTTTTCTTTTGTGACCAACTTAGCCAGGGCCAGTATGAGTGTACCTTTGCATAAAACTATCTAATGAAGCCTGATGGCTTTACTGGAGAGTACCAACTGAAGACAATGACTGATCTCATCCAGAATCCTTCAATAGCCAATAGTTCAGTAGTGGGGAATAAGGCCCTGTGTGCCCATTCACCATTTGTGACTGGGTATTGATAGGTTTAGTTCTATCCAGCACCTCAAACTCTTGAGTGCTGAGAGTGTAGGCATGTGTTAATGTGCCCAGCTTTCTAATAAATCTTACATATGTAATTTTGTTGTGTGATTAATTAACTTTGAGGGGGTGGAGAGCAAATTATTTTTGAAGAGACACTGCTTTATTTATTTATTTATTTATTTATTTATTTATTTATTTTCCTGGCAAAAGAAAGTCCAGATTAAACCAGTGTTATCCAGTGTTTTTTGGTTTTGTTTTTTGTTTTTTTGCTTACTCAAGGCCCAACTCTTTAAAATTTTAACTTTTTTTGATTTGCATGTATGCTTTACCTACATGTATGTCTGTGCACCATGTGTGTGCCTGGTGCCTGTGGAGGACAGAAGAGGGCATTGGATTCCCAGGTACGATTGTGAGGCAACATGTGGGTACTAAGAAAAGAGTCAGAATACTTTGAAGGAGAAGGCAGTGCACTTGACAGCGGAGCCATCTCTCAGCCCTTCAAGGTCCTACTCTCATAACTCATAAAATGGGATGGAAGAAGTAGCATACAGATAGAGCAAGAGCCAAGGAAACATGGATACTATTGGAAGATAGATTTTTTGTTTTGTTTTGTTTTGTTTTTTTGTTTTGTTTTTTAGACCTGTAATATGTGGACTGTCTGTATCTATGTTTTCTAAAGGGTAAACTTTATTTCATTTTACAGTTTTGGAGATTGAACCTGAAGTTCTTGGACATGCTAGGAAAGAGCTCTATCACTCAGCTATACCCCACCCCCAGCACATAGTCATGTTTCAATGCAGATTCCAAGACCCCAAGGTTAAAGAGATGTCTACTTTTATTGATACAGCCTAGGAATCTTCATTTTAACCCTCTCCCCCATTGGAAAGCCCTGACTTGGAGACTGCTGATGGGTCTGGAATAATTACTTCCAGGGCTCAAAGAACTTGCTCTCCCATAGATATGCCACAAATGACCTTTGAAATTCTCGAGAGTGCAAATGGTGCTCCAATTTAAAAAGTGAGAAAGATGCCTCAAACTACAGGTTTGTAATTGTGACGGGAAAAATTCAGCTTCAAATAGAAGGACTGGACAGCATTGCTAGAAAGCTGATTGTTGGGTGGCACCATGCATTTGCTAATGTGTCCTCTAGAGGAGACTGTCAAGCTTGGTGGGTATTAGAATTTTTTGGAAAATTTTAACAGCATCTTTAGTCTATTATATTATTTTATTATTTGTGTGTATATATGTATGTGAGTATGCAAATAAGGTGTGTGTGTTCATATATGTGTAGGTGCACTGTATGTGCTGCATAAGCCAAAGATTAACTTTGTGTACTGTATCTCCAAAGCTGTCCACATTTGTTATTTTGTTGTTGTTGTTGTTGCTGCTGCTGCTGCTGCTGTGTTTTTGTTTTGTTTTGAGACAAGGTCTCTCATGGGCCTAGAAATCCTTGGTTAGGCCAGGCTGGCTGATCACTGAGAAACAGGGATCTGTCCAGTTTTTGCTTCTTCATTGCTTGCATTACAAGTGTGCACTATCGTGCCTGTTTTGTTTTGTTTTGTTTGTTTGGTTGGTTTTGTTTTGATTTTATTGCGTTGTTTTTTATTAACTTGGTACTGGAGATGAGACTCGGGTTTCTTATGCTTGTACAGCAAGCACATTACTGACTGAGCCATCCTGGTAGTCCCCAAATCTGAATCTTAGTCACATTGAGTAACAATAATAGTAGAGTCTCAAGGGGTAAGACTTGGGCATCAGTCTTTTTTAAACTCTCATAGACTCTGATTTAATGGTTCAAGCTGAGCACTGGGAGATTTAAAAAGTTCCTCAGATAATTCTAATTACTAACTAAATTTGACAACTATAGGCCTATATGACACTAAGCAAATTGCTTAATATCCTTCTGTCTGTATACATATTAATTTTAAAGGTCTTTCACACCTTTAAATGTTTGGAATTCCTTTATTCAAATCTTGCCAAACTGACTGTTTTCTTCCGTCTTTCCCAAGACTCCATCTCCTCCATCTCCTCTTCTTACTCCTCCCCAACTTCCTGAACAAATAGATTGTGATATAGTGAATCTATGGTGATCCTGAAGAATGGAGTGGAGTGTCACAAGGTTCATTCTGCCTTTGAACTTGAGTTCATTAACATTTTTATCCACGTATTGTTTGACACATTTTTTCCCTTGGGAGACAACACACAACTCTACTCACCCCAGACAGAAAGTCCATAACAAACCAAAGTATGGATACCACCAAAGTGCAACTTGATAAAGCAATGAGTTTAAGTGGGGTGGGTTACTTACATGAGTATGGGTGAGGGGTTACTTACAGGGACAGAAATGACTCAAAGAGAGCTACATCAGCAAAGCCCTCCCCAGCATGGGTGACAAACAACTCACAGAATTTGGGAACCTAGAGCACACTGCACAGTCTGCAGGCAGCTCAGCAGGTTGGAGAAAGTCCCTTCCAAGTAACTCAGTTGATGGAAATCTCTTCCAGGATGCTTAGCTGGCTTTTGCTTTTTCCAGGCAGATGTTCTAGTCTCAGAGTGTTCTTTATAGTTTGGCTCCTCTGAGAGTGAGTCGCTTATCAGAGAGTGACTCTCAGTTGTCTGTATTGCTTACTCTAGCAGGGAGAGGCCTAGTGAGTTTTAGGGACTTCCTGAAGCTATTTTGAGTTCTTATCAGAATAACTGATTATTAAGGTTATTATTGAATAAAAATAAAACCTTTCTGCTTAAAGAGCTTCCTTGTAGGATAGAATGTTTTAATCTTTAAACTATTATACAACAGTTTGATTTAGAAAACATACAAAAGGGTGATCTGAGATTCTCAGATTCATACATTTGAGAGAGGTCTTGGTTTTGTTGTTGTTTGTTTTTTGTTTAGTTTAGTTTTCTTTTCTTTTTCTTTTTTCTTGTAAGAAGGTTTCTAAGTTCTTAGGGATTCTAAGGAATATAGCCAAAATTTTCACTTTAATTTGGTTTTGGCATAATTCAATGTTTTTGTCTTATAGTCAGCCTCTAATTTGTGGTTAAAAGCCTAGATAGAGTTAATTACTTTCAGCTTTGAGCCAGAGCAACTGAATTATGTTAGCTCCATTGGTAGAGTGCTTGCCTTGCATACATGAAACCTCTAGCACTGCATAAACTGGGTGGTACATATCTGTTATCATAGCACTGGTGAAGTAAACATGGAGGATTAGGAGTCAAGGTCCTCTTTGCATGGTTGCATAGGGAATTTGAGGCCAGCCTGAGCCACCTAAGACTCAGTCTCAGAATGAAACAAACAAAACTCAACATGTGAAAACAAAACCACTAACAGAAAAGAAATCCACAAAAGAAATTTCCAGACAATTTGAAATAACCCAATGTTTAAGGGTTAATTAACTTAATATATAAAGAAACAAGTTTTTATCAGAATAACTGATTATTAAGGTTATTATTGATTTTTAAAAATTAGGTATTTTCTTCATTTACATTTCCAATGCTATCCCAAAAGTCCCCCATACCCTCCCCCCCCACACTTCCCTATCTACCCACTCCCACTTCTTGGCCCTGGCATTCCCCTATACTGAGGCATAAAAAGTTTGCAAGACCAAGGGGCCTCTCCTCCCAGTGATGGCCGACTAGGCCATCTTCTGCTACAAATGCAGCTAGAGACACTAGCTCCGGGGGGTACTGGTTAGTTCATATTGTTGTTCCACCTATAGGGTTGCAGACCCCTTTAGCTCCTTGGGTACTTTCTCTAGCTCCTCCATTGGGGCCCTGTGTTCCATCCAATAGATGACTGTGAGCATCTACTTCTGTGTTTGCCAGGCACTGGCACAGCCTCACAAGAGACAGCTATATCACGGTACTTTCAGCAAAATCTTGCTAATGTATGCAATGGTGCCAGCATTTGGGGGCTGACTATGGGATGGATTCATGGGTGTGGAAGTCTCAAGGTCCATCCTTTTGTCTCAGCTCCAAACTTTGTCTCTATAACTCCTTCCATGAGTGTTTTGTTCCCAATTCTAAGAAGGGGCAAAGTGTCCATACTTTTTTGGTCTTCGTTCTTCTTGAGTTTCATGTGTTTTGCAAATTGTATCTTGTATCTTGGGTATTCTAAGTTGCTGGGCTAATATCCATTTATCAGTGAGTACATATCATGTGAGTTCTTTTGTGATTGGGTTACCTCACTCAGGATGATACCCTCCAAGTCCATCCATTTGCCTAGGAATTTCATAAATTCATTCTTTTTAATAGCTGAGTAGTACTCCATTGTGTAAATGTACCACATTTTCTGTATCCATTCCTCTGTTGAGGGACATCTGGGTTCTTTCCAGCTTCTGGCTATTATAAATAAGGCTGCTATGAACATAGTGGAGAATGTGTCTTTCTTACCAGTTGGAACATCTTCTGGATATATGCCCAGGAGAGGTATTGCGGGATGCACCAGTCCAATTTTCTGAGGAACCGCCAGACTGATTTCCAGAGTGGTTGTAACAGCTTGTAATCACACCAACAATGGAAGAGTGTTCCTCTTTCTCCACATCCTTGCCCGCATCTGCTGTCACCTGAATTTTTGAACTTAGCCATTCTAACTGGTGTGAGGTGGAATCTCAGGGTTGTTTTGATTTTCATTTCCCTGATGATTAAGGATGATGAACATTTTTTCAGGTGCTTCTCAACCATTCAGTATTCCTCAGGTGAGAATACTTTGTTTAGCTCTGAGCCCCATTTTTTAATGGGGTTATTTGATTTTCTGGAGTCCACCTTCTTGAGTTCTTTATATATATTGGATATTAGTCCCCTATCTGATTTAGGATTGGTAAAGATCCTTTCCCAATCTGTTGGTGGCCTTTTTGTCTTATTGACAGTGCCTTTTGCCTTACAGAAGCTTTGCAATTTTATGAGGTCCCATTTGTCGATTCTCGATCTTACAGCACAAGCCATTGCTGTTCAATTCAGGAATTTCCCCCCTGTGCCCATATCTTCGAGAATTTTCCCACTTTCTCCTCTATAAGTTTCAGTGTCTCTGGTTTTATGTGGAGTTCCTTGATCCACTTAGATTTGACCTTAGTACAAGGAGATAAGAATGGACCAATTTGCATTCTGCATGATAAGCACCAGTTGTGTCAGCACTATTTGTTGAAAATGCTTTCCTTTTTCCACTAGATGGTTTTAGCCCCCTTATCAAAGATCAAGTGACCATGGGTGTGTGTGTTCATTTCTGGGTCTTCAATTCTATTCCATTGATCTACCTGCCTGTCACTATACCAGTACCATGCATTGTTTTTTTTTTTTGATTTTTAATATTTTTATTACATATTTTCCTCAATTACATTTCCAATGCTATCCCAAAAGTCCCCCATAGCGACCCCCACTTCCCTACCCACCCATTCCCATTCTTTTGGCCCTGGCATTCCCCTATATTGGGGCATATAAAGTTTGCCAAGTCCAATGGGCCTCTCTTTCCATTGATGGCCGACTAGGCCATCTTTCGATACATATGCAGCTAGAGACAAGAGCTCCGGGGTTCTGGTTAGTACATCATGTTGTTCCAACAATAGGGTTGCAGATCCCTTTAGCTCCTTGGGTACTTTCTCTAGCTTCTCCATTGGGAGCCCTGTGATACATCCAATAGCTGACTGTGAACATCCACTCCTTTGTTTGCTAGGCCCCGGCATCGTCTCACAAGAGACAGCTATATTTGGGTCCTTTCAGCAAAATCTTGCTAGTGTATGCAATGGTGTGAGCGTTTAGAAGCTGCTTATGGGATGGATCCCTGGATACGGCAGTCTCTAAATGGTCCATCCTTTCATCACAGCTATGAACTTTGTCTCTGTAACTCCTTCCCTGGGTGTTTTGTTCCCAATTCTAAGAAGGTGCACAGTGTCCACACTTTGGTCTTCATTCTTCTTGAGTTTCATGCGTTTATCAAATTGTATCTTATATCTTGGGTATCCTAAGTTTTGGGCTAATATCCACTTATCAGTGAATACATATTGTGTGAGTTCTTTTGTGATTGTGTTATTTCACTCAAGATGATGCCCTCCAGGTCCATCCATTTGGCTAGGAATTTTATAAATTCATTCTTTTTAATAGCTGAGTAGTACTCCATTGTGTAAATGTACCATAATTTCTGTATCCATTCCTCTGTTGAGGGACATCTGGGTTCTTTATAGGGCTGCTATGAACATAGTGGAGCATGTGTCCTTTTTACCGGTTGGGACATCTTCTGGATATATGCCCAATAGAGGTATTGCTGGGTCCTCCGGTAGTACTATGTCCAATTTTCTGAGGAACCGCCAGACTGATTTCCAGAGTGGTTGTACAAGCTTGCAATCCCACCAACAATGGAGGAGTGTTCCTCTTTCTCCACATCCTCGCCAGCATCTGCTGTCACCTGAATTTTTGATCTTAGCCATTCTGACTGGTGTGAGGTGGAATCTCAGGGTTGTTTTGATTTGCATTTCCCTGATGATTAAGGATGTTGAACATTTTTTCAGGTGTTTCTCTGCCATTCGGTATTCCTCAGGTGAGAATTCTTTGTTCAGTTCTGAGCCCCATTTTTTAATGGGGTTATTTGACTTTCTGGAGTCCACCTTCTTGAGTTCTTTATATATATTGGATATTAGTCCCTTATCTGATTTAGGATAGGTGAAGATCCTTTCCCAATCTGTTGGTGGTTTTTTTGTCTTATTGATGGTGTCTTTAGCCTTGCAGAAGCTTTGTAGTTTCATGAGGTCCCACTTGTCAATTCTCAATCTTACAGCACAAGCCATTACTGTTCTATTCAGGAATTTTTCCCCTGTGCCCATATCTTCAAGGCTTTTCCCCACTTTCTCCTCTATAAGTTTCAGTGTCTCTGGTTTTATGTGAAGTTCCTTGATCCACTTAGACTTGACCTTAGTACAAGGAGATAGGAATGGATCAATTCGCATTCTTCTACATGTTAACAACCAGTTGTGCCAGCACCATTTGTTGAAAATGCTGTCTTTCTTCCACTGGATGTTTTTAGCTCCCTTGTCGAAGATCAAGTGACCGTAGTGTGTGGGTTCATTTCTGGGTCTTCAATTCTATTCCATTGGTCTATTTGTCTGTCACTATACCAGTACCATGCAGTTTTTATCACAATTGCTCTGTAGTAAAGCTTTAGGTCCGGCATGGTGATTCCACCAGAGGTTCTTTTATCCTTGAGAAGAGTTTTTGCTATCCTAGGTTTTTTGTTATTCCAGATGAATTTGCAGATTGCACTTTCTAATTCGTTGAAGAATTGATTTGGAATTTTGATGGGGATTGCATTGAATCTGTAGATTGCTTTTGGCAAGATAGCCATTTTTACAATGTTGATCCTGCCAATCCATGAGCATGGGAGATCTTTCCATCTTCTGAGATCTTCTATAATTTCTTTCTTCAGAGACTTGAAGTTTTTATTATACAGATCTTTCACTTCCTTAGTTAGAGTCACGCCAAGATATTTTATATTATTTGTGACTATTGAGAAGGGTGTTGTTTCCCTAATTTCTTTCTCAGCCTGTTTATTCTTTGTGTAGAGAAAGGCCATTGATTTGTTTGAGTTAATTTTATATCCAGCTACTTCACCGAAGCTGTTTATCAGGCTTAGGAGTTCTCTGGTGGAATTTTTAGGGTCACTTATATATACTATCATATCATCTGCAAAAAGTGATATTTTGACTTCATCTTTTCCAATTTGTATCCCTTTGATCTCCTTTTGTTGTCGAATTGCTCTGGCTAGGACTTCCAGTACAATGTTGAATAGGTATGGAGAAAGTGGACAGCCTTGTCTAGTCCCTGATTTTAGAGGGATTGCTTCAAGCCTCTCACCATTTACTTTGATGTTGGCTACTGGTTTGCTGTAGATTGCTTTTATCATGTTTAGGTATGGGCCTTGAATTCCTGATCTTTCCAAGACTTTTATCATGAATGGGTGTTGGATCTTGTCAAATGCTTTTTCTGCATCTAACGAGATGACCATGTGGTTTTTGTCTTTGAGTTTATTTATATACTGGATTACGTTGATGGATTTCCGTTTATTGAACCATCCCTGCATCCCTGGGATGAAACCTACTTGGTCAGGATGGATGATTGTTTTGATGTGTTCTTGGATTCGGTTAGCAAGAACTTTATTGAGGATTTTTGCATCAATATTCATAAGGGATATTGGTCTGAAGTTTTCTATCTTTGTTGGGTCTTTTTGTGGTTTAGGTATCAGAGTAATTGTGGCTTCATAGAATGAGTTGGGTAGAGTACCTTCTGTTTCTATTTTGTGGAATAGTTTGTGAAGAACTGGGATTAGATCTTCTTTGAAGGTCTGATAGAACTCTGCACTAAACCCATCTGGTCCTGGGCTTTTTTTAGTTGGGAGACTATTAATGACTGCTTCTATTACTTTGGGGAATATAGGGCTGTTTAGATCATTGACTTGATCTTGATTCAACTTTGGTACCTGGTATCTGTCTAGGAACTTCTCCATTTCATCCAGGTTCTCTAGTTTTGTTGAGTATAGCCTTTGGTAGAAGGATCTGATGGTGTTTTGGATGTCTTCAGGATCTGTTGTTATGTCTCCTTTTTCATTTCTGATTTTGTTAATTAGTATGCTTTCCCTGTGCCCTCTAGTGAGTCTGGCTAAGGGTTTATCTATCTTGTTGATTTTCTCAAAGAACCAGCTCCTTGATTGGTTGATTCTTTGAATAGTTTTTCTTGTTTCCACTTGGTTGATTTCACCCCTGAGTTTGATTATTTCCTGCCGTCTACTCCTCTTGGGTGACATGCATTGTTTTTTTTATCACAATTGCTCTGTAGTACAGCTTTAGGTCAGGCATGGTGATTCTACCAGAGGTTCTTTTATCATTGAGAAGAGTTTTTGCTATCCTAGGTTTTTTGTTATTCCAGATGAATTTGCAAATTGCCCTTTCTAATTCGTTGAAGAATTGAGTTGGAATTTTGATGGAGATTGCATTGAATCTGTAGATTGCTTTTGGCAAGATAGCCATTTTTACTATATTGATCCTGCCAATCCATGAGCATGGGAGATCTTTTCATCTTCTGAGATCTTCTATAATTTCTTTCTTCAGAGAGTTGAAGTTCTTATCATACAGATCTTTCACTTCCTTAGAGTCACGCCAAGGTATTTTATATTACTTGTGAGTATTGTGAAAGGTGTTGTTTCCCTAATTTCTTTCTCAGCCTGCTTATCCTTTGTGTAGAGAAAGGCCATTGACTTGAGTTAATTTTATATCCAGCTACTTCACCAAAGCTGTTTATCAGGTTTAGGAGTTCTCTGGTGGAATTTTTAGGGTCACTTACATATACTATCATATCATCTGCAAAAAGTGATATTTTGACTTCATCTTTTCCAATTTGTTTCACCCTGATCTCCTTTTGTTGTCGAATTGCTCTGGCTAGGACTTCAAGTACAATGTCGAATAGGTATGGGGAGAGTGGACAGTCTTGTCTAGTCCCTGATTTTAGTGGGATTGCTTCAAGCTTCTCACCATTTATTTTGATGTTGGCTTCTGGTTTGCTGTAGATTGCTTTTATCATGTTTAGGTATGGGCCTTGAATTCCTGATCTTTCCAAGACTTTTATCATGAATGGGTGTTCGATTTTGTCAAATGTTTTCTCAGCATCTAAGGAGATAATCATGTGGTTTTTGTTTTTGAGTTTGTTTATATAGTGGATTACGTTGATGGATTTTCGTATATTAAACCATCCCTGCATCCCTGTAATGAAACCTACTTGGTCAGGAAGGATGATTGTTTTGATGTGTTCTTGGATTCCATTAGTGAGAATTTTTTGAGTATTTTTGCATCAATGTTCATAAGGGAAATTGGTCTGAAGTTCTCTATCTTTGTTGGGTCTTTCTGTGGTTTAGTTATAAGAGTAATTGTGGCTTCATAGAATGAATTGGGTAGAGTACCTTCTGTTTCTATTTTGTGGAATAGTTTGAGAAGAACTGGAATTAGATCTTCTTTGAAGGTCTGATAGAACTCTGCACTAAATCCATCTGGTCCTGGGCTTTTTTTGGTTGGGAGACTGTTAATGACTGCTTCTATTTCTTTAGGATATAGAACTGTTTAGGTCATTAATCTGATCCTGATTTATCTTTGGTACCTGGTATCTGTCTAGAAACTTGTCCTTTTCATTCAGGTTTTCCAGTTTTGTTGAGTATAGCCTTTTGTAGAAGGATCTGACGGTGTTTTGGATTTCTTCAGGATTTGTTGTTATGTCTCCCTTTTCATTTCTGATTTTGTTAATTAGGATGCTTTCCCTGTGACCTCTAGTGAGTCTGGCTAAGGGTTTATCTATTTTTTTGTTTTCTCCAAGAATCAGCTCCTCATTTGGTTGATTCTTTGAATAGTTTTTCTTGTTTCCACTTGGTTGTTTTCGCCCCTGAGTTTGATTATTTCCTGCTGTCTAGTCCTCTTGAGTGAATTTGCTTGCTTTTGTTCTAGAGCTTTTAGGTGTGTTGTCAAGCTGCTAGTGTGTGCTCTCTCTAGTTTCTTTTTGGGGGCACTCAGAGGTATGAGTTTTCCTCTTAGAAATGCTTTCATTATGTCTCATAAGTTTGGGTATGTTGTGGCTTCATTTTCATTAAACTCTAAAAAGTCTTTTATTTCTTTATTTCTTCCTTGACAAAGGTATCATTGAGGAGAGTGTTGTTTAGTTTCCACGTGAATGTTGGCTTTCTATTATTTATGTTGTTATTGATGATCAGCCTTAGTCCATGGTGATCTGATAGGATGCATGGGACAATTTCAATATTTTTGTATTTGTTGAGGTCTGTTTTGTGACCAATTATATGGTCAATTTTGGAGAAGGTCCCATGAGGTGCTCAGAAGAAGGTATATCCTTTTGTTTTAGTATAAAATGTTCTGTAGATATCTGTTAAATCCATTTGTTTCATAACTTCTGTTAGTTTCACTGTGTCCCTGTTTAGTTTCTGTTTCTATGATGTGTCCATTGATGAAAGTGGGGTGTTAAAGTCTCCCACTATTATTGTGTGAGCTTCAATGTGTGCTTTGAGCTTACTGAAGTTTCTTTAATGAATGTGGCTGTCCTTGCATTTGGAGTATAGATATTCAGAACTGAGAATTCCTCTTGGAAGATTTTACCTTTGATGAGTATGAAATGTACCTCCTTGTCTTTTTTGATAACTTTGGGTTGGAAGTTGATTTTATTCAATATTAGAATGGCTATTCTAGCTTGTTTCTTCAGACCATTTACTTGGAAAATTGTTTTTCAGCCTTTCATTCTGAGGTAGTGTCTGTCTTTTTCCCTGAGATGGGTTTCCTGTAAGCAGCAAAATGTTGGGTCCTGTTTGTGTAGCCAGTCTGTTAGTCTGTCTTTTTATTGGGGAATTGAGTCCATTGATATTAAGATATATTAAAGAAAAGTAATTGTTGCTTCCTATTATTTTTGTTGTTAGAGTTGGCATTCTGATCTTGTAGCTGTCTTCTTTTTGGTTTGTTGGAGGATTACTTTCCTGCTTTTTCTAGGGCATGATTTCCATCCTTGTATTGTTTTTTTTTTTTTTTTCTGTTATTATCCTTTGAAGGGCTGGATTCGTGGAAAGATATTGTGTGAATTTGGTTTTATCATGGGATACTTTGGTTTCTCCATCTATGGTAATTGAGAGTTTGGCTGAGTATAGTAGCCTGGGCTGGCATTTGTGTTCTCTTAGCGTCTGTATAACATCTGTCCAGGCTCTTCTGGCTTTCATAGTCTCTGGTGAAAAGTCTGGTGTAATTCTGATAGGCCTGCCTTTATATGTTACTTGACCTTTCTCCCTTACTGCTTTTAATATTCTATCTTTATTTAGTGCATTTGTTGTTCTGATTATTATGTGTCGGGAGGAATTTCTTTTCTGGTCCAGTCTATTTGGAGTTCTGTAGGCTTCTTGTATGATCATGGGCATCTCTTTCTTTAGGTTTGGGAAGTTTTCTTCTATAATTTTGTTGAAGATATTTGCTGCCCCTTTAAGTTAAAAATCTTCATTCTCATCTACTCCTATTATCTGTAGGTTTGGTCTTCTCATTGTGTCCTGTATTTCCTGGATGTTTTGAGTTAGAATCTTTTTGCATTTTGCATTTTCTTTGATTGTTGTGCCCATGTCCTCTATGAAGTCTTCTGCACCTGAGGTTCTCTTTTCCATGTCTTGTATTCTGTTGCTGATGCTCACATATATGGTTCCAGATTTCTTTCCTACGGTTTCTATCTCCAGTGTTGTCTCACTTTGGGTTTTCTTTATTGTTTCTACTTCCCTTTTTAGGTCTTATATGGTTTTGTTCAATTCCATCACCTGTTTGGTTGTGTTTTCCTGTTTTTCTTTAAGGACTTCTACCTCGTTAGCAGTGTTCTCCTGTATTTCTTTAAGTGAGTTATTAAAGTCCTTCTTGATGTCCTCTACCATCATCATGAGATATGATTTTAATTCAGGGTCTAGCTTTTCGGGTGTGTTGGGGTGCCCAGGACTGAATGAGGTGGGAGTTGTGGGTTCTGATGATTGTGAGTGGTCTTGGTGTCTGTTAGTAAGAATCTTATGTTTTTGCCTTTTGCCATCTGGTAATCTCTGGAGTTAGTTGTTATAGTTGTCTGTGGTTGGAGCTTGTTCCCTTTGTGATTCTGTTAGCCTCTGTCAGCAGACCTGGGAGTCTAGCTCTCTCCTTAGTTTCAGTGGTCAGAGTACTCTCTGCAGGCAAGCTCTACTCTTGCAGGGAAGGTGCACAGGTATCTGTTGTTCGTACCTGCCTCCTGGCCGAAGATGAAGGCCCGAATCAGAGCCTGCCCCGGAAGCTGTGTTGCTTTTTGTAGTCCACACTCTTACCTGTACAGACTAGTCTCTGGAAGATCTGGGATCCAAGATGGCTCCTCCAGGTGCTCTGGCAAAGCCATCCCGGACAGGGCGGACCCCTCTCTTCTGGCAGGGAATGTGCCCAGATGTCTGGAGCCCGAAACAGGGTCTGTCCCAGAAGCTGTGTAGCTTCTGTAGTCTGCACTCTCACCTGCACAGACTGATTTTTTTTTTAGTTAAAATTTATGTACACAGCTCATACCCATAGCAAAATTACAGTTATGAAGTAGCAATGGAAATAATTTTATGGCTGGGGGCAGGGTTTACCACAACATGAGGGGCTGTATTAAAGGGTCCTAACATTAGGAAGGTTGAGAACCACTGCCTTAGAGTAGCAGACATGCCAAGAACATGCCCTACTCCCTTGAGCTATACTCTAGTCTGGTCATTTCAATGTTTCCTTTCTTTAGCTAAGTTTAAATTTTTAATGCTTTTAAAGTAGAAGAAAAATACACTTGTTCTCTGTGTTCTTATCCATGTAAATAGGGCATCTTCTGAAACTATCACAAAATAAAAGATATAATCCCCCTGCCCCCCCCCCCCATGAGAGCATGAGATGACGACAAGATGGTGTGCTGCCCAGAGAAACCCTGTTGTAAACCTTCACCAGGTGCTTCTAGAGGCACCAATCTGGGGGCCTTGTCTGAAGGACATAGTAAGCATGAAGGGAGACATCATGGCTTTGGAACAGCCTCTGCCACATTTGGAAGCTTAATTATGCTTTGTAAGTTTTAGGGGAGGCCCTGAGCCCCCTATTTGTAAGGAAGCCCCTTCCTCACTGATTGTAAGGAAAGTTGCCAAATACTTGCTTTGATTTGATTTTTGGCATAGCTAAATGTGTTGTTTTTGTCTCATAGTCAGCCTCCAATTTGTGCTTAAAAGCCTAGATAGAGTTAATTACTTTTGGTTTTGAAGCCAAAACAACTGAATTATGTGAGCTCTTTCATATTCAATCCTCTGTGTTTTAATTATAAAATTATACACTCTTGCATTTCCATGTTTCTTTTCATTTTTAGTGCTCGATTTTATACAAAGCTCGAGCTGACCTAGACATGGGAAACTATCATTTTGGTGTGGCAGCAAAAACTATCTATAGCTGTTTTGTGGCTGTTCCTGTGGTCTGGGAAATAAACAAGGATCAGATTATATGTGATCACTTTCATACCGCATGATGAACGACCATTCAGAAGCATCAGATGAATCCTTTTGGGCAGACCCTTAGCTACCATGCTGTTAACTGGTGCTTTCCCTCCCTCCTCTGTCTTCCACATAGCATCTATGGACTGAAGGGAATCAGTTGGTGGTTTCTTGAAGCAGGTAGAAAGGGACTTCACACTCTCACTTGGAACCAGAAGTTGAATTTTAAGCATAATATGTTTTAGAAGTCATGGGCTGTGGCACTTCTTCAAAAAAAGGCAACAAATCTAAGAAAGGTGAGTACTGGGGACAGGCCTGTTTTTATGAATGAAAATGAGGGATTAAGCCAGACTCATATTCCTTCCTGTATCTTGTTTCTTGCCATGGTTCTCAAGCTGCTCTGTGTGATTCAGAACCATCATTATGTAGACTGAAGGTGAAATATTGGGGCAACATGGGAAAGCACCTGTAGAAAGATGCAACTTTGAGTTTATGGTATCACACAAAGTATTATCTAAGACAGATGTCTGATTTGGTTCCCGTTAAAATGTTGCAGTATAAAGTATCCATTTGTAACTCAGTGGCAGGAACCCAAAAAGACAATGGAATTTATATCTACTTCTTCTAAAGTCATATAATAGGTACACCACACATCTGTGACATTTAGTGGTGCCACTGAATTTTATTAGCTTTTATAACTCGATGACATTTTAAAAATACCTATTAAACACAGAACTTCATGAGATTTGCCTTACGATTTAAAAATAATTTAGTGAGAATACCAGGTAGATAATCTGATTCTAAAAGAAGGGCATTGCTCCTGCATAGATCCCCTACCTACTTCTACCTCCGAAGAGTTAGAGACTTAAATATTCTCTTTGTTTATTTTACTTTTCCATGACTTCTGGAATCGAGCTGAAACTTGCTTGCATGTTAAAGCCACCTAGCTTCTACAGGCAAACTAAAATAACAAGCTGGGACAATTATAGGAACCCTTTGCTCCGGAGTTCCAACTTTTTTTTTCTTATCTAGACTATGGGTATCTTTTTTGGGTTTTATTCTATATTTCAGTTCAAAGTTTCCCCAGCTTGTGGTAGAGATTTGAGGGTAGAGTATCCTGTATTAGTTAGTTGAGGGTATTTTTCTTTGGGATCAATTATGGTCCTCCTCGGCTAACTTGTGCTAAGTGTGCAGGCTTATTTCTGAAAATAGGAAGGAGCATGACAGGTACACCAACTGTTTAGAATCTTTAAGCATGTCACAACCTAATTCCATAGTAGTTGTTTATTAACAACACAGACTGGGGAATTGATTTACCTTATTTGTTTTTACAAAGGGAGTGAACAAATAAAGGGCCACACTAAGGACACCTTTCTATGCGCAGAATGTAATTTGTCATATTTATATGTATTTTACTCACATTCTCCTTTGCATCAGTCTCTCCTGACCAGTCCTTTACATTTTGTCAAATGTCTTGGGTTTTTTAAAACACTAAGCTCGGGCTGGAGAGGTGGTCCAGTGGTTAAGAGTAATTGCTGCTCTAGCAGAGGATCTGAGTTTGGTTCCCAGCACCCATATGGTAGTTCACAGCCACCTGAAACTCCAGTTCCAGGAGAAATGGTGGTCTCTTCTAGCCTCCACAGGCACTGAAGACAAGCATTCATATACATAAAATAAAAAGTAATAAATATTTTTAAAAGGTCATATATTTAAGAGCTAAGGAGATTAAGGTTAAGAGATTAAGAGTGCTTGTTGCTCTTACAGAGAACGCAGAGCTAATCTCCAGTATCAACTTGGTGACTTCAGCATCATTCATAACGGACCACTCAAGGGACCTAAGTAAGTTCTAGCTCTTTTAATTGTTTTTCACCTTCTATAATGTTATTCATAAATGGAAATATTATCAGACTTTAGAGCTTAAGGAATTTATTGAGATAAGATTCACATAACATGAAATTAATCAGCAGAGTAAACAACTCGGCTGCATTTAGTATATTTGCAATTGTGTTTAACCACCACCCTTGTCTCTGACTCCTAAGTAAAACCCCAATTATTTTCTGTCTCTAAATTCCTAACAACAGTTAATTAATGATCTGTCTCTATGGATTTATTTAAGTCAGATATTTTATTTCAATGGAACCATATACTATGTAGGCTTTGTGTTTGGCTTCTCTCTTGTAGCATTTCTCAGTATTATATTCCTTTTTATTGTTGAGGAATACTTCATGTGAGAACAGTCCATTTTATGTTTATCCCTTTCATTAATTAGTAGTAGATATTAGGTTATAAGTTTCTACTTTTCTCTATTTTTTTACTATTATGGGCAATGCTTCTATGAACATTCATATATAAGTTATTCTGTAAATATAGGCTTTCAGTTTTCTAGACATATACCAATGAATAGAATTTCTGGGTCATATAATAGCTCTATGCTTAACATTTTGAGAACCTTCTAAACTACTTCCTCAAAGTGACTATACCATTCAGTGTTCCTATCAGCAATGTGTTGGTATTACAATTTTTCAAAATCCTTGGCTACAGTTTTTTAATTGTCTTTTTATCATAACCATCCTAGTGGGTATTCTGACACATTTCGTTGTGTTTCTATTTGTACTTGACTAATGACTAATAATTTTGGGCTTCTTTTCATGTGTTTCTTGACCTTTTGTACCAGTCTCTTTAGAGTAAGCATCCATTAAGATCATTTATACCCCCACTTTTTTTTGAGACAGAATGTTACTAGGGAGCCCACTGGGGCTTGTAACTTACTTATGTGGCATAGATGCCCTCAAAGTAGTAATCCTCCTGTTACTGCCTCCTGAGTGCTGGAGTCATAGGCATGTGCCACCATGTCAAACCACCCACTTTAAAAATTGTTATCTTTATACTATTTTGTTGGAAGAGTTATGTATTCTTTATACAAATTTCTTTCTTTTTCTTTTTTTTATTAGATATTTTCTTTATTTACATTTCAAATGTTATCCCCTTTCCTAGTTTCCCCTCTGAAAATTCCCTATCCCCTATCCCCTCCCCCTGCTCCCCAGCCCACCCACACCCATTCCCAGTCCTGGCATTCCCCTATACTGGGACATAGAACCTTCATAGGACCTACAAATTTCTTATCAAATATATAATTTGAAAAGCAGCTATGCTTACCAATGTAGACTCACCTGTCACTCAAATATATAGTTTGCAAGTATTTTTTCTCACTCAGTGACTTGTCTTCTATTTGTTGATGTTGTTTTTGAGGTGGACTCCTATAGTTAGGATGTACTTGAACTCACTATGTAGTTGAGAATGACCTTGAACTCCTGTTCTGCCTGCCTCTACCTCCCAAGCGTGCACCACCCTGTCAGGTTTAAGGAATGGTCCAAGCTGGCCTTGAACTATCGTTCTGCCTTACATTTTTTTAGCACTTGCTTACTAGCATGAGGTTTCTTTACTTTCTTTTTCTTTTCTTCTTCATCCTCCTTCTCTTCTTCTCTCATTCTTCTTTGGAATTGGGAAATAATAGTATTTTGATTCATTTAGTTTGTGAACCAACAAGTTTAGTTTGTGTTACTTACTGAAGCATGGGTGAGGGCTTATTTGCAGGATCATGGACAATTTATCAGTGGTTATACTACCGAAGAATATCTCCCTCCTCCTACAACTGTTAACTGCCTACAGATCCTGGGGGAGGAGGGTAGAACTCCTGCACCCTTCCTGTCTTTAAATTTCTTTACTATGCAGTTAAAATATAACAAAACACAGCAAGTTTTCTAGCTGCCATTTAACTTAACTGTCACCCTTGTGAGTTTAGTGTTGTCATCTGGGAGACCCAGGTTTATATTTCCTGTTGGGAAGGGGTGTGTGTGTGTGTGTGTGTGTGTGTGAAGGGGAGGGGGAGAAATCTGTCTTTTACAAGGGTATCTTTGAAATCTTTTTGATATTAATATAAGTGCAATACCAGAAAGTCCAAATGAAATGTTATGAATTAAAGAAACAATAAAGGCTTAATTTTTAAAACTCCAGAGTTGGTGTGAAGCAGTGTAACTTTGTGAACTCACCTCATTCTGTAGAGTAGCAGTTCTCAACCTGTGGGTCTCGACCACTTTGGGAGTCACATATCAGATATCTTGCATGTCAGATATTCACATTACAATTCACAACTCTATCAACATTACAGTTTATGAAGTAGCAATGCAAATAGTTTTATGGTTGGGGCCATCACAACCTGAGGAGCTGTATTAAAGGGTCACAGCATTAGGAAGGTGAGAACCACTGATTTAAAGCTTATGATGGTGGACGGGTTTGGTTTTGGGTGTCAACATGACACAAGCTGGAGTTATCACAGAGAAAGGAGTTTCAGTTGGGGAAATGCCTCCATGAGATCCAGATGTGGGGCATTTTCTCAATTAGTGATCAAGGGGGAAGGGCCCCTTGTGTGTGGGACCATCTCTGGGCTGGTAGTCTTGGTTCTATAAGAGAGCAGGCTGAGCAAGCCAGGGGAGGCAAGCCAGTAAGGAACATTCCTCCATGGCCTCTGCATCAGCTTCTGCTTCCTGACCTGCTTGAGTTCTAGTCCTGACTTCCCTTGGTGATGGACCCCAGTGTGGAAGTGTAAGCTAAATAAACCCTTTCCTCCCCAACTTGCTTCTTGATCATGGTGTTTGTGCAGGAATAGAAACCCTGACTAAGACAGATAGACTGCAGCTTAGTCTACATATGAATCCTGGGGTCAGTTGTGTTACCATCTAGGTGGTCTTGATCAGGTTCATTTTGTCTGCCAGTTAAAGAATAAGAAGGCAGAGAAAATCTCAAGTTCCACAGGTTGTAGCTGAGGGAATTCCCAAACACAGTAAATAGAATCGCCTGCTAAAGAAAGGTTTTTATTGGGGTGAGGAAACACAAGAAGCACACAGAGAGAAAGACCCTCTGTAAAGAAGGGACAATTTTTTAACTTTTTAAATAGTGTTCTTACAATATCAACCAACCAGAGCCCCCCCGCCCCCAGAGCTCCCAGGGTCTAAGCCACCAATCAAGGAGTACACATGGCTCCAGCTGCATATCTAGCAAAGGATGGACTTGTTTGTCATCCATGGGAGGAGAAGCCCTTGGTCCTATGAAGGCTGGATAGATGCCCCAATGTAGGGGAATCAAGAGTGGGGAGGTGGGAGTGGGTGGGTGGGTGGAGGAACACCTTCATAGAAGCAGAGGGAGGAGGGATGGGATAGGGGGTTTCTGAGAGGGGAGAAACCTGGAAAGGGGATAACATTTGAAATATAAATAAAGAAAATAGCCAATTAAAAGAAAAAAGAAAGAAAAAGAATTCCAGAAAAAGTTTTCAATTTTAGCAAAGTCTAGCTTATTTTTAATTTGTATTTTTTTCTTTTGACATCATACTAACCTGTAAAGTCTTTGTAGTTTTAGTTCTTACATTTATTTATTTATTTATATCTATTTTAAGTTATTTTCACATATATGAGGTTTGGGTATAAATACATTCCTTGTGCATGGTAATCTGGTTCTCCTGATATCATTTGTTGAAAACATTATTTTTTTTTAATCTGGACACTCAAATAAAATAAATTAACTTGATGACTAGGCCTTCTTGCATGTGTGAAAGACTGGGGTTCTATTCCTGGCACTACAAAAGAAATTTGGCACCTTAGTGTAATTCCGTTGGGAGAATGTCTGTGTAGCATGTACAAAGTCCTGGTTTTGATTAGGAGGTATACACACCCATAATCCCTGCACTTGGAAGACAGAGACTAGAGGATCAAAAATTTAAGGTACTCCTTGGCTACGTAGCAATTTTGAGGCTCATCTGTTCTATATGAAACCTCTTTTAGGATAACCTGCTAGCTCCTCGTGCCCTCATATAGCCCAGAACTGATTTCCTTTAAAATTGAAAACAGTGTCTCTGTTAGTAACCTCATATGCAGCATCCATGTTGGATGGAAGGGATGGCCAAAATGAAGAGATCAAATAAAAGCCGGGCTCAGGAGTCCTGAGAGATTTGCACCAAAAGTGCCTGTCTTTAAAAAACAGGACTTCTTCCCGGAGGGTGCTGACTGCATCAAAGAACAAAGTAGAGCAGCACATTGGTAATGTCTCAGGTTCCAGAGAGTTAGATTTGGTGGGTACTACAAGGACATCAGGGGATGCTGTGGGAGTTCCTACATGTATATCATATAGGCCACCGTGAAGAAGATCAATGCTGCCATTTTTTTTAATTAGGCATTTTCCTCATTTACATTTCCAATGCTATACCAAAAGTCCCCCATACCCTCCCCCCCACTCCCCTACCCACCCACTCTCACTTTTTGGCCCTGTACTGGGGCATATAAAGTTTGCAAGTCCAATGGGACTCTCTTTCCAGTGATGGCCGACTAGGCCATCTTTTGATACATATGCAGCTAGAGTCAAGAGCTCCGGGGTACTGGTTAGTTCATAATGTTGTTCCACCCATAGGGTTGCGGATCCCTTCAGCTCCTTGGGTAATTTCTCTAGCTCCTCCATTGGGGGCCCTGTGATCCATCCACTAGCTGACTGTGATCATCCACTTCTGTGTTTGCTAGGCCCCGGCATTGTCTCACAAGAGACAGCTATATCTGGGTCCTTTCAGCAAAATCTTGCTAGTGTATGCAATGGTGTCAGCGTTTGGAGGCTGATTATGGGATGGATCCCTGGATATGGCATTCTCTAGATGGTCCATCCTTTTGTCTCAGCTCCAAACTTTGTCTCTGTAACTCCTTCCATGGGTGTTTTGTACCCAATTCTAAGAAGGGGGAAAGTGTCCACACTTTGGTCTTCGTTCTTCTTGAGTTTCATGTGTTTTGCAAATTGTAACTTATATCTTGGGTATTCTAAGTTTCTGGGCTAATATCCACTTATCAGTGAGTACATATCATTTGAGTTGTTTTGTGATTGGGTTACCTCACTCAGGATAATGCCCTCCAGGTCCAACCATTTGCCTAGGAATTTCATAAATTCATTCTTTTTAATAGCTGAGTAGTACTCCATTGTGTAAATGTACCATATTTTCTGTATCCATTCCTCTGTTGAGGGGCATCTGGGTTCTTTCCAGCTTCTGGCTATTATAAATAAGGCTACTATGAACATAGTGGAGCATGTTTCTTTCTTACTAGTTAGAACATCTTCTGGATATTTGCCCAGGAGAGGTATTGCGGGATCCTCCGGTAGTACCATTTCCAATTTTCTGAGGAACCACCAGACTGATTTCCAGAGTGGTTGTACAAGCTTGCAATCCCACCAACAGTGGAGGAGTGTTCCTCTTTCTCCACATCCTTGCCAGCATCTGCTGTCACCTGATTTTTTGATCTTAGCCATTCTGACTGGTGTGAGATGGAATCTCAGGGTTGTTTTGATTTGCATTTCCCTGATGATTAAGGATGCTGAACATTTTTTCTAGTGTTTCACAGCCATTTGGTATTACTCAGGTGAGAATTCTTTGTTTAGCTCTGAGCCCCATTTTTTAATGGGGTTATTTGATTTTCTGGAGTCCACCTTCTTGAGTTCTTTATATATATTGGATAATAGTCCTCTATCTGATTTAGGATAGGTAAAGATCCTTTCCCAATCTGTTGGTGGCCTTTTTGTCTTATTGACGGTGTCTTTTGCCTTGCAGAAGCTTTGCAGTTTCATGAGGTCCCATTTGTCAATTCTCGATCTTACAGCACAAGCCATTGCTGTTCTATTCAGGAATTTTTCCCCTGTGCCAATATCTTTGAGGCTTTTCCCCACTTTCTCCTCTATAAGTTTCAGTGTCTCTGGTTTTATGTGGAGCTCCTTGATCCGCTTAGATTTGACCTTAGTACAAGGAGATAGGAATGGATCAATTCGCATTCTTCTACATGATAACCACCAGTTGTGCCAGCACCATTTGTTGAAAATGCTGTCTTTTTTTCCACTGGTTGGTTTTAATGCTGCCATTTCTAATAAAGAGAAAAAGAAGACCTACTTCTTTGTAGAGGACAAATACTGGAGGTTTGATGAGAAGAAACAATCCATAGAGCCAGGATTTCCCAGGAAGATAGCTGAGGAATTTCCAGGTGTTGACTCAAGGGTGGATGCTGTCTTTGAAGCATTTGGGTTTCTCTACTTCTTCAGTGGATCTTCACAGTTGGAATTTGACCCAAATGCCAAAAAAGTGACCAAATATTGAAGAGCAATAGCTGATTTAATTGTTAAAAAGAGATTCAAGGAAGGCATCGTGTGTTTTAACTGATCCTTATAGTTCTTCATCTGAGTCTTTGTGAATGGAAGTGGTTTGTTCAGCGTGTGCTATGGCAGAACCAAACAGGAGCTATGGAAGGCACCAGTCAAACTCAAGTTGTCAAAGGGCATTCAGAAGCACTGCTTAGCTTACACTGTGTCCCAAGGAGAGGAGGGAAGGCACTCCTGGGCCACAGACAAATGACTGTCTCTGCGTAGGTGGTTTGTTTTATTTATTAAAGATGGTGTGTCATTTATTAAAAAAAAAAAAGAAGAAGAAGAAAGAAAGAAACCTGTCTCTTAGACTCTCTCTTTCACAAGATTGCTCTAGGTATTTTGGGTCTTTTGCATTTTCATAAAGATTTTATAGTTAATTTGTAGACTTATCTTAAAATCCACATAAAATGTTCAGGGGGATTATACTGAATGTATTTGGGCAGCATTGCCAGCCTAACAGTTGAATCATGAGATCTATGAATATAGTGTGTCTTTCCATTTATAGTCATAGTATTTTTATTATTTTGGATGCTTCTCTAAATAAGATTCTTTTCTTAACAGTTTTGAAATGCTCATTATAATGTCTGAAATGATTTTTGTAGCCCCCGGTTTTTCTAACTTGAGTTGTTGTCATGAAGAGCTCATTATTTAAGAATTTTTTATAAGTCATGTCATCTTCAAATAGGATTAGTTTTCCTTCCTTCTTTCCAATGCTTTCCATTTTTATTTTCATTTTTTAAACAATTTTTATTATATATTTTCTTCATTTACATTTCAAATGCTATCCCCAAAGTCCCCTATACCCTCCCCCCGCCCTGTTCCCCAACCCACCCACTCCCACTTCCTGGCCCTGGAATTCCTCTGTACTGAGGCATATAATCTTTGCAAGACCAAGGACCTCTCCTCCCAATGATGGCCAACTAGGCCATCCTCTGCTACATATGCAGCTAGAGACATGAGCTCTGGGGGTACTGGCTAGTTTATATTGTTCCTCCTATAGGGTTGCAGACCCCTTCAGGTCCTTCGGTACTTTCTCTAGCTTCTCCATTGGGGACCCCATGTTCCATCCAATAGATGACTGTGAGCATCCACTTCTGTATTTGTCAGGCATAGCCTCTCCATTTTATTTTATTGCTTCATTATGCCAGCCAGATACTTTGCTTAAATACTGTACAGAACGAGAGAGTAAGTGTCCTTGTATCGTTCAGTCTTTATTGTCAATGTGACCAGATTGAAAATCAATTGAACATATGTTCTGTATTTGTCTGCATGTGTACTTCCAAATGGATTATCTGATGGGAGGAGACCCACTTTGAATATGGGGGGCCACATTCCATGGGTTGGATATTGGATGAAATATGTTTTTTGAGTTAAATTTTTTCATACAATATATTTTCATCATATTTCCCCTCTCCCAACTCTTTACAGATCCTTCCTACCTCCCCACCCACACAACTTTATATGCTGGCCTCTCTCTCTCTCTCTCTCTCTCTCTCTCTCTCTCTCCCTCTCCCTCTCCCTCTCCCTCTCCCTCTCTCTCTCTCTCTCTCGTTATTTTAATAGGCCTGTCTTTATAAGTGACTTGGTTTTTTTCTCTTGCAGTGTTTCTATTCTTTTTTGTTTTGTATGTTTAGTGTATTGATTATTATTTGCCATGGAGGAATTTGGTTCATTGTGCAGTCTATTTGGTGTTCTGCATGCTTCCTGTACCTTGCTAGGCAACTCTGTTTTTTAAGTTAGGGAAATAATCTTCTATCATTTTGTTAAAAACATTTTCTGTACCTTTGACCTGGTTTCCTTTTCCTTCCTCTATACCTATTATTTGTATGTTTGGTCTTTTCTTTTCTTTTCTTTCTTTCTTTCTATCTTTCTTTCTTTCTTTCTTTCTTTCTTTCTTTCTTTCTTTCTTTCTTTCTTTCTTTCTTTCTTTCTTTCTTTCTTTCTTTTTTTTTTTGTTTTTTTGTTTTTAGAGACAGGGTTTCTCTGTATAGCCCTGACTGTCCTGGAACTCACTTTGTAGACCAAGTTGGCCTCGAACTCAGAAATCCACCTGTCTCTGCCTCCCACGTGCTGGGATTAAAGGTGTGCACCACCACGCCCAGCTGTGTTTGGTGTTTTCATAGTGTCCTAGATTTCCTGAAAGTTTCCCCCTCCCACTGTTTTCTTTTCTTTTAGATTTAATATTGTCTTACACTGAGGTACTATTTCTTCTAACTCATCTTCAAGTCTTATAATCTATTGGCATTTTAGTTTTGAGTTTTCTTTAGTGATTCTATTACTTTGTTAAATCCTACTTTTATGACTTGAAATGTTTTTATCATTTTATTCAATTGTTTGTGTTTTCACGAAGGTGGTTATTCAAATCATCTTTAAGGTGTGAATATGTTATTTTGAAGTCCTTGTCTTACGCTTCAGCTAAATTGCTTTTCTCAGGGCCTATTGCAATAGTGTTGCTGGCTTCTGGAAGAGGCACAATGGCTTGGTCATTCAAGTCCGTGGTCTTGTGCTGGGATCTAGGCATCTGGGGTTATGATATTTGAAGTGTTCCTTGGTGTAGATATCTGGTCTTGTCCTTGCTGCATGGCTGTCCTGTTCTTTGCTTGCTGCTACCTACTCTGAGCCTTAGCCAAGTTTTGTGGCTGTGGGGTCCCTGATAGAGTGTTTCTCAGGGTCAGTAGGTAACAAAGCAATGGAGATGGGCTAGACAGGAAGATTGGGTGGTCTAAAGGGGAAAGCCAGGGAAATCCATAGCCTGCAGTAAGATGTAATATCTCCATGGTATGTTGCTAGTATGGGAGGAAGGCTGGAAAGGAGGCAAATATTAAGACTTTCATTGAATTTAAAGACTTAAATAATTCTTTAATACATAAAATACTCTGACCAAAGAAACTTAAGCAAAGATTTAATTTGGCTCACAGTTCCAGGTTATCCATCATGGTAGGGAAGTCATAGAGACAGGGGCTTGTGGCTGGTCACATACCATCTGCAGACAAGAAACAAAGGGATGGGTTCATGGTGCTGCCCATCCCTCTTTGTTCATCTGTACAGACCAGGATCTCTTGCCCAGAGTTAAGGTAGATCTTCCCACTTCAACCAAGGCAATGCAGATAATCCCACACAGGCCTATGCAGAGGCCCAGTTCCCAGATTATTCTAGTTTTTGTCAAGATCACCACCTAACCATTACAGGGCTATTTACTTAGAATTGTCTTTATTCTTTCACTACCTCTTGCTGAATATGTCAGGCAAAGTTTAGATTTCATATGATAAACTACCTGAAATGCTAATACAATGGTGTTTGTGTGTGTGTATGTATGTATGTATGTATGTATGTGTGTGTATATATGCATGTGTGGGTGTGTGAAAGAGAGAGGGACGGAGGGAGGGAGGGAGGGAGGGAGGGAAGGAGAGAGAGAGAGAGAGAGAGAGAGAGAGAGAGAGAGAGAGAGAGAGAGAGAGAGAGAGAGAGACTGCATATAGAGGCCAGAGATTGATTTTCTGTATCTTCTTTGACCACTTTTATTTTAACCTTCCATGTTGAGAAAGAGTATTAAGTGACCTTGTAGCTTACCAGTTCAGCAAGACTGGCCAGTGAACTTCAGAGATGCCTCTGTCTCCACCTCCTGAGCACGAGGTATTCCAGGTCCTTGTCTTCACACTCAGCTTTTCCTGTGAGTGCTAGGGACTCAAACTCTTCTGCTTTAGAGAGAGGCAAACACTCTATCTGCTGAACCAGCTTCCCATCTCCATAATTGTTCTCCTTTTTAGAACTTTTCAAAGCTATAGAAACAAATGGAACTAACAAATATTCATCATTCTCCTCTACATAGATTTTCTTGAATATCTACTCTCCAGATATTTTCTTGAGATACTGTAATCATCTTACATATTACTTTTTGGAAGCCTCATTTACAGTACAAAATGTTTGCATACATAAATATTTCTCAAGTTTTTAATACATGTTCTATAGATATTTTCCATTGCTAAATATATCATTTCATAGGTAGATTATAATATATTGAAGTCTTTTTCTAGTATTGCAGTTTCATGCTAATTACAAATAACATTTAAAAAATTTTCTGGGCTGGTGAGATGGCTCAGTGGGTAAGAGCACCCGACTGCTCTTCTGAAGGTCTGGAGTTCAAATCCCAGCAACCACATGGTGGCTCACAACCATCCGTAATGAGATCTGGCTCCCTCTTCTGGAGGGTCTGAAGACAGCTACAGTGTACTTACATATAATAAATAAATAAATCTTTAATTTAAAAAAAATTTTTCTTCATGAAAAACTGTTTATTTTAGATTACATCAACAATCAGGTGATTAGATATGAAATTATTGTGCCAAGGGCTAGGGATAATTTGAAGTCTCTTGATAGAAAATAATAGCTTTTAGTACCTGAATACTCTAGAAAGTGCTCAGCATATTGTATGTGCATTTTATTTACTCCTTATAGTAAACCTGAAATTATGTTAATTTGGGGGGATAAGTCAATGTCTCACTATGTTGCCATGGTGGTTTTAATTGCTTGGCCCAGGGAGGTGTTGCCTTGTTAAAGTAGGTGTGACCTTGTTGGAAGGAGTGTGTCACTGTGGGCTTTAAAACCCTCATCCTAGCTGTATGGAAGTCAGTATTTTCTTAGTAGCCTTCAGATAAAGATGTAGAACTCTCAGTTCCTCCTGTACCATGCCTGCCTGGATGCTGCCATGCTCCCACTTTGATGATATCGGACTGAACCTCTGAACCTGTAAGCCAGCCGCAAGTAAATGTCCTTGGTCATGGTGTCTGTTCATAACAGTAAATCCCTAAGACAGTAAGCCCAGGCTGGCCTCAACTCTATGGTAGTCCTGCCACCTCAGTCTTCCAGAGTGTTGTGAGTTATGCAAGAGCTACCATGATCTGCTCCTGAGTGAAGTTTTATTATTCCCCTTTGCATAGCCAAAGCAGCTGGTGGCAAATACTTGTCATTGAGCTCATGCATATCTGCTACAAAGGAGTTTTGCTGCCAGCCATGCCTATGCCTCCTACAGAAATTACCTTCTTGTTTTATTTTGTTTTCTTAAGACAGGTTCTCATATATCCTAGGCTGGTCTCGAACTCTCTATATAGCTGAAGATGACTTTGAATTCTTTTTGCTCCTTCTATTTTTTTCCTCTGGAGTGTTGGGGATTACAGACAGACATGTACCACTAAGTCTGGTTTACTCAGTGCCAGGTTCAAACTCAGGGCTTTGTACCTGCTAGGCATGTACTCTACCACCCAAGCTACATCTCCAGCCCCCATACTAGCTTTACTTAAGTTTGCTTATATAAAAGTACCTTCTGTTTCTGTAGTGCTTACTTCTAGGCCAGGCCCTCTCATGCACACATTTGATCTTCCTAATTTGGTGTGAGGCTTAGTGTCATCACAATAGAAAGCGAGGTTTTGATAGGGAAACTGATTTACTCAAGAATATACAACTAGTAATTGGCAGGGCTATGCCCAAAACTTAATACTCATTTCTCAGGGTCTGACTATTTAAGTGTTTTTTTTTTTTTAAATTTCCTTGCATGATCGATCATTCAACTCCATCATGATACTCTGACTATGGTGCAATTTTGAGAAAGAATAGCCTGTGTAAAATCAAGACCATCTTCTCGTAGGTTGGCCACCATCTATACACAGAAATAACATTTAGATTTGTCTTATTACTTTGATTGTTACTAGTTACTTCTTCTAGTGATATGTAATAAATAACAGAATACAAGTCCTAGTTCTCATTTATTCAGGACTGCAGTCATTAATTCCCACTAACACTCTTAGAGGAAAGTCTGATTAGTCAAAGACACAGACACTTAGAGTAAAGAATTATTCAGCATTATATACTAGTTATTAGCAGAGGCTGAATTGGAGCTAGATGTAACAGAGTCCAAAGTTTAATGCTGCACGCATGTGTGCACTTGTGTGTGTGTGTGTGTGTTTGGGTACATGTGTGTGTTTACATATGGAGGCCAGAGGCAACTTTGGTTGTTGTTCCTCTCAAATGGCATCCACATAATTTTTGAGATAACATCTTTCACTGACCTGGAGCTCACAAAGCAATTTAGGCTGGCCAGACAGTGAGCAGGGAGTTCTCAAGATCTGCTTAGTTTTTCCGGCTTCTGCTGTAGGATTAAAAGTATATGCATGCACTATGCCTAGCTTTCTAGAGTATCAAACTTGGGTCCTCACAGATTCACAGCTATTATTCCAGTCACAAAGTTTAAGTCCCGTATCCTATGTTGTTTTAACTTGGATAATTGAAATTTATGCGATGAATAGATATTAAACATTACAATTTTCTGCTGAAACTCACTTTTCACTTAAGATTTTCTATCAATAGGTTTCAGTTAATAATCTATTGCTTGTTTTTGTTCTACTCAGACTACTTTGAGAGCACTAATATCTTTTCTTTTATTTCTGACCTTGAGACTACATAGAAATATATTTCTTTAAACACTAAAGGACAGAAAGAGTCCCATACCTCTTTGGCTTTGAAATTTAGTGTTTAAGCTATAACAGAAAATTTCTATAATGGATATTATTTTTTATCACACTATTTGTTCCCTATTTTTACTTAAAAATATGAAAAACTAGGGAGGGAGCTAGGAAGTTGGTTCAATACAGTATGAGGACCTAGGACCTGAGTTCAATGTCTAGCACACACACAGAAACACACACACACACACACACACACATACACACACACGATGGCAAATTACTATAAACTCAGCACTGAGTACTTCGAGAAAGAAAGTAACGCTGGGACTTACTGGGCAGCCATTCTGCTGAATAAGTGCGCTCCAGATTCAGTCAGAAGCTGAGTTCAATTGGGGAAGTCACTTGTTGACTTCTGCCTTCCACATGAAAGCATGTGCATTTGTACACGTACCCAAACATGTCCTTGTGAGCACACACACATAATGAGCACACACACACAACCACACATGAAATTAAAAATCTGAAAAATACTAAGTAGGAAACCAAACATTTCTGTAATTCTTGATAACATTTTAAAGATAAATTTAGAAAAAAAATATTTCTTTAACTTAAAGTTAGTTTAGTTATTTAAAACTCTCAAAGCTCGTCACAACTGCTCAAGAGAATCTCTATGGTTACTTCTAGCCTCTGTGCCCCAGCCCCTCATTCCCAATTTTAAATGTATATTTAAATTTAGGACCTTATGGAAATGAGTTATGAAATTACTTCTTTTGTCTTTCATATTCCCTAATGAATGCTCTCCAAGTTTGGAGAACCTTTTGCTATTCTTGTTATTTTTGTTGTTGTTGTTGTTACAGTTGCTACTAAGCAGTCTTTATTGGTACGGGGGAAAATGTAGCAGAAGTCACTCTAAGCTGCCACCTCTCTGGTTTTCCTCCCTAGTGAAATAGATTCCAGATAAGAAACACTGTAAATTCTCTCACTGGAAGTCTGCTGAATTGTGTAGAGCTGTTGGAACACTGTTTTTCCCTTTCTGCTTGTTCTACTAGTTATTACCCATCAGCCTCTTGGAGTGTTACATTCCAGTCCTTTAATTTTTTTTTATGTTTATGTGAGTATGTGTATGTATGTATGTATGTATGTATGTATGTATGTGTGTGTGTGTGTGTATGTATGTGTGTATGTATGTATGTGAGTGGTGTGTGTGTACATGTGCACACATCTGCATGAATGGAGGCTAGGAGGAGAACATAGAACATGCCTTGTTTTATATCTTTCTGCCTTATTCTTTTAAAACAAGCCCTCTCACTAAATCTGGCAGCTGGCAAGCCTTCCTACTCCACCCTCTTGTCTTCACTACCTACCGTGTTGGCATTACAGGCAAGCATGGCTCATCCTGGCTTTTTACTTGGTTGCTGGGGTCCTCACATCTTCAGATTATACACTGAGACCCACTAGGTCATTGCTCCAGCCCCCTTATTTTTTTCTCATGAAATTTTGTTTTACTTTGTGTTACTTTCATTCTGTTATTGAAAACCAAACTCTATGTGACTGTAGAGGAAAGTGAATACCCATATACCTGCTAGCTAGCTTCACCTGTTCATAGTTTGCTATCCTTTCTCTTTTTTCATCTTCAATCTCCTTTCCATTTGAAAAGAAAAACCCAAAGCCATTATTATGTTGACCTCTATATACCTCACCATGAATGTCCTAAAGAGAGAGATATTCTCTTTCATAATTACAATTCTGAATCATATTGAAGAAATTTAACATAGGCAAAGGTATCTACAAATAGATAACCTTATATTCAGAATTTCCCTGTTTTCTAAATTGTTGTCTTTTACTTCTTTATTAGCCCTAGATGAAGAAAAAGGATCTGATAGATTCTTAAATAGCTTCAAAATTCAGAGGAGCATGTCTGGTCAGATTCTGCTCAACTTTCTGGCAGAACATGGCATTTTTGCACATGCCTTTCTTAAAACAGTTATTGCCCTTGGCTTCAGTGACAACACGCTCTTCCAGGGCTCCTTTTATGTCTCTGTCTGAATTGGTCACACTGGCTCCACTTTCTTCCGACTTTTAAATGTTGGAAGTTCCCTGGGTCCCTCTTAGGCTTCTTACTTTGTCACCCTCATGCTCCTCTGTGGTGGCTTTATGACTTTATTTCTATGCCTTCATTTTTCATTGCATCACATGTTATATAATTCCTAGTGTGTTGAGAATTTCCATTAAAACTTTTCTTTGTAAAAGGAGATCACTTATTTTTTCGTTTGAAATTGTAGTCCCTCTTAATAATAGTGACTCAATCACTTTTTGATATGATAATATGTTTGCCTTGAGACTTGTGTAGGATTGATAATACAAACACATTTCTTATTTGAATAAAATGGATAAAAATTCCAAATCAAACTAAAATAATAACTCAATTCCAACAACCTTTTAATTTCATATACCAATTAAATGGATTTCCACCTCTCCTTTTTGTGTGATCAGCACACCTTTGCTTTTAAATTCCTAAATATTTTCAGACCCTGACAGAAGCTATTTAAATATCAATTTTTGAAAAAAGACTCTGATGGCAGAAAACAAAATGATGTGGTATTATCTATCTGAGTGACTTTTAAAAAACTAGCTTTTAGCTTTTACTAGGCCATCTTTCTGGTTACATCCTATTAATCATTAGAAAATCCTGTTACAGAGAGACATATTTCAAATTAATATCAGAAAGGCTAGTACCTAAGCTCCAGTTGCCAGTTATTTTCCATAATCAGAACATTTCTAAAATTATGGTTCATATTCTATTAGGCTTTTAGCAGGTGTAACTGACAAAATTCTGATTGTATTTGACCTTTGAAGAACAAAAGTGATCAGTAATTAATAGCAAGGGAGACAAAACAGAATTGGCATCAAGACATTTAGTTTTTTTCCTAAATAAGGTTAAACATCATTACTGAAGTTTTGCATAGGGCATATTTCCTATGAGAGAAAAATTTTAAATACTTAAAAATGAGGTTGATCCCTTCACCTAGCTACAGTTCTTTTAGATAGTTAAGAATACAATAGTATTTCAATTTAGATATCTTCACAATAATGATTCTTACAGAAAATGAGACACTGCTTTTGTCCTGCTCCAAGGGTTTTACTGAGCTATCTTGTTTTATTTTGGTATTACCTAGCTAGTAATCTTTCCTAAGCTAGTGGTATAGCCAAGGATTACACGTGTAATGTAAACTTCCATAAGATGGCTGTTTGTAATCTTTGTGTTGGGCCATTTCCCTGTTGGATAAAATAAGGCTTTCAATGGGGTGTTTGAAAATCCAAATCCTAATAGAGATAGAGAAAGAATGAGTTGCAACATGACTGTTCTGTCACCACCATGGAATCAATTGCTGTAAGCAACACTCAGTAGATATTTTGTAGGGCAGACCATCCCCATAGTCTTCAAGCATGTTGCGCAAATTGTTTATTAAAAGGATACAAAAACTGTACTTCTTGGGTAGTGGATTTCTGATCCTGTGGCTATCATCATTACCAAGCTATCCAACTTAGCATAATCATTAATGAGACTGAACATCATGTGCTTATTTTTTTTTAATTGTTACCTTTACATTTTTAGATTTTTTTTTCCGAGACAGGATTTCTCTGTATAGCCCTGGCTATTCTGGAACTCACTCTGTAGACCAGGCTGGCTCTGAACTCAGAAATCCGCCTGCCTCTGCCTCCCAAGTGCTGGGATTAAAGGCATGCGCCACCACGCCCAGCCATCATTTTTAGATTTTTTTATGTGTATAAATATTTTATGTGCATGCATGCATGCATGTGAATCATATGCTTAGAGCCTATAGAGGTCAGAAGATGACATCAGATGCCCTGGAACTGGAGATATGGATGCTTGTGAGCCACTGTGTAGGTTCTGGGAACTAAATGCCGATCTTCTACAAAAGCAATAAATGCTCTTTTTTTTTTTTTTCAAACATTTATTGAACACAACACCATTTTTCCTTTTACACAGCAAAGTTGTTAGTTTCAAATTAGCTGAGCCATTAGGACTGTCAATTGCCATGAAATCAAAGGTGATTCTACATGTCAAACTCAAGTTGAAGACATCATGCAATATATAAGTCACTGATAGGCCCCGGTGCAGTCAGCAAAGTTACTAAGCTTATTAAAGTCACATAAATGGCTTGACAAGAGTGCACAATAGAATGACATCACTGGCTCGAAGTAAAGCACAGTGAGTTACTAGACTACAACTATGTAGCTCCTCTGCACCAAGGACTGCAGGGTTCTTAACTGCTGAGCCAATTTTCCAGCTCCATCATGTGCTTCTTGATAACTGCCCAGAGAAGGACACATTGTATTATCCCAGCAAAATACATAACCCAGATGAAATAGAGAAGAAATAGCAGAAAAATTAAATTTGAGGGATATTTTATAAACAACTATTCTGTACTCTTCAAAATATTTCACTGTTGGGCTGGAGAGATGGTTCAGTGGGGGAAATTTTCCTCAACTTCTAATTCATCGAGGATTTTCTCCAAGTCTCACCATCCTGTGTACTTTATTGGATCTGATCCCCCATCACCACAACGCTCTGTGACACCTTAGTTCTTTGATTTCCTGAGTTCAGCAACCTCCACCACTACTGAGACTCAGTTGCTTACTTTTATTTCCTGGCACCGTGGCTTTCCCTGGAAATCTTTGTAGTTATCATCTCATGCTCTGACCTCTTTTCTGCACTGAGACCTCTATGCCCTAGACTCTGCCGTGTGTCAGTTGATTTCAGCTCCCTCTGGTCTTTGTTTTCTTCTCCATTCATCTTTTGCCACCCTTGATCATGCCAGTCAACAGACTAGCAGCCACAGTCATTTTTTTTTAAAGAGGTAAATTGGGAGTGGTGGTACAGTCCTGTAATTTCAACACTTGGAGGCAGAGGTGGGAATTGCAAGTTCCTTGACTTCACAGGGAGATGCTGACATAAGCCAAACAATCAAGAAAATAAGACAAGACTTGGGGGGTGGAGTCATACTAGGAAAAAAAGTATATTCCTGAAACAGTTGTCATCAACTTTGGCCACAGTTCCTTGATGGGAAAACCAAAGTTATTTGTGGTTTGACTTATATTTTCCTACAGGGATAATTTCCTTATTCATTGTTTAATTAGTTTTATTTAAGAGTGGATATGGATAAAAACCAGGGTCTTAAACATGCTAGACAAGTGTTGTTTCACTGAACTACATCTGTACCAAGTCTGACTTAATTTTGTGTAGTCTTTAAAATTTGTCTCATCTTTCACCCCAAAAGTTTCTGGTTGAGCATTGAGTTTTCCACATCAGAGTTTGTCCTTCAATAGTTATTTTCAACTTTGCTATGTGCAATAATAAGTTGGCTGCAGCTGTGTCACTAAAAAAGCAGATGGCTTGAATATTTTCTAATTGGAGTGGATCTTAGAGATCACATAAACCCAAAGTTGTCAGTATTCACAGGAGAAGTGATGGTCAGAGAGGTTACTTGATTTGCCTGAAGTTACACAGCTGGCACCTGGTTCAGTAAAGACCAAAATGGAAGTATTCTAATTACAAATTCAGAACTTATGTTTATTTTGTTCTTTAAAAAAAAAAAAACAAAACCTCTTATAGATAGGGTTGGTGAGTGGGTGAACACGTAAGTAAAATGTAATATAAATGGCTTCTAATTCTCACTCTTGTCCCACTGGAAAGTCAGAGGTTTCTGACAAGGATGAAATTATCATCTCCATAGTCTCTTAAAGAAACTGATGATTTGAAAACACCCATCATCATTTGGGGATTGAGCTTCATGCTTTAGTTCAGAAAATGTTTGGAGCTGGGATGATGGCTTAGTAGTCAAGAGTACATAGGACTTTTGAAGAGGACTGGAACGAAATATAATGGAGTTATATCTCCATTATATATATATATATATATATATATATATATATATATATATATATATATATATATATATGTGTGTGTGTGTGTGTGTGTGTGTGTGTGTGTTATATTATATGTGTGTATGTGAAAGAGAGACAGAGACAGAGAGAGATAGACCTAAGGCAGCTCACAACTACCTGTAACTCCCTCTCCAGGGATTTAATGCCTCTAGCTTCCACAGACTCCTATAATCTCTCCCCCCCCCTCTTTCACACATACACACACACACACACACACACTCTTCACAAAAATCTTTCAAAAATGCCTTTCAGGGACTGGCAAGATGGCTTCGTGTATAAAGGGCTTGCTGCCAGTTTGAAGACCTGAGTTTGATCTATGGTACCCATAATGGTGACAGGAGAGAAATGACTCCTGTAAATTGTCCTCTGACTGCCACATGTGTACATGTATATGTACACACAGACACATACCACTACCACCAGCAGCAAACAAATAAGTATAGTCTAAAAATGTAAAACCATGCCTTTCAGGACTATCCCTTGCTCTGCAAGGAAGCCAGAGTTTGAGGATGAGCAAGTCTAAATGAGCTAATAAACTCTGCTTTGATTGTCCTGTTGTAGTGCATTTTCTGCTGCTATAACAGAATACTTCAGACGGTGTGATTTATAACGAAAAGGCCTTTCTCACAGTGCTGGGGATAGGGAAGTCTAATATGAAGGTATTAACATTAGAGAAGGGCTTTCTTGCTGCCTCATAACATGTCTGACACCATGGTGTGGTGAGAGAGCCTATGCATGAAGAGAGAAGAATGGAGCCAAATCATCCTTTCCACAGAAATCCACTCCTAAGATATCATTCCTTTCTTTGTTATTTGCGAATGTGTGTGTGTGTGTGTGTGTGTGTGTGTGTGTGTGTGTGAAGGGGAAGGGCTCAGTCTACAGCCCAGGGTGGCCTAGAACTAACTGTGTAGTTCATGTTGTACTTGAACTTCTAGCCATCTTCCTGTCCTAGACCCTGAGGTGCTGGGACTAAGTGTGACTCACCATGCCTTGCCTGTGGCATTTGATATAGGAACAGTGGCATCATTCAAGAAATAGGCTTCTTGACCATCTCATGTGCGCAAAGCTGGTGTCTAATATTGGTTCTCAAGTGAAGTTGGAAGTGGGGCTAGAACAGCCCCATTGTCTTGCAGGTGGCAGCTATAAAATATAGGTAAACAAAGTAACAATAATGACACCTGTGGTTCCCACCAAGAGACTAGCCATACTCTATTCTTACCAGGCTTTGAACAGTCGAGGGAATAATTTTCCTTCTCAATTAAAGCCTTTGCCACCAGAGGATCCATTCTCTTTCCAGTTTGCTTGAATTCCTTTTAATCTGCTCTATTCCACTTGTGCTCTGTGGGGTCCTGACTGGCTGCCAGGCTCCTTAAAGGTACATTGACATTTCACTCATCCTGGTGCTTCCTCAAAAGGCCTCTGCCGGCAGAGTTTTAAAAGCAGAGATTGAATTCCTTATAATTCCAGATATCAGAGTCCTGGTTTAACAAACTGCCAAGGAAGCTCTTGTTTTCAAAACAAAACCAAAGCAAGAAGAGACATCTCTAGCAGTCAGCATAAGAAGAAACACACATAGAAAGAATGGGTCCCTGGTTCTTGTGCCTTATCTTGGGTTCTTTTGCCTTTTGTTGGTTTGTCTTGTCCAACTTCAATATGATAGTTATTTTATCTTAATTGTATTTTATTTTGTTATACTAAGAAAAAGATAAATTAATGAACGATGTAGCCCAGACCCAGAAAGACAAACATAGTAGGTTCTCACTTGTAAGTGGATATTAGCTATAAAGTAAAGGACAACCATGCTACAGTCCACAGACCCAGAGAGGCTCAAGAACAAGGAAGGATCAAGGTGGGGCACATGGATCTCCCTGAGGAGGGGAAATAGATTTTGTTGGTGGACTGAGTGCAGGTGAGGATAGGAACAGGGGGTTGAGGGAAAGAGGATGGGGAAACATAACTGCATATGGAGGGCATTTGACAGGGGGAGCTGGGGGGCTCATCTTGGTGGAGTGAAGAAATAGGACCTGTTTAGATCTCAAGCTTCCAACTTGCTGCATCTTCCAACTCAGGCGCCTGACAGAATTCTGCACTTGTATTTTGAATACTTGGGTCACAGTTGACCAATAAAGTGGATTTTGTTCCATACCCTACTGTTGTCTTTTCGAGCATTCAGCTTCCTCAGAAACCTCTCCAGGAGGGGAAGGAACTGACAAAGGCATACCAATAGCAGGCCTATAAACCTCTACTTTGCGCCTGAGAGTCCACCTACACACTACAAGGTGACAGTCTCCAGCTGATGGCCCTCCTCTGGATCAGAAACTTCCAAACTCGAGCAAGGTAGAACCCAAATATGATAGACACCCTGAGGGGTTTTTGGCTTCAGTATATCCCAAGGAGGTGAAGAGCAGGCTTTAGGTCTTGCTGTTTCGATGTATAAGAAGGTCTCTCTTTCTGATCACATTAATTCCATGCAGGGGGAGAAAAAAAAGGTACTGCCATATATATCTCTTGGGAAGCAACAGCATAGGTTTAGTAAGTTACCTGGCCTTTTTTTTTTTTTTTTCTCCCAGTACACATGGCTTTTCTTTTCTTTTTTTTCCTCTTTTCTTTCCTTTTCTTTTTTTGCCTATGTAATTATTCTTTTTTAAAATTCATTTTGCGTCCTGATCACAGCCCCTCCCTCCTCTCCTCCCAGTCCTATCCTTATAAGTCCCCTCCCTCTCCCCTTTTCAGATAAGGGGGTAGCCTCCCTTGTATCACCCCACCCTGGGACATGTAATTCCAGCAGGACTAGACACATCCACTCCTGCTGCCGCCCAACCAGGCTGTCTAGGTAGGGGGAAGGGATCAAAATTCAGTGGGGTCAAGGACACCACAAGAAGACCCACGGATGGCTTTTCTATTGCTAATTTTCTATTGCTAAGTTGTTTCCATTTGTTTGTTTTTTAATAGATTCTTGTCTCTGGTGATGATAATTATGTTAATATTTTGCATGAAATTAAAAAAAATCTAGGTAAGAGGTTTGTGAGCAAGACAAATCAGGAACATTTGCTTTGTGCCAGACATCATAAGTAGAAAACTTGATTTTATTTTATTTAATCCTTCCTAAGAATTGTCATTGGCCATAGTTTGCCAAATAATGCAACTGAGATAGAGAGATATATTGTTTAGGATCACCCTGCTTGTCAGGGGGGAAACGCAGAGTCAGACTCAGGTCTCTTAATTCTAGAACATAGGTGCATGGTCATTGTGCATAGAACCCAACATGGCATTTGGACTCAGCCACAAATCATTAGGTAGCATGGAGAATGTTGCGGTACTCTCAACTCATAGTCCCTGTCCTCATCCTATGTGGTACTGTCCTCTGTAGAAACATTATAGAACAGGAATCTGTAGGCAGTCTTCAGAGTAAATGCTAACTGTGCTACAAGTCTTTCTTTGTTAAGCTAGGGTGTCATGCAGTTCAGGTAGCCCTTTAACTTGTTTTGTAGCCAAGGACCACTGCTTTGCCTCTGCTTTCTAAGTGCTGGGAATACAGATGCACACCACCACACCTGGGTTGTTTGTTTGTTTGTTGTTGTTGTTGGGTTTTTTTTTCAGCACTGGAGATTCATCACAGGGCTTTGTGTATGATAGACATGACAGGCAACTGAGGTGCATTCCTCCTATCTCAAATAAGCTGGATTTCTTTTCATTTTCATTCTTTCCTTTTTGTTGTTGTTTTAGCTATTTTAAATTCTTTAATAACTCATTTCATATAAATATATTTTGATCATATTCTCCCCTCTGTTTTTTTTTCTCATACCCTCCCACACTGAACTTCTTCCCAACAAATCCCTTTCCTACTTTTCTGTCCTTTGGTGTGCCACACATTTAATTAGGGTTGTTTGTATAAGCATGGGTTGAAGGCTGTGTACTTGAGTGAGGCCAATTTACCGGTGGCTGTACCACTGAGGAATATGTCTCCCACCTCCCATAGCAATCTTTAACTCCTTATAGCTCCTCATGGAGGGATGGGTCCCCATGGACTCCTGTTCCATACATGGAAGAGTGTCAATGAGCCAGTCAGGAGCAGGTAGTCCTCACTGATCTTGAGTTCATGGATGTAACAGCCAGTCATGTCCAAAAGATAGCAATTCACAATGCCCTTTCCCATCCTCCAGCTCTTGCTTGCTACTCTTCATTCCTTGATGCTTCCTTCATCCTGGAGGGGGTGATGTAGATGTTCCATTTGGAATGAGTACTCAGAAGTCACGTCTAGGCCTGGAGAAATGGTTCAGCAGTAATGAACACCTGTTGTTTTCGCATAGGACCCAGGTTTGATTCCAAGCACTGATATGGTGGCCCACAACAACCCATAACTCCAGTTTCAGGGTTCCAAGACCCCTCTTCTGAAATTCTGTGGGTACTAGACATGTACCTGGTGCACATACATCCATGTTTTCAAAATACTCATACATATAAACTTTAAAATATCTTTTCAAAGTCATTTTTTTAGCAAGACTTCGCTTAGTTATGAGTCTTTGCATCAATCATTTCCCACTGCACACAGGAACTTCTCTGGCCCAGAGTGAAGGCAGCATCAGTCTATGTGCATAAGCACAAATATTTAGATGGCAGTTTGACATTGTGTCCATTTTGCCAAAGAATAGTAGTAAGTTTCATCCTGAGGCCTATGACCTCCTCAGCTATGGTTTAGAGTACCAGACATGGTCTTCCTCCTTTGGAGTAGTCCTCAAATCAAACCCGAAACTTCTTAGTTACCTCCATACCAGCCATGACATTCTTGAACCAGTGAGCATATCTGCCTAGCACAATGCATTGTGGCCTTCAGAGTTCACAGCTAGTAAGCTGTGGATGACTTTTTTCCCTGTCAAGGTCTACACAGTGCCTCTGGCACTAAGATAGCTAGACAGCAGGGAGGAAGCTTCCAGTTGGATTTACCAACTGAAATCTGTGAATGGTGTAGCAAAAGCACATGGGAATCTTCAGAAATGGTGTCTTATCATCTAATTCTGGTGGATAAACACAAGTAATATTAATAGGCTGTATTATTTTGGGGTCCTGTGGAGTCTCTCTGATCAGTCATTCATAGCGAGATATCTTTTTTTTATTAAGGCATTTTTTATTATATATTTTCTTCATTTACATTTCAAATGCTATCCCCAAAGTCCCCTATACCCCCACACCCTGTTCCCCAACCCATCCACACCCACTCCCACTTCCTAGCCCTGGCATTCCCCTGTACTGGGGCATATAATCTTCGCAAGACCAAGGGCCTTTCCTCCCAATAATGGCCGATTAGGCCATCCTCTGCTACATATGCAGCTAGAGATACGAGCTCTGAGGGGTAATGGTTAGTTTATATTGTTGTTCCACCTATAGGGTTGCAGACCTCTTCAGCTCCTTGGGTACTTTCTCTAGCTCCTCCATTGGGGGCCCTGTGTAACATCCAATGGATGACTATGAGCATCCACGTCTGTATTTGCCAGGCATTGGCATAGCCTCACAAGAGAGAGCATAGTGAGATATTTTATACCTGTGGAATATTTGACTCATAGCTGGCTTCATACTTTCACCGGAGAAAGCAGTGACTCCTCCATGTGTGTTAGGATTTCAACCATGTCCTGCACGGAGTCTAAGCAGACACAGAAGGATGTTAGCTCTCATTGTGCCTTGCATTTGGGAAAGAATGGAAAGGATGGTAGATATAGTGTCCAGTTACTGCCAAACTATACTAGGTATTTAGTAAATAGTAGTTCAAAGGAAGGAAAGGGCTAAATGGAATAGGGAACGAAGTAACTGGCCCTAGGAAACAATACTCAGGGTTTGGAGTCAGAACTATCTATGCTAGGTAATTTTGAACAACATACTTGCTGCTCTGAATTCAGTTTCTTTACATATATCATGGAAATGATATTTGTGGACACTGAAAGTGTTAAAGTAGACCGGTCTATTATTGATTAGAAATTGGCTTGGTTATCTATTATTCACATTGTAAATACTGAGTAGATGAAAGTTCAGTGATCTTTCTTTCATTATATCATTGTGTAAATGGGGAAACTGAAAAATAGCAATAGATCAACATCTCTTTGGAGATACAAAGCTTGGGCCTCAAAGTCATGTCTGTGCTCCAGTTTTCACTGTCCATTTCCACTTACTGGCCAAGTGAGCATAAGTTTCATTATTATAATTAACTCTGATCTCTCTTAGCTTCATGGTGTTGGAGAACTGTAGGGATCCTCTAAGTACTTGGTTAACCTTGTTGAACAGTACCTCTATGCTTGGGGACTAGAAGAACTCCTGGGGAAACTGCGATTGAACTTGGAGTTAGGAACTGATGGAGAGACCATGGAGTAGTACTGCTTAATGGCTTGCTTCTCCTGGCTTATTCAGTTTGCTTTCTTATACCATCTAGGACTACTTTTCCCAAGATGACACCACTCACAATTGGCTTTGCTGTCCCACATTAATCATTAATCAAGTTAATACTCTATAGAAGCCAATCTTATAGAGGCATTTTTTTCAGTTAAGTTTCCCTATTCTCATATATATCTAGGTTTGTATCAGCCAGCACACCCATATTTCCAAGGGTTTATTTAATCCATTGCTTCTAAGGGTGACAAGTTACTCCATTCACTTCAAGTCTGCACTCCTTTTCCTAGTGACTGACAGCCAGGCAGCACCAAGTTCAGGCAATCTTACTTTGAAACGTCTACCCTTAATGACTATGACATCATTGCTCTCTGAGCTCTCTGAGTGTTTGAGACTTAAGAACATTTTATAAAAAGCATAAAGGTCAATCTCATTGTTTATAATTTTCCTATTTTGTAGGACTAAAAAGAAAAATGTTTGTTTTCTTGTTAAAGCACCTGCTTCCCCCAAAGCTGTATGTAATTGTGTTTTTCTGCCTTTCATATCCTGTGGGTCTGCAGTGATAAAAGCCGCATTAGTCATCCAAAATTGGTACCGGCGGTACAGAGCTCGACTGAGGGCCAGACAACATTATGCCCTCGCCATCTTCCAGTCTATTGAATATTCTGACGAGCAAGGTCAAATGCAGGTCTGTTTGGCAAAAAGCATCTATCTCTTTTCCTCCCTCCCTACCTCCCTCCCTCCCTCCCTCCCTCCCTCCCTCCCTCCCTCCCTCCCTCCCTCTCCCCCCTCCTCTTTCTTTCCCTCCCTCCCTCCCTCCCTCCCTCCCTCCCTACCTCCCTCCCTCCCTCCCTCTCCTCTTCTTGTTTTAAAAGAATGAAACTATGGGTCTCTTTGAAGCAGAACCTTCATGAAATGCTTTCCCCAAGGCTGTAATGACATTGTTTTAGAACTAGCTATTGAGAGATTGTGATTTGGGAAGATGTTTTTCAGCTTTCAAGTTCACATTTTTAGAGCAATGCCAGATGTCTAACTAATAAAAATAGTCTTTTTAAAATTTTTTTGAGCATATTCCCTAATGGTAAATGAAGTCATTACTTTATGAATGGAAAAAATTTTTTTTAAAAAAATGCAAGTGGGAGGGTGGAACCCAGAACCTGGTACATGTTAGGTAAACACTATACCACTGAGCCATATCCTCAGCTCCGAAAAAAATAGTTGTTTGCATATGTTCTTGTGTGTGTGGGTATAGGAGTGTGTGCACATACCTGTGTATGTGTGTAGAATGGGTGTTATTCCTTAAGAGATGTTCACCTGTGTTTTTCTGAGATAGGATGTTTCCTTGAGATCTAAAACTCCCCAACTAAGCTAGGCTATTAGGAAATGATTGCTGGGCACCTTCTCGTCTCTGCCTCTCCAACTCTGGCAATATAATAAGTAGATGCTGCCCTGTCTGACTTTTTACATAGGTTCCTGGGATCATATTCAGGTTCTCATGGCAAGCACTTTGCCAACAAAGCTATCTCCAAACCCTTTCAGATGGGCTACTTTTAGGCCTTAAAAAAGACAGATTTTCCTGGGAACAAGCTGATGAAAGTTCTAAAAGAAAATCTGTGAATGTGGAAGTCCTTTATAAAGCTTACAGCACACAAAATTCATAACTGCAGCTTTAATACTCACTGATAAAAATGGGTACCTTTTAACCATAAAATGAACTTAGAAAGTTCTTCAATAATGAAAGAACAACTCACCTAGAGTTTAATCCCAGTATGTAGAAGAAAATGAAGCATGCATACAAACTCTGGAAAAAGAAACACAGCCAACTCTGCAAAGTGGCTACGGGCAGGGACATGGTGGCATTTATGAGTGGACAGGGGTACTACGAGAGACTTTTTATATTCCTTTAATATGGTTTAAAGTATTAAGAACCATATTTAAGTGTCAGACTATGGTCTTTAAAAATAATTAAACCAAACTCAAAAGAAAAGTTAAATTGGCAAACCTCTTCTTGGTAGCCACTAAAATAATAGAGGTTAGGCCAGGCCTGATGGTACATGGCTTAAACCTAAGTACTCAGGAGGCAGAGACAGGAGGATCTCCGAGTCTGAGGCCAATCTGGTCTACATAGTGAGTTCCACAACATCTAGGGCTGCACAGTAAGACCCTGTCTCAACAAAACAAAACAAATCAAACAAACCGAACCAACCAACAAGAACAAAGCAAAACAAAAACAAAAACAAAAGTCAAAACCTCTCGCTACCACCAACCACCACAACAAAAAGATTCAGTGTTCTCTTTGCTCTGATTAGAAGCCTTGAAAAAGTATTTATTTATTTTTGTGTGCATAGGTGTTTTACCTTCATGTATGTTTGTTCACCATGTGTATTGGGTACCCATGGAGGACAAAAGGAATTGAATCCCCTGAGATTGGACTTACACATATTTTGTAAACTGCTATGTGTGTGCTGGGAATCAAACCATGTTTCTCTGGGAAAACAGCAAGTGCACTTAGCCACTGAGCAATCTCTCCAACCCCATGTAGGCTATCACTTTAAACCGTATTTATTATGCCAGCAAATAGATAAAAAGGAGAGGATAATGAACAAAACTTTGTAATTGCCTTAAAGTGGACTCCTTGAAATGGAGTCTGGTTGAGACAGCTACTTACTGAGATTGACGGATTATTTTCTGGAATAACCTTTAAGGAAGTAAAGAAAGCAAGACAGGACCATCAAAGAAGCCAGGAAAAAAACTATTCTTTCTGGACAAGTTTAACTTCAGCCTGATCCCAGGAGAAGTGCTTAAAATGTGAAATTCATCATAGCTTGTCCCATACACGGCAAGGAGGTAGAAAGCTGTGTGGTTATGTGCTTGCTTCAGTTCGTTGTGGTTGGGCAGCTTCCCAGGGAAGAATGCATATATAATTTCCTCTGCATCTCTGTGTGGTGTTGCCCATCTGTGACTCTTGGCATGTGCTGTAGCAGGAAGAGGAATACAGCAGGAGAGTAAAGGACTTCAGTAGAACTCTGCTATTTGCTGTAGTGGCTCCTTTCTCTTTATTAATGATTTATATAATTTTATCTTGTACAGCTATCCAGCTTCTTTTCGTTCATGTTGGAAAACTATACAAAGACAAATAATGAAGATTCAGGTAAGTAGGAAGAAAGTTTGCCCTTTTAAGGTCATATATCTATATCTATCTATATATGTTAATCATTCCATTTGCTTACATCTCAAATGATATCCCACTTCCCGGTTACCCGTCCATCAACCCCCTTCCATGATATCCCACTTCATGGTTACCCCTCCACAAACCTCCCAATCCTACATTTGCCCTCCCCCTCCCTTTTGCCTATATATGAGAGTGCTCCTCCATCCACCCATACTCTGTATATGTGTGAGGGTATGCAGGTGAGTACAGAGTCTACAGAGGTCAAAAAGGGACATTGGATTCCCTGGAGCTGGAGTTGCAGGAGGTTACGAGCACTGCAATATGCGTCCTGGGAACTGAACGCAGGTCCTCTGCAAGGATAATATGTACTCTTAACCGCCAAACATTCATTCCACTTCTAAAGTATAGGCTTTTGAAAAGCAATTGTTAGTCATTGAATTGCCTCCATTAAGAAATGTAAATGAAAATGGGAAATGCTATGCGGTTAAAAGATGCTTACAATGTTCAGCTACAGGCCCAAAGTGGGATCCAGCTCAAGGGGAGGTCCCAAGGCCTGACACTATCACTGAGGCTATGGAGTGCTCACAAAAAGAGACCTAGCATGACTGCCCTCTGAAAGACCCAACAAGCAGCTGAAAGAGGTCAGATTCAGATAAATGCACCCAACCAATGGACAGAAGCAGCTGACCCCTGTGGTAGAATTAGAGAAGGCTTGAAAGAAGCTGAGGAGAAAGGGCGATCCTGTAGGACCTGATCCTACAAGGACCAGCAGTCTCAATTAATCTGGACCCCCGAGATCTCTCAGACACTGGATCACCAAACAGACAGCATACATCAGCTGATATGAGGCCCCCAACACACATACAGTAGAGGACTTCCGGGTCTGTGTTCATTCAGAGATGATGCACCTAACCCTCAAGAGACTGGAGGCCCAGGGAGTTTAGAGGTCAGGTGGGGTAGGGAGTGGGGACATCCAGGTGGAGACAGGGGGATGGGGAGGAAGTATGGGATGTGGAACAGTCGGAGGGTGGATCTGGAGGGGCGGGGAATAAAATATGGAGTGTAAAAAGTAAGTTTGAAATGGATGCTTACCTTTCTTGTCTGCATAACATCGAACAAGCAACTAACGACATCAGTTCAACTTGCTTTTGTTTTTCTTATCTGAATGGGATTTGCTAAATCAGCATTTAATTAAAGAGAAACAACTTTGGATTAACTCCAAATAAATGTTGCACAAATCCTTATATATTGCTTATATTCATTGAATTCTTGTTTATTAGTTATAGGCCACAAGGACAGTATGTGCATTAGAAAGGTTAAAGCTTAGTTTTCATACATGATACACAGTAGTTATTAGAAGAGAATCTCTATTACTAATTTTTATGTTGATAAAAGCCCAATAGAAGGATAATTGTTCAATATAGATTAATATTTCCTATAGGAGGTTGGAGAGATGGCTCAATAGTTAAGAGCATCTTCTAATCCCCAGGTGGCAGCTCACAATCATTTGTTACTCCAGTGCCTGGGCATCCAATGAGCTCTTCTTGCCTTTGTGTGCACCAGGCATGTATGCAGTATAATATATACATGCAGGCAGAAATTCATGCACATATACTAAAATTAAAATAAAGTAACCTCAGGCATTTCAAGAATTAGAGAAATAGTTTCATTGACTTATCGCTAGATGTTTTAAGAAATAAGGGTCATTAAATCTGTGGAAGGAAGGGCTAGACTAAGCTTATTGATTCTAAAAGAATATTTTATTTTGTTCTTTACACAATTAGACTTTAATTTTAATCAGCAGCATTGACAGAATTTGTTATTAGCCAATGGAGAGGAGAGAAATGGCAACATGGGTGAAGGCACTGACCAGGAAAATGGAATGTTTTCTTAACTTAAAAAGCTTCATGTTTTTCTTGATCTTTGAAAATTAATTTTTGGTTAGCACACAAACTGTTTTCATTGTTGTGGATAGTTTTTCATTCATGCCTCCCCGAGTTGAGTTTCCCCATTATGTCAGTTAAGAGTATATAAATAACATAGATGCATTTTTATAGAGAGTAAAAATCACAATGGCTAAGAGTTTGGGAGCTACTCTCCTCCTACTGAATTGTGTAGTGTAGCCTTAATAAGAGAGGAGGTGCCTAGTCTTACTGCAACTTGGCATGCCATGTTTGCTTGATATCCATGGGAGGCCTGCCCTTTTCTGAAGAGAAATGGAGGATGGAATGGCTGAGAGTTTGGGGGAGGTGAGATGGGGAGAGAGACCTGGAGGAAAGGAGGGAGGGGAAACTGCAATTGGGATATAAATTAATAGATTGAGACAAAAAGAGTTTGGGGGGCTAGGTCAATGGCTCACTTATATAGCCCTTGCTATATAAGCATAATGACCTGAGCTTGGCTCTTCAGCATTCACAGAGAAATCTGGGCACAGTGATGTATGTTTGTAATTCCAGTGCTGAAGGGGCAAAGACAAGAGAACCCATGGGGCTTTTAGCTAGCTAGCCTTGGGAAATCAGTGACCTCTAGGTTCAATCAGAGACCCTGTTTCAAAAAGTGACATAGAAAGCAATTGAAGGAGACACCCAATGTTGACTTTTGGTCTCCACGTGCACTTGTACACTTGCATATATGTGTATACATACCACAACACACATGCACACACACAGTTTAGAGACAGGATCCCATTTCTCTACATACTGTGCCCCATTTTGATGTATAAAATGAAAAAAATAGCAGTCCTCACCTGCTTATAGCATTGTCTGGTACATAGTGAGCATTCAGGACATCATCATCGTAGTCATTGTCCACCACCTCCTCTTCCTCATCATCATTATCATCATTTCATTATTGAAAAGGTAGAATCTGGGACTCAAACTTGGAAGCCTGCTGAATTTTGAAGGATGAAGATAAATTATCCAAAGCAAAAAGATACAGAAGAAAAGGTTGTCTAGGGGTAGAAGAAACAGTGGGAACAATAAATATAGACATGCCAGTATACTCAGATATATGATTCAAGATAGTGTTTTAAATTAGAGATGTCTTCAGCCATGTTTTATTGTGTTACAGAACCTAAAGAGAGGATTGTGCTGAAGGTACAGGTGATAGAAAGTGACTTGTCAAGCTTCTGAGAATTTGAAGGGGGGCTGCATGTGTGTATGGGTCTCCATATGACTTGGCATATGCAAACCTATACATTCAACTTCTTTCTCTTTTCTGCTAGCATCTTCGTTTTAAAGTCAGTTACATTTCAAAAGCTCTGAAGCTTTTTCCATGAACACGATAGTCATGCAATAAATATGTATCCAATCTAAAATACAAGATCCCTTAGTTCCCAGTTCTTAGTCATATGTACTTCATGATGACTTTCTTACAATCTTATAGCAGAAGCTTTCTGACTCGGTTAGTTCCTGTCGGTGGGGGTATCACTTCTTTATCTTTCCCAAGAGTTGCCTGATCTTTCAGCTTTCCTTTGCAGGAGGATAAGTTCCAATTGAAATGGATGGCATGATCATTAGGATAGCTAAGTAGAGCATTTAGGCGTCACTGCCTACATGATGAATCCACAATAAAGCATAGCAGGACACTCTGCATGTCTGGTTTCTAACATAAATTGAGTAATTAAATTGTTCTTAAGTATCAGACTAAAATCAAAGGAGAACTGATGTCTGCTAACCTCCTTTAATGAAGATTTTATATTTCAGTACTACTTTTTATAAAGCATTATCAACTATCAGCAAAATATATCCTATATACCAAAATTTAGCATATATTTCAATGTGATTATTAAATGTTATTTCTTAGTTTAGAAAAAAAATTACAAATTTACTTCTTGACTGTATTGTCCCCTTGGTCAGTTATTTCTTACTGTAGTAATACTGAAAAGTAGCTACAATATCTCGGTTTTATGGTATTCAAATAGTTTTGTTCACTATCAAGTCTACAAATTATCCAAACATTTTTTATCTTGGCATAGTTGATTTGACAGGCTTTTAAATCTTGGCTGGAGTTTTCTTGTGTGTCTAGAGATCTGGCAGCTATTAGCCGATCTAGGACATCCTTACCTAGGTTGATGTGCTCTACTCCACGTAATTGGCCTTTCAGTAGGACAGCCTGGGCTGAGTGGAAATGGCTAAGTTCCAAAACAGAAAGTGTGCAATCATAGAAGGCCTCTTGAGACCTGGACTTGGAGCTGATTGGTAGCCCTTGGACCACATTGTCCAGGGTAGTATACGTTATGAGCCTAGCTCATATTGAAAGCAAGGGAAAATAGCTAAAACTCACATTCCACAAAGCATAGATAAGAAGTTAGGATAGAATATTGAGGCAAGCTACTTTGCAACTAGCGTACCACAGCCTCTCCCATCTTTGTCTGCCTGGGTTGTCTAGGTTTCTGTCTAGGGGCTGTTTCATGGACAACTTGGCAAGAAATGACTGTGGGTCTCAGCCCTACTCAATTTCCTTTCTAAATGGCCAATGCAGGAAGTCTGTTACTATACAGAAATATGAGAGGGGGGCAGGCCTTTGGTTATTTCTGCTTATGGTTTGCCATTTACATTTTATCTGCTTTGTTCATAAGGGGGTGGGGGAGCGGAAATCACATAAGAAACATTGTACATAAAGAGAAAAACAAATCAATTAAAGCTAAATAAAATCCTCTGAAGTATTTAACAAATGAAAAATTGAATGCTGCAGTTTAATTTTATGTAGATCATGAATAGCCGCATCTGTTTGAACCAAATACAGTGCATTGTTCATGCTTGTAGGAGTCTGATAAGTCAAAGTGGACAAGAGAATTAGTGCTTCAAATCAAGAATATCAAGAGCCGGGCAGTGGTGGCGCACACCTTTAATCCCAGCACTTGGGAGGCAGAGGCAGGCGGATTTCTGAGTTCGAGGCCAGTCTGGTCTACAGAGTGAGTTCCAGGACTACACAGAGAAACCCTGTCTCGAAAAAACCAAAATAATAATAATAATAATATCAAAATATCAAAATATCTCGAGTTCATGTGCTTCTTGGTCTCCTCCCCATTGATTATGGATTCACTGCTTTGACAAAGCTCAGTTCCAGGAAAGGATGCTAGTTACTGGCCTCAGAAACAGTTATTCCTCATAGTTTTACATGCTGTCTGTTGGCATTCAGAACAGCACAGTCTCTTACATGAGATAGGAATTCAGTAGGGCATTGTTAAGCATTAGAACGTTGATTCTTCATCTTATCCCTCTTTGCCTTTCCTTTTCAGCATTAGTAACTCGAATTTTTGACAACACCAGGGGGGAAAGCCAAATCAAGGATAGAGATGAATTTTTGGGGTTGATAGAAGTGCCTGACTCCTATGATGGTCCTCGGCTGCAGTTTCCTCTGACGTTTACTGACATTCATATACTTCTTCAGGCCTTCAAGCAACAGCAGGTAACCTCAAGCAGAAGCTGCTCTCATTCTCGCTCATAGCTAGCAAGTGAATGAATGAAAAGACTGTAGCATGTACTTCCACAGGAATTGTGTCACATTGTGTGACAGGGCTCACTTTGTTCAACCTCCTAAATAGATGTCTCCTCGGGTGCACAGTAACTTCCTTTTGATTTGTAAGCCTCCAGCATCTCCCGTTTCATTTTCTGAGAATAGTTCACAAACTGTAATTCCACCATTTAAAAAGATATGTTTCAGTGGTTTTAATGTGGTCACAAGATTGTACAATTATTAGCACTAATTGTAGAACATTTTCATCATGCTCATATAGTAGTGTTCCTTTATTTACCCTAAGCAGCTACTGTTCTATTTTCAGTCTCTGATGACTTGCCTACTCTAGATATTTCATATAAAGGAAGCTATATTATATTGACTTGTATTTTGCTTCTTTCACTAAACATACTGTTTCTAATATTTATCTATGTTGGAACATGTTATTGGTACATCATTTCTTTTTATAACTACATAATATTTCATTGTATACCACACATTTGTTTACTGATTTATTAGCACATAGATATGTGAAACTTTGATACCTTTTGGCTGCTATAGATAATACTGCTATGTAAACTTACATACAATTTTTTAATGGGCATGTCCTCATTTACTTGGGTATGCAGGTGCCTAGGAGAGAAATTCTGGAGTCATATAGTTACCTTTCTGTCTGATTTTTTGAGTAACTGCCAAGGTTCTAGCTATGCATAAGGGTTCTACTTATGCCACTTTTTGATACTTATTATTTTATTATGCTTATTACTCTCCTAATGTATGTGATATATTGTCTATTTTTACCTTTGACTGACATTTCTATAATTAATAATGTTTAGTGTCTTTTCATCTTTTAGCCATTGTATACCTTCTTTGGAGAAATACATATGCAGAGCCTTTATTGGCTTTAAATCAATTGTCATCTTATTATTGAGTTGTAAATGTTCTTTCTAGATGTAAGTGCCTTAACACATATGTGACTTGAAACTATTTTCCCTTGCTTTAGTTTGTCTTTTCACTTTGTACTTTTTGTTTTTGAGATTATAATTTAATTACAACTTTCCCCTTCCCTTTTCTCCTTCCAAACTCTCCTCACTCTCCTTTAAGTTCTTCACCTCTTTTTCATTAATTGTTGTTATATGTATTTATCTATATCTATTTATATCTATATCTACATCTGTATCTATATATTCCTAAATGTAACCTACTCAGTCTCAACAATGTTACTTGATTGTATGTGCAAAATGCTAACTTTCTTAATAATATACTTTGATACACAAAAGTTTTAGATTTGGCTGAAGGTCAATTTAATCTCTCTCTGGTTTTTGTTACATGTGCTTTTGTAATCCATTGTAATTCATGACCACGAGGATCTCCCTGTGCTTTTTTTTCATTAAGAATTTTAATTTTGGCTTTTACTATGAACTATTTAGAGTTGACATGTAGCAAGAGTGGATACAATTATTTTGTTCCAGGTTTTAGAAATAAAAAAAGTGTTAAGTGTTTGTCTTTGAGTTTCATGTTAGCTGTGAGGTTTTCCTTTCTTATGCTAAGGAAGTTTATTTTTATTCTGAGGGTTTTTTTGAGTAGTTTTAACATAAAATATGTTGGATTTGGTGAGCTGCTTTTCCTATATCAACTATAGTGAGTGAGTGTGCGTGTGTGTGTGTGTGTGTGTGTGTGTTATAATACATGGATTAATTTTCCATCTCCATTCACCCTTATATTATTGAAATAAATTACATTTGGCCTTGGGGTGTGTTTTTCTTAAAATGCTGTTGTATTTCATGTGCTGACATTTTGTTGAAAACTTTAAAAATCTATATTAATAGATATATTGGTTTGTAATTTCTTTTCATATCTTTTATTTTGGCTTTGCTGTAAGGCTAATGCAGTTTCATGGAGTGTGTTAGAAAGTATTTCTTTTTCTTTTTAATTTTTAATATTTTTATTACATATTTTCCTCAATTACATTTCCAATGCTATCCCAAAAGTCCCCCATAGCGACCCCCACTTCCCTACCTTTTGGCCCTGGCATTCCCCTATATTGGGGCATATAAAGTTTGCAAGTCCAATGGGCCTCTCTTTCCATTGATGGCCGACTAGGTCATCTTTCGATACATATGCAGCTAGAGACAAGAGCTCCGGGGTTCTGGTTACTACATCATGTTGTTCCAACAATAGGGTTGCAGATCCCTTTAGCTCCTTGGGTACTTTCTCTAGCTTCTCCATTGGGAGCCCTGTGATACATCCAATAGCTGACTGTGAACATCCACTCCTGTGTTTGCTAGGCCCCGGCATCGTCTCACAAGAGACAGCTATATTTGGGTCCTTTCAGCAAAATCTTGCTAGTGTATGAAATGGTGTCAGCGTTTAGAAGCTGCTTATGGGATGGATCCCTGGATACGGCAGTCTCTAAATGGTCCATCCTTTCATCACAGCTACGAACTTTGTCTCTGTAACTCCTTCCCTGGGTGTTTTGTTCCCAATTCTAAGAAGGTGCACAGTGTCCACACTTTGGTCTTCATTCTTCTTGAGTTTCATGCGTTTATCAAATTGTATCTTATATCTTGGGTATCCTAAGTTTTGGGCTAATATCCACTTATCAATGAATACATATTGTGTGAGTTCTTTTGTGATTGTGTTACTTCACTCAAGATGATGCCCTCCAGGTCCATCCATTTGGCTAGGAATTTCATAAATTCATTCTTTTTAATAGCTGAGTAGTACTCCATTGTGTAAATGTACCATAATTTCTGTATCCATTCCTCTGTTGAGGGACATCTGGGTTCTTTCCAGCTTCTGGCTATTATAAATAGGGCTGCTATGAACATAGTGGAACATGTGTCCTTTTTACCGGTTGGGACATCTTCTGGATATATGCCCAGGAGAGGTATTGCTGGATCCTCCGGTAGTACTATGTCCAATTTTCTGAGGAACCGCCAGACTGATTTCCAGAGTGGTTGTACAAGCTTGCAATCCCACCAACAATGGAGGAGTGTTCCTCTTTCTCCACATCCTCGCCAGCATCTGCTGTCACCTGAATTTTTGATCTTAGCCATTCTGACTGGTGTGAGGTGGAATCTCAGGGTTGTTTTGATTTGCATTTCCCTGATGATTAAGGATGTTGAACATTTTTTCAGGTGTTTCTCTGCCATTCGGTATTACTCAGGTGAGAATTCTTTGTTCAGTTCTGAGCCCCATTTTTTAATGGGGTTATTTGACTTTCTGGAGTCCACCTTCTTGAGTTCTTTATATATATTGGATATTAGTCCCTTATCTGATTTAGGATAGGTGAAGATCCTTTCCCAATCTGTTGGTGTTTTTTTTGTCTTATTGATGGTGTCTTTAGCCTTGCAGAAGCTTTGTAGTTTCATGAGGTCCCACTTGTCAATTCTCGATCTTACAGCACAAGCCATTACTGTTCTATTCAGGAATTTTTCCCCTGTGCCCATATCTTCAAGGCTTTTCCCCACTTTCTCCTCTATAAGTTTCAGTGTCTCTGGTTTTATGTGAAGTTCCTTGATCCACTTAGACTTGACCTTAGTACAAGGAGATAGGAATGGATCAATTCGCATTCTTCTACATGTTAACAACCAGTTGTGCCAGCACCATTTGTTGAAAATGCTGTCTTTCTTCCACTGGATGTTTTTAGCTCCCTTGTCGAAGATCAAGTGACCGTAGTGTGTGGGTTCATTTCTGGGTCTTCAATTCTATTCCATTGGTCTATTTGTCTGTCACTATACCAGTACCATGCAGTTTTTATCACAATTGCTCTGTAGTAAAGCTTTAGGTCCAGCATGGTGATTCCACCAGAGGTTCTTTTATCCTTGAGAAGAGTTTTTGCTATCCTAGGTTTTTTGTTATTCCAGATGAATTTGCAGATTGCACTTTCTAATTCGTTGAAAAATTCATTTGGAATTTTGATGGGGATTGCATTGAATCTGTAGATTGCTTTTGGCAAGATAGCCAGTTTTACAATGTTGATCCTGCCAATCCATGAGCATGGGAGATCTTTCCATCTTCTGAGATCTTCTATAATTTCTTTCTTCAGAGACTTGAAGTTTTTATTATACAGATCTTTCACGTCCTTAGTTAGAGTCACGCCAAGATATTTTATATTATTTGTGACTATTGAGAAGGGTGTTGTTTCCCTAATTTCTTTCTCAGCCTGTTTATTCTTTGTGTAGAGAAAGGCCATTGATTTGTTTGAGTTAATTTTATATCCAGCTACTTCACCGAAGCTGTTTATCAGGCTTAGGAGTTCTCTGGTGGAATTTTTAGGGTCACTTATATATACTATCATATCATCTGCAAAGAGTGATATTTTGACTTCATCTTTTCCAATTTGTATCCCTTTGATCTCCTTTTGTTGTCGAATTGCTCTGTCTAGGACTTCAAGTACAATGTTGAATAGGTATGGAGAAAGTGGACAGCCTTGTCTAGTCCCTGATTTTAGAGGGATTGCTTCAAGCTTCTCACCATTTACTTTGATGTTGGCTACTGGTTTGCTGTAGATTGCTTTTATCATGTTCAGGTATGGGCCTTGAATTCCTGATCTTTCCAAGACTTTTATCATGAATGGGTGTTGGATCTTGTCAAATGCTTTTTCCGCATCTAACGAGATGACCATGTGGTTTTTGTCTTTGAGTTTGTTTATATACTGGATTACGTTGATGGATTTCCGTATATTGAACCATCCCTGCATCCCTGGGATGAAACCTACTTGGTCAGGATGGATGATTGTTTTGATGTGTTCTTGGATTCGGTTAGCAAGAACTTTATTGAGGATTTTTGCATCAATATTCATAAGGGATATTGGTCTGAAGTTTTCTATCTTTGTTGGGTCTTTTTGTGGTTTAGGTATCAGAGTAATTGTGGCTTCATAGAATGAGTTGGGTAGAGTACCTTCTGTTTCTATTTTGTGGAATAGTTTGTGAAGAACTGGGATTAGATCTTCTTTGAAGGTCTGATAGAACTCTGCACTAAACCCATCTGGTCCTGGGCTTTTTTTAGTTGGGAGACTATTAATGACTGCTTCTATTTCTTTGGGGGATATAGGGCTGTTTAGATCATTAACCTGATCTTGATTCAACTTTGGTACCTGGTATCTGTCTAGGAACTTCTCCATTTCATCCAGGTTCTCCAGTTTTGTTGAGTATAGCCTTTGGTAGAAGGATCTGATGGTGTTTTGGATGTCTTCAGGATCTGTTGTTATGTCTCCTTTTTCATTTCTGATTTTGTTAATTAGGATGCTTTCCCTGTGCCCTCTAGTGAGTCTGGCTAAGGGTTTATCTATCTTGTTGATTTTCTGAAAGAACCAGCTCCTTGATTGGTTGATTCTTTGAATAGTTTTTCTTGTTTCCACTTGGTTGATTTTGCCCCTGAGTTTGATTATTTCCTGCCGTCTATTCCTCTTGGGTGAATTTGCTTCCTTTTGTTCTAGTGCTTTTAGGTATGTTGTCAAGCTGCTAATGTGTGCTCTCTCTAGTTTCGCTTTGGAGGCACTCAGAGCTATGAGTTTTCCTCTTAGAGATGCTTTCATTGCGTCCCATAAATTTGGGTATGTTGTGGCTTCATTTTCATTGAACTCTAAAAAGTCCTTAATTTCTTTCTTTATTCCTTCCTTGACCAAGGTATCATTGAGAAGAGTGTTGTTCAGTTTCCACGTGAATGTTGGCTTTCTATTATTTATTTTGTTATAGAAGATCAGCCTTAGTCCATGGTGATCTGATAGGATGCATGGGACAATTTCAATATTTTTGTATCTGTTGAGGCCTGTTTTGTGACCAATTATGTGGTCAATTTTGGAGAAGGTACCATGAGGTGCTGAGAAGAAGGTATATCCTTTTGTTTTTGGATAGAATGTTCTGTAGATATCTGCCAGATCCATTTGATTCATAATTTCTCTTAGTTTCTCTGTGTCCCTGTTTAGTTTCTGTTTCCATGATCTGTCCATTGGTGAAAGTGGTGTGTTGAAGTCTCCCACTATTATTGTATGAGGTGCAATGTGTGCTTTGAGATTTACTAAAGTTTCTTTAATGAATGTGGCTGTCTTTGTATTTGGAGCATAGATATTCAGGATTGATAGTTCCTCTTGGAGGATTTTACCTTTGATGAGTATGAAGTGTCCCTCCCTGTCTTTTTTAATGACTTTGGGTTGGAAGTCAATCTTATCAGATATTAGAATGGCTACTCCAGCTTGTTTCTTCATACCATTTGCTTGGAAAATTGTTTTCCAGCCTTTCATTCTGAGGTAGTGTCTATCTTTTTCTCTGAGATGAGTTTCCTGTAAGCAGCAAAATGTTGGGTCTTGTTTGTGTAGCCAGTTTGTTAGTCTATGTCTTTTTATCGGGGAGTTGAGTCCATTGATATTAAGAGATATTAAGGAAAAGTAATTGTTGTTTCCTGTTATTTTTGTTGTTAAAGTTGGCATTCTGTTCTTGTGGCTGTCTTCTTTTAGGTTTGTTGAGGGATTACCTTCTTGTAGTTTCTAGGGCGTGGTTCCTGTCCTTGTATTGTTTTTTTTCTGTTATTATCCTTTGAAGGGCTGGATTCGTGGAGAGATAATGTGTGAATTTGGTTTTGTTGTGGAATACTTTGGTTTCTCCATCTATGTTAATTGAGAGTTTGGCTGGGTATAGTAGCCTGAGCTGGAATTTGTGTTCTTTTAGTGTCTGTATAACATCCGTCCAGGATCTTCTGGCTTTCATAGTCTCTGGTGAAAAATCTGGTGTAATTCTGATAGGCTTGCCTTTATATGTTACTTGGCCTTTTTCTCTTACTGCTTTTAGTATTCTATCTTTATTTAGAGCATTTGTTGTTCTGATTATTATGTGTCGGGAGGTATTTCTTTTCTGGTCCAGTCTATTTGGAGTTCTGTAGGCTTCTTGTATGTTCATGGGCATCTCTTTCTTTAGATTTGGGAAGTTTTCTTCTATAATTTTGTTGAAGATGTTTGCTGGTCCTTTGAGTTGAAAATCTTCATTCTCATCCACTTCTATTATCCGTAGGTTTGGTCTTCTCATTGTGTCCTGTATTTCTTGGATGTTTTGAGTTAGGATCTTTTTGCATTTTACATTTTCCTTGATTGTTGTGCCGATGTTCTCTATGGAATCTTCTGCACCTGAGATTCTCTCTTCCATCTCTTGTATTCTGTTGCTGATGCTGGTATCTATGGTTCCAGATTTCTTTCCTAGGGTTTCTATCTCCAGTGTTGCCTCATTTTGGGTTTTCTTTATTGTGTCTACTTCCCTTTTTAGGTCTAGTATGATTTTGTTCATTTCCATCATCTGTTTGGATGTGTTTTCCTGTTTTTCATTAAGGACTTCTACCTGTTTGATTAGGTTATCCTGTTTTTCTTTAAGGATTTGTAACTCTTTAGCAGTGTTCTCCTGCAATTCTTTAAGGGATTTTTGTGCTTCCTCTTTATTGTCTTCTACCTGTTTACCAGTGTTCCTTTGTATTTCTTTAAGTGTGTTATTAAAGTTTTTCTTGAAGTCCTCTACCATCATTAGGAGATATGCTTTTAGATCCGTGTCTAGCTTTTCCGGTGTGTTGGGGTGCCCTGGACTGGGCGAAGTGGGAGTGCTGGGTTCCGATGATGGTGAGTGGTCTTGGTTTCTGTTAGTAAGATTATTACGTTTACCTTTCGCCATCTGGTAATCTCTGGGGTTAGTTGTTGTCGTTGTCACTGTTTAAAGATTGGAGCAGAAGCTGTGTTCCACTCACCAGCAGTCTCAAAATCCTGTGGCGGGGGTCGTGGGTAGCTGGCAGTACCCCGGTGCTTGTCCAGCTGGAAGAGGCCTGTGGTCCTACTCGGGCCGGTTTTCTGCTTCCCTAACTAATGCAGTCTCAGGTCCTGCGCGCAATTGGATTGGAGCAGAAGCTGTGTTCCACTCTCCAGAAGTCTTAAGATCCTGTGGCGGGTGTTGTGGATAGCTGGCGATTGTCAGCCGACCCTGCGCCCTAGCTACCCCGGTGCTTTTCTGACCGGAAGAGGCTTGTGGCCCTATGTAGGCCGGATTTCTCCCTCCCCAACCAAAGCAGTCTCAGGTCCCGCGTGATTGGACTGGAGCAGAAGCTGTGTTCCACTCACCAGCAGTCTTAAAATCCTGTGGCGGGGGTCGTGGGTAACTGGCGGGTGTCAGCCGACCCTGCGCTCTAGCTACCCCGGTGCTGATCCGTCCGGATGAGGCCTGTGGCCCTCTAGAAAGTATTTCTAATATGTTTCTGAAGAATTTGAAGAAGATTGCTAATAATTCTTTTAATGCTCAGTGTATTTCATCAGTGAAGTCACTTGGCTGTGTTCCCCATTCCTCTTCCAAGGTTTATTTGTTTTTGTTTTATGTGTATGAGCGTTTGCCCTCATATCTGTGTATTTTCTATGTACATATCTGGGCGGTATGTCATGGAAGTCATAAAAGGGTATGGGATCCCCTTGGAATTATAGGTAGTTATGAGACCATCTCAAAAGTAGGTGCTGGGAACCTCCTTAGGTCCTCTGCAAAAGCAGTAAATTCTTTTAACTGCTAAAACATTTCTTCAGCCCAAGATCTTGAATTTTCTTTATTAGAAAGGTTTTGATTACTGATCCAATATCTGTATTTGTTCTAGGACCATTCAGATTTCTACTTTTTCTTGAATAATCTTGGTAATTTATGTGTGTGGTGATTTGAATAATAATAGCCTCCATGGGTCCATAGGTGGCACTATTATCAGTGTGGTCTTGATGGAATAGGTGTGTCTTTGTTGGAGGAGGTGTGTCAATAGGGGTGGGCCTTGGGATCTCAGATGCAGAAGCCATGCCTAGTGTGGTAGTCACTTCCTGCTGCTTGTGGATCCAGATATGGAACTCTCAGCTACCTCTCTAGTACCATGTCTGCCTGCATGCTGCCATGCTTCCCACCATGATGATAATGGACTGAGCCTCTGAAACTGTAAACCAACCCCAATTAAATGTTTTTCTTTATAAGAGTTACTGTGGTCATGATATCTCCTCAGAGCAATAGAACCCCAAGCTAAGACAAGGTAGTTTTAGAAATGTCTTCATTTCATCAAACTTATCTATTGTATTGGTATACAGTTGTTCATGGTATTTTTATACCATTTTGAAATGTCTTGAATGTTGATAGTAGTTTCTAACTTATATTCTGATTTTATTTCTCTCTCTATATGCTCTCATTCTCTCTTTCTCACTTTCTCTCTCTCTTTCTCCCTCCCTCCCTCCCTCCCTCCCTCCCTCCCTCCCTCCCTCCCTCCCTCCCTTCCTTCTTCTCCCTCCCTCTCCTTTTCTTGCCACAGTTAATATATCTAAAAGGTTTTTTGTTTTTAATTTGCTGATTGTTTTAAAGAACTAATTTTTGTTTTGATTATCTGTCTTGGTTTATTAAATCTCATTTATTTCTACCATAGTCCTTATTTAATCCCAACTGCTACCTTTGAGTTCTTTTGTTCATTTTTGAGTGCACTAAAGTGTCCTTTCCTTTTTTTTCCTATCATGTATATATGTATTACACCTTAGGAGATCAGAAAAGGGCATAAGGGCATTGGATTCATAGAAACTGGAGTTGTGAATGACTGTGAGCCATCATCTAGGTACTGGGAACCAAACCTGTGTCCTCTGTAAGAGCAACTTATGTTCTTGACTGATGAGCCATCTCTCCAGCCCACATTAAAGCATTCTTATGTTAATGACTTAAGAGCTCTTTTAAAAATGCAGCAATATATTCCTTGTTGAGCATGCTTTTGCTATAGCCCATAAGTTTTCGTATATTATGCTTTCATGCCTCATTTTTTTTATATTTGTCTTTTTTTCTCCATTGTTAATGGGTTGTATAATTTTTCACATTTTTATAAATTTGCTATGTTCGCCACTGATTTCTATTTTCTTTCCATTCTGACCAGAGAAGTTACTCTGCTTGGTTTCAATCTTTTTAAATATTCTGAGGCTTATTTTGTGGCCTACCATCTAGTCTATACTGGAGAATGTTCCATGTGTACTTAAGGAAAATATATAATATTCTTTTGCTGGGTGAAGTGTTTTATAGATGTCTGATAAGTCAGGTTTTGTAACACCTGCTCCTAGAACTTGTTTTCAGTTAAAGTTTTAACAGAAGTATCTTTAAATAACAGAAGAAAAAAGCAAGCAAGAAAGACAGGGGAAAGGAAAATTAAGTAAAATAAATTTTGTTTGAGTTTTCAATCTTCCTCTGGAGAGACTGGGTCTTGGCATTCCCCACACCACCCTTTTCTCTGACATCATCCCAAATCCTCACTCTCAGATCAGGGCACTAAAAGACCTGCCCCAGAAATATGAGTGAACTAGAAGTTGTAAATTGGCTTTGCAGGAACAGAAGCTGAGCTTTGAATCATCTAATTTTTGAAAATGATTTGAGATCATACTAGGCAGCTAGTTCTTCTGGCCACCTGCCAACTGCAAATTTAAATTCTCTCTGAGAAAATAAGCCTAAAAATATTTGTATAGTTTTTCATGTAAGATGTCTAGAACTCAGTGTAAACATAGCCAGGCCTATGAACGTATGAGCTGCATGAAGTACAACAATGGCAACAGACGTGTAGCGTATTTAGATAATTCCATCATTAGATTCAGAGTTAGAAGGAATACGGTCAGTGTGGTCAAGTACATAAAATAGGCAGCAACGATTCAAGGAATAAGTATAGAGATGTTTGACAATTTTGGTGGTTGTAGTGGTTTGAGAATGACCCCCATAGGCTCATATATAGGGATACTTGGTCTCTTAGTGATGAAGTTGTTTGGGGGAGACTGGGGGTGTGTGTCTTGATTGGAGGATTGTATTACTGAGTATGGGCTTTGAGAGTTAAAAAGACATTCTCTCTGCCTAGTTCTTCTATATTGAAGAAATGTGAATAATCAGCTACTGCCTCTCAGTACCATATCTGCTGCTATGTTCCCTGCCATGACAGTCTCATACCCTAGCCCTCTAGAACCAGAATCCCCAGATTAAATGCTCGCTCTCGCTTCCTCTTTCTCTCTTTCTCTCTCTTTCTTTCTCTCTCTCTCTCTCTCTCTCTCTCTCTCTCTCTCTCTCTCTCTCTCTCTCTCTCTTTCTTTCTTTCTTTCTTTCTGGAATTATTTATTTTTCTCTCTAGAATTATTTATTTTTTATGTATATGTGTACACTGTAGCTGTCTTCAGACACACCAGAAGAGGGCATCAGATCTCATTACAGATGCTTGTGAGCCACCATGTGGTTGCTAGGAGTTGAACTCAGGACCTCTGGAAGATCAGTCAGTGTTTTTAACCACTGAGCCATCCTCCAGTCCCATAAATGCTTTTTCTTGGTTGTTGTTTTGTCATAGAAATAGGAAAGTAACTAAGATATCATTTTGATATATTAAAATGTTATACAGCCCTCACCATGATTTAGTTCTAGAACTTTTTAGAAAATTATTTTTCAGTATTAGGGATTGAACCCACAAGCCTTGTATAAACCTGGGAAGGGCTCTTACTTCCAAAATGTTTCTGTCATACTCATTAGCAGACACTCTTTTTCCTCTAATCCCCAGCTCCTGACACTCACTAATTTACTTTCAGTTTCTACAGATTATCTAATCTGAATATTTCATATTAATGAAACATATGCAGCCTTTGGTGTTTAGCTTCTTTCACTTGAAATAATGATTTCAGAGTTCATCCATGTTGTTGTATACACTAGTGCTTTATTCCTATTTTTAGATAAGTGTGTAGCTACTTTGCATATGTAATATCACGTTTTATTTTACAGATTAAACATTTATACCTATATTTGAATATTAATGCATGCTTATATTAATTTTATTTGTTTTTCAAGATAGAAATCGTCTGTGTAGCGTTGACTATACTGGAACTTGCTCTGTAGACCAGGCTGGTCTCAGACTCACAGAGGTCTACTTGTCTTTGCCTCCTGAGTGCTAGGATTAGAGTATGCCCACCACGCCTGGCTGGTTATATTAATTTTGCATGCTCCTAAACATAGGATGTTAAGGAAAAGATACTCAAAACATTATCAACATTAGTTGTCTCTAAGGACAGAGCTTAGGAATCAAAGATCTTGGAAAAGGAGAAAATCAGTTTTCATTATTCTACCCCTTTTTAATGATAACATATTTTATTTCAGACAAAAGAATAGGTTATATGTCTATTTAAAAACTATTTGAGCCATACATGGTGGCACACACCTTTAATCCCAACACTTGAGAGGCAGAGGCAATCAGATCTCTATGAGTTTGAGGCTTGCTTGGTCTATATAGTTAGTTCCAGGCCAGTCAAAGCAATATACTGAAATCCTATCTCAACAAACAATTTAAAAACTGAAGTAAGCCAGGAATGGTAACATTGGTCTGCATTCCAGACCTTGGAATGAAGGCAAAGAGAGAGGGATTACCAAATTCAAGGTTAGCTTGGTCTACATATCTAATTCTAGGACAGCCAGTCTCTCTTTGTCTCCTTTCTGTCTCTAGCTCTCTCTCTCTCTCTCTCTCTCTCTCTCTCTCTCTCTCTCTCTCTCATACACACACCTCTCTCTTACCCCCCCCCTCAGACACACACACACACACACACATGCACACACACATACACACACAGAGAAGAAAATATCCTTATAAAATAAAGTTTCTTCCTTGAACATCTTTATAATAATGTGAATATTTTATTTAAGTGTTTCTTTAATCTGATATATTTATAAATGTAAAAACTAACATTTGTATGAACTGTTTTGAATATTTTAATATTCTGGTTGTAAACATAATAATTATAATCATGCTGATATATAGCTTTATAAGTAAGTACTAATATTAAGAAACTTAGCCAATCTTAAGTTTACTCATGTAAACTATATTAATATTAAAATTGTTTGTGTTTACAAGTTATTTTTAGTGAATATTTGTTAACATTAAAAAACAAAATGAAAATACCTCTTTAGATGCAGTTACTCTGATGAGTGGCCAGAAAAGCTACAATGACAAATTAAACTAGCGTTAGAAATCTGTAGATTAAAGGTACAGACTGAAACAAGCCATTAAACTGCAGCATTTTTGCCCACTCTTTAAAAATATTTATCCAGGGACCATTGAGATGGATCAATGGGTAAAGGCACCTACCAGCAAGCTGAGGAACTGAGTTTCATCCCTAGGGTCCATGTGGTGGAAGGAGAGACTTGCTAAACTGTCCTCTCTCTTTCACACATATGCTGCGACACATGTATGCCCCCAGTAAAGTACATAATCAAGATGTAAAAATATAAATGAAAGGTTAATCCAAGGACTTGGGAGACCAAGGTAGCGGGATTGTCATGATGTTTGAACCAATCTGTGCTACCTAATGAGATCCAGACCCTATGTTAAAAACCCAAATACATAAGTAGGAAAATCAAAAGTAATCCAATATGGCTGAAGGAAAGTTCTCATTCAAGGTTTTTTTTTGTGTGTGTCTACTGCATGACTTTATTTTTTAAAATATTTTTTAATTAGGTATTTTCTTCATTTACATTTCCAATGCTATCCCAAAAGTCCCCCATACCCTCCCCCCGACTCCCCTACCCACCCACTCCCACTTCTTGGCCCTGGCGTTCCCCTGTACTGGGGCATATAAAGTTTGCATGTCCAATTGGCCTCTCTTTCCAGTGATGGCCGACTAGGCCATTTTTGATACATATACAGCTAGAGACAAGAGCTCTAGGGTACTGGTTAGTTCATATTGTTGTTCCACCTATAGGGTTGCAGATCCCTTTAGCTCCTTGGGTACTTTCTCTAGCTCCTCCATTGGGGGCCCTGTGATCCATCCAATAGCTGACTGTGAGCATCCACTTCTGTGTTTGCTAGGCCCCGGCATAGTCTCACAAGAGACAGCTATATCTGGGTCCTTTCAGCAAAATCTTGCTAGTGTATGCAATGGTGTCGGTGTTTGGAGGCTGATTATGGGATGGATCCCTGGATATGGCAGTCTCTAGACGGTCCACCCATTCATCTCAGCTCCAAACTTTGTCTCTGTAACTCCTTCCCTGGGTGTTGAAAGCTGTGGATTGAGTGCCTTTAGAATGCTTATGTGAGGGAAAGATTTGGTACTTCACTAAGTCCTAGATGGACAGGAAATGAGGGTCTAAGAGTAATATATGAATTATATATTTAGAATTTTCTAGTATTTATATTAAAAAAGAAAAAACAGATAAAATCAGTTTTAACAATGTATTTAATTCAGTATATCTCAGTATATGAAACATTTCAATATACAATCATATTACAACTATTGAGACATTTTTGCTTTTTTTATACCGAGTCTTTGGAATCCGGAGTGAATCTTGTTCTTCCAGCACATCTCAATTCTAACTAGTCTCCATTTCAAGTAATCCATCATCTCCCATTACAAATGAGCACCATCTTGGACATCCCAACTCTAAGTCAACCTGACTCTTAAAGCTATGTTGATATCAGTTACGTTTGTGTGACAATCACATACTTGTCATCTTTTCTTACTGGAGTATATGTTTGGAAATATTCTTAATTTCAAAATGGGGGGGAAAGACACTTTGGATGTTTGTAAAGCTTAAGAGAGAAAGCAGTGAATCTGTAGGAAATAATGGCCTCGTCTGTGGTGTAATGAGCAGAGTGGTGAGGTGGTCATAAAGAGCAGGGATCCAAGTGTTTTCAGTTTGGAATATTTTCACAATGTGGGTGCTGAGCATTCTGTACAGCAAATTCTGGAGCCACCCTTAGGAGGCTCAGGAACAAGTAGCAGTGCATCTCAACAAAAAGCTGTAACTTATCCACTTTCCTTCCTTGCTTTGTTTCCACCCCCCTTTCAAATGATTCTTACTGTTATGCTTTTGTCTGGACATTTTCTTTGGGCAGTTGACCTCCCCTACCCCCATTTTACCATTCCTCCTCTTGGGATCTAAGGACCATGAATAATCAGAAGTGCCAAAGAAGAACACGAGAACCATTCATTCCTTCCATGGCAAATATCTCCTGAGGGCTTTCTTCGTACTAGACACTATGTTAGAACAATCTATTTGAGAATAATTTAAGGATTATCCTGAAGTACAGCAACCTAAAATGTGCTCATATGCCTCATTTTTATAGTTTTCGACATAGTCATAGCTTTCTCCCTAGTTCATTATCTCCATTTCCTCTGCTTCCTCTCACAGATACTTCATGCTCACTACGTCTTAGAGGTGCTATTTGAAGCTAGGAAAGTCCTGAAGCAAATGCCGAATATCTCTCATGTAAAAACCTTTCCCGCCAAAGAGATAACAATCTGTGGTAAGTTTCAGAAGAGAGTTGTCACATTAATATTTAGGAGCCTCTTGGTCCTGCATCATTTGCCTAACATGAAAACTATGTAAATTGGATTGTGTTGAGGGGAAAATGTTAATATAGAATTATCTATCATGATAATACTGTTCCCCATCTTGTCTTTGTTTTGCATACCAGCTGGCAGGAATTAATTATGTGAGAAATTAAAGAACTCTTGTTGCTTTCTCTAAAGGCAGCTAGCATTTTAATATGGAGAGCCACTGATGGGTAGAATAAGTGTTCTTTGCCCTCTGAGTGGCTCTCATTATATTTGTTTCATGGTGGTTTTGTTCCAGGTGGGCCTCTGTGTGCATGCCACTTCTACTGGAAAGAGAAACACCCAAGGCGGGTGGAGATTCAATTCTATTCTGCCCTTGGCTGCTGCTTTAGATTTTCCAACTGGTCCTTGCAGCTTTTTAAAGGAGTGGGAATGTCCCCCAAATCTGTTTCTTGTTCTTCTAAATAATAAGATTTGAGATTTTGTTATCTTATAGGCCAGCCTGGCAGGATATTGCTTCTAGAAACAGTACACATTGAAATTCATCACAGTTGGTGCTCAGCATGCTTACACTGTCTGGGAGTGGGGTGCATGGAAGGAACAGCAATTCCCTAACTTCTAATTAAGCCTTTAGGTTACAAAACAGTGGTTGTTATTTTCCAAATCAGTTTTTAGCCCACGTTCTCTTCCTCTGGCAGGTAGAAGTGGATTTGACAATCTAATTAAACCCTTTCCATTCCCAGCATCTCAGAGTGGTGACAAGGACTTGATCTAGCAGTACATATCTCATGACATTGGGCTGACTCAAGTTTTTTGAAGAGTCTCTAATGGTTTAATTTCAACTGAATCGGGCCACCAGATCACTCTAGACAATAATATACCTTAGCATAGAGACCTTTTATTAAAAGCTACAACAGGCTTTGCTTTTGATGGAAATAAAGAATGCTGGGTCATAAGGTTCAGGAAACCATGCCAACCTGTGAAGCCTCTAAAGCCAGGGGCTAGGATTTCTACCCACATGTACATTAACAGTCGAAACAGATGTTAGGATCTGCATTTTCATTAGCCCTCCAGTTGCTATTGCAGTTCTATCTGCATTGAGGTTACAGATGTGTGTCACTGCATCCTAGAAGAAGAAATGAATTAGAGGACATGGGAGTCCTTGAATTCTACAATATGAGAACTAAAAAGTCCTTACAGAGATGTTCTTGTCCTTCTACTAACAGTTAAGGTTTTAATTTTTTCCCCCATGTTAAGGATCAAACCTGGGGGTTTGCTCCTGCTACTCAAGCACTCTATCACTGAACTATATTCAAAATCCCTATGTCCTGCTATTATGGAGAAATAGAGGTCCAGAGAGAAATACATAATTTTGCCAATGCATTTCTAGATGGTACCCTGCACCCCACCTTACTCAGCTAGTCAGTGATAGGGTTGCATTAAAAATAAGGTCTTCTATATTTCAGATTAGGCAGGGTGCCATCTTTGTACTTGTCTGTCCAGACTAGGTAGATTAGACAAATTCATTCATTTAAGGGACCCTACATTTAAGACATTTATTTCCAGATATTTTTTTTCTCCACATAGCACTTTCGGTAAAGAGAAAAGGCAATATGCCAAATCAACTTCATATTTTAGCACGCCAGCTATTCTAATCCTTCATATTCAAATTTCTGTCCACGTGGTGGTGGAAGTAGTGGTGGTTGTGATGGTAGTGGTGGTGTGCGCGTGCATACATGCATGTAGAGACAAGGTTGGTGATGGATGTCTTTCTCCATTGCTGTCCACTCTACTTTTTGAGACAGGGTCTCTTACTGAGCTCACTGATTGGCAAGGCTGTGTGCCAGTGAGCCTGTCTCTGTTGCCTTCAGCATTTAAGGTACAGATGGGGACCACTGTACCTTGTTTTTTGCATGGCTGATGGAGATCTGAGCACAACTCTTGAATAGCAAGCAATCAATTACTGAATCATCTTCAGGGCCAGTATACTTTTATTCTTAATAGGCAAATCACTCTGAAGAAAATTAAGAAAGCAAAATGATTGCAAGATATATTAAATATGTATTTAACTTTTGGAGTGAGACTGTATATAAAGGTATTGACATTTAAGTATCCATTAACATCAATATGCTCTTTATCTTATTTTTAGTATTCTGGCAATTTTATAAAAAGTGCTAGTAATTTAGGGTTTTTAACCTTGTTATTTCTAAAGTAATTTATCTTGTTTATGCAATTTTAAATAGACTAAGAAAAAGTGTTCTTAAATTTTATGGTAATTAAATTGAATATAAAATCAAAAGATATTTTACCTAAAAATATTTATCCAAATAGAAATTTTGAATATTCATATAGTCACTTACTTTTTTCATTAGTGAGTCTTATATTCAATAGCTTCCATTAGTTGGCTTTTGTTTTTTTTTTCCTCTCATAACTGTCTCATCAAAAAGAATCTCAACTATCTAGTTATAATTTTTAAACCTTTAAAATTAGAAGTAAAATAAAGCAATACCCAGCAAATGAATGGCTATGGATTCAGTGATTAAATGCATGCATTGCACTCACTGATAAGTGGATATTAGCCCAGAAGTTCACAATCCTTCTTAGAAGGGGGAACAAAATACCCATGGAAGGAGTTACAGAGACAAAGTTCGGAGCAGAGCCTGAAGGAAGAACCATCCAGAGACTGCCCCACTTGGGGATCCATCCCATAAACAACCACCAAACCCAGACACTATGGCAGATGCCAACAAGTGCTTGCTGACAGGACCCTGATATAGCTGTCTCCTAAGAGGCTCTGCCAATACCTGGCAAATACAGAAGTGGATGCTCACAGCCATCTATTGGACTGAGCACAGGGTCCCCAATGAAGGAGCTAGAGAAAGTACCCAAGGAGCTGAAGGGGTTTGCAGCCCCATAGAATGAGCATCAATATGAACTAACCAGTACCCCCAGAGCTCCCAGGGACTTAACCAACAACCAAAGAGTACACATGGAGAGACGTAAGCCTCCAACTGCATATGCAGCAGAGGATGGCCTTGTGGGTCATCAATGAGAGGAGAGGCCCTTGATCCTGTGAAGGTCCTATGTCCCAGTGTAGGGGGCTGCCAGGGTCAGGAAGCAGGAGTGGGTGGGTTGGGGAGCAGGGAGTGGGGGGAGGGGATAGGGGATTTTCAGAGGGGAAACTAGGAAAGGGGATAATATTTGAAATGTAAATAAAGAAAATATCTAATAAAAATGTGAGCAAAAAAAAAAAGAAAGAAAGAAAAGAAAAGAAAAGAAAGGAAAAGAAAAGAAAAAAAAGGAGAGAAAAGAAAAACCCCACCTCTTACTTAAACCTATACTTTATATCAGTACCCAAGATAGACTTGGGTGTCACTGGACCCTTTATTTGTTCTTTCTAATATGGCCATATTAAATTAATTCCTTTTCTTGTCATTAAAAAATAAATGCATGCATTGAGTACCTAGTTGCCTAGATACTATGGTAGGTCCTTGGAGAGTCAATGCTTCCTGTGATAGCTATTTCTGCTGCTCTCCTGGGCATTAACATGTAGGCATTACAGAGGAAATCATCTTGAGATGAGAGGATGCTGGGTTTGAATTCTAGCTCAGATTTTGGTGGCAGGGTACTTGCATACGTTTTGTAATTACTCTGAGTCTCATTTGGAATATAAGGATGACAACAGTGCTACTCCCTGAGTGGTGGTGAGGATCAAACAAGAAAGTAAGCATACAATTCAGACTAAATGAAAGCCTACATCAAACAGTTCCAGTTGCTGTACCCACCCCATGTGTACCATGGGAGGGAAGGAAAGTGTCCGTGGAAGCAGAATGCATATCATCATCACCCTAAAGTGGAAATCCCAATGCCATGAGAATACTTAGGGTATTTGAGATTTAAAATGCTATAACAAAATAAGCATTGCATCTTGGCTCCTCCTGAATACTGATATTTCATTTGTGTTCCAGGTGATTTGCATGGGAAACTGGATGATCTTATGCTTATTTTCTATAAGGTAAATGCTTGTTTGCCTGTGCTTTTGCTGTGTGAGGGCAGTCCTAGGGCAGATAACAATATTAGTTTTGTTGTATGCATGTCTACACACACAAATATAAATGAAATATAAATGAAATATGACAATTTTTTTTAATCTTAGAAGCTCAAAGATTTGTAGAAACACATCTTTTAGTTTTCCACGCATCTCACAAGATTTGTTTTTCAAAAATGTAATTAGATTCTTTGTTCAACACTGAGGCTATCTGTATATCAGTTAGAATGTGTGCATGCCTGTCTTTATTGTGTCATAAAGGTTGAGATGGCACAGGATGAGGAGGAATGTAGTCTGTTTTATTTTGCTTGGAGATTAACATGTTCTATAATGAGTTTCCCCTTTTATCACACACTAATTGGGTGTGAAGGGAGAAATGTCCACCTTTAGTAAATGAGCAACTCTGAGCTCAGTTATTCTGCTGGTTCTCCATCTTTTGCACAAAGCTGCAGCACGGCCGACACAGACACTTTGGCTGGACTCATTGTTGTCTCTGAGCCAACAGTTGCTACCTGAATGCTTGCTTCTAGAATGATGATATCTAGAAACCAGATCCTGGGGCCCTAGCACTGTCTCTTAGCACTGGTCTTCTACATGTCTCTTTTTGATTAATGATGTTTGCTATCATCCTCAAGGCTAGCAAAATTAACCACAATTTGTTTTTTCAGCTTCCATATTATCTTGTAATTCCACTCCATACATTGTCTTATGGATAAAGTGATGTAATTATCCAAGAGCATTTTGTTTTATTTCTCGAGATAGGGTTTCTCTGAGTAGCCCTAGCTGTTCTGGAACTCACTCTGCAGACCTGGCTGGCCTCGAACTTAGAAATCCACCTACCTCAGCCTCCCAAGTGCTGGGATTAAAGGCATGCACCACCACTGCCTGGCATATTTGTAATTTAATATTTATTTTTATTTTAAAAAATTTCATCTAATATATTCTGATGTTATTCTTCCCCTCCCCAATGTCTTCAAGATCCTCTCCATGTCTCTCTACCAACTCATCTTCAAGCTTATGGTCTCTCTCTCTCTCTCTCTCTCTCTCTCTCTCTCTCTCTCTCTCTCTCTCTCTCTCTCTCTTTCTCTGTCTCTCATTCAGTAGCATTTTAAGGATCTGCATTATGACAGAAATGCAAGGTTGCAAGGTTTTATTTCATTTATCCATAATGGCAACTTGGAAGAAAATGGGATAGGCCAAGATAGAAGTAAGCCAATGGACCTGGCACTTTGGAGAGGATTTGGATGACACTTCAGGCAGCTTAAGCAAGGTCCAGAGCTAGGGGATGTGTTCAGAGGAAGTGGGAAGCTCCCCAGGCAGTTGGTTGGTATAGGAATTCCAGACAAGCCTTACTGGTAGGAAGCTGAGGGAGTTAGTAAAGAGAACTCCTGGAGTCATGGGAGTCAAGCTAGGGAAGGAAGGAAGAGAAGCCAGTATGGGAAGAATGGGAGGACTGAAGGATTAGAATGTGCACTAGGGTCAGGGAGTAGCTGGAAGGGTCTTAGGAAGCAGAAGGGGTAGAAAGATGCAGGTGAAATTGTCCCAGGTGAGATGAGAGTCTGAGGTGGCATCCAGAAGGCAAGATACAAGGATGAGTAAAAGAATATCAGCAACAGGGAGGGCAAGTACCAGGAAATTATGTGTGTTGAATGAGTTGACTCTTGGACCTAGAGCTAAGGAGCTGAGGAAGACATTTAGTCAGAGGTACTGGGTCTGAAAGGAGTCACACAAAGCGTCAGACCTTCCACTACCCTGCCCCTGAAGTGTTTTTCCTTGCAGGAATAGATTCTTTTCTTCCACAGTAGTGATGCTGGAGTCAGGGGTCACCAGCATCCTTAAGGGAGGTTTACATTTGTGGAGAGAATTCTTTCTGGATGAGGTTAAGTAAAGGGAGTTTATTTATCATGACATGGGGATGCCTTTGGCCAAGTTGGAAAGGTGGGAAAGAAGAAGGGTGGAATGCTTAAATGAGTCTCAAGTTGTCCACGTGAGAAATATTTGTCTGGCTTACCACACTATTAAATGTTCAAAATTCCAGTCCTGCAATTGCTTGACAGGTAGCATCTGAGGATGGGATATGGACAGCAGTAACCAAACTATCTGGCAAGTCTTTTCCTAGAGACCGGAAAACACTTGAAAAGGAAAATGGTTGAACAATTTAGATGGGGATAGTGGTCGCTCCATTCCAAGAGATTTGGAAAAGAAACCCTTCTAAGGGGGAGATACTAAGGCATGACCAGAGATTGAGTCCTGGAGTAGAGAGACCAGGACAGAGTATTCTGACACAGTTCTTTAATTGCACTGGCAAAGTGACATGGAACATATAAAACTGGAAGGTGCTAATGTAAAGACTGAACAGGAGGAGGTGGGTGGTAGGAAGCGTCATAAAATGAACTAAAGGGGAAAATACAGCATTCAAATAGAAGCTAGAAACATCTCAAGAGTTCTCCAGTGACATTTTTCAGGGCCATGCAGTAAAAGAGAAGGAAGCTACTCAGGCATGGACTGGGGTGGAAGGGGGTAAGGGGGATCTTTGAGAGTGGTGTGTAAGAGCAATGGGTTAGAATTTTACCCAACTCAGGATGAGACTGTAACATGCAGCTTGGGCATACAACAAGCCATACACATCACTTGCCTGACTTAACAGGGGGAAAAGGGAAGGACCACTGAGGACGGCATGATTTCACCTTGAGAAACTGAAAAAGGAGATCTATGTACATCATGAGGGCTATATTAATACAAACGTATTTATTGGCTGCTGAGTGAGTTAGGAACCTTCAGGGACAAACTCCTGTATTAATGAATTTCCAAAGTGTCCTTTCCTTTCTGAAGCTAAAACCTTTGTGGAAAGCAAGCTTCTCAGATGCATTCCTTATTGCTATGTTTAGAATACAAGCTGAACATGCCCCAAAATGTGTCTACTGTTTTCGCCTCTTAAGCTGGACATGCTCAGATATGTACTTCTTGATGGACTATTCCAGGAACATGTCCCCTGTAAAGAGTTTTCCTATATATAACTCATTTGCTACTCTTTTTTTTTTTTTGCTATAACATATTTTTTAATTTTAATTTTATTTATTTACATTTCAAATGTTATCCCCTTTCCCGGTTTACCCTCTGCAACCCCCCTATCCCATTCCCCCTTACCCTGCTTCTATAAGGGTGCTCCCCCACCCACCCACCCACCCCCGCCTCACTGCCCGTGCATTTCTCTACACTGGGGCATCAAGTCTTCATAGGACCAAGGGCCTCCCCTCCCACTGATGACAGATAAGGCCCCTTCAGCTCCTTCAGTCCTTCCTCTAACTCCTCCATTGGGGTCCCTGTGCTCAGTCTGATGGTTGGCTGCAAGCATCTGCATCTGTATTGGTCAGGCACTGGCAGAGCCTCTCAGGAGACAGCTAGATCAGGTTCCTGTCAGCAAGCACTTCTTGGCATCAGCAATAGTGTCTGGGTTTGGTATCTGCATGTGGGATGGATTCCCAGATGGGGTAGTCTCTGGATGGCCTTTCCTTCAGTCTCTACTCTACTCTTTGTCCCTGTGTTTCCTTTAGACAGGAGCAATTCTGGGTTAAAACTTTGGAGATGGGTAGGTAGTCCCATCCCTCAACTGGGGGTCCATGCCTAACCTCTGGATATGGTCTTGATAGGTCCTCCCTCCACTTTGTGGGGTATTCAGTTAATGTCATTCCCATGGGGTCCTGGCATCTGGGACTTTCTGGTTGCTATCCTCAGTTCCCCATCCCCCATTGCTACAGACCTCTGTTCAATTTCCTGATCCTCTGCACATCTCCTCCATCTCCCTCCATACCTTGTTAGTTGTACCTCTAACCTCAGCCCTAGGAAGGATAATAAAGGAGGAATATCCTGGGTATTAGGGAAGCCTGGAGTTGAGGGCAGAGCCTGGATTATATAGCAAGAGTGTGTGCATTTGTGTGTGTGTGTGTGTGTGTGTGTGTGTGTGAGAGAGAGAGAGAGAGAGAGAGAGAGAGAGAGAGGTGGTTTCAGCTCTTTTCTTGTGCCATTGCTGAAAATACTAATGATATTCATGACCTGCCCTCACTGCCTTATCATAGTTATTTTTGTTTGCCTTTTAAAAGTAAAGGTTATTGTGTATGTTGCATATATATAACACAATGTTACAGGATTCATACAAAGGCTGAGAAAGCAACCACAGAGATTCAAATCAACATACTCATCATCTCACAAACTATAAGTATGCATGCATATATATATACATATATATATACATACATGTATATATGTGTGTGTGTGTATTATGTAGAGGCACTCGCTACTAAAATTGACTCATTTAGCATGAATGCCACACACAGTAACTGAGCACAGTAGGTTCATAGCTTGGTAAGCATAAAACAGAAATGCGTGACAAGAAACACAAGTGAGGAGAGTCTTATTCTCTGTGGTAGGTAAGGGGACACAGGACTTGTTTTGTTCCCAAGCAGCATCTTCTTCCCATGAAAGTCGCATATGAAATACTCCACAAAGGGGAGGGAGAACCTGTCAAGACCATATCCAGAGGCTAATATTCTGACCAATGTAAGATGAAATCGCACAGTTGTTTTGATTTCCGTTTCTCTTATGACTAAGGATGTTGAGCATTTCTTTAAGTGCTTCTCACACATTTGACATTTTTCTGTTGAGAATTCTCTGTTTAGTTCTGCACACCATTTTAATTGGGTTATTTGGTTTGTTGGTGCCTAATTTTTTGAGTTCTTTATGCATTTTGGATATCAGCCCTCTGTCGGGTATAGGGATGATGAAGATCTTTTCCCAATTTGTAGGCTGTCCTTTAATCCCATGGACAGTGTCCTTTGCCTTACAGAAGCTTTTCAGTTTCATGGGGTCCCATTTATTAATTGTTGACCTTAGTGCTTGAGCATTTGGTATTATGTTCAGGATGTTGTTTCTTCTACCAATACCTTCAAGGCTATTCCTCACTTTTTCTTCTGTTAGATTTAGTATATCTGGTTTTATGTTGAACTCTTTAATTCACTTGGACTTGAGTTCTGTGCAGGCTGATAAATAGGAATCTATTTGTATTCTTCTACACACAGACATCCAATTAGACCAGCAAGATTTGTTGAAGATGCTTTCGTATTTTCCATTGTATAGTTTTGGCTTCTTCATAAGCAGTCAATGTCTATAGGTGTATAGATTTACTTCTGGGTCTTCTATTTGATTCAATATTGATCAGCCTGTCCGTTTTTATGCTAGTACCATGTAGGGTTTCTTTTTTTAATTACTATTGCTCTATAGTACAGCTTGAAATCAGGGATGGTGATACCTCATGAAGATCGTTTATTGTACAGGATTGTTTTAGCTATCCTAGATTTTTGTGTGTTTTTTTTTTCATATGAAGTTGAGTATTATTCTTTTAAAATCTGTAAAGAATTGTGTTGGATTTTTTTTATGGGGATTGCATTGAATCAATAGATTGCTTTTGGTAAGATGGCTATTTTTACTATGTTAATCCTACCAATCCATGAGCATGGAGATCTTTCCATCTTCTGAAATCTTCAATTTCTTTCTTCAAAGATCTGAAGTTCTTATCAGACAGATATTTTATATTATTTGTAGGTATGTGAAGGCTGTTATTTTTTTTCTCAGCTTGTTTATTATTTGTATATAGGAGCACTACTTTTTTTTTCTTTGAGTTAATTTCGTTTCAAGCCACTTTGCTGAAGATGCTTGCCAGCTATAGGAGTTCTCTGGCAGAGTTTTGGGGTCACATATACTCTCATATCATCTGCAAATATAAAATAATTTGACTTCTTCCTTTTCAATGGGTATTCCTTTGATATCCTTTAGTTGTCTTATTGCTGTACATGAAACTGTATTGAATAGACATAGAGTGGACAGCCTTATCTTGTCCCTGACATTTTTGTGGAATTCATTTAAGTTTCTTCCCATTTAATTTGATGTTGGCTATCAGCCTGCTGTATATCTACTTTATTGTGTTTAGTTATGTGTCTCATATCCCTGACTTCTCGAAGAACTTATCTTGAATGGGTATTAGATTTTGTCAAAGGCTTTTTCAGCATCTAATGAAATGATCAAATGGTTTTTTCTTCTAGTTTGTTTATATGGTAGATAACATTAATGGATTTTCTTATGTTGAACTATCCCTGCATCCCTGGGATGAAATCTACTTGATTATGGTGGATGATGCTTTTTATGTGTTCTTGGATTCAGTTTGTGAGTATTTTATTGAACACTTTGCATCAATGCTCTTAAGGGAAATTGGTCTGAAATTCTCTTTCTTCGTTTAGTCTTTGTGTGGTTTAGTTATCAGAATGACGGTGGCCTTGTAAAATGAATTTCGTAGAATTTTATTTTGTAGAATAACTTGAGAAGTATTGGTATTAGTTCCTCTTTGAAAATGTAATAGAGTTCTCCACTAAACCATCTGGGGCTGGGCTTTTATGGTTGGGAGACTTTTAATGACTATCTCTGTTTCCTTAGATGTTATAGGCCTATTTAGATTGTTTACCTGATCTTGATTTATTTAGTTTAAATTTTCTTTTTTTATTTACTTTTTTTAAAATTAGGTATTTATTTCAGTTACATTTCCAATGCTATCCCAAAAGTCCCCTACCCACTCCCACTTCTTGGCCCTGGTGTTCCCCTGTACTGAGGCAGATAAAGTTTGCACGACCAATGGGCCTCTCTTTCCAGTGATGGCCGACTAGGCCATCTTTTGATACATATGCAGCTAGAAACATGAGCTCCAGGGGGTACTGGGTAGTTCATATTGTTGTTCCACCTATAGGGTTGCAGATCCCTTTAGTTCCTTGAGTACTTTTTCTATCTCCTCCATTGGGAGCCCTGTGATACATCCAATAGATGACTGTGGACATCCACTTCTGTGTTTACTAGGACCCAGAATAGTCTCACAAGAGACAGCTATATCTGGGTCCTTTCAGCAAAATGTTGCTAGTGTATGCAATGGTGTCAGCATTTGGAGGCTGATTATGGGATGGGTTCCCGGATATGGCAGTCTCTAGATGGTCCATCCTTTCGTCTCAGCTCCAAACTGTGTCTCTGTAACTCCTTCCATGGGTGTTTTGTTCCCAATTCTAAGAAGGGGCAAAATGTCCACACTTTGGTCTTTGTTCTTCTTGAGTTTCTTGTGTTTAGCAAATTGTATCTTATATCTTGGGTATTCTAAGTTTCTGGGCTAATATCCACTTATCAGTGAGTACATATCATTTGAGTTGTTTTGTGATTGGGTTACCTCACTCAGGATGATACCCTCCAGGTCCATCCATTTGCCTAGGAATTTCATAAATTCATTCTTTTTAATAGCTGAGTAGTACTCCATTGTGTAAATGTACCACATTTTCTGTATCCATTCCTCTGTTGAGGGACATCTGGGTTCTTTCCAGCTTCTGGCTATTATAAATAAGGCTGCTATGAACATAGTGGAGCATGTGTCCTTCTTACTGGTTGGAACATCTTCTGGATATATGCCCAGGAGAGGTATTGCGGGATCCTCCAGTACTACTATGTTCAATTTTCTAAGGAACCGCCAGACTGATTTCCAGAGTGGTTGTACAAGCTTGCAATCCCACCAACAATGGAAGAGTGTCCCTCTTTCTCCACATCCTCGCCAGCATCTGCTGTCACCTGAATTTTTGATCTTAGCCATTCTGACTGGTGTGAGGTGGAATCTCAGGGGTTTGTGGAGTTCATGCTTGTGAAGTAAGAACTAATTATTCTTTGGATTTCTTTGGTGTCTGTTTTATGTCCCCCATTTTCATTTCTGATTTTTAAAATTAGAATATTCTCTCCCTGTGCCTTTTAGTCTGGCTAAGGATATATGTCTTATCTTGTTGATTTTCTCAAAGAACCAGTTCTTGGTTTTGTTGATTCTTTGTATCATTCTCTTTGTTTCTAATTGGTTGATTTCAGCCCTGAATTAGATTATTTCCTGCCTTGTACTGCTCTTGAGTGTGCTTGCTTCTATTTGGTCTAGAACTTTCAGGTGTGTTGTTAAGTTGCTAATATGAGATCTCTCAAATTTCTTTATGAAGGCACAACTTAGTGCTATGAGCTTTCCTCTTAGCACTGCTTTCATTGTATCCCATAAGTTTGGGTATGTTGTGCCTTCATTTTCATTGAACTCTAGAAAGTCTTAAATTGAAGTAATATTTTGCTCTCAATCAGTGCAGCACCAGCTCACCGAATCCCAGCCCAGTGCAGTGATTCACTTCAGCTCATGGACAAGAGCTATGAGTTGTGTCATGTTGGTGTGAACCCTGATCTTCAAAGCTTGCTTAGAGCTAGCTTAGTAGTCATACTTTAAATTGTGCTTATTTAATTATTATGGTTTAAAGGAAACAAAATTTGTATTTTGGGGAGTGGTTTGGCCAGCTGTATCCTGTTGGAATTAAAAAAAAAAAGAAAGCTAGATATGGCCAATACTTATGTCTTTTTTCCATTGACTAACTTATTTCTTCACTTTACATCCTAATCTAAGCTCCCCATCCTCCTTTCCTCCCAGTCCTACCTTCATGAATCCCCCCATTATCTCCTCCCCTTCTCCCAGGAGGTCCTCCTTGAGTCCCACCACACCCTGGGACATCTAGTCCCAGCATGACTAAGCATCCCACTGAGGCCCAACCAGGCTTTCCAGGTAGGGAAAGGGGATACAATGGCAGACAACAGAGTCAGAGATAGTCTCTGTTCCAATTGTTAGGGAACCTACATGAAGACCAAGATGTACATCTGCTACAAATGTGGGAGGGGATGGCTAGGTCCAGCCCCTGCATGCTCTTTGGTTGGTGGATCAGTTTCTGTGAATCCCCATAGTCCAAGGTTGGTTGATGCTTTGTAAGTCTTCTTATGGTGTCCTGGACCCTTCTGGGTTGTTCAATTCTATCCCCAATATTTATGTCTTAACTATGGCTAATTTTTTCTTCTCTATCAACCCTAAAACACAACCAGAAGCTTTGCCTTCACAAACTATTCTTATTCACCTCTCAGTTGACATTTTGGTATATCCTTTCTTCCCCATCAGTTCCTTTTTATAATAAGAGCAGGGCTATATGCTCAAGCTTGGCCCAGGTCAACCAAATCTGAGAGGCAGTAGCTTCACTGGTATGCCTAACTATTTTGCTTTTCTTTTCCAAGTGGTAGGTTTAACTCAAAACTTGTGCAGAAAATTGAACTTAGGGCCTCCTACGTGTTAGGCAGGCACTCTATCACTGAGCTATATTCTCAATCCTTTGTTTCATTTCTTTTTTTTTTTTTCAGATTTTTCTTAATTAGGTATTTTCCTCAATTACATTTCCAATGCTATCCAAAAAGTCCCCAATACACTCCCCCAACCAGTCCCCCCCACCCCCACCCCTTGGCCCTGGCATTCCCCTGTACTGGGGCATATAAAGTTGGCAAGTCCAGTGGGCCTCTCTTTCCAGTGATGGCCGACTAGGCCATCTTTTGATACAAATGCAGCTAGAGTCAAGAGCTCTGGGGTACTGGTTTGTTCATAATAATGATCCACCTATGGGGTTGCAGTTCCCTTTAGCTCCTTGGGTACTTTCTCTAGCTCCTCCATTGGGGGCCCTGTGATCCATCCAATAGCTGACTGTGAGCATCCACTTCTGTGTTTGCTAGGCCCCGGCATTGTCTCACAAGAGACAGCTATATCTGGGTCCTTTCAGCAAAATCTTGCTAGTGTATGCAATGGTGTCAGCGTATGGAAGCTGATTATGGGATGGATCCCTGGATATGGCAGTCTTTAGATGGTCCATCCTTTCTTCACAGCTCCAAACTTTATCTCTGTAACTCTTTCCATGGGTGTTTTGTTCCCAATTCCAAGAAGGGGCACAGTGTCCACACTTTGGTCTTCGTTCTTCTTGAGTTTCATGCGTTTAACAAATTGTATCTTATATCTTGGGTATCCTAAGTTTTTGGGCTAATATCCACTTATCAGTGAGTACATATTGTGTGAGTTCCTTTGTGAATATGTTACCTCACTCAGAATGATGCCCTCCAGATCCATCCATTTGCCTAGGAATTTCATAAATTCATTCCTTTTAATAACTGAGTAGTACTCCATTGTGTAAATGTACCACATTTTCTGTATCCATTCCTCTGTTGAGGGCTTTGTTTCATTTCTTAATAAGAACTTTGAGACAGATTCTTAAGAAGTTGTTCAGGTGAGCAGTAGACTCATTCCAGAGCTCAAGCATCCACTGAACTTGTGATCCTCAGCCTCATCCCTTTGAGGAGAGGGATTATAGGGTCAAGACCTTTAGCATTGTAACTTATCATATGCAAAATGAATCTTTCTACTAGTTTGTTCACTTAATAAGCTTTTAATTTGGTCTCTGTGTACTGGAGACATAAACATCATATAAAAAACTAGAGCAACCTACAAAGATAAACTATGGAGATCATTTATTTCATGTATATTTAATGTCAGCTATGAATGAGATAATACACTAAAACTTGGCAATATGGTATGACTAAGAGGAAATTATTGTCCTGACAGATACAGTTTACTGGGATGTTTGATTTTAAAAGACAAGATCCCCTGGAATCAGCTCCTAGATCAGGGATGGAAGTGGGCAACACAATGAAGAAAATTAAGATTGGAATTGGAAGTTTTAAGGGAACTTATTGGTGGGATACTAACTTCATTGAAGACTTCCTGGATGGGGTGGCTGGGCTTTGTGTCTGACACAAGATCTTGCTCTGAAACCAAGTTTGACTTATAACTTGCAGGAATTCTCCCTCAGCTTCCCAATGATGGCATTCCTGATGTGTGGCATCATGCCTGATTTATTATTATTTTATCATGAAACAGCCTCACTATATAGCCAAGGCTAACCTTTAACTCCAGATCTTCATCCTTTCACATTCTTGGTACTTCTGAGATTTCAAACATGACTACCATGCCCGGGTTAAGGGATGGTAGTTTTTACAAACCTTTTAAGGATGTTTAATCATTTAATAAAGGCCTGAATCATGAAGGAACATCTTGAAGGACAAGGGAGAGTCGGTTACAAACTTTCCTGTGGTGTACTGCAATAAATTTGGGGTTTCAGAGCAATGATTGCTTTTGAGGAATTGTTGTTAGTCTTTCGTTTGATTAGCATTTGGCCATCCCTAATTGTTGTCATTTATTACATTAACTCTGAGATATTTTCAGCTCACTCAACCCCATCTGGCTTGGGAATTTTTTTCCCCTCTAGGTACCATACTCTTAACCACAACAGACCTTTGCTAAAAGGGCACCTCTACTTTATATGTCTTCAAATGTAATTTTATCATCAAGTGAAGCAATTTACATATCATTAGTTAGGTCATGTTTTTAGATTTTATTTTCTGAAAAGGTTAATTCTAATCAGCCACTTTTGCTTAATTGGAGTGACCAATTTGAAATACTTCATTTAGAGCCTCAGCCTTGCTGGCACTACAAGACATTTTTCTTCATTGAATGGAAAGCTTGAAATTGTAGATCAAGTATTAGTGAATGAGTTTGTTAAATTGGTGCTGAGAGTGGTGCTCCTGCAGCTGAAAAGGAGCTGGACATGGACACAAAGCTGCTAATTAACTTTTAACCCTGTGGGTATCATACGGATGCTGTCTACTAAGATCTGTGTTGTCTTATTTTCCTTTTCTCCTTTGCCCCACCTGAGCCCATGCCCATAACTTTCTCACCGTGAAGGTAATCAAATCCTGTATTCCCCATCACTGGGATACTTCATGCTGCCACTGGAATCTTCAGATCTTTGTGTCTGAGATCTTCAAAACAGAGGTTGTAAAAATGAAAGTTGTGACATTATGGAATTGAACTCCAGAAGTTATTGTTATTCTGGAGTTCAATTCCTTAGGAAAATATTCCTTAGGAAAATATTCAGATATGTTGAAATAAACTTCAGATTTCTATTATAAAATGCTTCAATAGGAACTATGTCAGAATATAGGAGAATATCTCATTTTTGTGTGTTTATTCAATTCACTTTTTTTAAATAAAAAAATGTATTTACTTATAAACATTCAGAATGTCAACAAAACAGCCATGTTTTTTTTGCAATTACAGAGTGGTATTCAGTTAACAGAACAATAATTATCTTCATATAAGCTGCATCAGAGACAACTGAAGATGAAAATAAAATAAAACCCCAAAATAAAACCAAAAGAATAAAACCCCCAAAACCAAACTACTGTTCCCATATATAACTAATTTACGCTGTGTACCAACAAGAACCTGCTTTAAATTTCCATGCCAATTTACAACCCCAGACTGTACCAGGCAAGGTTAGTGGCTATTGAAAATATCGCCAGGACAGCGCTATCTAAAGACACATTCGATAGTGTGTTAACTATACCAAAAAAAAAAAAAAGACATTGTACAGTTTAAGAACAAATCTTACACAGCCTTACATTTCCATTTATTTTTCTTTAAAAGGAGTGAGTTATGTACAGGGGGGTTAAATGCTTTATAGACAAGAAAAAAACTGCACTAGAACCAACTTATTCCTCATCATCATGTTCTTCTTGAAGTGCTTTTCAGAATTGTGGTTACCCTGGGTCTTCTATAATTTTTGGCTTAATATCCATGTCATAAACAATGTGTTACTTATTAACTGCAGTGTAAATCTGAGTGTGCTGGAGCTGAGTGAAGAATTTTTGCTCCTTTGAAAGGAACTGAGAGAAATCTCAGTAGCAGGAGCCTAAAGAGCCCAGAGATTCATGTCACAGGAGACCGAGCTGCCTAATTATTTGAAGACTAAAATGTGTTCTAACTTAGATTATGCAAAGTAATTTGACTAATCCTAAACCAGCAAGACTGATATATATCCAAATAAATCTTGCCTGGCTTTGAAGTCATTGCCTCGAAAGGCTTAACACTAAGAGGAGGTCAGTATACATTTAAGATTTCTTTTTTTTTTTTTAATTGTGGGGGTGGAGTGAGGAAGTGGTTGCATGTCTGCATATGTATGTGTGTGGTGCATGCATACATGCATGCATGTGTATGCACTCCTGCTGGCATATATGGAGGCTAGAGGTTGACATTAGTGCCTGTCTTTATGACTTTCCACATGGTATTTTGAGACAAGGTCTTAAAAAGTATCTGATGCTTACTATTTCCCTGTCTCTGTCTACTATTGTCTTACTTGTCTCTGTCTCCTAGTGTGGTGGTGGCATACTGTTAGCACCACACCAATCTTTAATGGGTGTTTAAGGATTTGAACTCAGGTCCTCACGCTTGCCTAACAACTCCCTTACTCATGGAGCCTTCTCCTTAGCCCTCATGGGAAACATGAATCTTTAGTTTTTTTCATTGATTCACTGTTTATCAGGACTCCAGCTGTTAATTTCTAAGAATCTTAATTCGTGGAGCAAGAATTTTTCTAGTCATATTTTATTATTTATTTCCAAATATTATTGGATTGTGATATAAGAAAAATGTCCTATGAGATATTTTTCAGTTTGAATGTATTAAAGATTTCTTGTGGGCCAAGTGTAAAGTTAATTTTCACAAAGTTTGCATGGGCATCTGAAAATTAATTATATTGTATTTGTAAAAACTTCCTTATATTTATAAAAATTTATATTAAAGTATAGATATATAAAATATATTTATATAGAGAGAAACACTTATACACATGAAATAATTCTTTAAATCTTTTTAAAGTCTGAAAAGAGCTGGCTCACTCTTATGGATCTAGGTAGAGCATTTCCTTCCCTTCCTAAACTTGTGCGCCTCTCCTCACAGCTGGCTGAGCATCCTCATGATAATAGCAGTTAGTTTCCCCCAAAGTGAGTAATCTAAGAGAGAGCACTAGGAAGCTACTGTATCTTCTATGACTTAATTCTTTAAAGTTTCACGTAGTCACTTTTACTTTTATTTCTGTTTACTAGAAGCAGGTTGTTAAGTCTATCTCACTCAAGGGGGAGAAAATTAGACTTTACTTTTTAAAAAGGAGTGTCAAGAATTTGTGGAGGTTATTTTAAGCAATAATTCAACATGTATATTCACCACTTTTATAGGGTTTTTTTTTTTTGTCTTTTTTGTTTGTTTGTTTTTTTCAGAGCTGAGGATCAAACTCAGGGCCTTGAGCTTGTTAGGCAAGCGCTCGCTCTATCACTGAATTAAATTCCCAACCCCTACTTTTATTTTTTTAAGACCTATTTATTTGTTTTATGTAAGTACACTGTCTTCAGACACCCTAGAAGAAGGCGTCAGATCCCATTACAGATGGTTGTGAGCCACCATGTGGTTGCTGGGAATTGAACTCAGGTCTTCTAGAAGAGCAGTCAGTGCTCTTAACTGCTGAACCATCTCTCTATCCCCACTTCTGTGGTTTTAAACAATTTATTCTTGTACTGGTGATTAGAATATGAAGCAAATATTTCTTCTTTGGATATTGATTACAAGTTCATTAAGTGTATATTATTTATAAAGTGCTTTTTAACATGTTATAATGAAATGTTCTGATGTTGTTAAATATTTTATTTTATTTTTCCTGGTGTTAGGGATCATACCTTCTGCATGCTAGGCAAGTATTCTACTACTAGAGGATCTACTATCATCTCTTTTTGAGACAGTGTCTTGCTATGTTGCTCAGGCTGGCCTTGAACTTTCTCTGTTAGCCTAAAACTTGTGCTCCTTCTGCCTCTGTCTCCCCAGTGCTAGGATTATAGATGTATTATACAACACCCAGTTAATATTTTAATCCATTTAACATTTAATTCCATTTTGTTTCCTGTTACTCTTTCCAGCTTTGTCCTCTCTGTTGTATTTATTTGTTTTCAACCATCTCTAACACACATATATATATGTGTGTGTGTGTGTGTGTGTGTGTGTATGAATCATATTTACATGAACTTTTGTTTTAATATATCTTTCATATTTTAATATAAAAGTTTAACTCATTTACATGTTTGAATTTTTTTCTTTTATTCTTCTTTCCTATTTATTTTGCTTTGGTTTTTTTTTTTTTCTTTCTTTGGGTTGTTTTGGTGATCTTTCTTTTTTCTCCATTTATTTATTTATCTACTTTATATTTCAATCACAACCCCCCTGCTTCCAGTCCCCCTCACACAGCTCTTTGCCCCTCTCTGCTTCTCCTCTGAGAGGGCACCCCACCCCCACCCCAGTCTAAGCTCAGACTACTCTGAGTCTAGCCCTGCCCACTCTGGGTCTAGCCCTGTCACTCTGCGACTACATGCCCCTCCTTCCTAGTCTATCCATGCTCACTCTGAGTCATCAAGTCACTGCAAAACTAGGCAAATAATCTTCCACTGCAGCCAGACAAGGCAGCCTAGTTAGGGGTACAGGATCCACAAACACGTGACAGAGTCAGGGACAGCCCCCTCTTAGTTGTTGGAGGACATGCATGAAGACCACGGGGCATAGTGTATGTATATGAGTGTAGATCCAGTCCATAAGAGCCCCCAAGGGTCCAGGTTAGTTGACTCTCTTGGTCTTCTTATGGTTTTCTTATGAAGTCCCTATCCACTCAGGGGCACTCAATTCTCCCCCCAACTCTTCCACAACACTCTCCAAACTCTGTCTAACATTTGACTATGGGTCTCTGCATCTGTTTCCGTCAGCTGCTGGGTGGAGCCACTCAGAGGACAGTTATGCTAGGCTGCTGTCTGCAAGCATAACAGAGTATTGTTACTAGTATTATGACTAGTGTCCGGGAAGTTGGGACAGGAACTCAAACAGGGCAGGAACCTGGAGGCAGGAGCTGATGCAGAGACTGTGGAGGGGTGCTGCTTACTGGCTTGCTCCTCATACCTTGCTCAACCTGCTTTCTTTTTTCTTTTTTCTTTTTTTTTTTCTTTTGGATATTTTATTTATTTACATTTCAAATGTTATTCCCTTTCCCAGTTTCCCCTCCAGAAATCCCCTATCTCATTCCCCCTCCCCCTGCTTCTTTGAGGGTGCTCTCCCCCACCCACTCCCACCTCCCTGCCCTGGCATTCCCCTACACTGGGGCATCAAGGACCAAGGACCAAGGGCCTCTCCTCGACCTGCTTTCTTATAGAACCTAGGACAACCAGCCTGGGGATGGCACTACCCACAATGGGCTAGGTCCTCTCCCACTGATCACTAAGAAAATACCCTATAGGCTTGCCTATAGACTAATCTCATGGAAGCATTTTCTCTCCTCTCCTATAACTACCTTGTGTCAAGTTGACATAAATCTAGCTAGCACACCATAGTTCCCATTTATTCAGTAAATCATCAATCTCTTATGCTATTTACTTACTTACTTACTTACTTACTTACTTACTTACTTACTTACTTACTTACAAGGCCGGGTCTCATCTTATATAGCTTAGGCCATCTTTGAACTTTCTATGTAGCTGAGGATGACTTTGAATATCTGATTCTCCTGTTTCCATGTCTCAAGTGCTGAGATTTCAGGTGACTACCATCCTGCTCAGCTTTATGTAGTGCTGGGGTTTCATGCATGCTAAGCTAGCAGTCTACATTCCTAGCTCTATTTTTCAGACCAAAAACTTTATTATTTTCTGTATATTTAATTTAAATAATATATAGTATTTGAAATTTTAAACAATTTCCTCTTCTGTTTCTGGAATTCTTTTTTTTTTTTTTTTTTTTTTTTTTTGAGACAGGGTTTCTCTGTGTAGCACTGGCTGTCCTGGAACTCACTCTGTAGACCAGGCTGGCCTCAAACTCAGAAATCTGCCTTCCTCTGCCTCCCAAGTGCTGGGATTAAAGGTGTGTGCCACCACACCCAGCTCTGTTTCTGGAATTCTTGCTTAGTACTTAAATGCGATCTTGACAATGTCATATTGATTCATGTATAGTAATATATTTGAAGAATAACTGTTCACAATTGGATTCTTTCCTTGTAGTCTTTCCTTGGCTTGAAGACGTTTGAATTGTTACTGTTGTAACTTGGCTGGTGGCTTTTGTTGGGTGCTTTCCTTTGTGAAACATATGCAAGCACATTGAACCCAGTGGCTTTGTATTGTCTACTTGTTTGTTCCCTGCATCTCAAACTGTGTTTCATGTGTATGTACCCATGCTTATTGCTTTTGTGCTCCTAAACCACTACATATTTTTCTTCTAGTATGAAGAACTTTTGAACCTTTACATATTTGCAATATTTCCTGCTATTCTTAGATGTTAATGATGTCTTTGTTGATATAGAATTCTTGTCTCATAGTCCCTTTTTCTCTTTAATTTATAGATTTATTCTACCATCTTCTGCCTTTCTCTACTTCAAACGATAAGTGTAATACTAGGGTGATTCTTTCTCTCCCCCACCCCCACCTCTTTTGGCATAGTCTAAGACCTATAATGGATAATGGAATTTCTCCTCTATTACGCTTTTTAATCATGAGCTCTTTCAAACATCAAACTGAAAATTCATTTTAAAAATGTATCTGGTGGTAGAGAGATGGCTCAATGGTTAAGAGCACTGGCTGCTCTTCCAGAGGTTCTGAGTTCAAATCCCAGCAACCACATGGTGGTTCATAGCCATCTGTAATGGGATCAGATACCCTCTTCTGGTGTGTCTGAGTACTCACATAAATAAATAAATAAATAAATAAATAAATAAATAAACAAACAAACAAATAAATAAATCTTTAAATAAATAAATAAATCTTTAAAAATAAATATGTAAAAAAATTTTTTTTGCATTCCTCTAAGTTTAATATCCTCTGAAGTCTGTTAGGCTTCTTTTTTAATTTTTAATATTTTTTTTATTATGAATTTTCCTCAATTACATTTCCAAAGCTATCCCAAAAGTCCCCCATACCCTCCCCCCCACTTCCCTACCCACCCATTCCCATTTTTTTGGCCCTGGCGTTCCCCTGTACTGGGGCATATAAAGTTTGCGTGTCCAATGGGCCTCTCTTTCCAGTGATGGCCAACTAGGCCATCTTTTGATACATATGCAGCTAGAATGAAGAGCTCCAGGGTACTGGTTAGTTCATAATGTTGTTCCACCTATAGGGTTGCAGATCCCTTTAGCTCCTTGGGTACTTTCTCTAGCTCCTCCATTGGGAGCCCTGTGATCCATCCAATAGCTGACTGTGAGCATCCACTTCTGTGTTTGCTAGGCCCCGGCATAGTCTCACAAGAGACAGCTATATCAGGGTCCTTTCAGAAAAATCTTGCTAGTGTATGCAATGGTGTCAGCGTTTGGAAGCTGATTATGGGATGGATCCCTGGATATGGCAGTCTCTAGATTGTCCATCCTTTCGTCACAGCTCCAAACTTTGTCTCTGTAACTCCTTCCATGGGTGTTTTGTTCCCAATTCTAAGAAGGGGCACAATGTCCACAGTTCGGTCTTCATTCTTCTTGAGTTTCATGCGTTTAGCAAATTGTATCTTCTATCTTGGGTATCCTAAGTTTTGGGCTAATATCCACTTATCAGTGAGTACATATTGTGTGAGTTCCTTTGTGATTGTGTTACCTCACTCAGGATGATGCCCTCCAGGTCCATCCATTTGCGTAGGAATTTCATAAATTCATTCTTTTTAATAGCTGAGTAGTACTCCATTGTGTAAATGTACCACATTTTCTGTATCCATTTCTCTGTTGAGGGGCATCTGTGTGTGTGTGTGTGTGTGTGTGTGTGTGTGTGTGTGTGTGTGTGAATGTAGATATCTATGAAGGCCAAAAGAAGGCATTGGATTCTCTGGTTCAGGAGTTACATCTTGTTGTGAGCCACCCCATGTGGGTGCTGGTTCCTCTACAAGAGTGACAAGCTCTCTTAACTACCAAGCCATCTCTCCAGCTCTTGAAGTCTTTTAGCTGTAGAAAATTCCTTTCAGAATTATTTTAATTATTTCTTTTCTATGATCATGGAATGCCTAATATTAGCTGATTAGTTTTCTTAGTTTCATTTTGATCTTTCTCCCTCCCGCCCTGTCTTCCTTTCTCCTCCCTTCCTTCCTACCCCCATCTTTCTTCCTTTTCTTTCTTTTTTATTTTCCTTCATTCCTTTGTCCTTTTCTTTTTGTTTCTTGATGGGGCCTTGATGGGGCCTCATGTATATTTTGTGTATGTCTTAGTGTGTGTGTGTGTGTGTATCTGTGTGTTTATTCTGTTGAACCCAGATGCCCTTGAAAGCCATAGATCCCCCTGAAGCTAGAGTTGCAAGTGGTTGTCAGCCACCAGATGTGGGTGCTGCAACCAGGATTTGGATCCTCTGAAACAGAAGTACTTATTCTTTTAATTGCCTTTATTGAATACGACTTTTTCATGCAATATATTCTTATCATAGTTTCCCTTTCCTCGTCTCCTAGAGCCTCTCTAGCTCCTAACCTACCCAACTCTATGCCTTTTCTCTTTCTTTTTTAGAAAACAAACACAAAAAAGAAAAAGGAAACTAGAATAAGAAAAAAGAAAAAGCATGAGAAACACACACATACACATACACACAGAACATATACCAAAGGGGAAAAAAAGCAAACAAAAAACCCTTAAGAGCACAAAATCTGTAATCATACAAGAAGAAAAACCAATAAAGTAAAAATTTCCCTAACAAAGCAATATGAGACACACAAAAAAAAAAATCTAGAAAAATCACTGAGTTGGTTTTGTATTGGCCATCTACTGCTGGGCCTGAGACCTACACTTAAGTGTGGTTTATACTCAGTGTCTTAGTGGAGTTTCTATTGCTGGGACAAAACACCATGACCACAAATCAAGTTTGAGAGAAAAGGGATTTATTTGGCTTATACTTGTAGATGATAGACCATCATTGGAGCAAGTCTGGGCAGAAGCACAGCCAAGAAGAGGTGCTACTATCTGGCTTGCTCTCCACTGCTTGCTCAGTCTGCAGAACCCAGGATCACCAGCACAGGAATGGCACCATGGGCTGTGCCCTTCCCTAATGATCACTAATTTAGAAAATGCCTTACAATTGGATCTCATGGAAAAATTTTCTCAAGTGATGCTCCTTCCTCTTTGATGACTCTGTGTCAAATTGACACACAAAACCATCCAGTCTACCCAGTGACATTCCATTGGAGAAAATTAATTTTGCCAAGCGGGGATAGCTTCTTGATTATGGATGGGAGCTTATGTCCACTTCCCCATCTCAGTTGCTAGAATGCCATCAAGCTTGGACATGGACAGGCCCTGGCATGCTGCCATGAACTCTCTGAGTTCATGTGGGCATTTGTTCTGTTAGGTTAGAAGGTTATGTTTCCTTGTGTCCTTCATCCCCTCTGACTCTTACAATACTTCCACTTCCTCTTCTGCAGGGCTCCCTGAGCCCTAGGAGAGGGGTTTAAAGATATTCCATTTAGCAGAGTATTTCAAGGTCTCACTCTCTGCACACTGTCCAGTTGTTGGTCTTTATATTCAGTATTTTTAAACTGCTGAGCCCATCTTTCTAGCCCTTCCCATGATTTTAAAAAACTCTTTATTCTTTCTACAAACCTTCCCACATTTTTCCTAGTAAGGTCCAACATTCCATAAACCCCAACCAGTACTGCCCTCTTCTGTGAGGCAATCATCCCTTAGTCACGGGTTCCTTCTTTCCCTTCAGGCTTAGTCCTTCCATGTCCTTGTCTCAGGACTCTCTGCTGCTAATTCCTTAGCTTCTTTCAGAGCCTGCACATTTTCTTAGAGTTTGCCAGTCCTCTCAGCTATTTATTCCATGCATCTCAAGGCTGGGAAAAGAAAGAATTTAAGAGGCACAGAATTCTCCTCTCTTCTGTACAAATGTACAGAAGATGATGACTATAGCTTATATTTCTGCAACAGTTTCTACCACATAAGCCCTATTAAGAGAATGTAAAATAATGTAATCTTAAAATTAGAAGTAACATGGAGGTCATGATGTGTGAATGTCTTTATTTGTGTTTATGGTTTGCATGGAATTTATGTACATATAATGTTCAGTTCCCAAATATTGCATGGTAATTAACGAGGGTATCATTCCCATTTTGCAGATGGAGAAAAGGTTAACTTTCTCAGCAATAATAATCACATCGCTGAAGCGGGGCTGTGACGTTAATCATATGATTAGGATAGGCCACTGCTTCATTTCCCCACTTACCTTCAGAATATGTTACACTGTGGAAATGATTTTTGGAATTCCTAAGTCATGTGTTGTAACCTGTATTTTTAAAAACTTTTATACTGAAATGCATGATTTATTTTTTTTTTGATTTTTAATATTTTTATTACATATTTTCCTCAATTACATTTCCAATGCTATCCCAAAAGTCCCCCATAGCGCCCCCCACTTCCCTACCCACCCATTCCCATTCTTTTGGCCCTGGCATTCCCCTATATTGGGGCATGTAAAGTTGAAATGCATGATTTATAAAGGAGTAAGTTTTTGTTACATAGTTTGAAATTGACAGAAGAAATATTTGAAAATAGTTTAAATCATTAAATTAATTGGGATATGTGTATTCTTTCCTGAAGATAGACATTTCACACAGAAAGTATATATTTTGACATGACTTTTCTCTTTGTAAAACATTTCAGAGCATTTGACTACATCTTGCTATGAAGTAGAAATGCACTTGGCTAATAATTCCTTATTAAGTATGACACTGAGATATGTAACCATGCCATACATACTTGTTTTGTTTTAGTTTTATAATAAAGAACTGAACAAGTTAATTGCTATTTTAAAAACTAGCACTTTTCCCTGGTCTGTTCCTTTTCATACAAATACTGTTTTTATAAGTATCCTCTAACAATACATACATACATAATACATACTCAAGAGTAATACTCAAAATAGCTGATATATGATATGGCCCAGTCATCAGTAAGTCAGAATATATAGTGGGTAGATGTACCACATGTGGTTACACCTGTCCACTGGTATACCTATAGCACTGTCCTCTTGCCTGAGTTCTTACATGTCCATTATCAGAAGTGACCTGAAAAGGGATATATTTTGCAAATTGTAAAAAGGGTCAATTTTGCAAATTGAGAGAATGACATTTAGTATAGGACCTTTGAATGAAAATTCTTGGACTGGTAGGTTAGTGAATTTTTTTTTTGTTTTATTGTTGTTTTGGTTTTTTGTTGTTGTTGTTGTTGTTGTTGTTGTTGTTTTGTGTGTGGAGGTCTCCCTGTTTTCAGAGACAAGGACAGCATGGGACTATGCATTTTTTTTATAGTAACACTGTGTTTCTTTCTTACTGGATTGTTTTCATACAATATATTCTGATCATAGTTTCCCCTGCTCCCAAGAGGGTACCTACTTTTGGTAGGACAAATCCTAGCTTCTTTCAGAGAAAACTCAGGGTACGTGATGAGTGGAGTAAACAGTCCCAATCCCCTGTGAAATCTCCCTGTCCCAGGCTCATTCTGTGGTCCCAGGCCCCTTGCAGGTATGTGCCCTGGAAGAAGTTCAAGCCAGTAGGCAGATTTGTCCCTGTGGAAAAATGAATTGGCCTCTTTTCTGTTTCAGCAGGAACAAACACATAACCTTACTTTCAAAAGATATTCTTGTAATGGCATGCTTTCTTCCCTCTTCCTTTACAGAATGGCCTGCCTTCAGAGAACAATCCATATGTTTTTAATGGTGACTTTGTAGATCGAGGAAACAATTCCATGGAGATCCTAATGATCCTGCTTGTTTGTTTTCTTGTCTACCCCTCTGACCTGCACCTCAACAGAGGGAACCATGAAGACTTTATGATGAACCTGAGGTAACAGGGATTTTAGACTTCCTCTTTTATTCCCACGATGAAATTGCTGCTGCATTGAGTTCACAGTGGACAGGTGTAGGTGAAACTGTCTAGAAGGATAAGATGAATCATAAGGAAAATCTCCAAGTTCTCACCCTTCTTCATTAACCCCAGTCTTTTAGCTAAGTTTCAGCTGCTTTGAAGCTCTCCTCTGACTTCCAGTCCTGTGTTTCCTCCTCCTCTTTATTTTGTTCTTTTTTATCCCGTCATGCCTACCCTTTGCAGTCCAAATTGCATGCTGGGTAGGCATGTTAGGTCAGGTTTGTAGGCATGGTTTGAAGCAGACTTAGACAGGAGTTTCTGTTGCTTCTCTTGGCTTGCTACAAATCTGTCTCAGAAGCTGGCACATTTTACATTGGTATGAGTATTTTCTGCATCCTGGTAATTGCTTCTAGCCTAGTTGTTCATACACATTTTTGAGAACAGCTGTAGCATAGTATTTGAACTATGTGACTCACTAGAGAGTTGAGGGATAATGACTGATTAAATGGTTTAAGAATTCTGTCTGAAAGGCACAGTAGGTAAGAAATGTTCCCTTCTTTTTCTTTTCTTTTTATGGAAAAAGAGAATTCAGTTTGTTCTAGAAAATAGAGGTTATGTAATGTCTCATGCGTTGGGTCCTAAGCTTTTGGGTGCTGTGATAAAAGCTTAGCAGATCACTTTTGTCTTCTGAGCAGTCTTAACACCTGACTCAAGTACAGAGTTTCAGTTCTAATTCTCCAGGTGTAAAAGCAAAATGCAAAACAAAACAAAACAAAAAACAAAACCTATGAAGAACAAGAATCTACAAGTATTATTAGAAACCTATTCCTGAGTGCTCTAAGAGGAAGGTTGAGCAAGTGATGGAGAGCAAGCCAGTAAACAGTGATTTTCCATATCCTGCATCCAGGTTTCGAGTTCCCATCATAATGCACCGTGATTGGGGCATGGAAGCTGAAAAACAAACCTCTCCAAGTTGCCTTTGGTCATGGTGTTTTAGCACAGCAAGAGAGAGCCAACCAAGACAGTGCTTGGTAGGGTTGGAGATTTAAAAGTGGTTGAGTGTTGTGAAGGAATATGGGCATGTATCTAAGGATAAGAATATCATTGAAGGAAGAGGGGCAAGTGTGGATACAAGGAGGTCAATTAGGAAAGAGCTCAAGAAATGGTAGCTAGCTTCCCATTTAGACTAGCATGATGGGCAATAGAGAAGGCGAAAATAAATTTAAGAAGACTTTGGGTGATAACAGTTTAGGGCTTAGTAACTTGATAAGGAGGCCTTGAAAGAGGGATTAGGGGTGGGGCAGGCTTGAGTTTAAAGGCATAACAGCATCATTCTGAAAGGGAATGGATGTAGTCTGGGGTAGGTCTATTTGATGTATTATTGAGGTATCAGACCAGAGATAGATATGAAGTGTAACCTGAAGTGTCACCCTATAGTATTGACACTAGACAGTAATTGAACCCCTGGCTGATTAGGGGTGAGAGTACTAAGGAAGAACGTGAAGTCAAAGGATGGCCTAGGGCAGAACCTGGAAGAATTCTAATAATGATGCTTATATGGAAGAAGAAAATTTGTGAGGTTATAGAATACTGTGAAAGTTTACTGTCACAAAATAGATGGGAGGAGGTTTTCTAAAAGTATGCTTCAGCCAATTAGATTTAGTGTTTCAGAGAAGTCCAGAAAGGTAAGGATACTGTTTTCTATTGTTGTGAAGAGACAGCAAGACCAAGACAACTTACAAAGGAAGACATTTAATTAGGAGCTTGTTTACAGTTTCAGACAGTGAGTCCATGACCATCATGTTGGGAAGTATGGTGACAAGTCAGCCGCTGTGGTTCTGGAACTTTTAGCTTATCCACAAGTGGCAGGCAGGCAGGCAGGCAGGCAGGCAGGCAGACAGACAGACAGGCAGGCAGGCAGGCAGGGAGGGAGGGAGGGAGGGAGGGAAGGAGGGAGACAGACAGACAGACAGAGACAGGAGGACAGACACAGAGAGAGACAGAGACACACAGAAAGAAATAGAGACAGAGACAGACAGAAACAGAGACACACAGAGAGAAAGAGGCAGAGAGAGACAGAGACAGAGAGTTAGACAGAGGCAGAGACAGACAGAATGGCTTTGGCTTTTGAAGCCTCAGAACCAATCCCCACTGGCATACCTTCTCCAACCAGGCTACAGTTCCTAATCCTTCCTAAACAGTGTATGAGCTGAGAAGCAAACATTCAAATATATGAGTCTATGGAGTCCATTCTTATTCAGACCACCATAGATGGCAAGCTGTATATTAGCCTAACACTGTGACACCTTTGGTGAGTATAATGTCATACTGGAAAAACGTGACATGATGTGGTTTGGGTGGCAATAGGGGAGTGTGCCTTGTTCCTACCTTACCTGTTGGAGACAAAGAGTACATGTGGTGGTGCATGCCTTTAATCCCAGCACTCAGGAGGCAGGGGCAAGCAGACTCAAGGACTGCCTGCTTGACATATCGAGTGCCAGTCCAGGCAGGCCTACATGAAAAGGGTATTCAATATTATCCTAAAACAAGAAAACGTAATTGAAAAATCTCCCTTAGGTTTTTGTTATCCAGGCATTAAAAGTCCTGATACTTCCCGTTAAGCTCTTTAATAGTGTTCATTGAATCACATTCCATGTCAGAGAAGGCATGAAGGCCCAGCTTATCTTACATGCTTTGCTTTCTCTTTTTCCACTCTTTCCCTTTGTCCTGCTCATTCTTTTTGAGTGATTGGATGTCTAAGCAATGCTATCTACATGAAGAGTCTTCTCCATACAGCTTCTAACTGCTATGACATATGTCTCAAAATACTTGTAGCCTTTTCATAGCCCCTAGTGCGCATTTCTTAGGTTGCATTACAGTTTCACAAGTATCTATTTTCTTTTTTCTTTCTTTTTTTTTTTTTTGTTTTTTGTTTTGTTTGTTTGTTTGTTTTGGTTTGGTTTGGTTTTTGGTTTTTCAAGACAGGGTTTCTTTGTATATCCCTGGCTGTCCTGGAATTCACTCTGTAGACCAGCTGGCCTTGAACTCGGAAATCTGCCTGCCTCTGCCTCCCAAGTGCTGGGATTAAAGGTGTGTGCCACCACTGCCCAGCCAAGTCAGCCAAGTATCTATTTTCTTGCCCTACCTATGCTCTAGGCTTCTTGAGAGTCGAGATGGTGCCGTTACTTTTGTTCTTTCTCCCAATGCTCTGGAAAGACTGCTAAGTATTTCAACTGAAGTTTATGCTTTCTTGAGTTCCTACTATTTGGTAGTAGTGAGACATCAGTGGTTTTCCTTTTTGCAATAATTAATGGTTTAAAATCTACTTCTCAGGTATGGCTTCACAAAAGAAATTTTACAAAAATACAAGGTAAGACTCATGGTAGTTTTGCTATGAAAAATAGAGCCAATGAAGACAGATTGTTGCTTTAGGAAGGGTGATGGGCTAGCTAGCTAGAATTTGTGCCAATAAAATAATAAGCACAGCAGGAACCCCCACCATAACAGAATCTTAGATCTTCCTTTTCACTATGGCTGTTAGATCAGTTTCAGCATAGATATGAACATATTGCATTGCTTTAAAGGTACATACCCAGGGTTTTGTACACAGGTATAGTGCAACAGACAGACAGAGAAATATCCAGTATGAAAGGGGAAGTTTTATTCAACTACCTACATGCAGGAGACATCGTTTGTCACATTAGGAACAGCATACAGGGAATTATCAGAGTCAGACAGAGAGAGGCAGATGGAGCCAAAAGAAAATACTGACAAGAACACTCAATAGGTTTTCACAGGAAAGAAAGTTCAAAACCCCTTAGTGAATTGAAAGATGAGTAGTTGATTTTGTTGGTCTTCCTATGGGGTTGCAAACCCCTTCAGCTCCTTCAGTCCTTCCCCTGACTCCTCCATTGGGACCCCCTTGCTCAGTTCAATGGTTGGCTGCGAACATCCACCTCTGTATATGTAAATAAAGAAAATATCCAATAACAGAAAAAAAAAGAAAGTTTAGTAGTTAGAACAATGGCAGCCAGCCATGCAGCATAAGGGTTATCACTAATTGTCTTTTGTCTAGCTCTGGGTTGATTAGCACAACAGGATTGTGGCCCTGAGTTAGAGGTCAAGAAAAGAAATCCTTGGGGGGTTGGGGGATAGGCTAGAGAGATGGTTCAGTGGTTAGGGCACTCACTGCTCTTCCAGAGGACCTGGGTTCAAATCCCAACACACACACATGGTGGCTCCCAACTGTCTGTAACTCCAAGCTATGGCAATCTCACATAGACCTACATGAATACAAAGCATCAGTGCACACAAAAATAAAGTTAAATACATTTAACTTTTAAAAAGAAAATTCCTTGGAAGTGTGGAATCTAAAATAGTTGGTTTGCATATGAAAGCAGTCATTTAAGATCACTAGAAATTAGCCATGATAGGGATAGTCTCCCCCATGAATGAGGCCCCAGGATAGCAAAGAATCAAAAATACAGAATTAAAAAAAAAAACCAACAAAACAGGCTAAATACTTGCTAGTGGGTTGATGGCTTTCTTCAGTTGGCATGAAAACTTTCTTTTTATCTCTATATCGAGACTATTTACTTAACTGGACAAACCAGAAAATTAAAACTTACTAAAGCTCTTACTTACAGCTACATGGGAGAAAAATCTTACAAGTCTTGGAAGAAGTCTATACCTGGCTCCCAATCGGTACAATTATTGACAACGAAATCCTGGTCATACATGGTGGGATATCAGAATCCACAGACTTGAATACACTCCACCAGTTACAAAGAAATAAAGTAAGAAGTAATATGTGCCCTAGTCTTGTCTCAGAGATTTATAATGGAATATGCTTCTTTTCTTGTCATTTTAAAGAGATGTGTGCTTTGGAGGTTGTTGTAGCTGAGAGGGTTAGTAAATGTCTCGAGAAAAGCTATGACTGATGATGGCAACTAGGTGGTTTTTCTATATACAGTACATTTTTAAAAAGAAGAAGAAGAAGCCATGTTGCAAATGGAAAAATGGGGATGAGATACTTTCTAAAAGTGAGGTTTTTAGAAGAAAGGTTTAAATGAATTAATTCACTTGCATTGTAGTATAAGAAACACCATATAGCACTGTTGTCTTTTGTAAAGCTGCTTACCACTGGATGCATCCCTACTGTGCTACTGTTACTGCTATGACCACCACCCAGTCACAGAACTTCCTTCCTTGAAACCATGCCCACAAAACAGTAACTCCTCCCACTTCTACTTCTCATGACAAACATTCTACATAGGAACTCTAGCTAACTCATATAAGTAGAATCACATAGAAATGTGTTTCTAAATTGTTAAATATCTCTACTTCAACTGAGCAGAGTAACTATCTTCAGGTTACTTTAACTCTAAACAACTATATTAAATACAAGGCAGTCAGGACAAGAACCTGTATAGACCTTCTCAGGGAACTGGCTCTATTCCACACCTACTAAAGGGTTCTTTGAATGTACACAACTAGAGCCATCTTCCTCCTTTACCAGAGCTAAACTAAAGTCCCAAGTCTAGAAGTAAATGGGGTTCCCGATGAGCATGAGGTCCAGTAGCAGCTATAGGACAGAAGATGGTGTATGGTCCAGGTGGGATGCTTGAACTACTGTCTTTAAAGACCAGTAGTCAATATCCAATCCACCTGGGAAGCTAGTATTTGATCTAAGAGAGACAGAAATGTGATCTCAGTTGCACTTGAGTTTTGGGAGCCTCTATACATGAGAATGGCAATATCATCTTCTCATTAACCTTTCACTTTTACCTTACTAGGCTCCATCAGGTTCCCTTTCTGCACTCCCAAGCCCTTTATACATATCTTTCATAAGTTACCAAATTTAGGTAAAGAATTCTGATGCTATTTTCATACGACATTCTTGTGCTTCTCCAATCCCTGGCAAAACCCCAATACCTGGGATGGAATAAGCAATTTTTACTTGTTCAGTACTTCTTTGGAAATTTAAAACCAAAGCATGGCAAAATAAAAGTGGATAGGAACTTTCTTAGATCCCTCTCCCTAGTCTATGGTGATACCCAGAGAGGGGCAGTATCTACAGTGAGCAGGGCCCCAAGATGTCAAAGTGTCAAAAATACAAAATAAAAAGCTCTAGGTGAAACTCACCTGATGGTAACCACCATTCTAGATTCCTTAAAGGCATTTTGTAAGGTAAGCCGAGTAGAGGTCAATACTGAGAATAAAGATTCTGTAAGACAGAGGCTCTGGTTTGATAGTCTTCAAATTCCCAATCAGGAGTATAGAGAAGGATGGTTAATAGGACTCCCAAGAAAAAGTGGTGGTGTGGTGCCTTATCAGGGTGTAGGGAAAGTATCCCAATGGTAAATAGCCTTGAAATCTGCAGAGCTACATGTTCCTAAGGGACCATGGGGCCATGCCTAATGAGCTAATCAGAAATGAATTATGTGGACTTAAGCCTAGAAGATCCTCCCAGAATATTCTGCTCTGCCTAAGACCTAAGATCATTTGCTTGCAGAAGACTAAGTTAGGCTATGCACTAGTGATTAATAGCTGAGATTTGAGTTTTTAATCAACTTTATGCAGATACTTTAGAATAAGATTTAGTTTTAATTTTGAAAAATAAAAACATAATTTCATATCATAGTTTATTGGACAAACTAAGAACCTGCCATAGAAAGTTATCCATTACTGAACTCTGGTGACCAGTATAATAGAAGCATTATTTTTGAAGTTTTTTTTGTTTTTTTGTTTTTGTTTGTTTTTGTTTTGTGGGTCAGTGAAATGGCTCCATGGGTAAAGGCTCTTGTTCCCAAACCTGATAACCTGAGCCCAATCCGAGGAAACTATATGGTGGAAGAAGAGAATATGTCCTCTGACTTCCACATATGTGCTGTGGAGTGTGGTGTGCATGTGACACAAATACACACATACACGTAAAAACATTTTAATTGCTTTCTGTAAAGATATAAGGCTTAAAGGAGACAAGACCAAAATCCCAATCTCAGATTATATAAAGTGGGTTTATCATGTTATATTTTTTAAAAGGTTTCTTTTTCAAAGAAATGGGTTTGCTACTAGGATTAGACAACATGATGAACTGCTAACAGGTCTAGCTAAGAACTACACTGAACTAAGTTTGAAGGGCTTCTAAGCTTTCAAGTTGTTTCCCCTGTGAGAGATTTCATAGACACGATGTGTTTTTTTTTTCTCTCATTTATCTTGGAAAACACAACAAAATCAAATGCATACCCCCTCTGACTCCCCAAAGCCCCGGGTATAGAAAACGGCTCAGAAGGGGATGAGTTTCTCCTCTCTTTAGCATCTTCTATCTCCTTTGACAATGCCTTACAACATGTCTAGCACCTTACCCACATGCCTCTGAGGTCCCTCACAATTGCTGATATGAAGCTTTTACTGTAAGGTTGTAAGTATCTTTAGTTGCAAACTGCACAAAAATATTGGAATGGGCCCATCTTACAGACACACTAGTAAATTAGCAATGCTCATGAGGTGGGAGACTATTCGCAGGCTTTTTCAGAGTTGAGGCACATTATGGACAGATTCCTAACTGGAACTGACATGCGTTCATGCAATATTTAACTAAAGCATTGTATTTTTTTGCAGATGAAATCTGTGTTGATGCCGCCAGTGTTGATAAATCAAGAGACTGGCGTAAAGAAAAATAAATCAGGTTCAAATTATGTTGAACCAGACAAGACTCCTTCTGAAGACTTGACAAAGCAGGAATGGGAACAAGTAGGTAACCAAAACATTCACCAGAGAGGTGACATCATTTCGTCGACAGTAATGATGTTATCCCTATAAAATATATGTTAAACGTGACTTCACCTTTGTAATTGTAATATATTGTCTTCTCTAAATCTATCTCTATAGTTTGTACATAATCAAATATATAATTTCTAGACTGTAAAAAGAAATCTAGAATTCAAGTTATGGATTCTGAGACACTCGTTTCTTAAAGCTGTTTTCCCTTGTGATATCTAAGACTCAAATAAGTAAAGTGACTTACCCAAGGGAACATAGGTAACTACTTAACAAAGTAGCCCTTTGGCTGGTAGTTATTCTGCTTCTATGAAGTTCCAGCAAGAGGTATTTTTAAATGATTTAAGGAAAAAAATTAAGATTATAATATAATAAGATCATTTTCTCTTTCCTTTTCCTCCCTCAAACTCCTCCCATGGACCCTTTGTTCTCATCTAAATTCATGGCCTCTTTTCCTTTAATTTAGTATTTCTCAAACTTCCTACTGCTGCGACCCTTTAATACAGTTCCTTATGTTGTGGTGACCCCCAACTATAAAATTTTTTTTTGTTACTTCATAACTGTAATTTTGCTACTGATGTGAATTATAATGTAAATATATGTTTTCTGATGGTCTTAAACAACCTCTTTAAAAGGGTCATTTGACCCCCCCAAAGGGGTTGTGCCCCATAGGTTGAGAATCTTTGTTATTATATCTATATTCTATCTATCTATCTATCTATCTATCTATCTATCTATCTATCTATCTATCTATCTATCTATCTATCTATCACCTACCTAAATATTGTATAGATCTTGCTCAGTCTATATAATGTTACTTGTGTTTTTTTATAGTGCTAGAGATTAAGTACAAGCTTTGTGTAGGCCAGGCAAACACTCTAACATTATCTTTAGTCTTGTGAAATAGGGACTTGCTTCATAGACCAGGTTAGCATGGAATTTGTAATCCTTCTGTCTCTGCCTCCCTAGAGCAGGTGTGTCCTTGCTCACCTCATATGTACATTTAATTTATGTCTATTTTGACTATTGTATATGGTAAAAAGGAAGGAAGAAAAAGGTGCTATGAGAGTTTACTTCTCTATACTTTATCATGAATTGTTCTTTCATTGTTATATATATGTATGTGTGTGTATGTATATATATACATATATATGTATAATATTTTCTTATATATTACTACATAGGGTTATATACATAAAATAATGTATGCTGTTCTCCAAGGGTAAGTTAGGACGCTTTCCAGAGGACATTTTGCCTATAAATTACTGTGCTCCATGTAGGAATTGAAAGCTTAATCCTTTCCTAATGAAATATAATCCCTTATGTTCCATGTTTCCTCTTTTATTATGCTACAATTCGAGTCACACACCCCAAATGTGAATTCATTGTATACAAGCCAGATAGAACTCAGTTTAAATAAAAGTGTCATTTTTGCCATCAACATCAGAACTTAAAGGTGCTGCATTAAATTTATATGTAGGGTATAACATTGGAATTCAGTGAGAAGAAAGGATGCTCTTGAGGTGATTATTCTTAGGGAGATTTTAATTCTCCCCTCAACTAGTTGACAAAAACTATCTGGTCTGAGCCTGCTCTTGAGTATCTTTAGTGTAGAACAGGTACTGACCATTCCAGAATGGTTCTTCTACTTCTGGTCCTCATTCTGCCATTCTGTCTTTTCTCTCATTTATCTCCAGGTGTCCCTTTATATCAAGTTGTAAATGGGTGCCCAGTCTTTAGTGGAGCAGCCATATCTGATCCTCTCCTTAAGACCTGATTGGGACCTCCTAGAATAACTAAAGATTTTCAATTGAAGGGCCTTGAAAAGATGGCTCAGTCCGTAAAGTGCTTGGTGTGCAAACATGAGGTCCCTGAGTTTGGATCCACAGCACCTGAAATAAAAGTTGTGTGTGGCAGCACATACCTGTAATCCCAGCACTGGGGAGGAATAGACAGCTGGATCTCTGGGACTTACTGGCTAGTCCATCCAACTAAATTGTTGAGCTATGGGATCAATGAGAGAGAGTAGTTGAGGAAAACATCCAGTGTAGACCTCTGGCTTCTACATTTCTACATCTCTACATACAAAATATCAATTACGTGTTTCTTCTCCAAAGAATCCTATAGATGTGGACAGGTTGGAGATGTAGTTAGAAGAAGCACATTTGCCTAGCCTACACGAGGCTCTGATTCAATTCTTTGCACACATAGCAACAGCAGAAATAACTATGGAAAACAGTTAACAGACTTTTAGAATCATTGTCTATTGGAACCATGAATTCTTTGCAGGATAGTTGACCCAAACACCTGATTGAGGGATTTTCAAAGTAGGACCCAGGCAGCTTTCTCAAGGTTGTCACTGTCTTCAGTGATAAAGACATGACTTTTTCCACTCTTTTTTAAGCCCTTGTAGTAGTAATTCAAACATTCAATGTAGATCAGTGACCACAGCCTCTGATTTTCTGTGAAAATATTCTTTAAATTTGGGTCTTCAGCCCTGGGTGTTGTGTGACCTGCACTTGCTTCTTCCAGCCACCAAAGGAAATATTACACTGAATTAAAATCACTGTGGGTTTAGAACATGTGGAAGCCAGTCAGTGAGTAAATGTACTGCTGAATTGGAGAGCATCCTTATAGAGGCAAAAAAATAAAAAAAACCAACCAAACAAACAAACAAACAACAAAAAAAAAACCGGTTTTATAGAATGTTCTTGAAAAACCATGAACCACTGTGCCCAGTTAAATTCAGGAGAGAAAGTAGTTCCTTGAAATGAACGTACATTAGGCATTCTTAACATGTTCGATGGGGCACCAACCTGGGCCAATGAGAGGGAGATCTATCTAATCTCCTTGAATATATTAAGTGCACTTAATATCTTTGTTGGAAGGAACTGTTTTCTCTTCTGAATTTAGGTGGGCAGGGTGGTTCGTATCTGTAATTCTAGGTACCTTTAATATTTCTGTCAAGTAAATTGGAGTATAAAAATGATAGACTGTTACTTATAAGTAGAAACCTAATTTATTTTATTGTTCCAAGATAGTTGACATTCTGTGGAGTGACCCCAGAGGCAAAAAAGGCTGTTATCCAAACACAAGCCGAGGAGGGGGCTGCTATTTTGGACCAGATGTTACCTCTAAGGTTCTTAGTAAAAACCAGTTGAAGATGCTCATTAGGTCTCATGAGTGTAAACCCGACGGGTATGAAGTCTCTCATGATGGAAAGGTGAGCTAATGTCATGGATGAAATTCTTGCAGACATCCTTGCCACAGCCTGATCTTTGCTGCCCAGTGTTGTCCTACCTAAAATCCCATGAGATGTCTCCTTACTATCAAACAGAAAATGGACTAATGGTGCTTCCCATTGCCATAACCAAGTGAGAAGAAGCAACTTAAGGAAATAAGGATATATTTTGATGCACAGTTTGAGAGTTTGCATCATGATGGAGAAGGCATGGTAGTTGGCCGCTTGATCACATCTTAGATGACCAGGAAGGAGGGAGAGATGCTGATGCTTGGCTGACATTCTCCCTTTTCCTTTTTGGTTCTATCCAGGACCCCAACCTAAGAGATTGTGCCATCCACATTCAGGGAAGGTCTTCCCTCCCTCAGTTAATCCTGTCTGGAGATGTCCTCACAGACTTACCAAGAACTATGCTCTGCTCAGTAATCCAATCAAATTGACTATTAAAATTCACCATCCCAGGGTACTTCTTTCTAACTTAATACCCAAATGCATTACTTTTAAACTATGACAATGACACTGAGCACACACACACACACACAGATACATACACATGCGTGCACACATGCACATATGTGTGCACAGTTCATCTTTTACTGCCGCAGACCCTCTGGGTCCCTGTGTCTGAGTGGAACGGGGTCTCTCGACGCGGGTGGGCAAAGCGTGGATGAATGACAGACAGACACACACAGGAGAGTTCGTGTGGAATCTGAGTGTAATTTTACAACTCGAGCATCAGACTTTTTATACAGAAGACAATAAAGAAGTTGGGTGACATAGCCACAAGGTACAAATGAGGTAACCGGATGCTTAATGATTCTTACACAGAACAGAGGAATGAAAACGCAAAGATCGGAAGGAACTGGGCAATAAAATAACTGAGACAAAGTCAGCCCTATCTAAGTTCAGCTATAGTCTTAGAAGCCAGGTGTGAGAACTTTTCACTCCTAGGGCAAGGGCTTTCACACCCAAGTCATGGTTCTAACTAGGGAGTTCCGTTCTAGCTAACCATCTCATGAATAATGCAATACTCTAAAACCACAGCCCGATTTGCTTCCTAAACCATTGTGAATTCCTGTAAATAGGTGTAACTCAGCTATAATTCTAAACATCTATTCTGGTTTCCCCTACGGTCAGAAACTTCTTTCTTCCTAGGTGATGGTAGATTTCTGTGAAGGGCAGTGACCTAACTTTTACTCAAAGAGATACTGAATTCCAAGCCCAAGGTCTTGCTAAGGACGAACTAGGACTGTTGGAACACTGGCGGACGGCTTTAGCTATGTCAGAATTCAATCTTAAAAGGCACTTATGATAGGAAAATATTGAAAGAGAGCACGTGGATCCATACACTAGACTAACGCGGGAATGGAACGCGGGAATGAAAAATTACTGTATGGGTAGGGAACGCTAGACTCCAGGAGGAGAGCCTCCTTGAAACTCTTTTGCCTCATGAGTGACTTTTAAGCCTCTTGGCTTGTCCAGTTGACTCGACTGGAGAGCATAGCATTTTACTAATTGTAAGCCAAGTCTCACATTACACAGTTGCAATTCCCACAAAAGGGCAAACTGAACTTTTCCTTACAAAGAATCCAGTTTGCTCTCTGTCTTCTGCAATTCCCTGTAAAAGACAGAATACACACAGCACACTTCCTTTCAACTCCCTGAGGAGGTGATCACTAGCAAGTTGCTTCCTGTGGTTAGTTTACTGATATTAAAATGGAATGTCTTGTTCTCCTCCAGTCATGCCAACAAGGCTGGAAAAGGTAAAGACTAGGAAACTGGTTCTTCTCTTCAGTTGCCCTGGGATGGTTCTTTTCTTTTTTTCTTTATAGTGAATAAAAATAAATAACAATGAATATAGGATCCTGTGGCATTTCCTTCTGTGCTGACACTTTAATGTTCTTAAGTCTATTCATTCATTTTTGGCCCATACTAATATAAATAAGGCACATATTATTTAGAATCTATTTGTAATTAGAAAATAGCAGTGGTTCATCAGAAGTGACGGACTCAAGTCAGGTTCCCTGTCACCAGCAAGTACTGTCTTTTCATATCCTGCCTACCATGCTTCCATAGTCCCATGCCATTAATTCTATGTTCTTAAAACATTTTTTAGGCAGCTTGGAACCCTCTAAATCTGTCATCTTTGTGGGAATGAAAAAAGAATGAGCTTCTAACTAAATTTTATTTTGACCCCTCAGATATCACAAGATAAGAAACTAGGGGATTTATCCTCAATGAAAAATTAGAATTTAGAAACTAAACATTAAAGAGAATTCTAAGATTTAGCACTAAAATAGTATGTAGGTGTTCAGGACCATACCCTGGGAATGTTGGGTGAATAGCAAGGAGTTAGTACTGGAGACACTGACTGAAGACTTTTACTTTCTCTCAAGGGAATCATATGAAATCATGTTAGACCTGGATAATTTGTCTTTTATTGAATGATCATTTGAGAGCTAACTTAATGAACTTGATCCTCTTTTTTTTTTTTTTTTTTTTTTTTTTTTTTAAATCAGGTCATTACTGTATTTTCTGCTTCTAATTATTATGAAGAAGGCAGCAACCGAGGAGCTTACATCAGACTAAGTTATGGTACAATGCCACAATTTTTCCAGTACCAAGTAACTAGTACATCATGCCTGAACCCTCTTCACCAAAGGTATATAGAGCTTCAATAATACTACTGACTGTCCGAGGGACTAAGAGCAATTCTGCCAGTGAAGGTTCTAGCCATCATTATCGAGTTGTCTGTTTCTTTAATTCTTTTAGTTTGTGCTGCATGCAGTTCCAGGTTCTGTTGTTAGGCTCACATATGTTTATAGTTGTTCTGTGTCCTACCATTATGAAACCTCCTCCCCTTTATTCGAGTTCCAGTTTTCATCTGTCTATTTTGTCGCCTATTAGCATGACATGCTAGCTTATGTGGTTGCTGGCTTTGTGTTTTGGTTTGTGCTTTTTGTACCTTCATTTCAAACTCGTACCTTTGAAACTTAAACTAGGTCTTCTGTGAGGTAACATATAGTGCGATCTTGTTTCTTTTTGAAGTTATCTAGTCTCATGATGTCTGTCTTAGTTGATTCTTTAATTTACTTAAATAAGCTGCTATTATTCATCAACTGCTATGTGCACCTGCCATTTTATGTTTGTGATATATAGATAATGTTTTGTATTGCCACACTGAAAACATTAAAAATAAATGAATCTTTTCTGAAATTGTACATTTCTTTTAAAAATGAGCTGACAACGAAGTTTATGTTGCCATAGTTGACTAAATGTCCTAGCATCAATCAAAAGCCTGTCTTTTCTATTGAATTATGTGCCCTGTGTTGCCTTGATTGTCCTCATGAGAGTTGAATCTGGGGTTGGAGGTTCCTATGATGCTCTGCTCATGTGCATATCTTCTTTTAGCAGTCACCACCTAGTTTGTTTCAGTTATGTAATGGTAAATTTCAATATCTCATAGAACAAGTTTCTTTTTTCTAAATAATTATTCACATGAGTCTCTCAAATCGAAGGAAAACTATCTGGTGCATGCATCAAAGTACAAGGAGGAGAACCAGCTCCACAAAGTTGTCCTCTGATCTGCACACACGTATGGTGGCATGCACACAACCCCCTCGCCATCCCTAATTGTCCAATAAAAAAGATAAAATGTCTAGAAAATGAAGTATACAAACAGCAACAGTGATGCTGATGATTTTAAAAATATCTAACAAATATGAAAATGCAAACAAAAATGCATACATTTACCATCTAACAACACAATACATATAAACATAGGCAATTCATGTAAAGTGGCAACTGGCATGTTGTAACACAGCACAGGAGAATGAAGCGGGCAGGGTGTTTGTAAATGCCGCTGAAATGCTGCTTTCTCGATACAGGATGAATGCTATGGAATCCAGTGCTTTCAAAATCCTAAAGGAAAAAATGATTTCACGAAAAACTGATCTCATCAACGCTTTCGAGCTCCGTGACCACAGTAGGTCAGGTAATAAACTCTTTAGCATTTCTCAACATGTCTGGCCATGTACACAGTAGGTTTTCTCAATATGTCTGGCCATGTACTCAGTAGGTTTTCTCAACATGTCTGGCCATGTACACAGTAGGTTTTCTCAACATGTCTGGCCATGTACACAGTAGGCTGAGGCAGGAGAATTACGAGTATGAGGCTAGCTTGAGCTACACGGAGAGGTTTTGTCTTAAGAAACAAAAACAAAGAGAAAGCCAATTATGACAGAAAGATGGTTTGACTCATGCATGAGAGCACAAATGAATGAGTAAGCACTGAAGGCTAGTTTACCCTGGTGTGAGGGCGAATGTTGCCCTAGCAATCATCCTGACATTAAATTCTAGCATGGTAGAAAGATAGAAAAGATGAAGTCAGGGTTTCTGTACCTTCAAAGTGGCTAAATTCTATAATGTTCCCAACTGCATCTTTGTGAAAAACAACCTTAATTGTAGCCATTAGTATATTCAGAGCTTAACATCAATTAGCATGAGCTTGCAATTAAGGAGTACTAAACAAACAAGGTGAGCTATGATGACTATGAGTCAATAAAACTAGCAAATAACAGAGCTAGTTCCACCAAGGAAATCAGCTGTTGGAGTTGTCAAATACAAAATATAAAATGTCTAAGAAACAAAAAGGAGAAAAGGAACAAAAGAGAACCATGATGTGTGTTTGAAATATTTGAAGTATGATTGGAAGAAGTATCAAATAGTTATAGCACTGTGGTTTGCTAAACTAGAGAGGAAGCAGAGTGGGTGCTACATACCTGTAATGCCAACACTCTGGAGATGGTGGCAGGAAATCAGGAATTAAAGGCCAGCCTGGGCTACATGAGGCCTTGTCTCAAAACAAAAACAAAACCCAAGAGAGTGAGACAATGTGCATGATGACTGTGTTAAAGAGAAGATTAGACATCTCTTCAAGAATTAGATGGAGAGATGAGAACTTCAAGGCTAGCCTAAGCAACACAGTAACCCCAAGGCTAACCTGGGCTATATAGCCAGACCTTGTCTCAGAAAACTGTTGTGAACAGCAAAATGAGAGAGGGCTTAACAAACATCTAGTGAGGATCAAAGTCTAACCTATCGGTGTACCAGAAAGAAAGAAACAGACTGTAAGGGAGGAAGGATGTAGGTAATATAATAATGTCTGAAGCTCTTCCAGAACTGAATGCTAGGGAGAACTAGAAACCCTGATTCTCAAGCAGGATATATAAAATTAAATCCACACTTGCATTCTCTTGTAATGACACTCCAGAGCAACCATAAAGAAGAAGACATTCAAATGCAGCAGAAGAAACACGTTACTACAGAGACACAACAGTTGGACTGATAGACTAATCAGCAACTGAGAAAAAAGTCAGTAGATAGTGGATCATATATACAAAGATTGGAAGTTATATTTACACAAATAGCAGGAAAACATTAACAGAAACACAGCTGGAAAGTACTCTGTTAATGGCAAACAAAGTAGACTCTGAGGAAATACATTACTAGACATGAAAAGGGGAGACTTTGTGATAGCAAACATTTAATTTGCTAGTCAAATTTGTTCTGCATGTTTATGTTGCTACTAATACGGCCTCAAAATATGCAAGACAGACCTGACAGGGCAACTAGCAGAAGCAGAAACCTCTGCCATCGTAGTGGGGGTTTTAATATTCCTCCCGCAGAAATCAAAGATTATCACTATAGAATACACTCATACCCTGACAGAGTGAGCAGTGCTATAGCTCAATCTAATCTAACCATAAAAACCATTTGGGGGATTCAGCATGGTGGCACATGCCTGTAATCCTAACATTCAAGGCAGAGGCAAAGGAATCATGAATTCGGGGACAGCTAACATATAACACATATTTTTGGTAATCAAAATATACTTTTGAATCATTGTACTTCTTGTAGTATCACAGAACAATTACAGTACAAATTATAATTTTCAAGCTCAGTGGTAATGGAACTTTAACATGAAAACTTTCCAGAATGCAAATCAGAGAACCAAGGCTTCTCTGAATGTATATATTTTTAAACAATGAAACCTTTATCAACTGATAAGAAAATAGTTCTTTGAAGAAACTGGTAAACAGGAGAGAGAGAGAAAGAGAGAGAGAGAGAGAAAGAGAGAGAGAGAGAGAGAGAGAGAGAGAGAGAACACAAATTAGAGAACACATATTCAAGTACAAATAACCAATGCTGAGATAGAAAAGGATGTTATTACATAATTTATAAACATTAAGATCATTAAGATATATTATGAAAATTTATCTATCAAAGAATTAGAACTTTAAATCAAATGGATGTATTCCTAAAATATATACATCTATACACACACTCTAAGCTGAGACAGAAATAAACCAAAAGTCTTAGTGACTCTGTAACTGTTAAAGGAACAGAATAAGGAAATTTGAGAGTTTCTGCAAGAAAGTCCTCTGCTTTCAGACAGCTTCATGCCTTAAAGAAAATAAGGAAAATCTTATAAAACTTCCAGAGAATAGGAACAGAATATGTTAGAAGTTCAACATAGACTTGGTGCTTAAACCTGACAAGAAAAAGACAATTATGGATAAATTTATATGAAAAAATTCATAAATTAAATAGTCAAATATTAGTATATTACAACCAAGTTTGGCATTTGATATGAATACTAGGAAATCCAAATTGTTTTGTCATTCAAAACACAGTCACTGTAATTCAACATTTAAATGAAAATATTGTATAATTTACCTAAAAAACAATTATATTGATAAATTTTACTCTAGTTTTATGGTTTAGTTTTCTTTGATTTAATTTTTTTTGATACAGGGTCTCTAAAACAATCTGGCCTCAAACTCCCTATATAGCTGAGGATGACCCTGAACTTTTAATCCTCCTGTCTCTACCACCTATGTGCTGGAGGTATGAGTTTTGTGCCACCATGCCCAACTTTTGTGGTACTGGGAATCAAACCCAGGGCTCTGTGGAGGTTAGACAAGTACTCTACCAACCGAGTTCCATTCTAAGATCTGTTAATGGTTTGTAAAAGCAGAGAATTAAGAATAAATTAGGTCATGACTATAATTCTAGCATTAGGGAGGTAGAGGCAGAAGAATAAAGAATTCAAGGTCAGCTTCATCACCATATTGTGTTCATGGTATGGGCACTGTATACACACACACACACACACATACACACACATATAGGCAAAACATTCATACACATAAAATAAGTCTGAACTTGAAAGAGAAACTATATGTATTTATATATAAATATTTACATACTTAGTAAAAAGACTAGAAATAATGGAATTGTTTATTTGAAATCATTTAAGTTCTGGGAAGGTGGCTCATACCAGGCAGAAAGGAAAAAAGGAGAATTCTAGGTTTGAAGGATAGCCTGAGTAATGTATTGAGAGTGTCTCAAAAGCCAAGGTTTGGCAATAGTGCTTGGCGGTAGAGTGCTTGCCTATTAGACAAACTAGGTTTGATCCCCAATATAAAGTTGCTCCAAATGAATACATATCTTCAATAATAAGAAAAATAAAAATATATGTGGTTTGATAACTTACAATGTAGTATTAAAGACAAAAACAGTTGGGAAAATAGGTAAGCTGATATGCTAAAATATTAAAAATAAAAGTCTCTTTTCCTGTGTTTTTAAATCTTCTGTAATATCTTATTTTGTGTATTAGGGAAAGAGAAAAAGTTCAATACTTAATTTGACTTTCCTATATGTGACAGTAAGATTAACAGACCATGAAAGACTTATTTTACATTTCTTCAAGGCTCTGGGACCTGGAAGGACAGATCATGGAAGAGAGCAGTGGGTCCTCATGCCTTAAAACCTCAGACTGCCCATTAGGTCTGAGAAAGAGCTTGCATCTTTATTTTGTAAAATTATGTGGTTTTTTCTTGTTGCTGTTAGGAAGGATTTCATTGGCCGAGTGGGCATTTTCTATGGAGAGCATTTTGGGGCTGAACTTACCATGGAGGTCTCTGAGTTCACACCTGGTAACCATTGATTCCAGCGGAAGTGTTGACTACATGTCCAGCTTTGACGATATTCGTATTGAAAAGCCTATGAAAGATGTGAGTGACATATTAGTTCCACCTAAAAATTGGATTGGTTCAATGTACCCTTTGGACAGCCTCTAAGCAACTTTAATGCTTTCAGAAGTTAGGAGTGGAATTACCTAATGAATGAGAATAGATGGGGGTGGGGTGGAAAATGTGTGTATTCTCTTTAGAATAGACAAAATAAATAATCAAAAGCTTTGTAAGCAAACCTATGTTAAACTTGATATTCTTATTATCAGTGCTATCTCCCAGAAGGGCACATATAACAACATAACAGCATTCTCTCATTAAAAATACCATTTAAATATTCAACATACATGTACAGATTTGCTGGTGTTCCCTAGAATATACTCAAGGTATTATGAGATATAAAATATCTTATTAAAATGGCAATACTGCAGGGACACTGATCAGATCCCATCATTAATTAGTTAGCAATTCATCAGTAATTAGTTATCATCTTGAGCTGATGGGAACTAAGACTTGGACGATAGATAATTTACTGGGAATGTGAGAAGACCAGAGAGAAGCATACAGGCTAGACAGGGAAATATCCATAGGAAGGCCTTGGATGGTAGGGACAGTTTACCATGGTGACTCAGATCATAGGCCTCTGCACAGAGGGTCTAAGATTCACGTCTCACTCAATAGCTGTCTTACCTCTAAGAAAATTGCCTTTTTCTTTGTCTTCTGTCCCTATTCTTTAAGACCATAGAAGATGAAATGGAATGACCAATGTAGAACTTTTCTGTAGATTTGCAATTGTTATTTCCTGTTGTCACATTGACTCTTTGTCCCTGCAAACACAAGAAGTCTTTAATCTGACTCAAAAAGGTTTGCCTTCTCATATGTAAATCGGTGACCTTAAGGTCTAGTTCAGTGGCATACATGCAAGGCCCTGGGCTTATTCCTTTGCATCAGAAAAAGATAAATAAGAAAGGAAAAAGAATTTGTGAGGTTATTTTGTATTTGTCACATTTGCTGAAATTAATCTAGACTGTTAATTTCAATGTTTAACACTTAGAAAATCTTTATTCTAGATGAAGTCCAATCTAACTGAAACTATGTACAGATACCGATCTGACCTGAAAATCATATTTAATATCATCGACAGTGATCAATCAGGTAAAGGAATGATGATTCGTTTGAGGGACTGACTGAAAACTTGGTTTGAATTTAACTTTGATATACAATGACTGATTTTCTAACTTAAAAATGCAGGTCTGGGAATATAGCTCAGTGGTAGAGAGATTGCCTGTTAGTATATGAGACTCTGGGTACCATCTTCAGCACCCTGCCACCACCCCAACCTCTGTGCAGAGACATTTGAATATGAAAAACTATCAATAGTGATCCATGAAAGTAAATCTTTGCATATTAAAACAGGCAACAGTGGGTCTATGAGATGATTCATCAAAAAACAGTGCTCGCTGCTGACCACTATGACCTGTATCCAGTCCCTGAGACTCACATGGTAGAAAGGTGGAAGGAGGAACTGACACTCTCAGGGTATCCTCTGAGCTCCATATTTGCACTATGACAATGGGCTATGTGAACACATGCACACATACACACACATGTGCATACACACAACATCATCTTAACTCCCAGGGAACTTTGTCCTGCTCTCATGTTGCTCTCTCTTCTGCCATCCTCCTCTGTGTCTTGCGTTCTTGGGTTTTAGTTTCTATGGTTTCTATACTACTTCCATCCATGCTCACTTGCCATTTCTTCACCATGCACTGTTTGTTTGTTTGTTTATGTTTTCCATTAGAGTATTCTCAGGATCTTCTGTAGCTGCAAATGTCATGCTGTTTCTCACATTTATGACCTTGTTCTTCTGTCTCCTTCAGTGTTTTGATTCTCAGGCATGTTAGTGAGCTGGTAATTGCTACTATTCAGTCAGTGTTGCTTCCCCTTCTCTTGCAGGTCACTCTTAACATCACCACTTACTACCACCTTTGCCTGTTTCCCTTTAGGTCTGATCTCCATGGATGAATTTCGGACCATGTGGAAACTTTTCAATGCTCATTACAAAGCTCATATTGATGATTCCCAAATTGATGAGCTTGCCAGCATAGTGGACTTCAACAAAGATGGCAACATAGACTTTAATGAGTTTTTAAAGGCTTTCTATGTAGTACACAAATATGATAAGCCAGGGAGCAGTCTTGCTTAAGATGAACAAAAACTTCTCCCAGCCTCCTTGAAAACAGATGACCACAAGTTTCAGTCTTAACAAAGGCCCCTTGAAATTCATAGTAGTAGAGAAAAGTAGACCCTACTTCACACCATAAGCAGATGCATCATGTGAGTGCTTGCAGTACTTATCAAACTGCTATTGGTAAGACTATGTTAAATAACAGTTGATGAGATTTACTTCGTGTTAGGATTGCCAGGGATAAACTGGGTTTGAACCTAGTATTGGTCTCAAATGATACCTAACTAGGAGATCAAAGACATTTAGAAACATACTGAAATGAATCTAGAGATCAGGAGAGAAACAATTAGGGGTAATATCTGTGAGTGGCTGAGGATGGGTGAATACTAAACTATTATTGAAATAAAATATTTCCATCATCAAACTGTAATTGTTTTTTGGAGAGTCCATAACCAGTGATCTTGAGTAGATGGGGAACCACCTTGAGGGTCGAGAAACATATTAGAATCTTGTGAGAGGGCTGGTGAGATGGCTCAGTGGGTAAGAGCACCCGACTGCTCTTCCAAAGGTCTGGAGTTCAAATCCCAGCAACCACATGGTGGCTCACAACCATCCGTAACGAAATCTGACTCCCTCTTCTGGAGTGTCTGAAGACAGCAACAGTGTACTTACATATAATAAATAAATACATACATACATACATACATACATACATACATACATACATAGAATCTTGTGAGAGAGCATGAGAACAACAAACCCCCTATTTTTCTTGTTTGCTGGAAATACGAAGTCAATATATTCATATTGAGCCCTATAATTAATATGGTCTGACAACTTGATGGATAAGACAGGGCCGTGGTTATATACTCTCTGTAGCTTATTCTGTTATTCTTATTACATATCAAACAACTGACTACTTTCCAAGGGTGAGGCTATATTTCATTATTTTTTAAAGCTTTGGAACTTTGAGATCAAGAAATAATCCAGATCATGTTAGCCTCCCTGCTATGTATCAGAAATAATGAAGAAACTGTATCAGATACCTTTCGAAATGAGTAACTAAACTTGTAGAAAAGCAAAAGAAACCCCTAGGTGCAGGCAAACAATGTAACTGAAACCATGGTAATACTAATATCAGACAAGATAGGTTTTAATGCTGTGGATGGAAAAATGCAACTTTTGCCTTGAAGAATAAGTGATAATTTATTTAAATGTATATTCATACCCAGAAACCTATTTTGCCTCCAATTCTATGCTCCAACATGGTAACCATTTCATAACTTTCTTACAGTTACAGAAAAAAGAAATTTATACATCAAAACTCACGACTACATTGATGGAAATATCGTTTAGGAGAGTTCTATAGCAAGGTGCTGAAATCTCCATCATAGGCCTCACATGCTATCTGATGGCCACTCTAGAATGGATTGATGGAAGTTACTGGCTTGTTAAGAACACATCTAAAATTCTTTTTATTCATTCTTTATTTTCTTTAAATTGAAATGCAATTACATTCTGTTTCTTCTTTCCTTTGCTCCCTAAAATCCTCCCCCATCTATATCTCCTCCTCCCTCCGCTCTCTCTCAAATTCACAGCATTATGACAAAACCTAGAAATGGGCAAAGAATGGCTTTTAAAGGGACTGAAAATAGCCCAAAATAACTTGATTTGGTTGGAAACATTTTAATTTTCCATAATCACAAAATTAAGCCTTTTGGCTTTATACAATCTTTAACACAGGTGCAGCTCTTTTTTCCCCCTCCCCACTAGGAACTTCAGTTCACAATACAAAGAATATTATTGAGGGTAAAGAAAAGATCATTATTAAATGCTAAAAGGAATAATTCTCCAAGAAGAAAAAATAATTTTAGATATATATGCATCTAATAACCAAGCTTTCAAATTAATTCTGAAACTTATATAAGTGCTGGACTAAAGTGATAAGAAGAATCTTTCTAATATACCTTTGTCAATAACTTATTATGCAAATATAAAATAAGCATATGGAACATTGGAAAGACTAACTAATTCCCTGATGCATCATGTGTATGTGAATGTATATAAATGTATATGTATATACTATGTAGATATGTGAAAGTGCAAACATATCTATGCAACTCTGAAATCAATTTTTGAAATATGATTTTTAAGGTCAACTCTAAAGAATATGTATTTTATGCACACAGATACATTTATAAAAACTGACCACAAAACAGACCATCATTACCAATCAATGAGAAACAATTAAATTCTAACACTCTAACACAATTAAATTCAAAAGAGACATTCGTAAGGCTCTAGGTTTGAGGCCCAGTACTGAACAAAAGGAGAAAAGCTAGCCATATTAATGGAGACCAAAAAAAAAAAAAACAGAATAATATAACTATAGATTTACCATAAATCTTTAAAAAGAAGTTCACAAAAATTCAGTAACTCTGTGCCAAATTTTAACTAAATTAACTGCTGACGACTATCTCTGTTGCTGAGATAAAAAACAAAACAAAACAACCCCCACTAAAAAACAAAACCAAACAACAACAATAAAGAACACACAGAGACACACAACCTGACCAAAAGCATCACAGGGGAGAAAAGAGTTTCTTTGGCTTAGAATTCCAGGTCTCAGGTCTCAGTCTGCCTTTCCAGGGAAGTCGAGGCAGGAACTCAACTAGCTAGTCACATCATATCACAGTGAAGAACAAGGCTGGTTTTTGGTTTTGGTTTCCACTAAGCTTTCTCTGTTTAGAGCAGTGGTTCTCAGCCTTCCTACTGCTGTTGCCCTCGTGTCATGGTAACCTCCAACCATAAAATTATTTTTGTTGCTACATCATAACTGTAATTTTGCTCCTGCTCTGGATTGTAATGTGAGTATTTATTTTGGAGATAGAGGGTGGCTGAAGGAGTTGCGAACCACAGGTTGAGAACAGCTCGTCTAGAGGGTGTGGTGCCATCCATAATGGGCTAGGCAGCAGTTGTGTGTATGTGTGTGTGGGGGGAAGTCATTAACCTATGTATACAAAACTCCTTCCCTTTTGTCTCATATTAAACTGATTGTGTGTGTGTGTGTGTGTGTGTAGGTGTGTGTGTATGTGTGTGTGTGTACAGGTGTATTTTCTTAGAGAGTTTGCTATTGAAAATGACTCCCAAGTCTAGTGGGAAAGTGTTACCTAGTGTTCCTAAGTATAAGAAGGCAGTAAGGTATCCTACGGAGAAAATACATGTGTTAACAAAAATTCATCTACACATGGGTCCTAGGATTATTGGCATGAGTTTAGTGTTAATGAACCAATAATATACAGTAAATGAATTCTCTGCAAATAACTTGGGGTACTTATTGAATGGTTTATTTTTTTAACTCATCTGTAATGACACATCTATCACATAGGAAGCTCCCCCATACACATGGATCTCATTTTAGCCTCCTTGGTACCATCCACTGATTGCTGGGGCTGTTTTCTCACAAATGCCTCATGTGTTGGACACTATATATATAGATTTATAATTTTCTTGCTTTCTGGTAGCAGGAGCCCTGCTCTCACCTGGATTGTTCGAGTTTCTTTGGTCTTTTCGCCCTCTGTCCACATATTAGAATCAGCTTGTCAAATCTGTGAAATCAGCTATTGGATTTTAATAGGAAATGCATCATTTCTAAATTAGCCTTTCCTTTTGTGACTCTTCCTGCTCATAAACATGACATATTCTCCAATTATATTAGAATTTGTTCACCTGCTTTAATGAAGAAGTTTGTGTCATTTCTATAACCCTTAAAAAAGATTAATGCCAAGGTGAAATCCTGCACAGATTTGAAGGGAAAAGGGGTGGGGGAGAGAGAAATGATGAAATTATAATCTCAAAAAATAAATAAGATGTAAATGATTCTGCCACGAATACTATGTGAGTTTTCTATTTCTATTCTATTTCTTTTTCTTTCTTTTTTTTTTTTTTTAACTCTTCTTGCTTGCTTCCCACACAGAGTTCTATTTTAGAGTCTGGCAGATTCTTTTCTAGTCTTCAGTTACTTTATGTATTTCTTGTATGACCTGTATGGATCTGTGGAGGGGAAGCCTATTTATGTGTTTGTACTATGTGCAGACACTTGATCAGTCTGGATTGTTCGCTTGTGGAATTTGTAATTTTCCATTGTTAATTCATCCATCATTAGTAGCACTTGTTGTTGTTCCATATGTTTGTATGTCTGGAATATTCCATGATATTTGGGATGTGGGAGCTTTTCTTCCATGTCTTTGTTTGACTTGTTCCCATGGGTAGCAGAGCTTAAGGAACTGGTCTTATGTAACTTTTTAGTCTGGAGTCTCTGAATTATGTGGGTAGAGTTGAAAGCAGAATGAATTGTAGCCCTGTGGTTTTAAATTCTCAGAGAGCTTTTATTCTTTTCCCACCCAAAGCCCCGTGGCCCCATAGTCTCTCTTGTTTCTAAGTCTTTTCATAAATAAAATAGTTCTTTGAGGGTCTTGGCTTTATGTGGAGTTCTCAGTTTAATTCTTTACCCTCTAAAGCCCAAAGCCTCATTTCCTGTGCCCATGTAGGGGTAGTAAATCCCAAGCCCCTAGGTTCTGCAGACAAATACCCCCTGTTATCTCAAGCTTTCACTCTTCTGCTGTTGCTTTTCCCCTTTGTTTCTGGCACCTAGGGGCTGGCTTTTATTATTTGTGAGCCTAGTTGTACATATAAAGTAATCATGCTCGATTTTACTCATTGTATCTAGGTGATTATAATAAAAGGATTTTCATGTTGTCTGAGTTCCTATATGATGAGCAATGATAAGTAGGGTTTTTGCATGCTTTAGCATGATAATAGAATCCATTCATAGTATTTGTTCATGATCTTTCGACTTCATATTTGTATCCAATGATTAAGTGTTCATAATATGCAATGCATTTGGATTATATAATGTGTAATTTATTGGGACACAATTTTAAAACCTTGGTATGGCCTGTGAATTTCTCTAACAACTTTTACATAAATGTCTTCATATTGTATTTAAAAAAAAAAAACAAAACAAGGCCAGACTTTATTCTTTTCACTTTTCCTTCACTAGCATTAGCTTGGCCCTCGTCCATTCTTCCTCACATACGGAAGACATATTAACCTAACCCGTTTTCCATATTTTTACTCCCTACATATACATCTGTATAAGACCATTTATATTCTCATAGACGTATATATTCATATACACTTTAAGACAATAGCAGAGCTTTTGTTTTGTTCTGCATGGAAAATCACTGTCTGCATCCTGCTTTTCCTGGTATATGGCACTGAAGGCCCAGGGAGCTGTTCTAATTCCTGCTTTTTTTCCTTTGAATGCTGATACATTTGAATTTGCCGCCCTCCAACAAAGTTCATGTGTTGAAAACTTAATCTCGAAATTCTTACGTTAATGATTTTTAGAAAAAGGGCTTCTGGTAAGCAAGTAGAATTAGAAATGTCCAGCAGAGTGAGAGAGCCTTGATGGCTCTGACTTTGTAAGAGGAAGAGAGCCCCGAGCCAGCACAGGCCTTCCCTGCCATGTGATGTCTTCTGCCATGCTATGCTGCAGTAAGAAGGCTTGTATCATATACTAAAAACACTCCAAAGCTATACTCTTGAACTTCCCAGTATTTAAAACCATGACTCAAATATACCTCTACTGTTTCTAAATTAGCCAGTTTGGGGAAATTTGTTCTAGACAACAGAAAATGAATGAACACAGATCACCTGTATAGTACTTAATGAATTTCTACATATAATCAGCACCCAAACCAAGAAATAGAATACTGTGCTGTCAAGATGGCTAAGTGACACCTGCCACAAAGCCAGATGACCCCAGTCATCAAGAAGGATCTACGGTCAGGAAGCCGGGGGTGATGGATACTTACACTCAGGATAAATTCCTGGAACCTCCAGTGTGGAAAAAGAGACCTGACTCTCCAAGTTGTTCTCTCACCTCTACATATAGACTGTGGCACCTGTGCACTCACACTGCACAAGCATGTATACAATAAGTGAATATGAAAATAATTTTAAGAAATAGAATATTCCCAGTGCCTCAGAGTCACTCCCATCTATGCCTCTTCCCAGTTGCCTCTCACTTCCCTAAGGTACCCATCATTATGACTTTACCAACATAGATGTCTTTAGTCCTTTCTGGGATTCTATAGAAAAGAAACAATTCAATAGTATCCTATAATATAACTATTATTTATAGCATTTGTAATGTATTTACATTTAGTTATTCAGGCTGATGACTGTAGAATACCTCATTATGTGAATATATCAGAATTTATTTATCCATCTCTCCGAGGTAGACCTCAGAGCTATTGTGGACAGTACTGTCATGAACATTTTTGTTCATTAATTTACTCTTTTTAACCACCATAAAAATATTCAGTGTTGTGGAGGACTACTTTAATTAAGTTACTCTATTTCTGCTTTGATTAATGGGATGCTTTATAGTGATGGTAAACTTGACAGGATCTAGAATTACCTTGGAGACAGATCTCAGGGCATGTATGTAGAGACTTCTCTAGATTAGGTTAATTGGGGTAGGAATACTCCTCTTAGCTATAGGAAGCACCGTCCCATGGGCTGGGGTCCTGGGTGTATCATAAAGGAGAAGGCTGAGCGTAAGTATCAGTCACCCTCGGCTTCCTGACTGTAGATTCAATGTGATTAGCTAGTTACCTTATGTCCTTGACCACTAAGGTAAAAATTCAAAAGGTATTATGTATATTGAGTACACATAGGAATGTCGATCTATTCCTAATGATGAGTTAGATTATCAGATATCTTACCAGGTTCATCTATTCCTTGAATAGCTGGAAAATTTGAGCCTATTCATGTACTTAGACTTTCTTTTTGATTTTTTCATGTTTTGGTTACCTTTTCTTTTGGTTAATATATTTTTTCTCACCACTTTGTAAATGAATCCCAGCTGGGTTTGGTGACACATGCCCATAATTCTAGCACCCTGAAGCCTGAAGCAGGAGGATTGCAAGCTAGTGAGCTAGCAAGACCCTAACTAAAAAGGGTTAACACCTTAGTTGTTTTAAGTTGAAAAGTATTTCCCTGCCTACTATTTCTATATTGACTTTGTTCATGTTACTTTTGGCTATATAAACATTTTATATTTTAAAATAGTAATTGCATTCATATTTCCTTTAATTGCTTCTGCTTTTGTAGAAGGTGTTCCCAATGTCTCTAGAGCATATATTTACTCTCTGGAATATTCTCACAAGATCCTTTTTTTATAATACAATAATTTATTTTTAATTTTTTCTTTTGAGACAAGGTTTCTCTGCATATTTCTGGCTGTCCTGGAATTCACTCTGTAGACCAGGCTGACCTGGAACTCAGAAATCTGCCTGCCTTGCCTCCTGAGTGTTGGGATTAAAGGCGTGCATCACCACTGTCCAGCTATAATTTATTTTTATATGGTATGAAATGAGATGTATTTCTATGTTTTGGTGATTTTTCCCTTTTTTTTTCAATATTGGAGAATGGATTCAACCTTTGATCAAACTCCCTCTGTGGTTTATTTTTCTATTCTTCTCTCCAGGCACCCTATCATGCCAGCCTCGTTTATTGACTAGTCCACATTCTTCCTCTTGCTTAAGATGAATGTCTGTAGTGATCATGTAGGAACTGCTCAAACTTATCAGTATTTAATTTAGATATTTTAGGTACATCCATTAGTTTTGTCCATTTTCATACTAATATTTATTCAATTTTTACCGACTTGCTATACAGCCATGATCTCATTCTACCACCCTTTTCAGTTTTCCTAGCTATTTCCAGACAATTATTTCTCCATAGGAAACGATATAACTCTATGAAATTACAAGGAAAACCCCTGCTAATGTTATTGAGCTGGGCATGACTGTTCATGCCTCTAATGCAAAAGGCTTGTGGCAAGTTTGAGTCCTGCCTGAGCTACACAATGAATTCCAGTACAGCATGAAACACTAAAAACAAAACCAACACACAAAGCCAAAGTCTCCAGAAGATTCTAATTGTAATGGAATAAAATGTATATATTACATTTGGAAAATTTTATGTTTTTATTATAAGTAAATTGTTTTCTCTTTATGTCTTATGTTTCTTTTATTATTCCTAACTATTTTATATTTTTGCACAATTGGAAATGGGCTTTTTCAGTTTTATATGCATTTACAGATACTTACTATTAGAGTAAAAGAAGGAAAAAGCTGTTTATTGGGTTGTTGTTTTAGCTAGTATCTAGTCTTCTTAGGAGATATTGCTATTAATTCTAGTATCTCTTGTATTCTCAAGCTACTCAGTTACAATATCAGTAGACTTTATTTATTCTTATTTTAGGTTGTCACATTTAGCAAAACCACAGAATGACTAGGATCTCAAGTTTTGTATAAACAATGCGAAGTTTTTAAAAAGGAAAGTATGTGCTTTTTGCTTTGCTTTGTTTTGTATTTGGGAACAAGTTCTCACTGTGGAGCCCAGGCTGGCCTCTAACTTGGAGTCTGCCAATCTTCCTGCCTCAGCCTTCCAGCTGCTGGTATTATCGGTGTGATCTACCCTATGTTATATCTGGGACATGTGCAGGGAAGTAATCACTGTTAGTTTGAAATTCCAACTTATCTGGATGATGTGCATTTTACCAGGAACCAGTGATGATGCCTGCTGTTTTATCTTCTTTTTATGCTGCATTTGCTGAAATCTATAAAAACGATATTTCTCACCTAGGGTGCACATTAGTATGAACCAGGATTCCTTAGGTTCAGATAGTTAATTGAAGATCTATGCATTTTAAAAGTTCCCTAAATAGTCTAATGTGTACCCAGGGTTGAGAACTACTATCTTTTTTTTAAACTTTTGTTTCTAAGATTTATTTATTTTATATATGTGAGAACACTGTAGCTGTCTTCAAACACACCAGAAGAGGGCATCGGATCCCATTACAGATGGTTGTGAGCCACCATGTGCTTGCTGGGAATTGAACTCAGGACCTCTGGAAGAGCAGTTAGTTCTCTTAACCGCTGAGCCATGTCTCCAGCCCTAAGAACTACTATCTTAACATTAACTAATAATGATGCCAACATGCATTAAGAATCTAAGTCAACAGTCAGGAGTGACAGAACAGATCTTTGATCCTAGCACTGGGGAGGTAGAGGCAGATGGATCTATGTTGAGTTCAAGGCTAGCCTAGTCTACAGATTGAGTTCCAGGATAGTCACAGTGAGATCCTGCTTTTTTTTTTTTTTAATTATAGAATCTAAGTCAAATATGCTCCAGTAGAGTGCCCCTCATATAAGACTATATAGGCAGAAAAAAAATGGAGTTGATGGCTTAAAAAAAACAGGACACTAAGTTGGGTGGGTAGGAAAGGGGGTGGATCCAAGAGGAGCTGGGGAGAGAGAGAGAGAGAGAGAGAGAGAGAGAGAGAGAGAGAGAGAGAGAGAGAGAGAGAGAGTGAATTATGATCAAAGCACACATGGTACAAGATTCTCAAACTAATCACTTTAGTTTTGTTTATACAGTTTTCATCTGGTTCTGTTACTGGGACGTCACTCCAGACTCCCCAGCTCCTATCCTTAAAATCTCCATTGGAAGAATTCAGACCAGGCAGGCAGAGCAGAGTCTAGAAGGTAGGTACCTTTTACGAAAAGAAGAGTGGGCAGTGGCCAAAGGGGCCACTCACTGTGGGAGAAAACACTCACAGACAGAGAGTGGACATTGGCCAGAGCTTTTGCTGTCCAGGTGGTTGGCAGGCCCATTTGGATTAACTCTTAGAGGAAAGGGCAATGGTTTGTCGTTTCCCTCCCTCCCTTCCCTACTTTAAATTTAAAGGCCTCCTACTACATAATAATCTTACATGGTTTAGGGATCTTGGATCCAGGTTTAGATAATTAACAATTAATGACCTTCTAGGCAACTCAAGATGTCACAGCTCCTCCTGAGGCTACAGATGCAACTCAGGTCCTATTCCTCCAACTAGTAATTAGAGTCCCAAAGTTCTAGTTTTACAAGCAGTTGGTTATATGGAGGGGTCCAGTTGTAACATCTCCTACACCTTTCCTCTGACTACTTAATTGACCTATTTTAAATAGTTTCTCTTATTATCTATTTTTAAAGATTTTACTTTTATGTATACACATGTATTTGTCTGTGCATGTATGCATGCATGCATGCGTGCGTGCATGTGTGTGTGCCTGTGTGTGTGTGTGTGTGTGTATTAGTGAGTGTGTGCATATGAGTGCATGTGCCTGTGGAAGCCAGAGTCTTCAAATTCCCTGGAGCCGTAGTTTCAGGCAGTTGTGAGGCACTTAACATCGGTGCTGAGAACAAGAGCTCTGGATTCCACGGTAGACATTCAGTTTGAGAAATACAGTAGCAAGTAGCCCTGAATTTATTTTTCTCCCAAGGTCAGAGAAAACTGTTTAGAGCCTGTGTGGTCTTTGAGCTTTTTTTTTTTTTTTTCCTTAAATGGTAGATTAATACATCCCTTCCTAAACCTTTCTGTACTAATTGGTCCATTTGTCAATTTTGGTAGCTTCAATTTTGCAAAGCAATCATCCTTTCCTTCTAAATTGTGTAGATTTTAATTTCTCCTAACTCTCCAGCTGTATTATATCTCTCAGTCCTCTGGTAAACCGCTCCATCTTTATTAATTTTTCCCCCTTGATCTGGGTCTAAGGAGTTTTGTGACTGGATTGGAAGCCACCCATGCCAATACATCAGCCAAAGTTATAAGTAATGAGGAAAAAGGAAGAGGGCATCTAACCAGACAAGAGGGGTCCAGTGACACCAGGACCATCTTCTGGATACAGACATGAACTTTCAGTTTAACAGAAGAATTTGAGCGAGGAACAAGAGGCATTCATACTTCTCCAGCCCTGGCGAAGACTGATGCTACTCATCAATATCTCAGCACTGATTCTGCAAGCTGGGGCCACAGTATCCCCAAAGCTGTCAACACCCACTTTAGTTCTCCGGACAGAATCGCTCTAGATTAGAGCCTCACTGTGCTACATGTTTGCTCTTATCTGGGCAGGGGCCCGTGGGCTGTCCTACAGGCTTTGCTGTTCCTGGAGTCCGAGGCAATTGCAGGTTTCACTCAATGCCTTATTTTTGTGTCTTTAGCATAGAAGGGGAATGAAATAGACTAGGTGTCACTGGGTGTTTAGACAGACCTGCCTTGAGGGAGTAACATGCCTATGCAGAATCAAGCAGAAATCTGACTCAAAGTTAAGCAGGTAGCGGCCTGTTCTTATTTACTTTATGGGCCAAAGTGAGTAGGGGCTTTTCAGAAAAAAGTTTCTAAGTGGCTGTTCCAATTGCCTCTATACTATGAGTGGTTTCAGAGCACTTCAAAAACACAAAACCCAAAACCCCAGGGACTTTCTGATCCTCTTCCCTTCTATTTCCTGAATGCTTGGATTATAGGCATGTGCTACTACACCCTGGTTCTGTGGTCCTGGGGAACAGAACCTGGGGCTTTGTGCATGCTATGTAAGTACTCTACATATGTACAACTCTACTGAGTTGTGTCTCCAGCCCTAAGTGCCAGCAGTTGTACATATTGACCCTCTGAGCTGGAAGGATATTTTCTTTTACTTTTTTCTTATCCTAGTTATTTCCATTTCTTCCTTTTCAGACAGTATTTCATATAGCCCAGGCTGGCTTCAAACTCATGGTGTCGCCAAGGATATCCTCAAATTCTTCCTCTTCTGTCCTCCCCTTCCCAAGTGTTAGGATGACAGATGTGTGCCACCTTGCCTGCATGTTCAGGTCTTTTCTGTACAAATTGTCTTCTGATTTCTGTTGAGTTATAATTTTGCTCTTTTTCTGTTTTTTTTTTTTAAGATTGGCATAGAGATTTAATTTGTAAAGGTTATTTAAAATCATGCAGACATTAAAGGCTATGAGATTTCCTTCGAGCACTGCTTTCACTGCCTGCGTCAATGTTAGTGTGAAGTGGTCCCTTTACACCATTTTCTAAGAAGTCATTTCCTGTTGATTTTTTTCTCTCTAACAGTTTTCTGGAAGCAAGTTCCTTATATTCCACATTTTAAAAATTCCATATTTAAATGTGTTCATTGTTTGTTTTGTTTTTCTTTTGTTTTTTTTCCCTTGAAATCTTAACTTTGTGGCCATGAACTAAATCTATGATTAAAAAGGTGGCTTTTTTTATATGAAGAATATATAATATTGTAAAATGTATATTTGTTTTCACTCCATTTCCTGGCATACTTTGCTGAAAACCCTTTCAATCTTCTAAGAGATATGCCCTTTCACATGCTAATGAACTCCCTGCAGGACAGCATGAGAAAGTTTCTGATTGGGAGCTAGACCTTGAACAAAATGAGGTAGGATTAGAGTCCTGGGGCTTTCAGCTCTACCCATCCCGTTCCAGAGAAGGGAGAGGGGTTAAGCTCATCATTAATGGCCAAGACTTTAATCAGTTGTGCATATGTAATGAAGTCTTCATGGAAATTCACAAAGTATGTGGCTTGGAGACCTTCCTAAAGCCAAACCTGTAGAGTCCCTTGGATGTCCATCCAGGCATGATTTTCTCTATGCATCTCTCCATATCCCTTGTGACATCTTTTCTATTAAAGTGGTAACTGTGTTTCCTTGAATTATGTGAGACACTCTAGCATATGAATCAAACCCAAGTTGGGGCTTGGCAACTCTGATTTATAGTTGTCAGGTCAGAAGTGCTTGTGAGTGGCTTCTGGGTGGGGGTGGGGAGTATTGAAGTCCTGTGGGACTGAGCCCTTAGTCTGTGGAGTCTAACCCTATTTTCAGTAGCTAGCATTAGAATTGAATTGAATTAGAGGATGCCCAGATGGTGTCTGCTGCAGAATTGCTTCTTGGTGGGCATGGAACCTCCCCAAACATCTGGTAACAGAACTATTGTGTTCTGAGGGTATGGTAGGAGAAATGGGATTTGAGGAAAAAAGAAAGTGTCTTGAACATGCAGTAAAACTCTATGCATTTGCTTTTATAATAAATTATTAGTTGTGTCAATTATTTTACACCCTTGCTAACATTTCACTTATTAGATATATGTAGTTCTTATTTCTGTTGTTTGTGTATGCTATATGCATATGTACTTATGAGCACATACACAAGTGTGTATCCATATGTGGGTCAAAGGTCAACTTTGGGTGTCTTTCTCTAAGGCTTGCCATCTTTTGGACTCAGGGTCTCTCACTGCACTTGGAGCTTATAAATTCATTCACGCTGGCTGGTTAATGAATTCTGGGGATCTGCCTGACTCTGATGGTTTCAGACCTATAGTGTCATTCTGTCTTTTATATGGATGCTGGGATCTGAATTCAGGTACTTATAATTTGTATGGCAGGTATTTAACCTACAGAATCACTGCCCCAACCCCAGGTATACATAGTTCTAAAAGATAAGAATTGAAGCCCACTAAAACTAAACTTTATTTAGTTCTGTTTGTATTTCTACACATTTTTACTTCATGTTTTTGGCACCTATGTATATAATTCCCTTAAGTTTATAAATATGTGTTTTTATTCTATTTCTGTCATATATACTGTCCTTTGGGAGAATATTTTGAGCCTGAATTTTCTTCTTACCTTTGCTCTTGCTTTTTACTTATTATTGGCACATTTCTAAATATTTTTTTCCTGAATTAAAACTTTTTTATGAGATTTATTTATTTTTAGTTTATTTGCATGGGTGTTTGGCACACATGCATGTCTGTATACCACATGCATGCAGTGCTCCCAAAGGCCAGAAGATGGCATCAGGTCCCCCTGGAACTGGAGTTGCAGATGGTTGTGAGCTGCCATGTGGGAGAATTAAACCAGACTCCTTGGAAAGAGCAATGCTCTTCACCACTGAGACTTCTCTCCAGCCTCCTTTCTGAAAGATTCTTGGGTATTTTATTTTCAACCTTTATTACTCCATGCATTTTTTTTTCTCTAAGTAGCCTATATCTGGATTTTTATTTTTTAACTCTGACAGTCTCCTTGGGAAAATTCGATGTCATTACCCTTGGTAAAGAAACTGACATGCTTGCTTTTACTCAGAGATTGACTTTTCAGGTTTAATTAAATTGCCATTTATTTCATCCCCCCTTATTACTCTACCCTCTAGAGAAATAGAATCTTCTGTTCTGTTTTGTTTGACAGAACCTTGCTGTGTAGCTTAGTCTGGGGAGGAACTGAAAATCCTCCTGCCTCTGCCTCCCAGTGCAGAGGCCATGGAGGGATGTTCCTTACTGGCTTGCTTCCCCTGGCTTGCTCAGCCTGCTCTCTTATCGAACCAAGACCACCAGCCAAGAGATTGCACCACCCACAAGGGGCCTTTCCCCCTTGATCACTAATTGAGAAAATGCCTTGCAGCTGGATCTCATGGAGGCATTTCCTCAACTGAAGCTCCTTTCTCTGTGATAACTCCAGCTTTTGTCAAGTTGACACACAAAACTAGCCAGTACAATTGACCCCTTGTCAACTTGACACACAAACACAAGCCAGTAAAGAACATCCCTCCATGGCCTCTGCATCAGCTCCTGCTTCCTGACCTGCTTGAGTTCCAGTACTGACTTCCTTCAGTGATGAACAGTGATGCAGAAATGTAAGCTGGATAAACCCTTTTCTCCCCAACTGCTTCTTGGTCATGATGTTTGTGCAGGAATAGAAACCCTGACTAAGACAAATTGGTACCAGCATAGTGGGGCATTCCTGTGACAACCTGACCATGTTTTGGGGAGGACTATGGAAGGACTTTGGAACTTTGGGCTTGAAGATCCATTCAGTGTTAAGAGCTCTGTGGGATGTTGTGTAGGAGCTTGGAAGATAATGTTGAGAACAGTGCAGAAGATGGAGGTCTGGTTTGCGAAATTTCAGAGGGAAGATTAAAGACTCTTTTCAGGGCCATCACTGCTTTGATTGTGACGATTCTGTGGTTCTGGTTAGCTGGGGCTGAAGAATCAGCTGTGATTAACAAGATACCAGAACTACTAAAGTGGAACCTTTGCATTACTGGGACTATTGATGCTGATTAGCTGTGGCTAAGAAATTAGCGGTGATTAAGAAGAGACCAGCATCATTGAGGTGACATCTTCTGGGAAGTGTTTTTGAAGAGAACAGAGGCTGTGTTCTAGAAATAGCTAAAGTTGTACCTTGTGCTGTGGCTGGACTTGGTCATGTGTAAGAGTCACCCAGGTTGTACTTGTTTTGAAGGCATGAAGGGGTCACGCAGAGCAGTTGAGGCTCAGTACTGTGAGAGGCCATGGAAGGCCATTAGTGAAGGTGCAGCCTCAGTTGCAATTGATGGCCTAGGACTGAAGAGGTCATGCAGCATTTTGGAGATGCCAGTACCATGAGATGACCACCAAGAACAGCAGCAACAGTGGAGTACAGGCAGCTGGAGCCTAGAAGACAAGCTGTGTGCTACAAAGGGCATGGCTGGAGAAGTGACCCAAGAAGCCCTTGGAGGAGCCCAGAAGATCGTGAGTTGGATCCCAGACATTGGACAGTTGTAGTTTAATTTTTGCTTTTGATTGTGACTGTGCCCTGATATTTTTCCCCCTTGAAAGAAGAAAGTATTTTAGTGGAATCCACAGTTAAGAGATTTTTAATTGTAAAAAGACTTTGAATTTTAAAAGATATTGGATATTTTAGAAGGATTGAACTTTTAATATGTAAAGACTGTGGGACATTTAAAGTTATTTAGACCTTGGGGATGAATAAGAATGTAAGGGTTGAGGCTTACTAGTGATGTGTTTGTGTGTCAAGTTGACAAGGGGTCAATTGTACTGGCTAGTTTTGTGTCAACTTGACAAAAGCTGGAGTTATCACAGAGAAAGGAGCTTCAGTTGGGGAAATGCCTCCATGAGATCCAACTGTAAGGCATTTTTTCAATTAGTGATCAAGGGGGAAAGACCCATTGTGGGTGGTGCCATCTCTGGACTGGTAGTCTTGGGTTCTATAAGAAAGCAAGCTGATGCATATGTATCAAAAGATGGCCTAGTCGGCCATCACTGGAAAGAGAGGCCCATTGGACTTGTAAACTTTATATGCCCCAGTACAGGGGAACGCCAGGGCCAAAAAGTGGGAGTGGGTGGGAGGGTATGGGGGACTTTTGGGATAGCATTGGAAATGTAAATGAGGAAAATACCTAATAAAAAGTATTAAAAAAAAAAGCAAGCTGAGCAAGCCAGGGGAAGCAAGCCAGTAAAGAACATTTCTCCATGGCCTCTGCATCAGCTCCTGCTTTCTGACCTGCTTGAGTTCCAGTCCTGACTTCCTTTGGTGATGAACAGCAGTATGGAAGTGTAAGCTGAATAAACCCTTTCCTCCCCAACTAGCTTCTTGGTCATGATGTTTGTGCAGGAATAGAAACCCCGACTAAGACAACATTTAAAGGGAAATGTAACAGATGAGTTTGTGGAGTTGGAAAATCAAACTGATATCCCTTGACTCTAATCCATGTGCCCTTTCCATAGTGTTGGGCATGCAGAGCAAGGACAAGCATGTCTCATTAAAGAACCTGGCTCAAGTTTAGCTCAGCATTGGTGGGTGGCTCTGGTACATCACCTATCGTCTTGGATGGGCCAGACTGAGCACACTAGGTAAATAAGCATATTGGGTGGTAAGCATATCGGATGATGAGCACAGAAGGTGATAAGCATATTAGGTAGAGCATATTTGGGGACCAGCATATCAGGAGGTAAACATATGTCTTAGTTAGGGTTTTACTGCTGTGAACAGACACCATGACCAAGGCAAGTCTTATAAAAAACAACATTTAATTGGGGCTGGCTTACAGGCTCAGAGGTTCAGTCCATTATCATCAAGGTGGGAGCATGGCAGTATCCAGGCAGGCATGGCGCAGGAGGAGCTGAGAGTTCTATGTCTTCATCCAAAGGCTGCTAGTGGAAGACTGACTTCTAGGCAACTAGGGTGAAGATCTTATGCCCACACCCACAGTGACACACCCATTCCAACCAGGTCACACTAATTCCAACAAGGCCACACCTCCAGATGGTGCCACTCCCTGGTCCAAGGATATACAAACCATCACAGCATAGTAGTCGGTACTAAGCATATACTGTAGAAATAGCTGACTGCCAGTGTTCAGTGGACCCACATGTCTGGTAAGGAAGAATTGTTAGGCAGTTGGCTGTTTTCTTCAGGTGGTCCCTTAGGAGGGTCCTGGACTTCCTGTCTTAGGAATGTGTTTTCCTAGCCTGGGATTTGGGGCTTCTTAGGCCAAGGGCAGAACTTTAGCATCTGTGTCTAGAGGGTTAAAAAGGTGACAATTCTGGAGAACCTCTAATGACTGTCACCATGAAGTGGAGTCTGGATTGTCAGAGTAGGTAGTCTACCTTGGAACTGTGTTCTAGGCTTTGTCCCTAGCATCCTTCCTCTCCAGAAGAATACATGTATCAGATGTCTTTATGTAAGAATATCCTATGGTGAGATCAGAGGACATCCCTACACTGCCATATGACTCCCTTCCTGGTGTCCCTGAACTACTTCGATGGAGGTTATCCTAAAGGAAACCTGTCAGATATTGCCATAAGCCTTTCAGAGAATGTCCTTGGAGCTCCAAATAAGATTATCTTGGGCCAATGAAAATGTCACAGTTCTTTGTTCTTGGCAAGAATCCCAGCTCCCTCAGCTTGGGAACACCATTTATCCCACACCAAATGGAAACTTCATTTGGATATTATGTTCATCTCCAATTAATAAATTACAAGAGAAGAAGTTGATTCATCACTTGAAGCTTGGTCCAATAAAAACTGTCCACAGCATAGGAAATATAGGATGATAAAGCAGCTCTTCATTAGGGCAGGGGTCTCATTTCTTTGAGGTCACTTGCATATTGGGTTTGAGTAGATGAAATGGCTTCCAGGGAATCTGTCATTGGAACAGTCCCTACCTCTGGAGGGACCCAAATGAAGTGACAGTGTTAGAACTAGAAGTGCCTCCAATATGTTGAGTGATGAGGGTGGCTTTGTGATGGCTGTAGGGACTCAGTCCATAGCCTGGCATGACCCAAAGTGGCAGACAACTCCCCACTCATCACTATTTGCTATAGACCCTACCTTGCAAATCTCAAGGGAGAGAGCTGTTCCCTTCTCTCAGAATGCCTGTGTAGCAGAGTACCATGGGAATGCATGAAGGAGTCTCGCTCAGGCTTGATGCTAACGTGTGTGATGGAATGTATGTTTCCTTGCTCATAGCAAAACTGACTAGCTAGGGTGCAGGGAAGGCCCTGGTAGCTTTCCTCCCCTGGGAATGTCACCTATGCCCAGTCTCCTGACCATGGTTTTCTGCAAAGCTCCCTTGGTGTTCAGTGATGCCACTGAAGGGCTGGTGACATTGATGTCAGTGGTGAAAAGCAGCAGACCTCTGTGCACTTGTCCTCTGTGCACCGTTCTCAGCCTTCCCATCACTCACTAACATTTTCTAGCCATCCTGTGAGGAAAAGGCTATTGTCAGTGCTCCTGGTTCACAGTGGACAAAATAGAGACCCAGGAAGGTTAGGTAGATGTTGGAGGCTACATGTGGTACTACACTGCCTAGTACCTGTCTTGGTCTCTGGATTGCCCTAAATCTAGTCATGAGACTTCATTTAAGCCATCTGAGCCCAGAACCTCAAATCTTCTCTTTTTCCAAATTTATGTTTAAAAAAAACAGTTACATATATTATAATCATCAAAATGGCCATATTTCCCTCTGTTTTATTTTCTGTCTTTGGCAAGCCTAGGGTGCCATCCACCCCAGGGGAGGAATCCCTGGCATTGAGGAAATGTTAAGTGTCTCAGTTAAGTGCCTGCTAAGCCCCAGTCTCAGTGTTCTTCCTGGCTGTTCAAGTGCCCCTTAGCAATGTCCATCCTTGAGGCTTTGTCGCTGAAAGAGAACAAATAGGGGACAGTAATCCTGAACTGAGGCATAAAGTCCCTCAATTCAGCAAATATAAATGGAAACTCTGAGGCCGTGTGATTCACTTTGCCAACATGACTCATGTTCTGCTAAGGTTTCCATGAACAATATGTTCACAGTCTGGTTTAATTATAGCCTAGATCTGCCACTGCCTCGGTGAGCCCCAGAGGCACCCGGCCCTCACCCCCCAGTGTTGCCAGTTGAAATGTCTCCCAGGGAGAGAGGGGGAGAGGACACTGGAAATGGTTTTCTGCCAGTTCTATTGGTCACATGGCATAGCAGATAGCCTCTACAGGGGGCTCAGTGAGGGGCAGCACCCACAAAGGTGCTGGAAAAGCATGTGCTCACAGGGTGCCTGTACTGCTGGGGCTTCCCCTCCATGTAGAGTTGAGATTCACAAGCACCCAGTGTGGGTGTTTGGAGTGATCAATTGAGAGAAAGAAACAGGGTTGAGTCAACGCTCCTGCAAGCGAGGGTGGAGGGAACCCCGAGGCTGCCTGATGAGCTTGGGGGTGGTTCCACACATGGGCTTGGTGACAGTGGACAGAAAATGAAAAACAAACCCTGTCCCATCCACTTCACAGACACTTTGCCATTGCAGTGGAAGACACAAGGGCTCCTGCTTGGGAAGGGTATCATTTTACAAATCTAGAGTGGACCTTTCACTCTCTTATGCAGCTATTAGAGTGTTTCAGAGGCAGCAGGAGCTGGCTGCCATGAGTGGAGGGGAGAGAAGGCATTTGGGGCTGTCTCTAAAAGGAATTCTTTGAATGTTAGGTTCCAGGAGCCTTACCCCAACCTATATTATAAAATTTAACATTTATTAAGCATTTATTATGTGCCAAGTGATATCCACACACTATCCAAATATTAATATGTTTGTCTCTTGCAACAACCACAGGAAGCAGAGGAGCCAGTCACTGTGGAGCTGAAGGTGGCAGCATGCAGGGCTTGGTCTGGAGCCTGTGCTCTGTAGCACTGCTGGCATTGGGTGGCACTGGGCACCAAGGTTGTGGTGTGGGGATAGAGCCTTGAGGAAAAGCAGCTCTGTCTACTGCATGTCCGTGACCTCATTCTCCCATAGTTGCAGGTGGCCCTGGAAGCTGAGTCTAGCACCCCACTCCATGTGTTCTGAGGGTGTCCAGTGGCTCAGAGAAAAGATGAGATCTGCTTCCTCAGCCTTCTTCCTTCACCACCCCCCTCCCCCCGTATATGTGATGAGAGAGAGAGAGAATGTGTGTGTGTGTGCATGTTTGTGTGAGTGCAGACACCTGTGCTATGGGGCACAATGTGGAGGACAAAAGACAACCCTGGTGTTAGCCCCAGCTTCCCACCTTGTTTGAGTCAGGGTCTTTTTTGTTGTTCACTGCTGCCTATGTCAGGCTATCTTGATGAACAATGCTGCTTCCATATTAGGCTTGAAAGCTATACGACAAACTATTTCTGTGGGCTATGCCCCACCTGTAAGTACAAATGGCTCTGAACTGCCTGTTCTAGGAATGATGATCATGCATTTGTTTGAAAAAGTTATGTCCATCTCACAAACATGTTGTTTCAGGAAGTTATGACTAACTTGTCATGCTTATGTTCTGCTTCTATAACCCTGTTTTCCCACTAAGTCCTCCATTTGGGAACCCCCTACCCCTGAGCTATAAAACCCTTCTATTCCCTATGTCCAATGCTGACTTCTTGAACCTCACCTTAGGGGGAGGCAGCCCTTGTACATGGATAAGAATGCTTATTTAATCATTTAATAAATTTGGCCACAATGATTTGGGTTGGCTGTCTTTCTCCTCCCATCTTCTGGAATTCCCTTATCTGTCTCCCATTTCATTGTCGAAGGACTTGGATTCCAGAGACTTGCGCTTTACATGGGCCCTGGAATCCACACTCAGGTTCTCATGGCACTTTACCCACTGATCATCTTCTTGTCCCCACTCTCCCTTCTAAGAGCGTCCCTATTTCTCTCGAGGAAAGCAAGGGCACTTTGCAATAACAGGCCCTTAGGTGCCAAGCGTCAAGAGGAAGAAAGCATGTCAGTTAAACCTACAAGCAGGGGTTAGGATGTACCTCCCTTCTCCAGTGCCATGCCCTGCCCTGGATGCAGGGTTAGAGTGGAGTGTTTAGAATGGAACACAGGTCAGGGCCTTAGCCACTCTAGGTGTTCACAGCAGATGCTTAAATTGGCCTCACACCAGGCAAGCTAGCTTGGGAGCCCTCAGAGTTCAAGGTCTCACACTGTATTTCTCTCTACTAGCTGCTGTGTAAGACCTGCCAAAGCTTTCTATTGATACAAATGATCGTCCGCTTTGTATAGTGAGAAAACACCCTAGGAAAGCTGAGTCACTATTCATAAGCACAGTGCAAAGGTCACCTGTCTGAATGCAAATTTCATTTTGTGGAATCATCCTGGCCTGTCCTTCAGAGTACAGCCTTGCTTGCAAGATCCAGCACGGAGCTAAGGAGTGACAGCTCCAACTGGCTCTTGAACTTCTGCCATAGGCCAACAGTTCATGTACAGTAGAAGATTGTTAAGCATTCATGTCTTGCTGACCTCTAGACTTAACACACAAAGATAGATTGTATAATCACCATATATTTCAGAGAGGAGGAAACTGAGGCACCAAGAGACTATGTATACTCAGAGGTGCTCTAAGCAGGAGGTGGTTGAAATTCTGTCTGCTGATGAAGACGGGATTGGGGGCTCTGGGAGCAGTTGCAGCCGGGGTCCGTATCAGAAACTAAATGCTGGCTCCCTTATAGCTGTGCCAAAGGCACCTCTGGTCAAGGTATCTAGGGTATCTGAATCACATCTGAGACTCTGGTTACCAGCTTTGGCTGTTTCCAAAACACTATCTGCTTTTCTTCTGACCTTCAGGTGGGTCCTTTGAGAGGAGCTTAGTAGGCTGTTGTCCCACATCTTGAAAGCTGGGGAACTTGGAGAAATGCTCTCAGTAGAACTCTGGGCATGGAGCCAGGACTCTCTGACCTCATGTGTTTTGGAGGCCCGAAAAAAAGCCTTGCTGGGCACACTGGGGTTATGAGCCATGACAAGACCCTGTGCTCTTGACTGCCCATCCACAAACAGAACTGCCAACTCCCTGGCTGGCTTTAGAGTATGGGGTGTGGTATTTGTGTGCCATGTATGAAGCTGCAGCTTTGCTGCCCTCTCTTTTCCAGGCAAACACCTCACAGGACTGGGCCTCCTCTGAGTCAGTCCTCTGTTCCAGACTGTTTCTGCCCATTTCCACTTCTGCCCTTCAAGGTGCATGCTACTGGCTAACCTTCTGGAATGTTCCCTATGACTGCCCTTCCTCAGGGAGGGCTTCCCTTTTTTGTTTTTTCAGTGAGTGACTCATTACATTTCTTGCTTGCTTTCTCTTGTTTTTGTTTGTTTGTTTATTATACCTCCTTTGGGGGGAAAATCATCAAATTTAAAACACCCCAGCACATCAATTTTAAGTGCAGGAGAAGCAGCCTCTGAACAACTTGCAGGATGCAAAACCTTTCCAGCTTTCGAAGCCCTCAACTGCAAAGCTTGTAACTCATGCTTCCTTACTTGAAGGGCCCACAGGTGCTTGGGGGACATCAGAGGTCTGAAGTCTATCAGTTGTGTATAACAGGAAAACATCTTGAAAGGGAAGATGGGAACAGAAGTTTATGGTGTCCCAATGATGGTTCTCAGTCTTTGTATCCATTGCTGCCTCTACTGTCTAGCAACTGCAGCCCTACCTGAGGGGCACAGACTAGGCATGTGTCTATATACCCGTGTATGCAAGCATACGTGTACATGAGTGGATATGTTTGCTTGGAAAGGTTCTAAGGTAGGGCTGGGATTTTAGGCCTGATCAAGAAAGATGAAGCATATTGGAAGGGCTCCACCCAGTCTCTAGCTTCATCTACTCGATGCCATTTCCAGTTGTTAGAATCTTACCCAAAACAGTATCCAAGCCAGAACAACTGTTCCTAGAAACTGTGGGTACCTCACACTTGAAGTTCAACCACACTGGGCACTTACCTCTTCCCTACCTTCTTATGGACATAATCCCTCCCAGTGTTGTATAAAGCAGACCTCTTGTCCTTTCTGTCTCTAGCTAGCCTCATTGCTCCGATTCTCCTTAAAGTAAATCTCTCAGGGAAGCATTTGAAAGTCACGCCATGTCTCTGCTCAAAATTTCCCAGCGAGTTGTGACAAAATCCAAAGCAGATGTTCCTATGCCCCTGGCTTCCTTGAGCATCTTAGGTGTGCTTCTGCCTCAGGACCTTCACACTGGTTGTTGGCTCTAACACTCTTTTCCCACCTACTGCCTGGCTCAGGCCCTCACTAATCTTAGGCTTGATCAAGACTTGCCTCAGCAGAGAGCCTCTCCAGCCCCATACCACAAACCTCGTCCCTGCACCTCTGCTTTATCCTCATGTGGCTTGTGCCACCCAACACATAGAATTACTAATTCCTTCATTTCCTGAGGTGGGGACAGAGGAGTTGGGATTGGCTCTTCAGACCTTGGTTACACTACAGCAGACAGACCTGAGCTCACCCAGCTGGACTATCTGTAGGCTCTGGAGTCCCATCTTGCTGCAGGTGACTTACTAATCTTTCTCTTTCGTGGAGTTGTGTGCCCATTCCATGGGGGAGGGTTTGGAGGAAGTGGCATACACGATACCATGTAAGCTCTTCTTAGCAGTGCCAGTGGTTCTCTGGCATTGCTGAGCAAACATGATTGCCCTAGTCTGTGCCCAGGAGTGGGATGCTGTCATTGAGTGACAGAGGGTGTAGGTTGTGCATCTTAACCTCAGGCTGGCAGCTACCAGACTGCCTTGCAGCTCCGTGCCTGTTTCTTCTGCTCTTCACAGGCTCACACCATGTAGTTCTAGCATTGTTTGCACTGACAGAGTGCCCAAACACTGACTCCCTTTAGCCCTACTCCCATGACCCCTCTCATACTGATGACTAGTTTGTATCTTTACTAGACACAGGGCCTCTGAACTCCAGCCTGTCCATTCTGGCACCAGCATACATGTATGCTGCCAATACCAAGCTGATGGCCAGCTGGTGGCAATCCCCTACCAAGTGCACTCAGCCGAGCAAGTCTTCCATGAGTCCCACCCAGGCCCTGGGCAGGAAAAGGAGCGATTCGGACCCCAAGAGCCCAAACCTTCTGGGTCACAGGGCCCACTCAGTGCCACCCAGGGCTCCTCCCCTGATGTAGTGCCCTCTCTGAACCTCTCAGCCTGCCTGCAATGGAGCTCAGCAGCTTGTGCTTAATGAGGAAAGAAATGCAGGGGAGTTCTTGCCTGCCTCTCCAGAGGACAAGGAGAGGGAGCCGGGGGAGGGGAAAGCCTCCTCTAGATGCCTGTGCCTCCCTCTAGCCTAGGGGAGGGCCTCCCATGCTCACAAGAATGCAGGAGCAGGTCCTGGTGACAGCTGGGGAAAATTATTCACACTGTCAGGAGAGAGGCTTATACCATGATTCTGTTCCAATTCTTTATTTTTAAATCCCCCAGCTGGCTAGGGGCTTAAAAGGAACGATGTGACAATCATTTGCATCTTGTTCCAGATGGGCTGTCACTCAGGGTCCAGAGAGCCTAATGGGCCTGGGTTTGTGGTCAGGTAGAATTTGTGGCCCATCAGCAACTCCCCCAGGCTTTGCTGGACTGATTTATGACAGCTCCTTGGAAGCTGAAGACTGTGTGGTGGGGCTGGGTGGGGCTGTCCCTGGACACCAGTGGCGATCTGACAACTGTGGCTCAGCAGCTGCACTTCCAAAGAGAACAAGCATACAGCTGTCCTGCCTCCAGTCAGAGGTGAGAGACCTATGTGTTCCCTTTACTCCTGCTACAGGACTTTGATGGCCAAGTTGTCCAGATCAGACACCTGGGAGAGGAAGAAAACAGGCCCTTCTTTATTTTCTGGACAAAGGAACAAAAGCTAGATGCCTGGCTGGAATAACATTTGTTTAGGACAGTTGCTCTCAACCCTATTCATTATCCATACACTGTGAGACTGAGTCTACCTCAACTGGAGAAGGCAGATGCCCAGCTAATGGCCTCTTCCTCCAGCTGTTACTGCGTTCCTGCCTAAGACCTTGCACTGGCAGCTTGTGGCTGTTTGCAGTTCATGCTAGTGACAGGTGGCAATCCCTACAGTAAGTTTCCAGAATTGCAGAGGCAATGGCTTTAGTGGCAGTATCCTGCGTCAGGGGCATCTGTGAGGCTGGGAGCAATCTGGAGACTTGGTTCTGATGTGTGACTTATCCAATCTTCTTCATGGAATATCTTCCATATTTACCCAGCTAGAGTTTATTTGACTTACTTGCAAACAAGCACTGCAACATTTGGTCAAAAGTAACATGACAATGAGAGTCTAGAGCCAATTACTGATATTTCTCCTTGGCAAGTCTATCCAGAGTTGGTTGTGGGGAAGAACCTTCAAAACTGAGTTGTAAGGCTAGGGCCCAGCAGGTAAGAGTGACTGCTACGCAAGCAAGAGGACCTGAGTTTAAATCCCCAAAACTCATATAAAAGGTCATGTGTAGCCACACGTGTCCATAACTCTGGCACAATCTATGCATGTGGATGCATATGCACACAAATTGGGGCACATGGGAGAGACAGGCCTGCTGGCTTCTCACTTAAGTCCAGAGTCAGTGAGACTCTGCTTCAAGGGACTGAGGTGGTGATAGACCAGGACACCCAGTGTCTTCCTCTAGCCTCTAAGTGTGCACAGGTGTGATGCGTACCTCTGCACACCGCCCTCCCCTTTAAAAGAAGCTATGAAATCAGTTATCCCTTGTGCTCAATGAAGACACAGCTTAGTTAACCTGAAGCCTGTCCTTGGCAAAGCTTGGCACCTCACCTGCACTAGCTGGAGGTGGAAGGCTTCGGCAGCTACCAGATTTAGAACTGAGATGTGAATGTCAACACATCAGCATGAAGAACTCTCGATCAGCAGCCTGGTCAATATCCTTTCCTCCTAGAGCTTCAGAAAGGAGCAGGCTGCTTGTTATCTGCCATTGTGCATGCCCAAGCTCCTGTGTGCTTACTTAGTGAAGCCTGGGCATAGAAGGCATGCTGCAAATGCCTTTGGATTCGTTTGTTCATTTTTTCAGAAGAGCTATGTACTGAGATAAGGCGAGGGGAAAGTCACACAAGTTCAGAGTTCAGTTTCTATTGATTCCTGTTCCTCTAAGAAGCATTATAGTCCCTTAAAAATGCACATATACTCTCTTTAAAAAAACAATTTTCTGATGGAATTTTCTCTAACACCAGTCAGGCACAGCATAAAATTGGAGATCAGTCTTAATATCTGGTCTTTTCATTCCTCTGGTAATTTACTGGGCGACTCAAGGTTATATAGCTTTTCCTAAGTGACTTTCTGATGGACAGATGAAGGGTACAGGGCCCTGAAAGGGCCAAGAACTGCTTTCTTTCTTCCCAGACAAACTATCAATGACCATGTATGATAGGAACAGAAGGAATTCTGGGAACATGATGTTCTTCCACCCTGCAAAGTACAGAGCTATACACAGCATATGGCAGGGACTTAAAAGCTGAAGTGACCTTGAAAGAGAGTGGCAGAGAGAGAGAGAGGGGGAGAGAGAGAGAGAGAGAGAGAGAGAGAGAGAGAGAGAGAGAGAGAGAGAGAGAGAAACACTGTTGTCCCCTTTGACAACAAGGAAGCAAAATGACAAAGGTGGCTTGGCAGACTTGTGCACAAGTCAATAGAACAGAGGAACAGAGATGTCTCCACTGTAATTTATAGAAAGGGAGGCCAAGCCTCCTGTCATCTTGTCCAGAAATAAATGGCATCAATCAACTGGCAAAGGATTTCTCTTTGCTCCTGATTGGTGGGCTCTCCTTTTGTTCCAGCAGACACATTTGCATTCTTTCTATCCGGGAAGCTGAGGTCTGACAACCACTATTTGTGAGAAGACTGGTGGACTAACCTGGCACATTTTTACCTCGTTTCAGATGGTCTGGTGTTGCTCTAGGGTATATCTGGTCACCTACCTACTGCCAAAGGAAGGTTCTGTACCAGTCAGGAGGCTTCTTTCTCTTCTTTGCAGATGGGTAAACTAAGGCACACAGAGGTCAATTTGCTTGCCCAACATCAAGTACTGGTGTCGGTGCTAGGATGGTAAACTTAAAATGGTAAAACCACAGGACAGACCATAGGGAAGCCTGCTGCCTTTCAGCTGAATATGTTAAAAGAACTATTTAATGTGTCTGTCCTCTGAGACCACATTATAGTCCCCTGCAAAGGTAAAAAATAAAAAAAAAAAACCAAACAAACAAAAACAAAAACACTAAAACCCCAAACCCCAAAACCAAAACCCTGGCTTTCCAGGTATGGGAGAGAAAATGGGGAAAAGCCTCCTGACCATGCCCCTGGGAGTTGGGGAACAGTCAACCAAGACCAAGGCCACAGGGCTTGTGAGGCCTTCTCCCCACCAGTACCTCTGGGCAAGGGCAGGCTTGTTGCCATCCTCTCCCACATCTGCCTGTCTTGGGCTGCTCGCTAAAGGGATAGTCTCAGAAGCCTGCTCTCCTCCTTTGAAGCTGGCAGCTTGCTGCCTGTGGAAATGCAGTCCTATTTCAGGACTTCATTTGAAAGAGATTTCAAAGAACGGCTGGGAAGCTGCAGCGAATTGCTTTTTGTGGCTCGTCTCCTTGGCCAGAGTCTCATCTTGAGCGCAAACCAGCAGCTGTTGCTTCTCACTTCACAGCCACATCACTGGCAGGCTGAGTGTTCGGAGTCAGCCCTGGGCCTAGTCCGAAGGACTCTAGATCTTCTAGAACTTCTCTCATGCACCACTGGGCACTCTTATGCCTCTATCTTTTTTTTTTTTTTTTTTGGTTTTATGAGACAGGGTTTCTTTGTGTAGCCCTGGCTGTCCTGGAACTCACTTTGTAGACCAGGCTGGCCTCGAACTCAGAGATCCCCCTGCCTCTGCCTCCCAAGTGCTGGGATTAAAGGTGTGCGCCACCACGCCAGGCTGCCTGTATCTTTTTTACTGTTATGTTCAAAATTCTCTACCAGGAGCCTGTTAGCCAATTACAGGCCTCTGAGCCTGGATTATGTTGAAAACGTCATGAAGATACAAGAGGGCAGGAGAGATGCTCAGCAGTTATGAGTGCTTGCTGCTCTTCCAGAGGACCTGAGTTTGGTTCTCAGAATCCATGTCAAGGTGGCTTAAAACTGTCAACAGTTCCAGCTCCTGGGGGATCTGATACTTCCTTCTGGCTTCCACAGGGACCCCTACACAGGTGGTGCGCGCGCGCACACACACACACACACACACACACACACACACATATACACACAGAAACAGATAAATACATTTTTTAAAAAATGCCTATAAATGCCGAGGACCCCCATGGCTCCCTGGCATCTTCTGCTTCAGGCACCATGCGCTGCATCTGCACTCTGAGAGTTCCGGACACCTCCGAGCACCATCCTCCTTTCATCTCCACATACACTTGGAGAAGCTGAGGGAACAGCCTTGTTTCCACTTCAGAGGTGAAAAGCCACTGCGAATTGCAACCTATCACAACCAAATGTGAGCATGATACTTGGGCACCAGTGACGTCTTTCAGGGCTTATTATTCACAGAAACTATTATTTTAGTTGTCCATCTCTGTCCTAACACGGGGAAGACAAGACTTAAGAAGCAATTCTATTCACCAGGACAATGGCGAAAGATTTAGCAGACTTCGTCAGGCCTGAGCCTTTAGTGCCACAGTGCCCTGACCATACCCATCTGTGAGTGCTTCTGTAAAAATGAAGGGAGCATTGTTTTTGCAGGAACACACCACTCATTTCTATGGCAAATGCTGACTCATGCTCTGAGCATGTAGTATAGTGCTCTCAGGAGGAGCAGGGACACAGGCTACCTGTTACAATCCTAAAACAAGGCTTTGTCTGCTTATCAGAAAAGCCAGATACTTTTCTGGATTGTGGAAGATAAGGGATTTTCTTAAGGTGAGAGGAGACAGCCTTAAGTATAAACAGTCAGGACAAGCTCCTCTGAAGACTAGAAGCCAAAGTTAACTAGGGCAATGAAGAATTGCATGACCAGAGTAGAGTGGGGCACTGAAAAAATTCCAGAAAGACAGACTTACTCGGTTTGGTAAACAGCTTGGTTCAGACAGACCTCATTCTGTTAAGATGTCTGCCTGCCTAGCTATTGTTGCTGGAAGGATCTTTCCACCTTCGAGATGTGTCACTAGTTCATTGAACCTATTTCTGTAACTCTTGGTGAGAGCCAATTTAAGCTGCTTCTCGGTTCACTCTGCACTCAGAAGAGACCAATTTCTAGTTCCTTTTTGGAGTCCATGAGAGCAGATGCTGTGACAAATGTTCCAGTGAAATGAACCTAGAAAATGATCCCAGGGTGCTTCTCAGGGGAGCAGCAGGTTCATCAGCATTAGCTGTGGCTTAAACACATCCTGCTTTCAGCCTGAGTACTGTCATCTCTCCCTGCGAAGCTTTCTGGTGGGACGTGCTTTTTGTGACAGAACAGGGGCTCGAGGGGGAAGGCAGAAGAACGTTCCCAATGAGGCTACAAATGACAGATTCAGAGAGTGGACATGTTTATGGGTAAGGCCCTACTGCATCTGGCAGCCTGAACTGGGCAGCAGTTCCTGCAAATGAGAAGCAACGGCTTTTGTTAGGTAGGTCATTGTACCATAAGCCCCACTAGGAGCACTGTCATAAAAGAGGTGGCAAATTCCTGTGGCTTGGTCTTTTTCCAGGATGTCTGTGGTTCCAAATGACACCTGCAGCCAGAAAAAGCAGGAAAAAAATGAGTGGTATCTCCCTTTTTCCGCCACAAAGGACTCTGCATGTTGGAAGTGGTGTCAGCCGGGTTACAGGTGGGGCTGGGAGCTGGAGGCTAGGCCTCACGGCAGAAACCCAGAGCCACAAGGCAGGTGACATGATGACAATGACACAGAATGCATGGTAAAGTGGCCACTGTGGATACTGTGTTTTCACAGGCCTCCTTTTGCTGCTCAGTACTGATTCTTATGACAGCTTCTCTGCCCCACTCAATTTTGTGTGCAGGGTAAGTAGTTTACCCAAAACCAGGTATGGAATGTCTGCAATAAAACCTACAGCAACAAAGACCAGCTTCCTTAAAGGTTGTTAGATTTCCCAAGTGGCCAACTTCACCATTTCCTAACCAAATGGTTGACATTTTTTCCTTTTTTTTTTTTTTTTTTTTTTTACCATCTGTGATGACATTTTCTTGGTTTGAGTATATGCCTTCCAATTAGACACAATCTCCAGCATGTACAGGGAGAACTAGCAACCAAACCGACTACCCCGCCTTTGGCCCAATTACACCCACCTGGTCCTGCAGGAACAGCTGATTGGCCAGCTGCACTATCTGGTCCACATGGATGATGCCCCCGATACTGTCCATTTCGGTATCTGAGAGCAGAGTCAGTACCATGATGGCTTCTACCAGTAGCTGCCGATACTCAGGCTGGGACACACGGTTGAGCACTGACTCCACATGGACAGCAAACTTGATCTCACAAGGGGTCATCTACCAAATGATCAGCAGGTTGCCAGTGTGAAAGATGGGCCAGACAGAGCCCTATCATCAATGCTGCCCTAGCACCTTTGGAGCTCAGCTCAAAGGCTACCTTCCTCCTGGACACTGTCTTAACTTTATAGCAGCAGCCCTCTGGAACAAAGGATGACTGCTTTTCCCTGAGGGCCAGCTGAGCTTGTTCTAGTTCTTTTTGTCTGTCTTTGACTATGACTTTTAGGGAGCAGGGGCCATTTCTTATTTCTTCTTCTTTTTTTTTATTAGGTAATTTCCTCAATTACATTTCCAATGCTATCCAAAAAGTCCCCAATACACTCCCCCACCCCCAGTCCCCCACCCACCCACGCCCACCCCTTGGCCCTGGAATTCCCCTGTACTGGGGCATATAAAGTTGGCAAGTCCAATGGGCCTCTCTTTCCAGTGATGGCCTACTAGGTCATCTTTTGATACAAATGCAGCTAGAGACAAGAGCTCTGGGGTACTGGGAAATTCCCTGTGGTATAAAGAATGGTACCAGGCTGGCATGATGGCTCAGCAGGTAAGAGCACTGACTGCTCTTCCGAAGGTCCTGAGTTCAATTCCCAGCAACCACATGGTGGTTCACAACCATCTGTAATGAGATCTGATGCCTTCTTCTGGGGTGTCTGAAGACAGCTACAGCGTGCTTATGTATAATAATAAATAAATCTTTGGACCAGAGCAAGCAGAGTTGACTGGAGTGAGCAGAGTTCCTAAAAATTCAATTCCCAACAACCACATGCAGGCTCACAACCATCTATACAGCTACAGTATACTCATATACATAAAATAAATCAACAAAAAGACATATGTAGAATAAGCCATGAGGTGAGGCCAAGCTGGGCTGCTCTCTGGGTCTTCTCACTTTACCTCTTGGGTTGTTGAGGATGGGAGGACGTAACCATCGATGGACAGGCCATGGCACTAGAAGAAGAACAGACATTTCAGTCAGATTCTAACACAAGTGTGTGCTCGCTCTCTCGCTCTCTCTCTCTCTCTCTCTCTCTCTCTCTCTCACACACACACACACACACACACACACACACACACACACACACACACACACACTTTCCTTGCCCTGGAAATCTGCACGAGGGTTGGAACATGCCAGACTGTCAGAGTTATTTTTAGAGCGCTGTTCTCACTGCCCACAGGCTGTGTTTTCGATGGAACAATTCTAGGGAAAGCAGCAGGCATCTTTCAGATTGGTGCAGGAACAGTGTCCTAGGGAGCTGCTGCGTCCACCTCCCAAGAGGCTCTGCATTGCACTTGGCAACTGGACCCTGGTGCCTGCCAGAGCCCCTTTGGTACCATAATGAAGAGAGATTGTCATGGTGAAGTAACGCTCCTGTGCCTTTGCAGCCGTCTATTTTCGAGATTTCTATAATAAGCACCAATCACAAAAGGCTGGAGCACATGCACACACACGCACACCCATGTATATAAATACCAACAGGGTGCAATATAAAATGCTGCTTTTTCATAATAAAAGCATCTTGGTATTGGGCCAGCAGAAGCCTGGCCGGAAATGTATGGAGCCCCAGAAAGACTGAAGAGAGTTTCGAGGAATAGTTGGGCCTGTTCTCATCGGCCACCTTTTGCCCTCCAGTTGGCAGCTGCCCTGCCTTCATGCTGCCTGGTTCAAGAGCTCCTTGCAAGTCTAGAACCGTGGACCTGGGGCCTCTACAGGCATCTGTCTTGCGCAAGGCCTTGGTTCACAGAGCATAGGCCCTGAAGCCCTGTGACTGGCCCTGGGCACCTGCTACAGAAAGAAGACAGCGGGCTGTGGCTTCACAAAGGAGCTGGAATATGTTCTCATTCAGGATTACTGCAGTTCTCTCCTACTGTGAAACGAGCTAAAAAGGAATGGTTCAGAGAAAAAAAGAAATTTGTCTTGCTTTGCAAAGCTTTTAAATGAGGCCCACTGTCCCTCCATGGGGGAGGCAGGTCAAGCCCTGGTGGGGGCCTTGGGAGTGGTGTGAATACTCTGGAGTAGGAATGTGGGGGAAGACAGGATTGTGGGGTGTTGAGAACAAAGTGGCCCTGCCTTCCCACGCTGCCCCCACTTTAGCAGCAGGTGTTTTAGACAGGGCCTCCTGCACTCAGGTGTGTGGTGCATTGCAGGCCATGGATGTGTCATTTCCTGTCAGTTTCAAACTCCAAACTCTAATGCAATGTTAACAGTCCCTAGGCAGATGGGAAGCACAGTGCTATTCCACTGCCATGGGAGCAGTGGGCAGCTGGTTAAGGGATGGGGGCCCTAGGGTCTCTATCTTCCAGCCGTAGAAACACAGTTATTCCAGGGCAGGAGGGAGTGTGTATCTTCAGAGCACATGGATTCTGGGGCCAGGCTATAATATTTTGTTTCTTTGTACCCCAGAACACTTATCAAGTAGAAGGGGCTCCATCATGTTCCTGAATGATTCACGTATCATGTCTGTCAGCCTCGCGCTGACAGCTTGAGGAGCTGTCAGCTTGGTAGCTAGCCAATACAGATCCAGTTAATGCTGCAGGTCCTCTGTGGCCTTTTTGCTCAAACTCTTCCCTGCCCTCTCTGGTTTTGTCTATCTTTAGTTTTCTATGATCCTAAACTATGTCAAAGTTGGTTGCACACAAACAGGAATGCTATTTTGTCATGCCTTGCAGGGTCATTTGGCAATGTTTGAAGTTATTTTTGGTGTCATATCTGGAAGAGGAGATGCTACTGACAACCAGTAGGTAGACACTGCCTCCTATACAACAGTGCACAAGACAGTAGAGCCACCTAGCCCTAGATGCCACAGTGCCAAGGCAGAGAGACTTTGCTCTAGGCTGAGCCATTCAAGGTTGGAGATACATGTTCTATAGCCATCTGCTGCCTGGTACTTGGCAGGGCCACTGTGGCTCCTGAAGGTAGACAGGGTCGGGCTCATTTTCCCGAGAATCTATGTCTCCTCAGCACCCACCTCACCTTCTGAAGGATCTTCCACACTTTCTGGTAGAATCCCACGGGGACCCTGTTGATGGCCCCATCCAACCTTCTCCGGCGCAGCCACTGGCCCTGCTGTTCTCCCCAGCCCAGGTGGTGTCCTCCGGAGTCTGTAGATGATGTGCCTGTCGGGGAGGATGGGGTGCTGGACCTCTGTAAAACAGATACCATATGGCCTTCAGTAGCAGGTGCCCTGTGAGAAAGGCTGGCCACTCTGAAGGCCAGCTAAGCAAATTCGTCAGAATCTCCATGTCACACAGCCAAGGGCTTAGGGGTCCTTGACTTCTCTTTGTCAGCTCTTGATACTGGCTTTAATTTTTCATGCTTTTTTGGTAGCTTAATTCTTCCCAAGATCTAAGAAGTAGTATAACAGCAGGGGACCCTGAGCTCATAGGACAGAGACCAAACAGGTACAAGTGTGGGCTTTGCCATTAGGCTGTTGGAGCCAAGCTCAAGAGCGGCTACGACAGTACCCAGGTTCAGGCTGCCTGTGCCCTATGCTAGCACCACCTGTTGTCCCAGTTGATCTACATGATAGGGACATCACCTCCCTGGGGGAGCTGTCTGCAGCCATTCACTTGGTGAAGACACAGAAATGCCTGAGCCTGAGAGTCCCTGTCGCTTGTGATGACTGCTCAGCTATCATCCTGAAGGCCACTCCCTCAGAGATCACTAGCAGGGCATGAAAGCCTATCTAAGGGAAGTTAGCTCAGAGAGTACTTAGAGGAGTGGTCTCGGAGAAAGGGAGGTGGGTAGGAAGGACAACCTGGGCCAGGAGCTAATGTCGGGAGGGCCTGCTTTACTTCAGCAGTTCTACAGAGAAGTGACTATCACCTACCCAGAGGATAAATACCACAGCGAGTGCCATACATATACAATGCAAAAGAAAGGATCAGGAAGCGAAGATAGAAGGTCAAATAAAAATTCATTCTTAGCAGTGGGGGGTCATTGGTTTTTGGTTCTCTGCCTATGGTTTTCAATACTGATTTCTGCTGTCTTGCTGTTGGTCCTGAGTTTCCTTCTAAGGCTAGGCTACGGTAGCCTTCAGCTTGAACTTGCTGACATGGTTCCAGGGTGCTATCTCCTTTCCAGTGCCTTATAGAAGGCTAGACTTCTCCACAAGACAAGTGCTGCAGGGCTGTTGAGCACTCAGGGGCAGAGATCACATGTGGACACCCCACTGACTTGCCCTGGACAGATTCCTCAGGTTGGGACAATGCTAACACACATCTTTACATATGTTTTGGGTTGGACTATTTGGCACTTTCATTTCACAATGTGCAACATCAAATTTAAAGGCTTAAAAATAAAACCCAAATATTAAGCATACTAGCAGGGTGGGAGGTGGGATGCTTCCCTAAGAACTCATTTTGCCTTCAACAAATCTTATTTTGAAAAGGCAGTTAGGCTGGGTTATTCTGCTGGGCTCATTACTGCCATTTAAATAAGGCAACAATTAGCTACAAATAAAAGTAATTACAGCCACACTCATCAGTGACTCAGCTGATTTTCTCCTTCTGGTTTTGGGAGGCAGATTCAGACTCGCCTCTGCAATTAGAACATTTCCTGGGCCTCCACTTGAGCTAGGACCACATGCTCAGCTGGGACAGGAGAGTAAAAAGTGGTGGTTAGCCTGGGGTGGGAGGAGCAGTAGCTCAACACTCAATAAAAAGGCATCTGGGCTGGGAATGGGGGCCAGTGATGGAGTGTCTGTTTAGCATGCTCAAACCCCTGAGTTCCATCTTCAGCACTGCAAAACAAACAAGAAGGGGGTAGAACCAGGGTTTTAAAGATTCTGGAAACTCCTAAGAGTTGATAAACTAAGTACACCTCATCCACACTGTATTGAGGAGTTTGACAAGCCAAGATCTAAGAGCATGAGATAGAAAATCAAGTTTAGTTCAGGGACATCTAGTTGGAAAATACCTCCACCATTGATTGAAAACCCTTAACCCAGTGGTTCTCAACCTTCCTAATACTCAACCGACCACTTCATACAATTCCTCATGTTGTGAGCCATAAAATTTTTCATTGTTACTTCATAAGTGTAATTTTGCTCCTGTTAGGGATCATAATATAAATATCTGATATGCAGATAGTTGTAGGTGACTCCCATGAAAAAAGTCAATTGAACCCCCAAGGGGTTGCAACACACAGGTTGAGAACCACTGCCTTAACCTTTACTCAAACCATTACAAGTCAGGGATGAGGGGTGTGGTGAAGCTCAGGGCTGGAATGTTTGCTTAGAATGTGTGAGGACCTTGGTTCCATGCCCAAGAGTCCATGTGTGCATGCACCCCACCCCCCAAACAAGTATGGCTGAGGTGGGAGCATGGGTAAGGCCAGAAGAGAACTTGAAAATTACAGTCAGGGAGGAGGCAGCAGGGAGGGGTGAGATGCCAAAGCAAATTTACCACAGACTTGATGGAATGCAAACTGTTGGACATGGTCTGGCCCAAAGGAAAGAACTGCAAAAGAAAAGAAGAGACTCAATCCCACACAGTGACCCCAAGAGGCACAAATAGTTGAGAAGGAACCCAGAGCAGCATGAGACAAGCCCTAGAGGGGTTCTTGTTGAGTAGCAGTGACAGATGCAGACCTACTGCTCCCTGGCAGCCCAGCTTGGCCTTAAAGATCAAGTGTTGCCAGGTCCTTTTCCTTTGTAGAATAGGCCTAATCAAAGCAGGACACATGTTCCAAAGTCATAGGCATGTCAAGTGACCATTTTATGCTATATTGTAAACATCTATAGAGATCAAAAGAACCCTAACTTCAGCTACTAATGTCTGCCATCCGACAGGCATCCCATAGACTATTCTTAAATATACACAGTGGATCAGGCTGATGACCTTCGGCCATATACATCTTTCCTCATCTAAGAATCTAGATGGCACCCTTAATGTGCATACTGGTCTGTGTCTGTAGTATGCTTGCAAACATGAGTAGAAAGTTCTACCATTGACAGCCATTAAATTTTGGCCAGAAAACATTTTCTTGACATGAGTAGGCAAATACAAAGCTGGTACTGGCGGTCTGGATATAAACACAACAGAAAAGGAATGTAATCATATCATCGCTGTCACAGGCAAGGGCAGCATTAAATAGAAGCAGCCATCCATATTCACCCAAGATCAAGCCTTTGAGCTGTGGGTAACCAGAGGGACGGTGCCACCGAGTGGCTGACAAAGGAAGATGTTTGGAAAATCACTTCCTTAGAAGGAGCAAAACTGAGAGTCTCTGTACGGTCTACACTGTGCATTAGGTGCCATCCATCACACTGTTTACCCTTTCCTGGTTACAGAGACATATCATTAGACATATGAATCCAAAATCAGATATGGGAGTGTGCATCTGCAGTCACAGCTACTCAAGAAGCTGAGGAATGAGGATGCCTGGAGCCCAGCAGTCTGGGGACAGCCGGCACAGCATGGAGATCCCCATCGAAAACACAATGTATAACTTAAAAGCACACCCATTTTTTTCTCAAGGGAAGGAGCATATGATGAGGTCTTGTACAGTGTGCCCTGACACTTTTTTCCAGGCTTCAATCTCCCCAGATTTGGCTGAGAGCAGAACTGGTAGCATCATCTTATTCTTTCTACTGATGACATCACTAACCAAATTCCCCTGTTTTTGAACAGAGGTGGTGATAGGGGCAGAGCCTGGACCATCTCTTTCACAAAGAATCCTTACAAAAGCTGAGTTTGATAAATGCAATTCTTTTCATTAAGAGCCTATAATAAATGAGCTAACTGGCTACCCTATCTGGAAGGCAAAGGGCAAGGTCCTCTCTCCTACCCTCTCATCCGCTTCTCTGGCTCTGGGGCTACCTGAGTTACTGTGCCATTCTACCCACATCCAAACTCTGTATTCGCAGCCCCAATTTCCGTGTTTCAGCCAGAAAGAGTGTACAGCCAACAGAGAGACAGACAAAGAAAGCAAGGCACTTCACCTGCTCATCAGCACTAGCTCGCCTATTCATCTGAAAAGAAAAACATCAGAAAGTAAAAACCCACTTTTCAAGTTAGGAATGCCCCATTGCTTCTATCACACTCCCATAAGCCAGAGCATGCTGATCCCACCTCAGGGGCTGGCCACTCCCCCTCACAGACCCAAGCAAGTGAGGCAGCATGACTAAGATATAAGTGGATTTTCTCAGTGTAGGTCACGGTCATGTTCTAACACAGTATTAGGTGCATCAAGACTGAAAAGGTTTGGTGGCTGATTATGGGATGGATCCCTGGGTTGGGTAGTCTCTGGATGGTCCATCCTTTCATCTTAGCTCCAAACTTTGTCTCTGTAACTCCTTTCATGGGTATTTTGTTCCCTATTCTAAAGAGGAATGAAGTATCCACCCATTAGTCTTCCCTCTTCTTGATTTTCTTGTGTTTTGAAAATTGTATCTTGGGTGTTCTATGTTTCTGGGCTAATATCCACTTATCAGTGAGTACATATCTAATGACTTCTTTTGTGATTGGGTTACCTCACTAAGGATAATATCCAGACACTATTGCATATGCCAGCAAGATTTTGATGAAGGGACTCTATCTATCGTATGAGGCTATGTCAGTGCCTGGCAAATACAGAAGTGGATGCTCACAGTCATCTATTGGATGGATCACAGGGCCCCCAATGGAGGAGCTAAAGAAAGCACCCATGAAGCTGAAGGGGTCTGCAACCCTATAGGTGGAACAACAATATGAACTAACCAGTACCCCCAGAGCTCGTGTCTCTAGCTGCATATGTATCAGAAGATGGCCTAGTCGGCCATCATTGGAAAGAGAGGCCCCTTGGTATTGCAAACTTTATATGCCCCAGTACAGGGGAATGCCAGGGCCAATAAGAGGGAGTGGGTGGGTAGGGGAGCAGGGTGGGGGAAGGGTATAGGGAACTTCCGGGATAGCATTTGAAATCTGAAATGTATATAAAGAAAATATCTAATAATGTGCAAAAAAAAAAAAAAAAAAAAAAGAAAGAAAGATAAAGACTGAAAAAGTGTTGAGCTGCAGACCTATGATGGTCAGCTAAAAAAGATTTCTACTGTGAATTAAATTAGGGTGAAAAATGAAGAGACAATTATGGCTGGTGGTAAATACAGGTATAATTATTCCAGTCTATTTCCATATCCCCCTTGCTATTTCAAACGAAGAACACATTTGATGGAGAAATGGTTCTCTCTTCTGACATTATTCTACTTTAACAAATTATTTTTATTTCATGATATGCATATTTGCCTACATGTGTTATATGTGTACCACCTGTGTACCTGGTGCCTGCAGAGATCGGAGGAGGGCATCAGATCCCCTGGACCTAGAGTCACAGACAGCTAGCTGTCATGCTGGTGCTAGGAACTGAACTTAAGTCTTCTCCAAAAGCAGCCAGGACTTTGAACTCCTGATTCATCCCTCAAGCCCCAGGACTCTACTTTTTAAATAACACAGCAACAAATATGGACAAGGGAGTATTCCAGGATGTATATGTATATGTAATATCACATGAAGGCTAGATATTGGTAAGTGCATGCAAATGGCTTTGGGGTACCTACCTGGGCTAGAGGGCTATCTTCAGATCCCACGACTTCTACAGAGAGCAGGCCAAAGCTTCATGTCCTTGTTTTTCAGAGATGAGCCCTGGCAGAACCATTTATACCCCTCCCATGTGGCTGCCATGCTACGGTCTTCTTACCTGTTTCATCTCACTCCTCAGTCTGGTGATGCCACTCCGCTCAGTTTTGGTGGCTCCAGTATGACCCACCTCATGGATGGAGATAGCAGGGCTGGACATGGAGGAGTGTATTGGGCGCACTGCAAGGAAAATGCATGCGTGGTGCTTTTAGGGAATCTACTGCACCTGCCTTGAGAGAGGCAACATGGGCAACATGTTTCTGAGATCTGCTTCTCTTCCCTGCCCCAGCCAGGCCTGGGCTTACAGTGCTGAAGGTAGCACAGGCTCACCACGGGAGACCTGAAAGGTGGTGTGAAAGTGTGGATACTACTTAAACAGCAGGTACAGATCAGAGTGGCCAAAAACTGCTGGCTGATGGAATTGGTTTTGAAAACCATTTTTTTTACACTTATACAAAACACATTTTCTCTGTGGAAAACTGAGACCACCTAAGGAAGCCAGAAGTAACATCTGTCAACATTTCAGTCATTATTCTGCCAGTTTTCCCTCCATAAATACATGTTTTTCCAACATCAACATCAAATATGTGTACAAAGAGGAACTCTCCATTATACACATGCCATGTCCATATGTAAGCATGATCAGTTGTTTCTGCACTTAACACTTTGTACATGTTTTTCTACAGCATTACATATTGTCTCACATGTTTAATAACTGTATGACATTGGGTCTCTAAATGAGTAATATCCAATTCTATTTGTGACTTTCTAAAGGATTCGTCTTGACTAATATGTAGGATCTACGGTGACCTTGCCAAGCTCTGTAATGCCAACGGTCCCTGGTGAAATGACAAAACTGCTACATACTCTACTGAAGGGCTTTGAACTGAGGTGCTGACGGCTATGAGCCAACTGATGAGGTATCCTCATCAGGCCTTGTCTGGATATGGGTGCAAGTACACATGTGTACTACCATTCAGGACTGACAGGACTCAGAGCAGGCAGAGAGGAGATCTCAACCCAGGCCTCTGGGAGGAAGCAGGGGTTGAGCAGGCTAGAGAGCTCGGGGGTGAGGTAGAAAGTGTTGCCAGAGCCAGGCACGCAAGGCTACTATGGAATGGGGCAAGGAGGGGCTTCCCACCGCACCAGGCCACACCTCCTTCCATCATATATACCATCAACCTCAGGGCTTAAGACCTGTCCCCAGTTTTTCTCCCTATGAGTATGGTCTCTAAGACAATGATCATAAATGATTATACTAAAAAGCAAATGTGACCATTATCATTGCTCAATTGGAATCCTCCCAGATCTAAATCTGTCTTCAGAATGAAGCCTAAACAATCTTTTTGGTGCCACAGGAAGCCCTCCTAATGGGTGCCCCACGTGGGCACATACATGCATTACTCTCCCATTCCACTGCTCCTTTACTAGGCACAAGGCAAAGGTTACTTCCTATAGAACGCTGCTAAAGCCAAGAGTGTGGGAGGGAACCACCAAGGAGATCCAATGATGGTTCAAGAGGGAGGAGTGGTTCCAAAGGAATAGAAAACAAGCCAGGTCAGTGTGTCTGGGGAAAAGTGTTAAAAATAGTAAATTTAGGACTTAGACAGAGTTTGAAGCCTACTAAGAGCTTCCCAGCTTATAAAACCTGAGGTTACAAGACAATGAAGAAATGCTAGGTTTTTGAAAGATAATCCATCTTCTGTCCTTGTTTATGATTAGACATGTCAAGGCATTCAAATGACATTCCTCAGTTCTTGGTTTTGTAAGCATCTATATAGCTTTATATTGAATGACAATTATCTGTCAAACCATATACACTATTATGATGAGCAGAACACATTAAATATGTATCTTTTCCATTTACATTTCAAGGACTGTGTGCTTGAAATAACTGTAAATTACTTTTGGGTAGGGACTGCCAGCACCCGTCCTCAGAATGAGAAGGCCGCCAACAGACAGCTGATTGCCCCATACGGCTTTGTCTGAGGTGCACGCTCAGGAAAAATACAAAGTACCCAATGTCCTTCTTATTAAATAAAAGGAATGATAGCCCACAGTGTGTTTCTTTGGCTCAATGAAATAAATTCACCAATGTGTCTACGAATCATTTAGCTTTTTTATGAGGAGGAGAAATGATAATTGCTTCAATTATAATTTGGGAACATTTGGGAACAAGAATCACACCAGGACTTTGGTGATTAGATTTCTTAGCACTGCAAGCAGATTTCCAAGACAGATAGTAAGTGAGCAATCCTGGGATGAAGCGAGTGGACTGGCCCGCACACATCATAGAGCATTTTGCCCTGCTCTCTGGAGGGGGCCACAAAGGATGATCTGTAAGGGCAGCCCTGTGATCCTGATATTTAGAGTCCCCTCCCCCTCATTACACTTAGGACTACAGGAGATGCAAGGTACAAAGGTATACAGTTCACTCTGCCCTGTACCACTATAATCTGCAGTGAAATGCAACCCTTTGAGGGTACTCCTTGTCCCTAAAAAGCAGGAACCTTGATGCCATGCCTCCGTTCATCCCATTGAAAGAGGAAGCGTGTGGTCCCTTCCATATAGGGAGCTGCTGACACTGGTGCTGCTCTGCACGTGGGTCCCCATGAAGACTTACCGCTTCTCTCCACACCGAACTCTTTCCCACTCAGGATATGATGCAGAAGGCTCTTCATGTCGAAAGGGCTGAGGTTCATCAAGCTCTCCGAAGCTTCTTTTCCTGCAAAGCAACATAAGAGACGCGGACATGGGCTGGTGCTGTGTGGCTCAGGGTGCAGGAGGGCAGTGGCAGGTCTCCTTGATCAGGATTCCTTCAATGGTGCTGTAGGCCTGAAAGACACTGGTCCTTGGGGAATGCAAACACTTCTGTTTAGGTCAGTACAGGTGCATTTAATTCCTAGACAGAATTTCTCACATTGCACTGATCCCTGATGTTGAAATGTGTTTTGCAAATGTTTGTATTTCTCCCAGTGAAGGTGTTATTAACTGGAAGGAGACATCTTACAGTAAGGACATTGCTGTAGCTTAGCTGTCAGGTACAGCGAAGATTCTCATGTAAACATAGTGGCTTTTTTGCCTGCCCCAGTGAAGAACGTTGCTGTGCTATGTGGCTTGACAGCAGCCACCTCTCACAAAGGAACTTGGGAGAGCTTGAGCTCACCCAGAATGGAAGCCTGTTCAGAAGGGCTTGAGTATGACTCCCTGTGCAGCAAGACAAGAGTGGCAAGCCATGGCCTTTTACCTGAGCAGTTCAGGCTCCGAGCCAGCTCTGTGGCCATCACCTGGATGATCAATCCAATCCGGAGTCTGAGCATCTCTGCAAAGAGGCTAGGCTGGGCCCGGACATACATGGCCAGGTAAACCACGATCTCCTGGTGCAAATACACATGGGAACAGGGCTTCAGGGAACCTGAGAAGCCTTTTGGCACTCCCAGGAAGGCTACGGCCCAACTTGCCCTTCCTGCATCAGGACCTGTGTGAGGACAGCAATGCTGATGTCCTGTCCACTGGCTTCATATATGAGTTCTGTGAGCTCCTCTGGGGGAAGAGGCCTAGGAAAGAGTAGCAGATCACTCACAATAGGTACCTCAGAGCAGGGCCTTCCTGCTCAATGGAAGTTCCATGCTTTCTACAAGCACCCACACGACACAGTATTTTCTAAAAGCCACTGCCACCCTTCCACAATAGTACAATGCCCTCTCAGTACTCCTCTATAGTCTGGAGGTCGTCCAGTAGGGACTTACGTAGATATTGTCTTCTCCCGGGGCTCAGGGGGCAGTCCCACTGTAAGCTGCTTCTGATGGGACAGCAGATCTGCACAGGCCTGCGTATTTGAGGGGAAGGGTATAAAGGAAAATAAATTAAGCAAAACTAACTGAGAAGGCTAAATGGCAACAGCACCAGAAATTTACCTTTATGAACTTTATAATCCATGCACATGGCCTTCCCGAGAAACTTAAAACTTAGGCTGAGCAACCCACATAGGGCTGAATCCCTGTGATCTTTGTGTCTCCCAGGTATGGTCTTAGGCCTGGCCCATCCACTATAGTAACATCCTAGATGTCCTGCTCCATTCAGACAAGGCAGGGATGAGGCCTCAGCCAAGATTAATTACAGTTACTAGGCACATTGTGTTTCAAGCCTATGAGTTCCTCAGTATTCACGTGTAACAATGGCTAGCATCTTACCAGAATACTTGCTTAAAGTCACAGGAAGTGGTTCTGGATTTTGTAGGGCCTCAGGAATATAAATAATAATGATCTCTGTTCTGTGACATGTATAAATGGGTATTTTGGTTTCATGATTGCTTGGTAAGCCTTTCTATAGTTAAGAAAGAACCAAACAAATGAATTTGTGAATTTCTTCTTCTTTCCTCTCCATCCAGAGCAGTAAAAAGTCAGAAGAGGGCCTGCCTGGTGCTGGGTTACATTCCCTGTGTCCATTTATTGATAAGAGACACTTGCCTTACACCTTCCATAACTAGATGACTGGAAGAAGAAAGCATGGGGCTAGAATGAGCAAATGGACAACCTGGCAAGCATGCTTATTCTGACCTCAGCCAGGACCTCCACTTTCTTCCTGAGCAGGCCTGAAATGTAGCGAATCAAACTCCATTCTTGGTTCAGGCCAGCTTTTCCATAGAGCTCGCTGAGAAGACTGTGAACAGTGACTCCATGCTGCCCAAACAAATTGGTATCCCAGCGGGGACCCCTGGCCAGAGGCAGAAAAATACAAAGATAAAGGTCAGAATGCCAAGAATGGGTGAGGCATGGATTGCTGTACATTTTGCCAAGTGTTTAAACAGTCCTAGTAACTCTGGGCTTCACCAAGAGGTTTCAGTCAAACCAAATATGTTTATACCACATCTTTGGCAACAAAGCCTAGTGTCCACACATCACTATGGTATCCTGTCCTTGCTCAGACTTTTCATGGAAAGCCAGCATCAAGAGGCAGAGATAGGGATTTAAGTGAATATGATCATGGCTTGGCATTGTCGGAATTCCAAGAGACAGGGAAAAATAATTCAACATAGTGAAGACCATAAAATTTATTGCTATGGCTTGATTGCTTTGTGTCCCTATCAAATCCCTATACTAAAATCCTAACCCTGGAGTGATGGGACTGGGATATACAGCTCTTAGAAAGTGACTAAACCATGATGTAAGATCCCTCATAACCTATCTGATAGTATCCTTACATGAGAAGCCCCAGAAAGCTTGTCCCTCTCTTCTACCACGTAAGGATAGGGTGCAAAGGCACCATCCATGAGAAAGTAGGCTATCACCAGACATTTTAACTTGGATTTCCAGCTTCTCGAACTGTAAGATACACTTCTGCTTTTTATGATGCCGGCTGGTGATGTGTTGCTATAGCAGCCCAAAGAGATTAAGGCACTTACTTCATTACATAAAGAATGTACAGAATGTCTGCTTGGTCCTGTAGGTTTGAGCAGTCTTTTAGTTGCCCAACTAGCTTCTCACAGTCCACTTCATCATGGTCGTCTCTGGGCCACTGGTAGTCATATTCAGGAGTCTGGCCACATAAAAGCCAAAAGGAGGGAAAGGGATTAAGAATGGGAACTTTCAGATGGCCATAAAGTGAAACACTAACTTTGTTTCTGAATGCTAGCATTATGCTAGGCTTCTTTTTTTTTTTTCAGTAAATCTTTTGTACTGGATTAGTTATGCACCTTTACTATATTTGACATTTGCAAGGGACTAGAGAGAACAGGTTTAAACATATGTAAGTTTTATTTATTCAAAGTTCAAAAATAGACAAGACCAATTTCTACTGCTACAAACCATGACAGCAGTGCTCCTCCGACCATGTACTAGGAAACCTAGGGCCTTTCAAGATAAATAGTCTATGACTGAGCCACACCTCCAGGCCCAAGCAGTTATCTTTGGACTCTGGGGTGGGGGTTACTAGGAGGAGGCAGAGAAAGTGGCCAATGGCAAATGTATATTGACTCAGTGACCAGTTACTGTACTCATGAGGACACATTTGTACCTATATATAATAATAAGGTCTAATTATGTAGCCCAGGCTTCCCTAGAACTTGCTATATAACTCAAGTTGACTGAAAATTTACAGTCTTTCTTCCTCTTCCTCCATGATGTTGGAATAACAATCACATACTATCATACCTGCCTCTCAGTGAGATGCTTTAGAATGCAAAACAACATAAAATGTTTAAAATTACCTAAAAAATAAAGTTAGATTAAAATATTCTCCAGTAGGCATTGGATATTTTGATTTACATGGGATAAAAGCAGGGAAGAAAAATAAGGACCAACCCCTTGAGATTTTATGTACTCTGATGATCAGGTGGATAGGCAGTAAGAGGACTTTTCCTCCAAGCAAAACACAAAGCTATGCACCAAACCTGGAGTGCACAATGATGCAAACTGATCCAAACAACTCAGTGCCTAGATTCACATTAACATGTAGACTGTCTAAACTGTGAAATTCTGGGTATAAAAATTATGTTCTTTAAGCTCTATCTACTATTTGAGATAGTTCTTGAGACTAACCCAGTATTATCAAGTATTACTTTAAAAACAAACAAACAAAAACTATTGCAAATACTTTACCGTCTTTAGGAGTGGCTGAGGGGAGTCAACAAGATTCAGTGACTTACGGTGTCCACTTAGAACTTTAGTTGGCAAAATCATGGGAAAAACTGGCAAAGAAAGTAATTAAGAAAGCTATTGTGAGGAAGAACAGTACCCTCCTTTTTAGGTAGGAGGCATTGCTTTGTCTGCATGTGACAAGGGGGCTGGGCATATAAACTCAGACCCTCGTACTGCTTCCACATGCCCTTTACCCACTTAGCCATCTCTCTAGCTCCCTCACTAATTCATACTTAAAGGGACATATAAAGCAAGCTCAAGTGGCTCACATATGCAATCCCAGCACTCCACAGGAAAGAAAATGACAAGTTTAAAGTCAGCTTGGACTATGTCACTGAGTTCCTGGCCAGCCTGGACCACATAATAAGATATTGCAATCAAAACCCCAAACCACAAAAGCCCCTTGCTAAAACCAAACCAAAAAAAAAAAAAAAAAAAAAAAAAGACAAGTCCTCAAGAACAGGTAAACACAAGAAAGAAAATAATAGCAATACTTTCAGGAGTAGGAAAACAAAGGCTGAGGGATTAGCACTTGAAAAGACACAAGATGAAAATGGGGAAATCAAGGAACCAGTCAGGTCTGCCTTAAGAGAATCCTCAAAAGTCTCAGTAATTTGCTGTTCTGGGTACTTTTGAAACTGGTGAGGGGTTTAAGGGGACAAAAATAAAGAAGACTGAAGAGATAGTATGTAAGATGCAGTGAGCTCCCTAGATGTTCTACTCTTGTACACAGATGGTGCCTGCCTCTTTCAGGACAGAAGAATAGAGGACTCTCTGAAGAGAGTGAAAGAGAGAGGATGTCTGCTTACACATCCAAAGGCCTGAGTACATTCCTTAAGAGACACAGAGTGACTAGAGATCCAGGTGAGCAGTTCTTTAGCCTTTAGGTAGGGGAAGAGTAGAATGGAAGGCAGTAAGAATCAGCCTCTACCTCATAGCCCTAAGGCCACACAAGCTCTACAGGGCTTGGATGCTGTTCTGCAGTAGCAGGTGACCAGACCTGCACTGAAGGAGGTACTCCAAAGGAAGAAGATGAAGCCTTTACTAAGAGGAAAAGGTGACTTGGGAATGCAAACTATTCAGGGAAAAGAAACTATAAACACAAAGATTAAAAAGCCTGTCTCTACTTTTTTTTAGAATAATAAGCAATTCGATTACACGTATAAGACAAGAAAAGATGGGATTTAGGAAATGAAGATTAAAACATAATAGCAAAAATGAAAAAAAATCATTTGAAGGGGTTACAAAAAGTTGAGCAATTGCATTCATAACAGATTAGAAATATGGAAAATAGAACAGAAGTGATAAAAATTTCTCCAAGAAGTTAATAAAAATATATGAAAAGAAAGTACAGGGATAATATGAAGAAGAAAATGAGCCAAAGTTTTAGTAAACCTTTACAGGATTGAAAAAAGTCATACATTTCCAGATCAAAAGGACCTACTGAGTATATAATACAATGGATGAAAACATTCCATCCATTATATATATATCACTGAAATTTCAGAACCTGTGAACAGATCTTAAAACTTTCCCAAACCAGGTAATATTTGAAAGATCAAAAAATCAATATAGGAACCTCTACACCCAGTCAGATCTCCTACATCTTTCTTCAGGGTCTACCCAGTGAGCCCATTTGACCATCCTCGACCTACCCACACTTTCCATTCCACCAGGTCTGGCTCATATTCCATATCCAGTGTCCAAGCCTGGCCTGGCCACCCCTGCCTATATTACATTCAATCTCTCGGTTTCCTCCAGGATGGTCCCTGTATACCCCCCAATCCAAAGGCCACTTCCATGCCAAGTCCAATCTTTCTGCCCAGCTAGATCTACACCTATACCCCAGGCTTGGACAAAGAGACGTACATCTTATATGCCAGCCCAATATATCTTGTTCATCTAACTTCATTCCACCCAAGCCATTTCCAACCTCTAGGCAAAACTTGCTCACCCATGTTTTTTTTTTTCCTGTCCCAAGCTGTTCTATCCATATCAGACTAACATTAGAACTAACAAAAGAACTCTACATGCCCAGATTTCATATTTCATATATTCTCATATTCATATTCTCTCTCTCTCTCTCTCTCTCTCCTCTCACACCCACATCACAAAAAATGCAGTATGAAAAAAAAAATCCAAGTAGTACTTTCTTTTCCAAGCCTACAAGTCCTATACAAATGTTTTCTAATAAGAGTTACCTAGATGAACCCCAGTGCACAGAATTTAAAAGAACAATCATAAACTTCATCAAGGTATTCAAGGAATTTAGAGAAAATACAAAGAAATAGCTCAATAAAATTGAAGGGTTTAAAAAAGAAAAAATGCCTAAGCAATGTCCAACACAACACAAACATAAGGTTGCTGAAAATGGTTAAAAAAAAAAAAGAATCCAGGATTTGAGAGCAGAATTCAGTAAGGAAATAGAAACACTGAGGAGGACTCAAGTTGAATTGAAAATGAAATTGAAAAACAGTAATGGCTTGTGCTGTAAGATCGAGAATTGACAAGTGGGACCTCATGAAACTACAAAGCTTCTGCAAGGCTAAAGACACCATCAATAAGACAAAAAAACCACCAACAGATTGGGAAAGGATCTTCACCTATCCTAAATCAGATAAGGGACTAATATCCAATATATATAAAGAACTCAAGAAGGTGGACTCCAGAAAGTCAAATAACCCCATTAAAAAATGGGGCTCAGAACTGAACAAAGAATTCTCACCTGAGGAATACCGAATGGCAGAGAAACACCTGAAAAAATGTTCAAAAATTCAGGTGACAGCAGATGCTGGCGAGGATGTGGAGAAAGAGGAACACTCCTCCATTGTTGGTGGGATTGCAAGCTTGTACAACCACTCTGGAAATCAGTCTGGCAGTTCCTCAGAAAATTGGACATAGTACTACCGGAGGATCCAGCAATACCTCTCCTGGGCATATATCCAGAAGATGTCCCAACCGGTAAAAAGGACACATGCTCCACTATGTTCATAGCAGCCATATTTATAATAGCCAGAAGCTGGAAAGAACCCAGATGTCTCTCAACAGAGGAATGGATACAGAAATTATGGTACATTTACACAATGGAGTACTACTCAGCTATTAAAAAGAATGACTTTATGAAATTCCTAGCCAAATGGATGGACCTGGAGGGCATCATCTTGAGTGAAGTAACACAATCACAAAAGAACTCACACAATATGTATTCACTGATAAGTGGATATTAGCCCAAAACTTAGGATACCCAAGATATAAGATACAATTTGCTAAACGCATGAAACTCAAGAAGAATGAAGACCAAAGTGTGGACACTGTGCCCCTTCTTAGAATTGGGAACAAAACACCCAGGGAAGGAGTTACAGAGACAAAGTTCGTAGCTGTGATGAAAGGATGGACCATCTAGATACTGCCGTATCCAGGGATCCATCCCATAATCAGCTTCTAAACACTGACACCATTGCATACACTAGCAAGATTTTCCTGAAAGGACCCAAATATAGCTATCTCTTGTGAGACTATGCCAGGGCCTAGCAAACACAGGAGTGGATGCTCACAGTCAGCTATTGGATGTATCACAGGGCTCCCAATGGAGAAGCTAGAGAAAGTACCCAAGGAGCTAAAGGGATCTGCAACCCTATAGTTAGAACAACATGATGAACTAACCAGTACCCCGGAGCTCTTGTCTCTAGCTGCATATGTATCAAAAGATGGCCTAGTGGGCCATCACTGGAAAGAGAGGCCCATTGGACTTGCAAACTTTATATGCCCCAATATAGGGGAATGCCAGGGCCAAAAGAATGGGAATGGGTGGGTAGGGAAGTGGGGGGCGCTGTGGGGGACTTTTGGGATAGCATTGGAAATGTAATTGAGGAAAATATGTAATAAAAATATTAAAAATTAAAAAAAAAAAAGAAAAACCCAACAATTAGACTAGAAAACTCAAAGGGAAATCTTACAAGTAGAATGAATCAAACAAAATAGACGATCAGGACTCCAGGATAAAGTAGAGGACTAGACCAAATAAAAGTAACAGAAACACACACACACACACACACACACACACACACACACGCAAAAGGAAAAATACAGAAAATGTACAATATTGTGACAAGACCAATCTTTGAATTATAGCCATAGATGAGGGAGAAGAATCAAAACTCAACAGCATAGACCAGATTTTCAACAAGATCACAGAAGAAACTTCTCAATTTAAGGAGACACACATATACACATACAAAAAGCACACAAAACACCAAAGAGAAAAGACCAGAAAGGAAACTCACCATGGTAGTGCATAGAAACAATAAACACAAGTTACAAATAAAAGAAAACCCAGGGGAAACTCTGAAAACCAGAAGAGTCTGGAGCAATGCATTATGAATTCTAAAATACCTTGATGGTCAGCCTAGACTAATATACCCAGCAAAAGTATCCACTATAATTGAAAGCAAAATAAAAACTTTCCACAGTATAAATACCATAAACTGGAACTGACCTGAATGCCTCCTCCCTGAGGAATATCTTTCATGGTACCAGAAGGCACTGTACAAACTTCTAAAGGGGAAACAGCTAACAGTCTTATACAGCTATGATGCTTATGAACCACATCAAAAATCAGCATGGCATGATAATCGTAAGGGTAGATGCTTTAGTAGCATGCTTCCCATGATAGTAAATAACAGCTTTCTAATTGGACTTAAGATCCATTCAACAAGAAGGAAACCATGCTTGGTACTGGAAAACTAGATCCAAATCATGGATCTTGGAAGAGAACCTACAACCAACCACCTCTTTAGTAAACCATCATAATCTGTAGCAACAATCAATCTAAACATTGTCTTTATATCAACAGATAAATATAGTCCTCACCCCTTCTCAAGGAAACTTCTTTTTGCAATAGAGACTATTGTAGAGAATCAGTACTAATCAAAATGCAGAATTGTGGAGCTCAGCCTCAATGGATTTATCTACAAAACACTCCCACACCTAATGCTCAGAGACCATTATGGAAGGAGGCAGAAAGATTCTAAAGCTAGAGAATCATGGAGTTTGCTGTAAGACTGTTTCTTAGTAATGTCAGAAGCTACACCCACGAAGTCTCACTAATATGACTACATAAACATGAGATGAATAAGGAAGATAACAGATATGCCAAGGTAGACAGAACAAAGACTGAGGTCTCAATCCTACACCTACACACATACACACACCAAACCAAACCAAACCAAACCAAACCAAAAAACAAACCTACTGGCAACTAAAGAATCCTGAAAGCTGTAGAATTGCTTCTCCAGGGAAGAGTATAACAACTAGTTGTCTAATACTAGTTAGCCTTAAAAACATACTTGCAAGTAATATTATACAGATTGAGCATGTTATATTTAGAAATAAACATATATTATATTGAATATATAATAAAATATAAATAAAGTCAATCATGAAAGGCCACATAGGGTTTATTATATGTATCCAAAGTGAAAACAGACAAAAGAGACAGAGGATTAATGATTGCCTGGGAACAATTGGAAATATTAATGGAATTGAGTATACTATTCTCTAGGATATAAATATATGTGCATATAAGAACAATTAATGACCTCTTCTGGCCTGACCAGCATCGGGATAGCTAGAGCACAGGGTCGGCTGACACCCGCCAGCTACCCACGACACCCGCCACAGGATTTTGAGACTTCTGGTGAGTGGAACACAGCTTCTGCTCTAGTCCAATCACGCGGGACCTGAGACTGCTTTGGTTGGGGAGGCAGAAATCCAGTCTGAGTAGGGCCACAAGCCTCTTCAGGTCAGAACAGCACCGGGGCAGCTAGGGCGCAGGGTCGGCTGACACTCGCCAGCTACCCACAACACCCACCACAGGATCTTAAGACTTCTGGTGAGTGGAACACAGCTTCTGCTCCAATCCAATTGCGCCCGGGACCTGAGACTGCATTAGTTAGGGAAGCAGAAAACCGGCCTGAGTAGGGCCACAGGCCTCTTCCGGCCTTACCAGCACCAGGGTAGCTAGAGCTGAGGGTTGGCTGACACCCGCCAGCTACCCACGACACCCGCCACAGGATTTTGAGACTTAGGGTGAGTGGAACACAGAGTCTGCTATAATCTTTAAACAGTGACAACGATAACAACTAACCCCAGAGATTACCAGATGGCGAAAGGTAAACGTAATAATCTTACTAACAGAAACCAAGACCACTCACCATCATCAGAACCCAGCACTCCCACTTCACCCAGTCCAGGGCACCCCAACACACCGGAAAAGCTAGACACGGATCTAAAAGCATATCTCATGATGATGGTAGAGGACATCAAGAAGGACTTTAATAACTCACTTAAAGAATTACAGGAGAACATGGCTAAAGAGTTACAAGTCCTTAAAGAAAAACAGGATAACACAAACAGGTAGAAGTCCTTAAAGAAAAACAGGATAACACAATCAAACAGGTAGAAGTCCTTAAAGAAAAACAGGAAAACACATCCAAACAGATGATGGAAATGAACAAAACCATACTAGACCTAAAAAGGGAAGTAGACACAATAAAGAAAACCCAAAATGAGGTAACACTGGAGATAGAAACCCTAGGAAAGAAATCTGGAACCATAGATACCAGCATCAGCAACAGAATACAAGAGATGGAAGAGAGAATCTCAGGTGCAGAAGATTCCATAGAGAACATCAGCACAACAATCAAGGAAAATGTAAAACGCAAAAAGATCCTAACTCAAAACATCCAAGAAATACAGGACACAATGAGAAGATCAAACCTACGGATAATAGGAGTGGATGAGAATGAAGATTTTCAACTCAAAGGACCAGCACACATCTTCAACAAAATTATAGAAGAAAACTTCCCAAATCTAAAGAAAGAGATGCCCATGAACATACAAGAAGCCTACAGAACTCCAAATAGACTGGACCAGAAAAGAAATACCTCCCGATACATAATAATCAGAACAATAAATGCATTAAATAAAGATAAAATACTAAAAGCAGTAAGAGAAAAAGGCCAAGTAACATATAAAGGCAAGCCTATCAGAATTATACCAGATTTTTCACCAGAGACTATGAAAGCCAGAAGATCCTGGACAGATGTTATACAGACACTAAAAGAACACAAATTCCAGCCCAGGCTACTATACCCAGCCTAACTCTCAATTAACATAGATGGAGAAACCAAAGTATTCCATGACAAAACCAAATTCACACATTATCTCTCCACCAATCCAGCCCTTCAAAGGATAATAACAGGAAAAAACCAATACAAGGACAGGAACCACGCCCTAGAAACAACAAGAAGGTAATTCCTCAACAAACCTAAAAGAAGACAGCCACAAGAACAGAATGCCAACTTTAACAACAAAAATAACAGGAAACAACAATTACTTTTCCTTAATATCTCTTAATATCAATGGACTCAACTCCCCGATAAAAAGACATAGACTAACAAACTGGCTACACAAACAAGACCCAACAATTTGCTGCTTACAGGAAACTCATCTCAGAGAAAAATATAGACACTACCTCAGAATGAAAGGCTGGAAAACAATTTTCCAAGCAAATGGTATGAAGAAACAAGCTGGAGTAGCCATTCTAATATCTGATAAGATTGACTTCCAACCCAAAGTCATCAAAAAAGACAGGGAGGGGCACTTCATACTCATCAAAGGTAAAATCCTCCAAGAAGAACTATCAATCCTGAATATCTATGCTCCAAATACAAAGGCAGCCACATTCATTAAAGAAACTTTAGTAAATCTCAAAGCACACATTGCACCTCATACAATAATAGTGGGAGACTTCAACACACCACTTTCACCAATGGACAGATCATGGAAACAGAAACTAAACAGGGACACAATGAAACTAACAGAAGTTATGAATCAAATGGATCTGGCAGATATCTACAGAACATTCTATCCTAAAACAAAAGGATATACCTTCTTCTCAGCCCCTCATGGTACCTTCTCCAAAATTGACCACATAATTGGTCACAAAACAGGCCTCAACAGATACAAAAATATTGAAATTGTCCCATGCATCCTATCAGATCACCATGGACTAAGGCTGCTCTTCAATAACAAAATAAATAATAGAAAGCCAACATTCACGTGGAAACTGAACAACACTCTTCTCAATGATACCTTGGTCAAGGAAGGAATAAAGAAAGAAATTAAGAACTTTTTAGAGTTCAATGAAAATGAAGCCACAACATACCCAAACTTATGGGACGCAATGAAAGCATTTCTAAGAGGAAAACTCATAGCTCTGAGTGCCTCCAAAAAGAAACTAGAGAGAGCACACATTAGCAGCTTGACAACACACCTAAAAGCACTAGAACAAAAGGAAGCAAATTCACCCAAGAGGCGTAGATGGCAGGAAATAATCAAACTCAGGGGCGAAATCAACCAAGTGGAAACAAGAAGAACTATTCAAAGAATCAACCAATCAAGGAGCTGGTTCTTTGACAAAATCAACAAGATAGAATAACCCTTAGCCAGACTCACTAGAGGGCACAGGGAAAGCATCCTAATTAACAAAATCAGAAATGAAAAAGGAGACATAACAACAGATCCTGAAGACATCCAAAACACTATCAGATCCTTCTACCAAAGGCTATACTCAACAAAACTGGAGAACCTGGATGAAATGGAGAAGTTCCTAGACAGATACCAGGTACCAAAGTTGAATCAAGATCAGGTTAATGATCTAAACAGCCCTATATCCCCCAAAGTAATAGAAGCAGTCATTAATAGTCTCCCAACCAAAAAAAGCCCAGGACCAGATGGGTTTAGTGCAGAGTTCTATCAGACCTTCAAAGAAGATCTAATCTCAGTTCTTCACAAACTATTCCACAAAATAGAAACAGAAGGTACTCTACCCAACTCATTCTATGAAGCCACAATTACTCTGATACCTAAACCACAAAAAGACCCAACAAAGATAGAAAACTTCAGACCAATATCCCTTATGAATATTGATGCAAAAATCCTCAATAAAGTTCTTGCTAACCGAATCCAAGAACACATCAAAACAATCATCCATCCTGACCAAGTAGGTTTCATCCCAGGGATGCAGGGATGGTTCAATATATGGAAATCCATCAACGTAATCCAGTATATAAACAAACTCAAAGACAAAAATCACATGGTCATCTCGTTAGATGCGGAAAAAGCATTTGACAAGATCCAACACCCATTCATGATAAAAGTCTTGGAAAGATCAGGAATTCAAGGCCCATACCTAAACATGATAAAAGCAATCTACAGCAATCCAGTAGCCAACATCAAAGTAAATGGTGAGAAGCTTGAAGCAGTCCCTCTAAAATCAGGGACTAGACAAGGCTGTCCACTTTCTCCATACCTATTCAACATTATACTTGAAGTCCTAGCCAGAGCAATTCGACAACAAAAGGAGATCAAAGGGATACAAATTGGAAAAGATGGAGTCAAAATATCACTTTTTGCAGATGATATGATAGTATATATAAGTGACCCTAAAAATTCCACCAGAGAACTCCTAAACCTGATAAACAGCTTCGGTGAAGTAGCTGGATATAAAATTAACTCAAACAAATCAATGGCCTTTCTCTACACAAAGAATAAACAGGCTGAGAAAGAAATTAGGGAAACAACACCCTTCTCAATAGTCACAAATAATATAAAATATCTTGGCGTGACTCTAACTAAGGAAGTGAAAGATCTGTATAATAAAAACTTCAAGTCTCTGAAGAAAGAAATTATAGAAGATATCAGAAGATGGAAAGATCTCCCATGATCATGGATTGGCAGGATCAATATTGTAAAAATGGTTATCTTGCCAAAAGCAATCTACAGATTCAATGCAATCCCCATCAAAATTCCAACTCAATTCTTCAACGAATTAGAAAGTGCAATCTGCAAATTCATCTGGAATAACAAAAAACCTAGGATAGCAAAAACTCTTCTCAAGGATAAAAGAACCTCTGGTGGAATCACCATGCCAGACCTAAAGCTTTACTACAGAGCAATTGTGATAAAAACTGCATGGTACTGGTATAGTGACAGACAAGTAGACCAATGGAATAGAATTGAAGACCCAGAAATGAACCCACACACCTACGGTCACTTGATCTTCGACAAGGGAGCTAAAAACATCCAGTGGAAGAAAGACAGCATTTTCAACAAATGGTGCTGGCACAACTGGTTGTTAACATGTAGAAGAATGCGAATTGATCCATTCCTATCTCCTTGTACTAAGGTCAAGTCTAAGTGGATCAAGGAACTTCACATAAAACCAGAGACACTGAAACTTATAGAGGAGAAAGTGGGGAAAAGCCTTGAAGATATGGGCACAGGGGAAAAATTCTTGAATAGAACAGCAATGGCTTGTGCTGTAAGATCGAGAATTGACAAGTGGGACCTCATGAAACTGCAAAGCTTCTACAAGGCAAAAGACACCATCAATAAGACAAAAAAACCACCAACAGATTGGGAAAGGATCTTTACCTATCCTAAATCAGATAAGGGACTAATATCCAATATATATAAAGAACTCAAGAAGGTGGACTCCAGAATGTCAAATAACCCCATTAAAAAATGGGGCTCAGAACTGAACAAAGAATTCTCACCTGAGGAATACCGAATGGCAGAGAAGCACCTGAAAAAATGTTCAACATCCTTAATCATCAGGGAAATGCAAATCAAAACAACCCTGAGTTTCCACCTCACACCAGTCAGAATGGCTAAGATCAAAAATTCAGGTGACAGCAGATGCTGGCGAGGATGTGGAGAAAGAGGAACACTCCTCCATTGTTGGTGGGATTGCAAGCTTGTACAACCACTCTGGAAATCAGTCTGGCGGTTCCTCAGAAAATTGGACATAGTACTACCGGAGGATCCAGTAATACCTCTCCTGGGCATATATCCAGAAGATGTCCCAACCGGTAAGAAGGAAACATGCTCAACTATGTTCATAGCAGCCTTATTTATAACAGCCAGAAGCTAGAAAGAACCCAGATGTCCCTCAACAGAGGACTGGATACAGAAAATGTGGTACATTTACACAATGGAGTACTACTCAGCTATTAAAAAGAATGACTTTATGAAATTCCTAGCCAAATGGATGGACCTGGAGGGCATCATCTTGAGTGAGGTAACACAATCACAAAGGAACTCACACAATATGTACTCACTGATAAGTGGATATTAGCCCAAAACTTAGGATACCCAAGATATTAGATACAATTTGCTAAACACATGAAACTCAAGAAGAATGAAGACCAAAGTGTGGACACTGTGCCCCTTCTTAGAATTGGGAACAAAACACCCATGGAAGGAATTACAGAGACAAAGTTTGGAGCTGTGATGAAAGGATGGACCATCTAGATACTGCCGTATCCAGGGATCCATCCCATAATCAGCTTCTAAACACTGACACCATTGCATACACTAGCAAGATTTTCCTGAAAGGACCCAAATATAGCTGTCTCTTGTGAGACTATGCCAGGGCCTAGCAAACACAGGAGTGGATGCTCACAGTCAGCTATTGGATTGTATCACAGGGCTCCCAATGGAGAAGCTAGAGAAAGTACCCAAGGAGCTAAAGGGATCTGCAACCCTATAGTTGGAACAACATGATGAACTAACCAGTACCCCGGAGCTCTTGTCTCTAGCTGCATATGTATCAAAAGATGGCCTAGTGGGCCATCACTGGAAAGAGAGGCCCTTTGGACTTGCAAACTTTATATGCCCCAATATAGGGGAATGCTAGGGCCAAAAGAATGGGAATGGGTGGGTAGGGAAGTGGGGGGCGCTATGGGTGACTTTTGGGATAGCATTGGAAATGTAATTGAGGAAAATATGTAATAAAAAATATTAAAAATTAAAAAAAAGAACAATTAATGAAAAAAAGGAGGCCATGATTTCAAAGAGAGCAAAGGGATATATAGGAGAATTTGGATGTACAAATGGGAAATGATGTAATATATTATAATCCCCCAAATAATAGAAATAATTTGACCAAAACATATGTAGGCCAGTGAGATGACTCAGTGGCTAAAGGTGCTTACTGCCAAGCCTGATAACCTTAGATCAATCCTGGGAATCAACAGGATGCAAGAAAAACCAATCCCTAAAAGCTGTTTCTGACAACCACATGTACACCCACATCTACACTCACACAAAACAAATAAAAATAAATGTGATTAAGTATAAATATGTTTAATAAAGAACTCATTTAAAATATCTGTATACTTAAGGCAACATTTTATAGAAGTGAGGACATATTAAAAAATAAACATATTATCCAGAAACAGACTCAAGAGACTCACTAATATAACTCATGTTGTGAAAATTTGTATTGTAGGGACATTGGGAGACTTAGAAGAAAAGTAAGCAAAAATGACAATGTTAATTTCAGAAATATCAAAACGTAAGGACTGGAAAATAATCATACTACACTATAATGCTCAATTAAACATGCTATCTATATGTATACTGTAAATGTGAAGACTGATTTAACTAAATTTTTAGATAATTCCTTTAGTAGGTTAGGGAACAAAATAGAAGAGTGGTAATTTAAGACAGCCAAATCCTTCTACACATACTAAAACATTGTAGGTCAAACTGATGCCTCAAGGACAGAACAAAATACATACTATTTCAGAAATATGGAGATATGGAAATTGCAGAAGAAACATCTAGAAGAGCTGAAAGTGGTCACATCTAAGTAGAAGGTTGGAGGAAGGGGCATTTTTCTTGCCTTTTGGGATCGACTTAAATTATATCCATACATCACTGTGATAAAAGAATGTAACTTAATGGACAGAAGAATTTAATAACATACATGTAGTTTCCAAACCCTTCGCTTTGGCCATCACAGAAAGTATGTCCCGAGTGGAGTGGATAGCACTGAAAAAATGGCTGTCTTCTGACTTCTTACAAAGAGGGGGCAGGTAGCACTTCAAGGATGTGCTTTGAAGAAGGTGGCTGATATACTGGTCAAGTTCATCTTGGCTTTCTACAAATGGACAACCAAGGAAAAGAATCAATGAAAACAAGCTGTTGAGTAAACAACATTTAGCAACATACATTTGCACCTCCACTCACAAGGATAAAGTTAGTGACAGGTACGCCATATGTGTGTACAAATTTATTGCTTGAAAAAAAATCTTCATTCTATGCCAAATCTAGAATGAGAGTCTAAGTCACAAGGTGAGCTGTAGAATATGAAAACAACCTGAAGAATACTAGCTAACATTCTGTCTTTAATTTAAGAGTGAGCTAAGCCTTATGGAGCTTTCTGTATCATTTAAAAATGTTATCTAAAAGTAAAAAACAGGTCACACTGACCCAAAATCATGTTCAGATTAAGACATGTTATATACGTGTGGGGTTTCACCACTCACATCTAATCAAAACTAGGTCACTTTACCATTCTTTTCAATAGTCAAGCAATGTGTTTCTCCTTTAAGAATGTTCTTTGTAAGGGCTTAAGGTTGTAGCTCAGCAGTATAATCATGTGTTAAGCTTTGGGTTCACTCTCAGGTCAGAATTTAAATAGCTGTGACAACCCCTGTAAAGAGCACCAGGAGCAGCTGGTGCAAATCAACTATCTTAAAACAAATAGAGGACTGATGAGATGGTTCAGCAGGCAATGGGGACTACAGCAAAGCTTAACAACCATAGTGCAATCTTCAGAATCCACATGGTGGAGGGAGAGAATCAACTCCCAAAAGTTATCCTCTGACCTCTTTCTCTCTATATATTATATATGTCATATTATATCACACATGCACGTATGCACACAGTAAATAAATGGGAAACTTTTTTTTTTTTGGTTTTTCGAGACAGGGTTTCTCTGTATAGCCCTGGCTGTCCTGGAACTCACTTTGTAGACCAGGCTGGCTTCGAACTCAGAAATCCACCTGCCTCTGCCTCCCGAGTGCTGGGATTAAAGGCGTGCGCCACCACGCCCGGCCTATAAATGGGAAACATTTTTAAGAAAGCAATTTATGAACAGTCTGTACCTGAGAGTTTCCTACAAGCTTATGAAGTCCTGTTTTCAAGGGCACCAGTGTAAGTTAGGTTCTTTTTGTTTTTAAAGAGAGTTGTTTGTTTATTTATTTCATTTATATGAGTACACTGTCAATGTCTTCAGACACCCCAGAAAAGGGCATTAGATCCCATTACAGATGGTTGTGAGCCACCATGTGGTTGCTGAGAATTGAACTCAGGACCTCTGGAAGAGCAGTCAGTGTTCTTAACCGCTGAGCCATGTCTCTAGCCCTAGTAAATTAGGTTCTTAGATTAGCACTTTATTCATTTTAGTGAACAGAATCTTCAGAAACCTTATTTCTGTTTATTTGCTTGTAGCCTACTTGTCAATTATTTTCTGTATTTGGGTCTTAGGCAATTTTATCATAGTGCCAAGGTTTGAACAAATGCAATCAATATTTCAAAGATGCTTGCCACAAGGTACCTTGAGGACTGCTGTCTTCCAGGTATCCTCCCAGGTCTGGCTCACTGTCAGGACTAAAGCTCCTATCACTGATGTCATCAAACAACTTCTCATCACAGTCTGGATCCAGGAAGGTCAGGTGTGTGTAGAATGAGGTAGTAAGGAACTCTGCCAGGTTTCCTAGTTTTACTCTGTCAAGAAGGTACTTCGTTAGGGATACAGGTGGGGTGCAGACTTTCACTATGAATCACTGTGAAACTCTTCAACAGCTAGCTAGCACTTCTGCAGGAGTCAATAAATATATTGGCCCTCTATCAGCCAAAAAACAAACCCAAAAATTCAATAGCAAAGTTGGGCATGGTAAGAATACCTGTAATGTGAGCACGTGGGAAATAGGAGCAGGAGGATCCGCTCCATACAAAGTCTGAAGCCAGTCTGGGCAAAATAAGTCCATGTCTCTCAAGTTTTATTCACGAGTATCAAGTGAAAAGACAGAACATTTAAAAGTCAACACATTTCATGCCTAGTTTTTGTCCCCAAAACTAACAAATACAAACTTATTTTCCTGGTTAGTTAACAATTTTACAAAATAAACTGAGTAAACATTTTTAGTTAGAGTCAACCTCTGAGATTTCTCTTCCTTAACAACTGGATCAGAAGCAATAATTTTCCTAGTATGCTTGTCTCTGCCATGAAACATGGTGAGATGGGTACAGAGGACTTATGATGGAAGACATGTGCCTCAGAGTTAAGGTTCTCTCTAGAAGGAAGCATTGGATTGACCTACCATCCTCAGATTGATAGCAGTTCACCCTGCATGGGCTCTACTAGAGTGGGCTGAGAAACATTTCACTGAAAACAGGAAGCCTGGGGGCTTGCTAAAGAGGAGTCAGCACTCGAGATACTGGTGGAAGGCTATGTAGTCTCTGCCCTACGGAAATGTCAGATACTGAAGTGGAAGACAACAGAGCTAGTAGCTCTGAGCTAGTAACAAGAGATCAGAATTTAGTTAATATGTGTAAGAACCTAAGAACCCACAACAGAATTGTTTACAGAGTAAATCAGAGTATGCAATACAACCACCTGTGCAGGTGGCTGAGTTTCAACTGGCAAAAGGCTTATGGTAAAACAACAGTTGGGGACAAAAAGCCTGTCCTTCACTAGACAAAAGCCTTCTTCTGGAGAGCCAAAGGAAAATTCTAAGGCTCCCTCCCATTGTTTTGCCCTAGAGTTGGGAGGTAGATCAGAAAACCAAAATGCAATGGGGACTTCTTCTCTGATGAAGGTGAAAAAGTGGGGTTTATGAGGCTAAAGAGAACACAAAGCAAGACAGTTACTTCAAAAGCTTTTGGTAGCATGAGACTCCATCATAGGCCTATATTTTGTTTTGGTCATGATGCTGTATGCCAGGTGGCAACTTATCTAAGCTGGAGCCAAACTGCTCCGAAGTATATGTTGATGGATGTTTGACTGATACTTCCAAGAGACCAAGGACACCCTATATGGGAAGCTACTTCTAGACAACAGCAGGGCCTACAGGAAGCTACAAGGCACAGGTAGCTTAGGAGCTGGAAAATAATCACTTGCGTCCATAGTTAGAAAAACAGTTGAGTGCACCTTGAAAGACAATAGAGAAATGAGCCAATAACAGAAAGACTTTACATTGCACAAGTTGTCTGGCCTAAAACCATGGGGACACAAAGCAGATAGGGTGCTTGGAATAGGCAGGGCAGCAAGAAGCTGTTTCTTGCATATGGTATTTGAATTCTGTAAGATGAAAAATGGTCTGGAGATTTACATAATGGAAATGTTCCTGGCACACTGAGCTGCATATGAAGATAGAGTGTAAATAGTAAGGCAAGAGGTATTTTTTTTTAAATGCTTTTCCTGTGGCAACAGGTAGGAGAGTACAAGAAGGGGTCACTTACTTCTGACACACTCCAAGAGACTCATGGAGATGAAGATATAGAGACTTCAGAGAAAGAAAAATCACCTACCTTGGGTCACACAGAGGTAAAAAGGAAAGAAGGGGATTCCTGTAAAGCCAGCAACCCTAGTCACCTAAGGTCTAAGAATCATACAAAGGAGAGACATACCTTAGGACAACAAACCCCAATAGATCTCATAGCACGGAAGGTGCTAGACAATGACTTCTGTGGGACTAATGAGGTGCCAAGGTGAAATCGTAAGGTTGTGTGAACTGTTATTGTCAGTGTGAGAGTGTGCTCAAGTGGCTTTTCTTGAGCACTTGCTGACCCCGCCTTGGGTGCTTGGTGTTTTCTTCCATGTCTCTTAGGAGAAACACTAGATAGAAATCCTCAGCTCCCACGAAAGACAACACCTTCGAGACTGCCATGCTCACTTCTCTATGCAGGTGGTCTTTCAGTGCCCAGGAACGTTTAACAAGGAACAACCAAATATTGCTTTAGATCAGATTTAAGCTTTCCGTGGGAGATGAAATTACATTAGTTTTGATTTCCTTTTTACTCGAAATTCTGTGTGTTTAGGTTTAGAAAATTGATATGAAAGGCAGAGAAAGGACAGAAGACTTTTAGAAAGGTCTATGTTATCCTTATTTAATGAAAAGAAATCCTGACTTACCTAGCACCTCCAAAATAGCCATCTTCTAGTTTTCTAATTGTAGAAAGAACTGCAGGATGAATGTCTGATCCATCATTTGCTAAGAAAAAGAATGATGAATGAGTTTCTTTATGTGGGAGTACAATGCACTGAAACAGTCTTACCAACAGCAACCCAATCAAAACCATCATGGCCCAAGAGATTCCTTAGACACAGAAGTCAAACTGCTACGGAGCCCCTTCAGTACTTGGCGCCATCCATAGGAACTGTCCTAAACATTTTTTTTTTTTTTAGGTCAGAGCCCATGACCCAACAGGTGGAGATCATGAAATTACTGAGCATGGTGTGCGTGACAGGGAAGGTGACAGTGGGTCGGCCGGTCATCCGCCAGCAGGTGCACAGATAGGCCAGTTCGATCCTCAGCATCTCCACAATCATCTCATTGTCCAGGGCCAGGTAGAAGTGATGCTGGTCGGTGAACTGAAAGTCAGAACAGGCCAAGTCAAGGGCCACCATTTACTTTTTCCCACCTAACACCTGTCATCCAGGGCTCCACTAATCCCTGTTGCCTAGGAAGATGTTCAGTATTGGCCTCAATCCTCTGAGCAGGGAACCACTGTTTCTGAGATGAGACCTAACAATGTGTCACCTGCCCAGGAAATATGGCTACACAGGTATGAAAGGAAAGGTATGCTGGTGGACCTGCCTTCAACTCCTCCCATAGGGATGTAAGTGCCTTGTTCACCATCAAGGGCATATCAAGAGTCTTGTAATTTCTACACCTTCTGGGGATCTTCGGTTCACACTTTCAAGGTGAGGAAGAGCTGGGAACTGTCCATCTGACTGATGCCTGCTTAATGAGGGTCAAAGAACTGCCACATAATGATGAAAATCCAATTGGTCTCCTGACCTCTGTGCTAGTGCGCACTCAGCTCTGCATTTGGAATTTGGTACCAAGGTTTGCAATGTTCAAAGTGGCAGCTACTGAGGCAGGTATGCAGGAGTCCATGCTATGTCTCACACTGGTAAAGTGACCTCATTGTTTATCTTTCTAGCTGTTCAAGTAGATAAAAAAAAAAAAAACCCAAAAACATTAGTGTGTGCTTCTGTTAGGTTAGTTTTCTTTAGGAACACGAATTCTGAAGATAAGTTCCATAGTTAACATATTCTGAATCTCAATAGGGGTTGGGACCTGAAAATCATTCCAGTTGTTTGTCATACTGTGGGTCCTATGACAACTTTCACAAGGGTTAGAGACTATTAAGTTTAGGTGATATGAACCAAGTGACATATCATATTATAAAGCAATGTGAGTTTTATTAATATTCATGTCTGGAAGTGATGACATACCCAATTTGACTCAAGTAACATTCATTGAATACCTAGCGTAAACATTTTCTATACCTTCATCTGATCCTTTGCATACAAAATTCTTCCATGTTTTGACATAGAAATGCTTACCAGACAGAAAAGAGAACCTAATAAGAGAATGCTGGCTGGTTTTCTACTTGCCTGCACTTTTTTTGAGGCAGGGTCTCACAGCATAGCTCCAGCTGGTCTGAAACTCATGTAGACCAGACTGGCCTTGAACTCATAGAGTCTCGCCAGTCTTTGCCTCCCCAGTGCTGAAATTAAAGGCATGCACTACCATGGGCCACCATGCCTGTTCTTTTTACCTGGGGTGTAAAAGTGAAGATGTGATTCCTAATCACATAGAGTTTAGAGGTGCCAAGGACACCAATGTGCCGATACGGTCGACCACTCAATTTCATATTCTTATTTCGTCCTATTTAAAATATGAAGGAAAACTGGAATTAGAGAAAATAAAGTAACAGCTATTACTAGTGACCAAGGCGAAGACTGGGCCTTATTTTTATGTTAGATAATATACTCTGGGGTTTGTTTTCCTAATACCTTTTAAAAGTGGAACAAAGCAGAAAAGAGAAACAAATTCTACTCCTCTATGCATGGATGTGAGTAATGCCAGTTTGAGCTATATCAAGTAGGCCTATTAAAAGGACTTTAATAATATAGACTTTGAATTTATTTAGTAGTCATAAACTAAATGAATTCAGATTCTAAGAAATGAGAACTGCTTCCCACTTTAATGGGTAAAATGAGCATTTTGGGTACCATAGGTAACAGAAGTTATATCGAGATACCAGTGATTCTTTCAACTGTGACATTTCAAAGAGGGTGGTTTATTCTCCAACATGTCTGCCAAACAGAGGTGCTCCTATGGCAGTAAGAGCTGAGCCAGCTGAGGGAACATGCTTGCCTGCCCATTTTTCTTCACAATGAAGTGGACCTACTGGTTGCTGTGCCCGGGTCTTCTTCGGAACTTATAACCAAGTTTCCCTCACATCCAAACCTAGAACCTGAAAAGCCCCTCTTTGTCAAACATACCCCAATATTCCCGTGACCTACCAAGTTTGGCATATATGTGACTAAGAATTCGGCCTGGCTGGACTCGAATCGGATGCACATCAGCAATGCTCTGGACAGTCACTCCATGCTCCTTCAACAGCTCCTTAATGTGACTGTTTTCTGCCAAAACAGCAACTGCAAACAGGAACAAAAACTTAGCATCAGATCTGTGTCTGCTGTCTTAAACCCTTTCTCCATGGTTGGCTTTGGAAATGATAGCAATTGCTTTACTGCACTTCCAGCCTTTCTCTCTCCTCACTGTACATCAGCACACACAATGCATATGTGTCAAGTGCCCTCACTGTGTAGGATGGTCTGAGAACTTCTAGAAATGGTCTTCAATAGGTTCCAGTACTGGCTCAGTTATTGTGGGCTAATTAGGTAATTCTTGTGGCTTCTTTTAAGGATTCACTGTGAATATTATATCATTGGTATTAAAATGCTTTAAAAAGCATCAGGTGTCAGATGGTATGTAAGTGTTAACTTACCCTATCAGAAATAATGCCTTGCCTCCCTCTGGGTCTGCATTTATCTAAATATCCCTTGTGTGATTTTCACATAGGGTTAGGAATGAAAACAGCTCCCTTAGGGGATGCCAGGCAGAGTCTGCTAACAGGGAATGCTTTACCTTAAGAGATAGGAGAGGGCAGCTTCCAGAAAAGAAAGCAGGCCTCTTAGTGTAGAGCCTGGTAAAGTGGGACTCTCTGGCCCACTTAGAAGCATAGCACAAAACCCCACAGATGAGAAGGAGCACCCATCCCTGATGTTTGAGCCCTAGGCTCTCTGGCTGGCAGGGACCTCCAAGTATCTAGGTGCTGGTAGTCTATGCAAAAATTTGTCTTAGCTTAGGGCCACATCAGGGATGGCTGGATGGTATCTACCATACCAGTACTGCCTGCCTTTATGAGAAAGCAGTGTGTTGGCAAAGGGATGGAGTCTGGACAGGTGCAGAAGAGGAGGACAGTTACAGAGAGCAGCTGGTACCTTGCCCAGCTGCAGCAGAGCCTTTTGGAAACTAGAGGGCCTCAGGCCAGAGAACATAGGCTAGCTACTGTTAAGAGTATCTTTCCCCAATCTTACCATCGTATCCATAGGCTGAGAAGTACTGAACATACGATACATAGAAATGCCTCTGAGAGTTGAATATTACCTAACACATACCACCTGATGCTTTTTAAAGCATTTTGATACTAATGATGTCATATTCACAGTGAATCCTTAAGTGCACAGCTTAAGCCAGGCATGGTTCATGCCTATAATCTCAGCACTTGGGAGATTGAGGCAGGAGGACTTCTGTGAATGCAAGCCCACCTTTGGCTATGTAGTGAGTTCAAAGTTGGCCAGATTTACAAAGTAAGACTGGTTTAAAGGACCAAAAACAATACACAAAACAAATAAACAAAGGTATAAGGCTTATTTTAGGGGCAATGTGTTACACAAGGTACTCACTTGAACCGTGCCAGAGCTGCCAGGACTTGGGAGAGGAAACAAGAGGGATTGTTTTTCTAAGTGCATACATTACCATAGGGCAGACCTAGATTGACAGCTTCCTCTGTCGCTACCTCCTTTGTTTTCAGGATCTCTTGGAGAAGAACAAAAGTCCTACCAGCCCTAAGACCTGGCCTGTGAGGATTCTGGGAGAGGTAATCTCATTGGGCTTCTTACCTTCTTGGAAGAGAAGCTGGCTAAAGAGGAAGGAAGAGGTGGTTGAAGCAGGTGGTGAGACCTGAGACCTCCATGGGACAATGAACTTCACTTGGGTTCTCTTTTTACCAGGCTCAGACTCCACTTTATGAGTGACAGTTATGTGTGCACTAGTGACAATCAAGGTTTAGATTCCAGAAAACAATTACTCTGTAGGAAGTAAATTTGTGGGTGGAAGGAATCCTGTTGCTTTGGGAGCCTGTCTGAGTTATACAAGGTTTCATATAAATACTTCCACAACGAATGGCAAACACACATTCCCTGCCTCCCCTTGTTTGTGTGTCAAGGTTTTACTATGTAAGCTAGACTGGCATCAAGCTCTCTGTGATCCCATTGCTCTTCCTTTTCTCACCACACCCAGTTTATATAGTGCTGAGAATTGAGCCAGGGCCTCATGCATGCTACTTTACCAACTCAGTTACCTCCTCTGCTTGGCTTGGAACTCTTGAGTTTCCTACCTCAGGCTCTCAAGTACTAGGATTACAGGTCTGCACTGCTAGAACCTGGCTAAATACACTTTGTAAAAAATTTCATTAAGGAAGTAAGGAATAATGTGAATGAAAACTAACATTGATTCTATGCATTAGAGATGGATAGTAAACATGCTCACAAACCTTGTACTACAACATCAGGTTTGACTGAAGTAGAAAATCTTCTATTTAAGGGATCAATTTCACCAGTGGCAAGGAATCCCTAAGAAGAGAGGAGCATTAATACTATGAAACACCACTTTAACAAAGACTTTCCTTGCTCCTACACTGGAAAGTGGTATATCTGGGGGCTCAGATACTCAAAAGCCTTTTAGTCTTATCTGTTGAATCTTTCTCCATAACACAATATGCTACTCAGAATGCTACTGAGAAATGTATTACCTGTTTGGTGCTTAACTCTGAGGGCTTCTCAAATGCACCCCCACACTGTATAAGTGAAAAGAAAGCTATTACTAGTGCTAGCTAAGTCCCTGCATGTGCACTGTCACACTGGAGTCTCCTATGTCTATCACCATTCTGCATGTAGAGACGCTGAGGTGAAAGTTTATAGAAAGAGGCTGAGAGACTCTGGTCCAGGGCTGACTGCTGTGAAACAGAAAACACTCCCCATGTTGTTAAGTGAGCTCTTTAAAAATGCATCTTCTTTCATTTTCTAGAAACGAGGCAAGTTTTCCAAAGGAATGAAGGTGATCTGAGAAAGAGGAGCCCACTGCTGGGCCCAAAGGAAGGCGTTTTTATGTTGGAGAGGAGGTCTCAGATGAGTGGACTTAGTTATTTCCCACCCCACATTTACTGAAACTGGAGCTGAAATGCATTGGACAATTAAACCCAGTTTTTTTCACTTTACAGGTGAAGCAATTGAGGCTCAGAGAGATTAAGAGACCTGCCAAAAGTTCCTGAGCTAGCTGGGTACAGGACTGATTTTCAAAAAGATATATAAAGACGTGACCATGAAACTTGGGAGATTAAACATACCCGGGAACAACTTCAGGAAGCAATGCTCCCAGGTCAAGTGGCCACTGTGCTATCTCTCACTGGCCTTTGCCACACCAGTAACCCAGTAATATTCTGATGCACTGTTCTCTCCCCCAGTTTTAGAGGTGGCAAAGCACACAGGCTGGCCAGCCTCTGGAGGGCAGTCCCTTTCTTCTTTAGGCTCCTTTCCCACACCAAAATTTCAGCTGAAGTTTCTCATTTAACACTGGGAGATTCATTTTAAAGCCTTTTCAACAGAAGTCTGGGAGCAAGAGGGAATGGGTCAGGAGGTGGATTGGTGTGGGCTTTGGTGTCTGAAGAACTACTTGCTGTCTCTTTCTACGGAGAGATGTGAAGAGCCACTCTGCCTCCTGTGTCTTGGGCTGGAAGAGTTTCTAGCCCATCTAATAACCTCCCAATACCTAGCTCTTCCAGGATCAGCTGTGCTAGTCTTGGCTGAGATGTTTACCATGTCTGCTGAGCAACAATGCAAGCAGATTCTAACTACATACCAGAGATTCGGTCGAGAGGAAGGCAGGGAGTATCTCATGTAGCTGATCTGAACTGGCATACTGTAAATACAGATATTCAAGGCCTGAGAAAAGCCTGGGGCCCAATACAGCCCAGGTAACCTTGAAGATAATGAAGTTGCTCTTCCTGGTTTCCTGTACCTCTAATCAGATGGCTCTACCTCTAATCAGAAAGCCTACCTCTGCTAGCAGTGAGCTGAGGATGTACAAGGACTGTCCCCAAAGATGGGGCAGCTTTCCCAGTGGAACTCGGTCTACTGTGTGAGGATTCTTATACTCTTCATCCACCTGGCAAAGAAAGTGAAATAAATGTTCAAGGTCAGAACATCAGAGGATACAAAGGCCAGCAATATCTTACACTTGAGGAAATTTTGAAGTCATAAAATAGTCCTCAGCCTCCAGACCAATTCTGTGCCTCCAGACCAATTCTGTGCAATACAGGATAATGTACTTAAAGGCAAAATGTTCCCCTTTCAGTGTGTCCCATGGCTATAAGCAACAGAAGGGGATTTCAAATCTTGGCCTGGTCTTAGGCCAGTGTTCCTTCCATAAGCACAACTGGGAGCACGGGTGCTGGGAGCTGAGTGTGCCTGCTCTATACCCAGAGCCTGGGCGGCAGGAAGCTCCACAGCTCATGCTTCTGGATGGCTGTTCTCATAAAAAATGAACAAACTCACGCCCCACAGCAGCCTGTACAGAGACAATGCATAGCTGGATGTCAAGCCTGTTTTCTTCCTCTGCCTTACCATCCCTTAGAAAAAATTACCAGAAGGTGGCACTGTGCAATGAGGCAGACCTAGAGTGCTGTCAGCACTGCCAGCCCACCTCCTTTAGAAAGTGTAATTTCCTGGGAGCTTTATCTTGTCAATGTAAGCTCTTATGCCTTTCTTTCTTTTGGTCCCAACAATGTAAGCTTCTATGCCTGCTTGTTCTGAGGACTCTCCTTCTAAATCCCATGCCCACTTTAAGGTTTCAGTCACTGAAATGTTAAGGTAATATTTCTGACCATTTTTTTCCTCCAGAAAAAATACCAGTCACTTGAAGAAAAGAGAAACATTTATCCTTCTCTAGGGGAAAAACTTATATCACAAGTTTCTGTGTGGGTTCATGTATGCATGCACATGTGTGTAAGGAGAGTTCATTCTTAGCATTGTGGATTGATCTTGATATCATTAACATACTTATTAAAGATTTCTATTTCTTGATACTAAATATTTTAAGAACTTAAGGTTTGCACACATTGCAAGAAATACTGATGTAAAAGGAGACGCTCCAAAATGCAATAGTGGTTATTACTGAGTGGTAACATTAGGAATAATAAATGTTTTCTTCTTTCTACAGAACCCTATATATATTTTACAATTCATAGCATTACTTTTACAATTGACTGGCATCTTAAATACACATCAAACACACTGAAACACAACTGTTGAGAAAGACTGCAACGAATTGGAATGAGAACGATCTAATGCAAAGAACAAAAGATGCACTTGTTCTGCACTTTCCCACTAGAATATAATTCTGTTCTGGTCCTTCTCTGAAGTACTACTTACAGATGCACTTGCACCACATCTTCACTTTCATCTTTCCTCTGTATCCATCTCACAGCCTAGTTCTGCTTTTACAATACCTCTAGATATAGAACAATCTTGTGTACTAGTCCCTAAGCTGTGCAAGGCATGGCCAGCTGCTCACTACAGTTTTGTTGGACATCCTTTCTCTAGTCCCCAGCTGTGCAGTGGAGGGTCCATAGATGGTGACACCTTGCCCAAGCATACAGGCTACATGCCACTGTAGTCCCAGACTTTTTCTAATTTGCACAAAGGAGCCATATAGGTTTGTGGTGCTTTGCAGGATTCTTTTCCAGTGGTCTCTATATATATGCTATTGATGTGACTGAAGAACCTTGCAAACTCTCACCTGCAAAGCTAACACAAAATGAGGTTAAGGTAAACTACTGTCCAGCGCTGGTGCCTTGCATATAAGCTAAGTACACCAAATAAAGAGGACACTGAATGACAAGTAGATACCTAAAAGTCAGTGTGGTCTTTAGGAGAGAGTTGTAGAGTAACATTTTTGTGATGTACAACCAGCATTATCTACCAGGAAGCAAAGCGCAGCCCTGATACCAAGTATTTACTATGGTTAGTGCCTTTTGGGAGAGCAGGGATGGATGACTAGTCTCTACCATAAAGTACGTGTACTATCCTTGAAGATAATGCATTCTCCCTTGCTTGGTTTCCAGCTTCCTTCCATTGATGCCACAGTACTAGAGTATGAGCAATCTGAACATGGAATATAAAAATGTGGCTATGGAAAGTGACCTTGACACCCCTTACCCTTATCAGCATTCACACCATCCAGAGCATACAGATAGAAATGTAAAGTGAAGTAATTTGCAGAAGACTTTATGACACACACACACACAAACATCCCTGGAAGACTTCATAACTTAGTCAGTATGGTGTGACACAACAGAAGTCTTTATCTTTAACTTGTCCTATGAACACTTGGATGATGTACACCTGCCATGCTATGATGGAAATATGGAGTTTCTGGAAGCTCAAACCCAACAGTCTAGGTAGGACTGAGTAGATAGGGGCATTGCAAGGAAACTCCCTACCCCCCGCCGCCACAGTGAATCTGGAAGTGAACCAGCTGACTAAGTGGGCTATTATCAATGTGAAATAATCCAATGCTTCCAGATGTAGAATATTCTATTTCTTATAGAAACTCAACTCCTTCATTTGACTTTTCTCTTGGTCTAAGTAGTCATTTATGTAACATTTAATAGTTCCTTCTAGATCACAGTTCTCAACCTGTGGTTTGCAACTTCTTTGGGGGTGAAACAACCCATTCACAGAGGTTGTCTAAGACCATTGGAAATATCACATATTTACATTATGATTCAAAAAATGACAGTTTTGAATTAGGAATGAAAATAATTTTATGGTTGGGGGTCACCACAACATGAAGAACTGTATTAATGGGTCACAGCATTAGGAAGGTTGAGAACCACTGTTCTAGATTAGGGCCCAAAGTAATACTCAGAAATTTTATGCCTTGTAAGGATCAAATCTCAGACTCATTTAAAATGTATATTTTTAAACATTCCTTTGTAAGAGAGTCATACAAAGTAGCCTTGAATTACTGATCCTTCTGCCTCACATATCTGGAGGGCAAAATTACAAGTCACTGCTCATCAAAATGTATGTTCTACATGAAATTAAAAGAAAAATCTACTACATCACTACTTTCAAAGGTCCAATAGGGCATCCAATGTGTAGACACTTCTACTAACTGTAAAATATACTACCCATTAGCAAGTGGTGTGGCTTTGTGTGAAGGCCCAGAACCTGGGGTCTAGTCCCTAGGTGGAATCCTAGATTGGACAGGTTCCAGGGGCTTTCATTTCCTTTGGTAAAGTGTATATGGGCTTGATTCAAACACAGATTAGGGACAGGTATGCTTCAAAGGTCTTTAGATGCCACCTCCCTAGGACATCCATGGTCAAATATGTTCCTTATGTTCCTCAAAGCTATAATTCCTTATGATAACTAGGAAAGCTCTATCTTTTAGAAGCAACTTGTGATTTCTAAAGAGGAAAAGAGGTCATATGTCCTAAAATGTGGGTAGAGAATACCAAACAAGTCAAGCCCTAACTCACTCAGTCTAGATGAGACCCACGAAGGCTTGGTGACACCTGCTTACCTTGTCTGGTGGGATGGCATAGAGCTCCGGCACCAAGTGGATCCCATCTTTGCCTCTGATTAATATTCCCTCCAGGGCTTCTCGGTATTCTTGGACCTGGAAAACAGCCCCAGCATCTTTAGTGTGACAGAGGTCTGGCAGTTAATTATGCAATGCCAGTACAGCTTTGGAAACAGTAACAGAACAGGCCTCTGGGCTACAAATGCTTGGCTGTAGAACAGAGTGACTGGCTGTCAGAAATGTTAGGAGAAGGGAGACACCATTGCTTTTTGCCCCTGAGCCAAGCCCCACTTGCCTTGTTTCCAGGGAGAGGGCAAGGGTAGCCCCCAAGAAAGTAGCTGTTTAGTCTTCAAATTTTCCACAGAGCTGTCATTTATACCATGCACATCATCCCCAAGCCATTCTCATTTCAATAGTTTATTCTTAAGTTTTCTCATATTTGAAATATGCCTTACCAAACAAGTTTAAACATTGAAATGTTAGGCAACATATTCTGTTTCTGCTTAAGTAGGAGCCCCACCCCCTTTCTTTTTTTCTCTTTCTTTTTTTTTTTTTTTTTTTTTGGCTCAAGGGCCTGGGGAGATGGCTCAAGTCAGCAAAGTGCAACTGTGAGGATCCAAGTCTGGCCGGGCGTGGTGGCAGAGGCAGGCAGATTTCTGAGTTTGAAGCAAGCCTGGTCTACAAAGTGAGTTCCAGGACAGTCAGGGCTACACAGAGAAACCCTGTCTCAAAACAACAACAACAACAAAAAAGTCTGGATCCCTGGAGTCCATATAAAAGGCCTGGTGGCACATTTATGACCAATGGTTCCCCAAAACTCATTGACCAGCCAGTTTACCTAAGTCGATAAGTTCTATTAGTGAAAGACCCTATCTCAGAAAATAAGGTAAAGAGAGACAGAAAGCAAGATACCAAGCATCATCCTCTGGTTTTCACATGTGAGCATACTCTACACACATACATGATCATGTACATACTACACATACATACAAATGACATATATACACAATGTCTATTGGTTAGGAAATATTTGCTGGGGTTGATATTGTAGCTTGGTGGTAGTGGCGGCCTATAATGCAAGGTCTTGAGTTTCATCCTCAGCATCACACACACACAAACACACACACACACACACACACACACACACACACACACACACACACGGGAGAGAGCAAGAAAGATTGATTTGTTGCAAAAATCGAATGTGAGACAAAAAGGAAATGCATGTACTATGCTCCATCTACACCATTATAAGGATGCAGCTCTCATTATAATGACAGCTTTTGAAGCAAACACTCCCATTACACTGAAAAGGCAGTGATAAAAAACAACATCACAAAAGAGGAAAGAAGTAGGACAGAAAACGTCACCAGCCACCAGCTATTTAAGCATGGCTTTTTGGAGAGCTCAGTCAATTATACTTCCAGATCTCATTTTCTGATCATTTAAATTTATGGATGGCAAAGTGTGACCACAATTATAACATTTTAAAATGTCAACAAGGAAGCAAGATTGCACAAAGAGGCTTTTAGGTCAGATCCAGCTCATGTCATCCAAGCTCTGTGTCCTAACTGTGAGGTATCTTCAACAACAGAGGCTTGCCCTCAACCTCTGAGAGGAAAGCAAGGGCCCCATCAATAAACAGTCTATGCTGCCCTGGTTGCTGCTTGGACTCGGCCTAATCATTTGAAAGGAGGTTTCTCATCTCTGGTACTGAGGTTTTCATTAGTCTATGGTTCTTGTGGGGAGCACTGTCAGCTCAAGTAGCTTAACACACACACACACACAGACACACACACACACACACACACACATCATCAAGGGCTAGGGATGTAGATGAGTGGTAAAGTATTTGCCTTGCATGCAAGCCCAGGATTTGGGTTTGATCCCTTATAGTGCTAAAAGAAAAATCTAATAATATGACAACTAGAAAGGAGAGCATAAGTGGGGAGAATTATAAATTGAGATGCATAAGTGGGGAGCATTATAAATTGAGATACAGTAATGAAGTAACAAAAGATATTGTATCCTTTCATTTGAGCATGCTTTTTTGTTTTGACTGCTTAGTTATCTTTACCTTACTCAAAACTAGTATTAAAAGATTCAAAAATTTCCATTGTCTTTATAAATATATACATATCATATATACATACATATACTCAAACATATACATACATACACTCATTGTTCAGTATAATTTAGAGATAGAGAGCTCACATGAACGAGAATAAGCTTGGTGTGGTGGCACATACCTTTAATCCCAGCACTTGGGAGGCAGAGGCAGGTGGATCTCTGAGTTTCGGGTTAGTGAGTTCCAGGATAGCCAGGACTACACAAAGAGAAACCCTACTTTGAAAAACTAAAAAATAAACAAACAAATAAACAAAACAAAAAACATAGCTTTTAAATTAAACTTTAATTTCATTTCCTCTAGCTTAAAATATATAAAGATTTGGGTTATTTTTTTCTTATATAAGTTATACAAAAAACATCAATGTCTAAATAAGTTATACAAAAAACATCAATGTCTAACAAGAACATTGGTCATGTCTTATGCCATAAGTTTTAATTTTTCTTGACTTAGTATCTAATATAATATAGTATGATTATCTGGTATTAAAAATGAAAACAATATTTGAATTTTACTAATAAAAAGGAAGACAATTCTATAGTGACTTCTTCCAAAGCCTCATTTCTAACCACTGAAATATAAGTAAGATAGTTCATTGAGTAAAAATAACTGTAAATACAGGGATGGGGAAATATATAATCAGTCTCATGAAAAATATATAAATTCCAGTTATTTTAGACATGTTTGTTTCATCCATAATATTCACTCCATTAGGTCAAACTGTATTCTTGATTACTTAATTTTAGATACAGTAATTTATGTGTCACACAGAAGGTAAAAAGCAATTCAAATCCAGGAGTTTCTTGGTAGTCTTTACCAGGTATTATTCCTCTCTCCCTTTACTTCATCTATACTAGATTCTCAAAAAGAGCCTTCCTAGCTATAAGGACCTTTGAATATTGGCTATAAACTATGTGGCCCCTGAATGTACAAAATATGACACTTGGCCACCAGGGGAGCGAAGAAAGCTCTTGAAAATGTGAAGAGAAAGCTCTTGAAAGGCATCTGTATCTGCAGAGGCTGATTGGCTGTACTACGGAGAGATTGGCATGCTGCAGGTCCAAAGTCTAGTGACTTATCTTGGACTGGGTCTAGCCCTACACAACAGGCATTCTTTGCCTACTTCTCAGTTAGAACTAATATCCTGTGACAAATAACAAAAACCTTTTATTATTAACTTGACCACTAGCTTCCAAAATCTCAGACAGCAGTCTGGGGCCTATAGAAAAGCTCCCCTCATCTTCCTGCACCTGCCTCTGTGGTGTACCTATGCCATCAATGTATTTTAAGCTTGCCTTCATTTAGGACTTTGTTTCTTCTATAAAAATATAAAAAACTTAATGAAACTGTTTCCATGTTGGAACATGGAGCTTGGGGTAACCTAAATCTGTGTTCTTGGATCATGGACACTTAAAATGGTTACAGAATAAACTCTTTATATCCTTAAAAAATACAATGTATAGTAATTTTAATCTCCTTAGCTTCCCCCTATCCCCTTGATTATTGCTAAGTCTGGTTTTCAGTTAAATTCAGAGTCAGTCATTCAGAGAGCTTCCAATACTAAGAATAAAAGACAAGAAGGCCCAAGGTAAACTCTAACATAAGAACAAATAATGAAAGGACTTTAACCTTTTAAGCTTACTGTCTATATTCCTGAGCACTGGGCTTTCAAAAGTCAAAATGTATGAGACAGGCCTCTCCTCCAGACTTGGGATGTGATGAGAATGGGCTCTGAGAAGCCAGACTGAACTCCTGGTAACAGTGGCACTATTGAGTGGTAGTAGAGACTAGCAGACAGAGCCTATCTGGAGAAAGTAATTCATTGGGGTTATACCCTGGAGAAAGTGTACTGGGACCCTAGCTTCTTGCCCTGCACACATCCTAGGTTTTTTTGTTGTTTTGTTTTTGTTTTTGTTTTTTGTTTTTTGGCTGACATGAAATAGTTTCCTTCTACTATAGGATACCTACTACAACATAATACCATACTAAAGGACCAAAAGAAATGAAGCCAAAACCAACTAAGAGCTGAAACCTCTGAAACAGCCAAAAGGAGTTCTTCCTCCTGTTAACTTCTTTATCTCAGATACTTTGTCACAGCAATAGAAAGATGACTACAGGGCAGCACATAATCTAACTTTGTCTTTTAATGAAATCCCAATGGCTCAGGTATAGAGAATGGGAAGAACAGGGAGTAAAGCCAGAGCTTGGGAGACAGTTGGGTGGTTGATATACTCAACAAGATGTTATCTGAGAGTATCACTAACAGCAGCAAAGTACCCGACTGATCTGAAAGGAATGAAAAGGATACCTGTCTCAGATGCACAGGAGCTATGCCTCCTAGCACTCACATCCTTGTCCAGGTCCCCTGACCCCCGCTCTTGAATATGTGACAGCCATTTAACTGACCATGTGAAAGAGAGACGTTGCCAGTTCTATAATAGACTTAAGAAAGCTTGGCAGCCTATGCTTTTACATTCTTGGGGAAAAGACTACAGCATGAAGTCTAATAACTCAGAGGTTCTACTGCTGTGAAAAGCCCAAGTGAGGCACATAGAGAAGAATCAGCTGAGCATGTGGCTTTAGCTGCCGGCCAGACTTCACTCACCAGCCATGTGAGGGGGCTATCTTATTAATAGTAGGTCCTCTAGCCCTATGAACTATCCCAGGTGACAAGAGGAGAAGCAGAGACAATCTGTCCTTAGTGGCTCTGCCCAAATAACAGATTATGAACAAATCAATAAAACAGCTGTTCCTTTAATTCACTAGGCATTGGAAAGGTTTAAAAATAGCAACAGGCAACTGAAAAAATGAAATGAATTCTTGAATGACTCTCTGCTAATAGTGATCAGCTTACCAGTGGGATGAAAAGGCTTATGACTAAAATGCCCATTATTTTCTCACCTGAACAGCATCACCATTGAAGATTCCATCTATGATTAAATAAGTCCAGAACACAGGCCATTCACATTCAATGTTTTCAAAGAGCTTAAGTTCGGCAGGGTCATAATGCAATCGGTGTGGATCCTAGAACCAAATACATCAAAGCTTTTAGAGAAGAATGCTAGACTTCATACATAATGCCACTGTGCCTCACTGGGTTTCCCTTGCCTGTCTCAGTCAATACAGCTTACAGGCTGGTATGATTAGGAGTCTACTATCATGGGGAAATGCTAATTTGAGAAAAATTTTAGAAACTAAATCAGAAATAGTAATTTGCCTATCACAAAGCTTAGCAGATGATCCAGCTGTTTCATTTATATCATTATATTAGTCACTAGGCAATAAAACCCAAAGAGAAGGCTACAAATAGTCTTTAAAAAATAACGTGTAGGCTACACTTATTCATCCTTGATTTACAAGCTGGTTTTACATTACTGCTTGACCTGATGATCATTCTTTTCTATATAATTTCAGGCTTTCTGACTCTAAAATTAATACTTTCCTTTCCAACATTCAACATATAATTATAATCAGTAGAGGGAGAATGACACTGTGGCAAGTAGCTATAGAGCAGGTAAGGAACATAAGAAACAATATTTAAATACAACCTCTCTTGGGGTTTTATAACCATCTCGAAGGAAGCGACAGCATCCATAACGCCCCTGGTAAGGTGAAGAAAAACAGAGCAGATGAAATCAAAAGAATTTTCTTTGCCTTTTTTTTTTTTAAGTCAGTCCTTCAACCTCTTTTCCATGAGCCTTTCAAGGAGGAAATATGGACCAGTATTCCTTGCTTTAATGAAAAGAGTTCTTTTCTAAATACCAAGCAAAGCAAATTCAGACTTGATAACACTCAGAAGAGAATAAAGAAACATTCCATCAGAATTGGGGGAGGGGCTGCAAGTATGATTATCAAGAATTCAATGAATGGCCATTCTTTCCATATGGTTTACAGTATCAGACACAGAGGTGAAGATATTAGGTGAAGAAGCCACTGAATGAAGAAGCCATTTGGGAACTTAAAAGGATACTGTGCAGACTCACTGCACATGAGATGTGCATATTTAAGAGGGTATATTTCAGAGGCCTGGCAAGGCTTGGAGGAGGGGGAAGAGGTTATGAGGTGGAGGTGTGGAAGAAGGGCTTCCTGCACTCATTATGTGGTGGCTGCTTCACTGGCTGCATATGTTAGCGCTCCTCTCCAGCTTGCTTGTTGCCAAGAAAGGAGTCTTGGAGCAATGGTGCCTTATCTGATGTCCAAATCCCTGGATGGCAGTTTTGGATGCCTATTTCTCAGTTTCTTCTGGGGGTGGTGCTATCCTGGCAAGCTTGGCTGTTACTTGTCCTGGGGGCCTGTCCAAGTTCTGTGTGGTTCTGGGAATCATCCCAGGGGACTCGATGCAGATGCAATGTCCTTTAAGCACATTACAACTGCCCTTTCAACTGTAGCTACCTAAATCATTCCCTTTTCTCCATAGAGCCTGACTTTCCCTGTTGCTTTCTTTTGAGAATATGATTAGAGATTCTTCAATTGCTTGGTTTCCAAGGGACAAAGGCATTTCTTATAGAATATATGTGGGACAATCAGCATGTAAGCTTTGACTTAGGAAAATGAAATTCTTGGATAATTTTATAGATTTCTACTTGCTGAAAATGTAATATGATTTCAGCTTAGTGATTCATTACTACATTTCACTGAATGTAGTAATAGATTTTTTTCACCATTAAAATCTTTATTAGCATACAAAAATGTTTCATTATGATATTTCATAGTAAAAATATTTCAACACATTTTATATTTTTATGACATTGTCATAATACTTTGCTTTTGTTTACCTATTATTCCATTCTACCTCCCTTCTTCCACCCACTGGCTTCTTTTCTTCAAAGTCAACCTTTCTCTTTTTATGTGATATGTGTGTATTCCATGTTATCAAAAAACATGCAATACTCATCTTTCTTCTCCATGTTAACTTATCCCTCTCTCCCTTTGCTGATTTCTGACATGTTTTTCCTAACACGATGATCCATGTTCCTACAAATGGCATACTTATTCTTATAGATTAATAATACTCCAATGTGTGTGTACGCATCATATTTTCTTTACCCATTAATCAGAACAGGGATTTCTGTATTATTCTGTTGTGTGTGTGTCTATGTGTATGTACTCAAGTGTATGCATGTGCATCTGTGTGTGTGTGTGTGTGTGTGTGCGCGCGCGTACGCGCGTAGACTAAAGGTTGATGTCAGCTGTTTTCCTCAATCCTTGTCCACCTTATTTTTCTGACATAGGGTCTCTAGCTGACCTGGAGCTGACCAATTCTGCTGGTCAGGCTGGCCACCAAACATTAGGGATCCAACCATCTCTCCCTCCCCACTGCTGGAATTATGGATGTGTCCTGCTGGGTCTGGATTTTTAAATGGGTGCTGAGAATCTGACCTCAGGTCCTCCTGCTTGCACAGCAAGCACTAGGATATGCCATTTTGTTCAGGCAGGGTCTACAGAGCTTTCAGGAGAATCTCAAAGAGTCTTCCTATAACCTCTAAAGGGTTAACTATCCAAGTACAGCCCTGTCTTAGAGATGCAACAAAGATAAGGACTGGAGTTCAAAGGAAGCTGCTTGGTTGCAAGTTCTGCTATTTTAGAAGAAAATCAAGTTCCTTCCTCACTCAGACTTGGTTTTTGCCTGTAGCCTCTCTTTGGACACACTCTGTGAGTCATTCTAGAATGAGTTGCTCCATGTTATTACATGAATGTGGCATTTAATGCTGAACAGAGGGCACAAACACACCCAATGCTTACCTGAAGCTTGGAAATAATTTCATTTTTGGTCACATTCACAAGGTTCACATCTTCTACTGCAAAGGCCGGGAAAGAAATAATAGAAAGAAGTCCAGCATCGATTTCTTTAGATGTTGATGCTCTTGGCAACATGGAGAAAAGAATAGACTGAATAAAAACAAAGAGGTGGTTTAAGCTAGAGAGGCATGACTACTTAAGATACAGTATCTAGGGAGCATTACCTTTGCCTCAAGAAAACATTCAAACGAGTTTGTCTACTTGGTCTTAACAACATGACATCTGCTGGCCACCCTTGCTTACACAGCCACCCAGCCAATTTTCCCTCTTCCTTAGGAGAGAAGGGGAGTTGAAGAGAGCATGATATAGTCTCACTAAGAACTGCTCATCTTCCTTCTTTGCATGTCCACTGATGGGGAGGAACTCAGGGCTGTTATGTGTCAGCAGTCAAGGTGTTTTGGCAATGAAGACAGAAAACAGACACCCATACAGGACCAGAACAGAGGAATGGGTCCAGATGAATTAGGTAAGTTAGTGCTTTAAGGAGAAGTAAAATTCAGAAGATCTCCTGAGTGGCCAGTCAGGCAGAATGCTGAGAATTAGTTTTAAGGTTATCAGAGGCACTATGATAATGACTTCAACAACAGCTAGATCAAGAACTATAAAATTAGAAGGAGGTTAGAATTATAAGGAAATACTGGCGAGAGTAAAGAAGCTACTGTTGAGATCCAGTATGTACAGACATAGGCTAGACACCTGCAAACACAAGCTCATTAAATATTCTATATGAAGACAGAGATACGGTATTATGCCAAATTAATATACAAGGACTCTGAGATACAGGATTCATGCCCAAGGTCATGCAGTCAGTAAGTGATCAAGCTAGGATTCTAACCCAACTTATACTTTCCCACTAGATGATGTTATCTACTAAGACACATATCAGTATTCCTTTATTCATGCAAACTCTAAAAAAAACACTAGATACCTATTAAGGACTATGCTTAGTGGGAGAAATGGAATGAGGTGGAAGGTAGAGTTAAGCTGAGTGGAGCCCTTCAGCTTCAGAATAAAACCTTTTTAGAGTCAACAATTCTTGCTTCAGTTCTTTAACGATAGTCATGAATCACTTAATAATGAGTGGTACAGCCTGAGAAATAAAGTATGAGGTGACTTCATTGTTGTATAAATATAGAATATACTTACAAACACTTATAGCCTACTACACACATAGGCTTTATGGTACATTTTGGTTAATGAGAGACAACATACACTCTGATACCATAGTATATACCATTCCTCATTGAACCAAATGCAACTATAAAGTACATGGCTATAATCACTCCTTTTCAGGGTTTCTCGGCCTAGAACACAAATTCCTACTTGAAGCTATTTACAAGTGTTTTGGGTTTATTTTGGAGACAGGGTCTTATGTAGCTTAAGCTAGCCTTGAATTTAGTAATTCTCTATGTAGCTGAAGACCAGCTTGAACTTCTGGTCCTCCTGCCTCTCCCTCCTAGGACTATAGGCATACATCATCACACATGGTTTGTTCTTTATAAGCTATGTATCTGACTCACTTTCCTCCCAGTGTGTAGTATGTCCACACTAAGTTTGAGCATATGCTACCAGTTAAGGACTCTGCTTAATGGCATCCTCTATACTGTCTCAACTATTAGTCTCTGTGATCTGCATTTCAAAGAATCTATGAATTTGCCATGTCTCTCATTCTCGTGTCATCTCTCCTCCCACTCACTCTGCACACCATGCCATCTCACCTCAAGTGAAATACCACTAGTGAACCACTCCATTTGGGAGCAGTGCTCCCAGTGAATGAGAGAGCTCCCAGGAAATGAATCTGTGAGAAATCCACTTATGTACTAAAAACAACAACAACAACAAAAGACAGATTTTGCTACTAGCAAAACCAAGATGCTTTGGCTGTTAGCTCCACACACAGAGAATCCTTATGGCTTATGTCTGCATAGTACTTTCTGGCTACAAAGTAGTTGGACGAGTTGCCCAGGTTCATTTACTCTGATCCTTAGCGTTACTCTGTAAGGCAGGAGAGAAGGTGCCTATGTAAATGTCCGCTTTATGAATAAGGAAACTGAATCACTAAGAAGTCAAACCAGTAACCGGAAGTGGAGCCCAACCCCTTCCTGGCAGGATTCTTTTTCCTTACTTTCTGAAGCTCTGACTGTTACCTGGCAGTGCTCAACTTCATCAGGTAGGACGTGGATCACCGATTTGCGTCCTCCATGGGCTCCAAAAAGATCTAGTTCATCAATGGCTTCAAGTGCTGCCTACAAAAATAGGTAAGAATTATTTTCTTTTTAATAAACACACATGCATACCAATGTGACACTCTTTTTCATTAAGTAATCTAACATACATGTTTCTCCTAATGGCAATGAAGAATGTCTTTAAAATCTAGCTAGAGTCCTATTGTCATGGCCTCTCTTCATTTTCAGTAGCTCAGATCTTTCCAGTATGACACTACTCAATCTATTAATAAGGAAGATATTTCCTCACATGAAATTAATATTCTACCAACAGAAGAAATATTAAGAAGTCTATAACAATATGTGTAGGGCACTAAAAATTAATCCAGAATTGGCTTTTGTTTCACCTATTTTAGCAGCTAACTTACTGCATGGTTAATTGAGAACGTTAGTTTGGTTTTTGTAAAACGGTATTTTCTGTCAGTTTGCTATAACAGAACATATTCATTGTTCCTTTAAAAAGTGTGGCTATGGAGCCTACATGCTGTCTGTGCAGTTTATGCCTGTGTTGAGAAGGAAGTTGGGGGAAGTACACTAAATGTCTACAGCAAGAGGTTTGCACCAGTGGCTTACAGGCTCCATGTGCCCATAGGTACACAGTGTTTGGCTTTAAGAATCTTTTCCTGTCCCTCTCCTTCCTTTTAACTTCTATTTCCATTCTTGTCTCCAGCACTGTCCTGCCTTGTCTCATCTTTTCCCTTCTCTTTTTCCTTTTTGGAACAGGGATTTATTGTACTGTTCAGGTTGGCCCCAGATTCCTGGATTAAAGTCACCATCCTGCCTCAGTACTCTGGAAGCTGTGGTTAGAGTCACATATTACAATGCTGGCTAGAAGATCATTTTCCTAAATGATTTTGAGTTGAAATACTTTGAGGGAAAGTTCCCAGGGTTCTCAGTATCTCCCTTTTGCCCTGCTAGCTTTCTATCTGGCTGGCTTCACTGACTACTGTTACTTTTCTCACCTACAAAATGCTCATATTCTTTAACATTCAAGTATGACCCAGAAAGGAGACTGTCCATCACTAGCACAGCTTAACAGCAAGAGCTTGGACTCATGGGTGACACATCAAATAGTAAGGGCAGAACACACTTATTTTCTGTCACATGCAGATTTGGAAACCTATTTTCTTGACCTGTAATTTCACTTGGCTGGGATACAGGCGCCACTTCGATTTCATATACTTGCTGCTGACTTTTGAAAAAAAAAGAAGTACTAATCCTATTAAATCCACATTCCTAAAGAAGAGAAACAGGCAAAGCAATAAACACGCAGAGAAGGAGAACAAACAGGACTGTCACCTTGGCCATTCCCACCGAGCTTGCATTCAGTTCTGGAATGCCCTGATTGGTCTTATCTCCTCGTTCCCACATTCCATAATCCTGGGAGAGAAAAGGGCAGCTATCAGATGTGGGAGAGAATTTGAGAGATACTATGGGGAGAGTTTCTTTATGTTAGCACGTATACAATGAAACATGAATGTGGCTTCTGAAAGGCTCTCAACTTTGTAGCTTTATATATTCACATTCTGTTCTTGCTCAATTTCAGCTTAGGTAGTCTCTGTACAGAATTTTAGAATATTCAAGTGGAATAAAACACACAAAACACTCTGAAGGCTTATTTATAAATGGCACTAATTTGTAACAAACTCAGTTTTCAATGAACAAAATATTTTACTTATCTTAAAATCACAAGGGCTACCCCTCTAGTTGGCCAATGCCTTTGGACTTATTTAAAATAATTTCAAAAACTATTTTAGCATTATCTCTTATGTAAAAAAAAATGTTTAGCAAGTAACTGTGGCCAAGGTCAAAAGTGACACACTGAACACACATAGAATTAAAGATCCATTCATATGAATTAATTCAAAATACTGTCACACAGAAGACTCAATACATGTATACCTAAATTTTGGTTATTCATCTTTTTATTAAAAACCCCAAGTGTCATGTATTGTTTCAAAAATGCTACATACACAACTGAAAGAGCAAAATGCAACAAGAACCAATATGGCTACCTAAGCATGACCTGAGGAAATAAAGCACCAATAGACATGCTAACATAGAAGGGAAAGGCTCACGAAGCCTCAGCCACAAAGAACTACAGACAACTAAGGAATACTGACAGTGGAAGAAATAGTCTTCCCCAGCGAAGAGCACACCAATTGGTTATCCAATAAGAAATGGTCAGTCCTGAAAATATACATACAAATAACATTACACAGACTGGGAAGGTTATATTTATATATTAAGTGTATGTGTGTGTGTGTGTGTGTGTGTGTGTGTGTGTGTGTGTGTATGTGTGGGTGTGTGTATGTGTGGGTGTGTGGGTGTGTGTATGAACAATTAAAGAAGAAAGGCCATGAATTTTATGGAAAGAAAGGTAGTATATGGGAAGGTTTGAAGGGAGAAAATGATGTAATTACAGTATAATCTCAAAAAAATCTTTAAAAAAAGAACAGAGTTGATGCTAAAATTACCATACTTCAGCATGGAAACTTACAGCAACTTTATATGCAGCTTCTATGTAGAAGACAAGATTCTGTATGAAGGCCACTTCATCAAGGGTAAAAATAATACGCAAACCTAATAAAGAAAAGCAATGAGGTTATGAAGGAATACTGTAAAGAGAGTTGTCAGTTACATACAACAATTAGTTTGCTAACAAATAGGTCTTTTTTTTTTTTTTTTAATCGCATCTTTACTTTTCTTATTGGGTATCAACAGTTAACTCTGAAGTAAGTCCTATGGTTGATGTGTAACTTCAGGGAAAGACAGGAAGTTGGGGGAGGGGTAGCTCCACTACTGCAGATGTGCCTAAGGGAGGAAAGAGTCAGAGAGAAAGCATGTACCTCTGTAAGATGTTATGTTTATGCAGAGAAGATACTAACAAAGCAAAGATTTTTAGCTCAGAAGTATCAATGGCATTGTCATCAGCCTTGGGCGAGCGAAAGCAGAAACTGTATATACGCCCAGGTAGAGGCCAGTTTCTGCCTGCAGCTCTCGGACTGGTCCCCTGCATTTCCTGCTGTATCACAAACACAGATGCACATAGGGAAGCATGCTTTTCCTCTGCATAACCTACTACTAAAACTAATTCTATATTTGTAGTAACCTAATACTACTTGGTGTGTTCTAAATGTGTCTCTCTGAAGTTCAGTGTTGCTAATGAGAAAGGTGTGGGGGCCTATATGAGTTTAGGCCCTGATGGTCCTCCCTCATGGATGTCTTAAAACCCTTATGAAAGAGGCTCCATGGGGCATTCAGTTCTCAATTCATCTGTCATGCAAAGGCATGGCTTTCTACTTCTTCAGAGGAGGCAGCTCTTACCAGACAGTTGAACTTGGGATCTTGGACTTTTCAGCCTCTAGAGTTATGAAAAAAGAAACTTCCACACTGCTTAAATTTCCCAGTCTTGGTATTCTGTTATCATATTACAATGCACATTTCCCCCTTCACTTTCTCATCTGTTACTCAAATGGCCCTGGCTCACCTGAGGCTGTCATCTGGGCCAGGAACAGGAGGAAGAGAGAGGTGGCATCCACCTGGAGGTGGCCCCACTGGTCATCACCCACCACAGTGCTGCATGTGGCAGTGTTGTACTTGGCATGTAGGCTGTCCTTGGTACTCTGAGTGTGCTTGAACTTCTCCACTTTGTCCACCTGAGGAAGAAGGAAATCTTGTTCCACACGGTATATTGTTCACAGATGGCAGAAGTCATCTCTAGGGATAATCACTGGAGCTACTAGACCTCTTACCTGTGATTTCTGGGAGCCAGGAGGATGGGCAGTAGCTGCTACTGACCACTACACACAGGGGCCATGATGGAGATTCCTCCTACTTATTTAATGGAAATATCTCAGCGCACAGAGTTTTTAGAAAGCTCTACACAGATGAGGTCAAAAGGGATCCTTGTCTACAGACTCCCAGCAGGGGTACATGGTAGGTTGTCAAGGATATAGGGAGGGGAGAAAAAGAACCTGTTTAAATTCCAACTTCTCTTTTCTTAACATGCTAGAGAAAAAGAGCACAATGTCTTTGGATACTCCAACTAAGGATGGGATGGCGTCACACACATCTCTGAACCAGTGCAGAGTCTAGTATAAGGTTCTATGTATAGTACTGCAATGAACTGTTTCATTTACCCTACACTGATGATATCGGCAAATGATAATGTCAATTTTAAAAAATGATTTACATGTATTTATCTTTTAGTGTCTACATGTGTGTGTGGGGGGACACATGTGAAGCTAGAGAACAACTTGTGGAAACTGTTTCTCTCTGTTGAGCTTGTGGGTCTTGGCGCTGAACTCTGGCCTTCACGCTTGGTAATGGGTGCCATTACCCACTAACTCATTCCCAATAATGACCTTCTTTAAAAGTTCAAGAGCTCAATCTGAAGGAAAAACACACAGAATAAGAAAGAAGTAATGCATGGCTTTCTGGGTGGTTTAAATATTGCTTTTCTTAATTAATAAAAAAGACATGTTCTCTTTTATACACATAGATCTCTGAAAGAGGGTCTTTGAAAGAAATTGTCCTTTGAGACTATGGTTCTATAGCATAAAACTTATTGAGGATAATTTTAAAAAGAGAAATTAAGCAAAATATTGTGGTTTTCTTCTTGAGAAAGTTCAGAATGTAACATGCATGCTACCCCAATTAAAATGACACAAATGTCACTTTAATGTTCTGTAGGTCCAAGTTTGTCACATTTCACCTACCTGCCTCATCATACACTGGAGAAGACCTCGCATCAGCTTCACTACGTTCTGTAGAAATAAGATAGCATCAGTAACAAGGCGTAGGTTTCTTGCTTCAACAAAACTGATTACTCCTACATGGCCAATAAGCCAGTGTTGTCTGGCAATGTTCCACAAAAGATAGATCCCAACTCTACATAAATATTCTGATTGTTCACGTTATTGAGACTTTTCCGACGCATCTTTGGGTTCTGGAGTTCAGTGCCTCCCAAATGACAGTCTTATAAACTTAATATTCTGGAACTCTACATTACATTTCTTAGTAATTTATTTTTGTTATACTAAGGACCAATTAAGCCTACTACGTCTGTCCAAAAGTAATGCTATTTTGCCAAAAGGGCCATTTGTGACACCATTATTGGACCATCAAGCAAAGTTCTTACAAAATACAAGTGGTATCCAAGGTTTTTTTAATGATGTTATTATTAATAATATGGCAACTGATTACTATCACCACCATCATCATTATTAATCATAATAATACTACATTAATTAGCTATCATATCCAGACACTGTGAAAAACACTTAATGTTTATTATTTTGAATTCCAGCCCCAGCATTGTGAGATGGGTAGTATTTTTACCCTAGTCTCTAGATGAGGAACCTGAGCCTGAGGGAGATGAAGTAACATTTCTCAGACATCATGGACTGAAAGTTTCTACTTATAAGCATGGGTGTATCAGGGCACATACCATGCCTTCTAGGGGACAGCAGAGTAAAAGGGCCTAAAAGTTTGTAGTCAGTGAAAAGTCTGCAAGTTAGACCCTTCCTCCTCTAAAGTACTAGGATTCTTGGATATAATTCCAATTTTTGTTATAAATTATGTTGAGACAGAAAAGATAAACTTAGCAGTTATAATTCTTACAGTGTAGACAATGTACACAATTGTCAACTGACTTTTCCTCAAACAAATAAAAAAAACCTATTTTCCATTAGAAGAAATGCAATGCTTTCCAACTTGGACTGATACTGCCAATCCCCTGTAGTGGTGAAACATCTGGAAATGTGGGAGTAGGGGTATTCTAATCATAACAATGACAGAGGTGAAGAATATTGGAACTTAAGGATCTGGACCAGAGTCCCTAAATGTTCCCAAATGTTCATTAGCTAATATCATACTAATGAAAGACCCAAGTGCCCCTAACTGAATATTACTTGAAGATGCCCAGTGATTATTATTTTCTATAATAAAGGGTGATATTTCCATTAATATTTGTTATTTATTGTGACAGAGTATTACTATACAGCCCTCCATGTTCAAGAACTCATTACGCAGACCAGGCTGGTTTTGAACTCAAAGAGATATATCTGTTTCTGCTTTCTGATAAAGGTGTATTCCACTACGCCTGGTCCAATCTTTTAGTTTATAAACTACATATCAAATAGGAAAAGACATTAAATAGGAAACACCATGGTCTGTTTGGGTTTCAGTTCAGGAACAGAAAATTTAATCAACTTTTGTGTGTGGTGGGGGGCAAGGCTGGAGGGAGGCAGGGAGAGGGTGGAGGGAGGGAGAACTGTGGGGTTTTCACCATCCTGCTTCAGGTTTAACAACTAAGACATGAAGCCATCTGTATAGTTTAAGGCTAAGGCTGTTGGCCTTCTGCTGAGGCAGTCCCTCAGCTAGCCTCTAACTTAACCTGACTTGTCCCCCATTCCAGCTTTCCACATGCTTCTCACTGCCTGCTCAAGTCCTGCAGCTACTGCTCTTATGCAAAAGCCACATTCCTTTCTCAACCAGTTGGCTTTGGGGTCTACTTGGGGAAGGTCACCGTCCCCATGGCAGTTTGCCTTTCTTTTAAAGTGACATCAACAGATCCTGCTAGCCTGGCTCTCTGGGTTGCAAATAACAACTGACACAGGCAATTGACAAGGACACACTTTTTCATGCCCAGAAAATATAATACTTGTGAGTCATCCCAACAAGGGGGTGGGATCTGTAAGACACTTGACATCAAATTATTATACCAGCAAATAACTGATTCACTCAGCCATCCAGCCGTCTTTCTGGATGAACATTCAGAGATTTTTATTTGCAATTTTGAAAAACTTTGTATTCTTCAAAAACTAAGTGATTTTGTCACCTCAGTTAGCAAGCCTTGGTCAAATCTAAACTTCGTTCCCACAGCTGTCAAATGTCCTGCATGCTACGTACCACTCATGCCCATTCTGGTTACTCTAACCAAGCAAGTGCTTACTGGGTTGTAAGCACTTTTCCTGGCCCAGTCATCCAGTAGCTAACAACACTATCCAGGAATATATGGATTAAAGATAAATCCCAGGATTAAGGTGCTCAGTTGGTTCACTGTGTGCTTATCCTTGTGTGAGGCTATGAGTTCAATTACCATCCCCTATATTCCATCTTTACAAAGATAAATCTCAAATACTCTCATGCCAAGGTCATTATACTTTTGTATTTCAGTGCTCCTTACTGTTTGGTTTCAGACCTGGGGACAAGCAACTGAGGTGCATATTTTACATACAAAAGCAGACCTGCCCTCCAGGTTCTCTCAGCATCCCTCAGTGCCTACTAGCATCCCCCCAGCCTTGACCCTTGAACTTTCCAACCCAGGGACTACGCTGCCCTTCCCCCAGAGGGCTCCTCCCTCCCTATATAATGCATATACTGTAGTCTTTCTCCCACTTCTCCTCCTCCTTCTCCTCTCCTCTCCCCTCCCCTAACTCCCTCCCTCTCTTCTTCCTCATCTTCCTCCTCCTCCTCCTCCTCCTTCTTCTTCCTCTCTGTCTCTCTCTCCCTCCCTCCCTCCCTCCCCCCTTCTCTGCCCCCTTTCCCTATGGTGACTCCTCTGGCCTGAACCTTTGGGGGTCAGTGAACAAGAACAGCTTCCCAATAAACAGGCCCTTAATATCTAATCTGGCTAGAACTGGTTCATTTTACCAGATGCGAAGAAATAACCTATCACTTACCTGAACACTATTACCCAAAACATTTGAAAATCTCTCCTATGCTCAGAGTATTATGTTTACTATAGTCATTGTCTTATTAGGTATCATGATTTATGATTTTGGAAATTATTTTTTCCTGTACTGGGGATTGAACCCAGAGGCTCTAGCATGCCATGCAAACATTTTACCACTGAGTTACATCCATCCTCTGACTTTGGAAACCTTAATAATATACCTCCATTGAGCTATATGGCAAATAACACAGGCACAAAAATTAAATGATACCAATTTGGCTCAAATCTAAAGGATGAATATGAATGAATAAAACTGATTTCATAGAATGATGCAAACTAGAAAGAGTTAGCTTATGGATGATTACTAGGCTCCTCCCAGGGACCTAGCGATGGCTTATGTCATCACCTCCCACTATTACCTGCCACTACCGGATGCAAAGGGTCTGCTCTGTTTGCCACCCCAGCTCTCTATCTCTGTTCCCAAGTGTCCTCCCCATTTCTGCCTTTCTCTGTGCCCATCCTCTCTTCTGCCCCTAGGGCTCTGCTCCTGTCTGGTTGTCTGCCTCTGCCCCTTTCTCTAGCTCCTCATGCCCTCCCTTTCTCTAAATAAACCCCCTTATACCAGATCTGCTACATGGAGTCATTTCTCAGGGGAACACCTTGCCATGGGCCTACCAGATAACCTCTTGCCCCATTATATTTCATAACAGAAAGGCATTTTTTAAAGGAAATTTCAAAATTGCTTTAAGCAGTGGCAACAACATTTAGATAAATATTCTTTGGACTGTTACCACTCTGAAAAGCACATGCTTTGGGATATCTAGCTCTGATCCATCAGCTGGTTTTCTTTTTTCCTTTTGGTACCCAATGGGAGGAGTTGGTACATGTGGGAGATGGCCATATATTAACTTTTCATAAATAATCACATTAATTTACAATAACTTATACATATATGAGAAAAATGCAACTACTTCGGCATATTAACAGGTTGGGGGTAGAAATTTGGATGTTTCCCATTTAATGTGATTGGTGATTTTATCATTATCTCAAACACAAAGATAAATGTGTGGTTTATACCATCCAAATGCCTTCACAGAGCATTCTGTAGCAGAAATGAAGGATGGGCCTGCACATAAATGATTTCCTCATGTTCTCTAGTTGAAGAAAAGGTACCATGCAGACAAGAAACTGATGTCAGTCACTATTACCTGTTCCAACTCATAGGCCTTGGCTTTATCCTCATCACGGTCAGCATTCTTGCGGTAGGCCATGCCCAGGCCCCAAACAGCCAATATGCTATAGATATTGTCCCGTACCCAGGCATCCTTCTGGTCATGGCTGGCTGATAACAGCCCAGTGACTGGGTTCTATTGAGAAGAGACACAAAAATGCTTAGCATCATGCTTCATAAAGCTCTCATACAATCAGTGTTTGCCTATGGAGAACTCAAGAGCAAAGAGCACACAGAGACCTAAGTTTCTCTTCTCTGTACCTTAGAGAGATGCCTCACTCATATAATAAGGAACTTTCTAATTCTTACGCTCTTTTTTAGACCTTCAGACCAGACCACACTGTCATAGTGGATAAAAGAGAAACAACACTAAAAAGAAAAGGTCTAATAGGCTTTACCAATCTATGTATTACAAGCTTCAGGTCTGTCTGGCCTTCATGTTTGTAAAGCACTGAACCTGGGAGTAAGGTCACTGTATTCAGGGCCCTGATCCACCTCCTAACTCTATATGTGCAGAAAAGCTACCAAGTCTGTCTGGACTTCAGCTACCATGTCTGCAATCCAGATACTTCACACATCTGAACAGAAGAGGCTATGCAGAAGGGTATATGGGAACCCTCATTAGCTGTGATATTACTGATGTGTTCTACAAAAGCAGAAGAATCAACAAAATGCTTGGACCTTCCCATGCAAAGCTATACACAAATGTTTGTAGCAGCATTATTCATAAATGATAAAAAGTAGAAACAAGTATCTATCAACTAATGAATGAATAAAACATTTCCCTTTCTTTTTAAAAAAAATTTATGTATATGAATATTTTGCCTGCATATATGCATATACATCTGTGTATGTATATACCTAGTACCCACAGAAGTAAAAAGAAAATGCTAATTCCCTAGAACTAGAGTTATAAATGGTTTTAAATCATGTGTGCTAAGAACAGAACCTGGGTCCCCCTACAAGAATAAGTGCTCTTAACCACTACTTCTCTCCAGCCTGGTTTTCTCTTTTCTTTATAAAGGAGATTAAAGTTAATTGTGGCAAAAGATTACAAACCCATGATCATACTAAAAACCAGTTGTGTACTTTTAATAAACAAATTGTATAGTAACTAAATAATATGTCAATGAAGCTATTTATATTTGGGGGTACTAGGGATTGAACCTGGAGCATTATACATGTTAGTCAAACATTCGATCACTGAGCTATATGCCTAGTCCAAATTTTTATTATTCTTTAATCTTTTGATACAGTCCAGTTGTTATCTCCCTGCTGGTCTACCCTCTGACAGTTCCTCATCCCATACCTCCTCCCCATCTCCAAGAGGATGTCCCCACTCACACTCCCCACCAGACCTCCCTGCTCCCTGGGGCCTCAAGTCTCTCCAGGGTTAAGTGCTTCTTCTCTCACTGAGGCCAGAACAGGCCAATATTTTTAAAGCCAACCCCAATAATAATAATGAAAAAAAAAAAACCTCTGAGCCCACAAATAAAATGGTTAAGAAATGAGTCATATGAAGGCAGCTGACTTCTAAAAATATACAAAGAAATATGTATATGATAAAATATACTTTTACAATTAGAACCTTGCCATCTTTAAAAAAATGTCTTACTTGTCAGCTTAATATATTCCCTGTATTCCTACCCACTAGTTTTTGTGAGCCACACAAATAGATAAATGTTTTTAGAGGTCTGGAGTCTTTGCTTGACACTGGTATGTGTTTTAGAGTTTCTATTGCTTTGACAAAAACACTATGACCAAAGACAAGCTGCGAAGGGAAGGTTTATTCAAGTTACATATTCAGATCATAGTCCATCAATGAAGGAAGTTAGGGCAAGAACTCAAGCAGGATTGAAACCTGGACACAGGAGCTGATGCAGTGCTCACGGAGGGGTGTTACTTACTGCCTTGCTCTATATGGCTTGTTCAGCGTGCTTCCTTAGAGAATCCAAGCACCACCCACAATAGGCTCAGCCATCCACCACTGGTCACTAGTTGAAAATATGCCTTACAGCTTGGAGGCATTTCCTCAGCTGAGGCTCCTTTCTCTCATGATTGTGGCTTGTGTCAAGTTGACACACAAAACCAGCCAGTACAGTATGAAAGTAGAGGGGCAAGTTAAACAAAACTCAGAAGTACATTGCCAAGCATGCACATGAGGCCTGGGGTTCAGCTGAAGCATAAAACAAAACAACATCCATTATTCAGAGGATACTATATCATTAGTAGGAAGGTTCATGAAAAAATTCTACTGGGTAATTCTGAAAGAATACTGCCTACATATTATATAATTAATATATATATATATGTATATATGTATGTACACACACATATATATACATACATACACACACATACATACATATATACACACACATACATACACACACACACACACACACACACACATATGTGCAGTGCTTTACATGGTCCCACCCAAGAAACTAAATATTTGGCTTTTCCTTTTAACCAATTTATTCCTTGTATGAAAATATCTAGAAAACTTGACAGATACTACCTGCAGGAGCAACAACATTCAAAGCATTAAAATAGTACTCCAGGTGACAATTCTAATGGCTTTAAAGTCAATGATAGCAATAGTCTTGAAGGGCTGAAAGTACAACTATTACTCCAATAGTGAATTACTATATCTAAAAGAATCACCAACATTATATGCAGAGCATGTGCAGTTTTATTTTTCTGAGGCCTGTTGGATAAGCTTGCGATAGGAAGGCACCAGGAGAACCTAAGTAAGAAATCAGCCTCTTCCTGGCATGCCCACTAACCTTGAGTCTAAGGAGTGACAGCTTACACAGTGTCAAGGGTGGTTTAGATTATAAAGCGTCACTGTCCTGTTAACTACCATGTCTTTTATTCTGCTTCATTAATCCCCACCTTACTTCATCTTCATCTAAGGCTAGATTGTCTGTGCCACTCATTCAACTACAGAGAAATAGGCTGGATGTTTTAGGGGATCTTCACAGTCAAAACTAGACACAGAATCCATGGAAAATTGGGGTGTTACTGCACTCAACAACAACAACAAAATACTTTCTGATTTGCTCACCGCTTTAAATCTATAAAATATGATGCATTATGTAATAACACTTGGGAATTTCCATTCAGTTCGACTTATAAAAAGTGAGATGTCCATAGACTTGTAGATATCCTGTTGTACCAGGTTCTGCTGACGTTTCTAATAAAGATGTCCTAGAAGTTTTGTCTTTCCATTCTTGCCCTACTTGGGGATGGTCTGTCTCATATCACCTGCATTTCCACCCACTGAGTCCTGTGAGCAACCCAAAAGGCGTCCATTTCTTTAGAGGTCTGGGCTCTCTGTATGCCACTGGTATGAAAATATGGGGGTATTTGACATCAATCTGCCCAAGACAAAGGCACATTACAAGGAGGAGAGGGACAGATTTGTCTAGGCCAGGCTTACATTTATGATATGATCATTGTAACTATATGTTGCTTTCCAGTTACATTTGAGTGTGTGGGGAGGTGGGGAGGACCTGGGATGAGTTGAGCGAGAGGGAAGAATAATCAGAATATATTGTATGAAAATCTAATGTCAATAAAAACTAATATCAAAAATTTTATATGACTATAGCTACATATTTCTATGTTGTTATATGAGGGTTTAGTACCCACACACTCAAATTTAACTGGAAAATAGCATAGAGTTAAAATGATCTCTTCTTGGTGTGCTGCTTACTGCTCATGTTCTCAATTGGATAAACCCAGTCCATGTAACAACCCTGTATATGTTTTTCCTTTTTCCTTTGTGCTGTTAAACTGGTTATCATATATTAAATATTATAATAAAGTGATACATACACATATGCTTTGGTATTAATTGTTGCTCACACAGAGACTTCTTTTACAGGGTGTCAGTTTTTAATAACAGGAATCACAGGATCACTGCTCACCCAGCATTTCATATTCAATAGAACCTGATGAGATTCCCCTGTAATCAATCATCCGAAATAACTCAAACTTAAAAGCTTGGAGCTGCAAACTATTTCATGGTAGACACACTCAATAATGCATCCAGGGATCTACCCTTATGTACATTTACAGTTCAGAGCTTTTATTACCACTACAAAAGTACAGTAGTAAAGTCCCTATAGCAAATGTGGTTTTCAACAGTGGGTTTTTTGTCTTTTACACAGTGACAAATTTTATTCAAACAGGCTTCATCGTCACAATTTGATGACATCCCAGAGGTCTCCACCACAGTACCCTTACAATGAGGATAATGGTTTAAGCATATACATATCACTTCATAGCCAGAGAAAAACAACAATAAAAGTGAAGGGACTTGAAGGAAAAATCCCTCAATAAGCTAAAAAGATAGCCACAAAACAGTGCTTCTTAAAGATTTCATGCATGAATGTGCAGGATACTTTCCAGATCAAATCTATAATTAGGATCCACCGTTGTGGCATAATTTACCTTGAATCAGAATCACCTTCTTAAAGACTCTACATACTGATGCATGCACAGATACTTTGGGGGTTATGCCTTCATTTAACATTTAGAGAGTGGCAAGCACAAATCTTATCATAATATTGGCTTTTGCTTGATGTTCATAATGATGGTTGTTTCAGCATCAATTTAATTCACAGCTAGCATGCTAGCATCTTAAAGATAACCAATTTCAGCTCTGTATCTCAACATTCAGTATAATATTTGCAAGTAACTCTAAAAATAATGACGACTATGGGCAGGTTCTATGTATACATATTTTTAAAATAAATATTCCTCCTGTACATAACTTTTTGACATTTTCAACTCCTTGTCAGTTTAGAGGGTGTAAAGTCATACTGCACTGCCACTCTTAGGTTTATTGTATTCCTCTGTCTTTTGGGAGGGGCGCTGGATTTGCTCTTCCGTTAGCTAACTTCTCATTACTTTTCTATGAGGGACTATTAAGACAACTTTCCATGTATCATGTTAAGAGCACAGGATCTAGACAGTCTGTTCAAAACTCTACCACAAAACAGATGTGACCTTGAAGAAATGACTTCAGTATCTCTCTGTAAAGTGGGGATTAAACCAACACCTCTACTTCATGAGGCTGTTTGTGAAGATTAAATAAATTAATATGTATTAAGTACTTTGGAATATTTCTGATATATGTGAACAATAACTGTTTAATGTTAATGAAAGAAACAGTCTTATTCATGTTATTTCTTTTTTATGTACTCATAACTTGAGATAAAGATACGCTGTCAGGAGAAGAATTCACAGTGAGAATTCACATGTAACCACTATTGTAACTTAAAAAAGAAGGTCTGGGGGTACTCAGATAAATTACTGACAATACTGCTAATTTAAAAAAAATTGAGACAGAGTCTCACTTTGTAGCTGAAGCTGGTCTAGAACTCAGCATTGTCTTGCCTTAGTCCCAGGCCCCAAGCTTTGTGTTCACAGGCAGTTGTGCTCACTCATAGAAATCTTTCTGCCTTACTCTACCAAACTCTATGTACCTTGCATAAAGAATGTCCAGCCTTGCACCAAGTCATTGATTTGCCTCTTTTACATTTTCCATTTCTTTTGAAATGGAAATTTGTGGGGAAAAAAGAACAAAGCTCAAAGGTTTTGACTACATTAATCCCAGAGCTTGACCCCCTATGCTCTGGTAATAAAGAGTACTGAAATTTCACTGGCTTCTAAATGCCAAATATTTCTTTCTCATAAATGATTTGCAATTACCCTTAGTCAGATGTGATTTCACTGTTTTCTTCTAGGAACACATGATACTGAGCAGGCTGTATCTAAAATGTTGTCCAGTCTCATGGCAGTGGGGCAGACAGATAACTACCCACAACAGTCAGTTCTCCATAAAGGTGTAACAATCTTAAATATGTGTGATCTAACAAAAGGTAGAGGAATAGATACACAGATGGATGGAACAGACTAGACTTCAGAATCAAGACCATGGGAATATAGCAAACTGAGTCTTGACAAAGATCTAAAAATAGTCCATAGGAGAAGGGAAAGTCCTTTTAAAAAACAGGCAAAAAATGGACTTCAATTGAAATCTCATACTGGCAGACCAGTTTGCCTTCTCAACTATATTGAATATTCTGACCAGGCCATTGGTTAGTTTTCTGATACAATCTTATACTTCAATCCCATAATATAAGCATCCTAAAGATAAAGTTACTGCTCTAGTGAAACCCTGGCCCATTTAGATACTGAATAAATATAGAATGAATGTGCTGGCTCTACTGACTTATAGAATGAAATATTTTCCAAAGATACTTAAAGTACACATCCTATTTCTATGAATACCTGTAATATGCCCAGCTAACACTAGATGCTTACCATTGACTAGAGATTGTTCCATTAGCATGCATGCTCTTCTGCTGAGGTCCTAGGACCCTGAAGAAGCCAGTCAAACATGCAGAGCATAAACTTTGGAAATGATTCAACTGGGAAAATTAGGTTTTGCTCTAGAAGTAGAAATGTAGGTAAGCAGGGAGCTGCTTCAAAAGTAAGATACAGCTTAATGCTCAACTCAGAGTTGAGATAATAAACTAGTACCTTTGCAGGTCAGAAGCTGAGGTTGAGGAGGTAGGAAATTTAACTGGGAGTTAGGGTACAATGCTGGCGGGTGACCAGAGAAGCCAGAGTACATGACTGCCTAGATTGGTACATATACTCTTAAAACATATTCAACACTATGTTTTTGTTCTGGTAAAAGACAAAGGATAAAATCTTCACCCAAGCTAAGAAACAATGTTTACACAGTCTTCTTGGCTACTGGCAATCCCACAATGATTCTCAAAAGCCAAGGATGGAATAGAGTTGAACAACATAGGAGAACAGAGATGCTGAAACAGTGACATACTCTGCTCCTCAGAGGGTATGGGAGTGAAGGGAGGGACAGGAAAGCTCTGTAATGTGGATGCTGAGCTAATGCTACAACTGCAGAACACTTATGAACTTAGACCAAAGACTAAAGCAAACTAGATTGAATTCAACAAGGATTTATTTATTGGGCTCCTGGGTTTACTAAAGCTTGCTGAACTAATTTTATTACCCATCACTCCCACATCTGAAATAACTCAGCTCCCTTTACACATGTACTCCCACCCTCAGGATCCCAACAAATCTTTACACAGAGCCTCCCTTCTCTTCCAAATTGCTCCCTACTCCAGCAGCTACCCTGTGACCCAGAGACATAGCCTGCTCTTGTAATTATGTATATGAAAACTTAACTGTAAAACAGTTAGCTTTTAACAGCAACCAACTAACTGTGGGGGTGCCAATACCACAAAGCTAAGGTTATCTTAACAGAAGAAGGGCAGGGTGTGGCACAGTGGTAGAACACCTCCTTAGCATACATACATCCCTGGGTTAGATTCTCTACAACTCCCATTCCTTTCCTCATACATAGTAGCTTCCAGAATTAGGAGACTCATACTAGCAAGCTCAGTTCCCAATTGTGATGGTTATCCTTGTCAAGTGGCCACAATCTAGAATTACCTGGGAAGAGAATCTCAATGAGAGATACATCTTTCCATAGGCAGGGCTCCTGAGCTGGTTCTAGTTGTTTGTTTGTTTTGAGACAGGGTTTCTCCGTGTAGCCCTGGCTATCCTGGAACTCACTCTGTAGACCAGGCTGGCCTCGAATCCTGAGCTGTTTTTAAGAGTAGAGAAATTTCAGTAAGCACAAATAGAGTTTGACCACATCTATTTTTTTTTTCTGCTCATTACCATGGATGTGATGTGACTAAGCATTCTAACATCCTGCTACTTTGACTTACTTCCCTGCTGTAAACTGGCTTTGTGACCTAAAATAAAAATGGTTTCTCCCTTAGTTGCTTTTTGCCAGTTTTTTTTTTTTTAAATCACAGAAACAAAACCATCATCTGTGGCATTACTGAGAGAAGGTAGAATCGTTAGAAGGTGGGGCTTAATGAACGGAAGTTAGGTTCTTGAGGTTAAGACCTTAAAGGAGACATTAGGATATGAGCACCTCTCTCTGCCCTTTTCCCCAATTCTTAGCCATGAGGTGCACAGCTCCAATGTTGTTCCTACCAAGATACACTATGCTGTTATAGGCCCTCAGCAATGAGGCTATGACTGCAGGGTTGGAATTTCTAAAACTAGGGTCAAATAATCCTTTTTTTAAATGTTTAATTTTCCCAATATGTCATAGTGACAGAGACAACTAATCTAAGATTGATAAGAGAATAAAGTAAAACAAAGCCATGCAATGTAAAATTTTATCCCTTGAGCTCCTGAATCCAGCCATGCCTGAAACCAGAACAACTTCCTGCACTTTGTAGTTACTTGTGCAATATACTCTCATTTGTGTTATAAGGCTATTTGAGGTGAGCTTCTGTCATCTGCAACAACAAAAAAATCCTGACAAACACAACAATAAATGCCTACATACTGAACTAGACAGTGTAAAAACTTTATTTGATGATATGTTGAGGCAAGATGAGATCAGTACAAGGGGCTTAATACAAAGAAGCACAATTGCCTCAATGTCAATGCAAGACTGAGCCAAAAGTAAGGCAGAATATACATATGCCTGATGGTAACATTGACATACTAATGTATACCAGTCTGCACTCCACTCAGTGAGGTCACACAGATGAATGTCAACATCTACACACTAGATATGGCATGGAGAATACACATTCTCTTTCTTCTACCTACTCAAAACGAATAAAGCTCTTTATTAGATGTTGTCCTTGCTTATACTACTAGTTCCTTATGATCCAACCTCGGTAAAAGGTAGTCACAGAAAGACCTAAAATCTTCACTTTGCTACCCTACTCAAAATTCTCCACTGTCCTTCAGACAGAGTTGAAATCATTTATATTGCCACTCCAAACTCATGTGGTATTGGCGCCCAAATAGTGACTCCCAGGACATGTGGAGTTTGTATCTCCTCAAAACAATAGCAGTAATCTTGCCTGACCATTCTCCACTTAAGGACTGGTTGCCTCCTTTTCCTTTCTCTGCCTGCTTTTCTTTCTGACAATCAGACCCATCATATTTTAAGGATGTTAATACGTCTGAGAATTGTCTGTATTGGTCCTGTAAGTTAGAAACAAGGAAGCATGGGACATCCCACACCACAGATTACACCACTCTAAAGATCTTAATGCTAACCACATTTAGATAAACACTGAAGAACCTTGGAATGAATGGTGGAAATGGGGTGATGGGTAAACTTTATGCTCCCTTTGATACCAACCCCTCTGTTGACCTTTGTATCTACCAACAGCTTGTACTCACAGCTAAGCCTGTACTAACTTATTGTTCTACAGGAAACAATAGGGAAGGATCAAAATCAATAGCATCCTGCAATAGTCAATGCATTCAATATGTTGTTGACTTTCTCCTGTTCACCACACACCCAAATGCCTGTTTCTTTTTGCCTCTAGCACCCACCCCCTGCTTGCTGCAATACCCACAAATACTTCTGTGATAAAGCCAACCAAGAGACAGACCTTCATGGCTTTTCCCTTTTGATCAAATATCTACACTACTCCTCAATCTTCTAGGCCTACAGACCACCAAAGTGCTGCCAATGAGACTGTCACCAGCTTGACTTGTACATCACCCCTTTTCTTCCTTTGGTGTAAGGGAAAGATAACCCCCCTGCATAAACTTATCCCCCTGCCAGGATTTTGTACCCCTGTTGTGATTATTCCACAGGTTTGTCTCTTTGAGGAAGAGAAGGTAGCACTACTGCTACAAATCAGACAGAAACAAGAGATATTCATCCCCTTGCTAGCAGGAATAGGACTTGTCACCTCCCTTAGATCTGCCGGAGCAGTAATAGCTGCCATTGTCCAGACACATCACCTGGCTGGAGACTTTTGAGACAAGCTTGCTCAGGGAAGACATCTACAACTCCCAGTCCTGAATTCCACCAGTGACAGATAAACTTTCTTGCTGGGGTTGTGCTCGAAAATGGGAAAGCACTAGATCTAATAACTGCTGAACATGGGGGAACTTGCTTGATATTGGGGGAAGAATGTTGCTTTTATGTGAATGAATCAAATGTTGTTGAGACCAATGCTAACCCCCTCCCCTCAAAAAAGCAAAAGAAAAAAACAACTCCATAAAGACCTGTTCTCAAGGTTTCAATCCACTGAACAATTAAGTTCCTTTAATAACCCCTTCTTTTCTTGGCAGTTATCCCTCATGAGCCCTTATACTATGTTTTATTCTGATGCTTGCTCCTCCCTACCTTATATAATTTCTCTGACAACAGATTACCACCACTGCTAGAATCACCACCAACCAAGTTATGGTCCACTCTCAGACCCTGGACCCCTCTGATACAGGTTATAAGGCATTTAAAGTCCATGATAACACCCCTTCATTATAAAAAAACAGAGGGAGATGTTAGGGAACCTCATTATTAAGACAGCAGTCCCCCATGACTAGATGGCTTTCTGACCTTGGCACAAAGTGGGGGATGGGGCTTCCCTGTCTCTGTCTGTCTCTGTCTGGAGAGTGCTCCTGAACATAGCTGGCTGGCCTTGTCTGAAGTGACCTTACACAGTGCTCTCTGCAAGGCTGCATAACTCAGCACACACATACTGCTCTGGCTCCATACCTGCATCATAATTAGGTGCTATATTATAGCCAAGAAGCCCTTCCCACTTGATTGATGTTATAACCAATTAGCCCTTTCCACTCGTATCATCCAAAAGCCATTATATACCCTATCTCTGAAACAATAGCCTCATCTCCCTGCAGCAGTCTCTGGAGGTCACTCCATCCTACTCACTGCTGTCCGAATGTTGCCCTCCACCTCTGCCCCCTTTGTTACCTCAGTCTGGTGGCCACCAGCCTCCAGGGAGAAAGGGGAGGTCACATGTTAACTCTTTCAATCACCTGGCATTCACTCTTTAGCTTCCCCCAAATCCACAGGAATTCCTGAAACTTTTGGGCCTATACACATGTTCATGCTCTCTTCTCTGTGGAGACTTCCTTGACTGAATAATTATCAATGTCATTTCCCCAAGGATGTTGGAGGCTTCAATAAATCTATCTGTGGCATTTTTCCCTTTGGCTGTGTGCATGTGCATGGGTGTCTGTCTTGCTCAGTTCTGAGGGAGGAAAGTACAGCTCAAATACTAAGAAAGGACTAGAATAAATGCTGAAAATACATGACTTACCATTATTATACATGCTAGTAAAGTAAACAAGTAAAAGTGGAAAATCCTATCCACAAAATTCTCAAAACTCATTAAATTCATTCATTGTGCTAGAATTTTATTCCAGAGACCATCTTTAAAAATATTAAAAGGGAGTGGTGAGGAATAATGTTTTGATGTATTTATTATGTGTATATGTGCATGCATAGGATTGCATGTACATTAGCACGCCTATAGAAGTTAGAGGACAGCTTGCAAGAATGTGTTCTCTCCTTACACCATTTGGGTCTGGGAGAGCTAACTCATCTTGTTAGGCTTGGTGGCAAGCAACTTTGACCCACTGAGCCATCTTGTCAGACCCTAGATATATTTTAACATATTTAAAATAATTGTATCTGTAATTAAGACTACTAGACCTTTCACTCTTTGTGTGTTCCTTTGGATCCAGCATGGCCTTGGTAGGGACAGAATAACTTGGTTCCTGCTCCTGGGATAGGGCCAGCAGGTATGAGCCTCCATGAGTGTCCATGGCTGCTGTGGGCATACAGCTTGTTTGTATAATAATGGACCAAGGACTGTCCTCCAGGTTAACGTTTTAAGAACTCCATAATAATCAGAGACAGCATGAGTCCAGGAGGCAAAGGTGTAGCTAATGTCTCAGCATAATGGTAAATGCTGGGACCTTCAGGGCTGCCCTTAAAGCTATGGAAAGGAACTCTAAATATGTAATTTATAATCAAAAATATATAATTTCTCAAAAAACAGGGATGCAATATGAATTATGAGAGGCTTACAAATGGAAAGGAACAAAAGCAGCTGCACTGTAAGCCAATTGGTCAGAAAGATACTAAGAAAGGCTCGGAAGAGATTTAGGGCGTGCTGATTGCAGGCCATCCCATCCAGCTTAGTGTTTCTCTTATCAGAGGCAGGCAGATCTCTGAGTTCTTTTGCAATGTTAAAAGAAAAAAAGTGTTTGCTGTCTCCCAAGAACCGAAGGGCTAGAATGGTGAGATGCTTATTTATAGAATAACCAAAAGGGAACCAAGAGGAAATGACTGGATAGATAAGTAAAATCAAAGACTGGGCTTATTATATACAAGAGATGAGCTATCCCAGAGAAGTTTTTAGGATAAAAGAGAGAACTGCTTGGAGAGCTGACACAAACAGAACACAGAGAGCTGGGTGGAGCTCTCCAGAGAGAGCAGAACTTGGAGAAAGCAATCTGGAAAGTGGAACATAGGCTACCAGCTTGGACCCACGATTTGCCTTTGAGTCATTTGTTTTGCAGCTCCCAGATAACCCTACCTCAGAACTCCTCTCCAAGCAGAGGCTGGTCCTTGGCACTTTTTCTCCCACCTTTCTCCATCCCCTTTTCTACTCTTTTAATCCCCTAACTTTAGGTAGGAGAGAAAAAATAAGAGGGGAAAAGGGTCAACAATGTCCTTTAACTACTTCCTGCTGATTAGGAAAAGTCAAATTCCTTGGGGCAAGTTTGATCTTTGAAGTCAAGATATCTAATTTCTTCTTTTCATCTCTTTGCACACTACTATTTAACAAACCGCAAACAACAACTTCCAACAACCAACTGGCCAACCAGCTCCTTCTATCAAGACTCTAGCATTTGTATATCCTCTGAAAAGTCCTCCAAATTCCAAATATTACACACTCAAAAATATGATCTACAACTGACAAAACCACGCCCCTGCTAGAGCATGAGGCAAATCATAGTCAGCTGCTTTGAAACAGCTTTATCCCCACACCTGGGACTAAAAACCAAAATTCTCACTACATACCAGCTTTTGTAAAATTATACCTAAACTTCAAGTAGGTCAGAGGATATCACTGAAAATGTGAATTCTTGGGGCTAGACAGATGATTCAGGAATTAAGAGCACGAGGACCCAGGTTCAATACCCAGCACATGCTGTCACTTCAGGGAATTGACATCCTCTTCTGGCCTACTCAGGTACCAGGCACACATTTAGTGCACAGACATACATTCAAACAAAATATTCCTATCCATTAAAAAAAATAGGGTTTTTGTTGGTTGTTTTATTTGTGTTTCTCTGAGGGGGGGTGGGGGAGACAGACAGACACAGACAGAGCTGCTGCATGTAGCTGCCTCTTGCTTTACCTAACAGATCAGAGGTATGCAATCTTCATTTTTTTTCTTTTTGTGCGTATTTAGCTCCTCCCCCTCTAGTTTTACAAACATAAGTCAGGCAGCTGCTTCATTCCAGATCCTATTACTCATCTTAGATGCCTCCAAATGTACAGGAACTGCGCCAGGTCACTTAACTTCTATCAAATGACTAATCACTCTCTTAGGAGATTTTAATTTTTTTGCTACTCTCTCATTAGTCACTGTAGTAAGAAGCGGGGGTTTACTGAGATATCAATATTCACTTTGGTGTTGTGTTAACTTATGTAACACATTCATACTCAAGGGAGATATTAACTACCCTGTGGCTGATCCATGAAGTCTCAGGTATCCACAGATTACTAGATACAGAGCCAGCAAAGTTCTACCAGAATAGGAACAACATAGATCCCACCCATTATTTGATCCTTGCATTTGCAATACCGATTTTTATGTCTTAAATTTCAGTTTTGCCTTCAAGTGACAGAGGCACTGTATGTTTTTATTTATTTTTTCCAGACAGGGTGTTGATAAGTAACCTTGGCTGGACTAGAACTCATGACACCCCTCCTCTGCCTCTATAACATCTTTGGTAGTCTTGATTTGTGCTCTCCAAAAGAGATTCCAAGAGTCCACAGTGGACTTTGCTGGGTAAGACAAAATTACAAAGGATCATGAGACTCCTGAAATTTTTTAGTTTTTCTAAAGAGAGGACAGGATATTTTTCCTTCACAAAATATTCAATGGGTCTATATCCACTTTTTTACATGCCTTTTATGAACATTAATGGAAACCTCTTTATGTCATATTACTATTAATAGTCACACTTAAACATAAAAGACAGGCTAAGCACAGTGGTGTGTACCTACAGAAATCCAGCTACTAGTGAGTTTAAGTAAGGAGAACACTTGAGCGTAGGAGTTTCAGACCAGCCTAGGCAACACAGGGATACCCCGAGTCTTACAATTCCTTAAATTATTTAAAATATAAGCACAAATGAAAAGGGTAACATGGCAGAACTAAACTTGGTGAAATATTTAAAGAAACAGCTAATTCAAGTTTCATATTTTAAGACACACAGGGAACAGTTTTCACTTATTATTTACAGCAATCTGATGTACTTAAACTATTCATCTGCACCCTCCTAGCTTGGTCCTGAGAAACTTGGTCCAGAGTACTTATGGTGGTTCTCAGCTCACAAGAAGGACGATGTTGATCGTGTCAGCTGTGGTTCTTTCACTGTGAGATGAGAGATATGACTAGATGCTATTTTGGATCCTTATGAGCCCATGAAAAGCTGAGACCCAGGAAAGGTGATATACACCTTTAATCCCAGGAGACAGGGCCAAGCAGATCTCTGAGTTCAAGGCCAGCCTGGGACAGAGCAAGTCCCAAGTAAAGAACAGTTTAGGTCCAAGCATGGTGGTACACTCCTTTAATTTGGGCCACACCTTCTGCTGGAGGCCTACATAAGGACACTGGGAGAGGGAAGGCTCTCTTCTTTTTTGCCTGCTTGAACTTGCCGGCACATCTGTTGGAACCTACTTCAAGATTCCAGTGTATACAGAAGACCAGCTGAAACACCTAGCCTTGTGGGACTGAGCAACTACTAGATTCTTGGACTTCCCATTCACAGCTGCCCATTGTTGGGTTAGTTTGACTGCAGACTTTAAGTCATTTCAACAATTTCTCTTAAAATATAGAGACATTCCATAAATTTTGTGACTTTAGAACCCTGACTAATACAGAATCCCAGCTCTATCTTTTGAACATGAGAATTACAAACAGGCTAGACAGTGGTGACAAACTCCTTTAATCCCAGCACTTGGAAGGCAGAAGCAGACATATCTCTGAGTTCGAGGCCAGTCTTGTCTAGAGTGAGTTCCAAGACAGCCAGGACTACACAGAGAAAGTCTGTCTGAAAATACAAAACAAAAGAATTGCGAAGAAGCTGTTATGCCCACATGTGTTCTGGGGACTCTTTCCAAAGCTCACCTTGATTTCTGAAACAAGCTCTTTCACTGGGACCTAAAGTTTACTGATTAGACGAGGGTAGCTTGGCTAACAAGTCCCCATGATCTTCCTATTTCCACCTTCCCAGTATTGGGGTTAGAAGTATGCATCACCACATCTGGCCTTTACATGAGTGCTAACACCTGAACCAGGGCCCTCATGGTTACACACCAAGCATCTTATCAAGTGCACTAAGTTCTCAGCCCTTTGCTTATATTATCTTAACGGTAATTCTTAAGCTTTTGACTTAAAAGACATGATAATTCATTCCTACACCCTCTCTTCTAAGGCAATAAAGGACTCAGAGCACTTTAACCCCAGTCTTTTCTCAGTCTCCTGTCATACTACTTCCTAGACTTAATTCTATTGTTTTCTTTTTTTCTTTTTTTTTTTCCGAGACAGGGTTTCTCTGTGTAGCCCTGAGTGTCCTGGAACTCAACTTTGTAGACCAGGCTGGCCTCAAACTCAGAAATCCTCCTGCCTCTGCCTCCCGAGTGCTGGGACTAAAGGTGTGCGCCACCACCGCCTGGCTAATTCTATTATTTTTCACTCTTCTACAGTTAGTCTTTACTACTGCTATTTATTCCATATACCATATTCTATTTATGTTATTGTTTTCAGTTTGAATTCCACTGTTACTAATCTCAATGTAGTTCTTGACCTAGTCTCTCTTCTAAATTATCATACTCAATAATTTCTAACTACTGTGAACACAAAGTTGACTACTATTTTCAGGTTCATATTCTCTTACCACTATTTCACACTTCACATATATTAAGAAGCCTTCAAACAGAATCATTACTGAAGAAATATTAAAATCAACATTTTAAAATCTAGGCTAAAAAAATCTAGAAAATTCTTTCTAAATGTCAATACATTCCTGAAGAGACTCCTCGAATGTACATTCAATATGAAACTTGCTAAATGACTATTTTATAGACATAGGTCTTTCCTTTTTTGCCTTAAAAATTCAAATAATGTACAGTCACCAAGTATTCTAGATTTGGCAAATAACATACAGGAAAAGGTCTTCTCTTTTACAGATACAGGAACATATTAGTGGACATGCTAGACGATGTGACTAAACTACTAAAAGGAAGAATAACGATCAGCTTGACACTCTTATGAAATGAAGTCTAACTTCTGAAACCAATATAAACTAATCTCAACTTAAAAACAAAATAAAAATTGAGTTCAGAGCTTATAAGAATTGACTTGAAAAATGTGTCAGAAACATGCATATACTTAGAGAAGATGGCACAATATAGCACAAACTACAGAAACCTACCTCATCCATTTTTTATTATGATTTAAAAAAAAAAAAACAACACAGAACACAGGGGACCTACCTAATACCACTCAGAAAAGATGATAAGGCCCTAAGCAAGTTAGGCCTCTACAGGTGAATAGTTGCTGCAGCAGGATAAATGCAGGGGAGCGCTGGATGGGGTGTGCAATTGTCTACTTGCAGATTCACAGACTTTCCCAGGAGAATTATCTGGAGTATTCTGGTTATCCAGAGGAAAAGGGAGAAAATATGAGGGCCTTTTCACTGACTGCCTACCCCCAAAATAAATACAACTAAAAGGCCAGACAACTGCTCTTTAATCATTAAAATGTTGGGGAGGAAAGTCCAACTCTACAGCTATGGTGATTGTTTTGCTCCTGAGCAAAGGCAAGCCTGGACCAACATATGTGCCCCTCAGGTGCCACAGAACTCATAGGAAGTATTTTCTTTCAACAAGGGTTGAAGGATACTATACTGAGCCGGAGACATTGCTTGATGAAGAAGAAAGAAGCACTAAATCTCTGTACTTGGGATCTGACTACATCAATGGAACACATAATTATGTCCAAAGACCAGAAAACAATTAGCAGCAGTATCAAGCCTTCCAGGAATGGGAGCATCATGGGTCAGGATGGTCATGAAAGGACTGAGGAACATGTGGTCTGTATCAAAAGCACCCACTGCATATTGATTGCACATAATGTGCCCTAGGAGTACACTAGACATTCATTTAAAAAAAAAATAACCAATTCCCATTCTACGGTTGAAGGTGTTAACTCAGAAAAGATAAACAGAAAGCTCTGGGTATAATGGTGTACACCTTTAATCCCAACACGCATGAGGCTAAAGCAGGTCACTTTGAGGCCAGCTTGGTCTACATGGCGAGTTCTAGGTTAGCTTGGACTCTTTACAGCTCTTTCTATCATAGTAATGGGTAGAAACATTTTCAACTGGGATTTTTACGTTTTATAGTTGTAATTACATTCTAAGAATAAAAGCAAAGAGTAACCTCTCTCTCTGCTTACCCCCTCTTCAACTCTCCACTGGAGTGCCATGTCTTGCAGAACTCCTTCCTTGCCATCTATGGCTTGGCAGTGGGGTGGAGGAGGGGTGGGGGAGGGAGTGTTTTCCTCAAATAAACCCTGCATTCCTTTATGAGCAATCCTCAGAGCCATTAACATATGGAAATGTTTCTCCTACATTTGCAGAAATTTCTTTTGGTGGCAAAGACAAGCTGATCTAATGTGAAACTCTTTTTATAGTCTTTACTTATTGCTTAGTGTGAACATTCATATTCCAATGCAGAAATAATAGTGGCTGTAATTAAGGGGTACTGTCTGGACTACTCTGGCTATTAGAGTATGCATATAGAGTATGCATATGATTTTTAAAATCAAGACATTTCTAGCTTACAAGCAACATTTGGCCCAACATGTCTCAAACAAGAAACACTGAACTTATTATACGTTATTCATAAAATTCACTGTGTTGTGCTATGAACATTTTTTTTTCTTTTACAGTGCTGCAATCCAACCCAGGGAGTTGAGAATACCACGTAAACTACCACTAAGTCACACCACCGGCAGTACCATTTATTCATTTTATGTAGTTTGTATGATGCCTTGCATAGAAAAGATACACAATAAATTCTTCCTGAGCAGGAGGCCAAGGTTGAAAAATTAGCTAAGAAGAAAAAAAATGGTTAGTGGTTTGGAAATGACCACCAACTGCTACTTCCTTCTCTGACTCTCAAAGCCCTAAAAATAGCTGCTGCCAATTGAAGGCAAGCAATATAGCTGATGTCTTTGCTCTGAACAAAAATAGCTCAGTGGTCTTACACTGGGGACTCACACATAACTTTTGCCAAGCAGGAAGCATAGCAGGTGTATTCATACCTGAGATTATATGCACAGTTTCACAGGACCCCTTGATGCTGATGCTCTGTGCCCAGAAGTTTTGTTGGCTGTAAAGTAGCAACCAGAGTGGTCATAGGGTCCTCTCAGGGGGATTTCTAACAAGGGAGGGGCAGTAACAGTTGCCCACACTCTGGTCAGATGCAAGCCTTGGGAGTTTTTCACTCCTGCCTACTGTTCCCAGAGTAGACTTCACTGTTCTCATTCAGTGTGCTCTGTCCAACCTAACAGACTTCTTCATCCAAACGAGGCAGTCAGGAAGGACCTCGAGGGGGTCGTCCCGATGTGTGTGTGTGTGGGGGAGGGGAGGAGGAGGAGAGAAAAAAAAAAAAGGTCCCAGAATTCTGCAAAGCAGCCGCAGCAGCTGTTCAAAAGCCAGAACGCCTGATTTGTGAGTAAAGTGAATAAAATAGCAGTAAGGGAGTAGGGTGATAACTGGCTAGCAAGGACTGGATTAAAGTCGGAAACCTCTTAACTAAATGCAAGCTCTCATGAGTGACAGAGGCCTTGGGAAGAATGAGTTATATCAGTGGGCAGTTTCGACCGTTCTCTGGGCTGCTCTCTGTTTACCTGGTAACACAGGATGGTTTGCTGCACCAGCCTCGCGTACCCGTCCAGGCGGACCCCAGAATTGCTCCTGCTCCGCATCTCGCCCAAGCTCATGGGCCACGGAGCTGGACCTGCCCGGTGGTGTCCGCCAAAGTTGCCGCCTCCAAGCTGACCTGGTCCTCAAAATATTCAGCGTCAATGAGTTTCTTCAAATGGGGCCGAGTGGGAAGAGAGGAAGAGTTTTCAAACTGAGAGACCCAAAGTATGACTTGCAAGGGGAGCCAACCAGAGTGTCGCACCGCTGGGCGGTGTGGGGGAGGAGACTGGGGTGGCGCTATCGCGGCCCGGCCTCCTCCGGGTCAGCAGCTGCCCCGAGGGTTTCTAGCCCCACCGCCATGCTCAACAGAACCTAGACTGGGCACTAGGCTGGAGAAAGGCCTTGGCGGTACCCCTTTGTTTTGGGAGGCGGCTCCGGGTTGCCTGGGAGCTCACCCAAGCCCTACTAGGCTCCGCCCCCGTCGTGGGGCGGACTCTCCAAGTCTCCGCCTAAAGGGAGAGGGTCTAAAGAGGAAGGCCGCTGGGAGCGGCGGGGAGCTGGGCTCTGAACGGAAATTCAGTTTTTTTCATTGACTTTGCTCCTACCTCAACCTGCTTCCAACCGCGGCTGAGGCTAAAGGAGCAGAGTCCTTCGGTCGCGGCCCCCGAGATACGGAGGCCACCCCTCACGCCGGCCCGAACCAAGAAGCGGAACCCGTGCAGTCCCGCCCGGAAGGAACGCGTTGGGGGGCGGTACCGATCTGCTCGCAGCTCCGCCCCCAGTCCGCCTCCGCCGTGGGGTTTGGAGCCCTCCTTGTCACGGCCTGACCAGGAAGGAAAATGGGGCAGCCCGCAGGAGTATGGAGAACTTGGATGGAAGCAGAGAACAAGTCGGCTTTCTGGGTCGGCAATGACAAGGTCTCCTGAGCGGAGCCGCCAAACCCACCCGAGACTAGAAAGAGGCTGGGCCGCCTGGGCATCCTTCGGATGACCCGCCGCCATAGCCCCGCCCTGTCCCGGGCCTCACCTGAGGACAGAGTCCCCATAGGAGCTCAACACTGAAAGCAAGAAAGGGAGACCTGAGTACTGTCCTCCACATACACCCCTGGCACCCGTGGCTCCTGGCCTTAGCTCCTGGGAGAATTGTGCAGTTCATTTATAATAGTATATTTTGAAATTTGGCATCCCATTAGTTGTCAAGGTTGCTAACCACAGGCCGCATTCTTTGATCCAGACTTCATTGTCCATCAAAATCTGGCCCACAAATAAATTTGACTGAGCAGCTGTTCTAATGTAATTGCTTCCACAAGCACTTGGTTATTCTCCACTTTGACCCATTTCATTGTCTAAAATTTACCTTTGCTTTAAAGACTAGGTCAGCCCACTCATTAGCGTTTCCAATTTTCTGAATTCCTATAGCAATTTCTTCAGTAAAGATGGGGCAACGAGTCAGTTGGAACTGCACTTTATTCCATTTCTGATTTATATAGACATTTGTGTTTCTGTTTCAGTTGTTTGACTTTTACTGTTTTTATCTGTTGGGATAAACCTCATGCCTTGTAATGTGACAAGGTCAAGCGCATGTAGCACATACTTGACTCAGAGTGGCACTTAAACCAGAGCTATTTTCAACACCATTTGGAAATAGTGTATTGTTTACATTTTAACTGAGGCATACTTTTCTAACTGGATTATGAGTTGCTTATGAAATAGCTTGGTATCTCCCACCACGCCTGGCACAGAGTTGATTGTACATGTGTTTAGGGCTCAATGTTGATGGAATGAAAATGAGTCCTGCTTATTTGACTCCCCTTATAGTTAGTCTTTAACTAAAGCACCCAACCCCCTATCAGCCCACATCCTTTTTCTCTGAGACAGAGTCTTGTCATGTAGCCTAGGCTGGTCTCAACTATGTTATGTATCCAAGACTATTCCTCAAACTCACAGCAATACTTTTTTCCTGGGCATCCAAAGTGTTGGGATTCTGAGTATGTGCCACCACACCCAACTCACGTACTTTTCAACATTCCTTTCAAGCCTTGGTGCATGTATATGTTTTACATTGGGCAGTTCCCCTCATATCTTTTTACCATTCTTTTCTCAACTCTTATTAGTTCTAATAATGGCGCTTGAGTTATGAAACTGTGCACAATGTACTTCCATGTAGGATTTGCTGTGGTCTAGGGAGTAAGTAAGATTAAGCATTCAATTACCATAATTGAATCCCTTTAGTAACCTTTCTATGCACCTTTCCTGGAGATTTCACACATTCTTCTGTATTTAAAAGGTGGCATCATTGCTTATTTTTAGGATGTCTTGTGTTCTCCTTGGAAGCTTAAGACTCTGTCTTAGAGGACAGCATGCAAAGTGGAAATATCATGTCTTTTGACCCTAAGGTACCCTGTCTCTGAATTGGGAGAGTCCATTCTTAATCAACTTGAAAAAACTAACCAATTAACCAAATTAAACTATTTCTGTAATAATTTAGTTTAGATGACCTGGAATCATTTTACTTTCCCATTGCCATAGTATAAAAGAATGTTAAATTTGTCTCTGCTCCAGCTTCTTGCAGCTATATAAGATTGAGAGTCAAGGAGAGGACATACCAGGGACTATAAGGGTTTCTTCATAGTGAAGAACGTATCTATTAAATATATTTTAAAAGCATATATTTTAAAGCCAGGAATGGCGATACTTGTAATCCCAGCTTTGTGGATACTGAATCAGGAAAGTCCTGAATTTGAGGCAAGCCAGCCGGGGTTACAAGGCTATATTGCTATCTAGGTAAACATGATAAAAAGACACTATATGGAATTCTCAAATAATTAATAAAATATTATTTTAAAAGGCTATTTATTTGTGATAGTTTGTATATTCTTGGACCAGGGGGTGGCACCATTTGGAGGTGTGGCCTTGTTGAAATAGGTGTGACCTGGTTGGAGTAGGTGTGTCATTGTGGGTGTGGGCTTAATACTCTCACCCTAGGTGCCTGGAAGTCAGTCTTCCACTAGCAGCCTTTGGATGAAGACAGAATTCTCAGCTCTGCCTGGGCCATGCCTGCCTGGATGCTGCCATGCTCCCACCTTGATGGTAATGGACTGAACCTCTGAACCTGTAAGCCAACCCCAATTAAATGTTGGTTTTTTTTTTTTATAAGATTTGTCTTGGTCATGGTGTCTGTTCACAGCAGTAAAACCCTGAATAATACAATATTCCATATGAATATATATTTAATTTTTATATGCTCTGATTTATTGATGTTATATCTGGAAACTGAGGTGAGAAATAAATGAATATATTCCTAAGAAATTTTGACCCAATTTTGTTCCTTTTTTAAAAAAATATTCCTTTTTTATGTACATGAGTATTTTGCCTGCATGTATGTATGTCTACTGTGTTCGTGTCTGGTGCCTGTGGAAGTCAGAAGAGGCTGTCAGATCCCCTGCAATTTGAGTTATAGATAGATGATTGTGAGCTACCATGTGGGTCCTGAAACCAAACCCAGGTCCTCTGCAAGAGCAACAAGTTCTCTTAACTTCTGAGCCATCTCTCTGGTCCCGATAGTATGTTTTTATTGTACTCACTCAGCTTCTCCTGGTTTCTGTCCCTCAGACCCCAAGGAGGAGATGAGATAGAGATAAACTGAATCATCTTTTCTTGCTATTATGAAGACAAAAGTCACACCAAACAAGTCTGTTTGGTGAGTATGCCATTCAGTAAATTAACTCTCCATTGAAATACCCTTCAAATAACACACCTTCCTCCAAGGTGACCTTGTTAGATACAAGCCAGCTCACCGAGTGGAACAGTTTGCATCATTTCATTAAAGGCACAGCTCATTAAAGACTGCATAGTTCCTAGGTAGCATCAATGATTCTAGTGAATTCTGGGGAAATTTTCTCCAGTGCATTGAGGAAACACTTCAGATGCCGGGCACTGCTTCCACATTCCCTGAAGAATAGTAGTTCCTCTGTCTTCCTTAAAACAGTCTCCAATTTTAAAACCAGAGGAGGTTACTCCTCAGGAACATTCTGTCTCTGTCCCGTCATGTTATTTCTCTGAATTTACAAACCAACAAATAGCCAAGAGAATTTAGCTTAAGGACCAACCGGACAAGGGCCCTAATACAAAAAGTAAGGAAGGTGGGAACTGACAGACTCTTGACTTTGTGCTTTTTAGGTGTACTCTGGTATGCACATTACTTTGGGAGATTGATTTCCAAGGTTTCATCCCTCCCCCCTTACCCCCACCCTCAAATCAAAAGTGTCTCGTCACCTTTCCAATCAATGGCTTCTTTGTGGGAGCTGAGGAGCTGGGAAAGAAAGATTGCTCAGACAGTTCTCATCTGGGGGAAGGCTGCTTTCCACAGTTGTGGCTTCCACATGCTAACTAGCAGATGGTACTTAGTTAGGACCTAACTAAAGGATTTTGAAATGTTCCTAATAAACATACTGTGCTTGAGACACCATGAGAAACAACATAGACCCTCTAGGACTAGGAACAATCAGAGTTCGATATATATTATTATGTACAAAGCCTCTTGGATCTTGTTTTCACTCTCCTGAAAACCCACTGCTGGAGACCGAGGAAGCAGACATTTGGATGGGGTCTGAACTGAGTTTCATACATTTCCTACAGGTCAGTGGCAACACACGTTAAAGAGTAGCTCTTGAAAGAGTAAGATAAGATAAACAATAGCCCTTGGAAACCACTGTCACAAAGCAGGACAAGCCATTCTCTAATGCCGCAGTCCAAATCTTCTGAGGGTATGTTCCACCATTCCACGCCACACTGCCAGGGGGTAGGATTGGAGAAAGAGAATGCAAACCAAACTTAAAGGACTTAACTGCAAATTGATTTTTATTGATTTTTAACAGTTTTGTCAATCATAACATATAAATACAAAATAATTAAATAATTTGGAGAAGAAATTTTGCAAAGACAGTGAGCACACACAGAAACAGATGTTACTACTGTGGTTAGTCTCGGATACAACATTTATTTGAAATATATGCAAGGGAGCCTTAGTGAAAGACCTAACTAAAGGATTTTGAAATGTTCCTAATAATCACACTGCTTGAGGCACCACTCAAGCTGGTAAAGGTGAGAAATAGGATAGGCCCTCTAGAAGTAGGAACAATCAGGCTTGGATATATGTTATTACATACAAACAACAATATCACAGGATAATTCACTCTTCCCAGTAGCTGCTCCCCCTTGTCACTATACACTCTTCAAGATTCGACATGTTTTTAAAAATACATACAAGTATGACTGGACCAGAATGTAGCAGTTGCAACAATAACGTATCATGCAGCCATCTTTTAAAGACCTAATTTGTTTGCCATATATACACTCTGGAAAAGTAACCCTACTCTCATCCCCTCTTTTGAAAGGCTCTGGGTATTTGAGAAGTGGCAGTGTGTATCTTTTCTACCGTCACGATCTTCCTAACATGGTTTAGATTACAGTTTTAGCCTCTAACAACCATGGTGTAGAGATTCTATAATCTGGTCATTAGGGATGAAGTCTGGCCATTGGTATCACTATTTCATGTCACATATAGTCATACAAGTCATTCCCTGCATAAGGACCCTGTATAAGGACCCTTCATGAGAACCCTGCATAAGGTACCCAGGAGGATCATCAGGGTTAAAATGTGGCCGGACTGTTTTCCAAACCATAAGCTCATAAGGCTGTGTCTGCCCAGTGGGGGCACCTTTTCTTGATTGCTCAAAGGCACTTTCTGAGCTAATTGTCTATTTATAATTGTTCAGTTTGCCTTTATCATTATTTCTTGATTTCAGTGAAGTTTCTGAATTTCACATCCTATATGATCTTCTAAAGAAGGTTTAGAAGTCACTGGTAAGTTATCACATTAGAGAAGGCGACGCAACCATGATTCTACAAAAGAATAAATTTACACAGTAGAAAATAAATATAAAAAAAGGTAGAGAGAAGATTTTTGACATGTGGTCACTAGAATTTAGCTTATATACAACAAAGGCATGCACAACTAAACTTACCAACAGACTGAAGTAAACATCTTTCTTTTCTTTCTTTCTTTCTTTCTTTCTTTCTTTCTTTCTTTCTTTCTTTTTTAGGATGTTATCAAGGATAACAGCCTCTTTAAAATGTGAGTGGAAACAAACTTTCATTTTTCTTTCCTGGATCTTATTCTGTGATATTAACACCAATGCCTTTGAAAATGAGAGATAAGAAGCCAAACTGCAAATGTCTAGAAACCATAGCCAGTCCTGGTTTCTTCTGATAGTAACTGGTTGCCCTCATTTAGCTTATGTTCCTTTCGAGGTTGCTGAATAGAAAACCAGCGCTTTTCATACATCTCACATTGTGTTAAAGGAAAACTGGACACTTCACACCATCCACATCATGCTTCGATTTTAGAAGAAGAGAATCACATTTGCTCAATAAAGTGTAAGCTTCCCCGCTTCGAAGTCCTTCTGAGCGCTATCCGGCTTTTACCATTGCAGGAGTCCTCTTTGTCACTAAACATGTGCTGTTTGCCAGTGAGATCATGAAGGCACACGTCTCCATTCTGAACACTGAAAGAAACCCCATTCCTCTCGGTAGATGCATTGCCTAGATAGGAGAAGATCAAAGTCGGTCTCATGAAGTAGCCACAGAAAGTACTCAAGACCAAGCAAGTAGTGTCTTCACATTAATGGTGAACAGGCATGCCAGAAATGAATCTTTTAAAAGTACCCATCCTGTGTTTACATATTTTATTTTTATTCCTTCCCTAAGGTCCGTGACGGTAAGCACAGCAAGTTGGAGGATGATCAGAAACAAAATTCCTGTTGACATTTTTAAAAAACTGAAACAGTCAAAATGGAGAGCAAAGCAAGCTATATATATATATATTTTTTATTTTCAAGGTCCCATTTCCTAACTCCAATTGAACACATTGAATTAAACTGTGTATAAGATAACCTACAATATTATTTAAGATTATCAGAGATCCTGTAGGGACCCACATAGGCTTCTTATTCCCTATGATTCCTATGAAATGAAATTTTGTATTAGAAGATAAGCTCAAAGCAACCAGCTACAGTCCTGGGAAGATGAAATCATCTCTCTATAGCCATTTCTAAATCTGTGTTCTGACAATCCCAATAGCACAGCTTCCCGTGAGGAAGCTATTGATTCCAGCCTAAGAGGGGGACAGCAGGGTACTCAGTGGTACCTGTGATTTAGACCTAGACCTCCCTATCATTAGCAGCCTCAGAACTTCAGGACATAGCATCTATTAGCTTTTAGCTACTTAGCACCATCTTTTTGATCATTATAGCTTTGAAAGGCCATGTACAAAGCTGAATAATAGCCTATTGGTTATGTCATGATACAATCATAATAATGATGAAAACAGCACTGAACACATCATGTATAGTCTCACTTATAGTTAATGCTAAGGGACAGGTGCTTTTTATGATCCCATTTCACAGATGTTAAGACAAAGGTAGAAATTAAATGATCTGCCTAAACTTCTATAGCTCAAAAGTGATGGATGGAACACTTGAGGGTGCTTCCAAAGTGTTAGCTCGTGGCCCTGTGTACTAAATTTTCATGGCTGTAAGGCAGCTAGGAACTGAAATATGTGTCACATTTATACAAAAGAGGCAGTAGATGTGGCTAACGCAGCTCCATCTGTGCCACAGCTCAAACAGGGCGTGTGCCTGTCTGAGGCAGCTGTTCTGACTTAAGCATTTTGGTTTGAGGACGTTTGGTTGTGGGAACAATTTGTCCCAGTATAATAAAACACTCAGCTGCCAGTTTCGTTTTTGAAATTCTCAGTGCCATTCCTCATCCGGGGTGGAGGCTGACATGTCAGAGATGTTCATCTGACAGACACATTATCTTTTTTTTTTTTTTTTTTGAAACACTTAGCCATTCTGTTGACTGCAATGTGCCCCATACTTACTGTCAGATATCAAAACTAGCTGTGTCAAACAGCGGTGCCAAAATGGACCTGCTTCTACAAAATGATTCCCCAAAGATTGACAATTCTTTGGTAGTGCTAGGCAGGTGAAGCATCACTTCCAAACCCTTTTCAGAAGATTAAAAACCCTAGTTATCGATCAAGAGCCCCTCGACACACACACACACACACACACACACACACACACACACACACAGGAGTCTAAAGCTTCTGGATGATCCAGTTCAATCCTTTAATCACATGCCTTTCAACTTGCTCTCTCGCTCTTAGTAACCAGCCTTGATCTCCTTGTCTTTATTCCAGGGACCTACAATGAATCATTCCTCATATGGCAAGTTGGCATAGTGCCCAGAACTTTATTTAATCTTGGTATTGACAGTGAGGATATAAGGCCATATGGCAGCAATTTCTTTTATTAAAATGTTAATTAATTAATTTTTTTCATTTTATATGCATCACTGTTTTGCCCGAATGTGTATATGTCTGTATGAGGGTGTCAGATCTTGGGGTTGCAGACATTTATGAGCTACTAAGTGGGTGCTTGGATTTGATTCTAGTTCCTCTGGAAGAATGGTCAGTGCTCTTAACCAATGAGCCATCTCTCCAGCACCAGACAGCAGCTTCTTATCTTTTATAGCAGTGGTTTGCAAAGAAGAAGAAATTTATTACCTGTTCCCATAGAGGACATCGTCTAGGGGCATTTTTGCTTGCTGCAACTTGGGGCAGGACACTGCTGGTTCTACTTGGTAGAGAAGCTAAGGATGCTATTCAACACTTTGCAATTCTGTAAAAATAGTTATTTAACTCCATATGTCACCTGTGTCCGAGATGAAAAGGTCTGAATGTCAAGGAGTCCTGTTGTATATCTTCTTTGTGTAAAATCTTGTATGTGGTATGTATACCTGTGCAGGCAGGCATGTTTATAAGCTCATGTGAGTGCAGCAATACACATGAAGTGTTCCTGTGCACGCATGTGGAAGCCTGAGTTTGGAGAGTGTCTTCCTGGGTTACTCTGCACTCTCTGTATCGAAGCAGGATTTCTCTCTGAATCTGGAGCTCACCATTTTGGTTGACCTGGCTGGCCAGCCAGTCTGCTTGACTGTTTCCCATCTCCTCCTGCCTCTTGTGTGCTACTATTACAGCAGGGTCACCATAAGGTGCATCAGGCTTTTAAGTGTGTTCCGAAGATCTGCTCCTTACCCTTGTGTAGTACCCCCTGAGCCATCTCCCCAGCCAACCCTCAATTGTATTCTTTAAACTCAAACTATCAGAAGCCCTCAACTTTATAAGACTTAGAAACTATTTGGTTGAGACCTGAACCTTCTCACAAACTGATCTGATTAGTAATGGAAAGGACTAAAATCTTAAAATAATGAATAAAGGCCAACTATTCATTGGAAGGAGAAATGTACTGGCACATCACACATTTTTTTAAATAAAATGCAAAAGGTATATTAAGAAGCAGAAGAAGGCAAAAATAAGTAAGATAAGCTTTATGAGTAACGAACAGCCCAGTCTTGGAGAGAAAGGAAATGTAATGAAGTTTTAGCTGGAAATTCTAGACGTAATGAGTAAAAGAAGCACAGCTGCAGTCATCTGTTCATGTATGAGTGACACAGATAGTGGCCAATATTGCTCACAATCCATCTTCCAGCCTTTGATACATTCATGGGAACCTGGGTGCTGTCACAAGGCAGCCACATTGTGGGAAAGGGTTAACAAACATGAAAAGAGAAAAAAAAAAACAGGAAGGTTTCAAAGTGCTAAAGATATACATGGCTAATAGATATGATTTTTTTTTAAAAAAAGCATATTGCTTAGTAATTTAGGTACTGCTCTTACCAAAACAGTGCAGTACTGAAACCTTTGGGCAATATTTAAATTAGGATTTGAATCTAAGAAAACCTTTTTTAGGTTATAGTCAATTCCCATGATGGAAAACTAAATTTTAAAAAAGTCACTCTGTTATTTGCTCTAAAGTAAATACATTTGGATTTATAAATATGCTCTGGCTGTTACTGAAAACTCTATTTTGACTTACTAGTCATAGGTGTAATCTTCCAGTTTGCTCTGCAAAAAGAACTACCTCAAAAAAAAAAAAAAAAAAAAAAAAACCACTGGCTTGAAAAACACTATATGGAGACAGACATACATACCATTCCCGCTTGCGTGCACTGAGCAATCACTATTCACTAGGAGTGTGGTGGAGTTAGTGGAGTTACAGCTTGACTGTAAGGAATTTGAAGAGCTGGATACTCCTTGGTTTACAGTCTGCTTCTTTAAACCATTAGTAGCAGTTTTACTCCAGTCTACAGCAGAATAAGCATTACAGAAAAACAGGGCAGTATGTTGAAGCTCAAATGCAAGAGACAGGTCACAGTGTAACAAGTTCTAGCAATTGAATTCTCACTTCAGGATCTTGTAGAGAACTCACACATTTCACAAGCTGTCTTTATAAAGGGCACCTCCACCTCCACTGCAAGGATTTACCTTGCAAATGACTGCCTCATTAAGAAGACCCGGGGTCCTCCTAGAGCTAAGGGCTGAGCTAATGGGTTGTCTGGAAACAGCTGCTGATTTAGGAAGTGTCCCAGAGTCTCTCCCTCTACCCTCACAAGAACACAAGTCAACTCTGCCATTGTAATTATTCTTGAATCCATACAAATAAGTGATCTTCACACACTGCCATTTTCTAAATACAGACCGCAGTACCTATCAGGTACTGAAAGGTTGTATTCATGCAGAAGGAAGCTAGCTTTTCAAACAGGACTTTATTGTTGTTGTTATTGTTTTTAAGAGAAAGAAAAAAGAAAAAGAAATGAGCTCGTTGCTCTGCTAGCCAACCGGGAATATGTGAAAAGAACTTCAAAATAACCAAATGCATACAAAGTCTGGCCAGCTAACAAATAAAGTCACTGACAACCTGGACCTGTGGAGAAAGGGCTGAGTCAAGCCTTAAAATGTTATGAAGGAAAATATTAAAAATTACTTGGAGAAATGAAAAAACATGCACTCAGTAGGAAACAAACGCTAAAAATGTCACTGTCGCTTCATTGAAGAAGCAGTCAACTAACTCTCTTGCTCACAAAATTCCCAGGTAGCAAGAATTCTCTCTCTCTCTCTCTCTCTCTCTCTCTCTCTCTCTCTCTCTCTCTTTCTCTCCCTCTCTCCCTCTCTCCCTCTCTCCCTCTCCCTCTGTCTCTTTCCTCTTTCCCTCCCTCCCTCTCTCTTCCCTTCTCTCCTCCCTTCCCTCCCCCTTCTTTCCTCCCTCCCTCCCTCCCTCCCTCCCTCTCCAGTAATGCTGAAGAGCATTTTCTGTTGTGCAGGTTGTGTTCCCCAACTTTCCAGACCTGACGCCTCCTTGGCAGTGCTTGCTTTCATCTTAATGTACACATTTATTTTCTTGAGATTTAAGAGAAGAAAGAAATGAAAGCAAATCTTTACCAGAATTTTCAGCCAGCCGTAATTTTCCACAACAAAGATACCGCCTCCACTGTTTTCTGACATTCTCTTTTGCTGCACAGTAAAAGATGAATATGAAAAACCCTAAAGGGAGAGAAAAAAATCCAAACCATTATACAGTTGAATTCCTCATAAAACCTGAATCTTTGGGGATTTATTTTGCACAAAAGAGGACATCTTTGGCAGTTATAGACAAAGTGAAATTTTATAAATTGAATAAAATATCTAAGATTCAAAGCTTTAAATGAAGATCTTTGGAAGATAGAGTGCTTCTACGTAGAACTGCATTTCCACGGCTAATTTCACCATCTTTTGTTGTCCCAGGTCTTGCTCTCATTCTTCCCTGTCCAGGTATCAAAAGCCATCTTCTCAGGGTCCTAGCTGAAACCTCAGCTCCCACCTCTTGGATCCCCTGGTTTTGTAACCTCATTCTAAGTTCTGTTAAATTTAAGCTTCTCCAGAGTCTGGGGTACCTCTCTCCTATGTCAGGTTCCTTGCTTGGGTCCTTGGGGCCTTCTGTTCTGATTATCCAGTCTGCAGAGTGTTTGGATTTACATATTCACCATCTTCCTGCCTCTCTTCAAGGCCCAAGGGAGTTACAGCATGGAAAACTAGCTACAGATGTGAACAGGCCTTTGGAGTTACTTCCTGCCTACCACTGTCACTGCTAAGACTCCCCAAGGCTTTTGCTAGTAAATATTTGTGGACTGTATGGATGAATTCTGAACTCCCCCCACCCCAAGGCTTACTTATCTTCATTTTAAAACACCAGATTTGCTTCTTATGGGGTACATATGAGAAAGCCTCAAGGGCTGGTGGACATGGCACAACTTTGCTCAATGCCACCATGGAAGGTTCCTTTGGTTGCATGAAGAGAGAAACAACGTGTGTAAGGGAGGGATGGATGGGTATATGCACCAGAACAAAAAATACACACAGCCCATCATTAGGCCTTAGCTCCCTTTTACAGAAGCAGCAAATTACTTCTAGCCATTTATATTCTAATAAGATATTCTGTGGAAATTGAGAAAAAAAGAGGCAAGTTTGCTCAATTCTTAAACCACATGAAGGGAGGCACACAGCTTTCCTGTTAATGATTTCTATGAGTTTTTCTCTTAAAGTATCTACTACTTTTAGTATCCCATTATTAGGATATGAAACCTTTCTCAAGCCAAAGGTTGTGACACATGCCTATTGAGTGCATGGTTTTTCATTTCCCAAAGTAAGTTTTAATATTTTCCTTCATAACATTTTAAGGCTTGACTCAGCACTGCATTAGCAGAAATAGGAGGATCCCTGGGTATCTGAGGCCAATCTGGTAAATCCCATACCAGTCATGGCTGCATACATTCATGCAAGATACACTCTGCCAGGAGAGCACCTCCTCAACAAAACCCAAAACAAAACAAAAAAACCTCGACATAATTTTCTTATCTTCTTTTGTTTTATATTTAATACTGCCATAGCAAAACACGAGGATAAGACAATTTAGGGACTGGTATGTTGTAGATAAAAATATCAGCCATATGTAGGTGTGTGTGTGTGTGTGTTAAAATAAAAGAAGAACCTAAAAATTCTAATACTTAGCAAGAACAAGTTAAGTATTAGAATTATGCTTCTGGAAGGGATTTCATTGAAAACCAGCAAAATCATCTATTTCCTGATGGAACCGCAGGAGGGCAGTATGGGAGCCAAAAGCAACATGAAAATAAGCAGAGAAGAATGTAATGGAAGGAGTTGGAAGAAGAGGAAGCCAAAGGACAATTCTTTATTGTTTCTGTAATGTAAACCTATTAGCCTGCTGGGCTTTAATGCCAAAGCACTTCCATTAAAAATTAACAGCTGACAAGACTTTTATGACATTGCTCCAAAAGGAATTAGTCATTTGGCCTTTCTAAAGAATACAACTGTTAGGGTCCCAAAATGAGAGTGGCTGGCCTTTATTACATTATGAGAAGCTCACAAGTCAAGGAGACCCTCCAAGCCTGTCCCAGGCATGTTCAGGGCAGCTTGGTAACTTCTAGGGATTAGCCCCTAGCCAAGATTACTGCCACTTGCGTTTGTTGATTATCTTCCAATTATCATTTTCTATGTTTCTAAATCAAAACCCCAAATCTAAGCTCAAGGTCCAAGTGGTGAACTCTCATAATGACATGTTATCTGGGTTTTCCCTGTATACAGGTTCTGCTTTCATAAATTCGTTTAAAAAATAAAAAGGGAGGAAGCAAGAAAAGGCTGAGTAATTGGCAGATTCTCTCAATACAGTTTCTCCAAGGAGATGAAGATGGATAAAAGGAAAAATCACCATTGCTCAAAATTAGTAAAATGCCTTTCTTTTGAGAACCTTAAAGCTCCTATTCTCAGCAATAAATTGGTTCAGAAAGGAGTACACCTTCAGCCACTAAAGAGGGCACTTTGCAGGTACTTTCTTAGTAATGGTATTTCCACTGGGCTCTTTGGGTTCATATTTAATGTTGTGGTGCTTACCTTGTAAGGTATTAAAGATGGCAAAGAGATACATGAAGGTGACATTAACTGGTCCCCAGGCAAAGAAGGCAAAGCCCCAAGTAATTCCCAGTAAAAATGTGAGGCCAGCGATACTCCTGAGGTCTTGAATACTTGTTTTGCGCTGGGCTCCCAGCTGCTTCTTCTTTTTAATTCGACAGAGCTGAACCAAGACCACGATGAACATGCTGACATTCAGTAGAAATATCACACAGAAATATCCCACAACCGTGATATAGAACACCACATTGCTGTTGATCCAGCAACTGGATGGGGAAGAAGAGAAGAGGAAAATATAATGGTGAAAATATGCTTGCTCCAAGTAATGAACTGAATCTGTAATGTTTTGATGAACATGTTTTTCCCCTCAAGTAAAAAAATAAAAATAAAAATAAAACAAAGATAAACTGCATTTCTCCACAATCATTTATATCTCTTGGGAATAGAATCTAGGAGTTTATCTTAGGATACTTGTTAATCGAGAATATCTTCCAAGATGGAGAGATGGTTCAGTGGTTAAGAGCAATTGGTGCTTTTCTAGAGGACCAAGCTCCAGCTCACAATTACCTGTAACTTCAGCTCCAAAAGATCTGACACCCTGTTCTGGCCTCCACAGAAAAATGCACACATGTGGCACACATATATACACATAAATAAAATAAATCTTTAAAAATAATATTTTTTTGTGTTTCTAGAAAGAGTTGCTCTGTATAGGCCTGGCTATCCTGGAACTCATTCTGTGGACCTCAAACTCAAAGAGATCTGCCTTACTCTGCCTCTTGAGCGCTAGGATTAAAGGAGTGTGCCACCACTACCTGGCTTAAAACCATTTTAAAAACATTCAGACCTTCACCTGTGTAAATTATAGTTACCCTAAACTGTATGTACTTATTAATATAATGTCATGAGCATTTCATTTTTATCAACATTTAAGAGTCTTAATATATTTCACCCTAATTTGTATACTTCTTCAGAATAATTCCTCCTAATTTATTACTTAATATTAATGTGGTATTTTTAACTAGCTAATCTCATTACACATGATGATGACAGCTCCTGTTAAAAATGATTTAACACTTGAGTAAGATGATAGACGTAGCCCCACAGACTGGTTGGATCCTCCATTTTCTTGAGGAATTTAATTTTCTAGTTCCCTGGGCATACCCTAAGATGAATTTGTACTTACAAGTCATCTGGTGTGCCATTGGGGAATTTTCCATAAGATCCAATCCCATAGTTATCTGGGGATATAGTCAGGACGATGGACACAACCACAGCTGGTATGCCTAGAACAGAGGAAACATCAGCCACACAGTTCTGACTGCAAAGGAGGGGGGAAAAAAGCACCTGGAGATCATTCTATTTTCCCTCCTGTGGCATGGCAGACACTGATTAACTAGTCACCAAATCAGTTTCTATTCGGTTGTTTTGTTTTGTTTTGTTTTTTGCACATTAGAAGCCAGAACAAACTTTTGGCTAGTAGGCTATTAGCAGAAGTCATTTGCTCCATTGTGCTTCTGTCCCCTAGAAACTACCCGCAAAGTTCTCCATTCTCTTTCCCCTGAAACCTGGAGTGGTCTTGGAGGCAGAGTCTCCATCTACTGAGGTTCATACATAACCATAGTGATGCCTTCCTTTCCTTCACCTGGGATGCAGACAAGTGGGAATGATGTGCTGAGATAGCAGGGCTCATCTCCTGGAGCAGCTAGCACCACCAAGAACTCACTCATGTCTGCATTGTAAATTTAAGAGTAAGTAATTCCCAGTGAATTTTTCATTACAAAACTACAATTCCTCAACGGATTATTTGGAACCAAATGATGAATGGAAAAATCTGTCTTCACTGACTCTCGACTGGTGACCGCTATGATGTTGGCTTTCTAGGGGTCCATTTGTACTTCTGCCAAAAGGAGGCACAGCAAAAGAGGGCTCCTGACAGTTTACAATGCTTTTTGGCTAGGAAAAGGTGCCTCAAAGATGTCCATGCCACCACTCACCAACCCTGAGCTACAACCCAACACTGCACACAGACCAGTCAGTCAGTATCACTGCTCTGGTAAAGAAAACAATAATGACAACGATGGTGATGACAACTACAACAACCCCTTTTATAGATCGGCTGGGGTGCCTGAAACATTCAAGTGCATTCTTTATTTTAATTCATTTGTACCTCTAATGATATTGACATGATGGTTTCCTAATGAGACATTTTTTAAAGTATTGAATACTGTAGGCTGAAGTTGTAGACCATTGTGCTTACCTAGCCTGTTCACGGCCCTGGGTTAGATCCTCAGGGTCAAAGACATACGTAACTTATGGAGGTGGGAAAAACTCCTTGACAAGGATGCCTGGCATTTTAGCTTTCTCTAAAGAAGATAAATTCCTGCCCATATAGCTGGAGCTATAACTTCCTTTTTGGCACAAATGAAGGAAACTGTGTGTTTTGTTATTCTTCATAAAGATGTAATGACAGACAGATGGACAAGTAAGGAAAGGCTTACAGTCCTGTTGTGCAGGAGGAACTGTTTAGACTGAAGAAGAGGAAATTTGGGAGTGTTGATGGTTGCAATCCAGTGAAAAGGATATGCATAACGAGTGAGAAAGCCAGGCGCAGCTGTTTTCTAGCCTTGCAAAATGGAGGTATGCTACACCATGACTTAGAGCTAGGGTCTTTGCCTGGGTGCTGCTGATAACTGCTTTGCTAGCCTCATTGGCTTGTCTTCAGTGAAGTGTGAAACTACATAAAAAAAATAGGGCACTACATACTTGTGGATTATCTAGAGGACTCTTAGGAGGGCGAGGTACCACCAGCTTACTCTTTTTCACTGAAGAGACCAGAACCAAGTTCATTGGTAAGTGCCACCAAGAGTCATGAACTTAATGGAAAGGAGAATGTAGAGTTTTGGAAAGAATCTGGTTGCTGACTCAGTGAGATTCTTCTGGAGACAGTGCAGCCTGTGAGGGGTCCAAAGCTCCTTTAAAGAGTTGCCAAGTGGGATCCAAGATCCATGGTTAAAAGTTAGAACACTGGGTGGCGGGGGGAAAAATCCAGGTAGCATTTAAGCAAATTTATACATACCCCAGCCAACAATGCAGAATTTAAGGATGTACTTTCGGATGTAAGTATTAAACACCTTGACCAGCGCTAGGTACATGTGGAATGCTTCTAATCCCATCCATGTGAATGAGACCAAGAGAAAATAGTGAAGAAATACAGCCACGGCAATGCAGAAACCTCGGGTATTATACAGTGCAATCCAGGAGTCTAGGAGGAAGACCAGGTTGAGCAGAAGCAGGGCAGCACACAGCTGGATGAGGATTTTGGAAGGGTAATCCCTCCGGATCTTTCTAAAATAAACGGACAAAAGCCAGTTAGCATTATAGCCTGCTAAACTTTGTATAAAATACTTCTCAGCTGTCTCAGAGTTTTAAGTGAATTGTTCCTTAGCATATACTGATATGCATAGATTTCCTCATTGTGGGTGAGTGTACAGGGGACATTAAAACCAACAATGAAGGAAGAATCTAAACTGAAAAATTGTGAGAATCAATACTGATCATCAACTTCAAAAACAAAAACCTGAAATCACCTAGGAGATGAGCATCTGCACACAGCTGTAAGGGTGGGAGTAGATTACCTAAGGTAGGGAGATTCACCATGAGTGTGGGTGGTACTATTCCATGAGGTGGGCCTTAGACTGAATAAAAGGGAGAAAGTGGTCAGAATACCCACATTCAACACTCTCAGTTCCTGCTGCTATGACATCCCTATGCCCTTGTCATGATGGACAGAACCTTCAAACTATGAGCCAAAATAAACCGTTCCTTCCATACATTAGACAATGTCTTTGTCAGGTGTTCAACAGCCGCAACAGGAGAAGCAACTAAGGAGACACTCGTACGGAAAATGCGTCTCCATTTCTGTAGGATCTTTTACACAGGGATTATAGACACACAGCTTTAAATGCTGTGCAATCGACACCAAGGAGGAGCCTCCACATTTCTCCTGAACAACTCCTAGAAGTGTTGCTCGTTGTTCTCACATGAAAGGCTGCTACATTCAGATCTTCAAATAGATGGTCAGATTCCCATATGACCTTATGCTATTACTTAAACTGAGATCATGGAAAGAAGAGGTTAAATTACTGCTAAAGGGAATGTCACAGGGAAATGCAGCTAATTTATCTGCTAGGATTCCCCTCTAAAAATGTAAGAGGAGCTCTTCTGGTGAGCCAAGAAGGAGGCGATGTCATTTAAAGTGTCATTCTTTGCTTTCACTTACAAAGTCACACTCAGTGATTTTTTTTTTCAGTTCAGTTTTACACTCATCTTCTTCATTCCTATACCAGTTAATATAATAGTTAATCTTTTACATTTGTTCAGTATTATTTATTGACTTAATTTATGGATTTTTTTTTCTGTGCATGGTGCTATGGTCCCTTTCAAACTGTAACCTCTTGGATCTCAGTCACTGTCCCTTTTTTCCTCCACTAACTGCTGAGGACATACTAGGCACCCATTTGGGGTACAAAGATGATCATGGCACAGTCCCTAGTGAGCTCATCAACTAGTGGAAGGCAGAAGCATATAAACCAAAAACCTCTAATAACATTTCATACCTGGACATTCTAAAGGACAGGGCGGGATGAAGAAAGGGTTTTTAAATAATACATTTTGATGCTGAAGGTAAGAACTGCATCTTATAAACCCAGTTTCCAGTTGTAGATACTCACTCAAAGGCGATGTAGGTTACAAGAGTAACTGACAGAAAAATTGATGAAAGCCCACAGCCAATATATGTGATAAATGTCAGAGCCATCATTTGACTTGGTGGTAAGGATGTTCGAGATAGGTCCTGGGAAATAAAATATTGCTTTCAGTGATTAAACAATTTTAAATACATAAGAATCACCATTATGTTTGTTGAATATACTAAGTATCCATTAATAGTTTCACAGTCTGTTCAACCAATCTATAAGATAGGCACAATCACTGTCAGGTAAAAATAAGGACTTCCAGTAACCTGCCTGAGATCCTAGCTAGAAAGTGGAGGAAGCAGAATTCAAATTCAGGTTTGCCCAACTCCAGGGCTCACTGCATCATAGTGTACTGGGGAAGCCCTAGATTAGGAGCCTAAAGACTGATGTTTGGTTCTTGGCTCTTACATTCCTTAGTCCTATGAATGACTATGAACAGTTACCATAAGGCTTAATTCTAATTGCAATAAAATGACCTGTGCTAAAGGAATGCTGGGAAAGTTAAATGATATCACTTAAAGATGGGGGTGTGGCTAAGTGGTAGAGTCCTTGCATACCATGTACAAAATAATAACAATAATTTATGTCAGAGTATTTTATAAACATTTTAAATGCATCAAAAGGCAAATAATTTGTATTGCCTATTCTAATAGGAATCCCTTGCTATAAAGGAGAAAATGCAAATGTGAAAATAGAATGGGAAGAAATACTTGGATTCTACATTCAAATATTGGTTATTAAAAGAGTGGTTTCTTTGGTGAATAACTATGCCTCAATATTATTATGTTTTCTGTTTATCTGTCTAGTCATCAAGTAGAGTAGATATTTCTGGTATAATGTCCAGCTAGCCCTCAAACCCAGAATCTAAGGCCACTGAGTATGGGTGTGTTACCAATAGGATGCCAAAACTTGTAAGATGGCTACAGGTACAGATGGTTTCATTCATCCTCTTGTCTTTGACGGAACAGCCATCAGATGACCAACCTCCTCTGCCACCTGTTGGCATCAAGAGCAGTATCTGTCCCATCAGCAAGGCACAGTGACTTACCAACTTCCCCACTCCCTCACTAAGACCTTGAAAGGGTATAAAATTGGAACCTACCATTTCTGCCCAAGTCCCAGAATACACATTTCACAGTTAAGTCATCCTGTAGCAGAAAGATAAGTCATAGCTAATTAATTTGCTGAACTGAAAAGCAATTGGGGAAATCAGTGATATTTTTAACTTCATAATCATATGCTTGAGTTTTGGAGACTTATTTTACGTGATTTTTAAGAGGCAAATGAGCCCTGTATAGGTCAGTGCTTCTTAAAATATCAATTATGCATATATATCACCTTAGGGACTTGTTTAAAAAATATATACATACACTTCACTTTGTGGTAGAGCACTTGCCTAGTTGGTGAGGGCATGAGTTCAATCCCCAGCTCAGGGGGCAGGGAATATATTCTGCTCAGTGGGTCTGGGGTGGGGCCTGAGCCTTTGCAAGTCTAGTCAACTCTCAGGTGACACTGATGTTGCAAGTCTGAAGAGCACACTCTGAGAAGTGAGGTTATAGTTGAAACTCCATATGAGATGAGATGTCTGGAAGTGAGAGACAAATCTGCAGCCACAGCTCTTCCCACAGTGAAGCCCAGCAGTGGCTATGAACTTGCTTTGGCATTGGTCTGCCTCAGAAGCTACATGGTCAAAAATGAAATTATTTGGGAGGTCAAGATTCTATAGATCAACAGGCAATTTGTGGTCTTACACACATCGCTTGTCTCCAGCCTTGCCCTACCAGCACAGTCCGTACAAGCAGACAGGCATCTCCTCACCGGACTTGGGTTGATGTGTTTCAGTGCGACTGTCACATTTCTTGTCAAGTTCTTGATGGTCATGTTTGTGACACTTGATGATATGACATAGCTTATCAGAGTGAGGTTCTCCAGGGAAGGATCCTAGCACCACAAAGAAGCAGCAAGATGAAAATGGAAATGACATATGGTGAGGGCTAATTTATGACTCAAAGGACACTAAGAACTATTTGACTTCACATTGCTTACAATGTAGGTCAGAAATTGTGAAGTAGTAAAGTAACTTTTCCAAGAGACAACAACCAGAAGCAGGATTTATTTCACCCCCGGGCTCTAAATACTAAGTTGAAGTGTACAGCTGACACTATAGGACCTCATGAATTCTTAAAGGGTGACCCAACATGAATCATTCAAAATCTTGTGTCCTCGAGCAAGCTACTGAATCTCCCTGTGTCTCCATTACCTAATCTGTAAAATGAAGTAAGAGTAGGTTCGTTCCTCCCAGAATAGGGATCAGAGTCAACACTTGTGAGTTCGTAGGGCGGAGCATAGCCATTTGTGAGTACTATGAACGTGTTGGTAACTGCTAATTATCATCAGGAAGAGTGGGGTGTGGATAAAAATTAACTACAGGGTTTCCACACTCCACATGATTTGTGGCAGGCTTGAGAGTATGTTGATGATGAAGCAGAATTAAAGTCACCCACCTCCAAACCCAACCCAAATCAATAAGTAGCAACTTTACCTGAAACAGGGCGGGTGTTTCAAAGAAATTGAACTGAATCCTTGAAGCCAATGCTACATCATTAGCTGGCAAATTATTCATCAGCGATGAGGGCAGAGTAATGGCACCAATACTATTTTCAGGAGGTGGGGTTTCCAGAGAAACCTGGAGATCAAGTAAGAGATAGTAAATGCGTCTGAGTTGATACAGTGAGATTATTAACACACAGCTCAATGAGGAGGGACCTGAAGGGCCTTGATCTAGATTTCTCTAGAAAACAACTCTGCCTCCAAGCAGGAAAGGAAACATTTTAAGGACACATAGAAATGGTCAAAGAGTAAGATGCTTGCAGGGTTCAGGAGACCACAGGAGTTCGCACACCAAGTCAGTAAGCAAGTGCTAGGGCAGTCATCATGAGAGTTTATGCAGTGTGCTTAATCAATGACGACTGTAAAAAGCAAGATTTTGACTTTAGGGTTTCTAGCCCCCAGTCCCTCTAAAGCATCGGTGCTAAACCTGTTGGCCTTGACCCCTTTAGGGGTTGCATTTCACATATACTGCACATCTGCATTATAATGCATAACAGTAGTAAAATTACAGTTACAAAGTAGCAATGAAAATAGTTTTATGGTTGGGGTCACCACAACTCGAGGAACTGTATTAAAGGATTAGGAAAGTTGAAAACCACTGCTAAAGGGTGGATAGAAAGCACTAGAAGCATGATTGACTTTCAGCATTATTATACACATAGGGTAGTTATAAAAATTTTAAATGTTGAAATTCATCTCCATGCATAGGTCCCCAACTGCCTAGAATTCCTTCATGAAAATACCATTCCCTGCCATATACCACACACACACACACACACACACACACACACACTTTCCACTATCCAGTTACTAAAGGGTTCACATGGGCACAAGAATCTCTAGTCAAATTATGTATTTTTCTGAATGCTGGGGGTTGAATCCAGGGCCTCATGCACACAAAACATGCCCTATGCCACTGAGTCCCATCTCAGCTTTCAAAACCCATGACATTTTTTTTTTTATTCTGTGGTATCTCACTGACTACTCTGTATGCCAGGCTGGCCTTGAACTCAGAGTTCCACCTGCTGTCACCTCCTGAGTGACAGACTTAAGGGAGTCAGATATTAAATCTTCTGAATAGTAAACATCACTCCTGATAATCAGCAGTAATTGCCTCCATCAGGAAGCACAGCGGGAGCTCCAATTGTGCACCAGAAAATGTTGTTTCTATAAGAAATTAGATTGTTGTACCTGGAGATTTGCTGGGTCTTGGGCCGCAAAAGTTGTGGTATTGAAATTACTGGCATTCACTTTGATCACAGCAAGAGCCAAAGAAGGCGAAGTTAGACTGATAGTTGTAGATGAAAAATTCAGCTGTAAGCCAATGGCATCTACCACTTTTAGCAACCTGTAAAGACAGTTGGCAGTTTAAATTTAGTCCTCTCGTTTTCTCTCCCTCACTCTAATATAGAATATCAACTGGGTGTCATTATGAATCTAACCCTAGGGACAAATACTGTGCCTATCACTAGTCACAGAATCAAGTATCTTCAACTTCGAGGGGATCCTCCTAGCATCCTGTAATATACACTATATAGGTAAGTTGCCATGTGTTCATTAAACATTGTTGGAGCAGGAGGGCCCTAGACTCCAGCATGTTTATTTCAAGTGTTCTCCAAAATGGTAATTAGTATCCTTTCCTGGGATAGGCTGAGGCTGCCTCTCTAACGCTGTAACAGGGAGAGAAAAAAAGCACGTAGCTAAGGATATTAAAAACAGCATGTCCTCGAGAAGCGCTCGAAGGTGAACTATTTCCAATCCAGGTTCCTATTGCTTATCCCATAATATAAAAATGTCTGTAGCAAAAACTGGAGGCTGGAAGTTCATTTCCGGGGATGACAAAGAGGACTGTCTTCCTTGACCCCTCAACTTAGAAATCTAGTTGGCTGCCTTAGTTGGTTTCTGCTAGGTGATTGTAAGCCCTCAATTTGAAAATGTCACCTTTTGCTTGCTTTCTTAATTGGGCTACTTCAGTCAGTTGTCTCTGATGAATGTTCTGAACCCCCAATTTAATGACATTGTATTATCTGTTGCTTCTCTCTCTCTGCTACTCAACTCTTATTCTTACTTTTGCTATTTGCATCCTTAATAAACCCACTCATTCAACACGGAAAGCTCAGGTAGCATAGCTCATCTCTGAAGCACACAGAACACACCCTTGTGTTTGCGGAGTCATACCTTTGAGCTAGAGGGGCTAGCAAGGCAGGTGGAGAGTGAAGGAGTTTGCTGACTCGGTTTACCATTTCGCCTGCAAGATTAGGCTCTAAGCTACCCAAAGACAAAGCTTTCTCCATCTGGGATACTTGGGCTTCCAGATCAGAAACAGTGCTAGTGTTGACAACTGTATCAAAAACAAACAAACAAACAAACAAACAAACAAGTCATGTTATGCAATGCATGATGCAAAAGTCACTTCTGAAGATAAACAGACCCCATGATGTGGTCAGCTCACTCCTGGGTATTCATCCAAAAGAAGATATATGTATTTAGAAGATTTAGTTGTGATTTTTCATAGTATCTTTTTTCATAATAGTTCTAAATGAGAAATAATCCAAATGTCCATGAACTGGAAAACAGATGGATAAACTGTGGTGTGTCCATAGTGGAATATTATTTAGTGACAAAAAGAAATTAGCTACCAATGCTTATCACAACAGGGTGGCTCTCCAGTTGTCCAATACATTATGTTAAATGAAAAAAAATCTAAACTCAAAAGGACACAACCTATATGATTCTCTTCATATGACATATTTGAGGTGTTGAACTTACAGGGGAATGCATAACATATCAGTGGTGGCCACATTCAGTTTTAAAATATAAAAATGTCCCTTAATTTTGTTACTTATATCTGATTTCTTATTTTGCATATTCTTTTCTGGTCTATATCCATGTGCATCCTATTATGAAAATGGAATATTTTTAACTAGCTGTTGTTGGGCCTTTACCTCTTCACAACAAGTTATGAGAGTGCCCCCAATTTTTGTACAGCTATTCTAATGGCCCATGTCATTGATCAAAAGATGCTGTGTTGAGGTAGCATGCCTTATATAATCACTCCTCTCTACAGAGCCAATAAGCTTTATCTACTTTTTAGCTACTAGGCTATATTCTGATGGGCACCTTATATGAATATATTGCTTCATTTCTATTGCCCTAAGAGTAGAGGCCTAGGTTCAGGGTCTTCTTGATGGGTTTTGGGGTAGCCTTTAAGATTGCTTCTAAGGGGGATCAGCGCCGGGGTAGCGGGAGCGCAGGGTTGCCTGACACCCGCCAGCTACCCACGACCCCCGCCACAGGATTTTGGGACTGCTGGTGAGTGGAACACAGCTTCTGCTCCAGTCCAATCACGCGGGACCTGAGACTGCTCTGGTTGGGGAGAGAGAAATCCGGCCTACATAGGGCCACAACCCTCTTCCGGTCAGAAAAGCACCAGGGCAGCTGGGGCGCAGGGTCTGCTGACACTTGCCAGCTACCCACAACACCCGCCACAGGATCTTAAGACTTCTGGTGAGTGGAGCACAGCTTCTGCTCCAATCCAAGTGCTCGGGACCTGAGACTGCATTAGTAAAGGAAGCAGAAACCGGCCTGAGTAGGGCCACAGGCCTCATCCTGCCGGATCAGCGCTGGGGTAGCGGGAGAGCAGGGTTGCCTGACACCCGCCAGCTACCCACGACCCCCGCCGCAGGAATATGGGACTGCTGGTGAGTGGAACACAGCTTCTGCTCCAGTCCAATCACGCGGGACCTGAGACTGCTCTGGTTGGGGAGAGAGAAATCCGGCCTACATAGGGCCACAAGCCTCTTCCGGTCAGAAAAGCACCAGGGCAGCTGGGGCGCAGGGTCTGCTGACACTCTCCAGCTACCCACAACACCCGCCACAGGATCTTAAGACTTCTGGTGAGTGGAGCACAACTTCTGCTCCAATCCAAGTGCTCGGGACCTGAGACTGCATTAGTTAGGGAAGCAGAAACCGGCCTGAGTAGGGCCACAGGCCTCATCCGGCCGGATCAGCGCCAGGGTAGCGGGAGCACAGGGTTGCCTGACACCCGCCAGCTACCCACGACCCCCACCACAGGATTTTGGGACTGCTGGTGAGTGGAACACAGCTTCTGCTCCAGTCCAATCACGCGGGACCTGAGACTGCTCTGGTTGGGGAGAGAGAAATCCGGCCTACACAGGGCCACAACCCTCTTCCGGTCAGAAAAGCACCAGGGCAGCTGGGGCGCAGGGTCGGCTGACACTCGCCAGCTACCCACAACACCCGCCACAGGATCTTAAGACTTCTGGTGAGTGGAACACAGCTTCTGCTCCAATCCAATTGCGCGGGACCTGAGACTGCATTAGTTAGGGAAGCAGAAACCGGCCTGAGTAGGGCCACAGGCCTCATCCGGCCGGATCAGCGCTGGGGTAGCGGGAGAGCAGGGTTGCCTGACACCCGCCAGCTACCCACGACCCCCGCCTCAGGATTTTGGGACTGCTGGTGAGTGGAACACAGCTTCTGCTCCAATCTTTAAACAGTGACAATGATAACAACTAACCCCAGAGATTACCAGATGGCGAAAGGTAAACGTAATAATCTTACTAACAGAAACCAAGACCACTCACCATCATCAGAACCCAGCACCCCCACTTCGCCCAGTCCAGGGCACCCCAACACACCGGAAAAGCTAGACACAGATTTAAAAGCATATCTCCTGATGATGATAGAGGACTTCAAGAAGGACTTTAATAACACACTTAAAGAAATGCAGGAGAACACTGCTAAACAGGCAGAAGACAATAAAGAGGAAGCACAAAAATCCCTTAAAGAATTGCAGGAGAACACAGCTAAAGAGTTACAAATCCTTAAAGAAAAACAGGATAACATAATCAAACAGGTAGAAGTCCTTACAGAAAAACAGGAAAACACATCCAAACAGATGATGGAAATGAACAAAACCATACTAGACCTAAAAAGGGAAGTAGACACAATAAAGAAAACCCAAAATGAGGCAACGCTGGAGATAGAAACCCTAGGAAAGAAATCTGGAATCATAGATACGAACATCAGCAACAGAATACAAGAGATGGAAGAGAGAATCTCAGGTGCAGAAGATTCCATAGAGAACATCGGCACAACAATCAAGGAAAATGTAAAATGCAAAAAGATCCTAACTCAAAACATCAAAGAAATACAGGACACAATGAGAAGACCAAACCTACGGATAATAGGAGTGGATGAGAATGAAGATTTTCAACTCAAAGGACCAGCAAACATCTTCAACAAAATTATAGAAGAAAACTTCCCAAATCTAAAGAAAGAGATGCCCATGAACATACAAGAAGCCTACAGAACTCCAAATAGACTGGACCAGAAAAGAAATACCTCCCGACACATAATAATCAGAACAACAAATGCTCTAAATAAAGATAGAATACTAAAAGCAGTAAGAGAAAAAGGCCAAGTAACATATAAAGGCAAGCCTATCAGAATTACACCAGATTTTTCACCAGAGACTATGAAAGCCAGAAGATCCTGGACGGATGTTATACAGACACTAAAAGAACACAAATTCCAGCCCAGGCTACTATACCCAGCCTAACTCTCAATTAACATAGATGGAGAAACCAAAGTATTCCACGACAAAACCAAATTCACACATTATCTCTCCACGAATCCAGCCCTTCAAAGGATAATAACAGAAAAAAACCAATACAAGGACAGGAACCACGCCCTAGAAACAACAAGAAGGTAATCCCTCAACAAACCTAAAAGAAGACAGCCACAAGAACAAAATGCCAACTTTAACAACAAAAATAACAGGAAACAACAATTACTTTTCCTTAATATCTCTTAATATCAATGGACTCAACTCCCCGATAAAAAGACATAGACTAACAAACTGGCTACACAAACAAGACCCAACATTTTGCTGCTTACAGGAAACCCATCTCAGAGAAAAGGATAGACACTACCTCAGAATGAAAGGCTGGAAAACAATTTTCCAAGCAAATGGCATGAAGAAACAAGCTGGAGTAGCCATTCTAATATCTGATAAGATTGACTTCCAACCCAAAGTCATTAAAAAAGACAGGGAGGGACACTTCATACTCATCAAAGGTAAAATCCTCCAAGAGGAACTATCAATCCTGAATATCTATGCTCCAAATACAAAGGCAGCCACATTCATTAAAGAAACTTTAGTAAATCTCAAAGCACACATTGCACCTCATACAATAATAGTGGGAGACTTCAACACACCACTTTCACCAATGGACAGATCACGGAAACAGAAACTAAACAGGGACACAATGAAACTAACAGAAGTTATGAATCAAATGGATCTGGCAGATAGCTACAGAACATTCTATCCTAAAACAAAAGGATATACCTTCTTCTCAGCACCTCATGGTACCTTCTCCAAAATTGACCACATAATTGGTCACAAAACAGGCCTCAACAGATACAAAAATATTGAAATTGTCCCATGCATCCTATCAGATCACCATGGACTAAGGCTGCTCTTCAATAACAAAATAAATAATAGAAAGCCAACCTTCACGTGGAAACTGAACAACACTCTTCTCAATGATACCTTGGTCAAGGAAGGAATAAAGAAAGAAATTAAGGACTTTTTAGAGTTCAATGAAAATGAAGCCACAACATACCCAAACTTATGGGACGCAATGAAAGCATTTCTAAGAGGAAAACTCATAGCTCTGAGTGCCTCCAAAAGGAAACTAGAGAGAGCACACATTAGCAGCTTGACAACACACCTAAAAGCACTAGAACAAAAGGAAGCAAATTCACCCAAGAGGAGTAGACGGCAGGAAATAATCAAACTCAGGGGTGAAATCAACCAAGTGGAAACAAGAAAAACTATTCAAAGAATCAACCAATCAAGGAGCTGGTTCTTTGAGAAAATCAACAAGATAGATAAACCCTTAGCCAGACTCACTAGAGGGCACAGGGAAAGCATCCTAATTAACAAAATCAGAAATGAAAAAGGAGACATAACAACAGATCCTGAAGACATCCAAAACACCATCAGATCCTTCTACCAAAGGCTATACTCAACAAAACTGGAGAACCTGGATGAAATGGAGAAGTTCCTAGACAGATACCAGGTACCAAAGTTGAATCAAGATCAGGTTAATGATCTAAACAGCCCTATATCCCCCAAAGAAATAGAAGCAGTCATTAATAGTCTCCCAACTAAAAAAAGCCCAGGACCAGATGGGTTTAGTGCAGAGTTCTATCAGACCTTCAAAGAAGATCTAATCCCAGTTCTTCACAAACTATTCCACAAAATAGAAACAGAAGGTACTCTACCCAACTCCTTCTATGAAGCCACAATTACTCTGATACCTAAACCACAAAAAGACCCAACAAAGATAGAAAACTTCAGACCAATATCCCTTATGAATATTGATGCAAAAATCTTCAATAAAGTTCTTGCTAACCGAATCCAAGAACACATCAAAACAATCATCCATCCTGACCAAGTAGGTTTCATCCCAGGGATGCAGGGATGGTTCAATATACGGAAATCCATCAACGTAATCCAGTATATAAACAAACTCAAAGACAAAAACCACATGGTCATCTCGTTAGATGCGGAAAAAGCATTTGACAAGATCCAACACCCATTCATGATAAAAGTCTTGGAAAGATCAGGAATTCAAGGCCCATACCTAAACATGATAAAAGCAATGTACAGCAAACCAGTAGCCAACATCAAAGTAAATGGTGAGAAGCTTGAAGCAATCCCTCTAAAATCAGGGACTAGACAAGGCTGTCCACTTTCTCCATACCTATTCAACATTGTACTTGAAGTCCTAGCCAGAGCAATTCGACAACAAAAGGAGATCAAAGGGATACAAATTGGAAAAGATGGAGTCAAAATATCACTTTTTGCAGATGATATGATAGTATATATAAGTGACCCTAAAAATTCCACCAGAGAACTCCTAAGCCTGATAAACAGCTTCGGTGAAGTAGCTGGATATAAAATTAACTCAAACAAATCAATGGCCTTTCTCTACACAAAGAATAAACAGGCTGAGAAAGAAATTAGGGAAACAACACATTTCTCAATAGTCACAAAGAATATAAAATATCTTGGCGTGACTCTAACTAAGGAAGTGAAAGATCTGTATAATAAAAACTTCAAGTCTCTGAAGAAAGAAATTCTAGAAGATCTCAGAAGATGGAAAGATCTCCCATGCTCATGGATTGGCAGGATCAACATTGTAAAAATGGCTATCTTGCCAAAAGCAATCTACAGATTCAATGCAATCCCCATCAAAATTCCAAATCAATTCTTCAACGAATTAGAAAGTGCAATCTGCAAATTCATCTGGAATAACAAAAAACCTAGGATAGCAAAAACTCTTCTCAAGGATAAAAGAACCTCTGGTGGAATCACCATGCCGGACCTAAAGCTCTACTACAGAGCAATTGTGATAAAAACTGCATGGTACTGGTATAGTGACAGACAAATAGACCAATGGAATAGAATTGAAGACCCAGAAATGAACCCACACACCTACGGTCACTTGATCTTCGACAAGGGAGCTAAAAACATCCAGTGGAAGAAAGACAGCATTTTCAACAAATGGTGCTGGCACAACTGGTTGTTAACATGTAGAAGAATGCGAATCGATCCATTCCTATCTCCTTGTACTAAGGTCAAGTCTAAGTGGATCAAGGATCTTCACATAAAACCAGAGACACTGAAACTTATAGAGGAGAAAGTGGGGAAAAGCCTTGAAGATATGGGCACAGGGGAAAAATTCCTGAATAGAACAGTAATGGCCTGTGCTGTAAGATCGAGAATTGACAAGTGGGACCTCATGAAACTACAAAGCTTCTGCAAGGCTAAAGACACCATCAATAAGACAAAAAAACCACCAACAGATTGGGAAAGGATCTTCACCTATCCTAAATTAGATAAGGGACTAATATCCAATATATATAAAGAACTCAAGAAGGTGGACTCCAGAAAGTCAAATAACCCCATTAAAAAATGGGGCTCAGAACTGAACAAAGAATTCTCACCTGAGGAATACCGAATGGCAGAGAAACACCTGAAAAAATGTTCAACATCCTTAATCATCAGGGAAATGCAAATCAAAACAACCCTGAGATTCCACCTCACACCAGTCAGAATGGCTAAGATCAAAAATTCAGGTGACAGCAGATGCTGGCGAGGATGTGGAGAAAGAGGAACACTCCTCCATTGTTGGTGGGATTGCAAGCTTGTACAACCACTCTGGAAATCAGTCTGGAGGTTCCTCAGAAAATTGGACATAGTACTACCGGAGGATCCAGCAATACCTCTCCTGGGCATATATCCAGAAGATGTCCCAACCGGTAAAAAGGACACATGCTCCACTATGTTCATAGCAGCCCTATTTATAATAGCCAGAAGCTGGAAAGAACCCAGATGTCCCTCAACAGAGGAATGGATACAGAAATTATGGTACATTTACACAATGGAGTACTACTCAGCTATTAAAAAGAATGAATTTATGAAATTCCTAGCTAAATGGATGGACCTGGAGGGCATCATCTTGAGTGAAGTAACACAATCACAAAAGAACTCACACAATATGTATTCACTGATAAGTGGATATTAGCCCAAAACTTAGGATACCCAAGATATAAGATACAATTTGCTAAACGCATGAAACTCAAGAAGAATGAAGACCGAAGTGTGGACATTGTGCCCCTTCTTAGAATTGGGAACAAAACACCCATGGAAGGAGTTACAGAGACAAAGTTCGTAGCTGTGATGAAAGGATGGACCATTTAGAGACTGCTGTATCCAGAGATCCATCCCATAATCAGCTTCTAAACGCTGACACCATTGCATACACTAGCAATATTTTGCTGAAAGGACCCAAATATAGCTGTCTCTTGTGAGATGATGCCGGGGCCTAGCAAACACAGGAGTGGATGTTCACAGTCAGCTATTGGATGTATCACAGGGCTCCCAATGGAGAAGCTAGAGAAAGTAACCAAGGAGCTAAAGGGATCTGCAACCCTATGTTGGAACAACATGATGTACTAACCAGAACCCCGGAGCTCTTGTCTCTAGCGGCATATGTATGGAAAGATGGCCTAGTCGGCCATCAATGGAAAGAGAGGCCCATTGGACTTGCAAACTTTATATGCCCCAATATAGAGGAATGCCAGGGCCAAAAGAATGGGAATGGGTGGGTAGGGAAGTGGGGGGCGCTATGGGGGACTTTTGGGATAGCATTGGAAATGTAATTGAGGAAAATATGTAATAAAAATATTAAAAATTAAAAAAAAAAGTTTGCTTCTAAGGGTCAGTGGGAATAGCTATGGGAAAATAATCACTGTAGGCCCAGGGCAATGAATTTTAATAATGCTTTTTATCCAGCCATTAAATCTCCTTTTATATTATGACTCCATAATTATGCCTAAAATTTATACATTTATTTTAAGATATTTTGAGAGCAATGCTTATTAGGAGAAATAGTAAGTCACTTGGAAGACGCGCCAAATCTTCCTGGGGATGCTGGCATGATGGCAGAGGAAGCCATAACCTGAGCTCCAAACTACTAATACATCAGGCTAGGCTTTGTCTCCCATCCTCTAGTTTCTAAAGGAAAGCTTGGTTCATACTCACAGAACTAAGGTTCCAAGGAGTCTGGAATACTCTCTGTTCCTTTCCTTCTGTCCTATATTCCTATATCACTAAGCTCCTGGGAACACTTAGCAGTTTCCATGACTTTCCCATTTATACTATTCCTAACCAAGTAAACCCAGAGTGATGTATCCATTCCCATGTGGAATAGGTCAGGAGGTGGTCAGGAGGTGCTAAACTTTTTTTTTTCTTCTTCTTTTTTTTTTTTTTATCTTTTGCTGGATGTGGGGTTAAACCTGGATCTTCCAAATGGTTCAGAAGAATGTCTTAATGAAGTCTTATTGTGTATCTTTGATTTGCAAGTTTTTTTAGGAAGCCCAAATCCCAACATCCTCCTTGATCAGTTTGGCTTCTCATATTTACCTGTCTCACCAGGAGGTGTGCTGATGGTGACCAGTTCTTCAGGGACAGATGGGGCTGGTGTGGTAGGAGAGGGAATGGAGGACTGCACAGGTGACAGGGTGTGGGAAAGATCAGTTTGAGGCAAAGAAGAGACCACTACAGATTGAACAGGCAAGTCATTGGCAGGACTGGAAGTCAGGGAGATTGTAGGCTGGGGAGATGGAAGGCTACTTTCTTGTGTCAGAGAGGGTGTGCTTGGGGTCATAAGGGCATGATCAAGGGGTTCAGCCAAAGAGAAGTCACTAGCAACATGGGAAATAATGGTGGCCTGAGGTACAACTGGCACAGGCTTGCTGGAAGACGATAACAGTGGGCCATGCAGTTGATCAGCAAGGCAGACAATGGGATCCTGCAGTTCACTAAAGGAAAAAAACCAGAGAGATACATATAAGACACCAATAAGGCACAGAGGACTGAGTCATCAACCCCAGCAGCTGTCTGGCACAACCAGCTTAACAGAGTTTCACTCTAAAAGACTGTCCACTTTACACTCTGTGTGCTTCTGACACTGGCTTCTGCCCCCACCCCTTCATGACTCCAGGGAGAGATATTAGCATTATTTTACAAACCCCAGTTCTGGTTCACTGATTTACCAATGCTCTAGAGCTCTATGCAACACATAATCTAGGATCTTATAACATTCCCTGTGTTCCTGGAGGAAACACATACTAAATGTCCCATATCTTAACTGGTTTCATCACACTAGAAATCTGTCTTAACCAATTCCGTACCATTATATCCAGGTATAATGGTCACTAGAACATGGTAAGTAATCAAGAAATTGGTTGGATGAAACATGAATCAAACTGGGTCCAAAGAGATAATCCCTGACTTGTAAATCAACTACCTCTCTCTCTTGTTTTTATTGAAACAGGGCTTCTCTGTGTAACCCTAAAACTTATTTGTAGAGCAGGCTGGCCTCGAACTCACAGATCCTGCCTCCTGCCTCCTGCCTCCTGCCTCCTGCCTCCTGCCTCCTGCCTCCTGCCTCCTGCCTCCTGCCTCCTGCCTCCTGCCTCCTGCCTCCTGCCTCCTGCCTCCTGCCTCCTGCCTCCTGCCTCCTGCCTCCTGCCTCCTGCCTCCTGTCTCCTGCCTCCTGCCTCCTGCCTCTTGAGTGCTGGAATTAAAAACATTTGCCACCACCACCCAATCTGTGATTCTCAATTTTAATTGTTAAAGCCACCCAAAGTGTCTTTACCACCTTTACTTTGTTTTGTTTTGTTTTGTTTTGTTTGTTTGTTTGTTTGTTTTTTGAGACAGAATATTACTCTATGTAGCCAGGCTGAAATTCCATTACATTATGTAGCTCAGGCTGGCCTCGATCTCAAGGTGAGCTTTCTGTCTCGGTCTTTTGAGAAACAGGCATTAAAATATGACATACTTAGAGTATATCTCAGATCATTCTGGCCCAGTTCTCTGAGGGTGGTGATTGGGAATCAGTGTTTCTAAAAACTAAAACTTGAGCTAATTTATGGCCTATAACAAGGCAGCAAAACAACAGAGTTCCACATGCCCTTCATTCAGCTTCTTCCAGTGTTCACTTGTGACATCCACAGTGAGACCCTATCATCATTTAGCACACCACAAAAGTACACCATACCCAGCTATAAAAATCTGTAAGGCTCACCCAGTGATCCCAGTGTGTAGCCAAGATTCAGAATCGGTTTGAAGACAGTATTCCTAATGGAAGCTCCACAGAACAGAAAACAATTTTCTTGAAAACCGAAAGCCTGAAAATTCTGACTATCCTTGGCTAGCATGGGGATTAAGTGTTATATGTATATATCAGTTTTATTTCCACATTTGCTTTGCTTGATTCGTTTTTTGCTATTTATTTATTTATTTATTTATTTATTTATTTATTTATTTATTTATGGGAAGCTCAGCAAATCTGTTACATACCACTGTAGTTTTTCTAACTCTTCTGGTGAGGAAGGGCAGGGAGTCCTGGGGGAACAGCAGCACTGTTCTAAAGGAGACAAAAATGCATGGTCAAGAATAAAGAAAAATAGAAGCCCAGACTGACAGGCTGTGATTTTAAAGAGTAATTGTCTAGAATCAGTGGCAAAATTTATTGACTGTGTTTAATATTGGCATATATATATATATATATATATATATATATATATATGCTTGCTAAATTATTTATTGCGTTTTTTTGTCGGTTTGGTTATGTGCTTGCAAGATCAATCTCTCTTTAGAAACTCCAAAGAAGGATTAAGAAGTAAATATATCCTGAAGAAAATTAGCTTAAGTGGAATAGGCCAGGTATAGAAAACAAACACCACATGATCATACTCACTTGTGGAATCTACAAATGTCTAACTCATAGAAACAGAGAATGAAATGGGAGTTACCAGATGAAACTAAAGGAGAAAACTGGAGAATTTTTGGCTAAAGGACACAAAATTCAGTTAGACTTCAAGAGACCTATTTTGTGACATGGTGACTATAGTTAATATATTATATACTTGAAAGTTCCTAAATAGCATGACCTAGATATTCTACAATGTACACCTGAACATCACTGTACACATAAATATATATAGCTTGCTAGTCAATTAAAAATGAATCAGACAAGGCCTAGCAACAAGCCATTGAATGAATACTCAACACAGAGCCCTCCATCAAAATTCATGTGAAAAAGAGTGCAGCCACAGAGACATCTTACCCATTGGCCAAATCTGTACACTTTGGAAAGTAACCATCATGGCACACACATTCATGGTCTCATTGAGTTTTATTGTGAAAGTACAGTTTACCGTGCTGCAAAGAGAAACACATACAGCCAGGATGTTAGTATGTATGCACAGTATTTATTAGAAATTTGCCTATACTTTGTAGTTACTTTTTCAAACTCAAGAGTGAGGAAAGGGACACTGATAGTGTTTGCTTTGCAGTTCTACCCCACTAGCCTTACAAACACCCATCTTCTAGGGTCTCTTCTAGGTTGGCTATTTTCAGTTGCCAACTTGACTACATCGGTAATTAGCTAAAGCCAGATGCCTTTGAGGGAGGTTTTCTTCTTTTGAAACGAGAAGAAACACATCCAGATCTTTTGAGGTTGGAGGATCTACTTTTAATCTGGGTCACACCTGTTGACATGGAAGGAGGAAGCTTGCTCTCTGTTTGCCTGCTTGCTCTCACTGTTGATAGCAAGTTCATTCCTTCACTGGCATTAAAGTCTACTTCTTTGAAATTCTAAAGTATAATGGAGACCAGCTAAGACATCCAGCATTGTAAAATGGAGACCAGCTAAGACATCCAGCATTGTAAAATGGAGACCAGCTAAGACATCCAGCATTGTAAAATGGAGACCAGCTAAGACATCCAGCATTGTAAACTGAACAACTACTAGATAATTGGACCTTCTTTTGATAGACAGCCATTGTTGGATTAGTTGAACCAAACCCTGCAAGTTATTCTAATAAATCCTCTTGTTATAGGTATAGGTACAAATATATATACACATATGTGTGTCTGTATGTGTATATATTTATATATATGGGAATTTTTATATGTGTGTGAACATATATATGTATATATATATATATATATATATATATATATATATATATATATATTCTATAAGTTATGTTTTTTGGAGAACCCTGATAATACATGTGGTCTGTACTTTATCCTCAAAACTTTACTATAAGAGACATCAGGTTCACATTCACAGGTGCTTCAGACCAGAGACCTTCTGTCCACACTTGACTCCTGGTTTGTTTGCAGGCATACAACTTGGCTGCAAAGACTAGCATTTACATTTAAATTTTTTAACCACCTCTCAAAAAAACAAAAACAAAAACTAAAACCAAAACAAAACCCTGACTATTTGCCTGGTGTCATTTCAAATTCCAACACAGAAACCTTTCTATAAAGTAGCCTAGGTAAATGTAAAGGTCTCATAAATCCCAAATCTCCCCAAAATTCAATCTAGATATAAGATGACTAATATTTTAAGCCATTCTCTCCATTACTAATGATGTAGGTAGAAAGAAATTAATGCTGCAAATATTGGAGAGAGATAGAGAATAAAAATGATGTAGATATCAATAGTATGTGAGGACCCAATGAACAATTGCATGTAAGACTTGCCATGATTTGCATCAGTGAAAAGTTGATGAGTTAAAATTGTCAATCAAACTGGCTTCAAATGCTCAGGGTTCTTGTAGAGAGTTTACCACTTTACAAGCCACTGACTAACAACCAGGGCCACCCCAGGACAGAACTTAAAATAATTACTTGTACACCCCCCAGTAATTGCTTTGCTCCTGCATATACATTTTTTCTTTTCTTTTACATTCTATGTGTTTCTGTCCCCACATCTTGTTTCCCAAGCTCCTTTTTGTAGGTCTTCCTTTCTACCTGGAATTTGCCTGGCCTGGCCTAATGTTAGCCTGATGATCCAAAGGACTGAGAAGAAAGATGCTAACAGAATCATTTATAGTCATAAAAATATATAAATGCAAAATACCACCAATATTTCTTTATGTTAGAGGAAAGTCTTTGAATTGACCATTTAAAACTAAGCTTTCATGATACTTTATTTCCATAAATGGAGAAAAGTTATCTATAAAAGTTAAACATGGCTTACCTTTGGGCCTCTGCTGTAGCACACACTATAAAGTAAGTCTGAAATAAATAAACATATATATATATACACACACCATACATACATACATTATTTTAACAGTTAGAGATGTCAAAAAAGACAATGCAGGGTTAATCATAGAATTTCAGAATGACAAGAACCTCTAGAAATATTCTGTACACTCTCTTGAGTTCTCAACATAGCACAAAAGACCTTCAGGCCATAGAAGCTTTGTTTGGAGGCCCCCAGTGTCAGAGAGCTCACTTATACACAAGGTAGCTCAATCTCCCAGAGCTTTGATTTGAAGAAACTTTTGGTATTACACAACAGCAATCCTAACTCCTCACAGTGCCCACCTATAGCCCCTACTTCTGAGTTTTGGAACAATGCAGTAGGTTCATTCATTTGCTCTTTTAGCATGACAGATTTGGGAGAATCTAAATATGTATCTCCCAAGAAAGCAGAATTACATACACTTCCCCTGAATAATAATGATAATAATAATAATAATAATAATAATAAGCAAGGTATAGGGTATTCTATGGTTACCTCACTTAAGGTCTGTAGAGTTTTGTTGAGCTCTGATCGCCTGTGAATAGAATGAGAGAAATTAACATGAAGGAGATCATTAGTGATGGGAAATTCAAAACAAGGTCCCTTTTTAAGCAATTAGATCAGGCATGTGGCATGTACTGCTTACAGTGTTCACTGTGAAGAGACATGGGGCATAATAAGAGATTGCTCTGTGGGGAAAATCAATTATTTATAAGACAAGGAAAACTAAGCAGATGGGAGGTGGATCAGTCCTAGCTAAGAGCAAGATATAAATTATGGTTGAGCAATCGTGTTATTCATTAGGCTACTGTAAAACCCAAGGCAACTTCTTCTGGCAGGCAGTCAAAGGAATATCTGGCCCAGGGCAAAGATTTCTGAGAATGGTAAGCGACTCATCCTGGCCGTCTGATTAATACCTCATCTACCTTCTAGGATTCCAGCCCTGTCTCCCTCTCATCCAACATCCCCGTGGGAATTTCTCGCATTCCTTGCCTCCATTTCTGCTTCTACAATGTTTCCATTTCTTCAATTTGGCAGGTGTTTACTGAAGTTCAGATGAAAGAATTCTAGCTAAAGAAGTCACTCTTCTCAAGAGAGGCGGGCGATTCTGCCCTCCAGAAGATGTCTGTCTGGAACCATTTCTTGTTGTTACACTGAGGAGGCTGCTGCTGGTTTCTGGTGGGGGTGAGGCTAGGGATGCTTCTAAATATCCTACAATGTATAGAACAGGTTCTCATGACAGTGAACTATGGGTCCCCAGAGGGCAACAATGCTGAGGTTGAGAGTGCCCTGCTCGAAGGAATGGGCAACAATTATAGGTGACTTTAAGTAAGATCTCGAAAAGAATGCATAACAGTGGTCAACTAGCTTCCCAAGCTCACATTTGCCAAACTGTGCTCAGAGGATACCTTCTTTCTGTTGGTTTCTGTGGTCCTAGCCACTCCTTCTGCTCTATATTTACATCCTTAGATTGTCCTTTGGTAGCTGATCCATGCCATATTCATGAAATTCTTCCTCTCAGCAACAGGACAAAACCTATGGTCTAACTGGGGACATTGATAATGCACCTCATTGTCTTTGGAAGTTCTTGCAAGCTGACATGTAGTGAACCAAGATTTCCCTTTCTGACCTTTAACTTTTTAATTTTTTTTAGATAGGGTCTTTCTATGTAGTGCTAGCTGTTCCACAACTTGCTACATAGACAAGGCTACCCTTAAAATCAAGAGATTCACCTGCCTTTCTTTGCCTTCCAAGTGCTGGGATTAAAGGCATGTGCTACAATCCCCAGTGTTCCCTCTCTGACTGTTAAATCACTGATGTTTCATGACAACATAAACAAATGGTATATAGTAAAGTGTGTCCCACCATTTGACATTGTGAAACAATGTTTTCATTTGAAAAGTTCATATTACGAACCCATGCAACTGAATTACCTTCCCTCCAAGAACACTTAATAATGTTTTGGTTTTTTTCCAAATCAATTTTATTCAAGAATTCAGGACAAACCCATTAGTTATCCCACTCCTAATTTGCATATATATTCTGGTATCTTACTCTTTTGTTTGTTTGTTTGTTTTTAAGGCTGTTTACAATTTTGACCATAGGTTGAACACTCTTTCAAGAAGGCTGGACTTCAGCTTGTCTAACAATCATAACGGATAATGAATTGTATTAAAATTCAAATACCAGCTCAGATGAAGCTGTTGTGTAATTTCAGTCACCAGTGGGAACATCCTCAGGAGACTCTTAGTTGAGGACAGATAACCATGGTTAATTTGTAAAGTAGGCAAGAATTAATTTGCTCTGCATCCTTTGAGTCTCTGTGTCCTATTCTTGGTTTCCAAAAGCAAAAACAGCTCACTGTGTATTTTTTCACATGGTATATATGAAATTTTAAAGAAAATGCCAGCTTACTTACTTCAGTTCACTTAGAGACAGGACTCCAGCGAAGGTGCCATTAGTTATATCTTGATTCTGTTGGAGGTGAGAACTCATTAAGATAATAGCAAAGCATCATGTTTAAACACATTATCTCACAGTCAGCTATTGGATGGATCACACGGCCCCCAATGGAGGAGCTAGAGAAATTACCCAAGGAGCTAAAGGGATCTGCAACCCTATAGGTGGAACAACATTATGAACTAACCAGTACCCCGGAGCTCTTGTCTCTAGCTGCATATGTATCAAAAGATGGCCTAGTCGGCCATCACTGCAAAGAGAGGCCCATTGGACTTGCAAACTTTATATGCCCCAATACAGGGGAATGCCAGGGCCAAAAAGGGGGAGTGGGTGGGTAGGGGATTGGGGGGGTGGGTATGGGTGACTTTTGGGATAGCATTGAAAATGTAAACGAGGAAAATACCTAATAAAAAAATAAATTAAAAAAAACCACATTATCTGACAAGAATTTCCATTTTTATCCATCCAAAGAATTATGCCCTAAAGAGTGAATCATAACTCCATAAACTGCACATGATCAGATTTTGGATATACAGATGATGGTGTATCCAAGAGTCAATCAATATTGGATGAGCTAATTTGGCTTTATTTATTTTTAAAGTGTCAGAGTCAGTCAGTTCTGTATTTCTTCCATTCAAGGGTTTCCCCAAAACAGTACTATTAAAATTCTCCTCATGGCAGGATTCAAAGTTAAGGTCCATCTGTGTAAAAAGAGAAGTTTGACAGTACTATTGCTTTATTTCTAGCATTCAGATCACGGTCTGGTATGTAGTAGGCATTTAGGAGATAGTCAATTAATGAAGAATCACATTTGCTCTAGATCCTCTAGGTGCCAGGAAGGTGTATATCAGTGTATTTGAATTCCCCAAGTGTGGAACGCAACCACATCTGGAAGATGCTTATTAAATTCAATAAACATATTTGATACTGGTAATAGGACTGCACAATATTACCATTCTTATTCAGCAACAAACCCAGTAAAAACTAAAATAGAACCGCTAGAATAATAACATGAATACTATTAGTTCAAGCCCTTAAGAACACAGCTAGAAAGTCAAGGAGACATATTTTACTTAAATTTGTTCATAAATCAAACATAGCAAGTATCACAAATAATCTGTCTTTGGTAACTCTTTAGATACATGTAAATGTACTTTGAAAGATTGCAGCTAAATAAAATCTTAAAAGCCTACCTGGGTAACATTGTGGTCTTCATCATGTTGAAACACTATCTCACCTCTAAAAAACACTAAAAATAAAGTTTCAGAAAATTTGAGACTTGAGTTCTTAGAGTTTAAGGGTTAATATAGCACATTACAAGGTATTAAATTATTTTATAAAGTTTAATTATATTCTTTGTTTTGAGTCCTGCTCTTCTATCAATGGCTATTCATTGCTTGTCAATAGAATTTTCAGAAAATAGGAGCTACAACTTTGATGTAGGAAGTCAGTAAGAGAGAATGCTACCTGTTGCCCAAGATGTTTTTTTTTTTTCTTCCAGCTGAAACTTTTTCACTTAGGATAATTGGGGACTATGGTTCCAATGTGACCTTTAAAATAACATGTTTTAGAGTTGGAGTTGCAGTGGCATAGATGTGTGTGTGTGTGTGTGTATGTGAGAGAGAGAGAGAGAGAGAGAGAGAGAGAGAGAGAGAGAGAGAGAGAGAGAGAGAGAGAGAGAGAGGTGTTCCTTAGCAGCTAAGCAACTTTATGGAAGTCAATTCTTCATCAGTTTTTAAATTTGTTTTTTGAGAATTTCATATACATATTTTATTTACATCATTTACATCCTCCCTCTTCTCCTAAATCTCTACCTGATCTTAAACTTATTTTTTAATTGTTACTGTTACACACACACACACACATGAATTTGGAAACAGAGTCTGCTGAATTCATTTAATAAAAGTTTATATTGACACAGGAATTTCAAATAATTCATAATTATTAAAAACAAAGATACTTCAAATCTGTATAAAATTATACACTTAAAAAAATATCAAGGAGGCTAGAGGGATGGCTCAGCAGTTAACAGTACTGGGCACCTCCTCCAGAAGGCCTACATTCAATTCCCAGCAGCCACATGGTGGCTTACAACCATCTGTAGTGGGATCTGATGCCCTCTTCTGGGGTGCATGACGATAATATATATATATATATGTATATGTATATGTATATATAATTTTAAAAATCAAGCTTTTGAATGCTTGTTTAGATTCCCCCCCATGTGTGTGACAATTCATCTCCCTCACATTCTTGTTGAGTGTATTATGAGTTTTACAAATGTGCAGGGAACACAAAAGTTCTGGCTGCATGGAACAATGAAAAAGCTACCATCTTTTGACTCTCAATATAATTCTTCCTGGCCAGAAAGCTCTCAGCTTAATTCATAGATCTTTAATGGACCCAGACTGGAAACCTGAAAGAAGAAGAGGTTTCTAGTTTTTGGCAGGATATCATGGGATTTCTGGTGGCAGAAGAGTGGGTTCCCTGTTGAAGTTGTTTTCCCCAGTCACTATGACAAATGGTCAACTCAGTCCCTTCATTAGGGAAAACATTACTCCAACCGGCTTTCTGACATCTGTTATTCAAGATGACCATTTTAAACCACATGTTGATTTTCAGTTATCAAATATGGTTTAGACACAAAACATAACTAGGCATTAGTCCCAGTCCAAAACATAGGTGATGCCGCCAAATAATATTATAAGGATATAGTAAAGAGAAGGGTAAGAGAGGGTAGAGGGAAAAAGGAACTAAAAATAAGAGAAAGTTATACAAATACGTGAAAATAAAATGTATACTTTTTTGTGGTGGTAGGGATCGAGCCCAGAGACTTGAACAGATTAGGCAAATGCACTACCATTGAGCCACACCCTTAGCCCATTTGTAGTGTTCCTGGAACATATCAACAGAAAACACACTTGAGCAACTCTCATACTCACACAGTAGGACATATTTGTAGACTATTAATTTTTTAGATCTGATTATTAATTGTGTGTGTGCACGCATGTGAATATAGTACCTATGGAGACCAAAAGAGGGTGTAGGAGTCCCTTGGAACTGGAGTTATAAGTAGTTGTGAGTTGTTGCATAGTTGCTAGGAACCAAACTTCAGTCCTCTGCTAGAGCAATATGTTCTCTTAAACTCTGAGACATCTCTCCATTCCTGAAGTATTTAAATAGGAAAATTTCTTGTTTTTTAATCTACCCAGTTGTATTTTTACTTGAAATATTACCTATAATTCTCAGAAGAAGTATAACACTATAAAGAGGAACAAAACATAAAAGGTAAAATTCTTCTAATGATTATTACTAGAATTGCTGTTTTCCTCTTCCCCCTACCCATGATCTCCAATCCAGTTCTGACCTGCCACAGCATATTTTTCTGTTTTTCACATTTGCTTTCATTGGTCTTAATAAGGAAGAAGCCCAGAGAGCCAAATCAATGGGAGAAAAGAGGTTGTTTCATGCCTCTGGCCCATGGCAGGAGGAAAAACTATTCCTATTTCAAAAACAGCATGTTCTCAAGAGATTTCCATCTCAATTTTAAAAACACCATGGACAGTGTTAGAGATAGCAAAACACTACAGACAGTAATGGAATCACATCTAATTAAACTAGGTATATATGAAATATTCTAAAAGTCTGGTTTGTTTTACTCTTAGCAAAGGATAATACTTTGCTTTTGAGTCATAATATGTAAGGTCCTATGGAAAAGCTTGAGGGATTTACTTATAAGAAGTAACTTCCACCAATCAATTATTTTATTATTAACTTTTTATGCATTAATTCTAAGGCTACTAGAATTAGTGTGGATTTAACGCTCAAGTGAAAATCCTTGTTGTGGAAGCTTATCTATTTTCTCTGACTAGAAAATGGAAAGGTAATTTCAGCCAGGTCTAAAATTTGCTTTTGTTTTTTTATTAGGGACTTTGTAGTAGCCCTGGTTGCATGGAAAAGGGACAGATCAGAAAGCTATGTTTAGACACAACAGGAGAAAAACAAGCCAACTCTTTCTGTGGAGCAAACTTATCTGGGAATGTGCAGTTGTGTAGTGCTCATTAGAACTAACCTGAGTCATTGCAAAGAGATGACAAATTGCAGATATTTCTCTGGGATTTGACTCCTGAAAGAAAAGAAACCCAGCTGGTTAAGCATGATAATAACTGTGCTTATTATTATATATAATATATATGTATATTATATACATTAAGTATTGCACTGTCAAGAAAATTTGCAAATGAAGACACCAATATAAACCAACAATATTAAAACACTGATCAGAATTGGCTGGATAAATTGCACAAAGAATAAAGAAATACTTAGACGGGCAGCTATGGGATGTGACTCTACAACTCCTTGCCATATCACTGCCTGACCTTCAATTCTTCTCTGAAATTTCTTTGTCCCTTTTCCTAATTAATTCTTCTCCTGTCTGATATAGAGAACAATGGAAGTGAATCATGTATGGAGAATTTAAGTGGTCTAGTCCTGAATCACAGATCATCCTTTCCTTCCCAGGTAGAAAAATCCCAGAAGACGCTAATGTTGGTCTAAGCTCACATAGAGTACTCAACAAATGCACATTCAAAATAATAGTAATGTCACGATTTCACTCCATAAACAAACTCTCCAAAATTCAAGCATATCTGCTAAGTACTCACTATAATTTCTGCGTCTTGAGAGGGCCCAAATACAAACCCTGTCCTTAAAGAGCTAACACTCTGGTGGATGATACCAGTCAGGAAATAAAAGGGTTGTGTGATGGTGCTTACAATCTAGTGGATGATTCTAGCAAAGAAATAAAATGGTTCAGGGATGGACAGGACACCAGGCCATACAAACACACAAAGGAGGAAGAGGTGAATGGGAGATTAAATGATCTCTGTTAAACAAAACAAAACAAATTGAATGCAGCTCAACCTGAGAAACAATTTCTCCTTTGTGAAAGAAGTGCATCTTTCTTTTTTTATTTGAAAAAAAGTTCAACGTTCCATTATTCAGTTGTTGACATGCAAGAGATCCACAGAAAACAGTGGGGTCGGAAAGCCTGATGAGGTACTACTAACGAGGGAAAACGAGCCTTCAAAAGATTGTTATATTAAGCAACATTTAGTCTCCTTAATATGGTGTCTTTGACAGAATTATATATGTAATGTCCAAAAGGCAAATTTATATCCATCAGACATTATGAGTTGTTCCCGTGAGAAATTAGTTTGGATGTAAAAGAAAATTATAATTTGACTTGGTGCACATGATCTGGCTTCTGTCAGAAGGATTCCGGAGTATGAGTGTCATGTGTCAGCTAAATTTAGATTCTGTGAACAAACTGAATTTCACACTATGCAAAATACCATGCATTTATGATATGTATAAATGACAGGCAGTAATGCTTACAGTGGCCTTTAAAGCACTGGTCTCTTGCCTGCTAAACTTGCTATTCTCCTCTAAGTTTCACTTGCACTTCCATTTCCAGGGATGTATATCTTTTGCTGCTCTTTCACAATGAGGATTTTCTTTCCCATTTCTACTATTATCTATAATTCCCACCCCCTCCCTGAGTACATGACCACAGACAATTTAAATCCTGACTTTAGCTGGGAGTGGTTAGGTTAATATTTTAGGTTTTGTGAGTTAGGTGTTTTCTGCTACAATGATTCAATTTTATGTAGCAGAAAAGTAGCCACAGAAAATAATTTAAACAAATAGGCAGGACAGTGGTTTCAATAGATTCTATTTACAGAAACAGGTAGTAAACCAGATTTTCCTACTGAAATCAATGAAAAACCCTTGTTAGACATGTCTTGTGGGCCAGGGCTTGCACTGGGCACTTAAAAATACATCAGCTCTTCATTTATCAAAAGGTTTGGCTCTTTAGTTCTCTTGTTAATTACATTCTTACTCATTACTACCAGCCCTGTGTTGTCCAAGTGTCTTAATCATGTTAGAAATATCTGTGGATATGAGGGTGTAGTTTGGTGATAGGGTGCACACTTCAGATGTGGCAGGGCCTGTGCTCACCTTTCGCAGCACCTAAACAAACAAACTGGTAGAATCCTCCTGCAGGCAGGCTCATGTCAGTTAACTATTTACTCTGTCTCCCCTTAGACTAAAAGATTCTTAAGGGCAGGCACAGGCTGATTACCATTACACAGACCAAAACACCTAGTGCAATTTCAGGTAGCCAATAAATATTTATATCTATTCATTAAGAACAGATTTTTATTTTTAAAAAGTAGGAAAAAAAGACAAATCATAAATACCAGCCATTTCTTTAGGTTTACTCAGGTTATAAAAAGAAAGTCTTGATATTGATAATAAGTCATACCTGATGCATTGAAGGTTTTTACTATAGTGATTTTAGATTTTTCTGCAAAGAAGCAATTTAAATATTAGAGCAGAATTTGTTGCTTAAAAAACAGTTTGCCACGAGTATTTTTTTTTTTTAGTGAAGTGCTAAGAAAAGCACACTGTTGAGATCTTGAAGATACCATTGGTCATTCTTAGCAGCAGAATGAATGCGACTCTCATTCACAGAACACGCAGCCCAGGGTGGGTCTAAGAATTGGAGTCACATGTTTACCCAGTTAGATCACACCCATTACACATCCCTCGGCTTGTGTAATTCCACTTGAGTTTCCAGGCACTACTGCTAGACCCATAAATATGAATTTACAATGCAGGTGGGTAGAACTAAGTTATAAACAGTGCCTTCAGATGACAGGTTATAAAGGACATGTGACTCAGAAGGAAAGTCAGTGTGAATCAGAGCATACTGAATCAATTTTACTATCATTTACAATCAAGAATCCCGCTTTCTTCTTTAAGGTTAATAGGATACTGTCCTCATTGTATTGGGAGATTAAATTGTTCTGAGAGAAGTCAAGACCAGCCAACAACTGTTGCATAACAATCTCACAGTAGAACCATGACTACTTTAGTTAGAGATCCACTGGCAAGTATTAATGTGCCTGAAAAGGCAAGCCCTAGGATTATCTTTCCAAAAAACATCTGGAGACAAAGTCCCTGGCGCATCCACCAGATGATGGAGAATCTGGTTCAAAAAGCCTTGTATAAGGAGGATTGCCTATTATAAGAGGCTGCATTCAGGGCACAAATTTCCAGAAAACTTCTGTCTCTTTAGAGCATATAGGCAAATTTGAAGGAAAGACTAAACGCAGAGCTTGGAGATACGCTGAAGAATAACAGTAATATACAATTTCAGAAGTCTTTGTATGTGTGTTACTGATGGGCTCGCTTGAGTGTGCGATTCCTGGACAATGGTTGGTGGTAATTTTAGAGGTGGATACCATTTTGTGCTGTCATTAATAATCCTTTATACATTATTTTGTTAGCCTTGCTATTTATTTGTCTCTCCATAACAAGTGAAACACAACTGTAAAATGAGCTTGTATTTTTGTAGCTAAATTCATAAAAAATATTCAACTTTACTAATAATCAAAAATAAAATAACCTAAAAAACAGATTTAACAATATACAATGTAGTCTCAGCAAAGGTACAGTGAGCAACAAGGCCATTCTCATGCATAGCTGGCAAAATGTTGTGGGGTACAATTTTTCTAGAAGGTAATTAGGCAATAGTTCTCGAGGGCCTTAAAATATTCATACTGCTGTCCAGTTCTTGGAACATATCCTATAGAAATCAGGGATGAATAGAATACAAAGATGATGCTATCAGGATGTTCACTGCAATAACTTCTATTAAAAATATAAACAACTTTAATGTTTAACATATGGCATGCAATGGAGTATCAAGTCATTAATAGCAAGAGACAATGGGTAATACTTACAATTTAATACTAAGTTAAAAGAGAAACATAAAATCTGTATAAATTATGACTATTTTGCAAAAGCCATATACATGTATGTATGTGTATGTATATATATATGAGATCACAAATGAAATGGTACCAAATTACTAACAATAATAGTTTCAATAATAGTTTTAGTAAAGTAACAGTAAAGAAGATTAAATTTTCTTCTTTGTATTTCCCTATATTCTCCATTTTAGGAACTAATCTCTATTGCTATAATATTCAAACATAACAAATGTTATCTTTAAGTAGAATGCTATGGCTATAATAGAAAGTTTAGGAGTGTAGTGACAACAGAATGATAGCTCAATGATAGAGTCAAAGAGCAGCAAAGGTTGAACACCTACAGAAACAAACAAAGGAACAACAGGAAATCCTTTGCTAATCCATTAGACTCTACCTATGAAAAACTCAAAAAGCCACAGAAGACAAGCTATGGCATTCAGAAATAATTTGAAATTACCTGTTTTGTTTAAAGTCGACAAAACTTCGGAAGCAGCATCTGAAATAATAACAAACATTTTAATGACTGGTTTAGTTAAGAAATGTGACTCTTCCCAGATCCCTTAAACACTTCAATTTCCCCTAAATCTAGAGTTTAGAGTTCTGCAAAATCTAACTGGTACGAGCCAAGGCACCACCCCATTCTCTGCTAGCCAGCCCCAAGATGAACTTGAGTACACATTTATTCTATCAGAATGTGATTTTCTGAATATTGATTATGTGTGAAATATATAACACCAATGTTTATTAGAAATAAAATTTATGTTATTTAATATTTTGTCCCCTTGAAGAAAAGGAGGTAGAAAGATTGTAAGAGTTAGATATTGAGGAAGACAGGAGTGAACCAGGATCTTCTGACATGATGGGGCTCTTGCACTCAGGAACTCACAACAGCTATGGTTGCCTGCACAAGATCAGCCCAGTTAACACTCTAGTATGAAATGTGAAGGAGTTCATGAGCTCCTCCTACCCCTAGCCAAGGAGCTATGGACAGCTGATGCTTCTGGAGGAGAGACTCAATATTCTTTAAGGGCTGGCCACCCTTCAGCAGATGGCTCTACCCTCAGAGTATATAGGTAATACAAATTGGTGTTGGTGGGTTATTAATTGACTTTTTGTTTTGTTTTGTTTTTGTTTTTTTCGAGACAGGGTTTCTCTGTGTAGCCCTGGCTGTCCTGGAACTCACTTTGTAGACCAGGCTGGCCTCGAACTCAGAAATCTGCCTGCCTCTGCCTCCCGAGTGCTGGGATTAAAGGTGTGCGACACCACGCCCGGCATTAATTGACTTTTTTAAAAAAAGGACACAAAGTTGGGGGTGAGTAGATAGATAAAGGTGGACCTGGAAGGAATTAGCAGTAAGAGTGGAGTGATTCTGAACAAAAACGTTGTATGAAATTTTTCCAAAATTCATAAAAATGGCGAGGTAGTGATGGTGCATGCCTTTAATCCCAGCTCTCGGGAGGCTGTGGCAGGAGGATTTCTGAGTTTGAAGCCAGCCTGATCTACAAAGTGAGTTCCAGGACAGCCATGGCTATCCTGGTTACACAGAGGAACCCTGTTTCAAAACAACAATAACAATGTTAAAAAAGAAAAAAAGAATGTCCTTTTCTCTCTATGCTAATGAGAAAGCCTTCATGGATATGAAATTTACAACATGAATAACAACTTCAATAGCTCTGGATGCTTTCACATTAGTCACATCTTAAGTCAAATCATGCTAATTTAAGCTTAAAGTTCTTAAGCTTTACTAATTTAGGAAATGTTTATTTCAAACCTATTTGATCGAAAATCCCATTGAAACTGATCCGCCTGGTATTTCTTCAAACAAAAGAATTCTAGAATCTATTATCCGAGATGAGATTTTCGGAACAGTGGAATAATGCAGCTATCGTGGCACATGCCTGTAATCTTAGCAATTAGGAGGCCAAGGCCAAACAAGGGTGAGTTTGAGACCTCACCTCAAAAACCAAACAAGCAAACATCTAAATACACACAACGCATTGTCATGCTTAAAATGCACCCACATATATCCCCCACAATACACAACAGAATTTAAAAAAATCATTGCTGCCATAGCTAAGTCTTTTTCAATGTACAGTCATTACACACAAAATGACAACTGTTGGTTCTTCCCATTAGACCATTTATGAATTTCATCAGTTTCAATCAGTATAAGATACACCTATGATTATTTAACTCCTCAACTACTACCCACATGGCGGAATTTTATTTTAACCAAGAGTCTGAGAAGTGATGGGATTTGATTGAACTAAGATAGAAAACTGGTTCCCCTCAGAGGGGAGAGAACAGAATGTGCTGCCCCACCTACCTCCCTGGGATATCATGAAGTTCTTTGTCCTTTTCTCTAACAGGATGAAAAGCCAGGTTTTTTCCCCTCCCATTTCATGCTATTTAAAAACTGATAAAAATCATCAATAAAGAGACTGTCTTTGGACACTCTGTACCTCCAAATTTGTGCTGAATCATATTGAAGTCACTAGATGTGCTTCCCACAGTTGAATAATCTGTCATGTCAAGTTTGCTGGTGAGGTGTTAGAGAACAATGAAATGGAGTATTTTAAAGTGTGATTGATGTTTCCACTGAAGTATTTACAGTGGTAGAGGGATTTTTTTCTTCTTCTTCTATGATCACAAAAACCATATCAAGTAACCAGAATGATTACTCCCACATCTTTTAAGTTTTGGAGTATTGAACTATATGGAATCACTCAGTGTCTCCAGATATAATTTAGAGATTGAAATCTCCATTGCCATGACTCATCCTTCTATGCTTATGAGGGGTTATGGATTTTCACTTGCTTCAGAAACAATCTTACTGTTGAGGTTTGTGCTTTCTACCTCTCTTTTTCCCAAGGAGAGGAAGACAAAGGTATAATTAAAAGCGAAACTTAACAAATTGGACTACATCTAGGCTTAAATATTTTCAAAATCTTGCCTGGTGTACCATTGGAGTAGGGGATGAGACTGACAAGAGATGATTCAGCTGCAGAGAGAAAACAAAGTGAATGCTTTGAAACAATTATAGTTCTTCAGAGCCAAGGTCTCAACATATAGCTTTGGCTTGACACAGTTATTTATGAAATTTTAAGAAGTCAGAACTCTTGTGATACAATTATAAAAAGTGGAAAAAGTGCTATGAGACTTGTAATCATAAAGTCTTCTGCACCTGGATAATATCGTGGCAATAAGTTAGGAACCACATTGGAATAAAGTAAATGATAGTTTCACTAGTTTTTCCAGCCAAGAGCGTTTTAGAAAACATTTAAAATCACTCACTGAACTGTAGTCATGAATATACTGACACATTGACTCCATTCTGTTATAACAATGCACACCAACTGCCAATTCTTCCCATGATAAATTTAGAAAATAAATACATATATATGTATATACATTCACTTTTCATATGACATATTCATATAACATCCATATGATATATTATATACATATAAATTTACATATATCATATATATCATACCATTCAATATTATAGTATCTAACTCATTTCTTAGTAGCCCATTTTAAATTATAGCTGCTATTAAGAAGTCAATCAAGTTATAGATTTCTTGTAGAATGACTCCACTTATCCTAGGAAGTCAATTACTGCACACATTTCACATGTTTAAATATTTAAGAGATGTAGTAAGGTTTGATCTCTACCTAAACACATGATAAATCACAAACACTTCACAACAAAAATCTTAGGTACAGAGCTTGATATTTCAACTGGTATGGACAAAATCTGGGTGTGTCAAAGCACTTGTCTGGCCTTTTTCAGACTTCTCATGGGTTGGCTAAACACACACACCCTGTCTGTCCCACATTATTGCTTTCATATTTTGTCATTTACTATATTTATTCTTTTAAACAATTGCCAAGATCTTTCTTGAGGAATAAGACTGGTCCTAAGCAATTCAAGACAAAGTGTACTTATGGGGTGAGGCAAAATAATTGGCCACAGCCATTTTTAAATGAATATCTATTAATTTTTTGGATGTTGATGAATGGTGACACAATTCAAAGAAGAGGTCTGTGTGCATAGCTGTCTTCTTCCCTTGACACTACACTGGGACCTACCATCTAGTTTGTGCAGCCCTACCCTCAGGGTACCCAGAAGCCAAGTTATGACTAGAACTCTAAAAACACTGCTCTCCATTCTTTAAAAACAGGGTTTTGCAGACTTTATATGATTAAGTTTGGCCAAAGCTATTCTACTAGAGCAGTGGTTCTCAACCTTCCTAATGCAGTGACCTTTTAATACAGTTCCTCATATTGGGGTCACCCCCAGCCATAAAATTATTTCATTTCTACTTCATAACTGTAAGTTTGCTACTGTTATGAATCATAAGGTCATCTATTTTTCTGATGGTCATAGGCAACCCCTATGAAAGGGTCATTTGACCCCTAAATGGTTACAACCCACAGTTTGAGAAATGCTGTACTAGAAGAAAAATATACTAGCATGCTGAACCCTAGAAGCTCAAACGCTAGGGGGCAAACAGACATGGACAAAAGAGGTTGTGCTCTGATGACTTGAGGTTCAGGGTTTGAATCTTCACCCCATCTCATGCTGATACCAGTCATTTATTTATTCTATAGCAGGTACATGTGATCTCTTATTTCGTCTTCAAATACCCTATGAAGCAGATACTATTGTTCTCAGTTTACAGAGAAAGAAACTGAGGCACAGAAAAGTCGAGGAACTTGCTCCAAATCTGAGCTAGTAGTGGAGGTGGAAGGGTGGTGGCTTAATTCAAACCCCAAAAGACAGATTGGTTCCAGACAATGTGTTAATGTGATTAAGATCCCCCCACCTTGGGAGGCAGAGGCAGGCAGATTTCTAAGTTCAAGGCCGTCCTGGTCTACAGAGTGAGTTCCAGGACAGCCAGGGCTATACAGAGAAACCCTGTCTTGAAAGACCAAAAGAAAGAGAGAGGGAGAGGGAGAGGGAGAGGGAGAGGGAGAGGGAGAGGGAGAGGGAGAGGGAGAGGGAGAGGGAGAGGGAGAGGGAGAGGGAGAGGGAGAGGGAGAGGGAGAGGGAGAGGGAGAGGGAGAGGGAGAGGGAGAGGGAGAGGGAGAGGGAGAGAGAGAGACTGAGACTTCAGGGCACAATAGTACATGCATAAGAGATGGCTGCTGTTTTTGTTTCTTAGATTTAAATCATTGAATGTATAACAGAGGAAGTTCATTTTCACAATTCTAAGGATAGCATAGCAACTGACTCACAACCCTTCTAAGATATGTGGTATATCAAAAAGAAGACAGGTTGGACACAAAGAAACCATGTGCTGCCTTTGTGTGATGTGGGGCAAGAAAATGTGAGATCTTATACAAGTTATTCAGCAGCCTTAGGCTTTATTCTCTCACCATAAGATGCTAGGATGCTAGTGTCCAGCTGTTAGCCTCACATTAGAGTACTGCTCTCAGTTCCTATAGGTTCTAGTTCTAAAGTTCTCTTTAGTTTACTATTTGTCTTCTCATTGTCATGTGTGCTAAGCTTTTAGAAGCATCTATGAAGATATTCTGTAAGTGAAGATACCGAAGGCATGTATTTATTGTATTTAACAGCTCACTTTGTAAATACAATACATTTTGGCATGTTTAAGTTCTTGATGCTGTTTATACTTGTAAGCTAGAAAGAATATCAACCATAGCTAAAGCACTTAAGCAGTTACCCAATGATGTCCACAGTCTAGTCCCTAGAGAGTTATTCCCCAGCTCTGCCAGGCAATATGGAAGGATGAATATGGCTTCTGCTATTGGTTTTGTAGGTGTATGTTTAATGACAATTAACTTAACCAAGCTTCTTAGAGGAAAACAGTTTTGCCTTATCTGACCTTATGTCATACTGCACAGAAAACTCGAGTAACGCTTGCGTGTGATTCCCCAAAATCATAAAATAACTCTTACCAGATGGTGATAACAAACTGGAATTACCGTTTTCTGTCAAGGAAAAAGGTGATTTAGCATTAGTTTGCTTTGTTCACATATTTGTAGGACATTAACATTTTTAATGGCAATCAATGTAAATTGAGCTGCAAATGGCTACCAAAAGAGGGCAGCACGTGATTTCACTATTGTTTTCCACACAACTTCCTAGTGAAGCAAGCCTTCCACTTTCTCTCTTTTGTTCATGTCTCTGTGTGTGTGTGTGTGTGTATGTTTTGAATGTGTGTAAGTGCCCATCCATGTGTATATAGAAGCCAGAGGAGAATATCAGATAATCAGGTGTCATCCTCTATCTCATTCCAGTTTACCTTTTTTTGTTTTGTTTTGTATTGTTTTGAGTCAGGGTCCTTCACTGAATTTGAAGCTCATTGTTTGGGCTAGGCTAACTAGCCCGTGAGCTCCTGGAATCTACTTGACTCTGCTCTCCAATGCTCACCCCAATGCTCAGCTTATAGGTGCATGCAAACATGCAGGGTTTTTAATGTAGGTTCTGGGGGATTTGAACTCAGGTCCTCTTGCTTTCACAGCAAGTATATTAAACACTGAGCTATTTCCTCAGGTTCTCAATCTTTAACTAATAATGGTGCTTTATATGTGGTGTTGTATAAATGTGCAATGTACACTTCAAACTAAGGAGATAGCTAAGACTTTAAGCTGTTGATTAATGTTAATTAAATATGTAGAAAAATGTGCATGTCTGCACAGATTATATTTCACTAACTTTGCTTATTTTTTTAAACACAAACATTTGGCCTATTATGCCACCTCCTCCTGAGTTGAACTGGATCAACCACCTTGGGGAGAATACATTACAAGAACTGTTGAGTTATTTGGGGAAAATGCTCAGATCCCTTAAAAGAAAAACACCCTTTTTCCTGTTCAGGAAAATAATACACGCTTGGGGCTGGAGAAATGGCTCAGTGATTAATAGCACTTGCTGTTCTACAGGACCCAGATTCAATTCCCAGCATCTATATAAAGCTCCAGCATGGTCCTAAGTGCCTGTAACCCCAGTGTTGTTGCAGGGCAGAAACAGGTAGATAAATCCTGGAAGCTTGCTGGCCTGACAGCCTAGCCAAAACCATGAGCCTATGGGGGCAAGAAAAGGGTGTCAGATGCCCTGAACTGGAGTTACAGATGGTTATGAGAACACATATGGCTTCTAGGAATTAAACCCAGGTCTTTTTGAAGAGTGGCCATCTCTCCAGCCCGTATGTAAGCTAGACATTTAAAATGTGCTGTTCTTTCCTTTATTTCTTTTGGCATGGTTTTCCCTTTGGATATTGGCTTACTCTTTCTATGTCTCCAACTCTCCATTTGATGCTCTATACTACCCTTTGTGGTTGAACATAGCCAACTCCTCATATGCCCTTTGCTTTCTAAATACTACCCTAGGGTTCTTTGAGGGTTTGCCCCATTTACTTCCTACTCACAAAAAACGACAGGGTTGGCACTCCTAATGAGTCATATATATTTGAACTCCATGCCATTCATAGGAGATAAGATATTTCCATTGTTATAAGGATTCATAAGCAAATAAAGAAAAATATTGGTTTTGTTTTGTTTTCAGATTTTTCTTTGGAAACCTACAAATCAAATCTTAAACTACTAATTTGTTAAAGTATTGATTTGAACCTATAAGCAAAATTATTGGAATCTGTCTATAAAATTTACTTAGTATGACTCTGACTAATTTTTCTGAAGTTTTAAAAAATAAAGTTCATATATTCCAATTATGGAGAGAATATTTTTATAATGAAAGGAAGCCAAATAGAGCCTGAAGAATAGAAACCTCAAGAAAATAGCTCCATGGATGGAAACCCTTTCCCTGAATTACCTCCTTAGCACTTTCCTCCAACATTACTGCCACAACCTCCCAAATTCTAGTGTCAAATGTTCTAGCACAGTGTCAGTGATGCCATATGATTGTGCCACCATCATTGCCTCTCTGACTCAATGTATCCAAGAACTCAGCTTTCATCACCCCATATAATTTTGACATTTGACCTATTCTTGAATTGAATAGGACTGATACTAACAATGGCTAAGAAATTCACATTGAAATTTCCTAGTTGTATTGGGTTCTCATGTTAGTGCTCTAGCAAATTATCAGTAGTGGCTTACAATACACATTTGTTATCCTAGACTTCTACAGGTCAGAAAGCCCCTATAGAGCTTGCCAGATGAATGTCAAGTTCATGACAAGATACAGTCAGTCCTATCTGGAAGCTCTAGAGGCGAATCCATTTCCTGCTTATTTGAGTTCTTGGCAAACTGGTTCCTTGTGGTTGGAGGACTGAAGTCCTCCTTTTCTTATTGGCTACAGACTAAGATCCATTCTAAGACTCAGAGTCATGTTTCCTGGCTCTTGGCTCATTTGTCTATCTTCAAAGCCAGCAATGATAGGATAGAGTATGGAAGCTCTCATCAGCCATCATTATGTCACTTAAAAACTCACCGGATTTGACTGGGTTTATCCAGGCAATCTATGATAATCTCCACATCTCACGGTCTTCAATGCTAATTCCATCTGCAATGTCATTTCCACAATGTAAATTTGAACCCTGTCTTTTAAAACTGGAAGTTTTAGAAGATGACACCTTTCTGTCAACTCTATGGCCCTCTAAAGTATTCCTTGGCTACAGAAGCTGATGGAGATAGCTGGCTCCTCTTTATATCTTAAAACATCTATTGGCTACATCATGCACTTGGAATTTGGACATTGAACATTTTCACTGTGTTTGTGGTTGGAAAAATTATAAACAATGAAAGTTGATTTGATTCAGGCTCTGTTATTAAGAGCATTTGTTGAATTGGGTTCAATTTCTAGCCCCCGTGTGCTGAATGTTCACAAACATCGGTAACTCCAGTTCTAGGGGATTCATTACTATTGTGCCTATCCTCTGTGGACACCAAGTATACACATGGTACATATACATATATACAAGCAGAACATTCACATATAAAATAAAATGAATAGGTATTTTTAACATTTTTAATTTAATTCATAGTTCTGGGGTCTGGGAAGTATAAAATCAAAAGACTGCATCTGGTGAGGGTCCTCCTGCTGTGTCATACATGGAAAAAAGGCAAGTGGGTTCACAAGACAAGAGTGACAACTCCTGTGAGAATGACATTGTTACATTAATGAGGGTGGGGCCCTCATGACTTAATCAGTTTTCAAGTTCCCCACCTCTCAATAATATCACAAAGGCAAATAAATGTCAACATGAGGGGTTTTTTTGGAGGGGGGGGGGATGGAGATCCTAACCATCACATAGGATAACTCTTATTTTCCCAAATAGATGCTAACCAGCTTGATGTTTCATCTATTATCTTCCAGGCCAATGTCATGGATCTTATAACTATTCAATGAAACCTTTGTTTTGACTGACAAAATCATTAAGAAATCCCTATCATTATAGAGTACTTGTCTACCAAGTTCAAGGCCCCAGGTTTGATTCTTAGCACCAAAATACTTACATGCAAACATACATACATACATACATACATACCTGCAAAATAAATCTCTATCAATTGGGAAATAAAGTTATGAAGTTATGACAGTTAGATCAAAAGGAGAAAATTAACTCAGAGAAACAGCAGAAAGGTAGAGGTCTAGAACAATCTTCTAGGATTGGAGGAGGAGACATGAAGCAGAAGCTGAAACCATGTAGAGATGGAGGTTCTCCAGTGACAAGGGAATCCTGGTGGAGGCACAGCCACTATCCGAGATATGGGTAAGTCGATCAGAGAAAACGAACATGCATGCATGCACGCACACATGCACACACACATAACACACACACACACACACACACACTTGTTCCTTCCCTTTTATACTTTTCCTTTTATATTAACACACATTGGCTAAACCTAGCTGGAAGGCAGTTGCAGAGAATCAGATGGGGAGGATGGAGAATGAATCTGAGAATGGGGGAAAGTGAGCTAGGCAGAGTCTGTAAAGACCTGAAAATACTTCTTGGATAACTATTACTCAGAATGTAATGTGTAGAGTAGTAGTTATATCTAACAATCACAACAAAGAGATCAGGAAAGGGATCTTACAAGTGTGTGCTGAACTGTTCATCCAAAATCATGCCCCCAAACAATTATGAGCTCCAACAGACTAGAGTAGTAACCTCAATAAAACACCACAATTGATTATTCCTCTGTGCTTAATGTCCCCTCTCTGCTCTCTGACACTACTTTATAAATAAACCTGAACCCAAATCATGAGAAGCCATATCTGGGTGCTGCTGAAGTGTTTGCTGGGGTAGAGGTTAAGTTTCCGAATATGAAATGGCTGTCTTAAAGCTATAGCAATTGCCAACGAGTCTTCCAACACACCATCCCTTAAGTTGGGTGGGAACAAGACTTTCTCTTCCAGAAGTGACTATAAAAAAACCACAGCAAGGTCCCCTTGCGGGACTACTTTTTACCCCACTGAAACTTGAATTACTGTTCCACAGAGAAAGATGGTTAAAAACAAGCAACCACGCTTAGGCACTATTATATGGGAACCTTAAACAAAACAATACTTGGTGATCATATCAGCTTTTCAGAACTTGAAACAACAAACACTCTCCCAGAAAGCACCTTTCCAGACTTTACTACATAAGCAGAACGATGAATAAAAGCATTTCTAAGTTGGCACATCCAAAGCTTGTTTACTTGAGCCATGACCATCTCACATCTCACTGCTCAATAAGGACTCTTACGTAACAGATTTATTAAAAAGATTAATCCTGACATAGCCAAAGAAAACTTCAACTTAGCTGATGGAACTTCCTGAGGAGAAAACAGCCACTCTAGGTGGGCTTCCACCATGATAGGAAGAAGGTAAAATGATCCTCCAGGGTCCAACTCTTGCTCTTCCTCCAGCTTCACATATAACTAGCCCACTGTCTTTATCCTTCATCCTCCAGAACTGAGTAGACATGAGGCATCAGACATTCTGTAGCTCCCACACACTGACAAGTATCATTGGACTCATGGTTACTATGAGGGAGCTGCTGAGCCTACAGTTGCGTCACTTTCCCCCTGAGTCCTTCAGATGTGCAGCTCCTCAGCCAGATGTGTGTCTTATTTCTGTGGGACATCCACACTACCAGCATAAAAGACAACATATTGGACCAACTGGAGGTTCATTTGGTTCCCATGTACTACAATTTATACCCCATGGTTTCCGATTGGTGGTGTTCTCCCGTCATACAGTCATTCTCCCTTCCCAACTGCTTGCTCTATGAAATATTTGGTTAATGTGCCAGCTGTGAGGAGAGCGCAGCATAAAGTTTCAACCACACCTCCCCCTCCCCCCCCAGTTAATTCAATCAAATCCCTGTAGCAAACTCCTTGGGGAAGGGAGAGTGCAAGAGAGAGAGAGGAAGGGAGGGAGGGAGGGAGGGAGGGAGGGAGGGAGGGAGGGAGGGAGGGAGGGAGGGAGGGAGAGGAGGGAGGGAGGGAGGGAGGGTGTCTGACTTAGCTGTTCTATGTGATTTAACACTGGCTTATATAGTTTGAAACAGAAAACTTCTAAGACAATTAGATTAAATTGTCTATAATTGTACTGTCCAAGATGGCAGCCACTATCTTAAATTAAATTAAATTTAAATTTAAATTTAAATTTAAATTAATTTAAAGTAGTTCTTTGCTTGTGGCCATGTCCCCTGTTCTGTCTGGAGTGTACCAAATAAACTTGTATATTTTTTTTCTAAAAGCAATTTAAACTAATTAAATACAATACAACCCTCCACTGCCCTAGTCAACATTGAAGTGTTCAGCAGTCGCATGTGGCTGGTGGCTATAGCATTGAGCAGGTATAGGACAGGTTCTATACAACAGGTATAGAACACTTCATCACAAAAAGGTTTCTAGCTGACAGTGCTGGCCTGTAGTGCTAATGGCATGTATTTACTCACAAGTCAGGTATATTACAGGCATGTTTGCTATGTATTAAGTCACAAAGCTCTGAGATAGTTACTGTCCCTTTACAGAAAAGGAAACTCAAACACAAGGTTTAAACAGTTTGCTAAACTCAGAGGTTTATATTTGCCATCAGAAAGTCCAAGGCCAAAAACTCTCACTTTTATGTTCACACTATAAATATCACATTTATCTGGCTTGGTACAAAAAAAAAAGTAGTTGGCTTTTCTGACACTTCCTACACTCAAATGGCTCCAGTTCAGATAATGGGTATCTCAGTAAAAATCCTAACAGACGCCTACACTTGCCTTAAGGCATATGAACTTGTGTTTTCATAAGATCCCTCAGAGGAAGGGATGTCTGACTTACCTCATCCTACCTTCAATGGCAGAGTGAGTCAGGGGCTTAAAGAAATAGAAGTTTGTTTTCCACTTATAAAATCAAATGAGCAACCTCAAGTAGAGAGCTGGGGGTGGAAGCATCAGGAAAAGGGTGTTGTTCAGGGGACCCAGATTGACAGAGGACCTGCTTTCTTCAATGTGAAGAGTCCAAATGTGCTGTGGATAGCACCATCTAGGGGACAATCAGGAGAAGAGAGTGGTATCTTTTATTGTTTGTTTTTGTTTCTTGTTTTTCAATACAGGGTTTCTCTGCATGGCTTTAGGCTGTCCAGGAACTCACTCTGTAGACCAGGCTGGCCTTGAGCTCACGGAGATTCCTCCTGCCTCTGCCTCCCAAGCGCTAAGATTAAAGGTGTGTGCCACCACCCAGGGAAAGTGAGATCTTAAAGGAAGTTAAGCCACTTGGGCTGATAATGCTGCTTCCCACAAAGTCATAGACTAACAAAGCCCCCCATACCAAACACGAGAAACCTCCTTCCAAATGGTTGGTCAGGTGACTCCATCAACAACATAGATCACCAACTAAGCCCTTGGTTGACTCTCAAGGTTTAAAGGTGGGTCCTTATTGTTGAAGACAATACACAGTTACAGTACAGGCATTATTCGGGCTGGGTCTGACTTGAAAGCCTCCTTCCTGTGGTCTAGTTTCCATGGTACCAGAGAACACTATGTAAGCTGCCAAGGGAGGGAAGCTATTAAACAGCCCTACCCAGCTGCAATGCCTATGCTCCACAACAGTGAGCAGGATGGCAGAATGTGCATAAAGGTGTAGTAAGTGACACTCATATGTTGGTGGTGACCAGCAGCTGTCTAATGGACTTAAGGCCCACTCAACAGGAGGGAGACCATGCCTGATACTGGAAACCTAGGCAGCTCACTGAGGCCCGTGAGGCCATGGCCGTTAGAATCTACTACCACTACTCTGCTAGCACAGCACAATCCCTAACTAATTTCTAAATCTCATCCTGATACCCACAGGTAAGTGTAGCTACCACCCTGCATCAACGAAGCTTCTCATTATAGCAAATGGGGACCATGACAGAAAACCACAACTGGATGCAGTATAGAGATCAACAGATTATGTGAAGTTCAGCCCCAATTGCTACATCTACATTACAATCCTGTATAGTTCAGGGGACTTTGAGGAAGAAGTGGCAGAAAGATCCGGAGATCCAGAATACTCTGGTTCTGTTGTCTGCAGTGGGATGGTCTCTCCTAGGAACAGCTGCATAAACAAGACTAGAACAACAGCAATGTCAATGGGCATGTTAATGTGGAAGGAGTAATTGTGGGTCCCACCCTAGACAAGGGACTATAGGTAACTAACAAGTACTGAGAGAAAGAGAATTAGCCTCCCTGCAGGGGTGAATTCCTTTATTGTCCAATGCACAGGGGCCAGCCTGAGAAGTCATATACAGTTGGCAAGAAGGGACTCAGTAGGTTGTATTTATATATTTGTGCATATGTGTGCATATGTGTATTGTTACATATATATGTAACAATAACAACCAGAGAAAAAGGGGTTATCAATTTGAAAGTGGGAGGGGCTAGAAGGAGGAAAGGGGGAGGAGAAAGTGAAGTAATTCTATTTCAATTAAAATATATTTTAAAAACATTTAAAGAGGGTACCATTCAATAATCAATACCATTAAACTACTGATGGGATAGGGTTAATGGCAAAATCATTGTCCCCAACCATCATCTCTCTTATTCTTTGTCATGACAGTGACAAGGCCAAGCAATCAATGTGAATGGAAGGAGTCCTTTCCATTTTCAGCCTGAATATGAATTTCTCTTTCTTTGTGATTCACCCTTCCAGCTTTGTTGCCAGCAAACAACCAAACTACAGACCCTCCAGAACAGGACTACCATATACTATCTGTTAACAACTCTATGCTGGCAAAAGCCACTAAGAATGGTTGGAATTATGGATACTCTTACTTAAGAGAGAGAAAAAAAGCCTACTTAGTTGGAAAAGGTGGATTTTTATAGTTGCCTTTGTATTGATGCCACATTTAACCCTTAACTCTTGCTGGTGTACTTATGGGTAGAAGATCTTTATCAGGCCTCTGGCCTTTGTAAATTGGTAGTTTCTGTCCTAATGACTTTTCCTATGGACCAAAAGGACACCATGCAAAAATCTAAACGTGAAGCCCACAACATCATTGCAAAATCATCTATAATTTAGTTTAGCTCAGTGTTTTTTGAGGGGGGCGGTGTGTTGAGGCAAGGTTTCTCTGTGTAGCTCTGGCTGTCCGGGAACTCACTCTATATAACAGGCTGGCCTCAAACTTTTGTCTCCCAAGTGCTGTTTTTTTGTTTTGTTTTGTTGTTGTTATTTTAATGGTACTTCTTGTACACTTTAAATATCCAATCTGAAACTCTTCAATTTTAACCATCTGTGACTCTGGCTTGATAATCCTCTGTGATTAAAGTGCCCAGTACTATCTCTTCCCAGGGTATGAACAAGCATACCAGTACGACCAAGAGACTTGGTGTCCCAGGAAAACTGACTCGCTCATGGCTATGTCTGAAATTAGATCTTAATATCTCATTCATATTTCTTTACTTGCAAAATGGGGTTGATCACTTTGGATGAAATTAAACTACATTTATAAACAATTTTATCAAAACAGTACCAACCAAACTTTGTAATTCCTACTTATTCAAGCTGTATTCTTTTGTGTTTCTGGATGGAATTTACCTTTATATAATAAAGCAGACATTTTTCCCTTTGTGAAAATATTGTGATCTCAGTAATTTTTAGAGTAGTCAAGACACAAGGATGTTTTTCCATGAATTGCATTTTATGCTTTCTAGTTAAACTATGGAACATCTTTATTCTCTAGTGTTCAGTTAGAATATCCAGAAGAACACTGCCTAGTTCAAGGTGAAGAAATAGCAGGTATGTCCCACTATTTTATTTTTAATTCTAAACTTTGAAGGCCTACGTGTGTCAGGTGCTGAAGTTATAGCAAAAGATAAAGCAAAGGCTCTGGCCTCAGTTTCCACCTTGAAAATAAAAATTCCTCAGTAAATTAAACTCAGTCTTCTGCTCGTACCCCTCCGAGACAGATTTCTTAGTGGTACTGTTAATCTGGCTTTGATTAATGACAAAACATTTCATATTAACAACAACCAAAAATGTCCATGTAGCTAGAAGGCAATGAAGCTGTGTGGCCAATTCTTATCCATCCAATTAGTAATACCATCAGAAGCCATTTCAATTTACTTTTTGAAGCAAGAGTAGTATCTGTCTTGTATTTCCATTTGTCTCCTTGAATTAAAAATGTAATTTGATACATTACTGAATATTATAGTCCCATGGATAAAACTGCTGAATTTCTAAAAGAAAAGCAGAAGAAAGTATGTAGACCAAACAAGATACCATGAAAAGGACTAAACATGACAGCTATAACATCATTGGGAAAGCATCTATAACATATCTTGGTGGGCTGTTTTCATGGACTTATTATTCATTCACATGTACCACTATCAAGATAATATTTTACTGACACGCTGCCCTGGAACCTTAGCCTAATCCCTAGTAGCTAAAATCAGTGGTACTATGGCCTTCCTTTCTTTGGACCTCTCTTAATCTTTACCCAGTGCTTTGGGGGAGGAGGGGTATAAACCCATCCCAGAATGACTCATGACAAAGTCATGTAAAAACCATGTTCATGTGCCTCAGTGAGTAAACACTGGGGAAGCGGTTAAGAAGACAAGTTCTAGAATCCTAGAGCACCCACTATTCAGCTTCATGAACTTAGAAGTGACTCAAAGTGTCCCAGCCCCAAATAAGCACTTCTGGCTTTCTGGCACACACAGAGTTCTGGAGCGCTACTGTCTAGATCTTGGTGTTGTTGATTTCAAGATAACCTACCCAGTTGCTTCCTTGCTTAAACTCTCACCCCCATCTTTCCATTTGCAAAGTGAGGATTAATAAAAGTTTCTCTACCTCAGTGTGATAGTATACAGCAAGGAATTTTATAAATCATGAAGACCTAGAAGAATTCAGTCATGTTGTTCCTACTACTGTTGTCAACATTTAGACTATGAACTATGGTTTCTAGATTCTACAGATACTGATATTTCCATAAAGGATCATGCCTTTACCAGCCAGCACAAGCCACACTAAAATTTTTACCAAGTTTGAAGCCAAGAGATGTGTTGTATTCATTATAACTTTAACCACCTTTAAAATTTGCTCATGTTAAAAACACATCTTTATTTTAAAAAAACAAAAATAAAAACATTCTATGGCTTTGGGGCTGGGAACACAGAGCAGTGGTAGAGCACTTGCTTAGCATGAAAAAAATTCTATTTGGGTTTGTACCTGGTCTTACAATGCATTAGGGACCTGAGCATCTAAAGCCTGGGCAGATAAACTCACAGAATATCAGACTGTTAGAAGCCTAGAGTCAACCTTCATCACAGTCTAAGAAAAAGACTGAGATATTTTCACTTTTACAGTTGCAACTTTGAATAGGAGCCATCCTTCAGTTGGGATCATAGAGATAAGTGGCTCCAGGTCCTGCTAGAATCACTTAGGCCATGTTAAAGAAGTCCAGTGCCCAGCTTACATACTCTGACCAATGGCATGAGGATCTTGGGGCATAGGTACAGGTGGCAGGCTTTCTTTTCTTTTCTTTTTTTCTTCACTGTATGCAGTTTTATTGGGGATCTCAGGCTCTGAGCAATGTTTGTAGCCAGATGAAAGATTATTAGATGTAAGAAATATATAATCACAGCATCTGAATTGTGGCACATGATCATGGCGTCTATTATTCTGTCTCTTTTTAATGTTTTTTTAAATTTTATTTGATTTTTAATTTATTTTTATACTCCATATTCCATTCCTCTTCCCCCCATCTACCCTCCAACTGCTCCACATCCCACACCTCTTCCCCACCCCCTGACCCCACCTGACCTCTAAACTCCCTGGGGCCTCCAGCCTCTTGAGGGTTAGGTGCATCATCTCTGAATGAAACAGGACCAGGCAGCCCTCTGCTGTATGTGTGTTGGGGGCCTCATATCAGCTGGTGTGTGCTGTCTGTTTGGTGATCCAGATTTTTTTCTTTAAAAAATAAAATCTCCAGGTGATTCCATGGAACAGCCAAGTTTGAGAACCTGGGGTAGGTAAATAATGAGCAACCCAGATATCACAGTTAATTCTCAGAATGACATTGTGTCTAAGGCAGAACCCAAGGTTCCCTCAAATCCCGGACAATGCATTAGGGAGCTGAGCATCTAAAGACTGGGCAGATAAACTCACAGAATATCAGACTGTTCGATGGGCCATGGAGGTGAATGCACGCATCCTATGAGGAGGAAAATCATATCTATTGTATCTGTAGGAATCCTTGGTAATGTACCGCCTCCTCACTGAAGTCTACTTAAGTTTGGAGAGGTAGCATGTGTTCTCCTGGAACTCACTGGATCAGACTATAACACTGATGATACATGAGTTGTGAGCAAAGGTCCACGTTTCACAATATCTCTAAGCTAGCTGGGCAAAGGCACATGCCTTTAATTCCAGCACTCAGGAGGTACAGGCAGATGGATCTCTGATTTCAAGGGCAGCCTGGTCTATGGGTGAGTTCCAGGACAGCCAGAGCTATACAGAGAAGCTCTGTCTCAAACAACTGGGGAAAATTCTAGTTGGGTTTGTTCCTAGTCTTATTGTAACTTGTTATGCCAGGTTTGGTTCATAACTCTGGAAGGCCTGTTCTTTTCTAAAGGAAAATGGAGGAATGAATCTTGGGGAGTGGGAAGGTGTGGGGAGTACTGGGAGGAGTGGAGGGAGGGGAAACTGCAGCTGGAATGTAATGTACAAGAGAAGAATAAATTAAAAAAAGAAAAAATAAATATCTGTAAGCTTTAGAGTCACAAATCAATTCCAATCAGCTAACTATGGCTAACTGGGTACTTACTATATACTAGACACAATCAAGAGATACAAGCTATCATCCTTACCCCCCAAATCCTGAATAGATGAAACCAGAAGGAAGAGCCCAATTCAGGATATGATAATAGTCCTCAATAATTCCTAGTATACAGTATGGATGTATCTAAGTGTCGACTATGTATGACTTTTAGAATGCTTTAACGTTTATAGACATAATTGAGTTGTAGAACTATGGCTACAATAAACAAATAAACAAAAATGCTGGGCTTCCATTGATGTCTAGGATTGCTTTACCTTGTTTTTGGAGCTTTTATTACACAGGTAAAGAGGGATCCTGAAATCTGATGACTGGAAGTAGCTTTGTTAGGTCTAGGGATGTAGCTCAGCAGTAAGGTGCTGACATGTCACATACACGACTCTGTGCTCGATTACCAACACTGAAAGGTAAGTATCTTTGTCTCCCTTGTGCTAAATGGTTATCTCAGTGTCAACTGAATCAACGCAAGATCTTTGATTCCCTCCTGTATTTCTTCCTCATACTCAAGATGGCACCTAGGCTGGGAGTGGACACAAGGAAAACGGGTGTGAACCTGTGAATTCATCTACTGCTCAGCCTGGAGTTTTCAATGGCCACTGCAGAGATCTTTCTCATCCTGGAAGCTTCCTCCATGTTTTATCTTGACTGCCATCTTGATGAGATCTACAGTCTCTTTGGAAGCAGATGTCTGAACACATCTATGAGAGTTTCTAAATCAGGTTAATTGGGGTAGGAAGAGCCACCTTACATGTAGCCAGCACCATTTCATAGGTCAGTGTCTTAGAGTAAATAAAAAGGAGAAAGGAAGCCAAACAGTAGCAACCATATTGGTTTCTTGACTAGGGGTGCAATGTGACCAGCTGCCTCAACCTCCTACTGCCACGGCTTCTCTGCCATAATGGACTATATCCTGCAACTATGAGTCAAAACCCCAAAACAAAAGCAAAACAACCCCCCAAAATGAAAATGCAAAAAACTCTTTCTCTCTCATATTTTGTCCCAGCAATAAAAAAGAATCACTATCATGCTCACGCTCAGTATCTTAGTTGGCACCCAGTGCTGAAGGCTGCACCTAATGGGCTCATGGCCTTTTTGCTTAGAATCTTACCTAACCTTGGATAAGTTCTCTTATGTCTACTCACCAACGATCTATTACATCCTTCAGCTGGTATCTGTCTGGGATCTTCATGCCATAATCTTTGCTGTCCTGTCCCTGCTTGTGGCTCTCAATATAGCTGCCCACTAGGAACACAGGGGCCATTTAGAATCCCAGTCCACAACACAAGAGCTGAGACAGATTTAGGGCCAGTACCTCTGGGCTTCTCTATTGCCTAAAGTCAGTTCCACCACTCCTTATATCTAAACTTGTCCTGCGTTTTGTTTTCCATGAGTTTATTTATTCACTTTACATCCAGATTGCAGCCCACCTCTCCTCCCAGTCCCCTTCACACACATAGCCCCTTACTCCATCCTCTCCTCCCCTTCTTCTCTGAGAAGGAGGAGGCACCCTGCAGATACCAACCTACCCTGGTACATCAAATCACTGCAGGGCCAGGCACATCCTATCACATGGAGGGCAGACAAGAGAGCCCAGTTAGGGGAATTGGATCCACAGGCAGGCAAACAGAGTCCAGACAGCCCCCACTCTATTGTTGGAGGCTTATCATATAAGCCCTTCAAGGAGTCCTTATGGGAGTTTAGGTGAAAAGTGGGGTAGAGTGTCCTCTGCTATCAGTGTTCCCTATAATCTATTCAGAAGCACTAGAATTCCTTGCCATCATTTTACCTTCTAGGGAGAATCACAGCCCAACAGAAGTGACTTCATGCCTGAGTATGGGGCTAGGGACTTGGTGGAGTTGTGAGATTGACTGAACATCTACCTGAAATTCATAATTTCAGTTTACAAGCAGAAGGTAGAAATAGAGTAAGGAGCTTGGCACTGGGTTTGATAGTAGAGGACCATACCAAAGAAGACAGGGACCATTGTTTCAGCCTACCTACTGCTTCATTATCATCTTTCCTGCAAGGAAGAATGGCCACTGGAGAATCAAGTGTAAGAGGGTGAGAGGAAAGACAGCAAGGACTGGAGAAGGGGAATTGTAAAGCAACTTATCACTGGAAATATCTGCAGCACTGGGAGATCTCTAGACCCAGCCCAGAGAGAAAGTTGGGATTATAGCTTATGAGATCACCAAGCTGTTTCAAATGTGTAATTGTTTCCAAGACAATTTGGCAGGCATGAAATTATAACCATCTTCTACTATTATGTCATCCGCCCTCTGGAAAATAGAACAGTTGTACCTAAAAGGAGAACCTCCTTCAAAAAAACCAAAAAAGAAGGAAGGCATTAGCCCAGGATTGGAGAACCAGGGAATGGAGATGTGTAGTAACCCACCAGCCCTGATTTGGGTTTCCAATAGACTGAAATAGCTCTTGCAAGTGTCATCTAGTTAGATAACCAGATGTGTTAAACTCTGAGGATTCTCTTGGCTGGCTGAGGCCCCACAAGAGTGTCAGACCCACCTCTCCCTGCTGACAAGAGCTAATGAGTCATCTCTCAGGCTTCCAGGGTGAAGCTACTGTGTTTGCATCCTAGAGCTGGGGAGCCACTCCTTTCTAGTAACCCCAGTGTTCCCTTTCTTCCTCTCCAGGTCCCAGTGACACATTTAAATTTAGCTTCAAACACTTACTACCTGGAGCAGCCTGGTTGAGCGTACATGGTATTAGCTCCAGAGTTTGATGGCAAATCTTCATAGCCCCGGGACTCTGATCAAATGACTTAATTTCTTCTATGCTCAATTTTTCCATCCATAAACTGGGGTGAAAAAGCTACCCGCCATGAAGAGTTTGGGTGAGAGATAAATGAGATAATGTTTACAAAGTACTAGGAAGGCTTGGCTTAGAGCAGGCTCCAAGTCTGCATTCGTTTTCCCTACCTGCATTTGTCTACCCATTATCCCTTCACTCTCCTTTCCCACCTGGTACTGAAGATGCATCAAAAGACAGAGAGTGTACAGCAAGTTCATGGTCAACACAATTCCAGGTGGCACCAAACAGAAGGAGGGATAAAGAAAGAGAGAAGGAAACACCGGAGAAAGAGATTTGTGAGATCTCTTTTTCAGCTTGATAGAGGAAGGTGTATTTGGCTGAATGTTGGAGGGGAACGTGTTTCCAAGCAGACATGAGAAGGTAACCTGGATAAGTTGAAGGAGGGAGCATTTGAGTGAAACAGGGAGGGGAGCAAAAAAAAAAATGGGGACATTAAGGAGCAGATGACTACTATGGGCTTGAGTCCATAATCCAATTGGGGAGCTTTAGGAGACAATGATGAGCATAATTCAGCACTGTCCTGCCGAGGGATGAGGAAAACCCAACTTTCTTATTTAGGGACAGCAGGGTTCTATATAACTCTGGCTAGCCTTGACCTTCTCATCCCTCTGCCTCAGTTCTTTAGTGAGAGATGTGGCTCTGAGGTATCTGGGTAATCTGAATCAACCTATATTCAGAGACTTTCATCATTAAGGGCTCTACCACTGTTTATTTTTACTGTACAGATGCAGAAGCGGCAAGCAAAGGAGAGGGTTTAAGCCAGCGGAGGGTTTAAGATGGCAGTGGGCAAGCCAGGCATGGGAGTGCACAACTGTAATTTCAGCACTTGGAAGGCAGATGCCAGAAAACCAGGAGTCAGTTTTGGCAATGTAGTAAGTTTGAGCCAGCATAGAAAGAAATGTTGTATACAGAGTACACATATAAACTTTGTGATTATAAGGCCTGAGTTTGAATCATGATTCTGTGCCCCCCCCCCATGAGACAAATTTGAAACTACATTTGTTAAATACTGGCCAGGATGATGGTCACCATTTTTCATAAGCTTCCAAAGACACCCCCTTTCTGAAAAAAAAATCTGTACTTCATTTGAACACATTCTTTTTCAATTTCTAAATGGAAATACCCACCAAAATAAATCCTCATACATTTGATCACATGATTTTGGATAAAGATGCTAAGATTGTTCAAGGGGAAAAAGATAGCCTTTTCAACAAATCATGATAGAAAAATGGGATAGCTCCAGGAGTCAAAGTTGGTTTAAATATGAGTTAAGGCTATATACAATTCTTAGAAGAAAACATAGTGGGGAATCTTCCTGACATTGGATTTGGCAAAGGGAATTTCTTGGATTTGATACAAAATTATAGACAATAAAGGTAAATATGTTCATCAGACCTCATCAGGATTAAAAACTTAAATTCATGAAAGAACACCATGGAGAGTGAAAATAGAAGATATTTGCAAATTATCTCATAAAGGATTAATATCCATAGCATATAAAAAAATCTCTAAAAGTCAACAACTTAAAAATACATTTTTTTAAAAAGGGAAAATGATATGAATAGACATTTCTCCAAATAAAGATAAAATGGCTAATAAGTGCCTCTCCCCAAAGATGCTCAGCTCACTAATCACTAAGGAAATACAAATCAAAACCACAGTAAGATGTTACTTCATTCTTACCACCCAAACAAAAGAAAACAGTAAGTGTTGTCAAGGATGTGGAGAAACTGGAATCCCTGTGCTTTGCTTGTAGGAATGTGAAATGTATAGCCACTACAAAAAGCAGGCTGGCAGGTCCTCAAAGAATGCAAATGAACCCTGCAGTTCTAACCCTAGGTGTACACCCCAAAGAGATGAGAGCAGGGAGTCAGATATCTGCTTGCTTGCCTAGGCTCACAGAAGCATTACTCACAGTAACTAAAAGACAAACAAGTAAAATATCTAAGGACAGATGAATGAGTAAACACAATGTGGCGCATATACATCCAATAGAATATATGTAGTCTTTAAAAATTGAATGAAATCCTGATATATATATATATATATATATATGTGTGTGTGTGTGTGTGTACATATATGTGTGTGTGTGTCTGTGTGTGTATGTATATATAATATGTAAAACTACAACATAGAAAAACTGTTAAATGAAATCAACCAAACACAAAGGGATAAATATGTTTCCACTTATGTGAGGTACCTGGAAGAGTCAAATTCATACAAGCTAAAATAATAGATATTATAGTGGGGATAAACACATAGTAACTTGGATGATGAAAATATCCTGGAAATGGATGGTGGTGATAGTTGCACCAAAACTATAATTGAACTTAATACCAACAAAGTCTATTTAAAAGTGGTAACTGCTGGGGCTGGCAGGTAAAGGCACGTCCTGCAGCCTGAGTTCAGCCTCTGGAACTCATATGGTGGAACGAGAGAACAAGTTCTCATAACAGATAAGTTGTCCTCCGAACACACACAAACATACAGACACACACACAAACAAACAAATGTAAAGGATGATAACTATTATATGCATATGTTACTATGCTAGGCATTATGAAAAATACACAAAACATACACGAAAAAAAGATAGACATAAAAAAAATGAAGGACAGTTTAGTGAGATGGCTCAGTGGTTAAAGGCATTTGCCTTGCAAGCAACATGACCTGAGTTTGATCCCTAAAACCTACATAGAGATGGAAGGAGAGAATAACAAAGTTGTTTTTTAACTTCCTAACATGTGCCATGGCATATACTGCCACCCATCATAAGCACACAAACAACAATAATAATCGTGTGAAGGGAGGGAGGAAAACTGACACCTTACCTTTCAGGGATGTAACAAGAATGACATGAAAACAAATGATGACAAGGAATATCTTGTATATCAGTAAAACCTCTTCAGGTCTGCCAACAGGGCTGTACTGCCCACCAGAGAAAAGCATCCTGGAACAAAATAAGAAGGACAACAGATCATCACAGCTGTCATAATCCCAACATAGCAATGACTCAAAGGTCATTCCTTAAGTAAGACCACCTCCAGGCTGCCTACTTAGTAGTGCCATAGTTAAAACTGTAGTGTGCCTTCAGAAAATGAGCAATGCCAGGTGAGCACTGGCTATGAAAACAAAAATCACAGGTTTATCCAGGGAGGCTCACCCACTAAGACATTATATTTAAAATGATAAACACAGTAGTCCTTGTAGACTTTATGGAAAAAATACATGCAGAATATCAAAAGACTAACAACTAAAATATCTCATGCATAATGATCACTTTATAAAGCTGGTTACAGACAATGTTAACAATCAGGCATCAGAGACACCTCTTAATGATCTACCTCATTTATTTCTTATACTAGCAAAGGAAAGCTACACTGCATTTCTTCCTTACTACGACTTTTTACATTGTTATTGTTTATATTTCTAATAGTCAATATGGCAACATTTTTCAATGCAAAGTTTATACCTGATTCTAATTTAAAAGAGTCATTTACCATTCACGTAACTTATTCCCAGTCGAGGACCAATTTGTGCCAAAGAAGACATCAAGTCTGAATTGGAGGTAACTAGGAAGAATATATATGGTAGAGGCAGGGCTCAGACTTGGGGAGAGCTCAGCACATGGGGAGAACGAAAAGTGCTAAGACTAGGTCACCCTGCTGAAACTGACAAGGGAAACTGAGAGAGGAAGAAGTCAGCACCACACACATAGGCTAAGGAACAACAAAGAGACAGTGAGACCCAGTGAACATACTCCTATTCAGCCAGCTGGGACGTTACTATGGCAGACTTCATAGTCCAAGCTAGTAGAACTCTTGGCCAAGGTACCCAGTGAATCTAGTATCTACAACAACTCCACAAACTGGAGATAGTGTGTGCACATGCCATGGTGAAGGCAAGAGAAAATGAGTTCAAAGCTCCCAGTTCTGCCATGTAATGTCAGGGTTACTGGGCAAGGCACTTCCAATAGTCAAATATGCCATTTAGCAAACTGGGATAATGGCATCAACCTGATAGACCTACTCCAATGAATAATGGAGAGATCTCTGGCCAGGGGCTGGTACTAAGAGTACTCTACAAATGTTGGCTACACTCTTTATTCTTTTGTTCACCCAGCCATTCAGCAAATCCTTTTATATTTGTCTAGTTTGTGAGAGGTCAGGTAGTGCAAGGATTAAAGTGATGAGGGACAAAAAAAAAAAAAAAGAAAGAAAGAAAGAATGAAAAAGAAAAGAAAAAAGAAATAGAAAACCCATTGTTTTCTCAGTCTCCAGGTAAAGTTGGCTATCTTCAAGAATCCCATCATTCCCAGATGTGATGGCACAGACCTTTAATCCCAGCACTCAGGAGGCAGAAGCAGGTGAATCTCTGAGTTTGAGGCCAGCCTGGTCTACAGAGCGAGTTCCTGAACAGCCAGGGCTATGTAGAGAGACCCTGACTCAGAAAACCAAAGGGGGAAAATAGAATCGTGTCATTTACTACTTATAACAGTACCAGGACAATGAGTCTCTCCTTGATATGGCATGATAATTTCTGAGACCTTGAAGTGACTGCCTTCAAAAGAGGGATTACATTTTAAAAATTCATAAATTGTGTGGTTTAACATGGAAACTTTATTCTCATGTAGGTAAAGAAGATTTAAAGAGAAGTACTATACAGCAGGCCTGAATGAGGACTATTCTGTAACCCGACTAACTGTTTTAATTTAATTACAGCATAACAGCTATGAGATATGCAGTGAGTAATATTTTGCCCCATGTAACAAGATATAACAAGTATCTTCTAGAAAAGCCCATTCCTTTAAGATATTTACCCCAAGCCCTAAGTGTTGGCTTAAAAGTCTAGCACAAGAGGACATTTAAAAGGGAGCTACTGAAGAGGTCCCTAGTGCAGACAAAGGAAGCATATACAGGGCAAATACGACTGATTTAGGTTGATCAACTTCCAAAGCAGTCAGAAGGGGAAAAAAAGGAACCAGGATTCAATTTCTATCTGAATTCTGGTCAAAGAGCATTATCTGGCAAATCTCTCTCATAAAGCACGCGCAAATATCTCCTGCATCATAGGACTAGGTTAAGCTGGGTTATCCACACTGATTTTTTTTCTTGAAAACAACTTAAAACCATGGATAAAATATTAAATATGTCTAGCCAAAATGGAAGATTAAGTAGGAAGCCAGGAAGGTAACGTAAACAGCGAGGCCAAATGAGGAAAACTTGGGTTTCAGATGGGAGGTGTGAAAGCAAAGTACAGAGTTATGGAGAAGAGAGCCAGAAGGCCAAAATAGGCTTAATACAAGTCAACAAAGAGAGGAGAGGGAAATTCAATATTTGGACTAAGAGTCCAAACTTGCAGAAAAATACTAATGCAGATTCAAGAAGCCCACAGAATTGCTATTATAATAAGCAAATAAAAAGAGATCTATACCTAGCCACCTCATAATGAAAGTGGAGAAAACAAGGTTAAAAGAAAAAGCCTTGACAATAACGTGAGAAAATAAGGTCATTCCATTTCAAAGGAGCAACTGTTACATTGGCAACTCTCTTCTCAGAAGCAGCCAGACAGTGCAATATTGCCTGCAATGTGTGAAGGGATCATTTTATTCCCACTGAAAATACCTTTTATGAATGGGAACAAAATGAAGACATTTTCAAATAGACCAAAACGGTTTTTCTGTTTCTTTGTTTGCTTTCCACCAAAAAGGAGTCCTCACTTACAATCAACCTTAAAATACATATTCAGGAAGAAGACATTAGACTCGAGATGCAAGAAGGAACAAAAACAGCTAAAGAAGGTGGTTAGTATACATTCCTAAGATATGGGCATGAGAACACACAAGTGTAATCTCAGCACTGGGGAGGTGGAGGGAGGAGAATCGGCAGTTCAAGGTCATCCTTGGCTACATGGTGACCTAGTGAGCTTAGGTCTTTCCTAGGCTTTATGGGACCCTGTCTCAAAAAAATACACCCCCATTAAAAACCCATATGGTGTGTGTGTGTGTGGTGTGTGTGTGTGTGTGTGTGTGTGTGTGTGTTGTGTGTGTGTATGTGTGTGTGTGTATGTAACTTATTTTCAGTACTGGGGATATATATGTATAGATATGTATGTATGTATGTATGTATGTATGTATCTACCATATGTATAAGATACATGAAATTATGTAGAGACAAAAAATAAAAATTTAAAATTAATTAAAGTCTTCAAAGGACCTCACATTCATCTTAGAGGAGGCTAAAGTTACTACTTATCTTTAAATATGGAAAAGTTGAATTGATATGTTGCATGTTTTGGGGATGGGTACTAGGTCTTGCTATGTTGGCTAGACTGGTCATGAGCTCCTGGGATCAAATGATCATCACGCGTCAGTCTCCCAAGTAGCTATAATTAGAGAGAACATGCTCAACTCTCAATGCATTACAGTAACTATATAAGTTATTAAAGAATAGAAAAGGCAGGGGCTAGGGGGTCCACTTCAGTGATAGAATAGAATTCAGTTCCCTGTACAGTGATGGCAGGAAAGGAGACCGGGGCAGGGAAACTGGAAATGATACATCAAGCTTCCTAAATAGGAAAGAGGGAAAAAATGTTGTTTAAAATAGTCAATTTGAAAGTCAAACAAAGGGGGGAAAGAAACTTAGATGGAAAAATAATAGGCTTCACTGATTCATTATATATAAATGAACAAAACAATTCCATTAAAGGGCAAGCATATATACCTTAAAACAACAACAACAACAACAAAACCATAACCCAACCTCCAGCTCTGTGCTACTACCAAAGCACAACTAGAACTTGTTAATGAAAGCCTGAGAGTGAAAGGATGGGAACAATCTACGCCAACAGTGGTCCAAAGGAAAGTAAGGCTAGGGATACATCAGGGGAGAAGCGTTTGCTTAGTGTGTATGAGACTTTGGCTTCAATCCCCAGTACTGACAATACACGATGATTTTGCCAAACATGGTGGTCTAGGCCTGAATTCCCAGCCACTGAGAAGTAGAAGCAGGACGATCACAAGCTCAACTTCGAGGCTAGTCTGGGATATATGAAACACGGTCTTGGAAAAATAAAGAAATAAATATTATATTTATATTGATATCAAAAAAATTATACTTTAAAACAAAAACATCACTTTATAAACAAGACAGTTCCTTCCCAATTTAACCTGATCAATAATATAAACACTGTGTATCAAAACATGGGGTATAGTTGAGGATAGAGCCGCACAGATATTTTAGATATGCATAAGGTTTAAAGTGAATAAACTAAGTCTACAAAGTGAGCGCCAGGACAGCCAGAGCTATAAAGAGAAACCCTGTCTCGAAAAACCAAAAAACAAAAAAACAAAAAAACAAAAAAAAAACAAAAAAAAGTTGGAAAATAACAATATGAACCCTAAGAAGAAAGTAATGATAAAATAAAAGCATAAAATGATGATTAAGGAAAAAAGCAGCAAGTAAAGAATGAATAAGGTCAAGCTATTTTCTGAGAAGACAACGCTGGTAAAATTGAGAGCCAGGGTATAAGGAAAGGGAGATGGAAGGAACAACTAACCAAGAGAGCCAGACAGCAGGATCATGCCAATGCTATGGGCACAAAAGAGATAAAAGGATCTCAAAGACAATTTTATTCAATAGTTTAAAAGGATCTACACAAAATGGAGAAATTCCTGGTGGGGGCAGGGAGAACAAGAACCATTAAATCCAAAGAAGATGTACAACTATTAAAAGATCTCAAAAATCCTCCCACAAAGAAAATTTTATTTAAGATACAAAAATTTTAGTCTCACAAAAATTCAAAGAGGCAAAACAAAAAAGTAGAGCATATCTTAACTCATTTTCACAGCATCAAGGGAAAGTGTTCTTGTTTTTGCCTCATGTGTACACACATGCATACATCCATGCATGTGTGCACGCGCGCGCGCGCACACACACACACACACACACACACACACACACACACACACACCAGTAATTGACAGAATTCTCCATTACAGAAATGCATAACAACAATCATAAATCTTATAAATTGAAGTAGTCAGAATAAATATAGAACAAAAGAATTTTGGCACCAAATTTCTTTTTCAAAGATAGAGACAACTAGGAACCAAAGCCAATATTTCTGTAGTCAAAGAAACACCACATAGTCTAAAAGAAAAAAATGGAATTGATTGCATACAGATGACAGAAGCTGGGTTAACTGCTTAGTGCTGTGAGTGTGGCTCTGGAATGGCAGCTTTGTGTAATATTTACCATGACACATATTCAAGCCAGGGTGTATGTGAAGGTTTCACATCCCTGGGAGCAAATGGAACGAAAATGATTTGTTTAGTCTACACAGTAGAAAATTATGTTCTTAATAAGCCTTAAGAGCTTTCTGGAGCAGAAAAAAGAAACTTGTATTTTTAAAAAGTGAATTGATACAAGACTGCAAAATTGGAAGTCTATTATGCACAGCAAACATATACTCAAAAACTGGGGAGAAATTGATTGATTTTCAGCTCCCTTGCATACTTCCACATTTCCCCACCACACATCTGAGTGTCCATTTGAAGTACTCGAGGTAAGGGGAAAACCCACTTCATCTCTCTCCTCTCACCCTTCAGGGTCTTCCCCCAAGTCCATAGTGCATATGTTCAACATGCACAAACCACCAACCATGGAGCTAAGAGAGCATGCTTGGTTGAGCAAACCGTACCACGCAAGCTCTACCTCCTACAAGCATGACCTTGAGCTGTTCATTAAGCTCTGTAAACCTTATAGCTGAAGAAATGAAAGTGATAATAAGGCCAGCGTCATAGGGTTCTATAGGAATTAGATGAAGTCATATATTAAACATCTGTACAGAGTCAAAGCCTTAGCTGCGATTATAAGTTTACAATGTATTCCAATGCTGAGTTTGAACATATTTTTGGAATAATTTCTTGCATTTGTCCATCTAGTTTTCATATATTTTCTGAGGTTCTCTTATATGCAGGATTCCATGCTAGGAGCTCTTGATTTTTTTCAATAAATAAGACATATTTGTCTCGCCCTTGAGAGTTTATAGCTACTACTTACTTTCAGTAGCTATTGGTGTTGTCAGATAAGGGGATGTTTTTTAAACCTGGTAAACTTAAAAGACACTTTCTCTTCATGGCTGATGAGGCTCAGGTTGACTTAAAGCAACAAAAAATAAAACACTAGAAAACAGTATGGTCTTCTATTGAGAATTGGATATCACCTCACCCCCATCCCTACAGCAGCCACTCATAAAAGACGTTTAAATAGATTTGGTACAGAATCCATTGCTACAAAATAATTCTATGACCATATAGAGGAAAGAAATGGCAGAGGAAAGTGTGGTGGTTTTAAACTGTCAATTTGACACAATCTAGAGCCACTTGGGAAGAGAGTGGGAATGAGGGATCATTCAGATCAGGTTAGTCTGTAGGAGGGTGTGTTGATTGTGTTAATTGAGATGAGAGGACTGTTCCACCTTGGGTGGCACCATGCCCTAGGTAGGGAATCCTGAACTCGATAAAAGTAGAGAAAATGAGCAGGACTTATCACAACAACAGAAATGAAACTAGAACAGAAACTGTATAAATGCATCCTTTTGGACATTGACCTGCATTGGGGCTGGAAGTGGGAGTTAGTCAGAATACTTGGCATGGATGCTTCATGATATCATACTGTAGAGGAAGATGGATTCTTGGGAAAGTCAATGCCCCCCTTCCCAAACCAATATTCTGGTCCCTTTTTGCTCTTGTTATCATACCATGTCAACTTCTGCTTACATATCTACTAGCTGTATAACCCTATTGGATGCTTAAACCTTATTTCTAACATTAACTTATTAGTGTCTATTTTAATTTATATGCATTATTTATTTTGTAAATCACCATAGGACTATTCTAGTTTAAATTGTTATAACAAATATTTATATTATTCATACAATGTTGACAATTCATATCAAGTAAACCCCAGAAACAAGCACTATTTGAGTCTCAAAAGAAAGGAAAAGTGATAGTACTGGGACAAAGCAGAACACTTGCTTCATACACACATGGCCCCAGGATGTGACCCCAAGTACTGCGAAAGGAAAGGAAGGGGCAGAAAGGAAAGGATGAAAGTCAGTAGTGGCTTCACGGTTTGTCTAGAAGGAAGTTAAGCAGAAATCTGTTTGGGAAGTACTCTGAAAGTTGCATGTACACAGTACTTCAGGCAACCAGGGAAACACATCATCACCTATTTCAAAACACGACAACAGTGTTAGAGCCAGGGAAGCCAGAGCAAGGAGCAAGGCAGGGGAATCAGCTAGACAACAGTACCAAAACACCTCTGTAGGTAATTAGGTTTCTTCTTCAGCTTACATTACACCATGTCATGTCAAAGTCTATTCCCGCTCCACAATGCCCCACCCCCTCGAAAGCCTAGTCAAAAACAACTGGCTTTTGTTACCAAGGTTACCAAGAAGAAAGGTTCAACAAGGGCCTTTCTGTAAGAAAAAGAAAATGTCTGAAGAAAAGAGAGCTCCAAGGGGAAGTAAAGAGTTACAAACCAAACACACAGGAAAATACGAGGTTGTGATGAAAATGGGGATCTGGAGTGAAGAAGGTGGTGAAATATGGAAGGGAAGAAAACCAAGCCAAATATGTTCATTGTTTCTTTCAATACTATGAGGGAGAATTATCCTGACTCACCTGACAGGAAGTTCAGAGGAAATAGGGAGGAAACTCCGTGCGCATCTGAAAATGAAAACCAGAACAGATAATTAGACCAATGCAAAGTGGATCTTCAGGCTGCCAGAAGGCATCAATACTGCACAGCAAGGCTGCATCTTGACAATGGAGTTACAAAAGAAATGAACAAGGCAGACACTGCTACCACCAGGGAACAAATTATAAATGGCAGGAACAACCCAAAAGCCAGTTTGGGGCGGGAGGTGACCTCATCCGTGTATGTATTACCACACAGCCTAAATCAGCATTAGTTGCATTATAGGTATGCTGGGTGGTATAAAGGTTAGTGCTGATTGTCAAGGTGACAGTATATGGAAGGAAGGCAAGCTTCTTAGCACATCTGTGAGGAGTTACTTTGATCGAGTTAGCCTCTAGCTGTGCCAGGAAGGGATTATCTTGATTAGGTTAAATCATGTGAGAAGATCCATGTTAAAAAAAAATGGGTGGCATTATTCACAGGGATTGGTTCCTAGACTGTATAAAAGGGAGGGAGCTGCTGAGATTGAACACTAGTCACTCTGTCTCTTTCTGACTACGGATGCCATGTAAGCAGGTGCTTCAAGCTCCTGATGCCTGCACTTCACTGTCACAGTGGACTGGATCCTTCCTTGCACTGTGAGCCAAAATGAACAGTTCCTTCCTTAGGTTGTTTTTGTCAGGGTATTTTCCCAGCCCAACAGGAAAAAAAAATGCCATAAAGATGGTGAGGTGATCAGGGTAGATCTGGAGTGGGGCAGACTCTTCTACACACAATACTGGTTATGTATCACTTCATATTCTGTTACCTTTTTTTTTTTCTGAAGAAAAAGATATTTCTAAAGGCAAAGACAAATTATTTTCTCTAAGAAGGTTGAGGGTAAATGACTATTGACTGACTAATACATTTGGCCCTGCGCTGAAAAGGGGAGATGGGGTTATTCACTACAGCACAACTGAGAGGAAGACAGAAGTATGCTAGAGAGAAGAAGCAGGGTAGCTACTTAAAGCAGAGAGCATTGCTGAGTCCCTGGTTTGTATCCTTTAGAATATTCCACCGCACTGTACTCTGGTACCACTTACTACCTCAAAGATGGCAGTCACTTACACTAATTGTGTCATCTCACGTGAAATAGAAACATGACAACTTTTGAAATCAAGGTATTCAATAAAGAAACAATCCACCATGTCCTCTTGGAGCCAACTGATCTACTTCTGTCTTTTGTCAACTCAGTGCTAGGATAGATATTGATGTTCAAGGAGGATTCCAGGATATGGATGCAAAGAAGAAATAAGTGACCACAGTGAGATCCTATTGATCATAGTAAGTTCTTTAAGAAGAAAATTGCATATATCAATGAATTAAAACCCAACATGCCCAATCCTCAATTAAGCAATGTTTTAAAAAGACAAGAAAAAAGTCCAAACATGTTGTTCTGGCCTAGGACGAATGGATTACAAACCACATCTCACTGCTTAATATGGAATGCATATATGATTGGCACCAAAAACATTAGCATAATCAAATGGAAACAAATTAATTGTGAGTTGAAAGTGGAAATCGTTTTATTAAACATTTATAAAACTTATTTTCTACATAGGGATTTCAAATAATATTTTGATGTTACTCCACGATTCAAGCACACTGTGTCTTCAGAAACCTTATTGACAAATGCAACAGAGCCCACTTAATTATTCCTGGTAATACAGCTGGGTAATGAACAACATGAGGCTCTGCTTGCTCCTTTGGAACATTTTTAGGTAGAAAAGTAGAGCAAACAACAATGACATTTGTTTTTCCCAATAGATGAAAAACCATGCTAATAATACCCAAAGCTGGAGAGCACGTGGCAATATACTCACTTGCGTACACCGCTGCTGGGAATAAAATCTTAGAGAGATTTTGACTTTTCAATTGTATATTCTTTATTTTTTAGATTTTATTTTACTCATAATTGTTTTTTAAATTAAAATCCTTTCTTCCCTCAAAGTCCTTCCATGTACTTCACAAAGAACTACAGGCAACTAAAGAACTGCGGAGAGAGGTTGAATTATTCTCGTCCAGGAATGAACACCATATCTGGTTATCTAATTCTAGTAGTCAGAGCTGAAATCATATACATACAAGCAACACTGGATGAACTAAGTGGGTTGTACTTAAATATCTGTGCATTTATACATATGCAATAATTTATTTTGAAGATTTTACCTTAAAACACTAAAAAAATGCAGAGATTCTAAATTCAGAGGCATACTGACATCCACAGATACATCAAGAAAAACACCGTTCTTCCAGCCTTGTGTGAGGTGAGGGAGGAATTCTCACTATCCCAGGAGGTGAATATATAAATGATAGCACAGCTACACTATCCAATATGATTCAGTGGACAAATGTACAGTTGACTTAGATGGCCCAACATTATAAAGACTGCCATTACATATAAGTCAAGTGAAAAAACAAGCTCTTCACACACACACACACACACACACACGTTAAGAAATAATCCAAGCTGTATATGTGTATGTTAACTTGTATAATGACATGGATCAGCGAATATAGAAAAATCATAAAAAGAAAACCCACCAAGTCTTTCACAGACAGGACTGCTACATGGAGGGTGAAAGCAACCTAAAGTCGATAGAACACAGCAATGACTTCATGTCTTATTTATACAAGTAAGCCTGTTCCTTTTAGTAAAGAAAACTGAATAGTGAGGATTAAACAGAGCTCAGAAAGGACGCTCTAGGATGGGATTGATGAGAGGGAACGCCATCAGCTTTTCTTCTCATTGTCACCGTCCCTCCTACTTTGGAGCACTGAAGGCTTCTGATCTCAGACACAAGAAACCTACTTTCTCTCCCAGAAAGTAGGAATTCACATGAGCAAATCCCTGATAATGATAGCAAAAGAGATGCTGTGAACTTTGCCTGATGGACACTGAAGCCAAAACTTAACTTAAAAGCTGCCCATCCTCCTGTCTGCGGATCCCAATTTACCTTGATGGACACCACACTCCCATAAGCCCTCATCTCACAGAGCTACTAAACAGGAAGAAGAATCCCATCCACACCAGCAATTCAGTAACAAAACACAGTGGCTGCCAATGTTTGAAGCACTTACATCATTAAAAGAAAAGGGCAAGTCACAAAAGAAGCCCTATCAACTTATGTAAGACATGGCACAGAATAGAGAAGTTTCTCGGAGAAGAACAGCTAACTCACCAATTGCTAGGATTAACTGAAACCTCCCATAGTTGCAGAGTACCCCAAAGCATGACATCAGGAGTTTGGGGATGTATCCAATTTCCTCTATTTATCAGGCTGGCTAAAACCCAGGCTAAAGTCGGTGTAACAAGAAAGAAAATAAAGGCAAGCAGCCTCTACAAATGGTTTGAGTGGGAGGAAATCTCTCTTTGAGTGTATCTAGGACCCTGCTCCAGAGCAGAAGAAGGTCTTCAGGGAGTTTGCCTCCAAAACTCAGAAGTCTTGTCCTGGTTAGCTGGTACTTGGGCTATGCATCTTGAGGGTACTTAGTAACCCAGTGGGGGTAAAGTGCACAGGTGACAACAGCCTTGGGCAGCTATTTTACTATGCTCTGAAGCAATGTGACCCTGGTCAAAGAACAAAACAAAACGGTGACATGCAGCATACTGAAAGGCCCGGTGCTTCCTCGAATGTAATGATTAATTAGTGACCCAGACTGAGAGTCAGAGATTGGCTCACAATCCCTGACAATGACATTAACAGCATGGGAGAAAGGAGCAGAGGGCCCTGGCAGTTAGGAATGGGGCCAGAAATAAATGAAAAAAACTTTCCTCACACAGACAGGGGAAACAACTAACATGAATGGTGATGATGGGGACGGTGGGGTCTAGTGGACATGTCTAGGACGAGGCCGTACTTTAAGTTGGTTTATACCGTCATTGAGGAACACAAATCATTCCAGATTAGAACCTTGTGGTCACACTCTTTATATTCCAATCCTTCTCTACAAGACCTTGTCTCAACAGACTGTCTTGTTTGGTTCTGAATACAGCCCATTCGAAAAATATTAAATGTGAGTTGGCTTTTGAAATGTCTAAATATAATTTATTCAATAAATATACACCAAAATGCCTACATGTATGTTTTAAGCAGACTGTACCATATCCAAGGCCCCCTGGCTAGTGCCACTAATGATGACTGAATCCAGCATCCTATGACCTGTAAGTGCCATATGAACTAGCTACAGGCAGCAGCAAGAGCACTGAAGAAAGGTCCCTTAATCCAGAATAAGGAAATGGATCCAGGCAAACTACCTCTGAAGGGTAATGATCAGACTACCTCTCAGATAATGTACAGCTCTCTCCATGTAAGGACACAGAAAAGATCATTCTAAAGAGAGGAAATAGCTTAAACTGAGACACAGGGCCAAACTACTTAGAAAGGGAAGAAAAGTGTCACTGTTAAATGGTAGAAGAGACCTAGAGAGTTACTGGACCTATCTTCTGGGCCATCTCAAAAGATGACCTCTTAGCCCATGGGGAAAGTGTGAGAGCTAAGATGGAATGGTCCAGCCTGGAAGCAGCTAGTAGACGTAGCAGTTTCAACTGCTGCCACTATGGTATTTTTCTGCAACCCTGAGAGCATTCTTTCCTCCCTGGCTTTCTCCCTCTTTCTCTTGCCCCTTCCATCCTCCTTTGTCCTATATTTTCTCTCTTTTTATTTCCCTTTCCTTCCCTAGCTTGTAGCTGACCAGGTGTATTCTAATGAATGGAATATGGCTGGCTACTTCTGCCCAAGCTAGAAAAAAGGGATAAAAAGTACAAGATAAAAGCTGAGGGTGCCATGCAGTGAGAGTCCTTAGAATGAAGAGTCCCTGGTAATGTCCAGCACTAAAGAGAGAAGTGGAAGGGAAAGCACAAAATAAGAGAAGGGAGGAGGAGGAGGAAAAGGGAGGGGTAGGGAGGGAGGGCCTGGGGAAGAAGGGAGGGGAGAGAAGGCTGGGTGTTTAGTTCAGTCGGGAAAGTACTTGTCCAGCATTCAAGAAGCCCTGAGTTTGCTACCCAGCACCACAGCATAAAAGAGGGCATGATGGTGGATACCTGTAACCCTGCCTGCCATTCAAGAGGTGAAATCAGTAGCATCAAGAGTTCAAGGCCATCTTTAGCTCTATTAACTAGTTTAAGGTCAGCCTGTTCTACATAGGACCCTGTCTTAAGGGAGGGAGAGAAGGAATGAAAAAGAAAATAAAAGTCACAAGGTAAGATGCTCACTTCCAAATGACTCCCTGACCTTTGGTCCTATTGTCCTGGATGAGGCAATTGTTCCCTTGCTACAACAAGATAGCACTGAGAAATGCTAAAATAAAAATGCTCATTTCAAAACAGGTCATGATTCACTTTTGTATATAAGCAATTGTCATCTTATAGGTAAACACATCTACAATGATTTACCAGTTAGCCATTTCACAAAAATATAACCTTACACTTTCACACACAAAAAGACATACTGATTTCATAAATGCAAGTCTCGCATTCAGCTGTAGCCATATAAAATTAGCTTCAAATGAACTTTCTTTCATTTACATGAAAACATCTCACCAGGAATGTAGACAAATACCTGTAATCAACCCTGATTGTTATGACTGGCACGTCCTAATTAACTGCAAGCTTCTCTTTCCACTAGAAAACAATGAGCACTTTCCTCTAAATTTAAACTGTGTTTTGATGCTTTATTTTCAGTAATGAGAGGAGATAGGACTGCACAATACACAGTTGAGAAATGAAGAACCAATTGGACACATAGAATAGACCCTAAAAATAAAACCAAGAAGACCACACATATGAATGCTTTTTTTTTTTTACCATCTTTTGGTCTATTTTTTAACATAAGTTGAAATGAAGGTCAGTTCATTAAAATTCTATTTCCAAATATATTTGCCATGTGATATGCACTAAGCTCTTGACTGTGCCTTAATTCAATTGTAGCGGGTAGAAGATGGGGAAACACTCAGAAAGTTTTATTGTTCCCGCTGGGAATGAGTAAGGAGTTATGTTATCATTTGGCCCTAATTTGAAAGATAAAACTATGGAAGGTAGGGCACTATCTTTTTTAAAGTTCAACATGAAAACTTCAAACTGAACCTTACTATTGCTGTGTCTTTGCTAGCAAAAAAAGGGGGGTTAATTATCCCTACTTTGGTAGACTGCAAAACATCTGTTCTTCATGTGCAAGTATGCCTGATTATTTATAAAGTAACTCTACAGATCCTCCTATCAAAATGTGGAGTCTGTCTGTCCATTCCTTAAGCATGTGCTGACCTTGTCCTTGCTTTGTCCCATGGGTCCATTCAAGTGGGATGCAAACAGAAGCATGGAAACAAGCCTAAGCTAGTCTGCCAGATGATGAAAGCCACATGCTGGGTCACTCCAGTGCTCCAGCAGCCAGCTAACCCCCAGGAACACTCATTCTCATTCAGCTAATTTACAGTTGACTGCAGATGCATAAGTGGCCCCAACTGTGACCAGCAGAAGGACTGTCCCACTGAACTCAGCCAAAAGTGTGTGTTCCAAAGCTGAACTGACAAAATGGCCATTACTGGAACCTGTCAAGTTTGAACTTGTTATGGCTTGAATAGGAAATACACACCCACACAAATGTTCTATATGTGACCCCTAGCTTGTGGCATTATTTTGGGAAACTGTGAAACTTCTAGGTGACTGTCTGGAAGAAGTGAGTGATGGGAAAAGGAGGACAGGCTTTGGGTGTTGTATCCCAAGCCTACTTACGAGACCAGTCTATCTACTTCCTGTTCTGCCTAGATGTGAGAAGTTGAGACATTTCAGCTGTACACACTCACTACCAAGGAGCCACCAATTGCCATCCTTTCCACACCATTATAGGAGTGTCCTCTCAAACTGTAAGGCAAAATAAAGCCTTCCTCCCTTAAGTCACATCTTGCCAAGTATTTGGCCATAAGAATGAGAAATGTACTGACACTCGCCAGCTACCCACAACACCCGCCACAGGATCTTAAGACTTCTGGTGAGTGGAACACAGCTTCTGCTCCAATCCAATTGCGCACTGGACCTGAGACTGCATTAGTTAGGGAAGCAGAAACCGGCCAGAGTAGGGCCACAGGCCTCATCCGGTCAGAAAAGCACCTGGGTAGCGGGGGCGCAGGGTCGGCTGACACTCGCCAGCTACCCACAACACCCGCCACAGGATCTTAAGACTTCTGGTGAGTGGAAAACAGCTTCTGCTCCAATCCAATTGCGCGCGGGACCTGAGACTGAATTAGTTAGGGAAGCAGAAACCGGCCTGAGTAGGGCCACAGGCCTCATCCGGCCGGATCAGCACCGGGGTAGCTAGAGCGCAGGGTCGGCTGACACCCGCCAGCTACCCACGACCCCCGCCACAGGATTTTGAGACTGCTGGTGAGTGGAACACAGCTTCTGCTCCAGTCCAATCACGCGGGACCTGAGACTGCTCTGGTTGGGGAGGGAGAAATCCGGCCTATATAGGGCCACAAGCCTCTTCCGGTCAGAAAAGCACCAGGGTAGCTAGGGCGCAGGGTCTGCTGACACTCGCCAGCTACCCACAACACCCGCCACAGGATCTTAAGACTTCTGGAGAGTGGAACACAGCTTCTGCTCCAATCCAATTGCGCGCGGGACCTGAGACTGCATTAGTTAGGGAAGCAGAAAACCGGCCTGAGTAGGACCACAGGCTTCTTCCGGCTGGACCAGCACCGGGGTACTGCCAGCTACCCACGACCCCCGCCACAGGATTTTGAGACTGCTGGTGAGTGGAACACAGCTTCTGCTCCAATCTTTAAACAGTGACAACGACAACAACTAACCCCAGAGATTACCAGATGGCGAAAGGTAAACGTAATAATCTTACTAACAGAAACCAAGACCACTCACCATCATCAGAACCCAGCACTCCCACTTCGCCCAGTCCAGGGCACCCCAACACACCGGAAAAGCTAGACACGGATCTAAAAGCATATCTCCTGATGATGGTAGAGGACTTCAAGAAGGACTTTAATAACACACTTAAAGAAATACAAAGGAACACTGGTAAAAAGGTAGAAGACAATAAAGAGGAAGCACAAAAATCCCTTAAAAAATTGCAGGAGAACACTGCTAAAGAGTTACAAATCCTTAAAGAAAAACAGGATAACCTAATCAAACAGGTAGAAGTCCTTAATGAAAAACAGGAAAACACATCCAAACAGATGATGGAAATGAACAAAACCATACTAGACCTAAAAAGGGAAGTAGACACAATAAAGAAAACCCAAAATGAGGCAACACTGGAGATAGAAACCCTAGGAAAGAAATCTGGAACCATAGATACCAGGATCAGCAACAGAATACAAGAGATGGAAGAGAAAATCTCAGGTGCAGAAGATTCCATAGAGAACATCGGAACAACAATCAAGGAAAATGTAAAATGCAAAAAGATCCTAACTCAAAACATCCAAGAAATACAGGACACAATGAGAAGACCAAACCTATGGATAATAAGAGTGGATGAGAATGAAGATTTTCAACTCAAAGGACCAGCAAACATCTTCAACAAAATTATAGAAGAAAACTTCCCAAATCTAAAGAAAGAGATGCCCATGAACATACAAGAAGCCTACAGAACTCCAAATAGACTGGACCAGAAAAGAAATACCTCCCGACACATAATAATCAGAACAACAAATGCTCTAAATAAAGATAGAATACTAAAAGCAGTAAGAGAAAAAGGCCAAGTAACATATAAAGGCAAGCCTATCAGAATTACACCAGATTTTTCACCAGAGATTATGAAAGCCAGAAGATCCTGGACGGATGTTATACAGACACTAAAAGAACACAAATTCCAGCCCAGGCTACTATACCCAGCCAAACTCTCAATTAACATAGATGGAGAAACCAAAGTATTCCACGACAAAACCAAATTCACACATTATCTCTCCACGAATCCAGCCCTTCAAAGGATAATAACAGAAAAAAACCAATACAAGGACAGGAACCACACCCTAGAAACAACAAGAAGGTAATCCCTCAACAAACCTAAAAGAAGACAGCCACAAGAACAGAATGCCAACTTTAACAACAAAAATAACAGGAAACAACAATTACTTTTCCTTAATATCTCTTAATATCAATGGACTCAACTCCCCGATAAAAAGACATAGACTAACAAACTGGCTACACAAACAAGACCCAACATTTTGCTGCTTACAGGAAACTCATCTCAGAGAAAAAGATAGACAGTACCTCAGAATGAAAGGCTGGAAAACAATTTTCCAAGCAAATGGTATGAAGAAACAAGCTGGAGTAGCCATTCTAATATCTGATAAGATTGACTTCCAACCCAAAGTCATTAAAAAAGACAGGGAGGGACACTTCATACTCATCAAAGGTAAAATCCTCCAAGAGGAACTATCAATCCTGAATATCTATGCTCCAAATACAAAGGCAGCCACATTCATTAAAGAAACTTTAGTAAATCTCAAAGCACACATTGCACCTCATACAATAATAGTGGGAGACTTCAACACACCACATTCACCAATGGACAGATCATGGAAACAGAAACTAAACAGTGACACAGAGAAACTAAGAGAAATTATGAATCAAATGGATCTGGCAGATATCTACAGAACATTCTATCCTAAAACAAACGGATATACCTTCTTCTCAGCACCTCATGGTACCTTCTCCAAAATTGACCACATAATTGGTCATAAAACAGGCCTCAACAGATACAAAAATATTGAAATTGTCCCATGCATCCTATCAGATCACCATGGACTAAGGCTGATCTTCAATAACAAAATAAATAATAGAAAGCCAACCTTCACGTGGAAACTGAACAACACTCTTCTCAATGATACCTTGGTCAAGGAAGGAATAAAAAAAGAAATTAAGGACTTTTTAGAGTTCAATGAAAATGAAGCTACAACATACCCAAACTTATGGGACGCAATGAAAGCATTTCTAAGAGGAAAACTCATAGCTCTGAGTGCCTCCAAAAGGAAACTAGAGAGAGCACACATTAGCAGCTTGACAACATACCTAAAAGCACTAGAACAAAAGGAAGCAAATTCACCCAAGAGGAGTAGACGGCAGGAAATAATCAAACTCAGGGGCGAAATCAACCAAGTGGAAACAAGAAAAACTATTCAAAGAATCAACCAATCAAGGAGCTGGTTCTTTGAGAAAATCAACAAGATAGATAAACCCTTAGCCAGACTCACTAGAGGGCACAGGGAAAGCATCCTAATTAACAAAATCAGAAATGAAAAAGGAGACATAACAACAGATCCTGAAGACATCCAAAACACCATCAGATCCTTCTACCAAAGGCTATACTCAACAAAACTGGAGAACCTGGATGAAATGGAGAAGTTCCTAGACAGATACCAGGTACCAAAGTTGAATCAAGATCAGGTTAATGATCTAAACAGCCCTATATCCCCCAAAGAAATAGAAGCAGTCATTAATAGTCTCCCAACTAAAAAAAGCCCAGGACCAGATGGGTTTAGTGCAGAGTTTTATCAGACCTTCAAAGAAGATCTAATCCCAGTTCTTCACAAACTATTCCACAAAATAGAAACAGAAGGTACTCTACCCAACTCATTCTATGAAGCCACAATTACTCTGATACCTAAACCACAAAAAGACCCAACAAAGATAGAAAACTTCAGACCAATATCCCTTATGAATATTGATGCAAAAATCCTCAATAAAGTTCTTGCTAACCGAATCCAAGAACACATCAAAACAATCATCCATCCTGACCAAGTAGGTTTCATCCCAGGGATGCAGGGATGGTTCAATATACGGAAATCCATCAACGTAATCCAGTATATAAACAAACTCAAAGACAAAAACCACATGGTCATCTTGTTAGATGCGAAAAAGCATTTGACAAGATCCAACACCCATTCATGATAAAAGTCTTGGAAAGATCAGGAATTCAAGGCCCATACCTAAACATGATAAAAGCAATCTACAGCAAACCAGTAGCCAACATCAAAGTAAATGGTGAGAAGCTTGAAGCAATCCCTCTAAAATCAGGGACTAGACAAGGCTGTCCACTTTCTCCATACCTATTCAACATTGTACTTGAAGTCCTAGCCAGAGCAATTCGACAACAAAAGGAGATCAAAGGGATACAAATTGGAAAAGATGAAGTCAAAATATCACTCTTTGCAGATGATATGATAGTATATATAAGTGACCCTAAAAATTCCACCAGAGAATTCCTAAGCCTGATAAACAGCTTCGGTGAAGTAGCTGGATATAAAATTAACTCAAACAAATCAATGGCCTTTCTCTACACAAAGAATAAACAGGCTGAGAAAGAAATTAGGGAAACAACACCCTTCTCAATAGTCACAAATAATATAAAATATCTTGGCGTGACTCTAACTAAGGAAGTGAAAGATCTGTATAATAAAAACTTCAAGTCTCTGAAGAAAGAAATTATAGAAGATCTCAGAAGATGGAAAGATCTCCCATGCTCATGGATTTGCAGGATCAACATTGTAAAAATGGCTATCTTGCCAAAAGCAATCTACAGATTCAGTGCAATCCCCATCAAAATTCCAACTCAATTCTTCAAGGAATTAGAAAGGGCAATCTGCAAATTCATCTGGAATAACAAAAAACCTAGGATAGCAAAAACTCTTCTCAAGGATAAAAGAACCTCTGGTGGAATCACCATGCCGGACCTAAAGCTCTACTACAGAGCAATTGTGATTAAAAACTGCATGGTACTGGTATAGTGACAGACAAATCGACCAATGGAATAGAATTGAAGACCCAGAAATGAACCCACACACCTACGGTCACTTGATCTTCGACAAGGGAGCTAAAAACATCCAGTGGAAGAAAGACAGCATTTTCAACAAATGGTGCTGGCACAACTGGTTGTTAACATGTAGAAGAATGTGAATCGATCCATTCCTATCTCCTTGTACTAAGGTCAAGTCTAAGTGGATCAAGGAACTTCACATAAAACCAGAGACACTGAAACTTATAGAGGAGAAAGTGGGGAAAAGCCTTGAAGATATGGGCACAGGGGAAAAATTCCTGAATAGAACAGTAATGGCTTGTGCTGTAAGATCGAGAATTGACAAGTGGGACCTCATGAAACTACAAAGCTTTTGCAAGGCTAAAGACACCATCAATAAGACAAAAAAACCACCAACAGATTGGGAAAGGTTCTTCACCTATCCTAAATCAGATAAGGGACTAATATCCAATATATATAAAGAACTCAAGAAGGTGGACTCCAGAAAGTCAAATAACCCCATTAAAAAATGGGGCTCAGAACTGAACAAAGAATTCTCGCCTGAGGAATACCGAATGGCAGAGAAGCACCTGAAAAAATGTTCAACATCCTTAATCATCAGGGAAATGCAAATCAAAACAACCCTGAGATTCCACCTCACACCAGTCAGAATGGCTAAGATCAAAAATTCAGGTGACAGCAGATGCTGGCGAGGATGTGGAGAAAGAGGAACACTCCTCCATTGTTGGTGGGATTGCAAGCTTGTACAACCACTCTGGAAATCAGTCTGGCGGTTCCTCAGAAAATTGGACATAGTACTACCGGAGGATCCAGCAATACCTCTCCTGGGCATATATCCAGAAGATGTCCCAACCGGTAAAAAGGACACATGCTCCACTATGTTCATAGCAGCCCTATTTATAATAGCCAGAAGCTGGAAAGAACCCAGATGTCCCTCAACAGAGGAATGGATACAGAAATTATGGTACATTTACACAATGGAGTACTACTCAGCTATTAAAAAGAATGAATTTATGAAATTCCTAGCCAAATGGATGGACCTGGAGGGCATCATCTTGAGTGAAGTAACACAATCACAAAAGAACTCACACAATATATATTCACTGATAAGTGGATATTAGCCCAAAACTTAGGATACCCAAGATATAAGATACAATTTACTAAACGCATGAAACTCAAGAAGAATGAAGACCAACGTGTGGACACTGTGCCCCTTCTTAGAATTGGGAACAAAACACCCAGGGAAGGAGTTACAGAGACAAAGTTCGTAGCTGTGATGAAAGGATGGACCATTTAGAGACTGCCGTATCCAGGGATCCATCCCATAATCAGCTTCTAAACACTGACACCATTGCATACACTAGCAAGGTTTTTGCTGAAAGGACCGAAATATAGCTGTCTCTTGTGAGACGATGCTGGGGCCTAGCAAACACAGGAGTGGATGTTCACAGTCAGCTATTGGATGTATCACAGGGCTCCCAATGGAGAAGCTAGAGAAAGTACCCAAAGAGCTAAAGGGATCTGCAACCCTATTGTTGGAACAACATGATGTACTAACCAGAACTCCGGAGCTCTTGTCTCTAGCTGCATATGTATCGAAAGATGACCTAGTCGGCCATCAATGGAAAGAGAGGCCCATTGGACTTGCAAACTTTATATGCCTCAATATAGGGGAATGCCAGGGCCAAAAGAATGGGAATGGGTGGGTAGGGAAGTGGGGGGCGCTATGGAGGACTTTTGGGATAGCATTGGAAATGTAATTGAGGAAAATATGTAATAAAAATATTAATAATTAAAAAAAGAATGAGAAATGTAACCAATACAGATGTGCTTTGTTGCATAGGAAAAAAAAAAGCTAACTTGTAGCTCTTCTTCTTTTACTACCTTCCTCCTTTTCTTACCTACTTTTTTTTTCTATAAGTACTACAGGGAAAGGACCATTGTGTTTGAAATCGTGGCCTGGGCTGCCTCTAGTTTCAAGCTAGCTTTGTTTACTTTGAAAGCTTTTCCTCGGTGCTATAGTTTGAATATAGTTAACACATGTCCTTTCAGGGATCATGTATTGGAAGCCTAGTATTCAGTTTGATGATGATAAGAGTAGATGGGACATTTAAGAGTTGTAGCCTACTGGGGAGTCTTTAAGTCCTCAGAGGACATCAAGGTAGTTCTTGGTGGACCCATGAATTAGTTCTTGTGAGGACCCATTATAAAAGAATATCCCAGCTTCTTTGATTTCTGTTGTAATGTCTCCACCTCACACATATCCGTGTGATTGTGATTCCATCGGTTAGGAGAAGTTACAGTCAAGGGTCCAGTACAAAGCCACATATATTTGATTATAGCTGCAGGAAACAAATTAGTATGTCTGGAATGCTGCAGACATTGTGTAGTAGAAAGGCCCTAAGCATGGAGAGTAGTGAGAAATAACTGGGGCTAGCAGACTGTAGTGTGGAAGATGGCAGTCTGCAGTTCATCTCTGGGCATGTTCTGGTGATGACCTCCATAGAAGAATTGTCATTGCAATCTGTTGAATGTGTTCAAGACCTTTCTTCTACCCATTACTCCTAGCATGGGAGGAGAAATACAAGAAAATGCAGTTGCAAGTCAGATACCCAAAGGTGAAGGAACATATCTAAGACCCTCCCTTTTCTCATGTGGCAGCCCAGGCTAAGAGAACAGAAAATATATTTATAACTCTAGGAAACAACACACTGTGAGTGAGAAAACGCTTAGATTTCTATTTGTTTACTCAACCAATAAAAGAAAATCAATAGGGTCATCTGGTTAGTGACATTAAACCACTCGGTGTGTTGAAGCCAAAAGGAAAGGTCATTTCTTCAAATGCTTTTTATTCACTTTACCACATTTACAGTCTATGCTTTCTTTCCACTTAAACTTGGTTTTCTTCCCCCCCTCCTGACTGGTGTTTTCTCAGACTTTTTGAAAAGCTTACTTTCCCCTGGTGTCTTGAAACATACTATTTGTTTGTGGTTATGACATTAATGCTTAGAAAGGTCAAGTGAGATGCCAGAGTTGGATAAATATATTTTTTCTTTTGATGATACTATGAATGGGATCTTTTCCTCCCTCAAAATTACCTGAAGGTGTTATCTTCTAGAGCAGTGGTTCTCAGCCTTCCTAAAGCTGCAACCCCTTTAATACAGTTCCTCATGTTATGGTGACCCCTAACCATGAAATTATTTTAATTGCTGCTTCATAACTGTAATTTTGCTACTGATATGAACTGTGTTGTAAGTATCTTATATGCAGGATATCTGATAACTCCTGTGACAGCTCCTGTGAACTGGTCCTTTGACCCTCAAGTGGATTCCACCCACAAGTTGAAAACCACTACTCTAGCTGCCTTTATTTCTATAATAATCATCAAAATATTAGGCAGATAGGTATGTTCATGGTTCCTATCAGGTAGTACAAATAGGAGGTAAACTCTCAGCAACACATTTCCAGGGCTTGACATCACCATATCATGTTCTGAATGATCAGAGGAAGGATCCATTACTTCAAGCATCTTCCTATAACTTCTCTCCTATGTCTATCACCTGACACTGTCTACAGAATGCCCCCTCTAAAGGGGAATTATTTTTCTTTATTGGTTTTGTTTTATATTTTGGTTTTATTTTATTTTATTATGGTTTTTTGAGACAGGGTTTCTCTGTGTAGCCCTGGCTGTCCTGGAATTCACTCTGTAGACCAGGCTGGCCTTGAACTCAGAAATCTGCCTGCCTCTGTCTCCCAAGTGCTGGGATTAAAGGCGTGCACCACCACTGCCCAGCTCTATATTTTGGTTTTATGATACACAGCCTTGTATATAGCCAAAACTGGCCTGGAACTCACTGTGTAGTCCATGCTGGTCTCAATTTCACAATCTTCCTATCTCAGCTTCCCAATAACTAGAATTACAGAAGTGCAGCACCTCATTTGTCTCATCTGTTTGTAATAGTGATACTCTCTTCCAGTTATACAATAATTTGGAATAGAGAAAACACTCATGCATGCAATACCTTATTAGATTTACTTAGTTTACAGAGTAACTGGGAGGCAAATTCATAGCTCCATGCTAGGAGCGCCACTGGAGTGCAAGGTAAGTGGGGCCTAAGAGAGGAGCCAAAGAAAACCAACCAAACCAACCAAACAAAAGCAATGAGGGGCTAGAGAGATGGCGCAGTGGTTAAGTGCACTGGCTGCTCTTCCTGAGGTCCTGAATTCAATTCCCAGCAACCATATGGTGACTCACAACCATCTGTAATGAGATCCAATGCCCTCTTCTGGTGTGTCTGAAGACATCGACAGTGTATTCGCATATATAAAATAAATACATATTTTTTTAAATATAATGAAAAAACCAATACCAAGAAATGCAATACTGCAACTGAGATATGGATTACAGTGAAAATCATCCAGACTTCTGGATCATGACAGTAGTTTATGATCTAAGAGGTCATGGAAGGCCATGGAAGGCCTGCAAGGTAAGTGAATAGAATTAGCCCCATCCAGAGGCAGGGAAAAGATATGGCCAGTAGAAGAGGCAGCATGTACAAAGGCACTGTGGTGGAAGGGAGTACCACTCATGTAAGGAAGAAAATATAGGCCTGAGTGGGCAAGACACTGGTGGGCCAGGGGTAAAGAAACCATAAAAGATGACACCGAAGAGGAAGGAAAGTACTAGTTCCCATGTATTGGGACTTGGTGGCAAAGATAAAGATGAATGCTTCATTTTCTTCAGAATGGCAGAGTCCCTGAAGAATTTTACACAGTGGGTAATCTGTTCAGATCCTCATTTTGACAAGATCATTGCATGGTAAGTGAATGGGCAGAGGCTAGAGCAGAAGTGGGGGTACAGTTTGGGCTTTCTGGGCTCCATTATCAAACAGGCAGAAGCAAGTCTAAGCAAGTCAATAAAGCAACAATCCCAAGTCAGGAGTATTATCAAGAAAATGGAGACTCATATTTGGCCATGTAGTATAAATATCTACAATATCATAGGGACTCCAGTTCAGGAAAGTGTGAAGGTATATATTTAAGGGTTCTCTCTGTACCAGGGGTCATAAAGCTTCCCTTTAAAAGGTCAGAGGATAACTATTTCCAGGTTTGTGAGCTGTGGTTTTTCTGCTGCATCCTGCCATTGTAGTATACAACCGCCACAATCTGTAAATGAATGGCGAAATGGGTAGTTCTCAGGATTTGGCCTATGGGCAATGGCTTGTCTTGCTTTATACCATGGAGGATATAATGATGGTATTGATGGTAAACAACAGTGATAATGACAGCTTAGAAGATGGTGGTGGTGATGATGTGTTATCAGGGAGGAGCTGGATAGGACTTGGGTCTAGGTTGGATGCTGTGATAGCTAATTTCAATTGCCAAATTGATTAAATTAAGAAACACCTTAGGGAACCTATGAGACACAAGTTTCAGTGTGAGAGCTTTTCCAGAGAGAATTGAGGGGGAAGGGCCCATTCTGCATGTAGGTGGCATTATCTATCCCCTTGAATCAGGTCTTAGACTGAATAAAAGCAGACAAAGAGAAAGCAGGCTGAGATCTGACATTCCTCTTTCTCAGTTTCTTAATCTCCCAGAAATGATCAACATTCCCATCAGCACTGTTCTGAGCCACTCAGACTACCATACCTCTTCTGTCATGATGGGCTCCAGACTCTGAACCATGAGCCCTAACAAACCTTTCCAATCTAACCCTCCTTCCACTCGCTTTGCATCAGGTATTTTGGCCACAGAAATGATGAAAATAACTAAGTGATGTTAAAAATGGGTACTACTCATTGCCTAGACTTCACCTGATCCAAGGGAGGCTCAGAGGAACCTAGTAGTTAGGTCTGCATTAGAGCCCAGTCTAACAAGGTTCCCACCACACCCTCTGCCCTTCTATCAACCTAGTCATCGACCCCTACAAATCATTGTCCCCTCCGTGTCCCCTTCCATGACTTCCGTGTCCATGACTTCCATGACTTCCAGGTTATTCGGTATAGGTTATAGGGGATACTGCCTCAAAATATCCTTGGCCTTTCATAATTGCATAGTTTCCCAACACCTAAGGTCACCATCCAGGTTTTGCCTTTTATACCAATTTACAGGAAACAAGTCAAAAATAAAGCAAGTATCAATATCCCCAAATTGGCACAGTTGGCGGTCAATGCTGAATTTGGCTGGGGCACAGAATGTGGTGGGAACTGGGAGAAGGCAGTACCATTTTCTTCAGCTCTCCCATCCAGGAAAATCTCCCAGCTGTGGCCTGGTCATCCCTTAGTTTAGTTTTCTTCCTCTCTCATCAAGGACAGGCTCTCCTAAAGCATCAACCCTACCTGCTCCTTCTGCTTACAAGGCATTCAACTGATCTTGTGTGGCTACACCGGAAGTGGAGTTATTTTTAATACTGGATGGTGTAAGGTTGGGTGGGGAAAGCCAGAACGGGAAGCCTCCGGCAGTGGAAACTCCTCTATCACCAGGGAACTTGGCTGTAGCATCAAGCTCTGGCCTCACACCAAAGCAGGGCCATCCATTTTCTGCTTTTTTTAGTAGTATCCTCTTTGACCCACCCAGCACTGAGATTTGTCAGTGTGTTTTGCCAGGAGACCTGGCAAACAGCAACTTGTCAGGTTCAATGGCTCTCATTGACAGCCCAAACAGAGTCCTCTGAAGATTGCAAAACTGGACTCACAAACAGACCATAAAATTCCTACCACCCACAAGTGTCTGGACGCTGCGTTTTCCTAAATGACCCCCCGCACCGGTGCAGCATGGGTGGCTTCACAGCACTTTTAAAAAACAATCTTTCCAAAACTGAGGTGTTCCAACTGGTTTGGAACTTTTTTTTTCTCCTGCAGTACAAGACTGGCTCCTCAGATACTTTGAGAAAACAGGAGCCAGCTGCATGAATTTGAGTTTTTCACCAAGCAAATCATTCAGCCCCATACCCCAAAGTCTGCATGAACTGGGAGGCCACTGAGTCTCAGTTCCAAGGGTTGTGGCTCCCTTGAATGGGCTGCAAGGGAAGAAAGTGGCCTTTGTGTGCCTTCTTGTCGTGTAAGCATCACAGCAGGAAGGCCCCTCTCTAGAGGTAGCTCATGATGATGGTCTTTCTGATCCCACACCTGCTTACCAAGCCACACTTGCCTACTCACTATATGGAATGGCAAAAAAAATTTTTTTGGTAAAACTCGAATTCAAATGAGAAATCAGAATGATAAATGATAAATCAGAACATCATAATCATAGTTGTCACACATACAGGTTAGTCTCGGGGACAGATGAAAAATTTTACAACCAAAGAAAAGTATAGCATGAACATGAAAAACGTTCCAGGCTCTCTTTGGAAAGTGTGGGCTTGAAAAGCTAGGGGCCCAGCACATGGTACAGCATTTGTCTGACATGAGCAAAGCTATAGCACTGAGAGACTTCAAAAGTGTAATTGTGGAGATGGCGGTACACTTCTGTCATCTCAGCACTCAGACTGAGGGAATGTTCAAAGTTTAAGGCCAGCATGCCCTACATAGTAAGACTGCCTCAAAAATGTTGTCCTAGGAGCTAGAGGGATGGCTCATCAGTTAGGAGCACTTGATGTTCTTGCAGAGAACCTGGTGACGGTTGCCATCCATCACTGACATGGACACAGCTCATAGCCTCCTGTAGCTCAAGGTCCAAGGTCTCTCTCTCTCTCTCATCTGGATTACAGACACCACCTCCTTCCAGTCCCATCCTCAGATACCCCTCCATCATTACTCTCTTCCTGTCTCCTCAGAGAGGTGGAAGCCTCCCACCGCTGACATCCTCTTTTGACCTTGGCAGGCAGTACACTCACTAATACGGTGTGGAGACTGACAGGCAGGCATGTACATATACATAAAAAATAAATTTAAAGTGTTTAAAAAGCTTTCTAAAACAACATAAACCAAAGCCACAGATCAAAATGGGACCAGCTGGTGCAGTCCTCAGGAAAGAATATTCAATAACTTTATCGATCCTTGTGAGCGCCACTAAGTACTAACCACAGAAAAGCTAGATCTCTGTGGCTGGACGTGAAGTGAAGGCAAAACATTTGAAGGAGCATAAAAGTCCATGAAGTTCAATTTTGACTATGCCAGTTGTTGCCCCTAAACCTTGGGTGAGTAACTGGGCTTCTCGTCTATAACCTATGCCTCCATTTCTTCATTTACAAAATGAGGAGAGTATATAAACAGTGTGTCTCCTGGCTGTTCAGACATACACATGTATCACACCATTTAGAACACATAGATGATCCCTGGCACATAGCAAATGCTCAGCGTAGCAATGATCGGTTTTGTACTTAGGAAGACATTGACAATATCACTTCATATGAGAGTAGTTCTGCCTAACTAGCACGTAATATGCTCCTACAAGTAAAACCAAATATCTCATTGCAATATCTCAAACGGAAAACTTAATTTCCATAAGTAATACAGACTGCCTTAAATTATTTTATAAAATAATGCCACGTTGTTGTTGTGCTGAGAACTGAACCCAGGGCCTCATGAATGCAAAGCATGTGCTCTACCAACCAGCTGTGTCCCCCATACAATGATGCTCTCTCATTGACAAGGTTTTCAAGGTCTTTTTACAGTATTAAATATAACACTGTATACAGTATACAATATTATAGAAAACAAGAGGGTTGGAGAGAGATGCAGCAGTCTGATTTTTGTGCTAATTCACAACAATAACAACTGATATTTAACGTGAGCCTACCACACTTTACAGGATGAAGTGGTCACTTCCATTTGCTGCTTCTTTGCCTCTCACTCTTTACCCATTCAAAATGGATATCGTCACCATCTTTGCGTCCTCAAAGCTGGTCTAAGGAGGGAGTCAGTCAGTAAAGGGAAAGTGTTCAGCCCAGCATTAGCAGATGGTCCCTAGTTGTCAATGTCATCAACGTTGTCTGTTTAGGTGAACCAGACACCTTTCTGACCATTTCATACCTGTTTATACCCTGTCGGTGAAACTGTGCTAATCTAGAAATGACTGTGTCTACCATGCTCACAGTTTTCTGCTCCTTTTCCTTCTTGGCCAGCCTGCCTTGTGGACCACCTTTCTCATGCCCAGTTTTCCCACTTCCACCTTATTGATTAAACAAGTAATCTCTGTGCTTTATCATTACTATGAAGACCCTATCTCAAAAGGCTTTTATACTTCAAAGCAACTCAGATGGTTGAATTACTAAGTTTATCTTTTTTATTAGAGAAATTTGGGGACTGAAGAAGAGGTTCATTTTCTCATACTGCTAGGGACCTCAACCAGGTTATCCCCAATCTGAACCAGATAGCAGGACTTCACCATTATGGAAGGCAAGTGCTATGTCACACTTGGGCTCATTCCCAGTCAATAAAATATTTGTTGATTAAATATTATGTGCCAGGTACTATGTGAGGTACTAGGAACACATTGGTGAGCAAACGGGACACAACTGAGCCTTCTCTGGACTGCCCACACTGGCAGGCAGTCAAAGAAATTGCAATGTAAATGGAGACAAGTCTGCATGCCATGAAGTGAACACATTAAGGCTAAATTATAGTATTAGAGGAGGCCACGATACAGACAGTACATGCTCATTAGTGCAAAGCAAGTTAGCAAACAAAGTGTGGCACATAGGACCGTTCCTATTAAGACACAATTTGGTAGGAGTCAGATAAACATTTTGCCAGGGTACCAGAAACCCTTAGCTCCAAGTTGGAGAACATTGTTTCACCCGGTTGTTCTTCTCTGTTGCCCTCACTCTAGACTAGTCTAGACTGAGGCGATGTTTTCTCTCATCAAGCTTTGCCCCCCTCATTACATTTTCTTGCTCTAGCTTTTCTCTCACATAAGTGTCTCTCAAGTTTTTCCACGTTAAGTTTTAGATGCAAGTATGCAGAAGAAAGTTTTTATCACCCCCCAACCCAAAATCCAAAATTACAATGTGGGTTGAGCATCTCTTATCTGGCATGCTTGGGACTAGAAGTGTATTTTTTTTTAAGTTATTTCAAATTGATTTTATTTGCATAGATTTTACCTGTTGAGCATTCGTAGACTCCAAAATCTGAAATGTTTCAAAAGCCAAAACACTTAGAACTTTGTGTAGGGACTCGACAAACAGACAAATAACAAATAGAACCAACCTTCAGACTTTGAAGCCATTTTAGACCTTAGATAAACAGAGGAGAGTGGTCCAGTGTGTACTTAGGGAACATTAGGAAGTGGCTTTGGTTAGTAGGTTGTTGAACTAGTTAACAACTAGACTACAAAATCCACTCCCTTTAAAGTAGGGGGTGGCCATGTGAGTGACTGCTGTCTTGCTGTCTATTTGGTGTACAGTAAGATTCCATTGTCTGCTGATACATTTGTTTGTTTTGTTGGTTTTTTATATAATTTCCAGAATTGTAGTGATAATGGCATTATTTCTGAAAACAACAATCATGGATTTTACAGACAAAACATAAGGTTTTTTTTTTCTTATGCACATAACAGCACAATGAAGCTAGAGTAAGAACAGATCAGGAGCTTTGTAAAACCTATGTGTGAATCAGAAAGTAGGAAGCAGAATAAAGTGGAGGTGGGGCAGGACAGAGAGCACAGAAAGGTGAAGAGCACTGGTTCCTACTCTTACAGAGGACCCAGGTTTGGTTCCTAGTGCCTACATGGTAGCTCACAACTGACTATAATGCCAGACCTAAGGGACCTGACATCCTCTCCCGACCTCCATGGTCACAGGACCTATATGGCATATAGATAAACATTCAGGCAAAACACCCATACACATAAAATAAAAACAAACAGATCTCTGTTTTTAAAGGTGAAGGATAATGCAGGGAAGTGGATACGGAGCATTGAGTTGGGGTGGTGCAGCAAACACAAGAAAAATATCTTGGTGAGCAAAGTACATCGGAGCCAAGAGCAGTAGGTTAAGGGTGTGCCGGAAAACATGAGGGGACAAATGGTTCTGGCAAAGGCTCTTCAGAGTGGAAGAGGCTAATCGCACAAGTGTAATCACTTTGGTAATCAGATTTGATTTCATGGAACCCTGGAACAGGCCAAAAGAAAATTGAGTGATGGGCTAACATGGTGTTGATAAAACAAAACAAAACAAACCCCAAAACAGAGCCAGGCCTTGGCTTCATTTGAACTAATGCACTCAGTGTCTGCAGTGAGCCTAGTCAGGCCATTCCTATAACTGAATGTGCAAACTAGAGTCAAAATGAGGCAAATGCAGACAGACATCAAGTTTGTCTTTATCAAATCAGGTCACATCACCATCACCATCCTGTCTAGCAAGTATACTATAACAAACGAAGATACCACTTTGTAGACTAAGAAACTGAAAGGTTCAGAGAGGTTAAGGTCACTGAGTTACAGGTGCCAGAGTGTGTGCTTAAACTTGGGCCTCAAAGCTTCAGAGTCAATGTTTATGATATATTACACAGTATTGCCTTTTGTGTTTCATAGGCTAATCTGCTCGGGGTAAAACCTGGGCTATGTAGGAGCTGGAGCTGGGAAAAGTAATAATTTTTGGAAATAAACACTACCATGGACAAGCAATGTTAGCTTAGATAAAGCCTCAGTTCAGTTACCTGGGAAACAAAGTTACTGAGACCTGCCTCACACCTGTTCCTGCAGTCCATGCTTGGGATGGTGCCTCGGAAACTAAACAGCACAATAAAGGTAATTGTTTCCTACAGCTACCTAATGCATAACCATGCATTTCCCTGCAAAAGGATTCAATAGTATTTCCCATCAAAAGCCGAACAGCTTTGTGGTTCTTAACAGTGTAGGCTATGTCTACTGAACTCTGTGGGAACAACATCAAAAGCACCAGAGGCAATCTGTAAATGAATAATCTGTGTGTCAACCAAAGAGAGAAGTGGAGTTCCCCAGGTTAGAGTTTACTAACCTCTGGCCTAGAGAAATGCTCTGGCCAACCACAATGTCTTAACACTCTCTGTACCTCATTCATGATTTGTTTTCCTAATGAGACAAAATTCCTTCTCATCCAACACACTGTGTACTTCACTAAGCTATTATCGTCTCCTTCCATGTTGTCTAGGCGTGGCTTCTGTCTGCTTAGCTCACTGCTGGGGTCCCAGCATTTGACACTGACACACAGTAGGAGCTCACTGATAAGGGTGGCTGGTGCATAATAGGAGCTTTATCAATGGCTCGAAAGAATGCAGGCATGAATGGGTCAAGGAACTAAAGAAACAGGATCTTCTTGGGAGATGAAAGCAAAATTGGGCAAAGCCTATAAGAACAATGACACAGGGACCATTACTGCAGATAAAAGTACAATCAGTTTTGCTATTCCTTGTTTGCTAATGGAGAAAAGAGGATATTTCCAAATCAGTTTTGTTGGTTGTGAGCATACGGAAGAACTAAAACTTTGAAAATTTCCAAAGTAACCAGTTAAATGCTAAATGAATGATTGGTTTGATTCAGTTTTCATTAATAGTGGTGTGTTTACTCTTGGGCATATACCCAAAAGATGCCCCACCATGCAACAGGGGCACGTGTTCCACTATGTTTATAGCAGCCTTATTTGTGATAGTCAGAAACTGGAAACAACCCAGATGATCCACGACAGAAGAATGGATACAGAAAATGCAGTTCATTTACACAATGGATGAGCTGGGCGTGGTGGCACACACCTTTAATCCCAGCACTTGGGAGGCAGAGGCAGGCGGATTTCTGAGTTCGAGGCCAGCCTGGTCTACAAAGTGAGCTCCAGGACAGCCAAGGCTATACAGAGAAACCCTGTCTCGAAAAAACCCAAAAAAGAAAAAAAAAAAAAAAAAAAGAATGAGGACATCCTGAGTTTTTCAGGCAAATGGATGGAATTAGAAAATATCATCCTAGGCTCCGGCCTAGTCTCACAAGAGACAGGTATATCAGGGTCCTTTCAGCAAACGCTTGCTAGTGTATGCAATGGTGTCACAGTCAGCTATTGGATGGATCACAGGGCCCCCAATGGAGGAGCTAGAGAAAGTATCCAAGGAGCTAAAGAGATCTGCAACCCTGTAGGTGCAACATTATGAACTAACCAGTACCCCGGAGCTCTTGACTCTAGCTGCATATGTATCAAAAGATGGCCTAGTCGACCATCACTGGAAAGAGAGGCCCATTGGACTTGCAAACTTTATATTCCCCAGTACAGGGGAACGTCAGGGCCAAAAAAATGGGAATGGGTGGGTAGGGAAGTGGGGGGGGGGTATGGGGGACTTTTGGGATAGCATTGGAAATGTAATTGAGGAAAATACGTAATAAAAAAAATATTAAAAAAAAAAAGAAAAGAAAATAGCATCCTGAGTGAGGTAACTCAGACCCAAAAGGACATGCATTATGTACTGACTTACACGTGGATATTAGCCAAAAAGTATAGAATACGTAGGATATAAGCCACAGAACTCAAAAAGGTTAACAAGGAAAAGGGCCAACTCCATGCAACCTAGAATCAGCTCGAACAAACAATGGAGGACTGCCAAAATTGGGTTAGCCTATGGGCATGTCTCTAGACCCAGCCCACTGTGGATGACATCAGTCCCTAGGCAGGGTGTTTTGTACTATATAAAAGTGGAGAAATTGAGCTGAATACAAACAATCAAGCAAGCATATTCCACGTTTCCTTTGCTCTTGACTGTGGATGGAACACAAGCAGCTGTCTGCAGCACTTGCTGCTGTGACTTTCTCTTAGTAATGAACTGTAACCTGGAATTGTGAGCAAAAACAAAACCTCTCTCCTGCTTTTTGTCGGGGTGTTTTATCACAGGAAAAGAAACGAAACTAGCATGACATCAATCTAAAGCTTGCCATGAAGCTTACCACTAACTGATGTTTGCTGAGGGAGGGAGAGTCAGTTCTTCTGAGATGTAGACCCTAGTAAGTTGCCTCTGTGTGTGTGTGTGTGTGTGTGTTAATATCTAGGATCCCTATATGAGAGAATTCAAAGCCAGGGAAGCTGCAACAACCTCAAGGGGGATAGAATTCCAGCTATATTTTGTTTAGTAGATACTGATCAAGCACTGACCCAGCATCAACAGGGCGCCAGACAGCAAAGCCCATATCAGTGGGTGAGCCAGGTGCTTGGCAGAGATATGTTACTCTGATTGCCTACATTGACTGTCTGTAAGTAGCTGATTCCAGCAACAATGGCCACAAGATGACATAGTTTACTGTGCTTTGGGTCAATTGTGATTCTAGCAAGGGGAAAACTACCAAAGCAAAATACTGTAGTTGATAAAGATTATTGTTTAGGAATACCATGAGTTTCACACAATCATACTTGATATGAAAATTATCCCACACATAATTAATCTTTGACATTTCAAAAAAAGTACTTTAAGTTCAAGTAGCCCACAGCACCATTTCACAGATATCAGTTGTCATTATGCATAATTTGCTGGTTGATGAAGGATTCTAGTTGATAGAGGACTGGATTAGCTCTTTTGAACTCTTTACATGGAGTCACTATGATGCCTCATTAAAAGACAATGTCTCTCAAATCTTATATATCCAAGCATGCCAAGTACTAAATTATTTTATTGCAAGGGCTCTTTTGCAGGAACTGATAAGAAAATAAATCTGAAGATTAACTAGTATAATTCTTACAAAAAGTTAACAGATGCCCCCATTCTGTCCTGGTCCCAACCTGTTGGTATTTGGTGACATCACACAGTTTGAACCCCAATTGGCTGCGTGGAAGTAGGGCATGCAGAGACACATCAGCTTCGTTCTGTGCCAATTTACATTTAAACTAATGAATCTCAAGGTAGGAGCTTGTCAGGCTTCAGTCAGATAAATAGGTAAGATACTAGTGGGATTTGTGGTAAACTACAGAGCTGGGTTCACTGCTAAGGACTAAATTGGGCCCCAATACCATTTATATGTTGAAGCCCCGACTCTCAATGTGATCATATTTGGAGATAGGGTATTAGGAGGAAATTAAAGTTAAATGAGGTTATATGGGTGGGGACTAACTCCAATAGAACTGTGGCATTATAAGAAGTGGAAATAAGCTTGTTGCCTCGCCCTCCCCATCTTCTGCCCCCCCCCACCCCCGTCTGTCTTCCCTCAAGTGAAAACACTATGAGACGTTAGCTAAGCTATCTAAAAGCCAGGATGAAACATCTCACTAGAATTGTGCTAGCATCTTGACCTTGACCAGTCTCCACCCAGACCTATATGGTAAATAAATTCATTATTAAAGCCATCCAGCCTATGATATTTTTTTCCTGATGGGTAACTTTAAAAGCTGTATTCTTTGGTTTCTAAAATTAGAGAGAAGCTGGCCATCCATTATTGATGTTTTCAGTTGTTTACATTAAAAGTAGCCCTCTTGGTGTAACCTGTATTCTAACACACCAAGTCCAAAGGGCTAAGGTTCTCTAACTAGGTCTCCCAAGAAACTCAGAGATGTGAGCACTTCATCTGCAGGTCATCACAGCCTGGCAGAGGTCCACATCATCACTATGAGCAATTCAGTACAGAATGCCAAACATGGGAGAAATCACAGGAAGGGGACTTTCCAGTCCTGTTTCTTGAAGGAGGAACAGATTCATCTCATCACACTTAGAAGAATAAAGGAAGGACAAGGCAAGGCAGCCCCGAATCCCTTAAAATGCACTCAGAGACAAATGTCAATGTTCAGACCCACTTCCTGCCTGCAGAAGGAAAGCATATGGAGCAACACAGCAAGGAGGGCAGTGACTATTCACACGCAGCTTGAGAAGATGGGTTGGTACAGACTTGAAATAAAATGTCATGTAAAGTGAAGGGCCAAGAAAGTCCCCTCATCCCAGGGATCTAGGCCAATGGTTGTCCACCTTCCTAATGTTGTGACCCCTTAAACAGTTCCTCATGCTGTGGTGACACCTAACTATTAAATTATTTTGTTGTTACTTCACAACTGTAATTTTGCTACTGTTATGAATCATGATGTAAATAATCGGAGAGGCAAGAGACCTGGTAAGTTGATAAGTGACTCCTATGAAATGACCCCATTTGTCTCCAAAGAGATTGGAACCCACAGGTTGAGAACCAGTGATCTAATCAGAATGAACAGGAGAGAAAGCCAAAGAGGAAGCCTACAGAGAGTATGAAAACAGGAGGCAGCCAAGGTATGGCCAAATTCAGAGGCAAAAGTCCGAGAACACCCTGGGGAGAGGATAAAAGGTCCAGAGCCCACTTTGCTGCAGAATTAGGAAATCAAACCAGTGGACATGATTCCCAAGCAGCCAGGTGACATGGAAGAATTCTTCTCCATCATTGGCCTTATTTTCAGCCACCTGAAAGTATAATGTCACACTAATGAAGAAAATGCTGGTGAACCTGGTTTTCTTGAAATGGGAGTACATTAAAAATGAACAATAGCATTTCCCGATTCAGTGGCATTACAGAAACTTGCCTTAGGTTTCGGTCCCTTCAGCTGATAACTTGAAGACCCTGACTCCAGAGCAAATGCTTTATTTAGGGTGTGATCTCAGATGGAGAATGGGGAAGTGGAAAAGGAGCAGGAAGGCCATTGAAACAGGGCATTTTCAAGTCAGTGACCACTGGAGGCCCTGGAGTGCAGTCCAGAGAATTCTGGGAGTTAGGGCCTGGGATATCCATACCTAGAGAAGGGGTGGTTTCATGCCTCCCTGGCCCACTCCTTTCTTTATGTTAGTATGTAGGAGGGGCAAGTGACAGACAGACAGTCAGGCAGGCAGACACACACACACAGACACATGGACACACACACTGGGAGGGATGTTGGAGATAGTTGTGTAGTTTGGTACATGCTTGAGGAATTCAGTGGCTTCCCTTCACGTCTTTGATTCCTATGAGGAAAACCCAAGTGAGGGACCTTTGAAAGCTACTTGAAGTTAAAAGAAAGGCTTAAAGTGCACAGGGATGTGTCTGATACGGTAATGCACACAACACATTGTCTTCTTCTTTGGCTCAGGTTCTTGAGCTGCTGCTTATCAGTATAAATGATCGAAGGGCAAATAAGTGTCCCATGCAACTTCTGTCTGAGTCCCAAGGCTTCACTCTACTCAAATCATGGTCCCCTGTCAGCAGCATCTACAAGGAGCTGAAACCCAGAGATCTTGGGGTCCAGCCTAGAGCTTCTGAATTGTCATCTCCATTTTAATAAGACTCCAAGGTGAAAAATATGCACAGTAGAATTTGAAAAGAACTATTATAGATGATCGTGTTTGTTAACTGTTTCTTCTGTATGGTAAGTACCCAGAGGGACCATATCTCAGACTAAAACCAATGTTTTTGTTCAGTTCCACCTAGTGGGGAAAAAAAGATTTGCTGAAGGAAAAGAAAAAGTGTCAACCTACTGGCTTAGGTGTAATCGCAACAAAGAAGGCATAGTTTAGCTTCTCAAAATCTCCTTTATATATTTCTGTGATGTTTGGTTTTGACTGTCAGTCTGTTTATTTCCCTGTTTTCCCATTGTTACTTTCATTGACAAACTTAGCAACTGTGTCTAGGAAGTCTGGACCATTCTAAAGCCACTCAAGTGATGCAGAACACGCCAGGCATATTTTGTTGTTGTTATTGTTGTTTCTTTTTCTCATCATTTTCATTTTCAAAGACAGAGACCAGAGAAAGATTTTAGGAAAAGAAAGAACAATCCAAAATTCCCAAGATTTTAAAAAAATGATGTCTTGATATAGGTAGTTGTAAAGGAATAAAAAGGCATAAAAAAGATTCTTTGGAAAGGAAAAAGAAACAAAAACTATGCTAAAATTTAAGTTACAAAGAAAAGATTCAAGTTGTATGTGGATATAGATGTATCCATTACGTCCAAAGGTATAACTATCCCTAAATGAACTTAAGGAGGAAAGGAATTGACAACTGTGAAAAAATATATTGAAAACATTTTTTAGCCAATGTCCTGGTTGCGTTCACCAAAATATATGTAAGAATATCCCCCACAGTACTATCTCTAAAAGACAATAAGTAAAGAGTAACTAACAGGGTATCACCAGCAGAAAAAAATGAACTGTGGAAAGCAGGGAATGCTACCCTCAACAGTGTCGGGGGTGAGCCAACTACAACTACACAGCATTGTAGAACAATATCTAGTGGAAGCAGTGAGCTTCGGTCTACCACCATGCACATGAACTGTAAGAACAGGCCAAACTAATATGTGGAATCTACAGTGTTTGAGATAGGATACTGGTATTTGCTAAAGGAGCATTAAGAGGGCTTCTGAGAAATGCCCATGCTCTGATGCTGAATCTGGAGGCTAGCGACAAAGCTGTGGCCAGTTTGTGAACATTTTTTTCAAACCATACAAGTTATAATGTATATGATTTGTATTTCAATAAAGTTTAATTCAAAATATGTGTATATAAACTCCATCCATGGGCTGGAGAGATGGCTCAGCGGTTAAGAGCATTGACTGCTCTTTTGAAGATCCTAAGTTCAAATCCCAGCAACCACATGGTGGCTCACAACCATCCACAATGAGATCTGACGCCCTTTTCTGGTGTGTCTGAAGACAGCCACAGTGTACTTACATATAATAAATAAATCTTAAAAGAAAAAAAAAAACTCCATCCACTTTCACAGATGAGACGAAAATCTAAATAATGTTCACAAAATGCTAATTGACATATTTGCCTACCTCACTACTAATGGTGCTATGTAGGTCATAAATATTATCCTAGTAAATAGTAGCACCATGATCTTGGCTCGTTTATTCACTGTGACTTTAACAAACATTTGGCTCCATTCAGAGAAGCAGATCCTACTGAATCAAAGGTAATAGGCTCTATATTTACCCTGAACATGTAATATAGTCTGTCAAAAAGTTAAACATCTAGACAACAAAACACCAGCTGAGCTCAGTTGGACTGATTGTCCCGGAAGTTTTAGTATCGTACAGAGTCATGTGCAGAAGTTAAAAAATAAAAAGCCCAGCTGGGGACTAGGTGTTTAATTCAGAGATTGAGTTAAATACTAATTTCTGGGTTCAATCCCTAGAACCAGAAAATAAAAGCAAGACACATTGTTACTCTTCTAAATGTGTTTAAAAGAAAAAAAAAAAACATTGATAGACACCCTCCTAGTTTTCTTCTCCCCTTCCATGTCTTCAGATCATGAATTTCAATGACAGAAACACATGTTCACAAACATCTTTGGTGCCCATTCCCTAGATTCTGACACGCACACACACACACACACACACACACACACACACACACACACACACAGAGAGAGAGAGAGAGAGAGAGAGAGAGAGAGAGAGAGAGAGATCACTAGTGTTATTATAGAGCTCATGCTGCAATGAACAATGCCATAAGAACAGTGAGGAATGTTAGTTCCTTTGGTTTTTGTTATCCCCTTTTTCCTGTTAACATCTAGATACAAACTGGCATAAGGGAACATTTGACATATATTTTTAAAACCTGTATCCAGACAGATAGCACAGCAGGTAGGGGCTCTTGCCACTGGATTAAGCCTCATGACCTGAGGTCAATCCCCAGAACCTGCATAGTGAAGGAAGAGCACTGACTCCTAAAGGGTGTTCTTTGAGGACCTTCTGTAGTGTGTGTGCTCCCATAAACAAATACATGCATACATACATGCATATATATATTTAATTAAAAAGTGAACATTTACATGTTTAAACCTCAAAGTCAACATGTCAATTTGTTAAACTCTGAGAGTCAGTTTTATAATTAAAAGGACCACAAATAAATAAATAAATAAATAAATAAATAAATAAATAAATAAATAAAAAAATATAGCAGTGGTTATCTGTGGCCTCCCTTCCCCCAGCCTGGAACCTGCTTGCTCAAGGGTGGAGCTACCCGCTCATTCGTCCTGCCATGCCTACTGCTGGAACCTGCCTTTGCTGCCTGGAGGCACACACGTGTTCGTCCTGCTACTGGACCCTGAGTTACTTGGTGGGAAGTTGGGTTCCCTCCCCCTTCCTTTATAACTGAGTGTCTAAAAATAGTAAAATTGAGCCTTGATCAGAATGTTTGTTGTCTTGGCTCCATTGTTTCTTCCACCCCGTCTAGATTCCTCTCTTTTCAGTTCGAACTGCCATTCTCAGTTGAACCGTTCGTGTTGTGGACTGCGGGCAGGCCGCAACAGTTATCTCTGATCTCTGGGGAAATAGCAATTCCCTTTTGTCTGGAAACCTTAATTATGATCTTCAAACATAAATCTATTAGATTCCTATATTTACTAGAATCATCAACACTAACCCAAACACATAGGTGTTTTTTAAAAGAGAGAACATTTACAATGGGTAGGGTAGTGCACATTTGTAATCCTAGTACTCACTCCAGAGGCTGAGGCGAGGGGAAGGAAAGGGGGGAGAGAGAGGAAAAGAGAGAATTTACTTTGTAGTGTTCATGCACTGAAAACCACATTGGAGAGCTCAAACGTACAATTCATTCACCACTATGCCTCAAAAACCTACTATACTCCAAATACTATTGTGGACATTAAGGATAAAGAACATTTAAAAATAACAAATGCAAAGAAACAAATGGGCAGTAAAGCGCAGTACTGAGGGTTAAGGTAAAAACAAGGGTGTCTTAGTGGGCATTTTAGGTTAGTTCATCAAAGAGGCACTATTAAACTCATATATATTTGAATGATGAACTGGCCAGAGATCGATGAAGGGGATGTACAAAGAGAGCATTCTAAGAAGAACAAAAGTCTCAATGACTCAAACACAAAGTGAGGAAATTGTGGAAATGAAAAATCTAGGAATTTGATCAGGAACTGAAGAGGCAAACATCACCAATGGAATATAAGAGATGGAAGAGGAACTCTCAGGTGTTGAAGATATGAGAGAAGAAATGATACATCAAAGAAAATAAACTTCAAACCCAAGCTAATCAAAAGAGATGGGAAAGGACACTGCATACTCATCAAAGGAAAAAATCCACCTAGGTGGCCTCTTAATTCAGAAAATCTATGCCCCAAACACAAGGGCACCCATGGTTGTAAAAGAAACACTACTATAGATTTAATCACACATTGACTCTCACACTCTAGAACTAAAAGAAGCAAAGGCACCCAAGAGTAGGTGGCAGTAAATAATCAACCTAAGGGCTGAAATCAATAAAATAGAAAAAAAATAGAAGAATACAAAGAATTAATTAAATAATTAATTCTTTGAGAAAATCAACAAGATAGACAAACCCTTATCCAAGCTAACTAAAAGAGGAAGAGATAACATCCAAAAATAAAAAAAAACAAAAACAAACAAACAAACAAAAAAGCAGAAACAAAGGGGCGTGGGGAACATAACTACAGACACTGAGGAAACCCAGAAAATCAAAAGACATATTTTTTTTAAACCTGTATTCCAACAAATTAGAAAATTTAAAAGTAGTGGATAATTTTATTGATAGATACCACTTACTAAAGTTAAATCAAGATCAGGTAAACAATATAAATAGGCCTATAACTCCAAAGGAAATAGATGCAATCATTAAAAGTCTCCCAACAAAAAATAAAAACATTTTTTAAATTAAAAATAAATAATTAAAGCAAGCCCAGAGCCAGACAGCTTTAGCACAGAATTATACCAGACTTTCAAAGAAGAGCTAATGCCAATACCACAATATCAATTTATTCCACAAAACAGAAATAGAAGGAACATTGCCAAATTCATTTTAAGAGGACACAGTCACCTGATACCACACAAAGATTCAACAAAGAAATAGAATTGCAGACCAAATTACCTCATGAACATTGTTGTAAAAATACTCAATAAAATCCTTGCAACCCAAATCCAAGAACACATAAAAGAGATTATCAACTATTATCACGTATGCTTCATCCCAGAGATGCAAGGATAGCTCAACAGATTGAAATCTGTCAATGTAATCCACCATATAAACAAACTGAAAGGGAAAAAAAAACCCACATAGTCATCTCAATAGACGCTGAAAAAGCCTTTGACAAAATCTAACACACACATCCATGATAAAAGTCTTGGAGAGAACAGAGATACAAGAGACATACCTAAACATAATAGAAGTAATTAACAGCAAACATATAGCTAAAGTCAAATGAAATGGAGAGAAACTCAAAGCAATCCCACTAAAATCAGGAACAAGACACGGCTGTCCACTCTCTCCATATCTAACAGTGCTTGAAGTTCTAGCTAGAGCAATAAGACAACTAAAGGAGATCAAGGGGATGCAAAATGGAAATGAAGAAATTGGAGTATCAATATTTTCAGATGATATAATAGTGTAAATAATTGACCCCTAAAACCCCAGCAGGAAACTCCTACAGCTGATAAACACCTTCAGCAAAGTGGCTGGATACAAAATTAAGTAAACAGAAATCAGTAGCCCTCCTTTATACAAATTACAGACTGAGAAAGAAATCAGGGAAACAATGTCTTTCACAATAGCCACAAATAATATAAAATACTTTGTATATATTGGGGTAACTGTAACCAAGCAAGTGACAGACTTGTATGATAAAACTTCCAGTCTTTGAAGAAAGAAATTAAAGAAGATATCAGAAAATGGAAAGATCTCCTATGCGCATGGATTTATATGATTAACATAGTAAAAAATGGCTATCTTACCAAAAGCAATCTACAGATTTAATGCAATGCCCACTAAAATTCCAACACAGTTCGTTACAGACCTTGAAAAAACAATTCTTAATGTCATGTGGCAAAACAAACAAACAAAAAACAGGATAGCTAAAACAATCATATACAATAAAAGACCATCCAGAAGAAGTACTACCCCCAATTTCAAGCTACACTACAGAGCTATAGTAATAAGAACCACATGGTATTGGCATAAAAAAAAAAAAACCCAGATAGGTTGATCAATGAAATCAAATAAAAGAGCCAGATGTAAACCTGCACTCATAATGTGTGTGTGTGTGTATGTATATATGTGTGTGTGTATATATGTATATACACACACACATATATATATATCAGAAATACACAATGGAAAACATCTTCAAAAATGGTTCTGTTCAAACTGATATCTGCATGTAGAAGAATACAGATAGATCCATATCTATCACACTGCACAAAACTCAAGTCCAAGTGGATAAAAAACATCAACATAAAACCAGATCCACTGAAGAGCTACACAGAATACACCAGATATGTAGAAGAGAAAGTGGAGAATGGTCTTAAACTTATTGTCTCAGCAGACAACTTTTTGAACAGAACACTAGTGCAGGCAGTAAGAACAACAATCAATAAATGGGACCTCATGAATCTGAAAAGCTTCTGTAAGGCAAAGAACACCATCAAAAGGACAAAGCAGCAACGTACAGAATGGGAAAAGATTTTCACCAACTCCATATCTGACTAATATCCAAAATACATAAATAACTCAAGAAACTAGATATCAACAAAATCCAAATAACCCAATTAAAAATGAGATACAGACTTAAACAGAGAATTCTCAATAGAGGAATATTAAATGGTTTTGAAAACATTTAAAGTCGTCAGGAAAATGCAAATCAAAATGACTTTGAGATTCCATCTTACATCTGTCAGAATGGCTAAGATCAATAATACAAGTGACAGTTCATGCTGGCAAGGATGTGGAGCAAGGGGAATAGTCCTCCAATGCTGGTAGGATTGCAAACTTGTACATTCACTTTGGAAATCAATTTGGTTGTTTCCAGAAAGCTGGGAATAGTTCTGTCTCAAGATCCAGTTATACCACCCTTGGGGATATACACAAAGGACACTTGCTCTGACATGTTTACTGAGGCTTTATTCATATTAGCCAGAAACTGGGAACGACTTAGATTTCCCTCAACAGAAGAATGGATAAATAAAATGTGGTTCATTTACATGAATGAGTATTGCTCAGCTGGTAAAAAATTGACATCATGAAATATGCAGGCAAATGGATGGAACTAGAAAAAAAATCATCCTGACCCAGAAAGATGATGGTATGTACTCACTTATAAGTGGACATTAGCGGTTAAGTAAGTGATAATCATGCTATAATCCACAGACCCAGAGAGGTTAGGTAAAAAGGAGGAATCTAGTGGGGGATACATGGATCATCCTGAGAAGGAAAAATAGTACAGATTTTGCAGATGGACTGGGGGCAATTGGTGAAAGAAGCAGGTTGGATTGGGTTGGAGGGAGGGAGATAGTGTAGGGAGAGATGGCTGGAATTGAGGGGCGTTTGGGGGTGGCATGGAACCCTAGTGCAGCAGTGGAAACTTCCTAGAATCTATGAAGGTGATCCTAATGAAGATTCGTAATAATGGAGGTTGCAGAGTCTTGTAGCCAGGCAAACTTTCTAGTGGAGGGACCAGGTTACATTCAGTTGAGTTGTTGGCCAAGGGGGTCCCATGGAAATCTCCAAACAACTCAGGCTGATGCTAAGGCAAATCATTGCTCTCTGCAAATGGACAGCAAGACCCCATTGCTGAGGACACACACCATCCACACAACTCATTGAGCATGGAGAAGTGAAGCTAGTGCCTACATGGCGCCTTCACACCTATGTTCTAGTCTCTTTGGTGGAGAAAGGTACACTGCAGGCTACCAAAAGATAAACATCAACCCAGCCACAAAACCTTTGACTTAGAATCTGTTCTGCCTCATGGATATTCTTGGGCAATGGTGGTGCAGCTATTAGTCGAAATTTTCTTTTTCTTTTTTTCTTTTCTTTTCTTTTCTTTTCTTCTTTTTTTTTTTTTTTTTTGAGACAGGGTTTCTCTGTGTAGCCCTGGCTGTCCTGGAACTCACTCTGTAGACCAGGCTGGCCTCGAACTCAGAAATCCGCCTGCCTCTGCCTCCCAAGTGCTGGGATTAAAGGCGTGCGCCACCACTGCCCAGCCTAGCTGAGTATTTTTATGGGAGTGTGTGGAACAGGTAGGTCTCTGATATTTGTATCTGCTCTTGGGTCTCTTCTCCTTCAATTGGGTTGACATGTTTAAATTTGATATGAAATTTTTTGCTTCATCTTATTATATTTGATTTTGTTTGGTTGTTTTCTCTTATAAGAAGCTTGTTCTTTTGTAATCAGAGACAGAAAGGGAGAGGAGGGAAGGTGAGAAGGAACTGGGAGGAGCAGAGGGAGGGAAAAATATAATCAGGATATTTGTATGACAAAAGAATTTATTTTCAATTAAAAAGCGAAAAAATTGCTTTTCAAAGTCTAGCTTGGTAAGTTGGGGAGGTGATGTCTATATTTGACAACATATACTTCATCAGGAACTGAGGACAACCTCATAATCCCAACTGGATCCGATGATGGGAAAATGCAGAACAGTTTGGTGTAAGCATCCTTGGAAGATTTCCTCTGAGAATGACCAGATGGAGAGGAAATATGGAACTATGGGAGAGAGTAGATATTAGAATGTAAGAATAAGCTTATAGGAATGGTTCAGGGAATGGTTTCATTCAAGGAAGAATCAAAGAGAACAAAGAACTAAGCCTAAGGGCTGGGGATATAGCTCAGTAGTAGAACATTTGCCTAACATACATAAAAAGCACTACGTTCATGCTCCAGTCCAAGAAAGAAGAGTCCATCACAATTGGGCAAACTAAGTATGTATGTTAATAAATTATAAAGCATTAAAAACATAGGAATTCATGAGTTTCTATCAATAATAGATAAATGAATATATAAATAAATAAATAGGGGAGACAGCATGGCTCTTGCCTAGACTAGCTAGAGTTAGAAAAATCATTATTTTCAACCATCACATTAAAGATTGATCAGGCAAAAATCATCACTAAAGCTAGAGGGAAGTATTAATGATGAGCAGAATATCTGTGTCTTCCCAACGCTTTCTGATTTTTAAAGGAGAAGGCAATAGCTGCGGCTATCCAGTGAGGAAACTGTACAACACCTTCATCAGGTGGTCAGAGTTATCATCAGAAACAAGCAGGAACTGGACATCAAGAGTCTCCAAGATGCCATGCTCTGAGAAAGACACATCTGTGCAATATTCTCACTCCAAATGTATAACATAAGCTGATCACAAGAAACACGAGACAAGCACAAATGAGGGGTATTTTAACCCTTAAAAGATAGAGCTGGGGAGATAGCTCTGTCAATTAGAGAGTGCTTGCCTAGCATGCACAAATCTCTGGGTTCAATACCCAGTAGTACATAAACCAGATGTGTTGGTGATACACACTTGCAATCTCAACATCTAGGAAATGAAGGCAGAAAGATGAGAAGTTCAAGGTCTTCTTTAGCAACATCATGAGTTCTAGGGCAGTCACATATACATGTGACCCATAAACAAGCAAATAAATAATATGAGAGAGTGGTCTCTGTATTCATCATAAGCATCAATGTCCTTTACAGGATATAAAAAGGTTGATTGTGATGGCACATACCTTTAACTATAACACTTCGGAGGCAGATCTCTCTGAGTTCCAGGTCGTCCAAGTCTACCCTGTCTTTAGAAAATAAGGCAGGGTAGAAAGGGTAAGAAAGTTTGAGAGGGAGAGAGAGAAAGAGGGAGGGGGTGAGAGGTAAGAAAAGAAAGACTTCAAAAATAATCCAGACTAGAATGGACTATGAGACAGGACAAGTAAATGCAATTGCAGTCCTAAAGCAGATGCTGCACTAGAAGACAGAGGTGCTGCAGAGGGCCTTATCAATGGAATAGAAATAGTAGATTAGATAACAGTATCTTATCAGTGTTAAATTTACTGAATTGATAACAGGACTGTAGTAATGTAAGTGAATATTTGCATTGTTAGGAAATTCACACTTATGGGGAGTAAAAGGTCACAACATCTGTAACTTATTTTCTAGTGGTTCAGAAATAAAAGTGTGTACAGGGCTAAGAATGCAAAAGATAAGGGAAATGGGGTGAAATGTTAGCTTTTTAAAAATTCAGACAAAGGGTATATTGACATCCTTTTTCCTGTCTTCGTGTTTTACAATTTGCTTGTAAAGTTATTTATAAGTAAGAAATTGGGGGGTGGGGGAATGCATTCTTGGGAAGAAAGAGAGAACCAGAGGTCCTGAGCCCAGAAAAGACATTGCTGTGACACAACAGGGGCATCTCCTCCACAGTTTCACGGTAATGGTGAGGAATGTTGTATTTCTACAAATATGAGTGTGTCAGAAGTTTGAGATGGTGCCAATATGAAAAGATTCCTGTCTAATGAGCTCAAGTCAAGCACAAAGGAAATGAAAGAACGTGTAAAAGAGTTCTTTTGGAGCACTAGGAGGCAAAACCAGTGCATAGCAGGATTACCAGTCAATTGGGGACTCACTGAAGATTGCTAAGATCAAAACTGGCCCTAGACATTGGTGTTTAGTTTTTAAATTCCTCACATGATTCTAACAAACAGCTTTCCGAAGCTCTGTGCTAAGGCAGTTTCTCTACTGCTAACATATTGGCAGGGAACATTTTTTATGGGGGAGGGGTACCCTGTACATCATAGCATGTTCTGTAGCATCTATAGTTTTACCCACTAGATGTCAGTTAGGATAACAAAAATGTCTCCAAACATTGGCAGAAATAATTGAGAATCCCTACATTATGAGAGCAAAGAGCCATGGCTATAAATAAATAAAGGGCAAGGATTGTTCTCTCTTTCCACCATGGGTTCCAGGGACTGAACTCAGGTCACCAGGTTTGCCCACCAAGCTCCTTTCCTTGCTGAGAACTGTGGCTTCTGCTATGAGCATTTGAAAGTACAGAAGCTTAGGAGTCAAAGCTCAGCTCTCCTACTTGTCTTCTGTATGACCATAGGCAAGGTACCAAACTCCTCTGGGCCTTAGTTTCCTCTTCTGAAAAATAATAAGATTCTTGCCTCTGGTGGTTGGGAAGATTAAATGAGCTCACACAAATGAAGCAGAAAGAGTGTACCCACTGGGCAAATAGCAGCTATCAGCTATCATTGTTACTATCACAGCCAGAAATGCAGTGGCTATCAGAGGGTGTCTGCTAATTAATGAACTACTTCTCCCAGAGCAGTGCTTCTCACCCTTGCTAATGTTGCAACCCTTTAGCACAGTTTCTCATGTGATGGTGACCCCTGACCCTAAAAGTATTTTCATTGCTACTTCATAACTAATTTTGCTACTGATATGAATTATAATGTAAATATCTGATATGCAAGATATCTGATATGTGACCCTAGTGGGAGTTTTGACCCTCAAACTGAGAACCAATGCTCTAGAGTATATTCAATACCAAAAAAAAAAAAAAAAGCCCACCTTAACATTGCTCAGAAAGGTATAGCATATTGAGTTTCTCTTACAATTTTTATCTGCTTTCTTACAGATCCTAGGCATAATTCTGAAGCCTGTGCAGCCATTCAACATTCAACACCTATTTTAGGAGTACCTCCTATGGCTCACTAATATTCTAGATCTTGACAAAATCTTGACACATTGAGAAAAATATACAAACTTTCTGTCCTTTTGGTATTTATTGTCTATCAAGGGAGAAAGAGTGAGAAATCAGTAGACAAACTGATGTATAATAGAGTTACAGGTAATAAATAATACTATCACTAAAACCCAACGTGGGATAAGAACAAGGAATTCTACAGTGTTAGGCGAGACTAATGCTTAGAAGGAAGGATTTGGAGGACACTAGTGAAACCAGGAAACAAGGTAGGATGGTATGTAATCAAATGGTGTTCCAGGAAGGAAGCACAGCCTATTCATAGGCAGGCAGGCAGGCAGGCAAATGTGTGGTTTAGATGAGAAACTGTGAAGGCTGGTGTGCTTATAGAAGTGTGAGAAGAAAATAGATAAAGGAGGCTGCAGTGGGCATCTAGAGATCAATTCTAACTGTGTAGGAGGTCATGAGAAAGTTTTGTGCTATGGGATTATAAGACTGCCTTTACTGGCTAGTCTGTGGGGTCAAGAATGCTTTAGCAATTACATGACCATTAGAGAAAGGAAAATGAGTAGTTATCTCTGAATAGCTCACGTTGTATCACAGCATAATCTAATAGAAAAAGAAATGCGTTGTTGATACAAACCAGCAGAACCCAGAGAGTTATTAATTTTTTAAATCAAATTAAAATCCTCTATTATTATTTTGTGTGTTTCCCTCTAGGTGTGGTGGTTCTGATGAGAGAGACAAACAGTCAGCAATCAAGACTGAGAGGAAATCAGTGCATTCATGTGTGCCACATCACACGTGTAGCTGTGAGAGGGTAACTGCCTGAACTGGGTTCTCTCCATCCATCATGGGTTGCAGGAATCAAATTCAGGACATGGGGCTTGCATGGCAAATCACCTTTACTTGATGAGCAATCTTGTTGGCCCTGAACAGCTTTTTAAAGCAGCACTTTACAAACTGTGCCAGGAAATCGTATGAAAGCATGAGCGAACCAACTTAAAAGATCATCATCATGTTGAAATGAAAGAGGACAGATGAAAGAGTATGGAAAAACATCAGAATATAATACATATACATTGAGAGATTTTTGTTCCAATTATATACATATATGCTTAAACAGGACTGAAATATAAAATACATTTTCACTGAAAATGGCGGCCAAGAAAGTTTGAAAAATACTACAAAACTATTGTATTCATACATAAGTATGGTAAAAATTGCCCCTTTATTTTCTTCCTCCCATACTGTCCCTAGCATACATCCAGAAGAACATTATTAAAACTCTCCATAGATGGTTTCTTCATAACCTGTCTAAATAAAACTACTTGTGTTAACTCCACATGAACTTCTCCAAGAAAATCACTATTGAATCCTTAAAGCCAGAAAGCGAATAAAATAATTGCAAGCACAACAACAAAATATCAAATTAAACGTGAGACTTTTAACAAGCTAAAAATGTTAAGAAATGTTCTGAAGATATGAGCAGCCACCTGAACTTTACAACAAAGAGTACATTTAGAAGATTTCCCACTCAAGTCAGAAACAGCTACCCAACATTATCTTAGAAGGAAACCAGGCCACGAAGGCAGAATAAAGTGAGTAAGAACTTTAGCAGGAGATTCCTCTACTATGTCATTCAAAGACAATTTGATGGTGCACCTTGAAAAATCTAGGAAAAGCAACCGAAAAACTGCCAAATAAATGAATTAACAGCAAAATGGCCGGAATATAAGATAGATAAAAAATAAAAATAAATAGCCTTCCTATTCAACAGTATAGAAATTGGGGGCTGAAAAAGGGCTTTTTAGGAATTGTATAGCACAATTCCTAAAAGCAACAGGTACTACATCCCCCTAAACAATGTAGATATTAACCTAAAGAATGCACAATACAGTTGAGGCTACTGTTGAGTTAGTAGACTGTTTACATAGCATGTGAGAAGCTGTCCAATTGAGAAGCTTGGTTCTGTTCCCAGCACTACTAGAATCCCAGTGTAGTAATCTCAGCACTCGGGAGGTAGAGGCAGGAGGATGATCAAAAGTGCAAGATTATACATAGCTACATACTGAGTTCAAGTTTGAGGGCAACCTTGAATACATGAGACTCAATCTCAAAAGAAAAAAAAAAAGACCTTCAGTATAGTATTAGTACCAGAGTGTCACATCGATAAATGGGATACAATAGAGAAATCAAAATCAACCCACAAATGTCCGTTTGTAATAATGGAGTCAAGAGGATAGAATGGAGAGGAAGGAGAGCCTTTTTAACTAATGATGTTGGAATTGGATGTTTATATGTAAAAAGCAAACCTTAATTATGATTTCACATTATATACATACATACATGTGGGGGAGGGAGATCAAGCAATAATAAAATATGTAGAAAATACAGGAGAAAATCTAAGTAGTCTTAGGACAGACAAATATTATTAGGCTGGCTACTAAAATATTATCCAGAAAAAAACAGCTTGAGGAATTAGACTTTCTCAACATGAAAAAGTTCTGCTTTTCAAAGTAAAAATCATTAGGAAAATTAAAAGGTAGGCCACAGACTGAGTGAAGCTACTTGTCACACATATGTCTATTTTGTATCTTACTTTTATGCAGAACCCATGCTTCCAGAACCAAACACTCCGAGGGGATAAAAAGAGCAGACTTCACAGGCTATACACCTATGATCAAAGAATAAGGCAGAGCAAACTAAAGCCCCCAGGAGGTACTATTACAGACCCATGGAAAAGACTAAAAACAAAACTGAAAGCCATCAAGGATATATATGAAAGTCGCTTTGTAGTATATACAATGACACTGCTAGTAGGCTGTGATGTATATTCTCTCTCTCTCTCTCTCTCTCTCTCTCTCTCTCTCTCTCTCTCTCTCGTGTGTGTGTGTGTGTGTGTGTGTGTGTGTGTGTGTGTGTGTGTTTGGGTAATGACTAGGAAAGACACAGTGATTCACTCAAAACACTACATAAATTAAATAAGGTGGAACAACCCAGCTGTTTTCTCTGAAAGGCAAAACAAAACAAAACAAAACAAAACAACTGAAGCATTGACAAGCCTTTATCATTGAGAATGACTTGAGATAGTGGTGCTATCTATGGACAATTAAAAAGTGAACACCAACAAAAAAGTCGCAGGAAAGCCAAATTGGACAAGCAGGGCTGAGGCTGGGTGTGACAGGCAGAGCACTGACTTAACATGTGTGAGGCCCTGGGTCTAATCCCAAGTACCACAAAACACACCAACAAACTCACAAAATGATATAACCACTCTGGAAAAGTTAAGGTTTTTTTTGTTTGTTTGTTTTTTGTTTTTGTTTTTTGTTTTTTTAAAACTTAAGTTGCCACTCAAAACAGCATCCTTACTTTTAAATATTAAACCAAGGGAAAGGAAAATGTATGTTTGTGCAACATGCTATCTGTGGATAATTATATTGGTTTACTCATAACCACCAAGAGCTGATGAGTGGATAATATGGAATACCACTCAGAAATAAAAAGAATAATGGGAATATTAACCAACAGAGATAAGATCTCAGAGGTATTATCTTAGGTAGTAGAAACTAGACCAAGAAGGCTATCTAGCACATGATTTCATTCATGGGTCAGACTGGAAAACACAAAATTATAGAGCCTGAGAGTGGAGGGAGAGGTTGAATACACAGAATCAATAGAGACGTTTTAGAGGTGTGAAGTTCTATATTTTGATATGGTGGTAGTTACATGACTACATGTGTTTTTAGAATATTACATTAGGGGCTGGAGAGATGGCTCAGCCGGTAAGAGCGCTGACTGCTCTTCCGAAGGTTCTGAGTTCAAATCCCAGCAACCACATGGTGGCTCACAACAACCCTTAATGAGATCTGATGTTCTCTTCTGGTCCATCTGAAGTCAGCTACAGTGTACTTATGTATAATAAGAAAATAAATCTTTTTAAAAAAACAATATCACATTTTAAAAGGGTGGTTTTGTAAATAAATTATACTTCAATTAAAAAAACACAAAATAGACTCAAGAATGAAATGGATTTATAAAATAGAAGTGCTCACCAGAATATTTTAGAGGCTTTATTTTCTGATTATTTTCCCCAAATGTTTCACCTCCACCACCTCCGCAAAATAAGTTCCGCAAAGATAAAACATCTATGTAGTTTTGAAACCATAAACATTTTAAAAGAACACTTGCTCTTGATATAGGCCCCTTTCCCAGGCTTTTACATGTCGTGACATCCCTCATCCCTTGGACTCCCTAGAATGACTGCCTCAGCCACGGAAAATCAACTTCTTTTGCTGGCTTTCCATAACACCTGAGCAAACTTACTTTGCCATTTCTGGAAACTGCCTCATGGTACCAAAAACAGTGGATTTCCTGGCCAAACCCACCAATGAAATGTCATTTCTCAGTCTTTTTCTCTCTTTGCTGAGCAGACCTGTATCCATGATTAGAGTGGCATTTTTCCCCTTTGCTGTATTTCTGACATTTTTTTTCTGTAGAAAAATACACACACCTGTAATCTGCAAAGGTGATTCCCACACACAACACTGATGCTGACCCTGCATTTCGTCAATGCCTTACAGTAGCTAGACATGCTTTATCTCCCATTTAATGAAAGTCACCTTGCAGGGATGTAGGAATCTGATCAGGGCTGGCATGGTGCTGAGGCATGGAAAACAATATCCCTGAATAGCTACAAAATTTGGCTGCTTTTTATCCTTCAGCTTTGCATTTGACCCATACGAGCAGCCAAAGAGAGAAAAGTCCAGGTCATTCTAGATCTCACCTAAGCAAAATCTTATAAGCCACTAAAGACCCCGCAAGTAATTTGGAAATAGTACACACCTTTTCAGTTGGCTTACAGATTCTTTTGACACCAAACTTAAATGTATCATGTATTAACAAACTCTTTAAAAATGTTTTTTGTTGTTGTTATTGTCGTTTTTGAGACAGGGTCTCATGTAACCAAAGCTGGCCTTACATACACTACATAGCCAAAGATGACCTTAAAATCCTGATTCTCTGGCCTCAACTTTCCCAGAGCTGGGGTAATAGATGGGCACCACCATGCTCAGTCATAATTAAGTTTCTTTTAAAATAATGATGCTCAAGAACTTCAAGTCCCTGAAGAAGATCTCAGAAGATGGAAAGATCTCCCATGCTCACGGATTGGCAGGGTTAATATAGTCAAAATGGCCATCTTGCCGAAAGCAAGAATAACGATGCTCTTAATGCAGCATTAATCATTAATATTAATAGCAAAAGCAACAAATTCTGCCATACCATGCATGGCTACGGTTCCATAAGCTTAAGATAGCCAAGAACTTCAGAACTATGAGAAAAACTGCAGAAGCTATTCTAATAATCCTTTCTCTGCCATCCTCACTAAGCCGAAGCCTAAGCAGGTCAGACACAGTTCTGATACAAGACAGGATCGACTAGATAATTTGTGGAGCCCAGAACAAAACCAAACCAGATCCTTTTCTTTAAAAAAAAAAATAGGAAGAGTTATGACAGCCATTACACCAAGTGCAGGTAGCAAGCCGGTGAAGGCAGCTGGTTTTGTTACCAGAGCCTTTTGTGTTTGGAAAGTTGGTAAGAAAAGCAAAACTATTTCACTATTAAACAAGTAGCAAGTGATTAATGTGTTTCAGCGTGAGTGGTGTGTGTCTGGCTTAGAGATGAGGTTGGGAGGTCTTCAGAGTTTCGTCTTGTCTCCTGACCTTCCATTTTTCTTAAGTTTTTCAGCCTGTTGGACAAAAAGCAGTTCTGTAGAGCCGAGCACAGTGTGGTCCATGAGGCAGCAGTACCATCTGAAAGCTTGGACAGAAATGCAGACTCTTGGGTCCCACCCCAGACCTACTGAATCAGAGCCTCATTTTAACAAACTCCCCAAGGGATTCATACATCTGTGCCAGGCCAGACTAGAAGTGTTCTTGTAGAAGCAACCATGGGAGACTTCAGTGTCATGCTTCCTGTGTCTCATAGGAGGCGAGTCAGCTCTCTTTCTTCCCGTCACTTTATACAGGGCTCCGGAATTTTGAAACCCAAGCTCAGGTGGAGACGGTACATCTCAAGACTGCTAGCCCCTTTCAGAGGATTATCATTCCTTGGTTCTGGGATGTCAGTCTGGGATGCCTCCTTGCGCTGGAGGCCACCTGTTCTGGGCCCTGCATGTGGGTGCTGCTTGACCCATGTGGGTCAAAGGCACATCAACACCTTTCAATTTTACTGGCCACAGGAGGTAAACCGAGTCCTAGGGAGTTGTGCATTAGCAGACCACCCTCCAGAGTAAAGCTCTTGGTTCCTTTGCCCAGAACGGTGAGGAGGGTCTGAGATCATTTAGAACTTTGCCATTTGCAGGTTGCCTTTCTCGGATAACTTGGTTACTTTCCCACCGCACGCACTTTCCCACTACGGAGCCAGGGATCCGCCGGGCTCTAAGCTTTGCCTCTGTCTTTCCAGACGGCCCAAGAGCTCCCGCTCAGAACCGCCAACTCAGGGAGCCACACCAGTCACCCTCCCAGCCATCGAGCCCGCCGGGCCCGTCGCCTGTCGTTGGCTCAGCGGCTTAGGACCCCTAGGATTTCAGATACCCTTTCTAGGCGCCACACTCACCTGCGGGTCCCGGTGACCGGTTGGCTGCTGGCGCCCTCGGGCCCTCCTTTTCCCCTTTCTGTCGGGCCGCGTCCCTCCTCCTCCCTCCCGCGGTCTGGGCGCCGCCCCCGCCGCTCCCGGACCACTTGCCCGCCTGCTTTGCAGCTGCCCGGCCCGGCGTGGCGGGGCGAGCGCTCAGTGTGGCGGGGTTGGGCGTGGAGGTAGGGAGCGGGCGGGGCGCTGACACCGGGAAGCAGCCCCGCGGAGAGCTTCAGCCTAGACAGTGGGGAACCCCTAGGATGCTGGGCGGCTAGCAGGGCGCGATTCCCCACCCAGCCTCCACCCAGTGGCTCACCTTTAGGGGTCGCCTTGATCCCCCAAAGGCCTGGCTCAGGCTACTTTGAGTATCGCACGCTCCTGATAGGTGGGAACCCTCGCCCTTTGCCAGACTATTTCTGAATGCAGAAACCAGACCTCCCCCAGAGGAGCAGAGTAAAAGACCTGGTAAAGAACCGTGCTGAGTGGTTTCTGAAAGAAACTATATAATTCACTAAGTAGGAAAAAACTAGGGGTCCTCATCGTTCCTCTGCCTGCTTGGGGGGGGGTGCACTGGGGCGGTGTGGCACTATAGGACCTTGCTTTGGCTTCCTAAAGTGGTCAGCATCTCCACTTTCATAGAATAAAAGCTAGGTCTGTAAAACTCAGATCACTTAAACAACTTATCAAAGGATCCCCATTTAACAGACAGAATTCTGGAATAAGGTTTCCACAGTATTGAATCTCAGGTAGAGACAGGAGAAAATATAAGCTGTCCGAATTCCCTTCCTGGGTCTTTCCAGTCAAGAAATGCCTATAGTTGCAAAGTGCTTTACAATATGAAAGCACAATTCTGATTTCTTAAAACTTGCAGGGAAATAGAGCATTTTTTCTTTATGACCAAAATTGGATTTTGATTTGTATTCACAATCCTGGGGATCTGCTATTTACAAAGGGCAAATCTGAAGAGTAGGGTGACTGAGTCTGCTACATTAGCCCCATTGAACAAAGCTCAGGGTATATATTCTGCCTGGCAGGATGGGTTGAATTTGTTTTACAAACACCAAGTTATTAACACTCACAACAGTCTAGCTGCAGAAATGAATGGGCAGTGTTTTCAGACAGACTTTTGCCTGGATGGATTAAGGGAGAGTTGATGGAGAAGAGGAAGCACATCCATGTTACATAACAAGCCAGAAGTTGTGGCTGGAAGTGGGGAGTATATTTAATAAACAGACTGCATGTCATTCCAAAGGGTTAAAATGGTTGTGTTTGTCTTATTATAAAACAGACTTCATAGTGTATAGAGCCACAAGAATTCTTATACAAAGCTAGGATGTAAATTGCTTTTAGCTCTTTAGAGCTCTGGCAGGATGTACTAAAGTGAGTACCACTATTGTATGACAAGCAATTCCCCCTTAGATTCAGCCTCAACAGAAATGAGTTTTATGTTTACCAAGAGAGATGAGTTAGGATACCACACCACAGTATTTGTGTTAATTAGAAAATGCCCAAATGTCCATTGGCCATAGAACAAACTGAGGGTCAGCCTGGTAGTATAACCCCAGCTATCCTGGAAACTAGGGCAGGGGGATAGTGAATTCAAGGCAAGGCCAGTATGGGCTACATAGTGAGAGCCCCCTCCAAAGAAAAAGTAAAAAGAGGTCTGAAGATGAAGAGGTGGTATTAGCACTTGCATAGTATGTGTAAGGGCCTAGATTTGATCCCTACCACTGAAAATTCAATGAAATGTGGTGCTGGTGCTGGTGGTGCTGGTGGTGGTATCAGGCTGCCAGGATACCAGGCTGCCAATGAGAATGTATGCACCACTGCTGTGCAAGGCATGGGTGGAACTCATAAAGAATGGAAGTGAAGGAAGTCAAACAGCCATATATGTTGGTTCTGCTCACCACTGATATGTGCTGTCAGGAGCTAGTGGTCACTAGTGAGCTAGAGGGGAGTTTCCAGCAGACAAGAAAAAGAATTGGCTGTCTACAGGTATTTATTGATCTTGACCTGGGAACTGTTCACACGGATTTGCTTGTTCCATTTATGAAACTCATTGAACTGCTCACCTATGATATGAACACTTTAGATACAGGTTACACTTCCGGTTTTTTTAAAGATAAAATATGGGTTTTTATATTAAAAATTACTTACATTGTTAAAAGAAAGATACCAGAATAAGCATGCTTTCCCTTTAAACAACTAGCTATAACACACACACACACACACACACACACACACACACACACTTACTTTAAGGAAATATGCCTCAAAAACAAACATGACTCAGTACTTACCCTAAAATTAAAAATTCATATTTTGATCCACTTCCAGCCTCTTGCATTCTCTTCTTGACTCATAGAGCAACATAACTATGACAACACCTAAGGAAAAGGAAAGTGGCTAGGGCCTGACCCCTCCAGCCAGAGGCAAAGAGCTATGCCCTTCTCAGGAAGCAGTTCTGACTACCTGCCTCCTACCCAGGGACTCTCTGATGGTATAAAGGAAAATTGTAGGTGGTCAAAATTCATGCTTAAGTATTTATCCAAAGTAACCAGAGAGTGGGTAACGTTGGCCTTTACCCAACAGATTCTTTGAGCTGATGGCAGAGTTTGATCACCAGGCACAGGACAGTTAACAAACGTGGCAGAGAGTGAGGAAAGAGGGTAGGTACCCTTTTATTCTCTCACTGGAGGACCCTGTGATTTGGGTCAAGAGAAGAGGCATAAGAGGGCAGCATTACAGTACTCCTTAGAACTCGAGATGTAATTGACCTGTGGCCAAATAGTGCACAGACAAGGCATATGATGTTCTAAAACATATTCATTATTCTCCCAAAGCAGAAGAGTGCCACAGGAACACGAGGGTCAGGCACAAGTGAAGCGAGTGGCCTAGCAATATAGAATATGAACAGTCAAAATGAGCAACTAAAATTTTTAGATTTTTCACATACTTTAATATTCACTACATCTGCAGGGTAACTCATGGTGAGATGTGGAGGTGAAAACCAACATCCTTGACTAGTCCATGATGGAGCTCAGACTGCCATTAGTAGAGCATGACTCCTGGACTCCTGTGTGATTAACATCTGCAGAGGAAAGAGAACAATATCATGCAAAACTACCTGATACAGGATCAGGAAATTGGTGGTGGTCTACCAGTTTGGCCATTAAGTAATTGATATTTCCACTTAAATTATCTGTGCCTTAGTTCCCCATTTATAAAATGTAAAAGAAGTAGTGAAGGCAATTGGAACTACAGTGGTAGTACCAAGGGTTGGTTGGTTTGGGTGATTTAGGCATTCCTTTTGTCTCTACCAATACCTTCAGATCACAAGTAAAAGGCATCAAAACAAAACAAACACAAACAAATAAAAAATGGGGTACTTGTACAAATAAGACAAGAAAACACCCCTAGCCAAGATGGCTCTAAATTGGCATGTACACACAGTCAGATGAACACATCTTCAGATCTTCCTTATAGATATCTTATTACAAAACCCTACTCAGAAGTCTCTTCTGATTTCATCCATCCATTCATTTTATCATTTATTTTATCTGAGTATAGCAGTGTACACCCGCAGTTCTGTCTGCTGTTTGGGTGGTTAAAGAAGAAAGATTGTGAGCTGTGAGTTCCAGTTCAACCTGGTTTACATAGTGGGGGGGGTGTGCACACACGCACACTCACACATATAATTTCAGAACCTGGGAGGTGAGGCAAAAAAATCATGAGTTCAAGATCCTCATTGTCTACATAGCCACTAGGAGGCCAGTTTTGGCTATATAGTACCATGTCTCAAAAAATAACCAACCAAATGGACATGAGACTTCAACCTTATAGACAGCTGAGAAAAGCTAGGAGTGGGAGAGGTGGCCTTCCCCAGGGATCAGAACACAGGACACCAATTAGTTGCCCAATGCCAAACAATCACCCCTGAATACAAACATGCCAGTAACATTATACAGATTTACAAGTTATATTTAGGAATATATATATATATATATATATATATACACACACACACACACACACACATTTTTCTCTAGAACATTGTGTTAGCTGTAATGGTGGTGAGCTGATTGCACAATGAAGGAGATAAATAAATCATGCATCCTCCTGAGAGGCAAGAAGGCCTTCTTTTGTTAAAAAAAAAAAATCACTGAATGAAGGCAGTTGGGCATGCTGTCATTCTGTTCAATGAAAGTTAGAAAGGCAGTTTAATGAGAAATGAAATACACACACACACACACACACACACACACATATATATATATATACATAATACAAATACATAGATACACACAATAACAATTAGTGAAAAAAAGAGAGACCAAATTTGAAGGGGAGTAGGGAAGGGTATATGAGAGGAAGAAGAGGGACAAAAGAAAAGGAAGAAATATTATAATTAAGTTACAATCTCATTTTTTAAAAAAGATGTCACAATATTAAGAAAAACAAAACAGACAAAAGCACCCTACAAATATTATTTTACACATATAGTGAGGAAAGCCTGGGTTATGCTCAAGTAACCAACAGCACTGAGAATAGCACTGGTTAACACAGCAAGGGTTTCTTTCTCATTGTGTGTGTTTATCATTGAAGTAGGGACTCTATACAAAATATGAACTCAGAGTTTGGGGGAGAGGAGAGAAGCATTCTAGATCAAAAGTATCTTAGATGCCCAGTTTAGAGTTGTTGTGTACTATTCGTGCTCTGACTTATCATCTGAAGTGTTTACACACTGTACCTAGGCACAGAGAGCCAGGTTATCCATGCCTACAGAGGTCCAGGAAGAGAAGAGTTGGAGATCCTTGGAGTACACTGATGATGATTACCACACCTGCCAAGTGCCAGACCGTGGGCAGAAAAAAAGAACAAGAGGGGGTCTTGGTCCTCTAGGTATTCATTCACCCCTAGTCCAAGCCAAGCAGTCTCATCTCCAGTGATAAACTTCTCCCTTTCTGGTATAGGCGTTGGTAGATCTAGGTGAGAAATTAGTCACTGCCTTCTTGGGTGAAGTCACCATGTGATACAGAAACATTTTTCTCTAGAACATTGTGTTAGCTGTAATGGTGGGTGAGCTGATTGCACAATGAAGGAGATAAATAAATCATGCATCCTCCTGAGAGGCAAGAAGGCCTTCTTTTGTAAAAAAAAAATCACTGAATGAAGGCAGTTGGGCATGCTGTCATTCTGTTCAATGAAAGTTAGAAATGGCAGTTTAATGAAAAATGAAACCAGACTTTGGCATAAACCAAGATGAGGATGGTGGGACCAACCCTTTCTGAGAATGTGTTCCAGTTTGGAAAGGGCTGAATGTGGCCCTTGGCCAATACAAATAATTAGAAAATCCAGAGGAAGCAAAAGGCAACGCAGTCATCTGCGCACTAGGAATAGCTGGTGAAACTCACCACCACCCTGGCTGGCAATGAGCAATGGCAAGGCCATGGGTTTGGGGTGGGGTAGGATAAGGAGCCTTCCCAGTTATTGAGAAAGAAGATAATTTATGGGCTTAGGACATATTCAGCTCAGTGCTAATACAAGAACTCTAGATAGCTGTGGCATTTTTCAGTTGTGTGTGTGTGTGTGTGTGTGTGTGTGTGTGTGTGTGTGTAGGGAAGGGGTGATGGTGGTAATCTATAGTACCCTGATCACACAATTTTAAATGGGTTTTCTTATCTTTTGAAACCATAGAGCTCAGTTCAGAGGGAAACAGCTGGAGAAAGACTCCCCATACTACTCTAGTTTCCCCCAGAGAAAGACACTATGAGACCATTCAAATATTCTGTTTCATCTTATGCCTCCTCCCACCAGATCTTGCTCGTAGCAAATTTTACTGTGGCTTTGCTATTTCCCTTATTTCACCTCCCTATGTAAATAAGGTTCATGTTTGGGCTGGATAATTTTATGGCAACTCAACACAAGTTAAAATCATCTGAGAAGAGGGGAGCCCTATTGAGAAAATGCCTCCATAAGTGGGGTTGTAGGCAGGCCTGTAGGGCATTTTCTTAATTAGTGATCAATGGGGGAGGGCCCAGCCCATTGTGGGTGGTGTCATCCCTGGGCAAGTAGATCTGTGTTCTATAAAAAAGCAGGCTGAGCAAGCCATGGTGAACAAACCAGTAAGCTGCACCCCTCCATGCCCTCTGCATCAGCTGCTGCTTCCAGGTTTCTGCCCTGTTTGAGCTCCTGTCCTGACTTCCTTTGATGATAAACAGTGCTGTGGAAAAGTAAGTAAAATAAATTCTGTCCTCCTCAAAAATACCCTTTCCTCTTCTACTATATGAAGAGATAGCTAGAAAATAGCTACTTATGGCGGTTTGCACATGCTTGGCCCATGGGGAGTGGAGCTATTAGGGTATGTGCTCTTGTTGGAAGAAGTGTAGGTGGGCTTTGAGGTGTCCTAGTGCTCAAGCTCCACCCAGTGTGGAAGAGATCCTCCTCCTGGCTCCCTGTACAAGACAGTCTCTTGCTGGCTGCCAGCTCCTTCTCCAGCATCATGTCTGCCTGCACACTGCCATGCTTCCTGCTATGATAGTGGACTGAACCTCTGAAATTGTAAGCCAGCCTCAATTAAATGTCCTTTATAAGAGTTGCCTTGGTCATGGTATCTCTTCACCACAATAAAATTCTAACTAAGGCAGTCTTGTATTAGAGTCACAACTCCTGATTATTAACTGTACGGGGGCATTTGCTCTGCTAATGAACCAGAATTCAGAGACCCGAGAGCCTAAACAGTGGTACCCAGGAAGTCTCTGATGGTCTAGTGTCTCATCACAGCAATGAAACCCTAACTAAGACACTGCCTATGAATCAGAAAACAGGATCTCACTAATTCCAAAGCTGCCAATGTCATGGTCTTGGAGTTCCTAGCATTCAGAACTGTGGGAAATAAATTTGTCATTTAGAAGTATCTAGTCTAAGCTTTCTTAGCCCTAGTGACCTAAGATAGCCATCAACCTCTGTCTACCAAACTAGCTCTTCTCAAATGTGTCTTCTTTTAAGGTATTTGTGAATCATCTAGGAGTCTTGTTAAAGCTAGGGATATAGGTCACTGGTAGATCACCTATATGCATCCACAATCCCTGAGTTCAATGCCAAGCACTGGCGCCTTGAGGGGGGGGGGTGTCTCATTAAAATGCAGATTCTGCTTCAGTGGGTTTGGAACAGTGCTTGAAATTCTTCATTTCTGCCGTGCAATGCTGGTCAGTGCTCCTGGTCCATGCTCCCTGCTCTTCTGAAGGAGGCACTGCACTACCCTGCTTTAGACTTTCACAAGTCATTGTTATCTGTGGCAGCAGCCTTCTAGTGCACCCCTCAATCTCTCAATTGTGAATGGTATTATTGACCTCCCCAAATCATCCCAAAGTATTAGCTCTCATCTACAGGATCCAGCCCATGCTCTTGGCATGCAGAGCCTAGTGGGAATCTGTCCTAAACTTGGGCCCCCATGTGAACTCTCAGTTCCACTTGGAATATTGAAACACTCTTCCAAAACTATGGCTGCCTATTCCAAAGGCTTTATTTTTATGTTTGCTCTGCTCCTTGCTTGACATCTTTGCCTTTCAAAAAGCCATTTAATTTTTGAATCTTGCACTTTTCCTAGTGGTAAGCTCAAAATTCTGCCTTTGCTTCAAATGCCCTTCTATCCCTGCTCTGTAAACTCTGCACTGTGTGACCATCCCAGGATGCCAAACATCAATCAAAGCTCTTTTCTGCCCACAAATTCCCATAGCCCTAATTTGTCTGCACGTTTCACTTGTGACCTTGTAATTTCAGCCCTCAACTGGAACCTACGTGCACAGAGAGCAAGACCTGTAGCTTGCTCTGCTCCCTATGGTGTTCATGCCTGCTTCTGGACAGAACAGTTGTGTTTGACAAGCAAAGTCAGAGTAGACTATAGTGACAACTAAAATCCAATGCCAGCTGCATGAAGACATATCTCTCCCGATATGAACTCTGATGTAAAACAAGATAGCATCCCTTAAATCAAAGGAACTCACACTTCCAACATGGCTGAGGCAGGGAGGAGAAAACTACAGCCAGAAGCAACACACATCACATAATCAATTGATCCATAATAGTTTCACGTCTCCAACTTCACTGCAAGGAAGGCTGGGGAAACTCCAACTTTGATACAAGGAAGGTGGGGAAATGTAGGGAACTACAAAGAGTAGCTGGTATGTACTATACCACAGATCCCAATATACCAATAGATCCATAGTTAGTTATTGATCAAAAAGCCATTTTTGATTAGTTAGTTCAAGTTAGTTAGTTTTCAGTTAGTTAGTTCAAGTCTCTTTCTCCAAGCTTGTGTTAGATCTTTTGTAAGAGTGGGTGACCAGGGCTCAAGTAGATATTGTTCCTGATTCATACTCTCAACCCCCTCCCTCTCCATCCTCAGCTTCCTTTCCCTGCACACATTTCCAGCCAACACATTTAATTTACTTGTTTTGTTTATTATCTGTCTCCCCCACCCCAGAATTAGAAGCTAAGTTTCATGAGGGCTAAGCTTTGAAAATTATTTTTGTTGTTCCCTTGTCCCTAGTATCTAATTGTGTACCTGGTGCATATTTGACATTTAACAAATAACTGACAAATGAAGCCAGGGCTGGCAACAAATGCCTGCAGTTATAATACTTGGGTGGTAGACCCAGGAGGAGCAGAAGTTCAAGATCATCCCTGACTACATAGAAAGTTGAAGCCAGCCTGAGTTAAATGAGGATTAGTCTCAAGAAAAAAAAGAATAGGATAGGATAAAACATAAATAACTGGTGGATAACTAAACTTGTGAATTGTGGATTCATAGGAGACGTGGCAGTGCTTCAATGTATTGCTTTCCTTTTAGCCAGGTGTCTTCATGGATGACATTGGCCTTGCTTGAGCAGCTGCTCAAAGGAACCCTGTATTCTAACTGCCAAGAACTTACTTTCTCTAAAATTGAGCTTTCCCTGTCTTCCTATGATTATCAGTATACTCACGACTAAGACCAGGGAACTATACTGGTGCCAGAAACTCCTCTCTTGAGTCTTATCTATCTCTTGATATACTTAGTGCCCAGTGCAGGCTGAGCAACTCATTGGGAAGCAGACTACCAAATAGTTTCCAGGGACACTGCTCTTGTCCCTCCACACGAAAAGAGAAAGCTTAAAAGCATGAGTTATTCTCCAAGGCACCAGGCTAGGTGCCCTGTGTCCCCTTCCAGGGGCCCGCTGCCCTGGAAAAGGAACTGTAAAACCCCTCTTCGGCAACACAAGAGGGGCCCTCAGGAGCAGCTTTCAGTGCCCTGCGTTATGCTGCATTCTCCTGGCTCTTCACTGCATGAAGTAAATTGGGATAGTAGCATAATTTCTGTAGCTTTTCTAAGAAATTCCTCTTTGCTGGCACATAAAAGGACTCTTCTGGATTCCTGCCATTGGCCATGGAGCTTTAACACATTGTTGTTGGCTCAGCTGGGGAGACAAGATGAGTAAAGTAGTCTCCAAACTCCTGTGGAAATACACAGCAAGTGTTTCCAACCATACTGTATTATTTGACCTAAAATATTTTCCCCCTGTTATTTGCCAACCCATGTGTTACTTTCCTCAGAGCTCCAAGGAAACCTCCTTTCTCAGATCTGCAGTTGTGGACTTACTAAGAGGGTCCTAGGGCCAAGGGACACCACTCAGTAGTTCAGTGTCCTTTGAAAAGTTAACTCTCCATTCCAGGATCTCTTGTTTCATGTGTCAGCTAAAAGGCATATTAAAATGCCTTTCCAATGTTAATGTATATCAAAATCATTTGGACTGCTTGTCAAACCTAAGGGCTAGACTCCACCCCTTCCTGATTTAGTAAGCTTAGGATGGATCCCAGGTTTTGCACCTCTAACAAGTTTGCAAGTAAAATCTAGGCTACTGGTTTCAGAGACTACTCTAAAAGCCATGTATTAGGTGGACCTAGGGGTTTTTGTAGTGTGTTCTTTCAATGAGTCTATAATCAGTCTGAGTCAGGGCTCTTTGGGTACAAGTGACAGAAACTTGACTCAACTAGGTTAAGTAAGAAAGGGAATTTATCAGTTCAAATGTCTCAGAATGACATAGGTTGGAAGGATTCTAATACAGGAATTCAAATTATGTTATTGGATTTTTTTTCACTTTCTTTCTCTTTCCCCCCATCCCCACCCCATTCCAACGTCCTTCTATGCCAAGGCTTCTTCCACGCTAAGTACCATAAGGCATAGCTGCAAATACCTCTAGCTTATATTATCTCAGATGGTAGCCTCAGAAAAGAAAGAGAACTCTGACTCTCTGTCCCAGGGACAGACTCTGATTCTGATCTGCCTTCCTGGAACAAAGGTAAAGGAATAAAAGTTTTGGCTAAGCTGAGAACACACACACTTTCTCTGCAGTTGAGGACTACCAGGCAATAATACACAGCATTGTTTTCAGACTATAACCTCTATATGTATATCTTATCTATTGCTCTTTTCTTTTTCCATTTTGTCTCTACTCCAAGTAGAATGAGCTAAAGGTCATCCTCACATCTCCCATCTCTTAATATTCCTGTGAGATTACAAAGCTCATTACAATCCTTTTATTTGTCTCTGAAAACATGATCATATACCTCTTTTTCTTCTTTCAACGTAATATCAAATTAGTCTCAAGTTAAATGTTGTTTAATCTTTTTCCATGAGTGTTCCTGAGATGGCTAATCTTCCTTGTCCATGGGACACACCTGGGGAAAAGAGTGCCTTAGTTGTGCTTCAATCAGAATGTCCTGTGTACATGTTGGCAGGGGCAGTTTTTAAATTGCTGATCGATATAGAAGGACCCAGCTCTCTGTGGGTAGCACTATCCCTGGGAAGATGTGCCTGGGATGTATAAAAACATGGTCTTGAATGCAAGCCAGTAAGCAGATTTCCTACGTAAAACTCTGCCCCTGCTTGAGTTCCTTCCCTGGCTTCTCTCAATGGTAGACTGTGATGGGAACATGTAAACCCTTTCCTCCCCAAGTTACCATTACTCTGTGTTCTATCACACCAATAGATGGCAAACTAGAATAGTCCCATACACTTTAGAGAGTTGATCATTTCAGAAGGATTATACTCTCTCTTGTTCTTAAAGAAAGATAAATATTTCTCTCCAACCCCAGTCTGCAGTACAATGGCTTATTTTCACCACAGTCCTCAGTGAGACCTGGGATCTTTGTTGTTGTTGTCGTTGCTGCTGCTGCTGTTACTACTGTTTTATTATTATTAGCATATATTAATCACGATAGATTTTCTTTCATGTACATAATGTATTTTGATCATATCTACCCTCATTACCTCTCTTGTACCCTTTGCACTCTTATTGATTCCCGTCCTCATCCCAAGAGGCCCACCATTTCTACTTTCTTGTCCCATTTAAAAAAAAAAAAAACAACATTGAGTTTCATTAGGATTATTTACAAGAGCATGGGTGATAGGGGTTTCTTAATAGGAGCATGAGCACCTTACCATGGCTATACTGCTGAAGAATCTCTCTCTCCATCCTCCAACAACGTTGCCACCTTATAGATTCACAGCAAAGGGTGGAGATGGTTTGATTTCCTTCCTGCTCAATGACAGGATATTGAGAGGGCCCGGTCTTGTGTAGGAAGCCTGGGTTTTTATAGTAAGTGCTCATTCTTGGGGAACTTCCATTTATTTTCTTTCTTGTTAAAGAACAGGAATGACCTATATAAGTGGTACCTAGATTTACACACTGGACTGAACTGGGGAACTTAAACACAGATGCTTGAGCCGATCCTCAGAGAATCTTTTGCTATGCTGGGGGATATTTCCATTTTTAAAGCTCTCTAGGTAATCAGAACTACTAAGTAGATAAATGTAACTTCAACACAAGGTTCTGGAGACAGAATACTAGCTTCAGTGCTTAGGCAAATCACTTACTCTTCCTTCTAATGGCTTCCCTACTTGTAAAATAGAGATATTAATAGTACACAAAGTTATTGTGAGAACGAAATGGGAAGATCCATTGGAACCTTGCTATCAGAGTATGGTTTCCAACTCAGTAGTAACTGCATCATCACCTGGGTGCTTAATAGAAACACAAAATGTGCTTTTTAATAAAATTGCCACATGATCCTTTCTTTAAATTTTCTTCTTTGTGGGGCTGGAGAGAGATCTCAGTGGTTAAGAGCATTTACTTAGCCACTTGCAGAGGGGCTGAGTTCAATTTCCAGTACCTACTTTAGATGGCTGTAAACGACCCGTTACTCCAGCTCCAATCTGTCTGGCCTCCACGGGCATCTGCATTCTTCTGCACATACCCATGAACAGATACTCTCTCCTGTTCTCCCTCTCCTCCTCCTATTAGTCCATGTTCCACTTCCATGCTCCAGATAGCTTAGGCACACCACAATCTCAGCATTGGTGTTAAGATTTAGTAGACTGCCCTGCACAAATATTCAATTGATGTTAATTGTTACTAATTTCATGGAATAAATTTCGAGGTAAATCATTGTATTTCTACCCCTGCCCAGAAATTATTTCTAGACTCAGAGTTAATATTTTATTCTTTGGATCACTTATTTTTTTGCTAAAATAAAACTTTATTCCCAAAGTTGCTCATTACTAAAGGTGAGAAGTGCAAATATGTTTTAACTATAATGGAAAATTCACAATCACCAAGTTTTGCTCTGTTTTGTTTGAGTAAGTAGGATTTTCTTCTTTCTTATTTGATTATACAAAGTAGTGAGCTTTACTGATGTCTTCGTAGATGTATATAATGTGTTTTAATCATAGTCACCCAATCCCTTCTCTTGTCACCCCTGAAATAGGATCCATATCTACATTGCTCATATTTAATGCACCCCTCAGGGGTATGGTTCCTTTTAAACTTGAGGGGAAAAACCTGTATTTTACCTCACCAGAATTTTTATGTTGGTACATTTTATTTAGAGGAAAAGCTAGTTCAGATAATGAAAATATCATTAGTGTGTTTTTTGTTCATTTTTTGCTTCAAATGAAACTGTTGTGCCTTCCTTTTGAAGAAAACTATCTTCAAGTGAAACCTGACAGCCAGTGAACTCCCAGTGATACCAAAGGGAAGAGATGCTTATGTTTTTCAAGAAATCAACACAACCCTAAACTCCAAGTTCACTAAATGTAACATCTACTTCAAAAATCACCAAACCCATCTCATGAGCTACTGAGAAAGGCAAGTGTAACAAATTTTCTTTTTCTTTTCTTGTGTGTGTGTGTGTGTGTGTGTGTGTGTGTGTGACCTAGAATATTGACAGCTTTTTAAAACCGACCAGGAACCTTTAGAAGCTTCTTGGTGTTTTTGAAACAGTCCAAATCCTTCATCACCACCACCAGGAAGATCTAATCCTGATATAAATAGAGATAATATCAGGTGCCCTATTCAGCTCCCTATGGATGGAAGCTTTTCTGGCACCTTCGATAATAGTAAGAAATGTCAGCTGCTAAGGTCCTCCTTTTCCCTTCATCTCCTTTTATAAGAGCAGAAGTTCTGATGGTATTAGCTTCTGATTATTAATAATATACCTTGCTGTTAGTGAACAGAACTCTATAAGTCATGCAGTATAAGTTCATGCCTCTAATCCCCAACACAAGGGATGCTGAGATAAGACAATCACCACTAGTTCAGAGCCAGACTGGGCCACAAAGTCAATTCCAGTTTAGCATCAAAACAAACAAACAAACAAACAAACAAACAACAGCAATGACAAGAACAAAAAATGTCTTGCTATTTCAAGTGTGGTACTAGAGCCAGCCCCTGCAGGATAGTTAGAAATGCATAATCTCAGGTCCCATTCTAGCATCCCATTTTTCTCAGGCTGGCCTCAAAGTTCCTATGTAATCAAAGGTCAAGTCCAAGGCAGTATGCATGCCATTCAAGTACTCTATCCCCAGCCCCCTAAAACAAATCCTTAAGATTTGTTTTCCACAGCTTAAATATTTTTCATTTCCTCTGATTGGGGGAAAATACTCATTTCTACACATTTGATTTTCTCATTTTAAGTCATACCCTTTATTCATCATTCCAGAAAGTGAGTCTGTGAAATTAGAGGATTTGAGGACGTAAGGCTGTTCCTTGGAGCCCCCAGGGACAGTGCTTCAAACCATTGGTTACACCCCTTCTGAAGCAACAAGCTTCTCTTTGTCACTGTGAAGTTCCTTTGTGTCCTCAACCATGGCTTTTGTACAAAAAAATATTATTCAGAGGCTAATTTTGTTCTTGGAAATAATATTCAATTCAAATTAAATCAACAAATTTTAAAGCTGAGATCTTTCTTAAAATTTTAAGTTCAAATTGTTAATTCTACTATTTGCCTTATAAATACAGTTGGATTTTTATCAAAAATTTACAGGGACTTTTATAATTATTTAAGTTTTTAAAAACAATTTAAGCCACACTTTTACATGTCACATGCTTGATTTTCTAAGTACATCCATTGTTTTCAAAAAACTTCCTAGAGAATGTCATTGGCTCTAATAAACCTTGTAAATAGACCTCTAAATAAGTTCTTTGGGGAGTTCTAATATTGTTGACAAGCAATGATGAACTGGTTATTGCAAACCTAAAAATTACTCACATACACATCTTCAATTAGGAGCATAAAGCTAGTCAGTTAGATAACCAAATAGTTAAAAATAGTCGTTAGAGAAAATAAACACAAATAATTCACACATGCAAGACAAAAATAGAAACCCTATCCATCTGATATATTTTCTTAGCTCTATAATTACCTGTAGATATTCTTTGTATAAAGTAGAGGTTCCAAGCAGAGTATAATTTTGCCTCTCAGGGTACTTCAGGAAATGTCTGGAGATATTTTTGGTGTTACAACCAAGTTGGGAGAGGAGAACTCTTGGCATCTAATAGTATGCTACTAAATAGCCTGTGGTGCACAGGTGTTGGGGTGAAGGGCCATTTTCATTCCACTTTATATTTGATGAAAACAAATGAACAGTGAATAAATAGGGGAAAAGGCACACAAATTTGTTAATGTGCAAAAGGGGACAATTAAATTATAGGGGAAATCACAATAAGTTGATCACCTACTCTCAACAATTTTCCGGGAACCAATAGGGATTGTGAACAAATTTTAGAACAATAGTAATTATTTTTAGGGTATTTGATGGATTTAGAAAACTTGTAAAAGCCTGAGACAAAAATCTACTTGGCCCATAGAACAGACAACAGTTTGTAAATGCTTCTCTTTAGACCATGGAGTATGATTGAAGTAGAATACAAAGTTGAAAGAAACATAGGCAGAACAAATAGAGCTAGTAAGTCCAGAAAGGTTACAGACTAGGTAATTAGGATATTTTTATCTGATTATGATGTCAGCTGTGGAATTTTCAGTTACTTATTCCTTAGATTAAGAAAGTTTTCTTTGAGCATTTCTATTTTAAATTGATCTTATAATTTTCTATATTTGCAATGAGCAATCCCAAAATGAAAATTTAAAAATTAACCAGACACATTTGCACACTCCTATAATTACAGCAGTGGAGAAGTAAAGACAAGAGGATCAAGGTCCTGCTTGATTACATAGCAAGTTTGAGGCCAGCCTGCATTATATGAGATCCTGTCTCAGCATCTTCCCTCTCAAATTACACTTACAATAGTAACAAAATAAAAGCAATAAAAGCAACAAAAATAAAGCACATACTCTTTTTTTTTTTTTTTTTTTTTTTGCAGTACGTCATGGTGTATCACACAGTATACCCTATTTGCCCAAACAGTTTTACTTGCAGATGTGTTTTTTTTTATTAAGGCATTTTTATTAGATATTTTCTTTTTAAAAAATTTTTATTAGGTATTTTCCTCGTTTACATTTCCAATGCTATCCCAAAAGTCCCCCATACCCACACCCCCACTCCCCTACCCACCCACAAGCACATAGTCTTAAAACAAAATATTATTGAAAGAAATTAAATGACCACACCATGTCAATGAACTGGAAGAATTCATGTTAAGATGGTAATACCCCCAAATTGACAGATTAAAATGCTGTCCCTATCAAAATCTAGACTTTACAGAAATTGACTCTAACTCATATAGAAATGTAAGTGATCCAGTATATACTCCATGAAACAATCTTCAATCAGATAGCAAATTTGAACTAAAATTTTATAATTTCAAAACTTAAAACAAAGTTATATTAGCCAACACAGTCTGGTAGTGGCAAAAAGTCAGAATGAATCAGTAGAAAATAATTTATAGTCTAGAAGGAAATCCCTACACTTAGGGTCAGTTGATTTTTTAGGAAAGGAGGCAAAGTAATTCCATAGACAAGAGTAATCTTTAAAAACAAAACAAAACAAAAACAAACAAACAAACAAACAAAAACAGTTGTGCTGGAATGGCTGGATATCAACATGCAAAAGAATTAAGTTGGATCCTTAATTTATACCATGTAACTGCAAATAGACCCAAAAATTAGATGTAGAAATTAAAAGCTGAAAGTATAAAGCTCTTAGAAGAAAACAGAGGCCTAATCCCTTTCTTTAGTGAGAAGTGTTTTAAAACACAGAAATATTGTAAGAATACGGTGTCATTTTAAAACCAGGTGTGGAATAAAGAGCTGCTTCAGGTTGTACTCACCAGCTGACTATGATTTGCCTCATGCTCTAGCAAGAGTGTGATTTTTGACACCTGCTGTTGGTTTCTGTTATTTTATAATGTTTGGAATTCTGAGGACTTTTCAGAGGGTATATAAATGCTAGGACGTCTAGAGTTTGTGTAGTTTGTTTATTGGGTGCTGTTGGTTATAGTTTGTTAAGTCTTTGTGCTCAAAGAAGAACCAAAAAGAAGAATAAATTAGACATCCTGAAGGCAAAGATCAAACTAGCCCATTTCCCCTCTATTACTTTCTTTCCTATCTAGTGTTAGTGAGTTAAAAGGGTGGAAGAAGAAAAGGTGTGAAGAAGGGTAGAAGAAGAAAGAACCCACAAAGTAGCAAAAGACCAGCTCCACTTTTCAGTCTTTTTTAAACATCTATTTATTTACTTAATTTTGTGTCTATGTGTGTATGTGCACTATGCACTTGCACACTCACATATGCTTATGTGTGGAAACCAGAGGATAACTTGCCCCCAAGTTGTTACTCCTTCTACCATGTAGATTTGGGGGGTTGAACTCAAGTCGTCCAGCTTAACAGCAAGTGCCTGTATTTGCTGAGCCATTTTGTCAAGTCAAATCTTCCCAGTCTTGAACTTGAAAATGATTTCTAAAATATAAAACCAAGAAGTACAAGTAGCTATACTTTATATACATTAGACTTCCTTAATATTATAAACAATTGTAATTTAAAGGATATTATTAAAATGAGAAGATAGTACATAGAATGAGAGCAAATAGTTGCAGATCATGATTCTTGAGAGAGGCTTATATATTGAAAATAAGAAGAACTCTTATAGATCAATAATAAGACAATTTAATTTAAAAATGGACAAAAGATCTGAACAGACATCTCTCCAGAGAGTAACCAATGAGCACACGAACAGTTTTTATGATCGTTAATCATGAAGGAAATGCAAATCAAACACATAATGTTTCATGCTCACTCACATGGCTATGGTTAGGAGAGATATTGACTAAAGGTGAAGATGTGGAGAAATTGAAATATGTATGCGTTACTGGCAGGTAAGATGCCACAGCTTCTTAGAAATCACTTTGGAGATCCCTTAAAAGGCTTCAAATACAGTTATTTTACAATCCAGCAATTCTAGGCTTTGGTATATACTGAAAAGAAATCTAAACATAAATTCACAATAAAATTTGCATATGAGTCTTAGGCTCAATTTCTGTAAAATCTAGATTTTGATAGGGACAGCATTCTAAGATACATGCCAATTTGAAATAATTATTCCAAGCCTCTTGTCTTCTTAACATTAATTCTTAACGACATTAATTCTTCCAGATCATTAACATGGTGTGGCCATTCATTTAATGACATAAATGATTTGAACCTCTAAGATTGCCTTCAGTGACAGACCTCCCAATCCTTCCTAAACAGTTTCATCAACTGGGGACCAGGCACTCAAATACACGATCCTATGGGGGCCATTCTAATTCAGACTATTACACTCCTTTCCTCTCTTCCTCTATTCTTCCTTTCCTTCTTCCTTCCCTTCTTCCTCCTATCCTCTAATCCTTATTTCTTCCTTCTCTTTCTTCCTTTGATACTCTGTTTCTTCTTTCTTTTTGCACTCCTGTTCTCCTAAATCCTGTCTTCCCCTCTTACTCCTCACATTATTCATGAGTAACTGCTAAGGGTCAAGCACTAATTCTTTTCTTAACCATTTATTTTATGATCTAGGTGCTCTGTCCTTCGCTTCATCTCAGATCCCAGGCTTTCTTGATCTGTCCTAAAATAATTATTTCAAGCCTCTTGTCTTCTTTCCTTATTAAAAGAGTAATAAAAGGCAAAAACATTGCCTTTCTGTGGTGAGACTTCTCATGACTTTCTTTAGGTAAGTACCTTACCTTTCTTTTAGATGACAATGGATAGAATGGAAATAGCGACAAGACTTCATTACCCTGAATACTTTATAGGTGGGGTTAAGCAATGCAATGTAAAGAGAGGTTGCTGGATGAAGTGTTCATAAAGTTCTTTTAGAAGCTGATAGAATCTATCATCTGCCCTTTGCTTCCTCTTTTTATCCTGCTTTTTGGGGTTAATAGACGGCCTGTAATTGTCTTCTACCTTGGCAACTTTGCAATGTTATTCAGTCTGTTAAATACCATTGAAAATGCTTGTACAACTGTTTGCTTAAATGATAATTAATTCTTTCAAGTGAAAATTTTAAAAAATTAAAAATTTTAAAAATTTAAAAATAAGTAATATGTTTAATACCCCATTGTATTATGCACTCTTTTCTTCTTTCCTTTCTCTCCTTTTACTCATTTATTTTTTTACTGAATATTTTCTTTATTTACATTTCAAATGCTATCCCCTTTCTTGGTTTCTCCTCTGAAAACCCCTTATCCCCTCCCCCACTGCTCACCAACACCCCACCCCACTCCTGCTTCCTGGCCCTGGCATTCCCCTACAGTGGGTCATAGAACCTTCACAGGACCAAGGGCCTCTCCTCCCACTGATGTCCAACAAGGCCATCCTCTGCTACATATGCATCTAGAGCCACCATGTGTTTTCTTTGGTTGGTGGTTTAGTCCCTGGGAGCTCTGTGGATATTGGTTAGTTCATATTGTTGTTCCTCCTATGGGGCTTCAGCTCCTTGGGTTCTTTCTCTAACTCCTCCATTGGGGACCCCATGCTTAGTACAATGGCTGGCTGCAAGCATCTGCCTCTGTACTTGTCAGGTTCTGGCAGAGCCTCTCAGGAGACAGCTATATCAGGCTCCTGTCAGCAAGCACTTCATGGCATACACAATGTTGTCTGGGTTTGGTAACTGTATATGGGATGGATCCCCAGGTGGGGCAGTCTCTGGATGGTCATTCCTTCAGTCTCTGCTCCACACTTTGTCTCTGTAACTCCTTCCATGGGTATTTTGTTCCTGCTTCTAAGAATGATCAAAGTACCCACACTTTGATCTTCCTTTTTCTTGAGTTTCATGTGGTTTGTGAATTGTATCTTGGGTATGGCATTGAACTCACAATGTAGTCAAGAAGGATCTTGAATCCTGCCACACCCAACATTCCTGCTTCTACTTGCCCAGTGCTGGGATCACAGGTGTGTACCACCTTGCCCCCAGTTTTATTCAGTTCTGAAGATCAAACCCAGGGTTTCATTAGTGCTAAGCAACCACTTGGCCAATTTAGCTACAACCCCTGCCTGTGTTTGGGCACTCTTATAATCTGTGTTTTCTGTTTGTTTGTTTCCTCTGCTAAGGGAATACAAATCTAGAAGTGGACTTTGATAAGCCACAGTTATCTTAACATACACATGTTCACAGTAGAATATAATCCAGGAGGCAAATCGGTGCCTGGAACATTATAGCTCTAACAAGAAGCTATCACTGCTTAGTCAGAGAGTTGAAAACATCAATCCTATCAACTTGGAAACTATATGTAAGCATTCCAGTGGCTAAGAAAATATGAATCATGAGGGCTGGGAAAAGGAAAACTGGATTACATTTATATGATATTTTAAAAAACTATTATATGTGTGGGTGCCTTACACATCATTTGATGCTGAGTTATGTCTAGAGATAAAGCCTCCCAAGACAAGTAGTTAAATATGTTTTATTACTTAACTTCTAAGAACATGGAGCCAATGTGAAGCTGTAATTCAAGGCTGGATTTCTAATCTCTCATTTCAAACACATGTTAATTTACCCGAACACAAGATCATTTATCCATCTATAAAAATACATCCTAAATATTCAAGTTTTCCAAAGAAAACTTGCATTTGAGCTGCCAAAAACCTAGAACTACCAGTGGGGAAGGGGATCCTCTTTCAAGGGCATTGCAAAAGCCACGGGCAGCTTCTCACTGAAAGTTGCCTCATCACATTTTCCAGAAATGCCCCCAAATGTTTATTTTGGTTTAAAGGGATAAAAATTGCTTGCTGGTTACTATAATGTGTGCCTGTGTCAAACTGAATACCAGCCCTTGAGACTTTCTTTTTTTTTTTCTTTTTTTATTAGCTATTTTCTTCATTTACATTTCCAGTGCTATCCCAAAAGTCCCCATACCCTCCCCCACCCACTTCCCTACCACCCACTCCCACTTCTTGGCCCTGGCATTCCCCTATACTGAGGCATATAAAGTTTGCACGACCAATGGGTCTCTCTTTCCACCGATGGCCGACTAGGCCATCTTCTGATACATATGCAGCTAAAGACACGAGCTCCGGGGTACTGGTTAGTTCATATTGTTGTTCCACCTATAGGATTACAGACCCCTTTAGCTCCATGGGTACTTTCTCTAGCTCCTCCATTGGGGGCCCTGTGATCCATCCAATAGCTAACTATGAGCATCCACTTCTGTGTTTGCTAGGCCCCGGCATAGTCTCACAAGAGACAACTATATCAGGGTCCTTTCAGCAAAATCTTGCTGGCATATGCAGTACTGTCTGCATTTGGAGGTTGATTATGGGATGGATCCCCAGATATGGCAGTCTCTAGATGGTCTATCCTTTCGTCTCAGCTCCAAACTTTGTCTCTGTAACTCCTTCCATGGGTGTTTTGTTCCCAATTCTAAGAAGGGGCAAAGTGTCCACACTTTGGTCTTCGTTCTTTAGTTTCATGAGTTTCACAAATTGTATCTTATATCTTGGGTATTCTAAGTATCTGGACTAATATCCACTTATCAGTGAGTACATATCATGTGAGTTCTTTTGTGATTGGGTTACCTCACTCAGGATGATGCCCTCCAGGTCCATCCATTTTCCTAGGAATTTCATAAATTCATTCCTTTTAATAGCTGAGTAGTACTCCATTGTATAAATGTACCACACTTTCTGTATCCATTCCTCTGTTGAGGGGCATCTGGGTTCTTTCCAGCTTCTGGCTATTATAAATAAGGCTGCTATGAACATAGTGGAGCATGTGTCCTTCTTACCAGTTGGAACATCTTCTGGATATATGCCCAGGAGAGGTATTGCTGGATCCTCCGGTAGTACTATGTCCAATTTTCTGAGGAACCGCCAGACTGATTTCCAGAGTGGTTGTACAAGCTTGCAATCCCACCAACAATGGAGGAGTGTTCCTCTTTCTCCACATACTCGCCAACATCTGCTGTCATCTGAGTTTTTGATCTTAGTCATTCTGACTGGTGTGAGGTGGAATCTCAGGGTTGTTTTGATTTGCATTTCCCTGATGATTAAGGATGCTGAACATTTTTTCAGGTGCTTCTCAGCCCTTGAGACTTTCTTACTGCACATTAATGAATAAGAAGCAGCAATCCCATGGACCAACTCAGTGTTTGTGAGTGTTTGTATACAGCCAAGGTAGATGGTCCTGGAGCCAGAATTAAAACAGTCAATACCTAGAAATTAGGCAACTTTCTGTGTAACATCAGCTTCTCTCAGATAAAACCAAAAAATTAAAACATACAAAACTCTAGAAGATGGAAGTATGTAGGAATTTGTGTGGCCAGGATCTGGAATGAATAGTTTCGAGACCAAATATTACCTTATTGGATGGGATATCAACCAGAAATAGAAAGCATCTTCAGCTGAAGTCTGTAATGACCACTGATCAAGGAAACCCTAGATGGAGGTATGGGTAGGGTTGATATGTACCCAGGAACATAGGAAACATTTGCTCTCCTGATGCAGAAGGGGAAGGGGAAACAAATCCAAGCTACATTATGAACTCCCAGTAAAAGCTAGTGGTATGGACAGAGGATTAGTTATAATTGTAATGGGAGACTAACCTCCCCCATCCCCAGTGTCTTCCAATCTCCTGTGATGACTCCGAAATCCAAACAGAATCCCCAAACTAAAAGCAAAGGGTTCAGGACATAGAACATTAAATCATTTATTAAATAGTCCTACTTTTTAATACAATAGTCTGATTACAGTTTCCTCTCCCTCACCTCCTCCAAGATCCTCCCCACCTACCCTCTCAACCAAATCCACATGTACCTATTTTTAGCAAATCTTCAGTAGGGTCTTCTCCTTCCTTCCTTCCTTCCTTCCTTCCTTCCTTCCTTCCTTCCTTCCTTCCTTCCTTCCTTCCTTCCTTCCTTTTTCTTTATTTCTGTTTTCTTTTCCCATTTGAGATATGTTCTTATACAGCTCAGGCTGGTCTTGAACTCTTTCTGCAGTCAAAAATGACACTGAACTTCTGATCCTCTTCCCCTCCCTGAGTATTGGGACTATAGGCATGTGCCATTATGCCTATTTTATGCAATGCTAGAGATAAAATCCAGGATTTTCTGCATGATAGACAGGCATTCTGTCAACTGAGCTACACCCACAGCCTATGGCTGTTTTGTTTGTTTGTTTGTTTGTTTGTTGACACTGCCTGTTATGATTTGAAATATGAAACAAAATCAGATTCTTCTTACAGGAGCTGGGGTTTTAGCTCAGGAATAGAGTGTTTGCCTCCCATGTATGAGGTCATGAGTTCCATCCTCAACACTACAAAGACTTTCTAACACCTCCATGTAAATTATAATTTCAACTAGTAGGTAGTTCATCTTTATATCATATCCATACAACTGATACATATTTCAGCTTTTACTAAACATTGATATTTAGAGATTTTCTGAATCTCATAATTCTGAGCTTGTTTTAATATTTGACATTCACTTTTCATGCCTTAACCTTGAAAATCATATGGTCGAAGTACATTGATATACTTGAAATCAATCATGTATATGAAACCAATCACACTGTACAAATTAGATGCCTTGATATTTTTATTTTTGTGTATATGATGTGTTTTTTGGTGTCTGAGTTACCTCACTCTTTAATTTCATCTTCCCTGACCAAGTTATCATAGAGTATACAGTTGTTCAACTTCAACATATATGTTGGATTTCTGTTGTTTTTGTTGCTATTGAAGACCAGCCTTAGTATGTGGTGGTTCAATAGAATACATGGGATTACTTCAGTGTTCTTGTTATCTGTTGAGGTTTGTTTTGTGTCTGAGTATATGGTCAGTTTTTGAGAAGGTACCATGCAGTGCTGAGAAGAAGGTATATTCTTTTGTTTTAGGGTGAAATGTTCCACAAATATCTATTAAATCCATTTGGTTCATAACTTTTTTTAGTTTCACTGTTTAGTTTCTGTTTCCATGACTTGTCCATTGGTGAGAGTGGGATGTTGAAATCTCTTACTATTATTGTGTGAGGGTCAGTGTGTTCTTTGAGCTTTAGTAACCTTTCATTTACAAATGTGGGTACCCTTGCATTTGGGGCATAGATGTTCAGAATTGAGAGTTCATCTTGGAGGATTTTTGCTTTGATGAGTATGTGGTGTCCTTCCTGATTGTTTTTGATAACTTTTGGTTGAAAGTGTTTTGTTTTGTTTTGTTTTGTTTTGTTTTGATATTAGAATGGCTAGTCCAGTTTGTTTTTTGGGACCATTTGCTTGGAAAAATTTTTCCTATCTGTTTACTTTGAGTTAATGTCTGTCTTTGACTTTGAGGTGTGTTTCCTGTATGCTGGATCCTGTTTACATATCTGGTCTGTTAGCTTATGTCTTTTTATTGGGAAATTGAGTCTACTGATGTTGAGAGATATTAGGGACCAATGATTGTTGGTTCCTGTTATTTTTTTTCAGAGGTGGATTTATGTTTGTGTGTTTCTCTTCTTTTGGATTTGTTGTGAAAAGATTAACTTTTTACTTTTTCTTGGGTGTAGTTTCCCTCCTTGTGTTGGACTTTTACTTCTATTATCCTCTGTAGGGCTGAATTTGTGGCAAGATATTGTATAAATTTGGTTTTGTCTTGGAATACCTTGGTTTCTCCATCTATGGTAATTGAGAGTTTTGCTGGGTATAGTAGCCTGGGCTGGCATTTGTGTTCTCTTAGGGTCTGTATGACATCTGCCCAGGATCTTCTAACTTTCATAGTCTTTGGTTAGAAGTCTGGTGTAATTCTGATAGATATGCCTTTATATGTTACTTAAACTTATTCCTTGCTGCTTTTAATGTTTTTTATTTGTTCTGTGTATTTGGTGTTTTGATTATTATATGATGGGAGGGATTTCTTTTTTTTTTTCACTTGCTACATAAACATTTTATTTCTTAGTTGTTATTATTACCTATTCACTCGTGTACAAATGTCTCAGGATGATTTTATTTTTGTTTGTATATACTCAGTTAGGCTTTGGAATGGCTGTATGTGCTTCTTCATCTATATACAAGGTAGTTGTTACTAGGTCTCCCATCCATATCTCCCATTTGTTCCCTCTTAGAACTCTTCATCTTTTCCCCATTCTGTTTTCACTTCTCAATTAAAACTTATAGCTTTAACAATCTCTAAAATCAGACAGCCACGAGGCTACCCGAATTTTCCCCTTCCAGCTATCTGACACGCCTTGATTTTTTTTAAAGTCAATCTAATTTTTTTTTTAATTTTTAATATTTTTATTACATATTTTCCTCAATTACATTTCCAATGCTATCCCAAAAGTCCCCCATAGCGCCCCCACTTCCGTACACACCCATTCCATTTCTTTTGGCCCTGGCATTCCCCTATATTGGGGCATATAAAGTTTGCTAGTCCAATGGGCCTCTCTTTCCATTGATGGCCAACTAGGTCATCTTTCGATACATATGCAGCTAGAGACAAGAGCTCCGGGGTTCTGGTTAGTACATCATGTTGTTCCAACAATAGGGTTGCAGATCCCTTTAGCTCCTTGGGTACTTTCTCTAGCTTCTCCATTGGGAGCCCTGTGATACATCCAATAGCTGACTGTGAACATCCACTCCTGTGTTTGCTAGGCCCCGGCATCGTCTCACAAGAGACAGCTATATTTGGGTCCTTTCAGCAAAATCTTGCTAGTGTATGCAATGGTGTCAGTGTTTAGAAGCTGCTTATGGGATGAATCCCTGGATACGGCAGTCTCTAAATGGTCCATCCTTTCCTCACAGCTACGAAAGTTGTCTCTGTAACTCCTTCCCTGGGTGTTTTGTTCCCAATTCTAAGAAGGGGCACAGTGTCCACACTTTGGTCTACATTCTTCTTGAGTTTCATGCGTTTAGCAAATTGTATCTTATATCTTGGGTGTCCTAAGTTTTGGGCTAATATCCACTTATCAGTGAATACATATTGTGTGAGTTCTTTTGTGATTGTGTTACTTCACTCAAGATGATGCCCTCCAGGTCCATCCATTTGTCTAGGAATTTCATAAATTCATTCTTTTTAATAGCTGAGTAGTACTCCATTGTGTAAATGTACCATAGTTTCTGTATCCATTCCTCTGTTGAGGGACATCTGGTTCTTTCCAGCTTCTGGCTATTATAAATAGGGCTGCTATGAACATAGTGGAGCATGTGTCCTTTTTACCGGTTGGGACATCTTCTGGATATATGCCCAGGAGAGGTATTGCTGGATCCTCCGGTAGTACTATGTCCAATTTTCTGAGGAACCGCCAGACTGATTTCCAGAGTGGTTGTACAAGCTTGCAATCCCACCAACAATGGAGGAGTGTTCCTCTTTCTCCACATCCTCGCCAGCATCTGCTGTCACCTGAATTTTTGATCTTAGCCATTCTGACTGGTGTGAGGTGGAATCTCAGGGTTGTTTTGATTTGCATTTCCCTGATGATTAAGGATGTTGAACATTTTTTCAGGTGCTTCTCTGCCATTCGGTATTCCTCAGGTGAGAATTCTTTGTTCAGTTCTGAGCCCCATTTTTTAATGGGGTTATTTGACTTTCTGGAGTCCACCTTCTTGAGTTCTTTATATATATTGGATATTAGTCCCTTATCTGATTTAGGATAGGTGAAGATCCTTTCCCAATCTGTTGGTGGTTTTTTTGTCTTATTGATGGTGTCTTTAGCCTTGCAGAAGCTTTGTAGTTTCATGAGGTCCCCCCACTTGTCAATTCTCGATCTTACAGCACAAGCCATTACTGTTCTATTCAGGAATTTTTCCCCTGTGCCCATATCTTCAAGGCTTTTCCCCACTTTCTCCTCTATAAGTTTCAGTGTCTCTGGTTTTATGTGAAGTTCCTTGATCCACTTAGACTTGACCTTAGTACAAGGAGATAGGAATGGATCGATTCGCATTCTTCTACATGTTAACAACCAGTTGTGCCAGCACCATTTGTTGAAAATGCTGTCTTTCTTCCACTGGATGTTTTTAGCTCCCTTGTCGAAGATCAAGTGACCATAGGTGTGTGGGTTCATTTCTGGGTCTTCAATTCTATTCCATTGGTCTATTTGTCTGTCACTATACCAGTACCATGCAGTTTTTATCACAATTGCTCTGTAGTAGAGCTTTAGGTCCGGCATGGTGATTCCACCAGAGGTTCTTTTATCCTTGAGAAGAGTTTTTGCTATCCTAGGTTTTTTGTTATTCCAGATGAATTTGCAGATTGCACTTTCTAATTCGTTGAAGAATTGATTTGGAATTTTGATGGGGATTGCATTGAATCTGTAGATTGCTTTTGGCAAGATAGCCATTTTTACAATGTTGATCCTGCCAATCCATGAGCATGGGAGATCTTTCCATCTTCTGAGATCTTCTATGATTTCTTTCTTCAGAGACTTGAAGTTTTTATTATACAGATCTTTCACTTCCTTAGTTAGAGTCACGCCAAGATATTTTATATTATTTGTGACTATTGAGAAGGGTGTTGTTTCCCTAATTTCTTTCTCAGCCTGTTTATTCTTTGTGTAGAGAAAGGCCATTGATTTGTTTGAGTTAATTTTATATCCAGCTACTTCAACGAAGCTGTTTATCAGGCTTAGGAGTTCTCTGGTGGAATTTTTAGGGTCACTTATATATACTATCATATCATCTGCAAAGAGTGATAATTTGACTTCATCTTTTCCAATTTGTATCCCTTTGATCTCCTTTTGTTGTCGAATTGCTCTGGCTAGGACTTCAAGTACAATGATGAATAGGTATGGAGAAAGTGGACAGCCTTGTCTAGTCCCTGATTTTAGAGGGATTGCTTCAAGCTTCTCACCATTTACTTTGATGTTGGCTACTGGTTTGCTGTAGATTGCTTTTATCATGTTTAGGTATGGGCCTTGAATTCGTGATCTTTCTAAGACTTTTATCATGAATGGGTGTTGGATCTTGTCAAATGCTTTTTCCGCATCTAACGAGATGACCATGTGGTTTTTGTCTTTGAGTTTGTTTATATACTGGATTACGTTGATGGATTTCCGTATATTGAACCATCCCTGCATCCCTGGGATGAAACCTACTTGGTCAGGATGTGGATGATTGTTTTGATGTGTTCTTGGATTCGGTTAGCAAGAACTTTATTGAGGATTTTTGCATCAATATTCATAAGGGATATTGGTCTGAAGTTTTCTATCTTTGTTGGGTCTTTTTGTGGTTTAGGTATCAGAGTAATTGTGGCTTCATGGAATGAGTTGGGTAGAGTACCTTCTGTTTCTATTTTGTGGAATAGTTTGTGAAGAACTGGGATTAGATCTTCTTTGAAGGCCTGATAGAACTCTGCACTAAACCCATCTGGTCCTGGGCTTTTTTTAGTTGGGAGACTATTAATGACTGCTTCTATTTCTTTGGGGGATATAGGGCTGTTTAGATCATTAACCTGATCTTGATTCAACTTTGGTACCTGGTATCTGTCTAGGAACTTCTCCATTTCATCCAGGTTCTCCAGTTTTGTTGAGTATAGCCTTTGGTAGAAGGATCTGATGGTGTTTTGGATGTCTTCAGGATCTGTTGTTATGTCTCCTTTTTCATTTCTGATTTTGTTAATTAGGATGCTTTCCCTGTGCCCTCTAGTGAGTCTGGCTAAGGGTTTATCTATCTTGTTGATTTTCTCAAAGAACCAGCTCCTTGATTGGTTGATTCTTTGAATAGTTTTTCTTGTTTCCACTTGGTTGATTTCGCCCCTGAGTTTGATTATTTCCTGCCGTCTACTCCTCTTGGGTGAATTTGCTTCCTTTTGTTCTAGTGCTTTTAGGTATGTTGTCAAGCTGCTAATGTGTGCTCTCTCTAGTTTCCTTTTGGAGGCACTCAGAGCTATGAGTTTTCCTCTTAGAAATGCTTTCATTGCGTCCCATAAGTTTGGGTATGTTGTGGCTTCATTTTCATTGAACTCTAAAAAGTCCTTAATTTCTTTCTTTATTCCTTCCTTGACCAAGGTATCATTGAGAAGAGTGTTGTTCAGTTTCCACGTGAAGGTTGGCTTTCTATTATTTATGCTGTTATTGAAGATCAGCCTTAGTCCATGGTGATCTGATAGGATGCATGGGACAATTTCAATATTTTTGTATCTGTTGAGGCCTGTTTTGTGACAGTTCAATTTTGTGGTCAATTTTGGAGAAGGTACCATGAGGTGCTGAGAAGAAGGTATATCCTTTTGTTTTAGGATAGAATGTTCTGTAGATATCTGCCAGATCCATTTGATTCATAATTTCTGTTAGTTTCACTGTGTCCCTGTTTAGTTTCTGTTTCCATGATCTGTCCATTGGTGAAAGTGGTGTGTTGAAGTCTCCCACTATTATTGTATGAGGTGCAATGTGTGCTTTGAGATTTACTAAAGTTTCTTTAATGAATGTGGCTGCCTTTGTATTTGGAGCATAGATATTCAGGATTGATAGTTCCTCTTGGAGGATTTTACCTTTGATGAGTATGAAGTGTCCCTCCCTGTCTTTTTTAATGACTTTGGGTTGGAAGTCAATCTTATCAGATATTAGAATGGCTACTCCAGCTTGTTTCTTCATACCATTTGCTTGGAAAATTGTTTTCCAGCCTTTCATTCTGAGGTAGTGTCTATCTTTTTCTCTGAGATGAGTTTCCTGTAAGCAGCAAAATGTTGGGTCTTGTTTGTGTAGCCAGTTTGTTAGTCTATGTCTTTTTATCGGGGAGTTGAGTCCATTGATATTAAGAGATATTAAGGAAAAGTAATTGTTGTTTCCTGTTATTTTTGTTGTTAAAGTTGGCATTCTGTTCTTGTGGCTGTCTTCTTTTAGGTTTGTTGAGGGATTACCTTCTTGTTGTTTCTAGGGCGTGGTTCCTGTCCTTGTATTGGTTTTTTTCTGTTATTATCCTTTGAAGGGCTGGATTCGTGGAGAGATAATGTGTGAATTTGGTTTTGTCGTGGAATACTTTGGTTTCTCCATCTATGTTAATTGAGAGTTTGGCTGGGTATAGTAGCCTGGGCTGGAATTTGTGTTCTTTTAGTGTCTGTATAACATCCGTCCAGGATCTTCTGGCTTTCATAGTCTCTGGTGAAAAATCTGGTGTAATTCTGATAGGCTTGCCTTTATATGTTACTTGGCCTTTTTCTCTTACTGCTTTTAGTATTCTATCTTTATTTAGAGCATTTATTGTTCTGATTATTATGTGTCGGGAGGTATTTCTTTTCTGGTCCAGTCTATTTGGAGTTCTATAGGCTTCTTGTATGTTCATGGGCATCTCTTTCTTTAGATTTGGGAAGTTTTCTTCTATAATTTTGTTGAAGATGTTTGCTGGTCCTTTGAGTTGAAAATCTTCATTCTCATCCACTCCTATTATCCGTAGGTTTGGTCTTCTCATTGTGTCCTGTATTTCTTGGATGTTTTGAGTTAGGATCTTTTTGCATTTTACATTTTCCTTGATTGTTGTGCCGATGTTCTCTATGGAATCTTCTGCACCTGAGATTCTCTCTTCCATCTCTTGTATTCTGTTGCTGATGCTCGTATCTATGGTTCCAGATTTCTTTCCTAGGGTTTCTATCTCCAGTGTTGCCTCATTTTGGGTTTTCGTTATTGTGTCTACTTCCCTTTTTAGGTCTAGTATGGTTTTGTTCATTTCCATCATCTGTTTGGATGTGTTTTCCTGTTTTTCATTAAGGACTTCTACCTGTTTGATTAGGTTATCCTGTTTTTCGTTAAGGATTTGTAACTCTTTAGCAGTGTTCTCCTTCAATTCTTTAAAAAATTTTTGTGCTTCCTCTTTATTGTCTTCTACCTGTTTACCAGTGTTCCTTTGTATTTCTTTAAGTGTGTTATTAAAGTCCTTCTTGAAGTCCTCTACCATCATCAGGAGATATGCTTTTAGATCCGTGTCTAGCTTTTCCGGTGTGTTGGGGTGCCCTGGACTGGGCGAAGTGGGAGTGCTGGGTTCTGATGATGGTGAGTGGTCTTGGTTTCTGTTAGTAAGATTATTACGTTTACCTTTCGCCATCTGGTAATCTCTGGGGTTAGTTGTTGTCGTTGTCACTGTTTAAAGATTGGAGCAGAAGCTGTGTTCCACTCACCAGCAGTCTCAAAATCCTGTGGCGGGGGTCGTGGGTAGCTGGTGGTACCCTGGTGCTGGTCCAGCCAGAAGAGGCCTGTGGTCCTACTCAGGCCGGTTTTCTGCTTCCCTAACTAATGCAGTCTCAGGTCCCGCGTGCAATTGGATTGGAGCAGAAGCTGTGTTCCACTCTCCAGAAGTCTTAAGATCCTGTGGAGGGTTCTGTGGGTAGCTGGCGAGTGTCAGCCGACCCTGCGCCCTAGCTACCCTGGTGCTTTTCTGACCGGAAGAGGCTTGTGGCCCTATGTAGGCCGGCCGGATTTCTCTCTCCCCAACCAAAGCAGTCTCAGGTCCCGCGTGATTGGACTGGAGCAGAAGGTGTGTTCCACTCACCAGCAGTCTCAAAATCCTGTGGCGGGGGTCGTGGGTAGCTGGCGGGTGTCAGCCGACCCTGCGCTCTAGCTACCCCGGTGCTGATCCGGCCGGATGAGGCCTGTGGCCCTACTCAGGCCGGTTTCTGCTTCCCTAACTAATGCAGTCTCAGGTCCCGCGCGCAATTGGATTGGAGCAGAAGCTGTGTTCCACTCACCAGAAGTCTTAAGGTACTGTAGCGGGTGTTGTGGGTAGCTGGTGAGTGTCAGCCGACCCTTCACCCTAGCTACCCCGGTGCTTTTCTGACCGGAAGACGCTTGTGGCCCTATCGGGATTTCTTTTCTGGTCCAATTTATTTGAAGTTCTGTCGGCTTCTTGTATGTTCATGGGCATCTCTTTCTTTAGGTTAGGGAAGTTTTCTTCTATAATTTTGTTGAAGATATTTACTGGCCCTCTATGTTTGGAATCTTCACTCTCTTCTATACCTATTTTTCTTATGTTTGGTCTTCTCATTATGTCCTGGATTTCCTGGATGTTTTGGGTTAGGAGCATTTTGCATTTTCTTTGACTGTTGTGTCAATGTTTGCTATGGTATCTTCTGCACCTAAAATTCTCTCTTCTATCCCTTGTATTCTGTTGGTGATGCTTGGATCTATGACTCCTGTTCTTTTTCCTAGGTTTTCCATCTCCAAGTCTGTCTCCCTTTGACTTTTCTTTAATGATTTTGTTTCCATTTTTTAGATCCTGCACTGCCATACCCAGTTTCGGAGGTGCTGGGGATGAAACTCTGGGCTTTGTGCATATCAGGAAACATTCCACCACCTGAGACAAATCTCCCAGGGTCCAGAATGTAAACTCCTTTAGGATTTTTGAGGCAGACATTCTGTTGTGGTGGCAAAAACAGTGACAAACTAGACATGAGTGGGTGTGGAGATGTGCCAGTGCAACATTTAATTTGCCAACTCTGGAATTTGAATTTTAGATCACTTCCACAGGTGAAAATATTATTCTTTTTCACTTCAGCAGCTGAGCATAATTAAAGAGTGAGCCAGAGTTGCCCCTTATGCGCAGGGAGCAATCTCTGCTTTGACTGATTTATTATTTTATTACATCATCCAAAGAGAATTGAATACAGTGAATTATTTCCAAATTAGACTATCCATAAACCTTTCTAAAATGTTAGCTAAAGCACTCTTATTTTTAATAGGCAATAAAGTTTTCCTGAAAATATTTCTGTCTTAAATAACTTTTAGCATACTAAACTATACCTTTTGGTTTTATTTTTATTTTATTTTATTTATATTTTTTTAATATTTTTATTACATATTTTCCTCAATTACATTTCCAATACTATCCCAAAAGTCCCCCATAGCGCCCCCCACTTCCCTACCCACCCATTCCCATTCTTTTGGCCCTGGCATTCCCCTATATTGGGGCATATAAAGTTTGCAAGTCCCATGGGCCTCTCTTTCCATTGATGGCCGACTAGGCCATCTTTCGATACATATGCAGCTAGAGACAAGAGCTCCGGGGTTCTGGTTAGTACATCATGTTGTTCCAACAATAGGGTTGCAGATCCCTTTAGCTCCTTGGGTACTTTCTCTAGCTTCTCCATTGGGAGCCCTGTGATACATCCAATAGCTGACTGTGAACATCCACTCCTGTGTTTGCTAGGCCCCGGCATCTTCTCACAAGAGACAGCTATATTTGGGTCCTTTCAGCAAGATCATGCTAGTGTATGCAATGGTGTCAGCGTTTAGAAGCTGATTATGGGACGGATCCCTGGATACAGCAGTCTCTAAATGGTCCATCCTTTCATCACAGCTACGAACTTTGTCTCTGTAACTCCTTCCCTGGGTGTTTTGTTCCCAATATTAAGAAGGTGCACAGTGTCCACACTTTGGTCTTCATTCTTTTTGAGTTTCATGCGTTTATCAAATTGTATCTTATATCTTGGGTATCCTAAGTTTTGGGCTAATATCCACTTATCAATGAATACATATTGTGTGAGTTCTTTTGTGATTGTGTTACTTCACTCAAGATGATGCCCTCCAGGTCCATCCATTTGGCTAGGAATTTCATAAATTCATTCTTTTTAATAGCTGAGTAGTACTCCATTGTGTAAATGTACCATAATTTCTGTATCCATTCCTCTGTTGAGGGACATCTGGGTTCTTTCCAGCTTCTGGCTATTATAAATAGGGCTGCTATGAACATAGTGGAGCATGTGTCCTTTTTACCGGTTGGGACATCTTCTGGATATATGCCCAGGAGAGGTATTGCTGGATCCTCCGGTAGTACTATGTCCAATTTTCTGAGGAACCGCCAGACTGATTTCCAGAGTGGTTGTACAAGCTTGCAATCCCACCAACAATGGAGGAGTGTTCCTCTTTCTCCACATCCTCGCCAGCATCTGCTGTCACCTGAATTTTTGATCTTAGCCATTCTGACTGGTGTGAGGTGGAATCTCAGGGTTGTTTTGATTTGCATTTCCCTGATGATTAAGGATGTTGAACATTTTTTCAGGTGCTTCTCTGCCATTCGGTATTCCTCAGGTGAGAATTCTTTGTTCAGTTCTGAGCCCCATTTTTTAATGGGGTTATTTGACTTTCTGGAGTCCACCTTCTTGAGTTCTTTATATATATTGGATATTAGTCCCTTATCTGATTTAGGATAGGTGAAGATCCTTTCCCAATCTGTTGGTGGTTTTTTTGTCTTATTGATGGTGTCTTTAGCCTTGCAGAAGCTTTGTAGTTTCATGAGGTCCCACTTGTCAATTCTCGATCTTACAGCACAAGCCATTACTGTTCTATTCAGGAATTTTTCCCCTGTGCCCATATCTTCAAGGCTTTTCCCCACTTTCTCCTCTATAAGTTTCAGTGTCTCTGGTTTTATGTGAAGTTCCTTGATCCACTTAGACTTGACCTTAGTACAAGGAGATAGGAATGGATCGATTCGCATTCTTCTACATGTTAACAACCAGTTGTGCCAGCACCATTTGTTGAAAATGCTGTCTTTCTTCCACTGGATGTTTTTAGCTCCCTTGTCGAAGATCAAGTGACCATAGGTGTGTGGGTTCATTTCTGGGTCTTCAATTCTATTCCATTGGTCTATTTGTCTGTCACTATACCAGTACCATGCAGTTTTTATCACAATTGCTCTGTAGTAGAGCTTTAGGTCCGGCATGGTGATTCCACCAGAGGTTCTTTTATCCTTGAGAAGAGTTTTTGCTATCCTAGGTTTTTTGTTATTCCAGATGAATTTGCAGATTGCACTTTCTAATTCGTTGAAGAATTGATTTGGAATTTTGATGGGGATTGCATTGAATCTGTAGATTGCTTTTGGCAAGATAGCCATTTTTACAATGTTGATCCTGCCAATCCATGAGCATGGGAGATCTTTCCATCTTCTGAGATCTTCTATAATTTCTTTCTTCAGAGACTTGAAGTTTTTATTATACAGATCTTTCACTTCCTTAGTTAGAGTCACGCCAAGATATTTTATATTATTTGTGACTATTGAAAAGGGTGCTGTTTCCCTAATTTCTTTCTCAGCCTGTTTATTCTTTGTGTAGAGAAAGGCCATTGATTTGTTTGAGTTAATTTTATATCCAGCTACTTCAACGAAGCTGTTTATCAGGCTTAGGAGTTCTCTGGTGGAATTTTTAGGGTCACTTATATATACTATCATATCATCTGCAAAAAGTGATATTTTGACTTCATCTTTTCCAATTTGTATCCCTTTGATCTCCTTTTGTTGTCGAATTGCTCTGGCTAGGACTTCAAGTACAATGTTGAATAGGTATGGAGAAAGTGGACAGCCTTGTCTAGTCCCTGATTTTAGAGGGATTGCTTCAAGCTTCTCACCATTTACTTTGATGTTGGCTACTGGTTTGCTGTAGATTGCTTTTATCATGTTTAGGTATGGGCCTTGAATTCCTGATCTTTCCAAGACTTTTATCATGAATGGGTGTTGGATCTTGTCAAATGCTTTTTCCGCATCTAAGGAGATGACCATGTGGTTTTTGTCTTTGAGTTTGTTTATATACTGGATTACATTGATGGATTTCCGTATATTGAACCATCCCTGCATCCCTGGGATGAAACCTACTTGGTCAGGATGGATGATTGTTTTGATGTGTTCTTGGATTCGGTTAGCAAGAACTTTATTGAGGATTTTTGCATCAATATTCATAAGGGATATTGGTCTGAAGTTTTCTATCTTTGTTGGGTCTTTTTGTGGTTTAGGTATCAGAGTAATTGTGGCTTCATAGAATGAGTTGGGTAGAGTACCATCTGTTTCTATTTTGTGGAATAGTTTGTGAAGAACTGGGATTAGATCTTCTTTGAAGGTCTGATAGAACTCTGCACTAAACCCATCTGGTCCTGGGCTTTTTTTAGTTGGGAGACTATTAATGACTGCTTCTATTTCTTTGGGGGATATAGGGCTGTTTAGATCATTAACCTGATCTTGATTCAACTTTGGTACCTGGTATCTGTCTAGGAACTTCTCCATTTCATCCAGGTTCTCCAGTTTTGTTGAGTATAGCCTTTGGTAGAAGGATCTGATGGTGTTTTGGATGTCTTCAGGATCTGTTGTTATGTCTCCTTTTTCATTTCTGATTTTGTTAATTAGGATGCTTTCCCTGTGCCCTCTAGTGAGTCTGGCTAAGGGTTTATCTATCTTGTTGATTTTCTCAAAGAACCAGCTCCTTGATTGGTTGATTCTTTGAATAGTTTTTCTTGTTTCCACTTGGTTGATTTCGCCCCTGAGTTTGATTATTTCCTGCCGTCTACTCCTCTTGGGTGAATTTGCTTCCTTTTGTTCTAGTGCTTTTAGGTGTGTTGTCAAGCTGCTAATGTGTGCTCTCTCTAGTTTCCTTTTGGAGGCACTCAGAGCTATGAGTTTTCCTCTTAGAAATGCTTTCATTGCGTCCCATAAGTTTGGGTATGTTGTGGCTTCATTTTCATTGAACTCTAAAAAGTCCTTAATTTCTTTCTTTATTCCTTCCTTGACCAAGGTATCATTGAGAAGAGTGTTGTTCAGTTTCCACGTGAAGGTTGGCTTTCTATTATTTATGCTGTTATTGAAGATCAGCCTTAGTCCATGGTGATCTGATAGGATGCATGGGACAATTTCAATATTTTTATATCTGTTGAGGCCTGTTTTGTGACCAATTATGTGGTCAATTTTGGAGAAGGTACCATGAGGTGCTGAGAAGAAGGTATATCCTTTTGTTTTAGGATAGAATGTTCTGTAGATATCTGCCAGATCCATTTGATTCATAATTTCTGTTAGTTTCACTGTGTCCCTGTTTAGTTTCTGTTTCCATGATCTGTCCATTGGTGAAAGTGGTGTGTTGAAGTCTCCCACTATTATTGTATGAGGTGCAATGTGTGCTTTGAGCTTTACTAAAGTTTCTTTAATGAATGTGGCTGCCTTTGTATTTGGAGCATAGATATTCAGGATTGATAGTTCCTCTTGGAGAATTTTACCTTTGATGAGTATGAAGTGTCCCTCCCTGTCTTTTTTAATGACTTTGGGTTGGAAGTCAATCTTATCAGATATTAGAATGGCTACTCCAGCTTGTTTCTTCATGCCATTTGCTTGGAAAATTGTTTTCCAGCCTTTCATTCTGAGGTAGTGTCTATCCTTTTCTCTGAGATGAGTTTCCTGTAAGCAGCAAAATGTTGGGTCTTGTTTGTGTAGCCAGTTTGTTAGTCTATGTCTTTTTATCGGGGAGTTGAGTCCATTGATATTAAGAGATATTAAGGAAAAGTAATTGTTGTTTCCTGTTATTTTTGATGTTAAAGTTGGCATTCTGTTCTTGTGGCTGTCTTCTTTTAGGTTTGTTGAGGGATTACCTTCTTGTTGTTTCTAGGGCGTGGTTCCTGTCCTTGTATTGGTTTTTTTCTGTTATTATCCTTTGAAGGGCTGGATTCGTGGAGAGATAATGTGTGAATTTGGTTTTGTCGTGGAATACTTTGGTTTCTCCATCTATGTTAATTGAGAGTTTGGCTGGGTATAGTAGCCTGGGCTGGAATTTGTGTTCTTTTAGTGTCTGTATAACATCCGTCCAGGATCTTCTGGCTTTCATAGTCTCTGGTGAAAAGTCTGGTGTAATTCTGATAGGCTTGCCTTTATATGTTACTTGGCCTTTTTCTCTTACTGCTTTTAGTATTCTATCTTTATTTAGAGCATTTGTTGCTCTGATTATTATGTGTCGGGAGGTATTTCTTTTCTGGTCCAGTCTATTTGGAGTTCTGTAGGCTTCTTGTATGTTCATGGGCATCTCTTTCTTTAGATTTGGGAAGTTTTCTTCTATAATTTTGTTGAAGATGTTTGCTGGTCCTTTGAGTTGAAAATCTTCATTCTCATCCACTCCTATTATCCGTAGGTTTGGTCTTCTCATTGTGTCCTGTATTTCTTGGATGTTTTGAGTTAGGATCTTTTTGCATTTTACATTTTCCTTGATTGTTGTGCCGATGTTCTCTATGGAATCTTCTGCACCTGAGATTCTCTCTTCCATCTCTTGTATTCTGTTGCTGATGCTCGTATCTATGGTTCCAGATTTCTTTCCTAGGGTTTCTATCTCCAGTGTTGCCTCATTTTGGGTTTTCTTTATTGTGTCTACTTCCCTTTTTAGGTCTAGTATGGTTTTGTTCATTTCCATCATCTGTTTGGATGTGTTTTCCTGTTTTTCTGTAAGGACTTCTACCTGTTTGATTATGTTATCATGTTTTTCTTTAAGGATTTGTAACTCTTTAGCAGTGTTCTCCTGCAATTCTTTAAGGGATTTTTGTGCTTCCTCTTTATTGTCTTCTGCCTTTTTAGCAGTGTTCTCCTGCATTTCTTTAAGTGTGTTATTAAAGTCCTTCTTGAAGTCCTCTATCATCATCAGGAGATATGCTTTTAAATCCGTGTCTAGCTTGTCCGGTGTGTTGGGGTGCCCTGGACTGGGCGAAGTGGGGGTGCTGGGTTCTGATGATGGTGAGTGGTCTTGGTTTCTGTTAGTAAGATTATTACGTTTACCTTTCGCCATCTGGTAATCTCTGGGGTTAGTTGTTATCGTTGTCACTATTTAAAGATTGGAGCAGAAGCTGTGTTCCACTCACCAGCAGTCTCTAAATCCTGCGGCGGGGGTCGTGGGTAGCTGACGGTACCCCGGTGCTGGTCCAGCCGGAAGAGGCCTGTGGTCCTACTCAGGCCGTTTTTCTGCTTCCCTAACTAATGCAGTCTCTGGTCCCGCGTGCAATTGGATTGGAGCAGAAGCTGTGTTCCACTCTCCAGAAGTCTTAAGGTCCTGTGGTGGGTTTTGTGGGTAGCTGGTGAGTGTCAGCCGACCCTGCGCCCCAGCTGCCCCGGTGCTTTTCTGACCGGAAGAGGGTTGTGGCCCTATGTAGGCCGGATTTCTCTCTCCCCAACCAGAGCAGTCTCAGGTCCCGCGTGATTGGACTGGAGCAGAAGCTGTGTTCCACTCACCAGCAGTCCCAAAATCCTGCGGCGGGGGTCGTGGGTAGCTGGCGGGTGTCAGGCAACCCTGCGCTCCCGCTACCCCGGCGCTGATCCAGCCGAATGAGGCCTGTGGTCCTACTCAGGCCAGTTTCTGCTTCCCTAACTAATGCAGTCTCAGGTCCCGCGCAATTGGATTGGAGCAGAAGCTGTGCTCCACTCACCAGAAGTCTTAAGATCCTGTGGCGGATGTTGTGGGTAGCTGGCGAGTGTCAGCAGACCCTGCGCCCCAGCTGCCCTGGTGCTTTTCTGACCGGAAGAGGGTTGTGGCCCTATGTAGGCCGGATTTCTCTCTCCCCAACCAGAGCAGTCTCAGGTCCCGCGTGATTGGACTGGAGCAGAAGCTGTGTTCCACTCACCAGCAGTCCCAAAATCCTGCGGTGGGGGTCGTGGGTAGCTGGCGGGTGTCAGGCAACCCTGCGCTCCTGCTACCGCGGCGCTGATCCGGCCGGATGAGGCCTGTGGCCCTACTCAGGCCGGTTTCTGCTTCCCTAACTAATGCAGTCTCAGGTCCTGCGCAATTGGATTGGAGCAGAAGCTGTGCTCCACTCACCAGAAGTCTTAAGATTCTGTGGCGGGTGTTGTGGGTAGCTGGCGAGTGTCCACCTTTTGGTTTTATTATATTCCCCAAAGTCATTAAACTATATTCAGTCTGAAATTTCATAATCAAAATAACATTATATTAGAAGAGACAGAAATTGTAACAACTCTGATTTGGTCATCACACACACACACACACACACACACTTGTGGAAAATTGTCATATGTATAGTATTACACAACAGTTAAAAATTAAAGATAAGGTTTTGTGTTTTATTGTTGTTTTGGAGGAATTTATATCCCCTTGAGACAAGGTTTCTCTGTTTAACAGTGGCTATCCTTGGAACCCACTTTGTAGATCAGGCCGGCCTCAAACTCACAGAGGTCCACCTGCCCCTGCCCCTGCCCCTGCCCCTGCCCCTGCCCCTGCCCCTGCCCCTGCCCCTGCCCCTGCCCCTGCCCCTGCCCCTGCCCCTGCCCCTGCCCCTGCCCCTGCCCCTGCCCCTGCCCCTGCCCATGCCCATGCCTCTGCTCATGCCTCTGCCCCTGCCCCCGCAGTGCTGGTATTAAAGGTATGTGCCACCTGCCCAGCAGAAAAACATAAAAATAGTTTTACATGAGAGTGTCTGAGTACTTTTGGAAATCACTAGGATTTTTTCTCCCTTTTCCAAATGCTTTTCTAAAACTTATTTTCTCATTTTGCTAGATACATTTTTTTCTTTGCTTTTGACACAACATATCTTGTACCCAGGCTGGACTGGAACTCACTATAGTGGAGGATGCCCTTAAACTTTTAATTCTCTCACCTTTACCTTCTGGAATGATAGACACTTACCATATCTGGTTTATGTAGTACATGAAGATCAAGTGCTTCATGCATGTTAGGCAAACACTCTACCAACATCCATAGTCTTTTCTAGATAAGTTTCTAGGTAAGGAGGACCTTAACTCTAGATTGCATGAATATGCTCATTCACAACAATATTATTTTTCCTTTGCAATGCTCATTAAAATTTTCTTAAGTTGGACACACTGATGCACACCTGTAATCCTAACACTTGGGAGCTAGAAGCAGGAAGATCAGGAATTTTAAGGCCATCTTCTGCTACACCATAAGTTCAAAGCCAGTCTGAACCCCATGAGACCCTGTTTCAAAGAGGAAAAAAAGAAAAAGAAATTCTGAAATTTGTGATATGTGCATAGGCAGCAAAAAGTATTATAGATTCAGTTGTGCTTTCTAAATGTTTTTTAATTGCTTTTTTGACATTTTGATCAAATCGGGCAGTGGGGCATTATGAAATATATTTGGAAAGAGAGCATGAGAACAATAGAGGCCACACTATGCTGTGAACTGGCCTTGATGATAATCAGGTCCTTACCCCCCTAGTGGGAGTAGTTTCAGAGATTTCCTAGGAGCTGAGGAAAAGGTGTGCTGCTTTGAATGATGAATGGGAGGCTAGGTGTGACAATCATAACTTAACAATGCTACATGGACCAGGACTGTGGAAAAATGTTTGCTTCATTAAGGGAGAGAGAACTTGATGTGAAAGCTTGGTATCCCATCTGAAGAAAAGCCACAAGTGAGACTAGGGTTAAAAGTGCAGGAGGAACCAGAAGGGGGAACCCCAATGCCCATGTGATAGGAAAGTGGACACTCCCCAAAAGAGAAAGAAAGACTGAGGATAGGATGGAGAAGGAATCTGTCTGTCTGGAGACCATGGAGCATGAAGGGAAGGGTTTTCTATCTTGCTTCTGTTCTTAGTGTAGTGTGAGGAGGTGATATCCTGGAAGAAAAGGGCTTTCCTGTGTTCTAAAACTTGAACAGTTGCTCGGGACAGTGAAAAATGAAGATAAGGTTTGAAACTGTGTTTGAAACTGTGGAGCTAAAGATTTTAATGTTATGGACAAGTGCTTTTAACTAGTTCTATCCAACCACCCTGCCCTAGCTTTTGCCAAGCTGTGATGTCATTAAGTAGCAAATTATGACTATGGAGCCTATATTTTGTGCCCAGGAGTTTCTCGTTCCATTAGTGCTGTTTCCTTCATGGTGGCTAAACAAGAGTGGGGTGCATGGGTCCTTAATTCACATCTGAATTAAGGATAGGGCCAGGATAAAGGCTAAGAGGAGCCCAGGAGGCCCTCCACCAACCTTACAACATCATGAAACCCTAAACCATTCTACTTGGGCTGTTTGTCAACAGAGCTTACACGGTCAAGTTACCAACCCTAAAAATCTTTTTATCATAGCCTTAGAGCATCACTGAATTCTCTAAAGGTATCCTATGGAATTTTCCTTTTTAAGATATTAATTGCCCCTAAATTCAAATTTCTAAAGTTGCAGTCCCAAGTTCAATCCCTCAAGCACTTGCCAAGTCCCAATGGATGTGATCTTCAGAGGGACAAGATTTCATCGTAGGCTTTCGGACTGTCCAGACTTTCTCAATCTGCCAATAGCCTTCTTTACTATCATAAGCAGTCCTTACCCTTGTCATGAGATGGGCTCTACAAGCCATGCCACCAAGATTTCCAGCCAGATCAACCCAGAAGATTCACTGTGATGGATGTTTCTCAATAGCAGCTCCCCCCAATCCACCACCACACACACACACAATCTGGGCAGTGTTAGAAATGGCCTGTTGACCAATTCCCCTGTGCTCATGCTCCAGGACAAGCACGTCCTCCTCTCTAGTTACACTTGAGTCCTGACCCCCAGGATTGGACCTAGCCTAACAAACTCATTTCAGGGGGTAAAGCCTCAGCCTCTTCAGCCTCTCAAACATCAGGGGTGGAGCATTTGTATAGCATGCTCCTCCTCCTTCTGTCCACAGCATTTTCTCAGTCTCTCAATGCATGTAGGCCCTGTCTCTCTCTAGGCATTTGGCAAAGAAATGTGTATTTGTTTTAGTAAGCTGGTTCTCAAAGTAATAGGATATAAGCCCTGCAATGAAGCACTTTCCTCCCAAGAGACAAATTCAGCACAGTGTAGAATAGAAAGATGTCATGTCTGCTGGGTGGCCCAGTGAGTACAGGGCTTGGCATGCAAGTCTGATGACCTGAGTTTGATCTCACATAAAGGTTGAAGGAAAGAACCAACTGTGTAGAGTTGTCCTATTACCTCCATAGGCATGCAATGCATGTGTATCTTCACACACACACACACACACACACACACACACACACACACACACGAACGGATGAAAGATGAAGAAAGGAAGGAAGGAAAGAGGCTAATATATGTTATTATGGTTGGTTTAAATATCAATTTTCCTTAAGTTAGATCATTTGAATAGGAAGCCTCCCTTGAACAGCTATCCTGACTGCCTTAATTGATGCAGGAAGACCCACCCCAGTTGTGGGAGGCACTTTCTGATAGCAGTCCATTATCTGGACTGCTTGCTTGCTAGGTCCACAAAGTTGTTTTAGTCTATTGCTGATTCATTTGCCTATAGCAGAACTGGTCTTTATGGACTCAAGAATAGGAGCACCTCAGGAACCTTTGGCTCCAGATTAGGATTTCTGGGACAGCCAGCCTGGAAAACTGGTCAACTACTCAGCCTACTGTGGAAGTACCCCAAATGCTGAGGAACCCAGCTGTAAGCACTGAACAAGCCAGTAAACAATACTCCTCCATGGTCTCCCATTCAGTTCCTGCCTCCGGGTTCCTGCCTTGAGTTCTTATCCTGACTTGCCTCCAGGATGGACTGTGATTGGGGCGTGTAAGCTAAATAAAACCTTTCCTCCCCAAGTTGGTTTTGGTAGGTATTTTGTCACAGTGATGGGAGTCACCAGTGCCATGTGCTCATCCTCATCTACGTGTCTTTATCATCAGGCAAGATTCCAGCCAGACGCCACCTCTTCACTGCAGGCTTCCCTCATGTGGGTGGGTCCATGTTTACTTCTCTTATCAGATAAAGAGTTCCACTAGTGCTTTGAAATCATTTATTCATTCACTTAATTAATATTTATCAAGAATCTGGTGGAACCTGGCTCTGTTCCAAGTGCTAGAATTCCAAAATAAAAGTGCAAATCCTGTACCTCAAAGAACTTTCCAAAGTAACTAAAGCTTTATTCCCATAGGACAGCTGTTCTCGATGGGTGGGTCTCAACCCCTTTGAGTGTCACATACCAGATATCCTGCATAGCAAATATTTTACATTATGATTCATAACAGCAGTGAAATTTCAGTTATGAAGTATCAATGAAATCATTTTATGGTTGGGGAACCTCACTACAACATGAGGAACTATATTAAAGGGTCAAAGCATTAGGAAGGTTGAGAACCACTGACATAGGACATAATATTTAAAAAAAATTATTGTAGCTGTGATTGTGTTTAGCAGCAGAGCTCTTATGTAGCATGCTTGAGGCTCTGGATGTAAGAGAGTAAAATAAATAAAGTAAAATAAATAAATTAGGCTTGGGAGACAACTCAATCAGTAAAGTGTTTGTCTGGAAAACATGAGAGTCTGGCTGGAATCCTCAGAACCCACACCAAAAAAATGCCAGGCCTGGTGACATATGCTTTTAATCCCAACCCTAAAACTGAAAACATGTAGGTCCCAGAAGTTTATTTGCCAACGAGCCTCGCTTAATTGGTGAGCTATAGGCCAATGAGAAACCATATCTCAAAGGACATGGATGATGGTCCTGGGAATGATACCAGGGGTTGTTCTCTCACCTCTACATGTGTTCCCACTTATACATGTACACCCACTTGCACACAAATATTCACAAACATATGTACATACATCCAAAAATTAAAACAAAACAGAGCCCTGAACTTTTAAAACCAATAAAAGAAGTAAAACTTCCAAGTTCACTTTTTAATGATGTGTGGTAGATAGTATAATGCTAAGAGTATGTATGGTGTCTGCCTATCTTAGTTAGGGTTTTACTGCTGTTAACAGATACCATGACCAAGGCAACTCTTATAAGGACAATATTTAATTGGAGCAGGCTTACAGGTTCAGAGGTTCAGTCCACTATCTTCAAAGTGGAAATATGGCAGCATCCAGGCAGGCATGGTGCAGGAGGAGCTGAGAGTTCTGCATCTTCATCTAAAGGCTGCTAGAAAACTGGCTTCCAGGGAGCTAGGATGAATGTCTTTCAGCCCATGCCCATAATAATACACCTACTCCAACAAGGACACACCTCCTCCAACAAAGCCATACCTTCTATTACTGCCACTCTCTGGGCAAAACATATTCAAACCATCACACTGCCTAACGGTGCAGTAGTGGCATAGATACCTTGGTGGTAACCAAGAGCTCTCTAATTTGACTTGGGATGCACTAAACATGAGAGAAACTTTTCCTGGTACTGGAGACCTAGTTAACTACCTAGGGTTAGTGAACTTATGGATGTATGGAAACCTTTACAGAAAACCCACAACCAATTAAAATGCAGAGTTGTGAAGCCCAGTCCCGATGGATACATCATTTACAAAACAACTCCAGCACCCAAGGTTCAGGTTCAGGAAACATTGTGGAAGGGGGGCCAGACAGATCATAAGAGCCAGAGGATCAGGGAATTTTCTCTGAGACTGTGTCTCCTAGCAATATCAGAAAGTACACCCATAAAGTCTCACCAATATGACTGCCCAAATATGAAGTGAACATGGATAACACCAATAGACATGTCAAAGTGGACATGGAAAGACCACAATGCCTTAATCTTACACAAAATCTACAGGCAACTAGAAAATTCTGAGTGGGAGAGAAATGGACTTCCCCAGGGAGTAACACACTAATTGGTTACCCAATATTAAATGGTTGGTCCTGAAATCATACATGTATAACATACATACATAACAAGGGAACATTATACAGACTGAACAGTATTTATGCATTTAGAAATATGTATAAATATAAATATACATGCCTGTAACAAGTAAAATAAGAAATAGAGGCTATGAATTTGAAAGAGAGCTAGGAGGTGTATACAGGAGAGATTGGAGGGAGGAAAAGGAAGGGGAAATGATGTCATTATATTATAATCACTCCAAATAAAAGAACTAATAAAAGAGTATGACTTCTGACAACTTGAATTAGGGTTTTGTTTTCCTTGTTCTTTTATTCTGTAGGTTGAAGCCAGGGCTTTGCATGTATTGGGCAAGCATCCCCAGTCCTACTGCTTAGATTTAAACCCCAGCTCTCCTACTCATTACTTTCATGAACTTGAACAAGTGCCTTAACCAGCCTCCTTGTTATTACCTCATATGACCTAGACCCCCTAAAAGTGTTTTATCAGCGACTTTTTATTATTGTTTTTGTGATCTTGTGATCATCTTAACAGTCATGGCACTAAAAAGATCTTAGGGTGCAGAGGAAGGTTTCATGGGGGGGGAGGTTGTGGTTTTTTGTTGGTGTTGTTTTGTTTTGTTGTGTTTTTACTTTATTTGAGACTTCTGAATGTGGATTAGCTTGCCAACTGAATTCTTGAGTTCTCCAGGGTAAATGTGCCTTCACAAGCTGCCTAGAGCTTGACTTCAGTGCCTTGCACTCATCAGGTTCTTAATAAATATTCACTAGGCCAATATGAATGTGTTCAGTGGGATTTGGCTCAGCCCTTGGGGTCAATGTGATTGATATAAAAGTAACAGGAGTCTCTCAGACCAACTCCTTGTGGGCTACATAGGCTGCCATCAAAGGAGAGGACCACACAATAATCAAGTAAATGCTGTCTCACTCAGGGGTGCCACATGGTCATTCATGGCCTTACATTCATACAGATTCTCTGAGGTTTAACTTTTCTACTTCCATGATGTAAACAGATTTTCAAGGACTGGTTACTTGGCTCCTAAGTTCACTGCGTGTACATTAGTGCTCAAAAATCCATCCTGGGATGCTTTCCTACTCCATACCAACTTAATAAACTAATAAAAAGAGAACAAAGGAAATTACTTTTAAGGTTGATAGATGCCAGGCAACTTAGGTTTTCCCCCAAATATCACATCTATTTCATCGACCTACTATGCAATTTTCCAGAAATTCCTCAAATTTCCCAAATTTTGAGGTGCATGGTTCTGAAGAGGAAATCTGTCATGCTGGTTTGAATATTGAATGTTTTTCAGTGTGAAGTCCTGGCAACTTACTGTTTTCAAAGCTTGACTTTGACTCAATTCTAATAAATGTTGGCGATGGAGAGATTGCTTGTTGCCAGCATCACTCAAGTATATCACAGCAAGTTCTCTTAATGTATCTTTCTTTCCTACCTTGTGTATCTCGTGCCTCGTTATTACCTTCATTACTATCATTTTCAATATTCTGTAATCTGATTATAAGGTATTTAAAAAATAGGATTCTATAATATATGCACAACATTAATGGCAAGTTCCTTAAGCAAATTTATACTACAGAGTATAATTTTTAAAAGTAGTATGTATTAAATGTGATGATTGGGGCTGGGAGTATAACTTAATGATAGAGTGCTTGCTTAGTGTGTATGAGGCCCAGGGTTACACTTCTTGAAACAGCCATCAACGTTAGAATTAAATATAAGCAAGAATATAGTGTGTGTGCATAGGATTGGGCTATTTTTGGAAGTAAATGAATCACAGAATTCATAGAAGAATGTTAATTAGATGTCTTCCTACTGTAAGACTCCCAGAGATAAATTCTATTTACAAAATTCAAAACTGTTCAAGTATCATCAGGGAGAAATAAGCATCAAAATCAAAATACGGTTTGCCCTCTACCAATATTCTCTCGACATTCATTTCTTTACTCCTGAGGCTGTTTGTTGCTGGAAACTTCCACCATCTTCCTAAGTGCACTTTGTTGGAGTGCCTCTGTCCCTCCAGGCTTGGCAAACCTTGAGTAATGAAGAACTTTGGGTCTGGCCCTCTAGTGCAACAGTGAGGTGACTGGTATGGGGCTAACTATCTACCTATCTACTGGATTCGAGGACCTCGCTATAGAAAGGAACTCATGCTTAGTTCTGTAAACCTGGATTTGAGGGTCAATCCACAGAAGGGAACACAACCCTGGTTCTATAAACCTGGTTGAGAGCTCCCGGTTAAGGAGGTCCTAGGTCCTAAAGGATGGAGTTACTCTATTACTACTTTTTTTTTTTTTTTTTTTTTTTTTGCTAAATGTTCACATCAAACTTCCTAGTCACAGACTGCCTGCTAAACACTCACGTTTGTACCCTTAAATTACTATTGTCCACAACCTTTCATCGGAGAAATATCTTACTACACAGGTGGTGGGTAATGTAGAAAACCCATAAATGGCCAAACTGCTGAGAATACATGATGATAGAGTCCATGGCCTTAAATGGGACAGCTAGCTATCCCTTTCCATGTCACACTGAACATACAGAATAGGAGACAGAAATAATGTCAGAGTCACAGGATGGGGAGATGGGAAGTCAAGAGATGTTTTCTGTACCTGCCTTTATGGCCACAGCATTAGAGAACTCACTGCAGCTGTGATTATCTGCAGATGACCATCACAAGATTGGGTCTATCAAAACTTCATCATTGATAGGGCCAAGAGGCTCCATCTCTCCGTAATGACTATTGACAGTTAATGGTTCTTAGAGGTGGGAGTGGCATTTTAGTCAGTGGTGTGGCCACTGATAAATTGCCTTTGCTCCAGTAAAGAACCTCCTAACCAAGTTTCTTTCTCAGGAAAGAAACTCAGGAAGTTAAACTCTGTGTGTCCCTTACACAGAGAAAAGAGGGGAACTGGAGGAGAACTTGTGGGAGAGATTGGAGGATGAAGAAGAGAGATGAGGGTGAAAAGAACTAAAAGGCAATACATACATGTGTGAAACTTTTAAACAAAAAGTTAAAAGGAGTTAGTGGGTCTGGAAGCAACTCAGTGTGGCCTTAGTAAGCAATCTGTCTTTCCCTAATCCAAACCCAAACCCCTTGCCTGTTTTTGTATTTGTTTTTCTGGCCTTCTCCGTTTCCTTGTCCTTAGCCAGTGATCCTAGGGTCATCTCCCCCAAAACACCACTTGCATCTGAATCTTTTTGTTGCAAAATCTGCTTCTGAGGCCACTCAAATTAAGATAATCCATAGCTCTGAAACCCCATTCCAAGCCTTGTTAAACAACAACAACAACAAAAATCTCTATTTTTGATGACTTATGGGGACAGGCTGAGGCTCAAGCCAAGGGTTCCACATATAACTATGCAAGTGATCTACTGCTAAGATACATTGCCAGCCTCTGCAATGATTTGGTATGTTTTCTGACTGGCCTTCGGAACTCTAATCTTTTGAATTTTTCTTTCTTATCACACATGGCTCCCAGCTCATTCTTCCTGCTACAGAATTATGCAGATGTGTCATTCTCCCTGTTCAGAATCATTTACTGTTGTCCCAGGACCTAAGTAAGAACAAAATCCCAAACTCTGGTAATCATGGGCTCATAATGCTTTTAGCCCTTGGCTCATAACACCCTTGAACATGGTGCCTGGTCCCAGCTGCTGCATATCCACAGACTAAAGGAACTTAAGGGAGGAGGAGGAGGAAAATCATGTGGGCATTAGACTTTTACCTTTATCCTACTGAAGAGAAGTTCAAAGTACTTCACTGCCCTTTCAAATGTACTGGAAATAGATTAGAAACAGCTTCACTTCCGCAGGTCTTTCATTCCAGAGATAAAGTGCTTATCAGTCCAATTAGAACAAAATTCCACATATGAATGTCCTCCTATAGTTTCTAGCCACAACTCTAATTCCAGGAAGGAATTAAAGCACTGATTTTTCCAATGGGTATCAACTGTGTTTAAGGCCAGCCAATGGGCATTGTCATGATAAACCCATCACAGATGCACAAGAAAGGGAAGGAGACAGTATCTCTCCTGCGTCGGACTGAGCAACAAGAGAGACCTCAGCTCTGCTCTGGGTCTATTTAGAATAGGGCAGATGACAATGACCAAGTGGTTTAACTTTGCTGAGTTCCAGTTTTTCTCATCTGGGAAGCACGTAGGCTGTCTCTAAAGATCTTTTACCCTGATTGGATGGGGTAGCTGCTGGTAGGCAGATCAATGCAAACGTGTCCACTCACCCCATGGTTTTAGTTTAGTCACTGGAAGGGGTCATTGCCTCAGAATGAATAGGTGGGCAAATCAATGTCGATGTGTGCATTCATCCCATGGTTTGAATTCAATCAGTCCAAAGTCCACTTAATCTTTAAGGTCCCCAGTGATAGTCACTGAGTGGAAGATCCTGAGAAACAAGCAGCTAGGCCCTGCTCCCCAACCCCAGACTTATGTAAGGGCCTAAAAGGTGTTTCCCAGGCCCACGAAGAGGGAGAGTGGTCAAGTCCCTCTCCACAGGAAGCAAAACGAAACAAAACAAAACAAATCCAAGATCAGAACAGACAATCCCACCAATCCTTGAATTTGCCCCAATATCAGGCCAACAAATCCCTACAGACCACCCTGGACCCCCCCCCCCGACACACACACACACACACACACACACACACACACACACACACACACCAAGAAACCCTATATAAGTCCTGCTTCCTGCTCAGTTCCCAGCCATTTCTCTCCAGAACAGAGAGGCAGCCACTCTCTTGTGCCTTTCCCCATAAATCTCTTGTGTAAGGTTTGTTCTGCTGTGTGACATGGTGGTATTCCTTGGCTCCTGACTGCCTGGATACTTTTCCCATTTGAGCATCAGGGCATAAGATGAGTTCAGCCACACAGTCCCAGCTTCTTGCAGAACTCCTGGCCTCTCCCCATCGACCAGTACCTTCCTGACCTTACTTCTGGATGACTATAACATGCTTAATTCAGTCCTGGCCTCCTCCTGAGAAAAATAAATATTAAATGTGAAATGAAAACCACACATGTAATAATATTGGTATTAATGAGGTGCTGAATTGTATTCTTGCTTTGCTGTTGTTGGCAAGTATGGCAGTCAGCTGAATTCCAAACTGGGGAACCATCTGTAAAACAGCAATGCTAGCCCAAAGCTTTACATTCTCCACATGGGTTTTACCTTGCTGAAGGCTGGTATGGTGTGGTCCCAGGGTTTCTGGAAAACCTCCACCAATAAATAGCCTTTATGCTTGATCACTCACAGAGAAAAGCAAAGGGGAAAGAGGAGGGGTAGAAAAAGGAAATGGGCCCAGAAATGGAGAAAGAAGCAAAAAGAAAAGATTGTTCTCACTCAGCTAGCACAGGGAAGGTCACCTGTCAGAGCTGTCTGTCAGATCATTGTTGGTAATTAAAATGTAAACTCTCATTGGGCTCCAAAATCATCTGGTCCCTCTGCAGCACACAAAGGGAATGCATGTCAACCCTTAGAGGTGTATGTCTTACATATTTGCTCCAGCATTTCTGTTGAGAAAATATCTTCAACCCGTGAAGAAACTAGATTTTTGAAAAGTGGCCTAGGCATGAAGGCTGATGCCTCTAATTCAAGCAATTGTTAGGGTAAAACAAAGGGATTGCTCCAATCTTGAGGCCAACCAGGACTGCAGGGTAAGAGCCTGTCAAGCTAGAGATGCGGGAGGGGGGGATAGGGAGGGGAAGGGAAGGGGACAGAAAAAAAAAGGATGGAAGAGGAGAAGAGAGGTGGGAAGGTCTCAGTTATCCATTCCAGTCACACAGTCTCAAAGCCAGAGTTTATAGCTAGGCCTTTATGCTCTAGCTCAAGTAATCAGTGCAGCCATCGCCCTCATACTCTCAGAAATTCAAGAATGTTGCTAGAATGTGCAGTTTCTATTGTACTTTGTGGTAGATGGAACTGAAAATTGGAACTACCTTTGTAAAAAGTAATACATAGACCCCTTGGAACATTTATACCTTGTGATTACAATTTCACTTTTATGACTCTTCCAGAAAACATTACCAGGGGCACAAATGATTGCTAGAGATTTATGCAAAAGATGCTTATTGTTAATAATAATAGGAGAGTGAACAGCTGCGTAGCCAGCCCACTCTGCAGGGAACCGGCCTTGTCTGTATAGCAGAGGTCCAGTCATGCGAGCACGGAGACTTAATGTGTGGTGCATTTCCACCCTCGGAGCAGAGATGTGCAATACCTGTCACCCATGAACCCTGAAGCAATAAAAGCTTCAGCGTAAGCTCACAGCTTGAGATCTATTCAAAATCTCTACCGAGAGATCTGGGGAGATGGCTCAGTGGTCCAGAGCACTTTCTATACCTGCAGAGTTCCTGGGTTCAGGTCTCAGCATTGCCACATAGTGGCTAGTTGTCTGTAACTCCCAGCCTAGGGGCTCCACCATCTTCTTCTGGCCTCCAGAAGCAGCTGGCCTGCCTGGGATAGACACACATATATTCTCAGGTAAAACACTTATGCAGAGGAAGTAAAAATAAATAAATCTTTAAATGGTCTATACAGATATATCAGGCAGGCTGATTCCAGAGCAAGTGGATTTGCAGACAGGGAGAATTAATCAGAGAAAAGAAGAGATTGGGAGTGGTAAAGGTGATTTGGCAATACAGCTTGAGATTCTAAGAGAAACAACTTGTACCGCATAATACACTAATGATTGAAGGACGGTGTTTGTGAATGCAGAGAGCTGCCTCTCTAATGTCTGGGTGAGTGACTTTGCTGTGGTATCTCGTCCTCTAAAGGAATATGCAGCAGAAAGAAGCTTATGATAGTTGATATTGATTGCCAATTTAACTGATATAGACTCACCTAGGAGACTAACAGACTGGGCATGTCTGTGAAAGCATTCTTGTTTGGGTAAATTTAGGTGGGAAGACTACCACATTAAATGCTGTGAGTAGCAGCATTCCATGGGTTAGGGTCCTGAACTGAATAAAAAGTAGAAAGTTGGGCACCAACATTCACCAATCCTTCCTGAATATGGATTTGATGTATCCAACTGCCTTAGGCTCTTATAATGTCCTGATTGCCCCTTCATGATGCACTGTACCCTCAAATGATGAGCCAGAATGTCAGGTGTTGTGTCCCAACAAAGAGAAATGTAACCAATACGTAGTCCAGTACAAAATGTATCAAGCAAGAACAGGCTGCAGGGTGATTGAAGGATAAGGACTGGCCACAATGACTCTCTTAGAATTTAGAGGCTGAGTGAAGCAGGGATCCTTCCCAAAGAGGGATAACTAACCCTGTGAAAGAACGTAGACATACAGAAACCAACAGAGGACTGTGGGCCAAACTGGTGATTGCAAACACATAAAGTGCCCTGTGCTTTTCTTCTAACACTCAAAACAGACATCACAGGGGACTCGAATTTCTAAATGGACCTCAAAACACACACAATATGAGTATTCATGTTATAGATATTTTTATCAGTACCATGAACTACATGGCCTGGGGTTTGAGGTTTATATCTCCTCCTCCTCCTCCTCCTCCTCCTCCTCCTCCTCCTCCTCCTTTTCTCCTCTTTCTTTTTCTTTTTTCTATCTTCAGCGTCTTGCTGTGTATCCTAGGCTGGCTTGACCCTCCTGCCTCAGGCTCCTGAGTGCTGGGATCACAGAGGTATGCCATCAGGCCTGACTCCAGATTTTTAGCCCATATGGCACATTTTGCCCACTCTTTTCTGATATATTTAATCTTTCGAAACAGACTCTCTCCTCCCAACATTCCACCTGGCAGTGCAGCGGCCCACAGCTTTGGATCTCCTCTTGGGCTGCTGGGCTGCTGGGCACCTTTTCTACATCACTCATCTGCCCTTAGCAGGATTTTAGGCTACTCTCTTGGGTGAGGCTTCAGTTACACCATGCATGGCCAGTTTTGTACACATGCAAAGGAAATTGTCATAGCAATAAAATAAATAATGCATATTAGAAGTTGTCAGTGGGGTGGATATAGTCTTAAACAGGAATCCAAGATTTTAAAATTCTGCATATAAATAGCATGCTTTTCATAATCAAATGCATTGGTAACTTCAGAAGAAAATATAAGAAAGACATATGCTATAAAGCCTTAATGTGGGGAGTGAGGATATGCATGCCTTATTCATTTTTACTTAACATTTTCCCTATGAACTTGAAAGCATTTCACACTTAGAAAAGAGGTGTACTAAACTATCATCCTTTTCTTCCTCCCAAGGCTAACAAGTGAAAAAGGCATGCTGTGCACACACCTATTAAATTTGGGTTGGAAAATAAGTGGAATTGGCTTGGATGTTGCTAATGCCATCCATCTGGTTTAGCTGCACTGGATAAAAATCAGTAGATTTCTTAAGTTAGCCTTAGTTTGAACTGCTGGAGCTTTTATCCAGCCCCAGACAGAGAAATGAGCCACTCTGTACCTGCAAAACTGAGACGGTGCTATCCTGATATAGGCGTCTGGGGGGAATACTTTTATAAGATGTGGCAAGTTAATGTTTTCAGAGAAAATGCTGTTCTGTTCTCAAAAATAGTACATTGACACTAGCCAGCCTCCCACTTTAATGGCAAAAGTACCTCCAGTTCTCATTTACAGTAGGTGAACCTTGAGTCCAACATTCATCAGTAAGTCAAATGTGATCACAAGGGGTTTTGTTTCATTTTAATGTAAGAAAGAATATACATTTATATTTTAAAGTAAAAATTTGCTACTAGAACCTTTTCTTTTTATTCAAATGGCAGGAATATCTTTGTAGTGATATTTCTGCTTTCACTGTCTCTTTAGTCTGTAAGTCATAAATGTTGATGTATAAAGTTTGGCATTGATAACAACAAGATTTTGCTGACAAGAGCCTGATATAGCTGTCTCCTGTGAGGCTCTGCCAGTGCCTGGAAAATACGGAAGTGGATGCTTACAGTTATCCATTGGACAGAGCACAGGGTCCCCAATGCAAGAGCTAGAGAAAGTACCCAAGGAGCTGAAGGGGTTTGCAGCCCTATAGGAGGAACAACAATATGAACTAACCAGTAACTCCGGAACTCTCAGGGACTAAACCACCAATCAAAGAAAACACATGGTGGAACTTGAAGTTCTAGCTGCATATGTAGCAGAGGATGGCCTAGTTGGTCAGCAATGGGAGGAGAGGCCCTTGGTCCTGTGAAGGTTCTATGCCCCAGTATAGGGGAATGGCAGGGCCAGGAATCGGGAGTGGGTGGGTTGGGGAGCAGGGGTGGGGAGGAATAGGGGATTTTTGGAGAGGAAACTAGGAAAGGGGATAACATTTGAAATGTAAATAAAGAAAATAGCTAATAAAAAGTTTTTGCATTTTTTTTCGGTATGAAGTTTAAAATGATATATCCATTTTTCCTTCCACTCTTACTGGCATGATGATGTTAATTATATCTGCTTCTTCTTCTCTGTCTATGTGTGGTATTCACCAGACATGGTAGCTGCTGGTTGAAATATAAGAACTGGCCTCAGTGGACCTTACTGTCTGTCCCTTTAATACAAGAAGCAGTGCAGATGGATAGAAAATGGCATTGCTGCAGGTGCTGCTAGAGAGTAGGAGATACATCAGGCAAGAGGGCTCTGAGTTATCAGAAAACGACCAGACAGCAGGCTACCATGAAAACACCTGCATAGAGACCATGGACAAAAGCAAAGTTTAGACTAGACCAAAGCATATGCAACTCAATCTATAGCTACTGTTGCTTAACTGGAAAAATATGCATTGGCCAAGAATGTACTCTAGTTGCTGGACATCTAAGCCTCTTAGCTTTTGTAAATGAAGTATTCCATCATACCTCCCAGAACATGAATGTTTGTGAAGAGAAACTGTCTTGAAGAGAGGTGGGTATTTTGTCAACAAATAAGAAGTCATTAGATATGCACTCACTGATAAGTGGATATTAGCCCAGAAACATAGAACACCCAAGATACAATTTGCAAAACACAAGAAAATCAAGAAGAGGGAAGACCAATGGGTAAATACTTCATTCCTCCTTAGAATAGGGAACAAAATACCCATGAAAGGAGTTACAGAGACAAAGTTTGGAGCTAAGACGAAAGGATGGACTATCCAGAGACTACCCCACCCTGGGATCCATCCCATAATCAGCCACCAAACCCAGTCACTATTGCATATGTCAGAGAGATTTTGCTGAAGGGACCCTGTTTTAGCTGTCTTGTATGAGGCTATGCCAGTGCCTGGCAAATACAGATGTGGATGCTCACAGTCATCTATAAGATGGAACACAGGGCCCCCAATGGAGAAGCTAGAGAAAGCACCCAAGGAGCTGAACGGGTCTGCAACCCTATAGGTGGAACAACAATATGAACTAACCAGTACCCCCAGAGCTCATGTCTGTAGTTGCATATGTAGCAGAAGATGGCCTAGTTGGCCATCATTGGGAAGAGGGGCCCCTTGGTATTGCAAACTTTATATGCCCCAGTACAGGGGAATGCCAGGGCCAAGAAGCAGAAGTGGGTGGATAGGGGAGCAGGGCTGGGGGCGGGTATAGGGAACTTTCGGGATAGCATTTGCAATGTATATAAAGAAAATATCTAATAAAAAATGAAAAAAAAAGTTCAAGTAGGAACCCAAAATTTAACTGAATTTTCTCTTTTCTAACATGCCATTTTGAAGCAGGAAACAGACATTGTAGAGTTGTACTGTCCAATATGGTAGCCACTAGTCACATATGGCTATTTAAATTTAAATTCATTAAAGTTAAAAACTCCATTTCATTGTCTCACCATACATGGCAGTGGTAGTTACATATTCTTTACCATAAAACATTTCCATAATTGTACAAAGTTCTACTGGGTAGCACTGCTTGTTAAAATACTGGCCAACAAGTTCCTATGGAAGAAATGGGTCTCCCCGTGAGGTGCACATGGGTTGCAACTGTACCTTTGCTTATTCCAAGAGGAGAAAGTAAAGTCGGATGTCATGAAAGAGGAGTCCTACAGCAAAAGACACAGAATGATATAATAGTAATTCTAAACATTTTTATTGAGCTCTGTGTTTCACTGTGCCCAGTACTTTATAGGCAGTCTATATTTACAGTCCTAGGAAGAACTAACCATTTTTACGAATGGAATAGTTGGGAGCTAAGAAGCGAGGGCGTTCTTTAAGAACTGATGAAAGAAGAGGCAGCACACGGATTTGAGGCCAGTTTCTTTTTTTTTAATTTTTAATATTTTTATTACATATTTTCCTCAGTTACATTTCCAATGCTATCCCAAAAGTCCCCCATAGCGCCCCCCACTTCCCTACCCACCCATTCCCATTCTTTTGGCCCTGGCATTCCCCTATATTGGGGCATATAAAGTTTGCAAGTCCAATGGGCCTCTCTTTCCAATGATGGCCGACTAGGCCATCTTTCGATACATATGCAGCTAGAGACAAGAGCTCCGGGGTTCTGGTTAGTACATCATGTTGTTCCAACAATAGGGTTGCAGATCCCTTTAGCTCCTTGGGTACTTTCTCTAGCTTCTGCATAGGGAGCCCTGTGATACATCCAATAGCTGACTGTGAACATCCACTCCTGTGTTTGCTAGGCCCCGGCATCGTCTCACAAGAGACAGTTATATTTGGGTCCTTTCAGCAAAATCTTGCTAGTGTATGCAATGGTGTCAGCATTTAGAAGCTGCTTATGGGAAGGATCCCTGGATACGGCAGTCTCTAGATGGTCCATCCTTTCATCACAGCTCCGAACTTTGTCTCTGTAACTCCTTCCCTGGGTGTTTTGTTCCCAATTCTAAGAAGGGGCACAGTGTCCACACTTTGGTCTTCATTCTTCTTGAGTTTCATGCGTTTAGCAAATTGTATCTTATATCTTGGGTATCCTAAGTTTTGGGCTAATATCCACTTATCAGTGAATACATATTGTGTGAGTTCTTTTGTGATTGTGTTACTTCACTCAAGATGATGCCCTCCAGGTCCATCCATTTGGCTATGAATTTCATAAATTCATTCTTTTTAATAGCTGAGTAGTACTCCATTGTGTAAATGTACCATAATTTCTGTATCCATTCCTCTGTTGAGGGACATCTGGGTTCTTTCCAGCTTCTGGCTATTATAAATAGGGCTGCTATGAACATAGTGGAGCATGTGTCCTTTTTACCGGTTGGGACATCTTCTGGATATATGCCCAGGAGAGGTATTGCTGGATTTGAGGCCAGTTTCTAAGCCTTGTTCTCCTTCAACAGTACTAACCATTCTCAGCTAGGGGTTCAGGTAGAAGATGGAGGGGAGTCAAGAGGTGTTTTGTCATCATCATCTGGACTGATTGGAAACCCAAAAAGACTTTTTATTCCCAGGAGACCTTTCCTAAATAAAGGTCTTTAAAGCCAACCTTTCAATATTCTCCAACACCTTGTTCTCTGACAGTTCCCAGTGTACAGCTCTCAGAAAACCACAGAACTGAGGCTAGAGAGATGTCATGCAAAGGTTATCCTGGACAGCTTCAGTGAAATTCTCTAAATGAGATGTAAACTGGTTAATGGGGAGATACCAAAAGCTCTCTGGGTGATTCTCATATGCATACTTTGTTTTATGTTATTAAATATCTATTTATATGTAAGTATGTATATTTCTGTGCATATGCCACATGAGTATAGCGCCCATAGAGTCTAGGGAAAGAGGCTTAATTACTTGGAGCCAGAGTTATAAATGGACATGACTCATTAGACGTAGGTGCTGAGAGCCAGATTGCTCCTTAACCACTGAGCCATGGTTCTGGTCTTATCTATTCTATTTTAATTTTTTCATCATATCGTAAAAACCTGGGCAATACATTTAGAAGCCAATTAGGTAATAGACGCATGAAAAATAATTGTTTTGATTGTGATTCTCAATTGTATTACTGAACATTGAATTTTAAACAAAAACTATGTAAATATGAATGATTGGGGTGGGTAAAAGAATTAAAGAATCATACACACAAAGAATATAACCACCTCAGATCTTGAACACGATTATTTTACACAATAAATAACATATTAATTGTCTGAGTTTTTAAACCTTAGATCAAATTAGTGAAGCCAGAAATCTGTGGGATATGAACAAACAAAAATAAGACCTACTTAATCATTAGTTAGATTTTAAAAAATCTGTTTTTAGTCTTCATTCAAAACTAGGAAAATATAGATTTTAGGACTACAGTTCATAAACTGAATGGTAATCATATCAATACAAAGTTTAATGAAGAGGAAACAGTAACAAAATGAAGAAACACCTTCTACTAAATTACCAGTGAGTTAAAAAGAGAAAAGAAAATTAAAGAAAAGAAAAGAAAAGAAAAGAAAAGAAAAGAAAAGAAAAGAAACAGGCAAATACCACACACAATACAAATAAATCAGCTCATGTGCTACCTATTAAAAAAAAAAAAATTAAGCCGGGCGTGGTGGCGCATGCTTTTAATCCCAGCACTCGGGAGGGAGAGGCAGGCGGATTTCTGAGTTTGAGGCCAGCCTGGTCTACAAAGTGAGTGCCAGGACAGCCAGGGCTACACAGAGAAACCCTGTCTAAAAAAAAAAAAAAATCTAAAACAAACCAAAAGATAAAATTTAAAGAGAAAATTAAAAATATACCAATCAAGCCTAGCTTGATCCCTGGAACCCACACAGTGAAAAGAGAGAAATGACCTCCACACGGGCATGCTGTGGCATGGACTCCCTTCCTGTGCATGCACACACAAATAAACAAATGTAATTAAACTACATCAATTAAAGGTGGCAAAGGAAAGCACTGCGGTGCTATTAGACACAGGATTGGAAGCCAAAACATTATCCCAAAAGAATAATTGTCTAACATGGGAGTGGGGAGAGAGGACTTCAAAAGCTTTGAACAATGTAAAATATTTGGGGGTATTTTCAGTGTTCAGGAAAGGTCTCAAGTATCCCAGCTGGATTCAAAATAGTTGTATCGGAGACTTGAAGTTCGAACAACAATATGAACTAACCAGTACCCCCGGAGCCCTTGGTCTTGCAAACTTTATGTGCCTCAGTACAAGGGAACGCCAGGGCCAAGAAGTGGGAGTAGGTGGGTAGGGGAGTGGGGGAGGGAGGGTATGGGGGGCTTTTGGGATAGCATTTGAAATGTAAATGAAGAAAATACCTAATAAAAAAATGAGAACCAAAGTAAAAAAAAAAAAAAAAAGTTGTATCGGTTAGCCTGACCTTGGGCTCTTCTTGATCTGCCTCCACCTCTGAAACACTAGGATTATAGGCATGTAAAAATTTTAAAAAGCATTTGAAATGAGCAAAGCTACATGAAGCTAATGACTAAGTAGGCTAAGGACTGTGATCTAATATAATACAAGATTAATATCTTTAATATATGAAGTCTTGGTATAAATCTGAGAAAACACTAATACAAAGTACATTCAGAATTCAGGAAACTGGGTCAATGTAACTCAATGAAATTCAGCAGATGAGCAATGAGATCTTCCTTTTCATTAACCATTTTTTGAAATCCCACTAAAAACCATTGGTGGGAAAGCCAAGGGTAGTGACACATCCTTGTCAAGGTCTCAGCACTTGGGAGGCTGAGGAAGAAGGGATGCTGTGAGTTCAAAGTCAACCTACCTATGCTAGTCACTCCAAGACCAATCAGGATATATTATGCAACCCTCTCTCACCCCACCCCCACCAAAAGCACAGAACAGAGATGAATATGAACAAAATGGGTTAATTGTATGCATGAAAATGGCACAAATAAACCCATTATTCTGTACAATTGATGTAGATTAGCAAAAAATGAAGATTAAAAAGGACACCAGTGGAATATAAGTTGGCATAATCTTATGCAAAGATGATTCTGGCACCAGGTCTGTGGAGCTTTTTAAATGTTCATTCCTTTTGAAATGATAAGTACTCTTCTGGGAATGAAGCCTACAGAAAGAATCAAGATTTATGAACAAAGATGTTCAAGATAATACTCATTACTATACAGGGAATTTTGAGAGAGCTGGAATATGAAATGATGCTGGAAATTTTAGAGAACCGCAGTATATCCATAAGTCAGAACATTATGAATTATTAAAATCGTATTTGAGAGGTTCTTATTGAAAACCAAGAAATGATATATGGTGTCATGTTAAGTTAAAAACCAAAACACTATGCCAAAAACTGGATGTTAAGTTGAATTCACATCTCAGCTAAATACTTTGTCTTTGAGTAATAGGGTTATCAGGTTCATTGGTTTCTCTCTTTTGGGTCTCCTGCTTCTGAATACTATTCCACATTGGTTTTTGTCCATCTTCTGCATTGTGCATAAGTTACTTTTATAATCAGAAATACCTTTTGAGCAGAAACATGTCACTGCATTATCTTTAAACCTTCATCTAAGGTCTTACTTAACTAGGACTCTAGGGTGCACAAAGTACTCTGGTGATCTTGGGGAAGAGTTGACTTGTTGAATGGATTTGGGAGAGAAGAAGGGTTGGGAGAGCCTGGTGATCCTAGGGCTCCTGTGATAACTGGCCCTTTATCTTCATTCCTATGATAGCTCTCAGGCTTCTGTAACCAGGGAGAAAGTCTCCTGGTTTGTGGTCACATGCAGGTCACCTGCATCAAGGTGAGGGAACTGTCCCACTAATATCCACCCAAAGAGGTAGCCACTACTTCCCTCTAGCAGGAGAAAAATTAACCCTCCAAAAATTAATTGGAGTGTGGTTAAGGCCCTCTATTCCCTTTTTAAAATTTAGCTCTGTGTGTGTGTGTGAGAGAGAGAGAGAGAGAGGGAGAGAGAGAGAGAGAGAGAGAGAGAGAGAGGGAGAGGGAGAGGGAGAGGGAGAGGGAGAGGGAGAGGGAGAGGGAGAGGGAGAGGGAGAGGGAGAGGGAGAGGGAGAGGGAGAGGGAGAGGGAGAGGGAGAGGGAGAGGGAGAGGGAGAGGGAGAGGGAGAGGGAGAGGGAGAGGGAGAGGGAGAGGGAGAGGGAGAGGGAGAGAGAGAGTTTACTGCATGTGTACATGCCATGCACCGAGGGCTTGCAATGTGTAGAGTTCCTACTTCTAATCTTTTTTTTTAATTTTTAATATTTTTATTACATATTTTCCTCAATTACATTTCCAATGCTATCCCAAAAGTCCCCCATAGCGCCCCCCACTTTCCTACCCACCCATTCCCATTCTTTTGGCCCTGGCATTCCCCTATATTGGGGCATATAAAGTTTGCAAGTCCAATGGGCCTCTCTTTCCATTGATGGCCGACTAGGTCATCTTTCGATACATATGCAGCTAGAGACAAGAGCTCCGGGGTTCTGGTTAGTACATCATGTTGTTCCAACAATAGGGTTGCAGATCCCTTTAGCTCCTTGGGTACTTTCTCTAGCTTCTCCATTGGGAGCCCTGTGATACATCCAATAGCTGACTGTGAACATCCACTCCTGTGTTTGCTAGGCCCCGGCATCGTCTCACAAGAGACAGCTATATTTGGGTCCTTTCAGCAAAATCTTGCTAGTGTATGCAATGGTGTCAGCGTTTAGAAGCTGCTTATGGGATGGATCCCTGGATACAGCAGTCTCTAAATGGTCCATCCTTTCATCACAGCTACGAATTTTGTCTCTGTAACTCCTTCCCTGGGTGTTTTGTTCCCAATTCTAAGAAGGTGCACAGTGTCCACACTTTGGTCTTCATTCTTCTTGAGTTTCATGCGTTTAGTAAATTGTATCTTATATCTTGGGTATCCTAAGTTTTTGGCTAATATCCACTTATCAGTGAATACATATTGTGTGAGTTCTTTTGTGATTGTGTTACTTCACTCAAGATGATGCCCTCCAGGTTCATCCATTTGGCTAGGAATTTCATAAATTCATTCTTTTTAATAGCTGAGTAATACTCCATTGTGTAAATGTACCATAATTTCTGTATCCATTCCTCTGTTGAGGGACATCTGGGTTCTTTCCAGCTTCTGGCTATTATAAATAGGGCTGCTATGAACATAGTGGAGCATGTGTCCTTTTTACCGGTTGGGACATCTTCTGGATATATGCCCAGAAGAGGTATTGCTGGATCCTCCGGTAGTACTATGTCCAATTTTCTGAGGAACCGCCAGACTGATTTCCAGAGTGGTTGTACAAGCTTGCAATCCCACCAACAATGGAGGAGTGTTCCTCTTTCTCCACATCCGCTCCAGCATCTTCTGTCACCTAAATTTTTGATCTTAGCCATTCTGACTGGTGTGAGGTGGAATCTCAGGGTTGTTTTGATTTGCATTTCCCTGATGATTAAAGATATTGAACATTTTTTCAGGTGCTTCTCTGCCATTCGGTATTCCTCAGGTGAGAATTCTTTGTTCAGTTCTGAGCCCCATTTTTTAATGGGGTTATTTGACTTTCTGGAGTCCACCTTCTTGAGTTCTTTATATATATTGGATATTAGTCCCTTATCTGATTTAGGATAGGTGAAGATCCTTTCCCAATCTGTTGGTGGTTTTTTTGTCTTATTGATGGTGTCTTTAGCCTTGCAGAAGCTTTGTAGTTTCATGAGGTCCCATTTGTCAATTCTCGATCTTACAGCACAAGCCATTACTGTTCTATTCAGGAATTTTTCCCCTGTGCCCATATCTTCAAGGCTTTTCCCTACTTTCTCCTCTATAAGTTTCAGTGTCTCTGGTTTTATGTGAAGTTCCTTGATCCACTTAGACTTGACCTTAGTACAAGGAGATAGGAATGGATCGATTCGCATTCTTCTACATGTTAACAACCAGTTGTGCCAGCACCATTTGTTGAAAATGCTGTCTTTCTTCCACTGGATGTTTTTAGCTCCCTTGTCGAAGATCAAGTGACCATAGGTGTGTGGGTTCATTTCTGGGTCTTCAATTCTATTCCATTGGTCTATTTGTCTGTCACTATACCAGTACCATGCAGTTTTTATCACAATTGCTCTGTAGTAGAGCTTTAGGTCCGGCATGGTGATTCCACCAGAGGTTCTTTTATCCTTGAGAAGAGTTTTTGCTATCCTAGGTTTTTTGTTATTCCAGATGAATTTGCAGATTGCACTTTCTAATTCGTTGAAGAATTGATTTGGAATTTTGATGGGGATTGCATTGAATCTGTAGATTGCTTTTGGCAAGATAGCCATTTTTACAATGTTGATCCTGCCAATCCATGAGCATGGGAGATCTTTCCATCTTCTGAGATCTTCTATAATTTCTTTCTTCAGAGACTTGAAGTTTTTATTATACAGATCTTTCACTTCCTTAGTTAGAGTCACGCCAAGATATTTTATATTATTTGTGACTATTGAGAAAGGTGTTGTTTCCCTAATTTCTTTCTCAGCCTGTTTATTCTTTGTGTAGAGAAAGGCCATTGATTTGTTTGAGTTAATTTTATATCCAGCTACTTCACCGAAGCTGTTTATCAGGCTTAGGAGTTCTCTGGTGGAATTTTTAGGGTCACTTATATATACTATCATATCATCTGCAAAGAGTGATATTTTGACTTCATCTTTTCCAATTTGTATCCCTTTGATCTCCTTTTGTTGTCGAATTGCTCTGGCTAGGACTTCAAGTACAATGTTGAATAGGTATGGAGAAAGTGGACAGCCTTGTCTAGTCCCTGATTTTAGAAGGATTGCTTCAAGCTTCTCACCATTTACTTTGATGTTGGCTACTGGTTTGCTGTAGATTGCTTTTATCATGTTTAGGTATGGGCCTTGAATTCCTGATCTTTCCAAGACTTTTATCATGAATGGGTGTTGGATCTTGTCAAATGCTTTTTCCGCATCTAACGAGATGACCATGTGGTTTTTGTCTTTGAGTTTGTTTATATACTGGATTACGTTGATGGATTTCCGTATATTGAACCATCCCTGCATCCCTGGGATGAAACCTACTTGGTCAGGATGGATGATTGTTTTGATGTGTTCTTAGATTCGGTTAGCAAGAACTTTATTGAGGATTTTTGCATCAATATTCATAAGGGATATTGATCTGAAGTTTTCTATCTTTGTTGGGTCTTTTTGTGGTTTAGGTATCAGAGTAATTGTGGCTTCATAGAATGAGTTGGGTAGAGTACCTTCTGTTTCTATTTTGTGGAATAGTTTGTGAAGAACTGGGATTAGATCTTCTTTGAAGGTCTGATAAAACTCTGCACTAAACCCATCTGGTCCTGGGCTTTTTTTAGTTGGGAGACTATTAATGACTGCTTCTATTTCTTTGGGGGATATAGGGCTGTTTAGATCATTAACCTGATCTTGATTCAACTTTGGTACCTGGTATCTGTCTAGGAACTTCTCCATTTCATCCAGGTTCTCCAGTTTTGTTGAGTATAGCCTTTGGTAGAAGGATCTGATGGTGTTTTGGATGTCTTCAGGATCTGTTGTTATGTCTCCTTTTTCATTTCTGATTTTGTTAATTAGGATGCTTTCCCTGTGCCCTCTAGTGAGTCTGGCTAAGGGTTTATCTATCTTGTTGATTTTCTCAAAGAACCAGCTCCTTGATTGGTTGATTCTTTGAATAGTTTTTCTTGTTTCCACTTGGTTGATTTCACCCCTGAGTTTGATTATTTCCTGCCGTCTACTCCTCTTGGGTGAATTTGCTTCCTTTTGTTCTAGTGCTTTTAGGTATGTTGTCAAGCTGCTAATGTGTGCTCTCTCTAGTTTCCTTTTGGAGGCACTCAGAGCTATGAGTTTTCCTCTTAGAAATGCTTTCATTGCGTCCCATAAGTTTGGGTATGTTGTGGCTTCATTTTCATTGAACTCTAAAAAGTCCTTAATTTCTTTCTTTATTCCTTCCTTGACCAAGGTATCATTGAGAAGAGTGTTGTTCAGTTTCCACGTGAAGGTTGGCTTTCTATTATTTATTTTGTTATTGAAGATCAGCCTTAGTCCATGGTGATCTGATAGGATGCATGGGACAATTTCAATATTTTTGTATCTGTTGAGGCCTGTTTTATGACCAATTATGTGGTCAATTTTGGAGAAGGTACCATGAGGTCCTGAGAAGAAGGTATATCCTTTTGTTTTAGGATAGAATGTTCTGTAGATATCTGCCAGATCCATTTGATTCATAATTTCTCTTAGTTTCTCTGTGTCCCTGTTTCGTTTCTGTTTCCATGATCTGTCCATTGGTGAAAGTGGTGTGTTGAAGTCTCCCACTATTATTGTATGAGGTACAATGTGTGCTTTGAGATTTACTAAAGTTTCTTTAATGAATGTGGCTGCCTTTGTATTTGGAGCATAGATATTCAGGATTGATAGTTCCTCTTGGAGGATTTTACCTTTGATGAGTATGAAGTGTCCCTCCCTGTCTTTTTTAATGACTTTGGGTTGGAAGTCAATCTTATCAGATATTAGAATGGCTACTCCAGCTTGTTTCTTCATACCATTTGCTTGGAAAATTGTTTTCCAGCCTTTCATTCTGAGGTAGTGTCTATCTTTTTCTCTGAGATGAGTTTCCTGTAAGCAGCAAAATGTTGGGTCTTGTTTGTGTAGCCAGTTTGTTAGTCTATGTCTTTTTATCGGGGAGTTGAGTCCATTGATATTAAGAGATATTAAGGAAAAGTAATTGTTGTTTCCTATTATTTTTGTTGTTAAAGTTGGCATTCTGTTCTTGTGGCTGTCTTCTTTTAGGTTTGTTGAGGGATTACCTTCTTGTTGTTTCTAGGGCGTGGTTCCTGTCCTTGTATTGGTTTTTTTCTGTTATTATCCTTTGAAGGGCTGGATTCGTGGAGAGATAATGTGTGAATTTGGTTTTGTCGTGGAATACTTTGGTTTCTCCATCTATGTTAATTGAGAGTTTGGCTGGGTATAGTAGCCTGGGCTGGAATTTGTGTTCTTTTAGTGTCTGTATAACATCCGTCCAGGATCTTCTGGCTTTCATAGTCTATGGTGAAAAATCTGGTGTAATTCTGATAGGCTTGCCTTTATATGTTACTTGGCCTTTTTCTCTTACTGCTTTTAGTATTCTATCTTTATTTAGAGCATTTGTTGTTCTGATTATTATGTGTCGGGAGGTATTTCTTTTCTGGTCCAGTCTATTTGGAGTTCTGTAGGCTTCTTGTATGTTCATGGGCATCTCTTTCTTTAGATTTGGGAAGTTTTTTTCTATAATTTTGTTGAAGATGTTTGCTGGTCCTTTGAGTTGAAAATCTTCATTCTCATCCACTCCAATTTTCGTAGGTTTGGTCTTCTCATTGTGTCCTGTATTTCTTGGATGTTTTGAGTTAGGATCTTTTTGCATTTTACATTTTCCTTGATTGTTGTGCCGATGTTCTCTATGGAATCTTCTGCACCTGAGATTCTCTCTTCCATCTCTTGTATTTTGTTGCTGATGCTGGTATCTATGGTTCCAGATTTCTTTCCTAGGGATTCTATCTCCAGTGTTGCCTCATTTTGGGTTTTCTTTATTGTGTCTACTTCCCTTTTTAGGTCTAGTATGGTTTTGTTCATTTCCATCATCTGTTTGGATGTGTTTTCCTGTTTTTCATTAAGGACTTCTACCTGTTTGATTAGGTTATCCTGTTTTTCTTTAAGGATTTGTAACTCTTTAGCAGTGTTCTCCTGCAATTCTTTAAAAAATTTTTGTGCTTCCTCTTTATTGTCTTCTACCTGTTTACCAGTGTTCCTTTGTATTTCTTTAAGTGTGTTATTAAAGTCCTTCTTGAAGTCCTCTACCATCATCAGGAGATATGCTTTTAGATCCGTGTCTAGCTTTTCCGGTGTGTTGGGGTGCCCTGGACTGGGCGAAGTGGGAGTGCTGGGTTCTGATGATGGTGAGTGGTCTTGGTTTCTGTTATTAAGATTATTACGTTTACCTTTCGCCATCTGGTAATCTCTGGGGTTAGTTGTTGTTGTTGTCACTTTTTAAAGATTGGAGCAGAAGCTGTGTTCCACTCACCAGCAGTCTCAAAATCCTGTGGCGGGGGTCGTGGGTAGCTGGCAGTACCCCGGTGCTGGTCCAGCCGGAAGAAGCCTGTGGTCCTACTCAGGCCGGTTTTCTGCTTCCCTAACTAATGCAGTCTCAGGTCCCGCGCGCAATTGGATTGGAGCAGAAGCTGTGTTCCACTCTCCAGAAGTCTTAAGATCCTGTGGCGGGTGTTGTGGGTAGCTGGCGAGTGTCAGCCGACCCTGCGCCCCAGCTGCCCCGGTGCTTTTCTGACCGGAAGAGGCTTGTGGCCCTATGTAGGCCGGATTTCTCTCTCCCCAACCAGAGCAGTCTCAGGTCCCGTGTGATTGGACTGGAGCAGAAGCTGTGTTCCACTCACCAGCAGTCTCAAAATCCTGTGGCGGGGGTCGTGGGTAGCTGGCGGGTGTCAGCCCACCCTGAGCCCTAGCTACCCTGGTGCTTTTCTGACCGGAAGAGCCCTACTTCTAATCTTGATTAACACATCAAGTAAGAAAGAAATCTCTGGCACTGTGGTGTACACCTGTGCCTCATAAACACTTATAACTCCAACCAGGTGATCTGACTTCCTTTTCTGGCCTCCTTGGGGACCTTACTCACAGGTGTGTGCATGTGTGTGTGTGTTTGCGTGCGTGCATGTGTGCATGTGCACATGCACACAAACCATTAAAATATAAATTTAAACAAATACAATATAAAATCTAAACAAGAATACACATTGATATTAAAAACAATAGTAATAACAGAGCTGGGGGATCTAGCCCAAGGATAGAGAGAGCAGGTTTAGCATGCATGAGACCCTAGGTTTGCTACTGGCTGAAACCACAAACACATGAAGATCACACCACTTCAAAAATGGATTTAGGGAGTAGGGGAATGTTACGGGCTGTTTATCCCAAAAAGCTGCTTAGAAACTGAAGACACAGGATACTACTTAGCAGAATAGCACCCTGGGGCAGAGAGAGGCAGCTCACAGCTGGAGGCTACTAGTGCCAGGATTCTGGTCACTCTGAGCTCCCTTCTTTGTCTTAGACCCACATTAGTGGCTCCAAGGGCTCATGAGGGGCCTTTGTTTCAGCCACATCTGCAATTCATACCTATCATTCACACCAGCACCTCTGGCAAGGAAGCCACTTTACACAATGAAGAATAGGATGGTGCCATTCTGTTGCCCAAGGCACCAAGGCAAGACAAAGAACCAATGCCTCAAGAAAGAACAATGTGCCTTTAAAACTTTTAATTGGCACACAAAAGTAGAGAATGTAAGTTTTCCATCACCATCAGGTGGGTTCAACAACTGCTATACATTTCTTAGGAATTCTGGCTTTGTCAAGGCCCTGTCTGCCTTGCCCTGTATCTTTTGCTGCTGTGAAGCAAATCTCTATTTTCATGTCAGCGCCATTTGTTCAGAATGAACCCGAGGAGAGAGAAAAAGGGTGATTTTTCTTGTGTGGTCACAATGCTTATTTTCACAATTAACAAAAATTCACACACACACACACACACACACACACATATATCGTGTTCAGTCCACATTTAAATTTCTAGAGAATTGGGAAAATATGGCTTGGAATAAATTAAAGAAATGTTACTGGAATTTTTGAGGTCAAAGTAACCTGTGGCAGCCCTAAGATCCTAGACTGGATTTCCTGTCCTCAATATACCGATCTGGGTGACAAGCAGAGATTTAGTCACTATGGCCATGTTGGAAGGGAGAGCAACCAAAAGTGTCCATTAACTCCCCAGATCTGTGTCTGTGGTTCTAACATGAGGTTTAACCTTAAATAGAAGGCAAGAGGTATATATAATTGAATAGTCCTGATTGATGGTTCCCCACCCATTGTTAAATTAGTGTTGTCTCTGTTCCAGCCTATTCCTCAGAGTGGTCTGATAGTCAAGACTCTGTGAAATGTCATGGAAAGAAAGGGTCTTCCTTTGGCTGCTTGAGGGCTTTGGCCTTCCCTATTCCCTAACATAAGGTTCCTAGGATCATTTTTTTTTTCCTCTTTGGAGTCTATTGTTTCACTACACCAATGCATGTGTCTCTCTTTAAAATCTCTTCTCTTCTACCAGGATAGTGATGTAAAGATTATCTTCAGACCCTCAAAGAACATCCTGGTGACCCAGACTGTAATGTGGAGTTCTATTAAGCTACAAAGGGAAAACTGCCCCCCCTTATACTTCCATCAGTAAAATAATAAAAAAGGAAACCTTATTCTGTTTTCACTCTGTGCTGCTAATCAGGATGCAGACAGTACTGGGAGGATATTATCTACCCACCTCAAAGGGTTCATGTTGGTCTTCCTGTGAGACAATATGAATAAAACTCCTTGTACATTCTAAAGAGGAACATTACCACAGTGTCCACTTGTCCTCCTTTATATCAAAGGCTCCGGAAAAACAATGATGAAGTTTTGTACATTTGTACATGTGCCAGGAATTGTCCATTAACTTTGTAAATGATCTGGTCACAGTCTGTTGAATTTTGAAGAACTGCCAAGGATGAAACAGCTTTTCCTGCTCAAGTGGAACTAAGGGAAAGTGGCTTGGGACAGAGAGTGACAAATCAGGGAAAGATAAAAATCTCCTACTCCTAACAGCTTGCTTAGAAGAGGGTTTACTTTCATCTTATCTAGTCAACCATTTCCTTGTTTGAGGATGAGGCTTTCCAGTTATAAATCTCATTTCTCAACTTCCCCTACAGCCTGAGCATTATCCTTGGGACAAGCCCCATCTTACTTCTTCAGTTAAGGCTGAGAACTCTATGGAGTAAGTAGGAGTATTGTTCTCACCTTTATGTCTCAAAATACTCAGAAGTTAAGGCATAACTCAGCAGGACAGCAAAAGCAAGAATTGGGAGAGTCAGAGCTTGAACCCATAGCATCCAGTTGTGGCCGATATTGATGACTTGTACAGTAATGCCTTGGGATGGAACACTGTATTATTTAGACATGTCACCATATCTCCTATTATCATCTCCGTGTTTAGCTGTATTTCAACTCGTCCCAGTGTTAGAATCCATGTCTGTGGAACTGTCCTGTCTCTCCACATAAGGCTGGAAGCTCTACAGTGCTTAGCCTCAACTGATGCTCATTAGCTATATCATAGGGAAGGCAGAGGAGACATGACATCCAATACAAACCTGAGAGGGGCTCAAAACATAAAACCTCAAAACATGATGAGCAGTATTTCGAGGCAATTCTAAACAATCAAAATCAGAACCCAAATAACAGATCCGGAGCTAAAAGGGAAAAATTCATGGTGATCCTATCTTTTTTTATTATTATGTATTTTCCTCAATTACATTTCCAATGCGATCCCAAAAGTCCCCCATACCCTCCCCCCCACTCCCCTACCCACCCATTCCCACTTTTTGGCCCTGGCATTCCCCTGTACTGGGGCATATAAAGTTTGCAAGTCCAATGGGCCTCTCTTTCCAGTGATGACCTACTAGGCCATCTTTTGATACATATGCAGCTAGAGTCAAGAGCTCCTTTATTTAAAATGTTAATATTTTGCTCAGCAGGCATTTTTGGTATCTTTTTGTTTGTTTGTTTGTTTGTTTGTTTGTTTGAATAGTGCATTAAAATTTGATTTTCTTCTTTTTGATAGGAAGGCACTTAAAAACAACAGAAATGTCCGTCTCTGGTTTGTAAGGCCCTAGGCACTGCTCGGGGCCCTTGTGCGGGTTGTGTGATGTTTCCTTTAGCATTGCTTTCGTTGCCTTACTCTGGGTCTATGGATCACTGACTGAGCAAGTTCATGCACCAGCACTGATGTTTGACTCATGAGATGATAGAGACAAGGATTCAGAGAAGTGGAAAGCTTTACTTGAAGCCACATACCACGATGGGTGTCACGTCTTGGGGCCTAGACTTCATCATTTCTCATTCTCCAAACTTATGGTATTTGAAAGGAATGTATGCTTTAGCTAAGAAAAACAAATGGTGGCAGAGAAATGCTCAGAAACGACCTCTGGTCCTCTGCAGTACCTGCTCTTAACCACCGAGTTAGCTCTCCACCCCCTTCTCCTTTTTTCATTAATTAATTAACTAATTAATTCGTTCATTCATTCATTTTACATTCTGATCACAGCCCTCCCTCTCCTCCTAGTGCCCCCCTACATGGCCCCTCCATCATCCCCCCTTCCCTTCTCCCCTGAGAAAGGGGAGGCCCCAACACATCAAGTCACTGCAGGACTAGGCACATCCTTTCTCATTGAGGCCAGACAAGGCAGCTCAGTTAGGGGATCCACGGGCAGGCAACAAACTCAGGGACAGCCCCTGCTCCAGTTGTTGGGGGACCTGCATGAAGACCAAGCTGCACATCTGCTACATATGAGCAGGGCACAGACTAGCTCCAGCCCATGCCTGCTCTTTAGTTGGCGATTCAGTCTCTAGGAGCCCCAAGTGTCCAGGTTAGTTGACTCTGTTAGTCTTCCTGTGGAGTCCCTATCCTCTTCAAGTCCCTCAATCCTTCCCCAAACTCTTCAACAAGACTCCCTGAGCTCCACTTAATGTTTGGCTGTGGGTCTCTCCATCTGTTTCAGTCAGCTGTCCAGCCCTTTCTTTTTCATTTTTATGTAGAACTCTTAATGATCTATAAAACGACCCGCAAGACATTGGTAATTAATTATGTATAATGTAATAGCTATTGGATAAACCAACATGAAATGACCATGTATTTTATTTTTTGACCGTGTATTTTATTAAAAAGAAAACATAGTTGCCATTTTCAATGAATAATGGAAAAGACATAGCAACACACATTAAGTCAACAAACTTCCAAGTTATGAGAGAGACAGTATTTCTTGAAAATTCTTTGTGAATTTTCATCTGAAACTGGTTCTCTGTTATTTTAAGATGGTTGATAATGAGGTTTACCAAAACCTCTAAAAAGTCTTTCAGAGAACATATCCTGCTATCAATGACTCCTTTATAAACCTGATAGTCACTGAACATGAATCAGTGTTATGTCCTGAGAGCCACAAGCAGCACATTCAGATGATGAAATCCTAATCCCCACAGTTATGGTATTTGGAGTTGGAGCCTTTGAGAAGTGACTAGGTCCTGACCACAGAGTCCTCATGGTTAGATTATGCCCTTATAAGAGAGAACCCTAGAGAGATCTCACCTCATACGAGGAAACAGAAAAATGGTATCATATATAAACCGGGGAGCAGATTTCACCAGACACTTCATGTTTCAACACATTGATCTTGGATTTCTAAGCCTTTGTAATTGTGAGAAATAAATTCTGTTAATAATCCACTTAGTCTGTGGTGTTTTCCTATAGTAACCTGAAAAGACTAAGGCAATCAAAGTGTCTGTTATTATTAATATCAAGGTATTACTGTTAATGATCCAAAAATTAAACTCAAGACATTGGTAATTTGTATTACATTAGCTATAGGAGAAACCTACATGAAATGATCGTGTATTTTATTTTTAAAAAGCATAATTGCTATTTTCAATGAATATTGAAAAAGACAAAACAGCACACATTAAATCAGCAGGCTTCAAAGTTATAAGCAAGGTGATATCTCTTGAAAATTCTAAGAATAGAAAGATGCAGAGTTAGGACTCTACTTTCAGGTGAGTGAGTGTTGGAGAAGGTCTTCAGATAGATCCTTACAGAGATCAAGGTAGGCTTCTCAGGGGAAACCAGGGGCACACTGGTTTGGTGGTGTGCTATCTGAAAGGCTCGGTAGATAGCTCTTTCCTACCTGAGAGTTGAATCACTAAAGAATTATGATCAGGAAGTTGGCATAGAGATCAAAATGTTATCCAGTTGATATCAGAAACTGCAACTTATACTTGTTAACAAGTGGGACTTCCTGATGATGAACTCTTAAATTGGGTTGTCAGCATCCTTGGACCAGGGAAGACTTTGCCCACTGTAGGGGCAGAGTTTGCCTCTGTAGCAGTGGAAGAGAATGGTGGCTCTGGGGAAATCTCGAATCCAGAAATGATAGATTAAACAATACGTGGTTGCATAACACTGTGTGGTAAGAGCAGTGTGATATAAATGTGTGTGCACATATAAATGGACCTTTACCCCTGGATGTTCAACATCTGAAATACCTGGTCAGAAATCCCCATATCAGAGATGTTTAAGAACTGCAACATCCTTAATCATCAGGGAAATGCAAATCAAAACAACCCTGAGATTCCACCTCACACCAGAGTCAGAATGGCCAAGATCAAAAATTCAGGTGACAGCAGATGCTGGCGAGGATGTGGAGAAAGAGGAACACTCCTTCATTGTTGGTGGGATTGCAAGCTGGTAGAACCACTCTGGAAATCAGTTTGGCAGTTCCTCAGAAAATTGGACATAGTACTACCGGAGGATCCAGCAATACCTCTCCTGGGCATATATCCAGAAGATGTTCCAACCGGTAAGAAGGACACATGCTCCACTATGTTCATAGCAGCCTTATTTATAATAGCCAGAAGCTGGAAAGAACCCAGATGCCCCTCAACAGAGGATACAGAAAATGTGGTACATTTACACAATGGAGTACTACTCAGCTATTAAAAAGAATGAAAGTAGGTTTGTTTTTCTCAACTCCATCTCCACTAACCAAGTAAGTAATGTTTCCCCAGGTCAAATGTGAGGAGAGAAGAAGCAATGGGTTCTGATGGGCCATTTTATTTAAACCCTGTTCTGAGCAAAGAATAAATATGATCAGGATTTTTTCCCATGAAAGTAGTCAATATTTTCCAAGATTTATGTCATGAAAGGAAGGAAAGGGAGGAAATTTATGGGTTTTTTTTTTCATTAAAAAAAGTTAAAGTAAGAAAATTCAAATGCTTTGCTTGCTGATAAATTTGCCAAATAGAGATTTGCTCTAGCTTGTAAACCTATATGACCATTTGATGAGTCAGATGTGTGTCTATTTTCAGCCCTTTATTTCTAAAGCAATTTAACAACCATAGATGTTCACAAGGAAAAACGGAGACAACAACGTTTGCTTTTACAGGACGTTAGAAATCAAACTCTCCCAGTAGGGAAATCAAATTTGTTCATTCTGGTATCAAATATAATGCAAAAGATATTTCCCCAAATTATACTGTGGGTGTGAACACTTTCACATAGCCTTTCTCCCCAAATGGTTTTGCAGGGTGGCTGCCAAACCTGGCCCAGATGTTTTGCATCAGTCTTCCCTCATGGCATCTTTGCCTCAGCTGGCCAGCCTTCTGGGTTTGCTCTAGCTGAGTTTTCCTAAACTCCATACATCCAAGACTAAAGGCATATCTTAGTCCTTAGAATGTTATCCCACCTTGGCAAGCTCTGGCTTGCTGGTAACCATAGCTATTAAAAAAAAAAAACTTTTAAAGAATTCTTGTGTAATGATCAGATTAGCATTTTTTCTTTGAAGTCTGTCTCACATTGACATTTTGGCTCTCATTCAGCAAACCTCAGATTCACTTTGTGCTCAACTATTGGGCTGTATAGCCAAGTGGGCTATTAAATTTTTGCTTTGAGTTGGGTTAGTGGAAAGTGGAAGGTTTATTCTCATTCATACATCTTTGGAGAAAGATGCTTCTATCAATCAGCACTTTCTTCCTTACCCAGCAACTATTTTTCTATTGAGTGCTTCAATAATGAAGCACGGTAGCATAAACCAGTGCTTCTAAAATACAAATGTGCATATGAATCCCGCAACATTTTCTTTGATGGGGCGGATTCTACACTTTTAATGTGTTTGCACATGATGCTGACCTATGAGGTCCTTGAAGTCACTCTGTTCATTGACTATGACAGACACTCAATTATTCTTCTTGACTTTTTCTTTTCTTTTCTAGGTTTGGACACAGCAGCTTCTCAGCTCACAATCTCTTTGTCTGTCTGTCTCAGGGAAAATTCACTAATTTCTCTTTGGCTAAATCAGTTTGAATCAAGTAAATAGCACTGGAGGCACTTCAGATCGATGAGCCTGTTGCTAGCTTCTAATGACTTGTAGTAAGTAGTGGAAATTGGATGGGCATTTTTAGCAACTGCCTTTTCTCTTTAAAATGTCAGCACATTAGCTGTGGTTTATTTACTTCATTTGAAATGACCTGCACTGCTCAGGAAACACTCTACAAGCTACTTGAAGATAATTAATCACATTGAATTAGTGATTGGTTTTTAAAAGCCTTCCTAATGCCGGGACTTTCTCAAGGACATCGTCCATCATTGGTTTTATCAACTTCTCACTTGTATTTATCTCTCACTGAGTTCCTGCCTTGCAGATTCCAAAAAGCTTCCCACATCCATTGACTCAAATCAAAATTGCAAGTAGCAGCATGGAAGCACCAGGGCTTTTAAAGATTGTTTCAGCATCTTTGAGAAGCAAACTTGCTCAGAGACAGGGAGGGGGACATCAGCAGACAGAGGACTAGCTAGCACCAGGCTAGAAGCCTCTCCTTGTCACTGGGAGAACTGCTGGCAAATCTAGATGACAGGTCATCTAATTAATTAATGTAGCACAACAAGGGGCCTTTGAGGGGATCTTCCTTGTCACTTGAGAATGTGGGGTTTTGGAGAGGTATTAAGAGATCCCATTGAATCTTCGCCCTCGCCCTCACCCTCGCCCTCGCCCCCCCTCCAAGTTTGTGTGTGTGTATGTGTGTGTGTGTGTGTGTGTGTGTGTGTGTGATCATGGGTACACGTATGTGCATATGCATACGGAGGTCAGAAGTTAACTTCAGATGTCATGCCCCAAGTGCCATCTACTTTATTTTTGCAGACAGGCTCTCTTGTTGGCTTACAACTTGCTGAATGGACTAGGCTGGCTGGCCAGCAAAACCATGGGATCTATCTTTGCGTCCCCAGCACTGGGATTACAATACATTCCACTGTGTCCGTCTTTCTAACATGGGTTCTAGGGGCTGAATTCTGGGATTTGTGCTTATGCAGAAAGAACTTTACCAACAGAGTCACCACCCCAAAACCTGAATTAAGCGCACTTGCCAGTATTTTGTCAATCCCCACAATGGAACTAGTGCAATTTCACAATGTCTGTCTAGATTGGTCCAGTGTGAGCATGCCTTGACCCTTCTAGGGCCTTAGTTATGTTTTGTTACTTTAATAAGTTAGAGATATGTGTAGGTGACTGCCTGTGATTATAATTTCATGGTTGAAAATTTCTATTACTTTTATGAGAAGGCAGTGACTGGCTCATGGAGGTTCAATGTTTATTCTTTCCATTATCCATATTGAACCTTTCTCTTCACTGTGGTGGTATTATAGGCTAGACCCCTGAAGAAGTAATGAATTCAAGAGAACTGACTTTCTTAGTAGATTCATTCTCTTACAACAATGGTTTTGAGGAGTTTAGGTCTTTTGCTTTTTTGTCCTTTTGCCATGTGAAATCACAATATTTGTCTTCCGTGAAGGACACAACAACAAGTTGACATTTTGGAAGAAGAGAGAGACTAGACTCATGATAGACTCAGCCTGCTGACACCTTGATCTTGGATTCCTAACCTCAAGAACTGTGAAAAATACATTCTCATTTATAAATAACTCAGCAAGGATCCTTGTCAGAGTCACACACATGGAGCAAGAGTATCTTTCACTGTGTTGCCCTAGATTGAAATGACACAGGAATGACACCATCCCTGAAATTGTTTGAGTACTAGCTATTTGATCTTAATTTAAGGCCACTTGAGTCACTTTCCCTTAGTTTCCTCATCTGAAAAAAAATGTGCGTGAGTGTGTGTTTCTGTGTCTGTGTGTGTTGTGTCTGTGTGTCTGTGACTGTTGTATCTGTGTGTGTTTACTTTGTTTGGGGGATTTGTATGTTTGTTTTTGAGAGAGAGAGAGAGAGAGAGAGAGAGAGAGAGAGAGAGAGAGAGAGAATCCAGTTGGTGAGTGAGGAGGTAGGGGGAGGGGGGATCTGGGCAGAGTTAGGGAAGCAGAAAGCATGATCAGCATATATTGTGTGAATGTTTTTTAAAAATTAGAAATTACTACTGACAGAAAAAAAGTCATTGGATAAAAAATGTTATCTCCCCATAGGGAATACATTACATGGCACATAGGAAGTAGCAATAAAGTTACCTGTTATTTTAACACCATTCACAATGAGTAATTGCTAAGTACTTGTGATGGTTTGTATATTCTTGGACCAGGGAGTGGCACCATCTGGAGGTGTGGCCTTGATGGAATAGGTGTAACCTGGTTGGAATAGGTGTGTCACTGTGGGTGTGGGCTTAAAAGTCTCACCCCAGTTGCCTGGAAGTCAGTCTTCCACTAGCAGCCTTTGGATGAAGACGTAGAACTCTCAGCTTTGCCTGAGCCATGACAGCCTGGATGCTGCCATGCTCCCACCTTGATGATAGTGGACTGAACCTCTGAACCTGTAAGCCAGCCCCAATTAAATGTTGTTTTTTATAAGACTTGCCTTATTCATGGTGTCTGTTCACAGCAGTAAAACCCTGACTAATACAATACTCAACTTGGACCATTTCAATATAATCTACTGTGGTATTACTTTCAATTACCAACCTTACTGGATTCAGAATCACCTAAGAGACTCCACTCTGATCTTGTCTGTGAGAGTGTTTCTAGAGGGGCTTACCCGAGGAGGAAAGACCCACCCCAAATATGGGTGTTCCCAACCCATGAGCTAGGGTTCTCTCTCTCTCTCTCTCTCTCTCTCTCTCTCTCTCTCTCTCTCTCTCTCTCTCTCTCTCTCTCTCCTAACTGTAGCTAAACTGAAATCAGCTGCCTTACATTCTTCCTGCTATGACTTCCCCACCTCAATGGACAATGCCCTCAAACTGAATCACAACAGTTTGGGTTTTCTAAGAACCTTGTATCATACAAGTCAGCCAATATTCAAACCTATAGCAAACCCACTGCTCTGAATTACTGCACTAAAGCCTCAGAGATGATAGAAGATAAAAAGCTGCTGCCCTCAAAAATGTGCAAGTCTATGTTGGTGAGATCAAATATCTACAATCTACTAGAAAGACAGGTGTTCCAATGCAGACTTGGCATAATGGCGGGGCACTCTTATCACGAAAATGGCAACTGATTCATTTGTATTTGCAAATAGGCTTTATATCCTAAAAAACAAAAAGAAAACAAAGACCCCTATGGTTCACTTCTACAGTAGCTGGGGGTATGTGTGTGTGTGTGTGCTCATGCACATAAATGTGTGTATAGATTTGCTCTCTAGCCTAGTATAAAGCAAATATTTTCCCATTCTTACTCATTCTTTCAGCAAGTCATGAGACCATATTATGCATACCAGGGATTAAGCCCTGTTTATTCTAGTCACAATTGTCATTACACAAGCTCAGAGTCCTTCAAGCAGTAACTAGCCTTTATGAAAGTGAATTGTATCAAGGTAAAAAAAAAATCTCATTCTTCAATTAGAGAAAATATCCATATCAGTCCATTTTAAATGCCTGGCTTCATTTTGCAAACATATTGAGAGACTGCTGGAGAAAGTTTACGTATGCATCAGTGAGTTAAGCATTGGTTTTCTATATTTCTCCCAGCTTTCAAAACCATCCTTCCATTTAATACATTTATTGCTCTTTATTATCCTATGCACATAAGTATATGAGAATGAACTTCCAAGGTGCTCTTAGAAACGGTTTTCCATATTGTTCACAGGGTAAGTAGAGTTGGACACCTGTCTGGGTGTTTCAATATTACCTCACCTATGCTCAAGTTATTATTATAGTATTAAAAGCTACCAGGAGAAAATAGAATCAGATGCAATTAGATTCCCACATGTTCAAATTTTGCCATTCGAATCTGTTTGTGAACCAAGAAATGAATGTTGGCTTCAACCCCAGGGCTTTCCCCTGAGCTCACTGAAAAAATGCTGGAAGATGTGTTAAGGGAAAATAGTTCAGAAAAACTTTGAAATTGAAACAAATGACATTTCAGCCCCGTTACTCAGGGAAGAGTTGGCAATTTTTACAGGCAAATCTGTTTTTCCCTTGAAATCACTTTGGAGATAATATTATTTTTTCTTTGCCTCTTAAAAAAAACTCACTTGTCATTAAAAAGAGAATGAAAAACATCCCAAACCTAAGCCTTCAAAAGCCTCAATGCTCAAGCAGTGTGGTTACCTTTCCTGCTGGCCTTCAGCTAGCCTTCAACCATCATGGTGTTGAAAATTCTCTTTGTGGATATCTCTTCTAGAATTTTCTCTCACCAAGCAATGGTTGCCACCATTTTTAAATAACTCATACTTGCTAATTAGATAAAAACCAAGACAATGGCCATGAAATTTTAAAAAGTTATCCTGGTAACATAACATACCTAATTCAAGAAACATGTCCCCACACTGTTCTGCATCTTCATGTTCCGACGTTTTCAGCATCTTCTGCACTCGAGCACAGGAAGCTGTGGACCTTAACATAATGAACAGGAGGTGGAATATAGTGGCTGAAGGAAAAGGAAGTATGTGGATCGGCTCCCTGTTGCTTGTTTTCTATGTATGTCAAGGTTCAAAAACCATCCTTGTAGCCGGGTGTGGTGGCACACGCCTTTAATCCCAGCACTCGGGAGGCAGAGACAGGTGGATTTCTGAGTTTGAGGCCAGCCTGGTCTACAAAGTGAGTTCCAGGACAGCCAGGGCTACACAGAAAAACCCTGTCTCAAAAAAACAAAAAAAAAAAAATCACTTTTACCAGCACTCAGGAGGCTGGGGCAGGATGATTGCCACAAGTTTGAAGAACTAGATGCTTTCCATTATCCCCTGCCCCTAAAAATATCAAAATGTACTTAAAACATTAAATGAAGAGGGAAAAAGAATTCTAAGGTATATCGTTAAGCTACTTTATAGTAGGCAGTCTGTGCACCGAAAACGCCTGTGATTCCAGCACTTGGGAGGTAGAAGTAGGAGGATCAAGAGCTATGGCTACATACTGACTTTGAGACCAACCTAGATAGACTGCATGAGTACCTGTTTCCAAAGGCTGGAAAGCCAACCAACCACCAAAAAGTACAGGCTATTTATCAAATTTCTAGAAATTTCATTACTTGTAGTACCTGGATCTTACAGTTTTAACTTTTTTTTTTAAAGTTCATCATTAATAGTAAGAAAAATAAGCCTCTAGTTGTATTTACCAGTGAGTGATATTTCATAATATTTCGTTATGAAAACTTAATGTTTTTCCATATTGAAAATTTAGAATCAAAGATGTATAGAATGTCTCTATGTGTTTGATGTTGTACAGAAACCTCGATGTCATTTTTTTTAAAATGGAGCTTCTTAGACCCTAGAAACTATGAATCTGAAATCTCTCTGAGAATCTTCATTTTATCAAACATCCCTAGGTCATAGTGGGTTTAGAGACTATTTCTGGAGAAGTGGCTCTATAGCTTGATGTGAGATGCTAATGGTGTGCTCCAGCCACTGTCTAGTTCCCCTCGAATCATGCTGTTGTTAGTAAGTTTCCTTCAACTGAGATCCTCAGAGGAATGACTTGGTGTCTTAAATTCAAATTTACATATGCTCATGTTCACATTTGGTAATTATTGCATGGCTTTTCCGAACTTCCTGCACTTTGCATTCCAGATTACAGCAAGAACAACCCCTCATAAAAAACCAACCTGATTTTTTTATGAAGGGTTTTATAGTTCAAGGCATGTATATGTACCTTATCTCATCAATAAGACAATACACAGTTACTCATTGGGGCACTTAGTCCTATTTAGTTCTACTCTAGATTGAGTCATGGCCCATGAGAGTTGCAATGGTAAAGCCCTCTGCTTGGAAAGTATTTTACTGTGGAAACCACAGGAAGGATTGAAATAGACTGGAATAGTTTGTGGTTATAGGTATAAGAGAAAATGTACCAGATAAAAACAAGTCGAGCCAGTGTTTGGATGATCCCTTGATCAAAGTAGGTAAATACCAAGGACCTCATTCCTCTCCCCTCACTGAGTAGCACCATCAATACTGTAGCTGTCACACTCAGAAGGAATGCTAACTTTCAACCCTTCACAGTAGATCACACAGGGAGTTCAGGGGAAAGAAACACTAATGCCCTGTGGTCAAAGTGATTAAGAAATTCAGGGTGTAATGCTGGGCACCTGTTGTTTTCAAAGTCCCCAGGTTAGCCAGATGTGGTGGTTCATGCTTTTAATCCCAACACCTGGGAGGCAAAGGCAGGCAGAATTTTAAATTTGATGTAAGCCTGGTCTACAGAGTGAGTTCCAGGACAGCCACAGATACACAAAAAAACCCTGACCCCTCCTCCCCCCACCAAAAAGAAAGGTAATTCTAACAAGGTTGGCTTGCACTAAACTAGAAGATGAGATACAAGCCTTGGATTTGATAACATTTAGTATTAAAACCCAGTTTCACTAAACAACCCACACCTGGCAATGGGGTGTGACTCCACCTTGTGTGGCTTTGAACTTCTTCCATAGACTCTGCTATGATCACTCCTTCTTTGCCAAATCCCTTTCTTCCATTGGCTTCTTTGCTGAGTCCACATTTATGTTCTGAAATCCAAACTTATGTCGGTTCCCTATGCAGGGTTTGCCAAGGGCTAAACTGTGAAAAACTGAGTCATTTGTAAGGGACCTCTTATGTTAGCTTATGAACAGACCACTGGCTTCACTAACAAAGAAAAAAATCAAGTAGAAATTAAAATCTGCTTTTATACATGGTTCTTACCTCCAAGTGTTTTGGAGTCCTGGCATTCTGGTTTAATTTACACATTCAAATTTCTAATAATTGGCTTTGATTTACACAAACAGACTTCTGGCAATGGAACTTAGACAGCGTTGTAACAGCTACCTAATTACCTACTTGGGTGGTATGGAAGCTCCATTTCTTTCATGCAATGTGCTCCACTCTCAGTTAATCAACAATACTAGTGGCAAATAATCTCAAGAAAATTGAGTAGAAATGACGTAAATTTTATGAAATGTCTTCTATAAGTCCAACACCATTCTTAGTGCATCAATTCACTTAATCCTTAAGCAAATAATTGCTGTCTCACTTTACAGCTCACAACTTGTGGTGGTGGCCAACCAATGACTGATCTAACTTGAGGACTGGATGATGAGGAACCAGAATCTAGATAACTCAGAGACCTAGCGTAGAACCAAATATGGCTGACCCCCCCCCAAAGAAAATCAATAAAATGATTCCTAATGATATTCTGCTATTCACATAGATCAGTGCCTAGCCCAATCCTCACTGAGAGGTGTCATCCAACAGCTGATGAGAGTATATGCAGAGACCCACAGCCAAACATTAAGCAGAGCTCAGGGAATTGTGCTGAAGACTGAGAGGAAAAATTATAGCAGGCAGAGAGGTAGAGGACACACAGGAGAACACAGCTCACACAATCAACTAAGCAGGTCTCATACAGACTCACAAAGACTGAAGGGACAGCCAGAGATCCTGCATGGGTCTGGCTCTGTATGTATGTTATGGTCTTGCGGCTTGGTCTTCTCCTGGGACTCCTAAGAGTGTCAGTCTAGGCTCTCTGATTATTTTGCTTGCTCTTGGGACCCTGGGTTGCCTCATCCTGCCTTGATATGTGCCTCATCTTACTGCATCTTATTTTGCAGTGTTCAGTTGACATCACTGGGAGGCCTGCCCTGTTCTGAAGGAAAATGGAGGAGCAGTGGATCTTTAGGAGAGAGGAGGTTAGAGGGGAAGGACTGGGAGAAGTGGTGGGAGGGGAGGCTACCATCAGGATGTATTGTATGAGAGAAGAATTAAAAAAATAAGGCCCAGAGCATTTAAGTGATAAATTCAACGTTGAATGCATGTTACACAATAAAGCTTGAAATGGGGCTTTCAACCCAAGCAGAATCTGTACTTTGAACCATAGAATATATCATATCCATCAGTGGGGAGAGCCCTATTCAGGTGAGATTTAGGAGATAATGTGGAACTACGGGCACTTCCATCACTTTTGGTGGGAATGTAAACTGGTACAGCTTCAAACCTATTGTTTGGCAATATCTAGTAAAGCTAAACGTGCCTACTGGGTAACCTAGTAATTCCTGGGCTTCTACACACCAGGAATGGATACACATGTTGATGAACTTGAAGGTTTATTGTAGCACTACTCATAACAACATCAAGCTGGATATTACCCAAATGTTCATCCACAGAAAAATAAATAAATCAATCTTCTTATGTTTATAACACTATGCAGCAGGGAGGATGAATGATCTATAACTATGAGAAGCAAGATAGCTAGAACTCTAATATAATGCTGACTGAAGGAGATGCAAAGGGGAGCGTTTGCTATAGGAAGTTCTTGATATTCAATTATAAGTAGAAGCTTTCTCCTCTGTCCCATTTCATCATCTGTCTGCCTACCATCTATCATCTATCAATTTGATCAGTATGAACTCACAAATCCTTAAGTTTATCCAGTAGTTTATTATTCATTATTCTGCTTCCTTATTTTGATGCTCAGATTGTTCCAGATTTTATCCACAGGAGTCCCTTTTAAAGTAGTTCCTGGCAGATCAGATGCCCTTAATTTTTGAACTTACTTTTTAAACTAACAAATGTCCTTACTTTTTAAACTAACAAATGGCCTTAGATCATCCTTGTAAAAATGTTATTAGATTCAAGGATTGCAGTACTACATGTATTCATTTTATTGGGGTGTCTTTGCTCATTAGCCCCATTCCTAGAAATAGTTAAAAGATATATGTATCATTCATATATATATAATATATATATAATATATATATATATATGCATACATACCCGGGTTGATGTACACAAAAACATGCACATAGGATCTAGAGACAGATCTTCAAATAACAGAAACTTTAGAGAAATGATTACTGTAGCAAAGTTTTCACTATTTCTGGCATTCTTCCCAGTTTTTCATTTTCTATTCCATCAGCAGGTTGCTGTTTGACTTAACTGAAAGTGATGGTCCACAGCAGGCAAATGGGTTGGCTCAATGTGTTTGTGGGTGCCCAACTACAGTCAGATGCAGGCCTGAGGCCAATTGCATGCCATTTGGATGAAAGTATGCTTAGTAGGAGGGAACAAAACAACACATTTTGGTTCTCTGGCTTTTATGCCTTCTAAAACAGCCATTCACCTGGGTATGAAGAACAAAGAAACTGAAGATGGAATTGTTTCATAGAAGTTTCAAGGAGGAATTTAAGGCAACTCAGCCAGAAGTCTGTTGCAGGGAAGCCACCCTTCACAGGAAGGAGTCGACAGAAGGAGGAAGTACCTGCCTTCTCTAAGAAGTATCAGTACCAGGCACCAGCAGAATCAACTATTAACCAAGGCAGAGAAGAAAGGTTATGAGGGACAAGGGACAGTGAGAAGCCATGAACTGCCATAAAGGCAATGCTTCGCCAGGGAAAGCTATTTTCATTTGTTTAAGAATCATGCCCACACAAACAGTTTGTTATCCTTGATGATTTCAGCCAAGTTCTCTCATGTGAGTCATGGGGAAGGGATTTTTGAATACAGATCAAAAATTATAATCGAATAACTACAGAATTCACCTGTTTTAGACAAAATGTGGCTCCCCAGTTTTACTTGGCAGCATTGCTAGTTCAAACCATTAAGTCAAATTATTACATTCCTTATCCTATACATAGGACCCAAGTGTTACAATTAAATATGAAAGAACTTTGAAAAATACTTCTTTAAAATTTTAGCTAATTATATTCAGAGGAGAAATTATATTTAAAAGGACCTGTATTGGTTGATTTAATTCATTCTGTTTCCTTATTTTGATGCTCAAATTGCCCCATTATACTTATACTCATATGTTGGTTGTGTGTACATAGCTGTGTATGTATGTGTGTGTTTGAGAGAGAGAGAGTCAACATAGTGTGTCTTCTTCTATTGTGCTCCACTTTTTTTTCCTTTTTTTTTTTTTTTTTTTTGAAAACTGGCTCTTTAATAGCAAAAAACCTGGTGCTCATCCATTCAGCTAGTCTGGATAGCCAATGGGCTCCAGGGGATTATCTGTCTCTCAACTCCCCTATACCATTACTGAGGTTATAGATATGCATCATCACACCTAGCTTTCACATGAGTGCTGAAGACCTGATCTCAGGTCCTCATGTTTGTAAAGCAGACACTTTACCAACTAAGACATCTCCCCAGTCCCTCTCCTCTCTGTCTCTGTCTCTGTCTCTGTCTCTGTCTCTGTCTCTGTCTCTGTCTCTCTCTCTCTCTCTCTCTCTCTCTCTCTCTCTGTGTGTGTGTGTGTGTGTGTGTGTGTATCCCTGTCTCTATCTCTGTCTCTGCCTCTCTCTCCCTCTGTGTGTGTGTCTGTGTCCCTGTCTCTATCTCTGTCTCTGCCTCTCTCTCCCTCTGTGTGTGTGTCTGTATCTCTGTCTTGTGCTGGGATGGAACCCAATGCTCCACTTCACACTGCTAAGCACGTGCTCTACGAGTGAGCTACATATATTACATATAGTTCATACCCTGTTTTTCTGATTTTTGCTTCCAGGTCTTATTTCCAGTTGAATTTTATATTGGAAGCTATTTTCAGAATTGGAGTTATTACTCCCTCATTCCTTCCGTCACCTCTCCCATCTACTTTCCTCTCTTTCCATTCATAAGCTTAACCACTGAAGTTTTTCTTTCCCACAAGGGCTCAGTGGGACTGAGGCTAAGCATCCGAACATGACTTCAGTGGTGGGAAATTTCCCAAAGAATCCCTTGTAGGTGGGACTGGATATTTAAATATTGTACCACAAATTAAAAAAACAAACTGAAAGAGAGACCTTAACTCGAAAAACACAAACAAAACAAAAACATGGAAATGGGATGGGGACTTAGTGATATTGGTGTGGATAAGGAGAAGATAATGGTATGTAGAGGGGTACATATGACTACAATTTATTACATTCATGTATTCTTATGATTAACAAATAATAAAATGATTACAAAGAAAAAAGAGAAAGGCTTAACTTAATCTAAACTCCAACCTAAAGATATTGGCTACCTCTTCACCCCAGTGACTCAATATCCTTGAATTAAGTATGGGAAAGATCATCAACTTTGAGATGTTTTTTCAGTGCCCTATGACACCAGAATTGTTGGTCTGAACTTCCCTATTTCTGTATCCCGAAACTGCTGTGTGGTTGTGGAGAAAGTAAAGTGTCCAAGTTGGCATAGTTTAAACTAGCAGTCAGTCTGTTGGCAGAACCACTGGTACTAGCAGGCCTGCTTTCCTGGAATTGATTCTTGTTAATTTTTATTCGGAGGCAAAAAGAGAAGATGCCTGCTGAAAAGGGGGATTGGAGACTTCTAACTGCCCTGTGTCTGCTCTGATGAAGGTTCTGAAACACTGAAAAGATGGTGGTCAGTGCCTCAGGCTGAAGGATCACTATCAAGCACTCTCTGGTATACTGAGACTGGCAGGGTGTTTTGCATTCTTAACCCAGTCTTATCACAGACCACCACATAGCATTGGTCCCATGAGGTCTTAGAATGGCCAGTAATGGAAAGCAATAGATAGTTCATGTATCAGGGGAAGGTAATGGACTAGTTACTTCTAACTGTGACCAAATATCTGATCCCCCAAAAAATATTAAGAGGAAAAGGATTTATTTATGCTCACAGTTTGAGGGAGTACAGTCCATCATGGTATAGAGAGCAGGAGTAGGGAGTGGATAGTCACATTGGCTCAGAGGTCAGGAAATAGACAGAGGACAGGAAATGAGGCTAAGCTATCAAGCCTCAAGGCCCATCCCCAGTGACTCACTTCCTCTAATGAAGCTCCATATCTTAAAGGTTCTACAACCTTCCAAAATAACAGCAATAAATGGGCATATATATAGTGGATATTACACATGCAAATCACAGGAGGTGCCTATCTGGAGACCACCAGGAATCTGGGAAGATTGACAAAAAGGACTGTGAGTATTTTTCTGAATACCTGTAAGATAAATGTCCTATGAAGCCCCAAAGGCATGATGGAGTGGACTAAGTCAATGGCAATGGGCTAAGGGTTCTCATAATTATCAGTGAGGTAACATCTGCTTAAACTGCTAAGATTTGGAAATTATTCTACAAAGAAGGGTTGGAGATATAGCTTAATATTAGAACACATGCCCAGTGAGACCTAGATTCAATCCCCAGCATCACAAAAAAAGAGAGAGATAGGAAAAAGAAAAGGATGCAAAAGATTATGTAGATTGCAATTTGTTGGTAGTACTTTCATATGATGCTGATGTTGTCTGAAGAAAGAACAGTCAATAATCAAAAGCATTTAAGAAACACTGGATTAGACAGCATCAAGCAGGTTTCTTTTTTTTAAATCATTTTTCTTTCTTTCTTTTTTTTTATTAGGTATTTTCCTCATTTACATTTCCAATGCTATCCAAAAAGTCCCCACTACACTCCCCCCCCCCACTCTCCTACCCACCCACTCCCACTTTTTGGCCCTGGCGTTCCCCTGTACTGGGGCATATAAAGTTTGCAAGTCCAATGGGCCTCTCTTTCCAGTGATGGCCAACTAGGTCATCTTTTGATACATATGCAGCTAGAGTCAAGAGCTCTGGGGTACTGGTTAGTTCATAATGTTGTTCCACCTATAGGGTTGCAGATCCCTTTAGCTCCTTGGGTACTTTCTCTAGCTCCTCCATTGGGGGCCCTGTGATCCATCTAATAGCTGACTGTGAGCATCCACTTCTGTGTTTGCTAGGGCCAGGCATAGTCTCACAAGAGACAGCTATATCAGGGTCCTTTCAGCAAAATCTTCCTAGTGTATGCAATGGTGTCAGCGTTTGGAAGCTGATTATGGGATGGATCCCTGGATATGGCAGTCTTTAGATGGTCCATCCTTTCGTCACAGCTCCAAACTTTATCTCTGTAACTCTTTCCATGGGTGTTTTGTTCCCAATTCTAAGAAGGGGAACAGTGTCCACACTTTGGTCTTCATTCTTCTTGAGTTTCATGAGTTTAACAAATTGTATCTTATATCTTGGGTATCCTAAGTTTTTGGGCTAATATCCACTTATCAGTGAGTACATATTGTGTGAGTTCCTTTGTGATTCTGTTACCTCACTCAGGATAATGCCCTCCAGGTTCATCAAGTTGCCTAGGAATTTCATAAATTCATTCCTTTTAATAGCTGAGTAGTACTCCATTGTGTAAATGTACCACATTTTCTATATCCATTCCTCTGTTGAGGGGCATCTGGGTTCTTTCCAGCTTCTGGCTATTATAAATAAGGCAGCTATGAACATAGTGGAGCATGTGTCCTTCTTACCGGTTGGAACATCTTCTGGATATATGCCCAGGAGAGGTATTGCTGGATCCTCTGGTAGAATTATGTCCAATTTTCTAAGGAACCACCAGACTGATTTCCAGAGTGGTTGTACAAGCTTGCAATCCCACCAACAATGGAGGAGTGTTCCTCTTTCTCCACATCCTTGCCAGAATCTGCTGTCACCTGAATTTTTGATCTTAGCCATTCTGACTGGTGTGAGGTGGAATCTCAGGGTTGTTTTGATTTGCATTTCCCTGATGATTAAGGATGTTGAACATTTTTTCAGGTGCTTCTCTGCCATTCGGTATTCCTCAGGTGTGAATTCTTTGTTCAGTTCTGAGCCCCATTTTTTAATGGGGTTATTTGACTTTCTGGAGTCCACCTTCTTGAGTTCTTTATATATATTGGATATTAGTCCCTTATCTGATTTAGGATAGGTAAAGATCCTTTCCCAATCTGTTGGTGGTCTTTTTGTCTAATTGACGGTGTCTTTTGCCTTGCAGAAGCTTTGCAACTTTATGAGGTCCCATTTGTAGATTCTCGATCTTACAGCACAAGCCTTTGCTGTTCTATTCAGGAATTATTCCCCTGTACCCATCTCTTCAAGGCTTTTCCGTACTTTCTCCTCTATAAGTTTCAGTGTCTCTGGTTTTATGTGGAGTTCCTTAATCCACTTAGATTTGACCTTAGTACAAGGAGATAGGAATGGATCAATTCACATTCTTCTACATGATAACCGCCAGTTGTGCCAGCACCATTTGTTGAAAATGTTGGTTTTTTTCCACTGGATGGTTTTTGCTCCCTTGTCAAAGATCAAGTGACCATAGGTGTGTGGGTTCATCTCAGGGTCTTCAATTCTGTTCCATTGGTCTACTTGTCTGACGCTATACCAGTACCATGCAGGTTTTATCACAATTGCTCTGTAGTACAGCTTTAGGTCAGGCATGGTGATTCCACCAGAGGTTCTTTTATCCTTGAGAAGAGTTTTTGCTATCCTAGGTTTTTTGTTATTCCAGATGAATTTGCAGATTGCCCTTTCTAATTCCTTGAAGAATTGAGTTGGAATTTTGATGGGGATGGCATTGAATCTGTAGATTGCTTTTGGCAAGATAGCCATTTTTACAATGTTGATCCTGCCAATCCATGAGCATGGGAGATCTTTCCATCTTCTGAGATCTTCTTTAATTTCTTTCTTCAGAGACTTGAAGTTCTTGTCATACAGATCTTTCACTTCCTTAGTTTGAGTCACGCCAAGGTATTTTATATTGTTTGTGACTATTGAGAAGGGTGTTGTTTCCCTAATTTCTTTCTCAGCCTGTTTATCCTTTGTGTACAGAAAGGGCATTGACTTGTTTGAGTTAATTTTATATCCAGCTACTTCACCGAAGCTGTTTATCAGGCTTAGGAGTTCTCTGGTGGAATTTTTAGGGTCACTTATATATACTATCATATCATCTGCAAAGAGTGATATTTTGACTTCTTCTTTTCCAATTTGCATCCCCTTGATCTCCTTTTGTTGTCAAATTGCTCTGGCTAGGACTTCAAGTACAATGTTGAATAGGTAGGGAGAGAGTGGACAGCCTTGTCTAGTACCTGATTTTAGTGGGATTTCTTCCAGCTTCTCACCATTTACTTTGATGTTAGCTACTGGTTTGCTGTAGATTGCTTTTATCATGGTTAGGTATGGGCCTTGAATTCCTGATCTTTCCAAGTCTTTTATCCTGAATGGGTGTTAGATTTTGTCAAAGGCTTTCTCAGCATCTAACGAGATTTTCATGTGGTTTTTGTCTTTGAGTTTGTTTATATACTGGATTACATTGATGGATTTCCGTATATTGAACCATCCTTGCATCCCTGGGATGAAACCTACATGGTCAGGATGGATGATTGTTTTGATGTGTTCTTGGATTCGGTTAGCGAGAACTTTCAAGCAGGTTTCTTTGCCAAAGATTTTTTTCAGACCATTGGATGTGCTAATGGGGAGTGATTCTAATGGGGCAGTGAATGAGGACCATGTTATAATAACACATGGCTCCAAAATCACAAGGGCTTCTGTCAACAAATACCTAATCATGACTTGTTTTCCTGTACATGGTCTATACTTTGCGACCCACAATGGAAGAATGGAATGTTTTATTTGTAGAACTTTTTTTGTTTTTTACTTTTAATAAAAATATGTAACTCTTATATGCACAGTACTGTGAATAAACATAGATAGCTGTGTAATAATAAATAACAGATCAATAAGTATATTGAGCATTGCCAGGATCACACACAACTCCTCATTCTCCTGTCCAATCGAACCCTCCACTGGTCCAGAGCACCTGTTAGTCTGATTTCTACCATGGTAGACCAATAACCTATTCTACATTTTCATATGTAGAATTATGCAGTATATATAGGTTAGTGTCTGACTTTCCAAACTCAAGATTAGACATTTGAAATATTTTTGCTATAATTCATGGCAATTATCTATTCCTTTTCACCGTAAAAATATTCTACAATGTGAGTATGTTAAAATGTATTCATACATTTGCCTGTTGATGGGTGTTTGATTTGTTTGAGGTATGGTTACTACGCCGTTCAGCACCTTTTCATGTGCTTTTTCCCCCTTCTTTTGTGAAAGTTGCAGAATAGTCTATCTAGAACCTCCTTTGCCTTTAGGCAAGCATAAAGATGAACATATAGCTAGTATTTGACGCTATTCTTCAGAAGTGACAGACATTAGTTCTGTCTACATGTTACTGGCTAAAGTAATTTGCATGGCTGCTTCCAAGTTTCATAGAGCAGGGGACAACAATCCTCCAGTGAGAAGGGCCACCATGATGTTTAACAAACAGGAATACAATTGGTTCCAATTCTTAAAAGGATGTTCTCCATGGAAAGAGGTGGTGGAAAGAATATAAGAGCCACAGGATTAGGCGGTATGCTCGTAAACACTGTCATCTGGATGGGATATGACTGTTGCAATCAGGAATACACAGTAGTTGTGGTTACATGCAGAAATCTTCACAACATGGGGCCTATCAGGATCCTGTCATGGGGAGGAGCTTATGAGACCACAGTAACCTAATAGTTACTGAATAATGGTTACTAAAGAGGAAACGTTACCATTTGCTTCAGTGGTGTAGCCACAGGTAACTGAACCTGTAAATAATCCTACACCTATGATCATGCAATCAACCCCAATTAAACTCAGTGGGTCATAAAAAATCCATAGAATTAGGAGGGAAACTTGTTGGGAAGAAGTTCAGTATTATGTTCTGGTGGAATTTTAATTTCTTGACAGGATTGCATGTTGCCTTTTATTATCCCACTTCCTAAGAGCACAAAATGTATAATAATTGCCAATCAAGCTGACACAGTCTGTTTACACATGTATGCATAGCCCCACACACTTTTCTTTGGGTTTGCTACATGCAATTTTACCACTTTAAGAAAATTTGAGTATAGTTTGATTGATGCCAGGCAGGCAGAAATCCAGGAGTGGGAAGAGATCATAGGTGTTCCTTCTGCTAGTTCTATATAATGGGTGATTGTTGCTACTGATGCTGTTGTTTAAAGCTGGGACTGAAACGATAGATCAGCAGTTAAGAGCACTTGCTCTGCCAGGCAGTGGTGGCACATCCCAGCACTAGGGAGGCAGAGGCAGGCTGATTACTGAGTTCAAGACCAGTCTGGTCTACAGAGTTAGTTCCAGGACAGCCAGGGCAATACAGAAAAACCCTGTCTCAAAAAAGAAAAAAAAATCAAAAAAAAAAAAAAAAAGAGCACTTGCTCCTGTAGCTCTGGTTCCAGGGTTCCCCACATCCTCCTCTAACCCCTGTGGACCCCAGGTACACACGTGATGCACCTACACACGTGTGAGCAAAACATTCACGCACATAAGATAAAATAAATAAATCCTAAAAAGAATACCTAAGTATTGTGGCTAATGAGATTATATGCGTTCCTTCTGATAATACTATATATCTTTTTTTTTAATTAGGTATTTTCTTCATTTACATTTCCAATACTAGCATTCCCATTCCCCTAACACCCACTCCCACTTCTTGGCCCTGGCGTTCCCCTGTACTGGGGCATATAAAGTTTGCACGACCAATGGGCCTCTCTTTCCAGTGATGGCCGACTAGGCCATCTTTTGATACATATGCAGCTAGAGTCAAGAGCTCTGGGGTACTGGTTAGTTCATATCGTTGTTCCACCTATAGGGTTGCAGATCCCTTTAGCTCCTTGGGTACTTTCTCTAGCTCCCAAACCTTCATAGGTAGGGATAAGGGGATCAGGAGTTTGAGGTCTTTCTTGTCTCCATACTAAGATGGGGATCAACTCAGGCTACCTGAGACCTGCCTCAAACAAACAAATAAAACCAAAGAAGCCACCACCACCACTAAAAATATGACAATACTCCAGTTAAGACCATTCTTATGCCCTTGGTATTGCAAAGATCAAATGCCCCAATACAAGGAAATGCCAGGGCCAGGAAGCGGGAGTGGGTGGGTTGGGGAGCAGGGCGGGGGGAGGGTATAGGGGGCTTTGAGGATAGCATTTGAAATGTAAATGAAGAAAATATCTAATAAAAAATGCCCTCCAAAAGACCATTCTTATCTTTTGGAAGGGTTCAACTGTGCCAATTGCCAGTTAAGCTAATCTAAGTAAGGTGACATTTGCAACTGCTGATCTTACCATATGTTGTTATCAACCATTTTTCTCCTCTGGGAAGCTTGAGATGTACTTATCACTAGTCTACCAATGTGTTATTTATTGTAGCCTTATTCACAATTGCAAGATATTAGAAACACTGCCAATGCTTAAGCATGGAAGAGTAACAAAATGAACTATGGCACTCTCAGTATACAGTGGAGTAGCACACATCTGTGGTAGAGGATGCAAGAGCTCTTTATCAACTGATGAGTGTCTTGGAGAAGGCAATTTGGAGAAGTACACTAGGATGCCACCCCTCTTAAATTGTACAAAAAGGAAGACAAAACAAGAAAAACATCTCTACTTACCTTTATAGAAAAAAATGCAAACTAGGAGACTTTAGTGTTGGTACCCTGTTGGGAAAGATCATCAAAGGAACCAACCTTGAGACCAACATGGCAAAAGTGCATTAGTAGTCTACATGTACACAGTAAAATATAACTAATAAGAATGGAAAGTAAACAGAAACCTAAAATGAAAGAAAACCCTTTATCAAACGAACCACACAGGGGGGAGAAAAAGTACCAAATCATGTCACTAAAGAGCACAGTATTTGATTGTGAATCCTTAGTTGGTTAGGGTGGTGATAGGAAAATTCAGATTCACACTGCATAGCTGTCTATTGTTCTCTTACCTCACATAGGACTGAGCATGTTAGTAGAATGTGATATCATGGAGAGTCAGCATTGTATTTTTTAGACTTATTGTATTTTTTAGACCCACTCCCACAATTGTGTTACCTCACTCAGGATGATGCCCTCCAGGTCCATCCATTTGCCTAGAAATTTCATAAATTCATTGTTTTTAATAGCTGAGTAGTACTCCATTGTGTAAATATACCACATTTTCTGTATCCATTCCTCTGTTGAGGGGCATCTGGGTTCTTTCCAGCTTCTGGCTATTATAAATAAGGTTGTTATGAACATAGTAGAGCATGTGTCTTTCTTACCAGTTGGAACATATTCTGGATATATGCCCAGGAGAGGTATTGCTGGATCCTCTGGTAGAATTATGTCCAATTTTCTAAGGAACCACCAGACTGATTTCCAGAGTGGTTGTACAAGCTTGCAATCCCACCAGCAGTGGAGGAGTGTTCCTCTTTCTCCACATCCTTGCCAGCATCTGCTGTCACCTGAATTTTTCATCTTAGCCATTCTGACTGGTATGAGATGGAATCTCAGGGTTTTTTTGATTTGCATTTCCCTGATGATTAAGGATGTTGAACATTTTTTCAGGTGCTTCTCTGCCATTCGGTATTCCTCAGGTGAGAATTCTTTGTTTAGCTCTGAACCCCATTTATAATGGGGTTATTTGATTTTCTGGAGTCCACCTTCTTGAGTTCTTTATATATATATATATTGGATATTAGTCCCCTATCTGATTTAGGATAGGTAAAGATCCTTTCCCAATCTGTTGGTGGCCTTTTTGTCTTATTGACAGTGTCTTTTGCCTTACAGAAGCTTTGCAATTTTATGAGGTCCCATTTATGGATTCTCGATCTTACAGCACAAGCCTTTGCTGTTCTATTCAGGAATGTTTCCCCTGTGCCCATCTCTTCGAGGCTTTTCCCCACTTTCTCCTCTATAAGTTTCAGTGTCTCTGGTTTTATGTGGAGTTCCTTGATCCACTTAGATTTGACCTTAGTACAAGGAGATAGAAATGGATCAATTCACATTCTTCTACATGATAACTGCCAGTTGTGCCAGCACCATTTGTTGAAAATGCTGTCTTTTTTCCACTGGATGGTTTTAGCTCCCTTGTCAAAGATCAAGTGACCATAGGTGTGTGGGTTCATCTCTGGGTCTTCAATTCTGTTCCATTGGTCTACTTGTCTGACGCTATACCAGTACCATGCAGGTTTTATCACAATTGCTCTGTAGTACAGCTTTAGGTCCGGCATGGTGATTCCACCAGAGGTTCTTTTATCCTTGAGAAGAGTTTTTGCTATCCTAGGTTTTTTGTTATTCCAGATGAATTTGCAGATTGCCCTTTCTAATTCCTTGAAGAATTGAGTTGGAATTTTGATGGGGATAGCATTGAATCTGTAGATTGCTTTTGGCAAGATAGCCATTTTTACTATATTGATCCTGCCAATCCATGAGCATGGGAGATCTTTCCATCTTCTGAGATCTTCTTTAATTTCTTTCTTCAGAGACTTGAAGTTCTTATCATGCAGATCTTTCACTTCCTAGTTAGAGTCACGCCAAGGTATTTTATATTATTTGTGACTATTGAGAAAGGTGTTGTTTCCAAGTTCACTAATGTCGAGCTTGGATGGCAAGGCTCTTTGTTCTGGCCATGTGTACTTAATCTTGTAACTCAAGTTAACATGATAGGATCTGATCCTTCTCACAGTGGTGGTGAGGTTTGCCTCCAAAAATAAAGGAATTCTAGAAAGTAATATGAAACCAATATATCTAGCCATGCAGCCTGCTTTGTGAAAGCAGTCCTTATGTGTAGAGGGCCATAGTGTTCAGAGGAACTTGGTGTGAAAAGGCCTGCCCCTGAAAGCATTGATCATGACGGACAATCAGAAGGGTGTTTTTCTGGGAGGAGGGGCCCATATGGAAGGGAACAGAAGCTCGGAAACTAGCCCTCTTTCTGGAGTGAAACAAAGCCTTTACTATCCAAGCCTTCTGAAATGTAGCCTGAGAACCTCAGTTGGCCCTCCTAGTATGTTCAAGCTGGGCTTGGGCATCTAAGAGCTTCCCTTAAATCAGTTAAGAAAGAAGACAGTGGGTGGCATAATCACTGCTCATATAGTCTAATTTGTGACACCCGGGGCTATCCTTGTAATTATTGCTAGGTACAAATAGCCAATTTCTGAAAATAACAATCATGTCATTTACATTCCTATTGGACTTTCCCATTTGTGCTGTTCCCTGAGTTCTGGTTTCTCCTGGGATGCTGGCAATGTTTCCATGGGATGAGTGGAGTGAGTCTTAGCTTTGTTTAACAGATAAAGAAGCTGAGGCTCAGAAACCTTAAGTGGCTGCACCTGGATCACACACAAAAACAAGCGTCACACAAAAGGATAACTGCCAGAGTTTTATGACCGCTGATTGGACAACTAAGTGAAAGAAGATACATAGTATCTGGGGTGTGTTTAGAAGAAACAACTTCTATGGTAATTGGACAAAATATTATCAAGCATCTCATTACCATGTTGATATTACAGAAATAAATATCAGGAAAACAAGCATGAAATTGCTTAACTCAAATGATTTTTAACAGGTCAAGAACTGCATTAATTATGACATTTCTCTTCAAAAAGTATTTCTTTCAATTCTGTGTATGTGTGTGCTGGGGTTGGGGAGTATGTACCCATAAGCTACAGGTGTAAACTGCCAGGCATGTGTGTCAGGAACCAAGCTCAGGTCCTCTGCAAGAGTAGTATGTGCTCTTAACCACTGAGCCCTCCTTCTTTTGAATGTACTCTGCATAATGTCACAGTGTGTTCCACAAAAAGTACAGGCTCTTTTTTGGTCAATGTCATTGTTTTTGAAGGAGAGATCAGTGGCTGCCAGTTGCTAACCAAAAAGGCAGCCTGTGAGAAAACAACATTGTGCTTACTTTATTGAAGAGCTTGACTATTATAGGAATGAAACATGGCCTTTAAAAAACTTAAAGAGCGCAGACATCCGGCACCCTCCCAGCCGGAGGACAGTGACCTGCCCTGCAGGGAGCGCCATCTTGGCTCCGGGACTCTGCCGAACTTAGTCTGTACAGGTCAGAGTGAGGACCACAGAGGCAGACAGCTTCTGGGACAGGTGGGAGACACAGAGCCGCTGAGGCAGCACCCTTTTGGGGCCACAGACTTCCGGCACCCTCCCAGACAGAGGACAGTGACCTGCCCTGCAGAGAGCGCCATCTTGGCTCCGGGACTCCGCTGAACTTAGTCTGTACAGGTTAGAGTGAGGACCACAGAGGCAGACAGCTTCTGGGACAGGCGGGAGCCACAGAGCCGCTGAGGCAGCACCCTTTTGGGGCCACAGACATCCGGCACCCTCCCAGTCGGAGGACAGTGACCTGCCCTGCAGGGAGCGCCATCTTGGCTCCGGGACTCCGCCGAGCTTAGTCTGTACAGGTCAGAGTGGGGACCACGGGGGCAGACGGCTTCTGGGACAGGCGAGAGCCACAGAGCTGCTGAGGCAGCACCCTTTTGGGGCCGCAGACATCCGGCACCCTTCCAGCCGGAGGACATTGACCTGCCCTGCAGGGAGCGCCATCTTGGCTCCAGGACTCCACCGAACTTAGTCTGTACAGGTTAAAGTGAGGACCACAGAGGCAGACAGCTTCTGGGACAGGCGGGAGCCACAGAGCCGCTGAGGCAGCACCCTTTTGGGGCCACAGACTTCCGGCACCCTCCCAGTCGGAGGACAGTGACCTGCCCTGCAGGGAGCGCCATCTTGGCTCCGGGACTCCGCTGAACTTAGTCTGTACAGGTTAGAGTGAGGACCACAGAGGCAGACAGCTTCTGGGACAGGCGGGAGCCACAGAGCCGCTGAGGCAGCACCCTTTTGGGGCCACAGACATCCGGCACCCTCCTAGCTGGAAGACAGTGGTCTGCCCTGCACAGGAGCCCTCTGCCTCAGGAGCAGGGAGCACATCTTGGATCCAGGACTCCACTGAACTTAGGAACTTAGTCTGCACAGCTGAGAGTGTGCACCACAGAAGCCTACAGCTTCTGTGACCTGCCAAAGCAACACAGCATCTGGGAAAGGTCCTGTTTTCCGCCTTCTTCTTCGGCCAGGAGGAGGTCCAAACGCCAGATATCTGTACACCTTCCCTTTAAGAGGAAAGCTTGTCAGCAGGGAGTGCTCTAACCACTGAAACTCAGAGGAGAGAGCCTGTCTCCCAGGTCTGCTGACAGAGGATACTCAGAATCACCAGAAGAACAACGTCTGAACAGAGACAACTATAACAACTCCAGAGATTACCAGATGGCGAGAGGTAAAGGTAAGAATCTTTCTAACAGAAACCAAGACCACTCACCATCATCAGGACCCAGCACTCAAACTTCGCCCAGTCCAGGGCACCCCAACACACCTGAAAAACTAGACCTGGATTTAAAAATATATCTCATGATGATGGTAGAGGACATCAAGAAGGACTTTAAAGAACTACAGGAGAACATGGCTAAAGAGTTACAAGTCCTTAAAGAAAAACAGGAAAACACAACCAAACTGGTAGAAGTCCTTAAAGAGAAACAGGAAAACACATCCAATCAGATGATGGAAATGAACAAAACCATACTAGACCTAAAAAGGGAAGTAGACACAATAAAGAAAACCCAAAATGAGGCAACACTGGAGATAGAAACCCTAGGAAAGAAATCTGGAACCATAGATGCAAGCATCAGCAACAGAATACAAGAGATGGAAGAGAGAATCTCAGGTGCAGAAGATTCCATAGAGAACATCGGCACAACAATCAAGGAAAATGGAAAATGCAAAAAGATCCTAACTCAAAACATCCAAGAAATACAGGACACAATGAGAAGACCAAACCTACGGATAATAGGAGTGGATGAAAATGAAGATTTTCAACTCAAAGGACCAGCAAACATCTTCAACAAAATTATAGAAGAAAACTTCCCAAATCTAAAGAAAGAGATGCCCATGAACATACAAGAAGCCTACAGAACTCCAAATAGGCTGGACCAGAAAAGAAATACCTCCCGACACATAATAATCAGAACAACAAATGCACTAAATAAAGATAGAATACTAAAAGCAGTAAGAGAAAAAGGCCAAGTAACATATAAAGGCAAGCCTATCAGAATTACACCAGATTTTTCACCAGAGACTATGAAAGCCAGAAGATCCTGGACAGATGTTATACAGACATTAAAAGAACACAAATTCCAGCCCAGGCTACTATACCCAGCCAAACTCTCAATTAACATAGATGGAGAAACCAAAGTATTCCACGACAAAACCAAATTCACAAATTATCTCTCCACGAATCCAGCCCTTCAAAGGATAATAACAGAAAAAAACCAATACAAGGACAGGAACCACGCCCTAGAAACAACAAGAAGGTAATCCCTCAACAAACCGAAAAGAAGACAGCCACAAGAACAGAATGCCAACTTTAACAACAAAAATAACAGGAAACAACAATTACTTTTCCTTAATATCTCTTAATATCAATGGACTCAACTCCCTGATAAAAAGACATAGACTAACAAACTGGCTACACAAACAAGACCCAACATTTTGCTGCTTACAGGAAACTCATCTCAGAGAAAAAGATAGACACTACCTCAGAATGAAAGGCTGGAAAACAATTTTCCAAGCAAATGGTATGAAGAAACAAGCTGGAGTAGCCATTCTAATATCAGATAAGATTGACTTCCAACCCAAAGTCATCAAAAAAGACAGGGAGGGGCACTTCATACTCATCAAAGGTAAAATCCTCCAAGAGGAACTATCAATCCTGAATATCTATGCTCCAAATACAAAGGCAGCCTCATTCATTAAAGAAACTTTAGTAAATCTCAAAGCACACATTGCACCTCATACAATAATAGTAGGAGACTTCAACACACCACTTTCACCAATGGACAGATCATGGAAACAGAAACTAAACAGGGACACAGTGAAACTAACAGAAGTTATGGATCAAATGGATCTGGCAAATATCTACAGAACATTTTACCCTAAAACAAAAGGATACACCTTCTTCTCAGCACCTCATGGTACCTTCTCCAAAATTGACCACGTAATTGGGCACAAAACAGGACTCAACAGATACAAAAACATTGAAATTGTCCCATGCATCCTATCAGATCACCATGGACTAAGGCTGATCATCAATAACAAAATAAATAATAGAAAGCCAACATTCACGTGGAAACTGAACAACACTCTTCTCAATGATACCTTGGTCAAGGAAGGAATAAAGAAAGAAATCAAGGACTTTTTAGAGTTCAATGAAAATGAAGCCACAACATACCCAAACTTATGGGACGCAATGAAAGCATTTCTAAGAGGAAAACTCATAGCTCTGAGTGCCTCCAAAAAGAAATTAGAAAAAGCACACATTAGCAGCTTGACAACACACCTAAAAGCACTAGAACAAAAGGAAGCAAATTCACCCAAGAGGAGTAGATGGCAGGAAATAATCAAACTCAGGGGCGAAATCAATCAAGTGGAAACAAGAACTATTCAAAGAATCAACCAATCAAGGAGCTGGTTCTTTGAGAAAATCAACAAGATAGATAAACCCTTAGCCAGACTAACTAGAGGGCACAGGGAAAGTATTCTAATTAACAAAATCAGAAATGAAAAAGGAGACATAACAACAGATCCTGAAGACATCCAAAACACCATCAGATCCTTCTACCAAAGGCTATACTCAACAAAACTGGAGAACCTGGATGAAATGGAGAAGTTCCTAGACAGATACCAGGTACCAAAGTTGAACCAAGATCAGGTTAATGATCTAAACAACCCTATATCCCCCAAAGAAATAGAAGCAGTCATTAATAGTCTCCCAACCAAAAAAAGCCCAGGACCAGATGGGTTTAATGCAGAGTTCTATCAGACCTTCAAAGAAGATCTAATCCCAGTTCTTCACAAACTATTCCACAAAATAGAAACAGAAGGTACTCTACCCAACTCATTCTATGAAGCCACAATTACTCTGATACCTAAACCACAAAAAGACCCAACAAAGATAGAAAACTTCAGACCAATATCCCTTATGAATATTGATGCAAAAATCCTCAATAAAGTTCTTGCTTACCGAATCCAAGAACACATCAAAACAATCATCCATCCTGACCAAGTAGGTTTCATCCCAGGGATGCAGGGATGGTTCAATATACGGAAATCCATCAACGTAATCCAGTATATAAACAAACTCAAAGACAAAAACCACATGGTCATCTCGTTAGATGCGGAAAAAGCATTTGACAAGATCCAACACCCATTCATGATAAAAGTCTTGGAAAGATCAGGAATTCAAGGCCCATACCTAAACATGATAAAAGCAATCGACAGCAAACCAGTAGCCAACATCAAAGTAAATGGTGAGAAGCTTGAAGCAATCCCTCTAAAATCAGGGACTAGACAAGGCTGTCCACTTTCTCCATACCTATTCAACATTGTACTTGAAGTCCTAGCCAGAGCAATTCGACAACAAAAGGAGATCAAAGGGATACAAATTGGAAAAGATGAAGTCAAAATATCACTCTTTGCAGATGATATGATAGTATATATAAGTGACCCTAAAAATTCCACCAGAGAACTCCTAAGCCTGATAAACAGCTTCAATGAAGTAGCTGGATATAAAATTTACTCAAACAAATCAATGGCCTTTCTCTACACAAAGAATAAACAGGCTGAGAAAGAAATTAGGGAAACAACACCCTTCTCAATAGTCACAAATAATATAAAATATCTTGGCGTGACTCTAACTAAGGAAGTGAAAGATCTGTATAATAAAAACTTCAAGTCTCTGAAGAAAGAAATTCTAGAAGATCTCAGAAGATGGAAAGATCTCCCATGCTCATGGATTGGCAGGATCAACATTGTAAAAATGGCTATCTTGCCAAAAGCAATCTACAGATTCAATGCAATCCCCATCAAAATTCCAAATCAATTCTTCAACGAATTAGAAAGTGCAATCTGCAAATTCATCTGGAATAACAAAAAACCTAGGATAGCAAAAACTCTTCTCAAGGATAAAAGAACCTCTGGTGGAATCACCATGCCGGACCTAAAGCTCTACTACAGAGCAATTGTGATAAAACCTGCATGGTACTGGTATAGTGACAGACAAATAGACCAATGGAATAGAATTGAAGACCCAGAAATGAACCCACACACCTATGGTCACTTGATCTTCGACAAGGGAGCTACAAACATCCAGTGGAAGAAAGACAGCATTTTCAACAAATGGTGCTGGCACAACTGGTTGTTAACATGTAGAAGAATGCAAATCGATCCATTCCTATCTCCTTGTACTAAGGTCAAGTCTAAGTGGATCAAGGAACTTCACATAAAACCAGAGACACTGAAACTTATAGAGGAGAAAGTGGGGAAAAGCCTTGAAGATATGGGCACAGGGGAAAAATTCCTGAATAGAACAGTAATGGCTTGTGCTGTAAGATCGAGAATTGACAAATGGGACCTCATGAAACTACAAAGCTTCTGCAAGGCTAAAGACACCATCAATAAGACAAAAAAACCACCAACAGATTGGGAAAGGATCTTCACCTATCCTAAATCAGACAAGGGACTAATATCCAATATATATAAAGAACTCAAGAAGGTGGACTCCAGAAAGTCAAATAACCCCATTAAAAAATGGGGCTCAGAACTGAACAAAGAATTCTCACCTGAGTAATACCGAATGGCAGAGAAGCACCTGAAAAAATGTTCGACATCCTTAATCATCAGGGAAATGCAAATCAAAACAACCCTGAGATTCCACCTCACACCAGTCAGAATGGCTAAGATCAAAAATTCAGGTGACAGCAGATGCTGGCGAGGATGTGGAGAAAGAGGAACACTTCTCCATTGTTGGTGGGATTGCAAGCTTGTACAACCACTCTGGAAATCAGTCTGGCGGTTCCTCAGAAAACTGGACATAGTACTACCGGAGGATCCAGCAATACCTCTTCTGGGCATATATCCAGAAGATGTCCCAACCGGTAAGAAGGACACATGCTCCACTATGTTCATAGCAGCCCTATTTATAATAGCCAGAAGCTGGAAAGAACCCAGATGTCCCTCAACAGAGGAATGGATACAGAAATTATGGTACATTTACACAATGGAGTACTACTCAGCTATTAAAAAGAATGAATTTATGAAATTCCTAGCCAAATGGATGGACCTGGAGGGCATCATCTTGAGTGAGGTAACACAATCACAAAGGAACTCACACAATATGTATTCACTGATAAGTGGATATTAGCCCAAAACTTAGGATACCCAAGATATAAGATACAATTTGCTAAACGCATAAAACTCAAGAAGAATGAAGACCAAAATGTGGACACTGTGCCCCTTCTTAGAATTGGGAACAAAACACCCAGGGAAGGAGTTACAGAGACAAAGTTCGGAGCTTTGATGAAAGGATGGACCATCTAGAGACTGCCGTATCCAGGGATCCATCCCATAATCAGCTTCTAAACGCTGACACCATTGTATACACTAGCAAGATTTTGCTGAAAGGACCCAAAGATAGCTGTCTCTTGTGAGACTATGCAGGGGCCTAGCAAACACAGGAGTGGATGCTCACAGTCAGCTATTGGATGGATCACAGGGCTCCCAATGGAGAAGCTAGAGAAAGTACCCAAGGAGCTAAAGGGATCTGCAACCCTATAGTTGGAACAACATGATGAACTAACCAGTACCCCGGAGCTCTTGTCTCTAGCTGCATATGTATTGAAAGATGGCCTAGTCGGCCATCACTGGAAAGAGAGGCCCATTGGACTTGCAAACCTTATATGCCCCAATATAGGGGAATGCCAGGGCCAAAAGAATGGGAATGGGAGGGTAGGGAAGTGGGGGGCGGTATGGGGGACTTTTGGGATAGCATTGGAAATGTAATTGAGGAAAATATGTAATAAAAAAACAGTGAAAAAAAAAAAGAAAATATCCAATACAAAAATAAATAAATAAATAAAAAACTTAAAGAAGATAATCCTGGTTAAGAAGAACCTTTGCACTGGTTCTCAACCTTCCAAATGCTGCTACCCTTTAATACAGTGTCTCATGTTGTGGTGACCTCCCAAACATAAATTTATTTTGTTGCTCCTTCATAACTGTAATTTTGCTGCTGGGTATCTCATATGTGACCCCTCTGAAAAGGTCGTTTGACACACAAAATGGGTCACGGCCTACAGGTTGAGAACCTCCGTTCTAGGGCCTGCCTGCTGACACTGAATTGGTTGCAGAGTTTTCTGTATATACACAGATAGGGAGACAGAAGTAAAGGTACTAGCTATCAGCTAGCTACCTAGCAAATCTCTGCCTCTGACTACTGGAAATCAATAGCTGTGCTGGAGGCTTTGAACTGTCAGCCCTTTCTACAAACAAGTGCAGTTAAAATCAAATATCCCCATTTTTAAGTCTTATGGCTAGAATCCATTAGGGTCTAATTGCTCTAGATGATCCTATGTGAAGAAAACCAAAGCCTTAAGAGCCGTCAGTGGGTCAGGTTTTTCCCTTCACTCATACCAGGTTAACAGGAGAGATTTTGAGACTGAAGTAATAACTCGGGGTATGAAACAGGCACTCTCTGTTTTCTAGGAGTTTATGCTTCCATTATTCAGGTGGGACAAACATTTATTCGGAAACTTACAAGCACAAAGGCCTATAAATAAGTGTAAGCAAGTGGACCTGTGTCAAGATTTTTTTTTCTGGAATTTTGGTTTTTTTAAAAAAAACACAGAAATACTATAAGAATATGTTTCTGTTTCAGTCCCAGATGTTGGATGGCTGTCATTTGCCTGATGCTCTAGCATAGGTGTGGTTTTACCAGCTGCAGATAGTTTCTACAATTGTGTGACATTTGGAATAAAATATATTCTATTATAACTTTAGATGTATTTCTTTATTTTATGTATATAAGGACACCATTGCTCTCTTCAGACACACACCAGAAAGGAGCATTGGATCCCATTACAGATGGTTGTCAGCCACCATGTGGTTGCTGGGAATTGAACTCAGGACCTCTGGAAGAGCAGTCAGTACTCTTAACCGCTGAGCCATCTCTCCAGTCCTGTGCCAAGATTTTTAACGTAATGTTTTCCACCTTAAATTTCAGCCCTGCTTACTATCTGCTTAGAGTCATCCTGGAGGACTTCCTTTACAAAACTTGTAGAGACTGCAAATGGTTTCATGTGGGGCTTCCATAAAGGCATATGCTCAGAAACTCATAATGTATGGTTTAATATTTTAATGTTATGATATTGAATTTCTTGATGTTTTTATCTTTGAATTTGAGAGTGTTGTTTTTTTGTTTGTGTTTCTGGTTTTGTGTGTGTGTGTGTGTGTGGTTTGTGCTTTGTTTTGACTTGCTTGAGATAGAGTCTCCCTACCTTGTTCAGGCAAATGTCATACTCCTGGGATCAACCAATCAGAGTAGCTGAGGCCAGTTGAGGATTATGATGCTTGACTTAATTTGTTCTATCTGTGAAGCTCTGCAGAAAATGGAGCGGGAGTTTATGGTTTGGAGCCAAGCCTAACTTTTGATAGGTTTTTGATCATGCCCTTTCTCTGTCTTATGACTTCTGCTACCATCTACCTGAGGCAGAATCAAGTAGAACAAATAGAATGTTGTGGGATTAGCAAAATGTGGAGTCAAGGGAGAGGTGCCACCTGGTTTAGCATCAGAAATGTCAGGGTGGGGGGAATCAAAGCAGGGCCTGTACCTCACAGAGGCTTTTTGTGAGACATATCCACAAGTGTTCCTGTTTTAGTCTGACAGCACAATGGTGGGTTCTGTGGGCAACTTAGTAGGTAAGCATGGACCTGTAGCCTGCCCTAATCTAGACACAGAAATTTGAATTCCATGAAGGTTGATCTGTGGGAGTTGTAGCAGTAGGCTATGGGAAGGGGGGGGTAACTTTCACACCTGAGTTAGGATACTGAACGTTGGTGTAGTGGCTAGCAAGAGGAACCTGGAAGGTGATGAACAGATTCTCAAGTGCCTGTGGAAGGGTTGTGTGACATTAAAGAACTAAGAACATGGTAGGGACATTTGGAGTGGACACAGTGGTCACCGCCTCAAAAGAGAAGAATTACCACACTAATGACTGGAGTTCTGCGCTCAGTATTTCAGAGGCCTCCAGGCAGACTGCAGACTGTGAAGAAAGGTGCAGAATCTCTCATCTGTACAGAGTGGATTCGTCACAAATTTACCAGATCAAGAATTCCAGATAAAGTGTTTCAGCCTAAGCCTGAAGATCATGAAAAATACGGTGGGGACCCCCCCCCCAGAAACCTCATAAACTGCACATTGTTACAAGAATAAGAAGTACAAAGAGGCGTCCAACTGGGAAAAGGATACCATCAGAATGCTCGGACTGCAGAAGGCACACAGCCCTAAGAACATCCCGCAGGTGAACGCAAAGCTGAAAGTGGTTAAACACTTGATACACGTCCAGCCCCTGAAGCTGCCACAGGGACTTCCCACAGAAGAGACAATGCCCAGCATGTGCCTCAAGGGCACTGGGGAGTTGGTCATGTAGTGGCATCTGAAGCCTGTGGAGCAGGAAGCGAAGTCCTGACTCCACACAGCTTCAGCTCACAGATGCCCTTACTGAGGAAGCCGTTCTCATTAAAGTATATGTTCATCCAGTCCCCCCCCCAAAAAAAAAAAACCCCGACAACTAAGAACACTGTTAGGAAGAGGAAAAGAGTGGAATTAAATGAAAAGTTTTATATTTTACTGCATTATCTCACTGCTTATTTTTATTTTGTGTGTATATATGTTTCCATATTCATGTCTGTAGGCACACATGTATGCTTGATGTGGAAGCCGTAGGTCTGTGCCTGATGGTTTCCTTAATCATTCTCTACCTCACTTATTTTGATAAGGTTTTTTACTGGACCTGGAGCTCTTCGCTTGGCATATCTAGAGATCTATCTGTGCCCTCTCAGCACTGCAGACAGGAGCAGCCTCCATATCCGGCTTTTCTCATGGATGCTGGAAATCTGAACTCAGGTTTTCACGCTTGTACAGCAAGCCCTTTGCCCCAGCTTTTCCTATTTCTTTTGAAACATGGGGTTTTAAAATACTTAGCCTTGACAATTATGAAATTAGCTCCAACTACAGAAAACATCTGCAAAAACATGATTCAATAGTTAAAATTAAGGTAAATACTCACCATCTTGCCATCTTGTCCTAGGGGGTGAGACAGTTTCCACTTGTCTACATATATACCCAGCACAATTTGAAGCCACCCTCTCTCTAAATATTTTGCTCCTGTTTTCTGTTGGCTGTGGCCTACTTGTTGCAGGCCACTGTAAGATCTGGGAGGAAGTTTTTTTTTTTTTTAAATTGGATATTTTCTTTATTTACATTTCAAATGTTATCCTGCCCCCCAACTATCTATCCCTTCCCCCATCCCCTTCTCTTGTGAGGATGTTGCCCCATCCACCCACCCACTCCCACCACCCCACCCTCAAATTACCCTACACTGGGGCATCCATCAAGCCTTCACAGGACCAAGGTCCTCTTGGGAGGAATGTTTTAGAGTTCTGCTTTCTGCTGTTGCTGAACTTAAAATCTAAAAATTGAAATCTCATGGTTTGGCATGTAACTCCATTGGGCTTCTCTCCAGCTCCCAACAGCATGCCTGCCTTGAGCATACATTGTACTTTGCTTATCTGCCTCTCCTAAGAATCTGAAAACACACCCACTAACAAACATTAAGGCTAACTATTCATCTAATAATGAATGAAAACACACACACTTCCATAGACAAGTCAAAACAAAACCCTGTGAGGTCAGGCAGTGGGAATGAGGGAAAGAGCCTTGTGCTTTGAGAAGGTTAGACACATTTCTCAATCCAAAATTTAAGGAGTATAATAAACTCCAAATGAACTCGAGTCTCAGGGTTTGTGAGCGGTTCGGGAAAGAACTGTTGGGTTATCTCAGCTGTGCTGAACATTTTCTTCGGCTACTCCCATCACCAGCTGAGCTCATCAATCTTGGAAGGCAGCCTAGGATATCTCATTCGGCTGTTTAAAACTGGTGATGTCAGAACGCATCACTCTTACTTTTTCACGGAGAATTAATGGTTTGGAAGTCCACTCTAATAGTCTTAGGATCTACAGCCCAAGAAGAAGTTGGTTCTGGACAGTTGCCTGGTTGTATCCAACACCCTCCAATGCCCCTGAGTGCTGGCCCATCAGTGTGCATTATGAGGCAGACAACAAAACCCACCAATGATGTATTGAAGTGCTTGCTAAGTTTAGAGGCATCCATTAGTGGATTCTTGTCTTTAGTGAAATGGAAGTTTGTTATTTAGAAATTGTTTTGAATTATTAATTGATGTAGAAATAAGAAATTCTTTGGCTTGACGCCAGATCATCTTTAGTCTATAAAAATCACTCTGTCTGTTGCATGGTGACGAAACGCTCTTTCTATCTTTCTGGAAGAGAATTAACCAACTCTTAGGTATCTTGTAAAGTAGCAAATAAACCTCACTTTAAGTGAGCTTGGTTTAGTTAGGTCTACAGCTCTGCCCACAGTGTAACAAGACCATAAATCCTATTGCTGGATGTCATACCTTCTCTTGGTACCTTTAGTTCTAACAATAACTGCTTCCATTTCCCTTGTACTTGCTACAAGCAATAAATCGCATTAAACAGTCTCTATGTATTCTTTTATCTTCATAAACATCTCATGAGCCAAATACTATTATTCCCATTTTATAGATCAGGAAACTACCATCCAGATATTCAAGGGTTAAGTAACTTCTCTCAAGTATCAGAGCCTTTTAAGAATAAAGGTGACCTTTGCTTTTTAATTTTACTGGTCTCTTGCTTGTATATTATGGAGATCAATTTTTGTGTTTTTATGGATTTGTGTGTGTGTATCTTGTGTTTCTTGCGCTTTTTTTTTTTTTAAATTCTGGCTTGTTTATTTGCCTGTTTGGTTTTTTTTATTATTTTTTTTAACTTTATCTGTATTTATTTTATGCTGAATTTATTCCCGGGCCATGAGTTTTTGTTTCTTCAGCTTCTTCTGGGATATCTTTTTCTTCTGTGCAACCTCCTCTTCTGGCTTTGGAACGATCTGTTCCTTCTCAGTGAGGATCATCTCAATGTGGCAGGGGGAGCTCATGTATGGGTTAATCCGACCATGAGCTCTGTAGGTTCGTCGGCGCATCTTAGGTGCCTTGTTCACCTGGATGTGTTCAATGACTAGAGAATCTACGTCTAAACCCTTAAGTTCAGCGTTACTCTCGGCATTTTTAAGCATGTGCAGTAAAAATTCAGCACTCTTTTTTGGCCACCGACCCTGTGTCCAGCCCCACTGTTTGGCCTGGGCGCACCTACCGACTCCACCATTATACCGCCGGAATGGCACACACTGCTTCTTTAAAGTGACATCCTTCAGATACTTGGTGGCTTTGCGGATATGCATACCCTTGATGGCCTGGGCGGTTTCCCGGGTGTTCTTAAAGTGAACACGAAGGTTTGACCCTCTTGATTTGCATGATTTTGTGGGGTTTTCTGGGTCAAGAGAGTAGCGAACCATCTTGGCAGGTGACCTCTGGCCGCTTACAGGAAGAGGAAGCGCGAAGGCTACTGGGAGAATTCATGAGACCTCTTTTTAAAAATTTTTATTGATTATTTTATGTATCTACATTTCAAATGTTATCCCCCTTCCTGGTTTCCACTCTGAAAACCTCCCTACCCCCTGCTTCTATGAGGGTGCTTCCTCACCCAACCCACCCACTCCCACCTCACTGCCCTAGCATTTCCCTATACCGAGGCATCAAGCCTTCACAGAACTAAGGGCCTCCCCTCCCATTGATGCCAGATAAGGCTACAAATGCAGCTGGAGCCATGGGTCCCTCCATGTGTACTCCTTGGTTGGTGGTTTAGTCCCTGGGAGCTCTGGGGGGTCTGGTTGGTTGATATTGTTGTTCTTCCTATGGGTTGCAAACCCCTTCAGCTCCTTCCGTCCTTCTCCTAACTCCTTCATTGGGGTCCCTGTGCTCAGTCCAATGGTTGGTTGCAAGCATCTGCATCTGCATTGGTCAGGATCTGGCAGAGCCTCTCAGGAGACAGCTATACCAGGATCCCGTCAGCAAGCACTTCTTGGCATCTGCAATAGTGTTGGGTTTGGTGTCTGCATATGGGATGGCTCCCCAGGTGGGGCAATCTCTGGATGGCCTTTCCTCCACTCTTTGTCCCTGAATTTCTTTTAAATAGGAGCAATTCTGGGTTAAGAGAAAAAAGGAGTTGAAGGTGTGTGTTGGGGGAGGTAGGGAAGTGGGGAGGATCTGGGGAGAGGTAGGGGATGGGAAATTGTGATAAAATATATTTTAGGAAAAATATTTTCAACTAAAAGAAAGTATTCCATAGGCTTGCCTACAGGCCAATCAGATGGGAGCATTTTTCTCAGTTGAGGTTCCCTCTCCTCGTATGGCTCTAAATTTGTGTCGAGTTAAGAAAAAAACTTGCCAGCACAATAGGTATTCGTTTTCAACTTAGCAAGTCCACTATGTTTCATTTATTTAGGGTACTTTATTGTGCATATTTAAGCTATACAATGTTTTAACAAAGTTAAATAACTTTCACAACAAAGCTAATTAATATCATTTTAAAAATGAACAGGGATTTGTTTTATAGCAGCTACAAACTCCTAAAACCAGGCTCTAGGGCTTGAAAGAAAAAGGGGAAAGGCGAGATGAAAACTAACTTACAATTTCACCTTCAAGTAGTAAAATACAGACAATCTCCAAACCCTGCAGACCACACTTGTTCAGGAAAAATACACACAAACAGACACACACACACTTTGGGGAAGGGGTAGATGCATACATATGTACAGACACAACACTCTTTGGCCATTCATAGCAAGGCAGTCATCAGACAAGTGAATTTCAATTACCAAACCTTTCATGCTTAGATCCACATTAAAAAGAAGGTAGCAACTGGAAATATGCTCTGTGTAACTAGTCTACAAAGGTAATAGCATTCCCAGCGGAAATCAGATGTTCAGAACCATTCAATTCAGAGTTTTACCTGTGACTATAAAACCATGAATGTCTAAATTCTGCAAAGTACATAGCAGATTTTGAAAAAAAAAATTATCTTGATGGAAGTTTTTCTCCCTCACTAGCTTCTGTGTCCATGTTGAAAGGCTATCTTCAGAAGTACCACAATGGTTAGTTTGTCTTAAACTCTTACATGTCCATACCTGCTTGGGCTATAGGCTCCTTCCTGGATGGCAGACTCAACCTCGGCTGTCAGAGCACTAGAGCATAAAAGAGCATAAAACACTGGGCTTAGCTTCCCTGTTCAATTACACTGCCATTTCTCTCCCATGTGGGCCTGTCTCTGCTCTTGGACTTGCTCTTTGATCTACTGCGGAATGTGGAGAGCAGATTTTGATTGCCTTATTGGCCTGGAAGCACTTCTAAAGTTCAATTCAAACACTAGATTCCTGGATTGAGGAGATTTTCTTTTCTCTTCTTGTGACGTGGCCTGTAAGTATCTTCCTGGGTCTATGTGGGCTGGGCCTGGCCTAGCCTATCCTTATGCACACAGAGGACAAGCAGCCTCCTCTTCTCTTCCATCCCTGCTTGTTGCTTTGCAGTATCTCCTCTTTTTTATATAAGCTCCTTGTTCACAACTATTCTTAGAACCTTCCATGACACCTGGTTGTATAGAAGGTGGTAAGTATTTGTTGAATAAATTACACTTATTGTATGTCTGGCAACGCTGTAAAGAGTTAATGCATATCTACCTCATTCTGCTTCTTTTTGGCATTTTTATTAGATATTTTCTTCATTTACATTTCAAATGCTATCCCAAAGCCCCCTATTCCCTCCCCCCACCCTGCTCCCTAACCCACCCACTCTTGCTTCCTGGCCCTGGCATTCCCCTTACTGGGGCATATGATCTTTGCAAGACCAAGGGCCTCTCCTCCCATTGATGGCCGACTAGGCCATCCTCTGTTACATATGCAACTAGAGACACAGCCCTCGGAGGTACTGGTTAGTTCATATTGATGTTCCTCCTATAGGGTTGCAGACTCCTTTAGCTCCTAGGGTTTTCTCTAGCTCCTTCATTAGGGGCCCTGTGTTCCATCCAATAGATGACTGTGAGCATCCACTTCTATATTTGCCAGGCATTGGCATAGCCTCACAAGAGAGAGCTAGGTCAGGGTCCTGTCAGCAAAATCTTTCTGGCATATGCAATAGTGTCTGGGTTTGGTGGTTGTATATGGGATGAATCCCTGGGTAGGGCAGTCTCTGGGTGGTCTTTCCTTCCATCTCAGCTCCAAACTTTGTCTCTGTAACTCCCTTCATGGGTATTTTGTTCCCCATTCTAAGAAAGAGGGAAGTATCCACACTTTGGTCTTCCTTCTTCTTGGATTTCATGTGTTTTGCAAATTGTATCTTGGATATTCTATGTTCCTAGGCTAATATCCGCTTATCAGTGAGTGCATATCATGTGTGTTCTTTTGTGATTGGGTTACCTATAGTTATCTTTCTCTCACTTCATTACATGATCCTTGAGAACAGATAGTATGCTCATTTCCTGTTCAATGTTTGGCACAAAATAAATATTGATTAAATGGCGACACATGGCTTGCTTAATTGTTTTGTTTGCTTGCTTTCATAGATTAAAGCAGCGGTTTTTCAAATAAAGAAAGCAAAACAAGACCATGTGAACTGTTAAACCTTTTCTTTATGGGTTAAACAGGCTGCCTTTGAATAAGGAAAGTCAGGAAAGTTGCTGTCACAAGCAAAAGACAGGGCATGGCATGTGGTGAATTTCCAGAGGTCTCCTTTTGGTACATGTCTGAATGCAGTGCTTGGGGTCCTTGCTTACACGTGCTGGAGTCATTGTCAGTAGATTTGAACCCACAGGTCACCTTCCCAGTATGAATCTAAGTTCTTCTAATCTTCTGAAACTTATTCAGCAAGGTCAGTCTGAAACAGGTACTCAGACTGGGCCAGGGGCTCACCAGCACTACAATAGATGGCTTCTAGTTCTCTGTACTGATTACTACAGGGTTGCCATTCCCTTTTTCATCAATATTCAGATAATAAACCTTTATTATAAATGTTATCTTACGTGGATTGATTGGATACATTGCTTGAAAGTCTGTTCCCACTCTGCCAGCTTCCTTATTGTTAAGCAACAATAGCTCCTGCCAATTCACTATGTTCGTTTCATTCACTTAGATGTATGTCAGCTATTCATTCTTCATTCCCAGATCTCTTAAGGCCCTTTCACTATCCTGCTGGCTACCATGGTGAATATGGTTCAAGGCTATATCTTGAAGTCTTATTTCTGAATCTACAAATTAGTATGAAGATTCATGTTTCTTAAGTAGGGAAGGCTATAGGCCCCCTAATTGAAAACTTGCATTTAAGCTGCATCACAATCAAGTTACCAAATTGGTTCCTTTCATTAAAACTCTACTATTGCTAAGTTTCATCTCTTTTCTTCCTTTTGTTGGGATGTTTTTACAGTTTTTAAACAGCAAATTACCTTTGCTTTGTGTCAGACTTACTTTGAAAAGTTTCAAATGAATAACACTTTCAGTAGCCAGTTCTAAGGCATGGAGCATGGGACTTCAAAAGATACCAGGCTAGCCCCTGTTTTATTTTCAAGATTATTCTATACAATGTCTAGATCTCATTAATCTGGAAACGTCTTACTAGAGCAACTTCTCTGCTGGCAACACTCACTGTGCCTCATCATAGGCCAGATGTGTTCAAAATATGTCAAAAATAGAGCACTCTAAGTAGATCACTCAAGAAAACACCAATTGCTTCTCTGTCTTATAATATGTTCTCATAGAAAATTCTAATATTGCTTAGTCCATTCAAGTCAGGCATTCCCTCCCCAATCCCAAAGAATTGTTTCTGAGAGAATATGGTAGTAGTTTTTCCTAGTCAGTAGTTTGAGACAATGATAGGTTAAAACTTGAAAATCAAGGGGTATGTGTTCGGAAGAATCGGGAGATCCTACATTTTCTCTTTCTCTTGAGGAAGGAAGTTTGGAAAAGTTGTTAAGGTATTAGATCACAGAGACTTCTTCACAAGATCGGTTTGCTTTGCTGTTTAATTGGTTGAAAATTCAGGAAAGGCTCAGTTAAACAATCATCCCTGGGGTATGAACACTCTGATACTGTCAGTGGCTACTCTCGCCATCCGAGAGTTAGCAGGACTTGACATTCATGATGACTTACTCACAGGTTTAGTGGTCGATCTTAGCCATAACCCAGGAGTTCAGTTGAGGCAATCCACTGGAGCACCAATACACGATTTTTCCATGTAACCTTGACTTCTCACAGCCAAGTGACTTGGTCCCAAGAGGGAGGCATTCAGAGAACAATTTATTCAAATAGACCTAGGCCAAAGCTGCAAATGGTCCATAAGTCCATAAGTGTCTGATATGGTCCATAAGTATCATAGAGCAACATTTCAGCCTCACTCACACTATTACTTCCTTTTTTGGAACTCAATCAAAATCTTTAATGAATAAAAGACAGACAGTGTAGGTTTTGTGCTCATTGTCCATGTGTTGCCCCTTAAGTCCCTTGCTAGCAGAAGGTATTTTTGATGTGGGAGGCCACCAGTATTAGGATTACCCCAATCTTTCTCTGCCAGCTGGTGATATCCTTGGACACAGCACACCACAGCTCTCCATGCCAGGGCTCTGCATTCTCACAGCATTTCCTCAAATCCTCCTGTTGCTCCTCAGTTCAAATTTGTAGAAGACCCAGCAAATTTGTGCTGCAGTTCAAATTTGTAGAAGACCCAGTCATCCCCCAGATCTGAGTCAATCTTCACGGTGCGATGGAACCACTCCTGAGCCTTGGTGATATTTCTTTCACTCCAGAATAACTTAGCCACAGCTAAAAGAAAGAGATGCCCATGAACATACAAGAAGCCTACAGAACTCCAAGTAGATGGGACTAGAAAAGAAATGCCTCCCGACACATAATAATCAAAACACCAAATGCACTAAGCAAAGAAAGATTATTAAGAGCAGTAAGGAAAAACGGTCAAGTAACACATGAAGGCAGAGCTATCAGAATTATACCTGACTTCTCCTCAGAGACTATGAAAGCTAGAAGATCCTAGGCAGATGTCATACAGACCCTAAGAGAACAAAAATGCCAGCCAACCCAGGCTACTATACACAGCAAAACTCTCAATTACCATAGACAGAGAAACCAAGATGTTCCATGACAAAACTAAATTTACACAATATCTTTCCATAAATCCAGCTCTACACTACAAAGGATAATAGATGGAAAACACCAACACAATGAGAGAAACTCCACCCTAGAAAAAGCAACAAAATAATCTTTCAACAAACCTAAAAGAAGGTAGCCACACAAACATAATTCCACCTCTAACAACAAAAATAAATGAAGTAACAATCACTTTTCCTTAGTATCTCTTCAGCATCAATGAACTCAATTCTCCCCAAAAAGACATAGACTAACAGACTGTATACATAAACAGGACCCAGCATTTTGCTGCAAATACAGGTACCTCAGTGACAAAGACAGACAGTACCTCAGAGTAAAAGATTGGATAACAATTTTCCAAGCAAGTGGTCCCAAGAAACGAGCTAGAGTAGCCATTCTAATATCAAATAAAATCAACTCTCAACCAAAAGTTATCAAAAAAGATAAGGAAGGACACTTCATAATGGTCAAAGGAAAAATCTACCAAGATGAACTCTCAATTCTGAACATCTATGCTCCAAATGCAAGGGCACTCACATTCACAAAAGAAACTTTACTAAAGCTCAAAGCATACATTGCACCCTACACAATAATAGTTGGAGGTTTCAACATCTCACTGTCAGCAATGGACAGATCATGGAAACAGAAATTAAACAGAGACACAGTGAAAATAACACAAGTTATGAAACAAATGGACCTAACAGATATTTATAGAACATTTCATCCTAAAGCAAACAAATATACCTTCTTCTCAGCACCTCATGGTACCTTCTCTAAATCCATATAATTGGTCACAAAATAGGCCTCAACAGATACAAGAAGACTGAAATAATCCCATGCAGCCTATCAGATCACCACAGATTAAGGCTGGTCTTAAATACCACAAGAACAATGGAAAGCACACATACACATGGAAGCTGAATAACACTCTACTCAATGATAACTTGGCCAAGGAAGAAATAAAGAAAGAAATTAAAGGCTTTTTAAGAATTTAATGAAAATGAAGACACATCATACCAAAACGTATGGGACACAATGAAAGCAATCCTAAGAGGAAAACTCATAGCTCTGAGTGCCAAACTGGAGAGAGCATACACCAGCAGCCTGACAGCACACCTGAAAGCTCTAGAACAAAAAGAAGAAAATACACCCAAGAGGAGTAGAAGGCAGGAAATAAACTCAAGGCTGAAATCAACCAAGTAGAAACAAAAAGAACTATACAAAGAATCAACAAAACCAGGAGCTGGTTCTTTGAGAAAATCAACAAGATAGACAAACCCTTAGCCAGTCTAATCAGAGGGCACAGAGACAGTATCCTAATTTACGAAATCAGAAATGAAAATGGTGACATAACAATGAAATACATCTAAAATAATTATTTTGTCTGTTGAATATTAACAGATGAAAATATTAAAATCATATTCTACAAACATCATGGAAATATTATTGATAATTTTTCTCACTGTGCTTGAAATTAGCATTTTCTTAATGTTTAACTTCAGATAATTTTTGCTATTTTAAAATGTTTAAAATATACTTACTGATAAAATAATTTCATTCCTAGGAACACTGATAATCTTTTTAAAGTAACCTGATTTTTAGACAAAGTACACAGATATATAGTGCATTTTAAATTCTCTCTCACTATGTCATGTGGTATCATATATGTGCTTTTGAACATATTTCTTAATGATTCATTTTAAATATTTTATGATATTTTACTATGCTTAATTCTCTAAGAATATTTTGTATGTTTTGAAACAATTTAGTATTCAATGTTAGATAGAGGATCCTTAGTTATGAATAATATTAAACATTCACTAATGGTATTTTTAGGGTATGAAAGGATATGAATATAGAAGTTGGACAAATTTTTATGTATTACTTGAGTCTCAAAATACTCAATATTATTAATATGTTTGATGTATAAAATGCATTTAAATAATAAAAATCTAAGGAAAAAAGAATCAGAGACAACCCGTCCTCCCCCCCCCCCCAATCTGCTCAGCACTGTTAGGGGGTCCCACAAGAATACCAAGCTACACAACTGTAACATATATGCAGAGGACCTAGGTCAGACCCATGTGTACTCACTGATTGTCACTTCAGTCTCTGTGGGCACCTATGAGCCCAGGCTAATTGATTATGTGGGCTTTCTTGTGGTATCCTTGACCCCCTCTGACTCATTACATCCTTCTTCCCCTTCCACAGGATTCTCTAGGCTCTGCTTAATGTTTGGCTGTGGGTCTCTGCATCTGCTTTCAGAAGTTGCTGAATGGACCCCCTCTGATAGCGATAGGACTAGGTTAGTATTATTCATAACTAAGGGTTGTTCTATGCATAAAGGAGAATATCATTGGGCATCATTTCATTGACTTTTTTGGTGTTTTTTGGTCAGTTGTGTTTGGTTCTATCCTAGGTTGGGCTATCCAGCCCCTGGTTCCTGACCATCTCATCCAGGGAGTGCCAGAGATGAGTTCCCCTCTCATGGCATGAGCCTCAAGTTGGACCCGTCATTGATTGGAACATGGTGATTGAATGTACCATTTTCCTTTGATCTTGGCAATTCCTTTTATTCCAGAGATCACTTTTCATCACAGACCTGATGGTCATTTTCCAAATACCACTGAGATTTGCTGAGCTAACTACAGTGGCTTATGTCTTTTTGCAAAACTAAGCTACAAGGAAGAGAAACACACTGGGAAGCAAGTTCTGAAAAGCAAAACCAGTTTTCACAAGGCCTGCCTGAACCACCTCCAGTGCCAAAAAAACATTTGCACAGAATCACTTGCCAGTGGGGCATTTAATATAAAGGGACTGTGTTTGAAAAAATCATTCTTTCTGTTGTTTCATTTGTTTTCATGAGACAAAGGTCTTTCTATGTAGAGTAGGCTGGCCTCAAAGTACCTCTTCCCTCGGCCTACCAAGTGCTGGGATAATAAATATGAGCCACCATACCTACCTGATGAAAGTTGTCTTTAAAGTGATACTTTCATTATAGAGGCATTTCTTTCTTGGCCTTCTATTTTCCACTCTTAAAAAGAGAGCATATTGTTTTTTATTTATTTTATTTTTTAATTTGATATTTTATTTTTTTACATTTCAAATGTTATTCCCTTTTCTGGTTTCCCCTCTGCAAACCCCCTATCCCATCCCCCCTTACCCTGCTTCTGTGATGGTGCTCCACCACCCACCTACCCACTCCCATTTCACCACCCTAGCATTCCTCTACACTGGGGCATCAAACCTTCACAGGACCAAGGGCCTCCCCTCCCATTGATGCCACATAAGGCCCCTTCAGCTCCTTCAGTCTAACCCCTAACTCCTCCATTGGGGTCAGTCCGATGTTTGGCTGTGAGCAGCCGTATCTGTTTTGGTCAGGATATGGCAGAGCCTCTCAGGAGACAGCCATATCAGGCTCCTGTCAGTAAGCACTTCTTGGCATACACAATAGTATCTGGGTTTGGTGTCAGCATGTGGGAAGGATCTCCAGGTGGGGCAGTCTCTGGATGGTCTTTCCTTCACTCTCTGTTCCACTCTTTGTCCCTGTATTTCCTTTAGACAGGAGCAATTCTGGGTTAAAATTTCGGAGATGGTGGGTGGCCTCAACCGGGGGGTGGGGTGGGGGTGGGGGTGGGCGGGGATCATGCCTAACCTCTGGATATGGTCTCAACAGGTTCTCCCTCCCCTTTGTGGGGTATTTCAGCTAATGTCATCCCTGTGGGGTCCTGGGAGGCTCTTGCTTTCCTGGAATCTGGGACTTCCTGGTTGCTCACCCCAATTCCCCATCCCCCATTGCTATACATCTCTGTTCATTTTCCTGACCCTCTATACACCTCCTCCCATACATGATTCTTCTCCTCTTTTTCCTCTCCCACTCTTCTCTTCCTCCCAAGGCCCTCCCACCCTGTACTTTCCTTGATTATACTGTTCCCCCTCCTAAGCAGGACTGAAGCATTCCCACTTTGGTCTTCCTTCCTCTTGAGCTTCATGTGGTCCATGAGTTGTATCATGGGTATTCCACAGAGAGCATATGTTTTGATCTCTGGAATCTGTTACCTATGTATCTGTATTATAACATACCTGTGTTTAATAAGTAAGATGGCAGATAGAAAATCACATGCTCTTTATAGTACTAGTTAATGGGGAACAGCTTTTAAGTTTTCTGGTTGTCACATTTAAAAAATATGAAAATTGGGTATCTTTGATTATGTATGTATGTATGTATGTATGTATGTATGTATATTCCAATAGATCCAAAATATTATCCTTTTAACATTCAACCAATACAACATGATTTTTTTAAAAAATAGGGTTTTATATAATCCAGGCTGGCTGAACTCTCCTGATCCTGGTGTCTCACTTCTAAAGTGCTAGGATTGCAAATGTGTGCCTTCACTCCAGGCTAACATAAAATAATTTGTGGAAGAGTTCATAGATTGTATATGAAATCCTTGAAAGGCATGAGCTTATTCTGATGTGTTTGATTAAATTCTAGAAAATGTAAAACTTTGTAGAAAAAAAGAGAAGTCAGTTATTCAACAGGACATTCTTGAATTCATCCCCCTATAAATGTTATATTTATGAGCAGAACCTCCTGTTCCCTCTTAATGATTTGTTAAGTCCCAGAGCAGTATCGAGGTAAGCAATAAACTGCATCTCAGAAGCATGAGATAAACCCCAGTAGAGAATAGATTAGTTCACATCATCATTGAAGGTATGGAGACTAGAACTCTCTGGTATTTATTGCTACTTATCTCTTGAATCAATAGTTCTTTTCTATTTTTAATGTCTTACTGCCATTAATCTCTTCTCCTGGCCATGTCTCTTGCTCAACCAAAAATTGTGGATGGATCTGATTGGTTTTTTTCCCTAGGGCTTTTGCCCTCTGTAGGAGCAGATTGTATTTCATTTGGAGGGTAAGCCATGTCATGATTTAAAGTTTGGCAGCGTGTAATATTTTTAGACAAAAAGAAATATTAACTTTCCAGTTCATTGCATGGGGAATGGACCTGAATAGTAAGGAAGGATGTGGTGGCACATACCTGTAATTCAAACATTTTGGAGATGGAAGCAGAAATAACATGAGCTCAAGACTAGCCAAATAAAATAAAGTAAGCATCAACAGTAAAAACAACAACAACAAAAAATCCCACTTAACTTATACTTATTATTGTGTTAGAAAACAGCAAATATGTCAACCATATGAAGTGTGTGGTTCCGTTATATTAAAGTTGTTCACATCATCTTGCAACTTTATATGTCTCAGCATACTGACATACATCCAAAGGAGACAGGCCCAAATATGGTCAAGCCTCAGAGACTATTGGATCTGGATTCAGAATTAGTGAGACCATAAAGAACTAGGGACCATGAACTCCATCTGATGTAATGGAGCATATACACCATCCTTTTTATCATCCTGAGGTTACAAGATGCTTCGTTATATTTTCCACATCACTGTCTGGGTATCAGAACCCTCTGTGCAAGGGTCAGCATGGTTTCCACAGTCCCCCATGTTTCTCCTGTGACACTAGTAGCTTGTACCTTCTTGCTTTCAGCCATCTGTAACATAAATTTGATAGTGACAAAGGCTAAATATAGTCACCTAGTTTTTAAAACTTAGACCATTGAGCTGAACTGGTTCAGAAGGATTCACTACTATTTCTTGGCACCATAATGCAGAAGTTTACATCTTATTAGGCACCTATGTTAGATTGTGACTTTCCCAAAACCAGCAATTTTCCCTGCTAGAATATATATGCTGGCCAGCAAAGCGAGTTGGTCTAAATGCTATATACCCAACTGTAAGAGCTTTAGGCTACAACTATTAATTTCAATCTAGTAGTCTCAGAAATTGATTTGTTCCTAGAGATATTTTGAAAATGAAATAAACTTTTTGTTTGTTTTTAGTTATCTAAGTTTTTGGAGGGTGAGGTACAGGGCCTCATGTATCCTAAGCTGGCCTTGAACTCTGTAGAACTCAGAGATGACCTCAAGCTCCTGATCCTCCTGCCTCTGCTTCTCAAGTACGGGACTGAACCCAGGCAGGACTTTAGGCATGCTGGGTTAGCACTCTACCAAGAAGACTACATCTTCTGCATAGCTAGTAATTTTAATCAGCTTTTTCATCTGGAAAAAAGTCTAAACTTAAAAGAGAAATTGTTTAATGATACAAGGAGTTCCTGGGTAACCTACACTTCTATCTACACAAATGTTAACACTATTTCCAAAATATTTTGTTGCTCCAAAATAAAGCCTTTTATCAATTAAGCAATCACTCTCCACTTGCCCTCTAGCTCCCTAGCAACCACCAAGTTACTTTGTGTGTCCACCATTTGCCTACCCTGGTTATTTCATAGAAATGGAAATATACACAGTATGACTTTTGGAATTTAGTTTTTTTATTGCTTTTTAAAACAAGGCTTACCTACAAATCAATATACACTGGGTTTTCACTAAACTGCCTTAGCTTCCCTCCCCCTCTTCCCTCCTCAGCCATATGCCTAACTGCGCACCTTCCTTCCTTCCTTCCTTCCTTCCTTCCTTCCTTCCTTCCTTCCTTCCTTCCTTCCTTCCTTCCTTTCTCCTTTCCTTCCTCCTTTCCTCCCTTTCTTCCTTCCTTCCTTCCTTCCTTCCTTCCTTCCTTCCTTCCTTCCTTATTTTCTTTCTTTCTAACAGGATCTCACTGTATAACCAAACTAGCTTTAAACTTCTGATCTTCCTGCGTCTGCATCCATAGTACTAAGATTACAAATATGTGTCCTTACTTTTAATTGTACACAGCAAGTACTTTTAATTGCAGGTATAGACTGAACATGGGGAGCATTTCAACACTTATTTTCCTCTGCTACTACTTTACTCTCAAAACAGCATGGAAAGGATCTTGAAGTTTATTAAATTCAGTATTTCTTTCAAATCCAGTACCTCTTGGAGGAAGAGTGTGTTATTCAACTGTCATTCACATAGCATGAGCTTATTTAATCGTTTAACATGAGCACGAAGAAGAAAGTACCACAGCAAATGGACAATAACCATAACAAATAGATACATCACACTGAATGCAGCGCTTTATTTTGCCTTCAGTTTCTTCATCTAAAACATAGCCAGATTGGATCCAGGACCTAAAAGCTACTGTAATGAAAACTGTATGATTCAACTCCCTAGAATGACAGAAGTCTATGATGATTCCAAAGAGCTACTTTCCCTTAGTGCTTTACTGAAGTACAACCGAGATTGAACCACTGAGAGTGTGGCCCTGGGGGTTACAGACTATAGATTACCATTGAGTGATGAAATAAAGATGAGCTTGTAACAATGAGCATATTCACAACCAGAAGACACGCGTGTTAGGAGACAGAAATTATTCATCATTCAACATCAAATGCACCTACCCTGTACGGAAACTGGTAAAACGTTAACAAGAAATATCAGCCAGAGCCCACTCCTGAGTCACTGCCTTCTTTGATCTGACCAGTCACCTGTGGGTCAAATGGCTACAGGATGTTTCTGGAAAGCAAAAGCATTTCAAGATGAAAGTATACCTAGCTGGCTGTGCCACACCGAACATTCTCTCTTGAACTTATTTTTAGTGTGACATTCATTTTTATTTGTGCCAATTTTTTATTTACAAAACTTTCAAGAACCACAAAATTAAAGGAATTTCACAGTGAATACTCACATACTCACCTTCTAAATTCCATCGGGATCATTTTGCTGTCCTTGTTTGATCATGTATTCACCAATATTTTGGTTAATTCACTATTCTACCTTACTTCTTTCATTTTGGAGGACAATAATATAGTCATTTCTCTCTTTCCTTTCCTTACTCCAAAATCTCTCATATGCCATTTCTTGATCTTTCAAATTCTTATCCTATTTCTCACTAATTGTATGTATATACGTATGTGTATGTACATACATATTCCTAGCTATAACCTGCTCAGTCTGTATAAGGTTATTGGCAAGTATGTTTTCAGAGCTGACCATTTGGTATCAGATAACCAACTGGTGTGCTCTTCCCTGAGGAAGAATATTTTTCCCACTCACAGAATCTCTCAGTTGCATGTAGCTCTTTGTGGAGGGTTGACCTGTGCACTTTGACATATCAGACATCTGCATGTAGTTCATTAGCTAGTACTGTTTTACATACTTGCTGATTTTTTAACAAAATTTACATACTGTGGAACACACAATTCTTCAAGTGTATATTTCTTGAGCTATAAGCAAAACATACCAGTGGCAATTCCTATCAAAGCAGTACATATTGCACTTAGTAATTTGATTTTAGATAAATGTATTGTGTTAAAAATAAAATAACATGACTCATTTTGAAGTAAAAAGCTGTAGTTATTTGCTTCTTCCTAAAGTGAACTACTTTTAATTTTCACAGGCTAATTTTAGTAATTTAAATATATATTATGCATGAAATGATATTACTGCTATTTCTTAAGACTTCTATTTTATAATTATCTTTTGGTTATTTTCTACAGAAGAACAGGATTGAGTGGTCTCAACTCCCTAACCACAAACTTTAATATGTATAACACAGTTTCATTTAAATCAAGTTTCAGCACTTACATTAGCTATAAAAATACTATTCACAATAGATTTGTCTCTAAGAAGCTGTGAAAATGCCTTTGAATATGTTTTTTGTTTGTTGCTGTTTGATTTTGTTTAGAGACAAAGTCTCACTGTGCATCCTGGGTTGGTTTCAAATGCTTTATCGCTGTGGTGGTTTGAATGAGAAATGTCCTGCATAGACATGGGCATTTGAGCAATTTGTCCACAATTGGTGATGTGGTTCAGGGAGTTGGTGCAGCCTCGCTGGAGGAAGTAGGCTACTGAAGGGCAGGTTTTGAGAGTTCATTGCTTGCTTCACATCCACTTCACTCTCTCTAGTTCACGTGTGTGTTTGCAGCTGTGATCTGTCTATCAGCTTCCTGATCTGGTTACCTACTGATGGCATCTCTCCCACCATTATGGACTGTCTCCTTGAACCTCAAGCCAGAATAGACTCTTTCATAGTTAAATCACTTTGGGTCAAGATGTCTTATCTCAACAACGGAAATGTAACTAACAGTCACCCTGCCTTCACTTCCCTCAGTCCTAGGACCATAGGCCTGTGCCACCACCCCTGGCTCCCTATAGTTTAACTCAAAAGATACTGCCTCTGTTGCATCTTTAGAAACATCACTCCAAACTGCTATTAGCTCTCCTGGCTTGCAGCAGAGCAGTTCCCAGGGCTCTCCTTCATCTCTGGATCACACATCTTCCAGGTGGTATCTTCCTTCTTCTTGTCAGAATATACCCTGCAGTAGTTCCTTGAGGCTTTCTGTGGAAGATAAACTTTATAAGATCTTACCTATCTAGAAGTTGATTATTTATTTGGCTGTGGCAGGTTCACCATTACTTTTTGTCAGAACTCTAAAGATGATGTTGTTCTGTGGCTTAGCTTTCAGTAATGCCATATCAGACCATTCTGTTTCTTAATACTTTAATTTTGGAACATTCTCTGTATCCCAGTGTTCCGAACATTTGTTTATAGGCTTTGGCATACCCGTTACATCTAGATACTGTATTCCTTTATTTCTCGGTGATGTTCTCTTATTTTATGCCTTTGATAAATTCCTCTGAAAGAACAGTATCTGCTTTCTATTTTTTGTAGCTCCTATTGGCCAAATATCTAACTTCTAACTCAAAAAACTCTAGTTTTATCTCTTTTTTGTCCCATGAATATATCTTACTAAATATTAAGTAGACTAAAATCATATTCATTGTTTTAAAATACCAATGATAACAGTATCACCATCAATCTTATGTATTCATTTTTTTTAGATGGGTTCATGCTATTTTTCCCATGCTGGCCTCAAGATCATGATCATTCTACCTCATCCTTCTGAGTGCTGGGATTACAGGCATATACCATTGTACCCAGTTGTACCATCAACTTTGTTTATGTAGCACTTGGAGTTGAACCCAGAACCTCATACATACTAGGCAAGTCTTTTTTACTTTTTATTTTAAGACAGGGCCTCAGTAAATTATCCAGGCTATCCTTGAACTCATTCTATAGACTAGACAAACTTCTAATTTATAATCCTCCTGCCTCAGTCTCCCAAGTAGGTAGAATTACAGCCTGCACCAGCCCCTACTGCCATCACCATTGAAAGAGCATCATCAATGACTTACAAGCTTCCATGTCACCTTTCTAGATACAATTTCCCTCCTTTCCCTTTTAGAGATAACCACTACATTGTATTTCATGTTTGCAGAATTTTTATCTTTGTAGTTTTATTGCATGCTTCTGCACTTCTGAAGATAGCATTGTTGAGTTTTACTTTTTCTCAATTTTATATGAATTAAATCATTCTGTATGGTTTCCAACACTTGCCTTTTTTCTCGTTTTACAATAAACACCTGAGATTACCCTATGCTACCATATAATTTTTATTGTATGCACAAAACTTTTTCTGTATTAATTTGTGAGCATTTGGAGTTGTCTGTTTTGTTTTGTTTTGTTTTGTTTTAATATTGAAAACACTGCTGTTCTGACTATTCATAGACAAATCTTCTAGCATATACTAAGGAAAGGGATTGGTAAGTCATGAGGGGAGTGCATCTTTGATTGACTAGAGAAACAAAATTGTTCCTCAAAAAAAGTAATCATAATATTTCACTCCCCTGCCAGCCACTTAACATCCTTGCCAACACAACTTTATTGTTCACCAAAGGTGGGTGGAATGACCAACTGTGGTTTTGGTTTGCATTCCTCTGATTACTAGTTAGGTCAAGTCATACTTTAGGTCTACTGAGAGCTTATAAAACTATCCCTCCTTCGATTTATGCCAGATATACCCCCTTTTATTGGTTTCTTGCTATTGGCTTTTGGAGTGGGGTCTCACTGCATCATAAAGACTGACCTCAAACTCATCATCTTTCTGCCTCAAACTCCTGGAGGCTGGAATTATAGGCACATATCACCAGCCACAGCTAACTGATTCCGTGGTTAGAAATCTATCAAGTTTTCTATTTCTTCTTGAATCAGACTTTGTAAATTATGTATTTCTGGGGAGTGTCTTTTTTATTTCCATTTCAAAATTTATCACCTGTAAGTAATTTAGAATATCATTTTTGTTACCTTTTAAAATCCCATACTATCTATGGTTACATTCTATGGTTCATTCCTTTCATCTTTCTGATTGCTAATCTTTTGTTTTATTTTGTTTTTAGATGGGGTCTTATGTAGCCCAGGTTGACCTTGAACTTGTGATGTTTCTGCTTCCACCTCCTGAGCTCTGAAATTATAGAGATATGCAATTATGCTCAGATCACTAATCTTTTTTCATGTTTGTATACTCCATTAGATCTTTCAAAGGCAAAATTTAGCTTGATCAAAACTTCCCATCTCAGGCTTCTATTTAATTATTTTGCCATTATATTTTTGACTTCTTCCATTCAGATTTTTTGGATTTGTTCTCGTCTTTTCTCACTAGTTAAGTTGGATGCATTGCTCCTTGTTTTACAGATGAGTTCTACTGAATAATGATCAAACCATAGTACTAACCACACACAAACTATTCTATAATACAGACATAAAATATTTTACAGTTACATTTATGAAGTTAGCAGAACTTTTATATTAAGAATCACTGGGTAGATGCTGATGGTGAAGCACTATAAGCCTTTTTCCTTCACAGACATAAAAGTGGGAAAAAAATTCCAAAGCAGCATATAACAATGCAAAACCATGGCAAATAATCAGTAAAACAGGGTATAAATTGTTTTGGAAAAAATCAGCCAGTACAATTTCCCATAATACCAAACTACATGGGAAATAAAAGGATATAGAGTGATCTTTACAGGTGCAATAAAACATTTGTTAAGGAAATAATCCATTAATTATAAAACCTCTTAGCATCTTAAAAATTGAAGTTAATGTCCTTTGCCTAGTATAAAATAGCTACAAATCCTACATGAGAAATTCTATAACTAACACTGAAACACTGAAATTATTTTCACTTAAGATCAAGAAATTTAAGAATGGCAGTTATAATGACTTCTTTTGAATACCCCACTCTATACCCCAGTGAGTGCCCAAATAAACAAGGGTATAAGGATTTGAAAGAAAGAAACACAATTCTGTTATTCACCAATGTTGTTATAATCCACACAGAAAATTTAAAAACCAGTAGGATTCAGAAGTGTGTGTGTGTGTAAAAATCAACCTACAGCAGGCAATCACAAAAGAACTCAAATGATATGTACTCACTGATAAGTGGATATTAGCCCAGAAACTTAGAATACCCAAGATACAAGATACAATTTGCAAAACACATGAAACTCAAGAAGAACGAAGACCAAAGTGTGGACACTATGCCCCTTCTTAGAATTGGGAACAAAACACCCATGGAAGGAGTTACAGAGACAAAGTTTGGAGCTGAGACTAAAGGATGGACCATCTAGAGACTGCCATACCAGGGGAACCATCCCATAATCAGCCTCCAAACGCTGACACCATTGCATACACTAGCAAGATTTTGCTGAAAGGACCCTGATATAGCTGTCTCTTGTGAGACAATGCCAGGGCCTAGCAAACACAGAAGTGGATGCTCACAGTCAGCTATTGGATGGATCACAGGGCCCCCAATGGAGGAGCTAGAGAAAGTACCCAAGGAGCTCAAGGGATCTGCAACCCTATAGGTGGAACAACATTATGAAATAACCAGTACCCCAGAGCTCTTGTCTCTAGCTACATATGTATCAGAAGATGGCCTAGTCGGCCATCACTGGAAAGAGAGGCCCCTTGGTCTTGCAAACTTTATATGCCTCAGTACAGGGGAACGCCAGGGCCAAAAAGTGGGAGTGGGTGGGTAGGGGAGTGGGTGGGGGAGGGTATGGGGGACTTTTGGGATAGCATTGGAAATAAACCTACAGGAAGCAATTGCAATAGCAATCAGCAAACATGTAAAACAATTATGGTTCCTAAAAGTACAACATAGTGTAAAATAAACATGACAAATGTTATGTCAGGATGCTTTATGAGAGAGTTAAATATTTGGCATTGTAAATAAGCAAATCTGACTAAAGGGCTTGTAGTTGATCAGAGAAGCACAATGATTCAACATATTCCTAGTGAAGGAGACCCAAGAGCAAGGACTGGACCATTAGTGAGAACTGCTTAAAGCTGATGGTAACTGATATCATGTGGTATACATCAACGAAAGAGAGGACGATCAAAGGACAAGTTTCTGTGGAGGGAGACCTTTTGACTGCTCACAATTGTCACATGGTCAAGAAAATACCTTTCCTTTGTGTTTTAGTCATTTTCTACCTGAGGATCCATTCTAATATAACTTTTATTATTTTAATGGTCTCTCTGTGAAAATTAATATAAAGGTTGCATCAATATTTCAATTAAGACATTTATTTCCCTGTTGACAGATACAAGAACTTTTCATGCTTTGAATTAATCACCATCTGCCTGACTTATGAACACTATTACTGGATATCATGGTTCTATTTTTTGAAAATCACGTATTATGGGTTTTGTACTCATTATTTTAACTCGCATACATATTTACTACTTTATTTGTACTACTTCTTATTCCTCTAACCTGTCATCTGAGATCATATCTTTTCTGCCCATAGTACATTCTGTACAAGCCCTTTTATGGGGAACTGCGTTGGTGCCAAATTCTCGATATTTGGACATTTATTTTGCCTGAAGTCTTTTTGTGGAGGCTGAGAGGTAGGAGTGGATTCAATTAACGATAGTCTTTTAAATTCACAGGAAATTGGAAGCAATAAAATCAAATGAGCCAGTTGTGGTGGCGCACACCAGTAGGATTTGCTGAAGGAGGCAGAGGCAGGAGGATCACGAGTTCAAGGCCAGCCTGGGCTACACATTGGGGGCTGGAGAGATGGTTCAGCGGTTAAGAGCACTGACTGCTCTTCCAGAGGTCCTGAGTTTGATTCCCAGCAACCACATGGTGGCTCACAACCATTTGTAATGAGATCTGATGCCCTCTTCTGGTGTGTCTGAAGACAGCTACAGTGTACTTATATATAATAAATCTTTTTTTAAAAATCAAGATGAAGTGAGGTTTTCATTATTATACCCTTTATGAATAATTTATCTATAAGTACAGACATGGAAGCTCATCTGAGCTTGCTTTTATCTCAGCACAGTGCAGGCATCAATTGAGAAGAAGCGATTGCATTGCCCTTCATATGCCCCCATGACAAGCCAGAAAGCCAATGTAGCTGGGGAAAGGTTGCACTGTGCCAGTCACAAGGGAGTGAAGGACTGTTTGAATTACCAGTAGGGACAGACCCTGTTGCACTTTACCTGGAAGGACAGACAAAATGGGGTTCCCCACCAAAGCTAGTGGGGCTTCTGCAACTCATATCTTTGGTTTCTCTCATTCAGCTGCTCAACACCAAGCCAATGCAGGCAGGCTCTAGAGAATAAAGCCTAGAGATGCCACATAATATTTTCATAGTCTTCTTGAACTGGCATCTTGCCTTTGTCGACTTAGGCTGCTGCTGCCACCTAGCTTTAACTAGCAATCATCTGAAGATGCAGACTACCCTGTTGGCCTGAAGAAAGTCAGTTATAGCATGAAAGCAGTAGGAGCACAAAGACCACAAGACATAAAATACACCTGTTCTAGCCTTTTTCATCTCAGTTGTCTCCACTTTTAAAAATTATATATACTAACTCCACAGTAGCACAAAGTCACTAGCAGAGTTCGTCAAACCAAAGTGGAGGACTAAGGCTTACCCAGATCAATGTGATTTCAAGATAATATCTACATCCATCCAGTTATTAATGAAACCTAAAAGCTTTGTTTTGTGTTATTAAATGGCTTTACCAAGTAGAGATGAGCGTGCATCAAATGGGAATGTGTGTTAAATGTTGTAGATTGTGTCAATTTTACTACACATATTGGATTCTTACTTTTGGAGAAATATATTAGTCAATAGAGATAAAGTACAAGCCACACATATGATCTTACTTTTTCCAGTTACTACCTTATGAAAATAGAGAGGGTTGGAGATGTAGGTCAATGGTACAGTATTTGCCTGGCATGCATGAAACCCTGGATTCTTCCTACAGCACCAAAACCAGACAGAGGATGGGAGAGTGCTAATATATATATATATATATATATATATATATATATATATAATTCTATATATAATTTAACTAAAATATTTACTTAATATGTTATTAAATACATTTTATTCAAATATTTTTACATTTTAATTATAATTTTTGGTTTTAAAATATATTTGACCTGCATATATGCATAATGCTTTTTCAGCATAAGTCATTTTACTGCTGAGATATCTTAAAATTCATTATGTATTTTATTCCTGTGGTACCTCTCACTTTGAACTAGCCATATTTAAAGTGCTCATCAAGCCTATGTGACTAGATGTCTGCTGAAACACTACTCTGTATAGGACAGCTCTGAGGGAAGGCCGTAGAAACTTACAGGATTAAAAATATCCCAAATAAATTATACTATATTTGGAAAATAATGTATTACAAACTGTTGTTCAGGAAGTAGGAAGACAGATCCTGGGTAAAATCCTGACTTTAGACCCCCCCAGCACACCCACAGAGACATCAGGCATGTGCTTGTAATCTCAGTGTTGGGGACAGAGAGACAGGAGGACCCCAGCAGCTTCCTGTCTAGCCAGTCTAGCTGAAACAGGGAGCCCCCAAGTCCCAGGCTTAGAAAGAGGCTACATCATAAGGTGGGTTATAAGAAAGATACCCAAAAGTCATTCTCTGGGCTTCACATGTGCACATACAAGTGAGCATAGACATATAGATGCATGCACACACAAACATATACCATATATACATAAAATAAATGGTTGGAAATAAACACTGAGATTTTGAACTACCCTGACAGTTTCATAGATGTGTGATGTTGGTGTAGAAGTGGACTTATATGTCTCAGTCACCCTTCTATGCATGAGCAAACAGTAATCGATTTGCCATTTACATTCTCTGCTAGAACTAGACTTCAAAGACTTAAATGTCCATTTAATTCTTGCCTTTGTAGCGGTCCTTAGACTGTCTGGATTTTAGGGGAAACTATCAAATGTATCAACCTGATATACCTATCTTCTATGTCAATCCACACTGGAAAATTCTGAGGAAATAAAATACTGAAAATGAAAAAGAATGAATTAATATATAGCAACTATGCTTGCATTATAATGTGTGCTACTTATATTATGTTCCTCTTCTCAATGAGTTTGTAAAATCACACCCATTTTAATGATGATGGGGAAAGTTCATAATGGTTTATTGGTTGGGAGAAGGGTGGGGACAGAACTAGTTACTATGTCATATCCTTCACAGACCATTCTGTCTCTACATGCTGCTTCCAGGCAAGGACTGGACATTTCAACAGTGTACCAGATGTGGCATGTGAACCTGCCACTGTTGTCATAGACCTTCCTGTGTGGACACATTTCTCCTCCACAGCCCACTTCCTCAGAATGGTTAGCATTCCTCCTTGAGCCTTCCTGTGGACATGGTATTTTAGTTCTCCCAGACATCAAAAGAAGGATGAAAAAATTACTCTGCCTTTTTAATTACCTTGTTTATTATGATAAAATACCTGACAAGAAGTGACTGAAGAGAATAAATTTTGGCTCACAGTTCAAGAGTATAGAGTCCACTGTGGCAGGAACAGTATGGCCACTGGTCAGATTGTATCTGTAGTTAGGAAACAACAGAGTAGACAGGAAGGGGCCAGGATAGAAAACCTTAAGTCCTAGTCCTAGAGACCTACTTCCTCCATTAAGGCTCTACCTCCCAAAGGTTTCACAACCTTCCCAAACAGCACTACGAGCTGGGGACCAAGGATTCAAACACTTGAGCCTGTGGGGACATTTTTCATTTAAACTACAACACTACCATCCAACTACTTACCTAGCCACATCATCTCTCTATATGACTTTAAAGTTCTCGTGGTAGAATTCACTGGTTCTGGGTTCAAATCACACCTGGGAAAGAGTTCTTGGACAAAGACCTTTCACTAAGTAGATTTAGAAATCACATCAGGCACAAGCCTCTTCCGGTCAGAAAAGCACCGGGGCAGCTGGGGCGCAGGGTCGGCTAACACTCGCCAGCTACCCACAACACCCGCCACAGGATCTTAAGACTTCTGGTGAGTGGAGCACAGCTTCTGCTCCAATCCAATTGCACGCGGGACCTGAGACTGCATTAGTTAGGGAAGCAGAAAACCGGCCTGAGTAGGGCCACAGGCCTCTTCCAGCTGGACCAGCACCGGGGTACTGCCAGCTACCCACGACCCCCGTCACAGGATTTTGAGACTGCTGGTGAGTGGAACACAGCTTCTGCTCCAATCTTTAAACAGTGACAACGACAACAACTAACCCCAGAGATTACCAGATGGCGAAAGGTAAACGTAATAATCTTACTAACAGAAACCAAGACCACTCACCATCATCAGAATCCAGCACTCCCACGTCGCCCAGTCCAGGGCACCCCAACACACCGGAAAAGCTAGACACGGATCTAAAAGCATATCTCCTGATGATGGTAGAGGACTTCAAGAAGGATTTTAATAACACACTTAAAGAAATACAAAGGAACACTGGTAAACAGGTAGAAGACAATAAAGAGGAAACACAAAAATCCCTTAAAGAATTGCAGGAGAACACTGCTAAAGAGTTACAAATCCTTAAAGAAAAACAGGATAACCTAATCAAACATGTAGAAGTCCTTAATGAAAAACAGGAAAACACATCCAAACAGATGAGGGAAATGAACAAAACCATACTAGACCTAAAAAGGGAAGTAGACACAATAAAGAAAACCCAAAATGAGGCAAGACTGGAGATAGAAACCCTAGGAAAGAAATCTGGAACCATAGATACCAGCATCAGCAACAGAATACAAGAGATGGAAGAGAGAATCTCAGGTGCAGAAGATTCCATAGAGAACATCGGCACAACAATCAAGGAAAATGTAAAATGCAAAAAGATCGTAACTCAAAACATCCAAGAAATACAGGACACAATGAGAAGACCAAACCTACGGATAATAGGAGTGGATGAGAATGAAGATTTTCAACTCAAAGGACCAGCAAACATCTTCAACAAAATTATAGAAGAAAACTTCCCAAATCTAAAGAAAGAGATGCCCATGAACATACAAGAAGCCTACAGAACTCCAAATAGGCTAGACCAGAAAAGAAATACCTCCCGACACATAATAATCAGAACAACAAATGCTCTAAATAAAGATAGAATACTAAAAGCAGTAAGAGAAAAAGGCCAAGTAACATATAAAGGCAAGCCTATCAGAATTACACCAGATTTCTCACCAGAGACTATGAAAGCCAGAAGATCCTGGACAGATGTTATACAGACACTAAAAGAACACAAATTCCAGCCCAGGCTACTATACCCAGCCAAACTCTCAATTAACATAGATGGAGAAACCAAAGTATTCCACGACAAAACCAAATTCACAAATTATCTCTCCACGAATCCAGCCCTTCAAAGGATAATAACAGAAAAAAACCAATACAAGGACGGGAACCACACCCAAGAAACAACAAGAAGGTAATCCCTCAACAAACCTAAAAGGAGACAGCCATAAGAACAGAATGCCAACTTTAACAACAAAAATAACAGGAAACAACAATTACTTCTCCTTAATATCTCTTAATATCAATGGCCTCAACTCCCTGATAAAAAGACATAGACTAACAAACTGGCTACACAAACAAGACCCAACATTTTGCTGCTTACAGGAAACTCATCTCAGAGAAAAAGATAGACACTACCTCAGAATGAAAGGCTGGAAAACAATTTTCCAAGCAAATGGTATGAAGAAACAAGCTGGAGTAGCCATTCTAATATCTGATAAGATTGACTTCCAACCCAAAGTCATCAAAAAAGACAGGGAGGGGCACTTCATACTCATCAAAGGTAAAATCCTCCAAGAGGAACTATCAATCCTGAATATCTACGCTCCAAATACAAAGGCAGCCTCATTCATTAAAGAAACTTTAGTAAATCTCAAAGCACACATTGCACCTCATACAATAATAGTGGGAGACTTCAACACACCACTTTCACCAATGGACAGATCATGGAAACAGAAACTAAACAGGGACACAGTGAAACTAACAGAAGTTATGGATCAAATGGATCTGGCAGATATCTACAGAACATTTTACCCTAAAACAAAAGGATACACCTTCTTCTCAGCACCTCATGGTACCTTCTCCAAAATTGACCACGTAATTGGGCACAAAACAGGACTCAACAGATACAAAAACATTGAAATTGTCCCATGCATCCTATCAGATCACCATGGACTAAGGATGATCTTCAATAACAAAATAAATAATAGAAAGCCAACCTTCACGTGGAAACTGAACAACACTCTTCTCAATGATACCTTGGTCAAGGAAGGAATAAAGAAAGAAATCAAGGACTTTTTAGAGTTCAATGAAAATGAAGCCACAACATACCCAAACTTATGGGACGCAATGAAAGCATTTCTAAGAGGAAAACTCATAGCTCTGAGTGCCTCCAAAAAGAAACTAGAAAGAGCACACATTAGCAGCTTGACAACACACCTAAAAGCACTAGAACAAAAGGAAGCAAATTCACCCAAGAGGAGTAGACTGCAGGAAATAATCAAACTCAGGGGCGAAATCAATCAAGTGGAAACAAGAAGAACTATTCAAAGAATCAACCAATCAAGGAGCTGGTTCTTTGAGAAAATCAACAAGATAGATAAACCCTTAGCCAGACTAACTAGAGGGCACAGGGAAAGTATTCTAATTAACAAAATCAGAAATGAAAAAGGAGACATAACAACAGATCCTGAAGACATCCAAAACACCATCAGATCCTTCTACCAAAGGCTATACTCAACAAAACTGGAGAACCTGGATGAAATGGAGAAGTTCCTAGACAGATACCAGGTACCAAAGTTGAATCAAGATCAGGTTAATGATCTAAACAGCCCTATATCCCCCAAAGAAATAGAAGCAGTCATTAATAGTCTCCCAACCAAAAAAAGCCCAGGACCAGATGGGTTTAGTGCAGAGTTCTATCAGACCTTCAAAGAAGATCTAATCCCAGTTCTTCACAAACTATTCCACAAAATAGAAACAGAAGGTACTCTACCCAACTCATTCTATGAAGCCACAATTACTCTGATACCTAAACCACAAAAAGACCCAACAAAGATAGAAAACTTCAGACCAATATCCCTTATGAATATTGATGCAAAAATACTCAATAAAGTTCTTGCTAACTGAATCCAAGAACACATCAAAACAATCATCCATCCTGACCAAGTAGGTTTCATCCCAGGGATGCAGGGATGGTTCAATATACGGAAATCCATCAACGTAATCCAGTATATAAACAAACTCAAAGACAAAAACCACATGGTCATCTCCTTAGATGCGGAAAAAGCATTTGACAAGATCCAACACCCATTCATGATAAAAGTCTTGGAAAGATCAGGAATTCAAGGCCCATACCTAAACATGATAAAAGCAATCGACAGCAAACCAGTAGCCAACATCAAAGTAAATGGTGAGAAGCTTGAAGCAATCCCTCTAAAATCAGGGACTAGACAAGGCTGTCCACTTTCTCCATACCTATTCAACATAGTACTTGAAGTCCTAGCCAGAGCAATTCGACAACAAAAGGAGATCAAAGGGATACAAATTGGAAAAGATGAAGTCAAAATATCACTTTTTTGCAGATGATATGATAGTATATATAAGTGACCCTAAAAATTCCACCAGAGAACTCCTAAGCCTGATAAACAGCTTCGGTGAAGTAGCTGGATATAAAATTAACTCAAACAAATCAATGGCCTTTCTCTACACAAAGAATAAACAGGCTGAGAAAGAAATTAGGGAAACAACACCCTTCTCAATAGTCACAAATAATATAAAATATCTTGGCGTGACTCTAACTAAGGAAGTGAAAGATCTGTATAATAAGAACTTCAAGTCTCTGAAGAAAGAAATTCTAGAAGATCTCAGAAGATGGAAAGATCTTCCATGCTCATGGATTGGCAGGATCAACATTTTAAAAATGGCTATCTTGCCAAAAGCAATCTACAGATTCAATGCAATCCCCATCAAAATTCCAACTCAATTCTTCAACGAATTAGAAAGTGCAATCTGCAAATTCATCTGGAATAACAAAAAACCTAGGATAGCAAAAACTCTTCTCAAGGATAAAAGAACCTCTGGTGGAATCACCATGCCAGACCTAAAGCTTTACTACAGAGCAATTGTGATAAAAACTGCATGGTACTGGTATAGTGACAGACAAATAGACCAATGGAATAGAATTGAAGACCCAGAAATGAACCCACACACCTACGGTCACTTGATCTTTGACAAGGGAGCTAAAAACATCCAGTGGAAGAAAGACAGCATTTTCAACAAATGGTGCTGGCACAACTGGTTGTTATCATGTAGAAGAATGCGAATCGATCCATTCCTATCTCCTTGTACTAAGGTCAAGTCTAAGTGGATCAAGGAACTTCACATAAAACCAGAGACACTGAAACTTATAGAGGAGAAAGTGGGGAAAAGCCTTGAAGATATGGGCACAGGGGAAAAATTCTTGAATAGAACAGCAATGGCTTGTGCTGTAAGATCGAGAATTGACAAGTGGGACCTCATGAAACCGCAAAGCTTCTGCAAGGCAAAAGACACCATCAATAAGACAAAAAAACCACCAACAGATTGGGAAAGGATCTTTACCTATCCTAAATCAGATAAGGGACTAATATCCAATATATATAAAGAACTCAAGAAGGTGGACTCCAGAAAGTCAAATAACCCCATTAAAAAATGGGGCTCAGAATTGAACAAAGAATTCTCACCTGAAGAATACCAAATGGCAGAGAAGCACCTGAAATAATGTTCAACATCCTTAATCATCAGGGAAATGCAAATCAAAACAACCCTGAGATTCCACCTCACACCAGTCAGAATGGCTAAGATCAAAAATTCAGGTGACAGCAGATGCTGGCGCAGATGTGGAGAAAGAGGAACACTCCTCCATTGCTGGTGGGATTGCAAGCTTGTACAACCACTCTGGAAATCAGTCTGGTGGTTCCTCAGAAAATTGGACATAGTACTACCGGAGGATCCAGCAATACCTCTTCTGGGCATATATCCAGAAGATGTCCCAACCGGTAAGAAGGACACATGCTCCACTATGTTCATAGCAGCCCTATTTATAATAGCCAGAAGCTGGAAAGAACCCAGATGTCCCTCAACAGAGGAATGGATACAGAAATTATGGTACATTTACACAATGGAGTACTACTCAGCTATTAAAAAGAATGAATTTATGAAATTCCTAGCCAAATGGATGGACCTGGAGGGCATCATCTTGAGTGAGGTAACACAATCACAAAGGAACTCACACAATATGTATTCACTGATAAGTGGATCTTAGCCCAAAACTTAGGATACCCAAGATATAAGATACAATTTGCTAAACGCATGAAACTCAAGAAGAATGAAGACCAAAGTGTGGACACTGTGCCCCTTCTTAGAATTGGGAACAAAACACCCATGGAAGGAGTTACAGAGACAAAGTTTGGAGCTCTGATGAAAGGATGGACCATCTAGAGACTGCCGTATCCAGGGATCCATCCCATAATCAGCTTCCAAACGCTGACACCATTGCATACACTAGCAAGATTTTGCTTAAAGGACCCAAATATAGCTGTCTCTTGTGAGACTATGCTGGGGCCTAGCAAACACAGGAGTGGATGCTCACAGTCAGCTATTGGATGGATCACAGGGCTCCCAATGGAGGAGCTAGAGAAAGTAAGGAAGGAGCTAAAGGGATCTGCAACCCTATAGTTGGAACAACATGATGAACTAACCAGTACCCCGGAGCTCTTGTCTCTAGCTGCATATGTATCGAAAGATGGCCTAGTGGGCCATCACTGGAAAGAGAGGCCCATTGGACTTGCAAACTTTATATGCCCCAATATAGGGGAATGCCAGGGCCAAAAGAATGGGAATGGGTGGGTAGGGAAGTGGGGGGCGGTACGGGGGACTTTTGGGATAGCATTGGAAATGTAATTGAGGAAAATATGTAATAAAAATATTAAAAATTTAAAAAAAAAATGAAAATGCCTTATAGGCTTGCCTTCAGCCCAATTCTCAATTAAGATTTTTTTTCCCTCTTGGATGATTCTAGCTTGCATCAAGTTGAAATAAAACTAGCCCACACCATCTCTTTCAAAATGTGTTTGTGGTGGTGTGAATCCTTGATCACTAGGGGCGGCATTATCTGAAAGGATTAAGAGGTGTGACCTTGTTGGAGTAGGTGAGACCTTGTTGGAGGAAGGATGTCACTGGGGGTGGGCTTTGTGTTTTCTCTGGAGTCTCTCTCTCTTCCTGCTGCTTGCAAATGTGGAAGTAGAGCTCTTGGCTACTTTCCAGTATCATGTCTCCAGTACTGTCTCCCTGTGAGCCTGCCATGTTTCCGGTGTTGACATTCTGGCCATTCTGATAATGGACTAAGCTTCTGAAAGCCTCAATTAAATGCTCTTTTTATTCCTGAGACAGGATTTCTCTGTATAGCCCTGGCTGCCCTGGAACTCACTTTGTAGACCAGGCTGGCCTTGAACTCAGAAATCCACCTGCCTCTGCCTCCCAAGTGCTGGGATTAAAGGCGTGCGCCACCACACCCGGCTAAATGCTTTCTTTTTATGAGAGTGTCTGTGGTCATGGTGTCTCTTCACAGCAATATAAGGGTGACTAAGACAATGCTCAGTCTTCTCTACCATGCTCATTAGCTGAAGTGGGTGCCCCTCTTTAGAAGTCCCACAATGCCCCGTGCATGATGGAGTCCAGGTGAAGAAACAGGCTTGATTCTGTCTTAATGGTGGAATAGCTCATTCAGTGACTACACTTCCCTGCCCATTTTTTATTCTCTCAGTTGCCACTTAACAAAGTCATTTGCAGCACACTTTTAATCGCCTACCCCAAGTCCAGGGACATTCTAGGCAGCAGTCTCTAATCCCTGGAGGTTTGGAGAATAATTAGGTTTCTTCAGAATTACAGAGCCAATAGAATTGACAGGTTGGGTGTGGGTGTTGACACTAAGGCTGAAGTATCGGCATTTCTACTCATTTTAAGGCATATTTCTTCCAATATGCACTTTTATGATACAGATTTTAAGAATGCACACATTTTAAAGAATTAGTAAAGTGAAGGTCAGTGCCTTAGGTAATTCCTTGGGCTTTCTGGATTCTAACTGTGGTCCTTAGACCCAGGGCTTCATCTGGGGACTTGATATTAGTGAAAATGCTTAGGCTCCTGGCTTCCTGAGTCAGAACCTCTAAAGGGAAGGTTCAGTCATTTGTTCCCAAAGCTCTCCATGGGATTTGGAGGCACCTTCAAGCCTAAGGACAACTGACTTAAGAAAACAGCTTAGAGTGCACAGAGGACATGGTGACAATAACTAGTTAGGCTGCTAAGAGGACATTTCAATTGTCACTTACTTACAATTTTGGATCTTGTGTTTTAGAGATTCGTGGCCGTTGAGGCTTTACTCTCAAACTCTCAAGGTGTTTCTTATATCTGTTTGGAAACGGACCACTTAAACATAGTGAGTTCATAGAGAGGCAAGCCAGGAAGGGAATATAACAGTGGCTCAGGCTGGGGCAAGGGTGGTTGTGTGGCTAAGGAGTTAGCTTCAGGCTTTTTTATGATTTCAATCAAGGAGCCTTGAACCTGTAAGAAGTATTGGTTAAAGAATGATTGATATGGAGAAAATTGCTTCTAATAAGACAAGTGCCAATGTGGTGTCAATTATAGCTTTTGAGTGTCACCGCAGGCAGAGAAGGTGGCCACAGAGAATGAGCTCCAGGAGAAGAGATAATTGTCTTCCTCCCTTTTGCTCCAGAAGGAGTTTAGTTACTGAGTTTGCTCTAAGCTCTGGATTGAACTTTGACATTTTTGGGTTGTTTTTTTTTTTTTTTTACTTCTTTTCGTGAGTATTTTAGGGTTCTTTTCCTTCCCTTTTCTTTACCACCCTTTTTCCAGAACTTAAGGCACATTATTCATTTCCACATACATTTAGAATCAAAACATGATGTATACCCAACATATACAATATGTACCTATAACATACATAACAACCAGAAGAAGGTGTGCCATTAAATGTAATACTTTTTTCTATTTTAGTTCACTAGTGTCTCCTCGGAGGCAAAAGCTCTTTTTTTTTCAATTAGGATATTTTTTTCTCTGTTTTAAAAATCATTTATTTGTTTACATGTTTGTTTATTTACATCCCAAAAGGTGCCCGTCCCAGTCCCTCCTCACAAAACCCCTTCCATCATCCCCCTCCCCTTCTTCTCTGAGAGGGTGGAGCCCCCTCAGTATCCCCCAAACCTGGTGCATCAAGTCTCTGCCAAAGTAGGCACATCCTTTCCCGTTGAGGTCAGACAAGGCAGCCCTGTTGGAGAACAGATACCACAGTCAGGCTATATGGCTTTAGCCTCTGCGCTAGTTGTTGAGTGGCCCACATGGAGACCGAGCTGCATGTCTGCTACATATGTATGGGGGTTGGGGGTGGGGGCTCATCCAGCCCATGTATGCTCTTTGGTTGATGCCTCAGTCTCTGAGAGCTGTCAGGTTACTTGATTCTCTTGGTCCTTCTGTGGGGTTTGCATCCCCTTCAGGGCCTTCAATCCTTCCCCTAATTACTCAGTGGGATCTCTGACCTCTTTCCAATGTTTGGCTGTGGATGTCTGCATCTGTTTCACTCAGCTGCCAGGTAGAGCCTCTCAGAGGACAGTTACACTAGGCTTCTGTCTGCAAGCATAACAGTATCATTAACAATATCAGGGATTGGTATTTGCCCATGGGATGGGTCTCAAGTTGGGCTGGTTATTGGATGTCCATTCCTTCAGTCTCTGCTCCATCTTTGTCGCTGCATTTCTTTTAGACAGAAAAAAAATTTGGGTCAAAAGTTTTGTGGGTATATTTGTGTCCTTATCCCTCCACAGGTATCCTGCCTGGTCACAGGAGGTGGCTTCTTCTTGTTCCTTGTCCCCACTGTTAGGCACCTTGGCTAAGGTCATCTGCATTGGCTCCCAGAGGCTTCCCCCAACTCAGGTCTCTGGGATTTCCTAAGGATTCCCCCCCACCCCACGACCCCAGCAGCTGCAGATTTCCATTCTTTCTCCAGGCTCTCTGCACACCTGATCCTGCTCTTCCTATTCCCTTTCCCCTCCCTTCTCCCACCTTCTTTCCTCCCTCACTCTGCCTCCTATGACTATTGGGTTCTCCCTTTTAAGTGTGATTCAAGCAGCCTTGCTTCAGCCTTCCTTCTTGTTTAAATTCTTTGGGTTTGTGAAGGTGTATCATGGGTATTCTGTGCTTCATGGCTAATATCCACTTACCAGTGAGTACATACATGCATGTCCTTTTGGCTTTGGATTACCTCACTAAGGATGATATTTTCTAATTCTATCCATTTGCCTGCAAAATTCATGATGCCCTTGTTTTTAATAACTGAATAGTATTCCATTGTGAAAATGAACCAGTTTCTTTATCCATTCTTCATTTGAAGGACATCAAGGTTGTTTCCAGTTCCTGGCTATTATGAATAAAGCTGCTATAAACATAGCTGTGCAACTGTCCCTGTAATATAGTAAGACAACTTTTGGATATATGCTCAGGAGTGGTATAGCTCAGTCTTGAAATAGTTATTCCCAGTTTTCTGAGATAACTGTAAGGCATTTTCTTAATTAGTGATCAATGCAGGAGGGCCTTGTCTACTGTGAGTGGTACCATCATGGTGGCCCTGGGTTCTATAAGAAAGCAGGCTGAGCAAGCCATGTGAAGCAAGCCAGTAAGTAACACCCCTACAGCCTTGGCATTAACTCCTGCCTCCAGGTTCCAGCCCTGTTTGAAGTCCTGTCCCGACCCTTCAACAATGGGCTATTATGTAGAAGTGTACTAAATGCAAGCTGAATAAACCCTTTCTTCTCCTACTTGGCTTTTGATCATGGTGTTTCATCATAGCAATAGTAATCCTAACTAAGACAGTGAGCATGAACTGTAGCGTGCTGATGAGTTTTTCTCAATTTGATACAAAGTTGAGCCACCTGGGGAAGAGAGAACCTCATTTGAGCAATTACCCCAGCTAATTTGACCCATGTGCATGTTCATGGGTCATTTACTTAATTAAAGAAAAGCAGATAGCACTGTAAGCATGGCTTTACCTGGGCAGGTGATCCTGGGTTGCATTAAAAAGCAGCAAGCGGGCCCGAGCATCTGCAGGAGACATCTTGGTTCCAGGACTCCACCAAGACTAGTCTGCACAGGTGAGAGTGTGGACTACAGAAGCTAACAGCTTCAGGGAGGTGTCTGCCCGGCCCAGGAGGGCTTTGACAGAGTACCTGAGGGAGCCATCTTGATCCCTGGATCCCGCTGATAATAGTCTGCACAGGTGTGAGTGTGGACTACAGACGCTAACAGCTTCTGGGACAGGTCCTGTTTGGGGCCTTCATCTTCTGCCAGGAGGCGAGTCCAAATGCCAGATATCTGTGCACCTTCCCTGAAAGAGGAGAGCCTGCCTGACCACTGAAACTCAGGAGAGAGCTATTCTCCCAGGTCTGCTGGTAGAGAATAACAGAATCATGAAAGGAACAAGATCTAACCAGAAACAACTATAACAACTGACTCCAGAGATTACCAGATGGCAAAAGGCAAACATAAGGATCTTACTAACAGAAACCAAGACCACTCACCATCATCACAACCCAGCACTCCCACCTCAGCCAGTCTTGGGCACCCCAACACACCCAAAAACCTAGACACAGAATTAAAGACATATCTCAGGATGATGGTATAAGACATCAAGAAGGACTTTAATAACTCACTTAAAGAAACACAGGAGAACACTGTTAAAGAGTTGCAAGTCCTTAAAGAAATACAGGAAAACACATCCAAACAGGTGATGGAAATGAACAAAACAATACTAGACCTAAAAGGGAAGTAGAAACAATAAAGAAAACCCAAAGTGAGGCAATGCTGGAGATAGAAACCCTAGGAATGAAATCTGGAACCATAGATGCAAATAACAGCAACGGAATACAAGAGAGGGAAGAGAGAATGTCAGGGGCAGAAGATTCCATAGAACATCGGCATAACAATCAAAGAAAATGAAAAATGCAAAAAGATCCTAACTCAAAACATCCAGGAAATCCAGGACACAATGAGAAGACCAAACCTACGGATAATAGGAGTTGGTGAGAATGAAGATTTTCAACTTAAAGGGCCAGCAAATATCTTCAACAAAATTATAAAAGAAAACTTCCAAAACCTAAAGAATGACATGCCCATGAACACACAAGAAGCCTACAGAACTCCAAATAGACTGGACCAGAAAAGAAATTCCTCCCAACACATAATAATCAGAACAACAAATGCACTAAATAAAGATACATATAAAGGCAGGCCTATCAGAATTACACCAGACTTTTCACCATAGAGTATGAAAGCCAGAAGAGACTGGACAGATGTTATACAGACACTAAGAGAACACAAATGCCAGCCCAGGCTACTATACCCAGCCAAACATTCAATTACCATAGATGGAGAAACCAAAGTATTCTATGACAAAACCAAATTCCCACATTATCTTTCCACGAATCCAGCCCTTCAAAGGATAATAACAGAAAAATACCAATACAAGGACAGAAACCACATCCTAGAAAAAGCAAGAAAGTAATACTAAGTATTCCATGACAAAACCAAATTCCCACATTATCTTTCCATGAATCCAGCCCTTCAAAGGATAATAACAGAAAAATACCAATACAAGGACGGAAACCACGTCCTAGAAAAAGCAAGAAAGTAATACTTCAACAAACCTAAGAGAAGACAGCCACAAGAACAGAATGCCAACTTTTATAACAAAAATAATAGGAGGCAACAATTACTTTTCCTTAATATCTCTTAATATCAATGGACTCAACTCCCCAATAAAAAGGCATAGACTAACAGACTGGCTACACAAACAGGACCCAACATTTTGCTGCTTACAGGAAACCCATCTCAGGGAAAAAGACATACACTACCTCAGAATGAAAGGCTGGAAAACAAATTTCCAAGCAAATGGTCTGAAGAAACAAGCTGGAGTAGCCATTCTAATATCGAATAAAATCGACTTCCAACCCAAAGTTATCAAAAAGACAAGGAGGGACACTTCATACTCATCAAAGGTAAAATCCTCCAAGAGGAACTCTCAATTCTGAATATCTATGCTCCAAATGCAAGGGCAGTCACATTCATTACAGAAACTTTAGTAAAGTTTAAGCACACATTGCACCTCACACAATAATAGTGGGAGACTTGTAACACACCACTTTCATCAATGGACAGATCTTGGAAACAGAAACTAAACAGGGACACAGTAAAACTAACAGAAGTTATGAAACAAATGGATTTAACAGATATCTACAGAACATTTTATCCTAAAACAAAAGGATATACCTTCTTCTCAGCACCTCATGGTACCTTCTCCAAAATTGACCATATAATTGGTCTCAAAACAAGCCTCAACAGATACAAAAATATTGAAATTGTCCCATGCATCCTATCAGATCACCATGGATTAAGGCTGATCTTCAATAACAGAATAAATAATAGGAAGCCAACATTCATGTGGAAACTGAGCAACACTCTTCTCAATGATACCTTGATCAAGGATGAAATAAAGAAAGAAATTAAGAACTTTTTAGAGTTTAATGAAAATGAAGCCACAACATACCCAAACGTATGGGACACAGTGAAAGCATTTCTAAGAGGAAAACTCATAGTTCTGAGTGCCTCCAAAAGGAAACTAGAGATAGCACACACAAGGAGCTTGACAACACACCTAAAAGCTCTAGAACAAAATGAAGCAAATTCACCCAAGAGGAGGAGATGGCGGAAATAATCAAACTCAGGGGTGAAATCAACCAAGTGGAAACAAGAACTATTCAAAGAATCAACCAAACGGGGAGGAGCTGGTTCTTTGAGAAAATGAACAAGATAGTTAAACCCTTAGCCAGACTCAAGGAGGGCACAGGGAAAGCATCCTAATTAACAAAATCAGAAATGGAAAGGGAGACATAAAAAAAAGATCCTGAAGAAATCCAAAACAACTCAGATCCTTCTACAAAAGGCTATACTCAACAAAACTGGAGAACTTGGATGAAATGGACAAGTTTCTAGACAGATGCCAGGTACCAAAGTTAAATCAGGATCAGGTTAATGATCTAAACAGTCCTATATCCCCTAAAGAAATAGAAGCAGTCATTAATAGTCTCCCAACTAAAAAAAAAGCCCAGGACCAGATGGGTTTAGTGCAGAATTCTATCAGACCTTCAAAGAAGATCTAATTCCAGTTCTTCACAAACTACTCCACAAAATAGAAGCAGAAGGTACTCTACCCAACTCATTCTATGAAGCCACAATTACTCTGATACCTAAACCACAGAAAGACCCCACAAAGACAGAGAACTTCAGACCAATTTCCCTTATGAATATCGATGGAAAAATACTCAATAAAATTCTTGCTAACTGAATCCAAGAACACATCAAAACAATCATCCATCCTGACCAAGTAGGTTTCATTCCAGGGATGCAGGGATGGTTCAATATATGGAAATCCATCAACGTAATCCAGTATATAAACAAACTCAAAGACGAAAACCACATGATCATCTCATTAGATGCTGAGAAAGCATTTGAAAAAATCCAACACCCATTCATGATAAAAGTCTTGGAAAGATCAGGAATTCAAGGCCCATACCTAACCATGATAAAAGCAATCTACAGCAAACCAGTAGCCAACATCAAAGTAAATGGTGAGAAGCTTGAAGCAATCCCACTAAAATCAAGGAATAGACAAGGCTGCCCACTTTCTCCCTACCTATTCAACATTGTACTTGAAGTCCTAGCCAGAGCAATTTGACAACAAAAGGAAATCAAGGGGATACAAATTGGAAAGGAAGAAGTCAAAATATCACTCTTTGCAGATGATATGATGCTATATATAAGTGACCCTAGAAATTCCACCAGAGAATTCATAACCTGATAAACAGCTTCAATGAAGTAGCTGGATATAAAATTAACTCAAACAAGTCAATGGCCTTTCTCTACACAAAGGATAAACAGGCTGAGAAAGAAATTGGGGAAACAACACCCTTCTCAATAGTCACAAATAATATAAAATACCTTGGCGTGATTCTAACTAAGGAAGTGAAAGATCTGTATGATAAGAAGTTCAAGTCTCTGAAGAAAGAAATTACAGAAGATCTCAGAAGATGGAAAGATCTCCCATGCTCATGGATTTGCAGGATCAATATAGTAAAAATGGCTATCTTGCCAAAAGCAATCTACATATTCAGTGTCATCCCCATCGAAATTCCCAACTCAATTCTTCAAGGAATTAGAAAGGGCAATCTGCAAATTCATCTGGAATAACAAAAAACCTAGGATAACAAAAACTCTTCTCAAGGATGAAAAAACCTCTGGTGGAATCGCCATGCCTGACCTAAAGCTGTACTACAGAGCAATTTTGATTAAAAAACAAAAAAACAAAAAACAAAAAAAACCTGCATGGTACTGTTATAGTGACAGACAAGTAGACCAATGAAATAGAATTGAAGACCCAGAAATGAACCCACACACCTATGGTCACTTGATCTTTGACAAGGGAGCTAAAACCATCCAGTGGAAAGAAGACAGCATTTTCAACAAATGGTACTGGTACAACTGGTAGTTTACATGTAGAAGAATGCAAATTGATCCATTCCCATCTCCTTGTAAGGTCAAGTCTAAGTGGATCAAGGAACTCCACATAAAACCAGAGACACTGAAACTTATAGAGGAGAAAGTAGGCAAAAGCCTCGAAGATATGGGCACAGGGGGAAAATTCCTGAATAGAACAGCAATGGCTTGTGCTGTAAGATCGAGAATCGACAAATGGGACCTCATAAAATTGCAAAGCTTCTGCAAGGCATAAGACACTGTCAATAAGGCAAAAAGGCCACCAACAGATTGGGAAAGGATCTTTACCTATCCTAAATCAAATAGGGGACAAATATCCAATATATATATTAAGAACTCAAGAAGGTGGACTCCAGAAAATCAAATAACCCCATTAAAATATTAACAAAGAATTCTCACCTGAGGAATACCGAATGGCTGAGAAGCACCTGAAAAAATGTTCAACATCCTTAATCATCAGGGAAATGCAACTCAAAACAACCCTGAGATTCCACCTCACACCAGTCAGAATGGCTAAGATCAAAAATTCAGGTTACAACAGATGCTGGAGAGGATGTGGACAAAGAGGAACACTCCTCCATTGTTGGTGGAATTGCAAGCTTGTACAACCACTCTGGAAATCAGTCTAGCAGTTCCTCAGATAATTGGACATGGTACCAGTGGAGGATCCCGCAATACCTCTCTTGGTCATATATCCAGAAGATGTTCCAACTGGTAAGAAGGACACATGCTCCACTATGTTCATAGTAGCCTTATTTATAATAGCCAGAAGCTGGAAAGAACCCAGATGCCCCTTAACAGAGGAATGGATACAGAAAATGTGGTACATTTACACAATGGAGTACTACTCAGCTATTAAAAGGAATGAATTTATGAAATTCCTAAGCAAATGGCTGGACCTGGAGGGCATCATCCTGAGTGAGGTAACCCAATCACAAAAGAACTCATACAATATGTACTCACTGATAAGTGGATATTAGCTCAGAAACTTAGAATACCCAAGATATAAGATACAATTTGCAAAACACATGAAACTCAAGAATGACGACCAAAATGTGGACACTTTGCCCCTTCTTAGAATTGGGAACAAAACACTCATGGATGGAGTTACAAAGACAAAATTTGGAGCTGAGACGAAAGGATGGACCATCTAGAGACTGCCATATCCGGGGATTCATCCCATAATCAGCTTCCAAATGCTGACACCATTGCATACACTAGCAAGATTGTGCTGAAAGAACCCAGATATAGCTGTCTCTTGTGAGACTATGCTGAGGCCTAGCAAACACAGAAGTGGATGCTCACAGTCAGCTATTGGATGGATCACAGGGCCCCCAATGGAGGAGCTAGAGAAAGTACCCAAGGAGCTGGGGGGGGACCTGCAACCCTATAGGTGGAACAACAATATGAACTAACCAGTAGCCCCTGGAGCTCGTGTCTCTAGCTGCATGTGTATCAAAAGATGGCCTAGTTGGCCATCAGTGGAAAAAGAGGCCCATTGGTCGTGCAAACTTTATATGCCTTAGTACAGGGGAACACCAGGGCCAAGAAGTGGGAGTGGGTAGGTGGGGGAGTAGGTGAGGGAGCATGTGGAGGACTTTTGGGATAGCATTGGAAATGTAAATGAAATAAATACCTAATTTAAAAAAAGCAGCAAGCTGAGCAAACCATGGGGAACAAGCCAAGAGTCAGCTTTTGTCCATTGTCTCTGCTTCAGTTCCTGCCTTGAGTTCTTGCTTTGGCTTTCATCAATAATGGAATGTGTCCTGAGAGCCATAGCTTTTCCTCTCTACTTGGGTTTTGGTCAGTGTTGTCACAGCAACAGAAACCAAACTAGAATATTTGGGAAGGGGGAGAGGGTAGTAAGGATGGAGGCAGTGACAGTCAATTGTGCTGAGGCAAGTTCAGGAAATACTCAGGGGACAAGACTCAGGGCTGAGTGGCAGACTGAGGTGGGGGTGTGTGTGTGTGAAGCATTATATTCAGGGTGATAATGAAATCATTTTCCAATTTCTCTATCCAAACAGTCAGTATATCACACACTTGGGAATGTTTTTTAATAGAAGTGTTAAAATGAAAAGCCCCAGTCCCCAAAGGAACTAGTTTCAATTTTCCACAACATGATAGGACGTGTTTGTTCATCTCTTAAGTTGGAGGCATGAGAAATTGCCCTATGCAAGTGTGCCCTTCGCATACACTGCATCACAATTAGTCAGGCAGCTTGTCCATCAAGAGTTGATAAGAGTCTTTGGGGACTTCAGAACTGTTTGTTTTATATGTCTGAGTGGCTACAGACATGTTCTGGAGAAGCTTTGACCTCAGCACAGCTCTTCAGTGGCTTCTCCCCGGGCAGAGGTGAACGTAATCATCTTCTTAGAACACAAGTGGATTTCCTAGAAAAACAGCAGCAGGGAACACCATGACCAGAATTGCCTCATACTCTTGAGACCATCTCTACGCCACCTCCAATCACTTGAGAAAAGAAACCAGAGTCCCCATCCAGAAAGTGAAGAGAGAGGCAAGAGGAGAATTAACAGGGCCTCAAAAAGCTGTCACTGCCTGTGGCCACTTCAAAGTGAAAAAGAAACAAACTTTACCAAGTTAGAGTTGCAATATTATGGGATGCAGAAAGACTTAAGAACCCTTAGCATATATACAGTGCTTGCTGCTTTGATAACCTTAAGTGAATGTAGGTGTACTAGACCTAATCAGCCTGTTCACTGATTCCCTTTAGGGGAGTCTCACCTTGTTAGAAAGTGGGAGGGTACACATTAGTGCCATTTAGGAAGCTTTAGAAGAGGCCCAGTACTGGGCTTCATCCCTTAAAAGACATTAATGTGATTATTAATATGGTATAGGGTCTGGGCATCAGGACTTTTCTAATCTTTCCCAGGACTTTTCCCAGTAGAGAAGTACTTACGACACTTTTAAAACGAGGTGTTTTGGTTTGGTTTAATTCTTGCAGTAGTGACACTATAAAGTAGTTCATCTTACTTTGTTTTTTTTTTTTTTTTTTTTAACTTTTGAGACAACGTCTCATATAGTCCAGGTTGTCTTCATGCTCACTATGTTAGCTTTAACTTCTTATTCTCTAGTCTCTCCCTCCCAAGATCTGCCATGCTTGACTTCTGTGGGGCTGGGGATTAAACCTAGGGCTTTGTGCATGCTAGACAAGCAGTCTACCAACTGAGCATGACTAACTTGGGCAGATATTCACAGCTCAGTTCAGAAAATTTAAATTATCTGAGTTATTATAAAATCTAGGTAAACAAATAGAAAATAAAAAGGCTTTAAAAAAAAAAAAGAAAAAGAAAAGACAAAACTCTGATTGTTCACTCATACATTCCTAGCTGTTCTGAGTTGATTGGACAGTCAGACCAATGGGCCATCCCAATACAAATGGCAAAGTTGCCATTCCAGGATTTGAATGATGTTCTGTCAATTCACAAAGCAAAGATAAAGTGGTTCTTCTTTTCTCACATTAGTTGATCCATCATGAATTAAGTTTCAAAATATAAGATTCTAGCTGGATATGATGGTTCGTGGTTGTACTCCCAGGCACTCAGGAGACTGAGGCAGGAGGAGTGCAAGTTCAAGGTCAGCTAGGATTACAGTGAGTCCACATCATCACCAGTACATATAGTTCCATATTTAATAAATATTCCATAAAGATTGGATGACTGTTCCAATCTTTACCACTTCTCTTCTGCCAAAGACGTTACAATGCCTCCTAGTAAAATAGGAAATTCTACCTCTGTGGTTGATGTGGAACTTGGTCATGTGACTTGCTCTGGCCAGTGCAATGTCAATCTAATTGACATTAGTGGAGGCTCCTAATTTTCTGTATGTCCTCTTCTGTGTTTTCTTACCCTTCCTCTTAGTTAGGGTTTCTATTGCTGCAATGAAATACTGTGACCAAAAAGCAAGTTAGGGAGGAGTTTATTCAGCTTACACTTCAACATTGCTGTCCATCACCAAAGGAAGTCATGACAGGACCTCAAACAGGGTAGGAACCTGGAGACAGGAGATGATGCAGAGGCCATGAAGGGGTGCTGTTTACTGGTTTGCTCACAACACTTTCTTATAGAACCCAGTATCATGGGCCCAAGGCTGGCATCACCCACAATGGACTGGGCTTTCTCTATCAGCAACTATTAAGAAAATGCCTTACAGCCAGATCTTATGGAGGTAGTTTCTCAATTAAGGTTCCTTCCTTTCAGATAAGTCCAGCTAGCATACCCTTCATGAAAATAACATAGCCTGGGGAGCTGCTATTCCAAGAATGAGGAATTGAGACAATAGGTATGATTGGGTCTACAATCCAGAGACAAGCTCTGTTAATTCAAGACAAGCCCAACTAAAGCATAGCCAACTTGCAGAGCCCTGAACAAGAAATAGAGATGCTTCATGGTAAGCTGTTGGACATCAGAGGTTGCTTATTCTGTAAGATTTGGAGCAATAACTGACTAAGGTGTCCAGATAAGGACAAGACCAGAAGAGACTCCACCCCCTCCCAAACCTAAAGCTCACATGCACACATACTACCATATCATTTTTTCCTGTTTTTTAACCAGTAAATGTCTCAACTTATAAGTAGAGTGCTCCACACTTCAGTTTTGAGGGCTCAACCAAATGGAAGCGCTATGGCAGTCAATATCACTAATGGATAGCCAATTCTCTTTGGTGTTGGCTGTTTGCATAATACTAGGAGTGTCTGTGCATCTCACGGCACAGTGTAGGTATTTGGGAGTGGGGTTGTCTTACAGAAGCTCATTTTGCACAGACCAAAATATCCATATCATAATCAAAAGCAAGGCAGACTGGTACTAATAAGGGCTGTGAGTCATGAAAAATAAAAATGTACTTAATCTAGTAGATCAGGAAAGCTTTAAAAAGATATGAAGGGATAAGGTTTCTCAGCAGATGGACTGTAAAAGGATACCTGCATTGCTCACTTTTCTCATTGATATGACAAAATACTTGACAAAAGAAACTTGGGAGAGGAAGTCTTTATTTTGGCTCACGGTTTCAGGGTCCATGGTAGGAAAGTCATGATGACAGGAGCTTGAGGCTGCTGGCCATCTTACAGCTGTAGTCAGGAAGCAGAGAGAAAAGAATGTTGGTGCTTAGCTTGCCTTTTCCTTTCTTCTCAGTCTGGGACCCCCGTCCAGTGGGATAGTAATACCCTCCACACAGTTAGGTAGAATCTTCCAATTACCGAATCTAGAAAATCTCACACAGACATGCTCAATCCCAGCACTCGGGAGGCAGAGGCAGGCGGATTTCTGAGTTCGAGGCCAGCCTGGTCTACAAAGTGAGTTCCAGGACAGCCAGGACTATACAGAGAAACCCTGTCTCGAAAAAACAAAAAAAAAAAAAAAAAAAAAAAAAAAAAACAAAACAAAACAAAAAAAAAAAAAACAATACCCAACCAACAGTTCTCATTGAACAGATAGGAATCAGAAAAGGAGCCGCTAAGTTTCCATTTCCTATGTAAAATAGAGCTAGACTGCAGTGATTATCTGTGGTATTGTGGTTTACCTGGTATGGTACCTAGCATATACTAAATATTATCTTATTTTGTTTATTGTTGTGTCTATGATGTGTGTGTGTGTGTGTGTGTGTGTGTGTGTGTGTGTGTGTGTGTGTGTGCATACTTGGACAGACACAGGCCTTGGTTTAATAGGGATGCCAAAGAACAATTTGGTGGCCCCAGTTCTCTCCTTCTACCCTTACATGGGTTCTGGAGATCAGCTCAAGAGGACCAGGCTTGCATGAGGAGTGCCTTTACCTTCTGAGCCATCTTACCAGCTCAGCAGATATTAAGAGCCTTTATAAAGACAATTCTACAGCAACATGAGCAGAGATAGCTAATAGATTAGCTAATAGCTAACGAGGCTGAAATAGTATCTGTGTATTAAATGCTTACCATGTGCCAGGTTCTGTAGTACATACATTTATTAAACCCCATAAAACTATTCTAGAGTACATATTTATCATCATGGTGATACAGGTGAGAAAACTCAAGCACAGAAAGGTAAAATATTTGTTCAAGATCCTTCAGATGGTGAACCTGGCTCCAGAGCAGTTGCTCTTAATTGTCAGATATATAGCCTTGAAACAATGAGACCTTTCGTTTTTAAGATTTATTTATTTTATGTATGTGAGTACACTGTCACTGTCTTCAGACACACCAGAGGAGAGCATCGGATCCCATTACAAATGGTTATGAGCCACCATGTGGTTGCTGGGAATTGAACTCAGAACCTCTAGAAGAGCAGTCAGTGCTTTTAACCACTGAGCCATCTCCCCACTCCTATATTCAAGGTTTTTTCCTTTTTCTTTTTTTATTGTATATTTTCTTTATTGATATTTCTATTGTTTTCCCCTTTCCAGGTCTCCCCCTCAGAATCCCCCTGTCCCATTCCCCCACCTACCCACCCACCCACCCACTCCTGTCTTCCCGCCCTGGCATTCCCCTACACTGGGGCATGGAACACCCTCAGACCCAAGGGCCATTCCTCCCACTGATGTCCAACCAGGTCATTCTCTGCCACATATGCGGCAAAGCCTTTCAATGTTGTATATAGTGAAAACATTTGAGGCAAGGTGCATAGCAGAACTACTGGGGCCGCCAAGAACACACCATGCTGAAAGGCATGTGACATGCTGAGAGACATTATTACCATAACATGCAACATGCAACAGCATGCAAGAAAACAGAGATTACCCTACTATAGCTAATCTTTGAAGAGTGGAAAAAGGTCATTTCTTAGATTCCAGACAATCTTATCGTTTCCAAAAAGTTATCATGAAGCACGAAAAAACCTGAACCATATTAACAGTGGCTGTGGGGAAAATCAACTCAGTTTTGGACCACAGAGATTAACCTAGAAGGATGAGTAGGATCTTCTACTTGGCCTTTTTCTAACCCAGAGAGGCCACATTGATATTATGCCAAAGTAACTCACATAAGAAGGACCTGAGCATCCAAGTCTCGAGCAACTGAGGATCAATATTCACATCTGATTCTGATATTGGCTCTCTACCTGAAAGCACCTCACAACTCTCCCTGTCTGTCAAAGGGCTGACCCTCTCCTACATAGCCCTACTATCAGCAGTTCTTCACCTTTCCTTTAGTGAGTTCAGTGAATCAATCTCGTATTATAGACTCTAAGCTGATTCCTTAAGATTGTCACTACACAGTGACAAACTTCCTCCAAGGCCACACCTTCTAACAGTACCACTCCCTATGGGCCAAGTATATTCAAACCACCAAAATGCTCTAAGGATGGACTGTTGCCTGTTCCACTGTCTGGAGAGTGAAACTCAGCCTGGAGACGTATATGCTGTTGAAAAGAGGCCCCTCAGCAGATACGAGAGGCCATGAGTACATAACAGGTTTCTGGACTTGAGACCATTAAATGGACAAACATGCTAAAAACAAATAATTTACTTTACTAGTTTGATTAGAATTGGCTCTTACTGTAGCAGTGAATGTTGTTTAGATTATGTTACTCATTGGCTGAAGATTAAACACAATGTTAAACAGAATTTTTTCATCACAGTGACATTTGTTGTGATGTAATTTGAATTCTTTCACTACCCATGTAAATTAGAAGTCTAGCTCCAGACAGTGCCTGTGATAGACACTGGGCTGCTTGCCCAAGAGCCCAATCATCCCCTTTCTCCCTAACAAATGGTACTCTGGTGTTTGCTTAGGTTTCACATGGCTATGTGTTTCAAAGAAGTGCACGATACAGCCTCAACCCTATGGAACCTGGGAGGATGAACTCTGGTAAATGGGACATGAGAGAAAAATCTGTGAATGTACTTTATGAAGAAAGAGACAGACAGACCTCTGTCTCTAGCTGGTTAAAAAAGGGATGGTAGGGTCTGCTACATTCACTTTGTAACCATGCAGGAAACAAATACACAGATCAATAGCAACAAACTCATGATGGGAAAGCTGACAGACAATTGATTTGTGATGATCTCATGAAACTTCTGGGTGAGCCTCTCTTAGAGCTTTCCTCCTCTGGACTTGTTCCCTGAGGCAATTAATGATCTTACGGTTAAGCCCCTGTCACTCAAGGTACAATAGAATTCCCTGCGCAATCTGCATGCCTAGGAACTATTAGAGAATCAAGATCCCAGCCTGCCCCAGATCAATAGAATCAGAATCTCCATTTTCTCAAGAGCCGCCAGGTACCCAGCCACATGAAGTTTGGGTGAACCCTGGTGTAAGCTGTTTCTGATTAGGCTTTCCAGCATTGGCAGTTAGAAAGCAAACTGATATCCTGCCTTACAAATCAATGGCAAAGATCTCACATCCTTCTTAGTAATAATATGAAAACAAGGAAAGGCAATTGCGTGTTTACTTATGTGATTCTTTGGGACCTATTAGACAAGGTCCCCTGGCTCTTTTTCCTGCTTTATTCCCAAATCCAAAAGGAAAGAACTCATACTCACATAATGAATGCACTTTTTGGCTTCAAGGAACAACTAAAGCAGTCCTGAAGCCCACCAAAATGGCAGGCTGTGCAAATACACCCTCTTCAGTGGACATCCCCAAATAAGCAAAGACAAAAGGAGGTCAAGCAACTGAAAGAGAGCAAGGTACCAAGAAAGTGGGCCAACTCTCAACTGTTGACTTGAGTTTGATCGGAACTGTTCGAATTTCCTCATTAATGTAGTTGCTCAAGAGAGACTGCCGTACCCATCCAGGTTGCAAACATGTTAATAACACAGCATGACAGTAATCCTATGTTGTCAGAAAAAACTGGACACTCTAAAGTGTTCTCATTCCTGAAAAGACTACTGGAGCTTTTTGAGGCCATTTCATAATCCTTCCTGTTTATGCTGCTTAAACAACGGTCCAAAGGCTGATTACCTGATGGTCTACTAGTAGACTCAATCAAGCCCAACTGCAGCAAACTAACTCTGCAGCATGCTTGCTTGCTTGCTTTGCTTTGCTTTTGCTTTTGCTTTTCCCCGAGGCAGGTATTGTTGCTGTTCTATTTTATCTTTTGACAACAAGCCACTGAGAAAATCTTTAGGTTAGTATATATGATAAAAGAAAAAAGTTGTGTTGTTTTATTTTTGTTATGCATTTCAGTCTGCATTTCTGAAATCTCATTTTTTTCCTAGTTGAGAAGGAAACAACTGAGGAAAAAATCATATTGAAGGATAAAAGTTAAACCAATATACAATGATATTTTTATTTAAAAATATGACCTTTAGATCACAAATTTTATTGGGTTTTTACTCTATAAAATCATTTGGAGAGAAAAATAGAAATATCTATCCTACAGAGTTCATAAAAGCTATCATACAGCATGACACAAGCTCAAAAAGCCTGAAGATATGGCTCAGTGGTAGAGCACTTGTTTAGCATGGTGAGGGCCTGTGTTCAATCCTTAGCACCAACAGAAAAGTTAAGAAATAAATAATACAAAAAGACCCAAAAGATAAAATAAGCCATATCCAGAGCTTATTCCAGTCAGATTAAATAGATAAGTATTGCCAATGATTATCAGAAAGAATTGGTGGACTGAAAATTTTCACATTCCCAGTAAATAAACTTAAAGTGGACTCTTCCCAATGAGTCACTTCAGAGTTCATGGCTCTATTTGTAAATTGTCACTGAAACCCTTCCCATTTTAGCTGCCTGCTTTGCTGGCCTCTTCGGCATCCCTGATGGATGGAAAGGCACCAAAAGAGAGAAGAGGAAAATATTGAGATACACCTTTGAATGGCTTTAAGAGTTAATGGGCAGATTAACCTCAAAGGAGGATAGATAACGTGAGTCAGATGATTTTTATGTACAGCAAATAGAACTGGCAGAACTATTTCTGTCTTGACTCTGTTCACATTGAAATATGACTTAATCTTTCTGTAAGTTGAATCTTTCTCGTCAGTATTCAGACAAAAAACATGAGGCTAAAGAGTTTCACATATAATTATCACATCTGTGCCCATTGTATACCTTTCCTGTGATCCTTGAAACACTATGTGGGTTGTAGGTGTACAGAAACACTCTCCACCCTCAAAAAAACAATCCTTATCAGCCAGGCATGGTAGTATACACCTGAAAAGCTAGCACTTGGGAGGTAGAGGCAAGAAGATCAGGAGTTCAAGCCCAGTCTTGGCTGTGTGAGATCTTGTCTCAAACAAACAAGCAAACAAAATCCTTACAGCCTAGTTACGTATGAAAAAAAAAATCCCACTAAAAATTTGCTTCTTCTCTCAATATAACCTAGAGAGAGTTCTTGCATCATGAAGTTAGCTTATCTTCTTCTACAGATCAACTCCCTTATCCTCTGTTTTATTTTGATTTTATTGAAAGGCTCACTGAACATCTCAGAGATGAGAAATGTTGAAAATAACATCTGAGCTTTTTGATTCTCAGAGTAATGCTCCCATTCTGTCTCTTTGCACCTTTCAGTGATGAATCTCATTGAAATTATATCTGACAAAATGTCTAAGACCCCAGCCACTTTCATCTTTTTGTCCTCCTGTACTGATAGCTCTTTCAATCACTCTGGTTCATTTTCAGCTTCCCAAACTGTAAAGGGTGGGGAGGCCCTGTATCTCTCACCTCAGACCATTTCTCCATCTGCCTTCTCTCCACTGCTGAATGTGCTGCCTAATTTTACATCATCTCAACAGGAGCTGAAGTCACTGGAGAGGAGGGGGCCTCACAAAAAAAATGCCCCTGTAAGATTGGGGTGCAGACAAGCCTATCTTGTCTTAATTAGACATTTTCTTAATTAGACATTGATGTGGAAAGGTCCAGACTATTGTGGGTGGGGTCATATCTGGGATGGTGGTCCTGGGTGCTATAAGTAAGCAGGCTGAACAAGCCATGGGAAAGCCAGTAAGCAGCACCCCTCTATGGCCTCTGCATCAGCTCCCACTTCCAGGTTTCAGCCCTGCTTGATTTCCTGTCCTCACTTCCCTCCCTAATAGACTAGGATGCAGAAGTATAAGCTGAATAAACCCTTTCCTCTGAAACTTGATTTTGGTTATGGTGTTTCATCATAGCAACAGTAATCCTAAGACAGTGAACCCATCCAATGTATTGCTTTAGCTTTCACCTGTGTAATGAGGCATCTTCTTCTTTACTCTAGAAATGTATGTCCATCTACATACCTGACATCTCTATGTGGATGTTTAAGAGACGCTCCAAATTTATATTTGCTCTTTGTCCTAATTCTTTTTTCACGGGCTCTTCCTCAATTCAATAAATAGACACTCAATTCTGTCACTCCCCAAAGCTTGGTGTCCTTTCTTGGTTTACTTTCTATTGCTATGGTAAGTACATTGACCACAAGCAGCTTGGGAATGAAAGGGTTTATTTCAGCTTATGGTTGTAAACCATCATGAAGGGAAGTTAGGGTAAGAACTCTGCTGGGCAGTGGGTGTTGGGGAAAGAGGGGAGTGGGAGAAAATCTGCGTCCTGCCAGAGTTACGGTGCTCTGGGCAGGCGGACATTGGAGGACTGCCGGGCGCTTTCCACATGGCCCTGGGTGGGCATCTGGCTGTGTTAAGCCACTGACCCCACAAAGAGCATGATGGACAAGGGGCAGCCCCAGGTACCAGGTTCTCAGCCTCCGGCATAGTGACCCCGGTGCAGCACTCAGCCCCAGGGAGGAAGGAAGGAGAGAGCAGAGGGAGAGGGGGCACTAGGTGGTTCCCACGCAGGTGAGAGTCCTTTGTCTGGTGGCTGCAGTATAGGAAGGCCTTCTGTCAGGAGGCTCTTTAGGAGAAAGCCTATCCCATCATTCAAGCACGGTGGGCCTTCATGATCAGAGACATTCTATGGTTTTAGAGCTTTATTGTAGAAAGGCAGGGGGAAAGAGAGAAGGTAGAAAGAGAGAGAGAGAGAGAGGCTAGCCATGGCCACATGGAGAGAAGGGGGAAGAGAGAGAGAAGGAAAGTTAGAGAGTAAGAGAGATAAAAGCTTAGAGAGAGAGGTGGGGCCAAGCAGCCCCTCCTATAATGGGATTGGCTATCTTTCTGTTGCTAGATAACTGTGGGGAGGAGTCTAGCCAGAATGCCTGAAGCCTGGGACATAGTCTATGTGACTGCTAGCCACAAGCTTCTCTTGTGGGGGCTGTGGGGATGGAGATGGATCCAGGGATCCAGGAGACATGATCGAACACCTTCTGTCCCATGTAGGTGGAAATTACCATCCACTGGTCCCACCAGGGGTTCAAGACCTCAGCTCAACTGGAGACCAGGCTGTCTGTGCATAGCCTATTGCCCCACAGAACTCAGGCAGGAAACTTCAGGCAGGAACTGAAGCAGAGACCATGGAGGAGTGCTTCTTATTGGCTTGCTCCTCCTGGCTTGCCCACCCTGCTTTCTTATAGAACCCAGGTCCACCTAGTGATAGATGACACTGCCCACATTGGTTGGGCCCTTCCAAGTCAATTAAGAAAATGTCCCACAGGTTAGCCCTACAGGTCAATCTGAAGGAGACATTTTTTCAATTGATGTTACTTCTGCTTAGATTACTCTAGTTTGTATCAAGTTGACAAAAACTAATAACCAACACACTTGAGTTTCATCTTTGTCTCTTAATTTCTCTTATATTTCACATTCATTGCATCATCAACTTTTGATGGCACTGCTTTCAAACTATAACTGAAGTCTCATCACCATTAATGGGTCATCATAGACCCAGCCACCATCAGTTCACAATTAGATTATTTCAGTATCTTTGGAACAGGTCTTTCAGTTCTACCCATGGTGTCCTATATCTACCCTTGGTCTACTTGATACGGAAGCCAGAAGAAGTATCTTATTTAAACAAAAGCTGATGATATCCCTTCCTAGGTCACAGTCTTGCATTGACTCATTTTGTATTAGCTTTTTTTCCTGAAGATATGTGAACAAGCATTTATTCACACCAGATAGGGCACAAATGATATACTAAAGAAATTGTCCCATCTAAGTCCATTTTGCTGAACTAATAAATTTATTTGGCTTCCTTATAGAAGCATGGGTGATCTAAAAACCTACACATTGTGCAAAAAAAATTCTTTTTTTTTTTTATTTTTTTTTTCAAAAAAAAAATTCTTATCCTAGCTATAATTAAACACAATTGAATAATTGAATCCAACACAAAGTCACAAATGTAATTAAAACATTGACTTTTTTATATAACTTAAGTTTGTGTTTCTGAAGTGTGAACCTTACAGATGATAATGTCATCTTGGAATGCCAAAAGGTTAGACATCCCCATTAACCAAGTATCAAGTAGACCAAGGGTAGATATAGGACACCATGGGTAGAACTGAAAGATCTGTTCCAAAGATACTGCAGTAATCTAATTGTGAACTGATGGTGGCTGCATCTATCATGACCCATTAATGGTGATGAGACTTCAGTTATAGTTTGAAAGCAGTGCCAGCAAAGGCTGATGGTTAGACTCAGGTTAGACATCCTGAGTCTTCATATATCCAGACAAGGTGATATGTGACTGGGTGATGTGAGCACAAAGGCAATCACTAGGGACAGGTGTGTCTCCTCAAAGAAGGAAATACCTACTTTTTACCCAGAAGGCTAAGAATAGCTAGTAGGCCTGTGCTATCTTTAGAGCCAGGCCTTAACCAAAATCCCTCAGAATATTTATCTCAGATTCTCCCTCCCTAGACTTTAGCTCTCAGTTAATAGAACCATCCTTAGGGGATGTATCACAAGTACTTTAAGCCTGCTGCCTCTACACTAGTTCTCTCAGTGATCACATCAGATCCTAGGCCCTTAAGCTAAAGAACCCATCTTCATGGTCACATGAACTTGGCACATGAGTTTCTGTGTAGTCACACTTTAAGCTTCATTGTGCCCCTGGAATTGGAAAGACTGTTGTTGCCTGGAAACCTTTTTCCAAATTCTACTGTGCTTGAATATGCTTACAGTAAGCCTCCTGGCATCAGATTCTCTGGAAGTTTGATCCAGACTTATTAAGTAGGACAGAACTGAGCTTTCAATCTCACCTTCTCACAGTTCATTTGCTTGCCTACTATGATGCTTACAGAAAACCCCACAACTAGGATGGGATAGTAGCTTCAATGGCTATCATCTTAGTTGAGGATGTGATTATCTGCCCTACTTTCTCCAAGGGAATGTTAATAAGCTCAATCTTGTCAAGGTTCCCGGCAAGTAATCTCAGTTATTCTTCCAAGACTGTGAGAGCCATGTCATGGCCAGAGGACAGAGTTCTATATTAGTCCCATTGTGACTTGAATGTGGCATAACCTCCATAGACTCGTGTGTTTGAACACGTGATTCTTATTTAGTGGTGCTTTGGGGAAAATTGTAGAACCTGTAGGACATGAAGTTTCACTGGAGGAAGGGAATCACTGGGAATGGGCCTTGATAATTTATAGCCTGACCCCATTTCCTGTTTACTCTCTGCTTCTTGAGTATGGATGCAATGTGACCATCCATTCTCCTACATTAAGTTGCCACTCTGCCTGCAATACCTGCTGCCATGGCTTCCCCACTGGGACAGACTATGTCCCTCCAGTACTGTAAGCTAAAATAAACCCTTTGTCCCTTAAGTTGCTTTTGTCAGGGTATTTTATCATAGCAACAGGAAAAGTACCTCTACCTGTACCCTTCTCACTTCAATGAAAAGCCTTGCAAGAATGAAATTCAGTGGCCAAATGTTTTCTGATCCTGTGCGATACCTTGGGTTCCATCGCTAGTACCTGATTCTAGTGGGGACTGAAAAGAGTTCTTCTCTATTCTGAGTATTAGGAGTTCAACAAATGTTTGTGGATAAATGAGGGCATTGTAGCACAGCTGTGAAGTCTTTCTCCTTGGATTAACAACAACACACACATCTCCCCCAGGACAATCTGGTATTGCCATTTTTAAGTATCATCTGAGAATTTAATGAAATAGTTCCTTCAGGGTAATGAAGAGGTAATCTTCACCTCATTGCATTGGGATGCTCTTGCAAACTATATCCACTGATGTAATACAAAAGCATGAAGAGTCCCATACCTTGGCTCTGGGAACAGGAGCACTTTCTCAGGCAGAGACTGAATAGGGTTCAGCACAAAGTCCTAATGTTATATCCTACAGTGATTTAGAATGGCAAAAGTTAGTGGTAGTTTTTGTTCAACAGTAAAGGGATGTTTATTGCAATCTTTATCTGTTTCATGGTAATGGTCTTTGTGGTTGATTGAATATGTATGACTCCATAGACTCCTGTGTTTGAGTGCCTGGCCCATAGGTAGTAGCACTATTAGGAGGTGTGGCCTTGTTGGAGGAAGTGTGTCACTGTGGAAGAGGGCTTTGAGGTTTCACATATATGCTTAAGCTATGCCTATTGTAGATTCCAGTATAGAGCCCCTGCTGCTACCTTCAGATCAAGATGTAGAACTTTTGGCTCCTTCTTGAGTACCACATCTGCCTGGATGCTGCCATGCTTCCAACCATGATGTTAATGGACTGAACTTCTGAACCTATAAGCCAGCCTCAATTAAATATTGTCCTTTATAAGAGTTGCCTTGGTCTTGGTGTCTCTTCATAGCAATAAAATCCTAACTAAGGCAGTCTAGTATTAGAGTCACAACTCCCATTTACTAACTGTGGGGGACAATTGCTCTGCTAATGAACCAGAGTTCAGAGAACCTAAAAACCCAGGAAGTTTCTGATGGTCTATGACATTAAGCATCTGTGTCTCACACTTCCTTCATTCCCCTGGCGAACAGAAGTTCCCCTTCCTCCATTTAATCCTTACCCAAATAGGACATACTGACCAAACAGATTTCCTCCAAATGGTCAAAATATAGCTTTTAAAGACTTGCTGACTAACCTGAAGCTCCTTGTAACAAGCTTATAGGGCCAGTCATATTTTACCAAAAGTTTCCTATTTCCTAGTGCAAATAGGCACCTCTGATGTAAGGCTTGGCTCTGTTTGGCTCCAGCAGTGGAAGAGAGGAAATAGCCATGAAGCCCAGGAACAAGGAAAAAGTTTTTTTAATAGAAAAAAATCCCAAGACTACAACTTAAACTAAACACTGGAAAAAAATGGGGGACTGGGAATTTTGTGTCTCAATAATCTGTATCTAAAGTATCTATTAACACTCTTGTTTAAAGATTTTATTTCTTGATATGCTGGCCCAAGCCTTAATCCTCACACTCTGGAGACAGAAACAGATGGATCTCTTTGAGTTCAAGGCCAGTCTAGTTTATATAGAGAGTTCCAGGCCAGCCAGGATAATAATGAGATCCTGTCTCAAAACAATGTTATTAATTTTAATTATGTGTGAGTGCCCATGGGTGCAGATGCTTGTGGAGGCCAGAAGATGGAGTCAAATCTTCTGCAACCGGAACAGCAACAGCTAGTTATGAGTAAACTGCCTGACTTGAATGCTGGGAACAAAACTCTGGTCTGCAAGAACAGTGTACACGCTTTGAAGCATTTCCAGGGTGATTTGAGAAGAAAGCAGCAGTCTCTAAATGGGAAATTCAATTCTTTTTAAAGAAAAAAGGAGAGATAAGTAAGGTGGCTCACTGGATAGAGGTCCCTCCTGCCAAAGCCTAGAAACTTTAGTTCAATCCTTGAAATCCATGTGTAGTGCTTTGAATGTGCAATGTTCCTGGAATAGGCTCAAGCATTTGAACACTTGGTCCACAGTTGGACAAAGATTATGTGGGAAGATTATGGGGAATTATAGCCTTCCGGGAGTAAGGATGTTACTGGGGGAGAGTTTTAAGAGTTTATAGCATCACTCAGCTCTAGTTCTCCCCTATCCTGGGGTGGGTGCTCTCTGCTTCCTATTTGGTTTTATTGGTTATTTTATTTATTTATGTTTCAAATGTTATCCCCCTTCCCAGTATCCCCTCCACAAACTCCCTATTCCCTCCCCCCTGCTTCTATGAGGGTGCTCCCCCACCTACCTACCCACTCCCGCCTTAGCACCCTAGCATTCGCCTACATTGGGGCATTGAGCCTTCACAGGACCAAGGGCCTCTCTTCCCACTGAAGATAGACAAGGCCATCCTCTGCTATATATGTGACTAGAGTCATGGTTCCCTCCATGTATATACTCTTTGGTTGGTGGTTTAGTCCCTGGGAGCTCTGGGTGGTCCAATTAGTTGATATCGTTGTTCTTCCTATGGGGCTGCAAACCTCTTCAGCTCTTTCAGTCCTTCCCCTAACTCTTCCATTGGGGTCGCCATGCTCAATCCTATGGTTGGCTATGAGCATCAGCCTCTGTATTGGTCAGGCACTGGCAGAGCCTCTCAGGGAACAGTCACATCAGGCTCCTGTCAGCAAGCACTTCTTGGCATCAGCAATAGTGTCTGGGTTTGGTGTCTGCAGATGGGCTGGATCCTCAGGTGGGGCAGTCTTGTTAAAGATGTGATTTCTCAGCTTCCTGCTTTTGCTGGCTGATAAGCCTGCCACTAGCTGCTATGCCTCCCTGCCATGATGAACTTGTGTCCCATAGAAACCATAAGCCAAAATAAACTCATATGTTAATTGTTTTACATCATGGTGTTTTTTATCATAGCAACAGAAAAGTAAAAAATACACCATGTAAAGTTTTAAAAAGTGAATTGACTCCATAAAATTGTGCTCTGACCTCTGTATGTGTGCTGTGACAGATGCACCCTTCCCTAAATACCCCCAAACACCCCTATAATAATAATAATAAATAAAATTAAAAGAAACAGGAAAACACACATACATATTCCATGATTGTTTCCATATACATCCAAAGGTTTTGCTGTTCTTACAGTATTGTGTTCAGTTACCTGGTATCTATTACATTTCATCTGTTTTCAGATTTTTGAAGAGACATCTTCTAGTGTGAGATTCTGGATTCATTTGTCTTCTTGATGTGTTGGAATTTCCTGGAGCCCCAGAGTGTTATTACCCAGTCTGGGAGAGCTAAAAGCAGAACCTATGAGAAAGTATTTATATTACTTTCTTGTTTGGATATGAACTCATTAATAGTAAGCTAAAGGGAAAATATTAACAACTTACATTGAATATTTTTTTTCTTTTTCATACTTCAGAATCACATTACCAGTCTGAGTTTTCTATTTCAAACTTTGTTTTAGATATTAGGTGGCAAAGGCTTCGCTATCTATCAATGGAATGCCAAAGATCCCAGCTTGGAAAGAAAGAAAGAAAGAAAGAAAGAAAGAAAGAAAGAAAGAAAGAAAGAAAGAAAGAAAGAAAGAAAGAAAGAAAGAAAGAAAGAAACCTGAAAGTTGAGTCAATGTGAGGCAATAATCATAAAATGTCAAACTTCTCTTTGGCCTTACCACTCTAAACACACCTAATGTTGTCTGATGAGAAAGGCTACCATGGTTAGGCTTGGGGCATATATTTAAGTAGGAGAAACCAAATCTTTACCTAGAGCCTGAGATGAGTGAATCTAAGAATGACACTAAGAGTTCATGTTAACTTTTGAAAGGGTGAAACTGTTTGTAAATTGCAATGATACTTATGCAACTGTGAATATACTAAGTGAATGGATTATATATCAATAAAACATTTTTTAAAGAATGAACAATGGCTGGCTTAAAGCAAAGCTTGAAGTGTGTTGTGGAAATGCCCTAACCCCTACCACTATTGCAAACTTGCACCTAAACATTTGTTTTTTCTGTCTGCCTGCTTAGCAATTCATTCTCTAGCAGCCCACAAAGAACCAAGAGAATATAAGTAAGGAGGGAAAACAGGAAAGAGAAAGGTGACTTTCATGTGTAAGAAAAATGATTAATTTCCATACTTCCAGAACACATAGTTTAAAATGTTGACAAGAATCTTGAAAGAGATTGCCTGGTCCTCTGCCTCTCAGTCTTTCTACTCTCTCTTCTAAGAGGCTACCTGAACCTTCAGAGTAGGAATTATATTGTAGATATATCTTTTGGGGTTAGACACCCATTGACCTGTAGTTCTCTGCACTTTGACAAATTGTAAAACTTTGTAATGGTCTCCATACATTGCTAAAATAGGCTTCTTTTATGAGGGATGAGAGTTATGCTTATCTGTGGGCATAAGGATAACTATTTAGAATTCAGTTAGAAATTATACTGGTTTAAGAAGCTGGCAGAAGTAGGTTCTCCTCTAGGGTCCATGACCATGAATAGTTGTCTAGGTTTACAGTACCAGCCTGAATTCTCTTCCATTAAGCAGGTCTTAAGTCATACTCGACTGCTATTGGTCACTTCTAAGATATAAGTGCCACTACTGCACCATGGGGGATATTTTCCCACATTGGTCATTTTTGTGGTTTTCCCGTGTCTCACCCCATGGGAAGAAGAGCTAGAGGCAACTAATAGCTGCTTGAAAAGGGACAGTTAGTCTTTCCCAGGAATGAGACCCTAATTGCTTATCCAATACCAGTAGTCAGCCCCAAAATAGTGTGTGTGTGTGTGTGTGTGTGTGTGTGTGTGGACTTAGCAGATACTATTTATATATTTATTCATTTATATGTGTTTTTAAGGGGCCATAAAATTGAGAAGGAGTTGTGGTACATGGGAGAGGTTAGGGGAAAAAAGATAGAGGGAGAAATATTTAAATATAGTAACATATATGAAATTTAAAAATAAATTTTCAAGAAGTACAATCTCATAACAGACTGGCTATTCCTGTGGCTCTTACATGCATGCCCTCTCCCCTCCCCGAGTCCTTTTTTTTTTTTTTTTTCCGAGACAGGGTTTTTCTGTGTAGCTCTGGGTGTCCTAGAACTCACTCTGTAGACCATGCTGGCCTTGAACTCAGAAATCCACCTGCCTGTGCCTGTGCTTGTGCCTGTGCCTGTGCCTGTGCCTCTGCCTCTGCCTGTGCCTCTGCCTGTGCCTCTGCCTGTGCCTGTGCCTGTGCCTGTGCCTGTGCCTGTGCCTGTGCCTCTGCCTCTGCCTCTGCCTCTGCCTGTGCCTCTGCCTGTGCCTGTGCCTGTGCCTGTGCCTGTGCCTGTGCCTGTGCCTGTGCCTGTGCCTGTGCCTCTGCCTGTGCCTCTGCCTGTGCCTGTGCCTGTGCCTGTGCCTGTGCCTGTGCCTCTGCCTCTGCCTCTGCCTCTGCCTCTGCCTCTGCCTCTGCCTCTGCCTCTGCCTCTGCCTCTGCCTCTGCCTCTGCCTCTGCCTCTGCCTCCCAAGTGCAAAGATTAAAGGTGTGTACTATCATGCCTTGTATGTTACATATTTTTCAGCAGTATTTATTTTATCCGAAGCCTTGAACATGCTAAGCATGCATTCTACCACTAAATTTAACCCCTAGCCTATATACATTTTTTAACATTTTAAAATTTGATTAGATTTATTTATTGTGTATGTGTGTGAAGAACAGTATTTCATGAATATGTGCATGTCAGAGAACAATTTAAGAAAATTGGTTTTGTCCCTCCGGTATGTGGGTCCCTGAGATCAAACTTAAATTGCCATTCTTGGCAGCAAGCACCCTTTCCCACTGACCCATTTCACCATCCCATTAGCCTATATAGTTTGATAAGATAAATAAACCTATTTATTTGACTTATACAGTAGAATACTTACAGATGACATGACATTATGGTTGGAAATCTATCTATTTGACTTATACAGTAGAATACTTACAGATGACATGACATTATGGTTGGAACTTGCTTCAAAAAATTTAGTCAAGGGACTGAAGAGATGTCTCAGTGGTAAGAGCACTAGCTGCTCTTCCAGAGGATGAGGGTTTGATCCCCAGCAACTACATGGAGGCTGATAACCATGTGTAACTCCAAATCCAGGGAACCTGACATCCTCTTCTGGCCTCCATGGGCATTGCATGCACATGGTGCATAGAAATACACGCAGGCAAAATATCCAAACATGCAAAAGAATAAAATTTGTTTAAAAAACTAGCGGAGGAAATGGGTAAGTGTAGAGGAAGAAACAAGATTAACCATGACTTGTTTCTTGTTGAATTAAATGAAGGATCAAAGGGGCTTCATTAAACCTTTCTGTCTGAACATTTTAAGAAAATGGATTTTTTTTAACATTCAAAATAAAAATTGGGCCCCATGGTCAAAAACACTAAAGAGGGTATAAGCAAAAATAGAAGACTTTGCAAAAAAAAATCATTCTACAATACTTGTTTCCAGTCAAAAGAAGCCACGGCCAATATGATTGGAAATACCACTCTCTGATTAAGTTCAAGTACATGAAAGTCGTCCTCCAGCAGTGCCTACCTTGATCACCCATTTCAGAAGGACAGAGGGGAAGAATGCAATCGAAATATATTGGATGAAAAACATTAAATAAGAAAGAGGAAACTTGCTCCCAGCCGGAGGACAGTGACCTGCCCTGCAGAGAGCGCCATCTTGGCTCCGGGACTCCGCCGAACTTATTCTGTACAGGTTAGAGTGAGGACCACAGAGGCAGACAGCTTCTGGGACAGGCGGGAGCCACAGAGCCGCTGAGGCAGCACCCTTTTGGGGCCGCAGACATCCAGCACCCTCCCAGTCGGAGGACAGTGACCTGCCCTGCAGGGAGCGCCATCTTGGCTCCGGGACTCCGCTGAGCTTAGTCTGTACAGGTCAGTGTGGGGACCACCGGGGCAGACGGCTTCTGGGACAGGCGGGAGCCACAGAGCTGCTGAGGCAGCACCCTTTTGGGGCCGCAGACATCCGGCACCCTCCCAGCCGGAGGACAGTGACCTGCCCTGCAGGGAGCGCCATCTTGGCTCCGGGACTCCGCCGAACTTAGTCTGTACAGGTTAGAGTGAGGACCACAGAGGCAGACAGCTTCTGGGACAGGCGGGAGCCACAGAGCCGCTGAGGCAGCACCCTTTTGGGGCCGCAGACTTCCGGCACCCTCCCAGCCGGAGGACAGTGACCTGCCCTGCAGGGAGCGCCATCTTGGCTCCGGGACTCCGCCGAACTTAGTCTGTACAGGTAAGACTGAGGACCACAGAGGCTGACAGCTTCTGGGACAGGCGGAAGCCACAGAGCCGCTGAGGCAGCACCCTTTTGGGGCCACAGACATCCGGCACCCTCCTAGCTGCAAGACAGTGGTCTGCCCTTCACAGGAGCCCTCTGCCTCAGGAGCAGGGAGCACATCTTGGATCCAGGACTCCACTGAACTTAGGAACTTAGTCTGCACAGCTGAGAGTGTGCACCACAGAAGCCTACAGCTTCTGTGACCTGCCAAAGCAACACAGCATCTGGGAAAGGTCCTGTTTTCCACCTTCTTCTTCGGCCAGGAGGAGGTCCAAACGCCAGATATCTGTACACCTTCCCTTTAAGAGGAAAGCTTGTCAGCAGGGAGTGCTCTAACCACTGAAACTCAGAGGAGAGAGCCTGTCTCCCAGGTCTGCTGACAGAGGATACTCAGAATCACCAGAAGAACAACCTCTGAACAGAGACAACTATAACAACTCCAGAGATTACCAGATGGCGAGAGGTAAAGGTAAGAATCTTACTAACAGAAACCAAGACCACTCACCATCATCAGGACCCAGCACTCCCACTTCGCCCAGTCCAGGGCACCCCAACACACCATAAAAAACTAGACCTGGATTTAAAAGCATATCTCATGATGATGGTAGAGGACATCAAGAAGGACTTTAAAGAACTACAGGAGAACATGGCTAAAGAGTTACAAGTCCTTAAAGAAAAACAGGAAAACACAACCAAACTGGTAGAAGTCCTTAAAGAGAAACAGGAAAACACATCCAATCAGATGATGGAAATGAACAAAACCATACTAGACCTAAAAAGGGAAGTAGACACAATAAAGAAAACCCAAAATGAGGCAACACTGGAGATAGAAACCCTAGAAAAGAAATCTGGAACCATAGATGCAAGCATCAGCAACAGAATACAAGAGATGGAAGAGAGAATCTCAGGTGCAGAAGATTCCATACAGAACATCGGCACAACAATCAAGGAAAATGGAAAATGCAAAAAGATCCTAACTCAAACATCCAGGAAATACAGGACACAATGAGAAGACCAAACCTATGGATAATAGGAGTGGATGAGAATGAAGATTTTCAACTCAAAGGACCAGTAAACATCTTCAACAAAATTATAGAAGAAAACTTCCCAAATCTAAAGAAAGAGATGCCCATGAACATACAAGAAGCCTACAGAACTCCAAATAGGCTGGACCAGAAAAGAAATACCTCCCGACACATAATAATCAGAACAACAAATGCACTAAATAAAGATAGAATACTAAAAGCAGTAAGAGAAAAAGACCAAGTAACATATAAAGGCAAGCCTATCAGAATTACACCAGATTTTTCACCAGAGACTATGAAAGCCAGAAGATCCTAAACAGATGTTATACAGACACTAAAAGAACACAAATTCCAGCCCAGGCTACTATACCCAGCCAAACTCTCAATTAACATAGATGGAGAAACCAAAGTATTCCACGACAAAACCAAATTCACACATTATCTCTCCACGAATCCAGCCCTTCAAAGGATAATAACAGAAAAAAACCAATACAAGGACAGGAACCACGCCCTAGAAACAACAAGAAGGTAATCCCTCAACAAACCGAAAAGAAGACAGCCACAAGAACAGAATGCCAACTTTAACAACAAAAATAACAGGAAACAACAATTACTTTTCCTTAATATCTCTTAATATCAATGGACTCAACTCCCCGATAAAAAGACATAGACTAACAAACTGGCTACACAAACAAGACCCAACATTTTGCTGCTTACAAGAAACTCATCTCAGAGAAAAAGATAGACACTACCTCAGAATGAAAGGCTGGAAAACAATTTTCCAAGCAAATGGTATGAAGAAACAAGCTGGAGTAGCCATTCTAATATCAGATAAGATTGACTTCCAACCCAAAGTCATCAAAAAAGACAGGGAGGGGCACTTCATACTCATCAAAGGTAAAATCCTCCAAGAGGAACTATCAATCCTGAATATCTATGCTCCAAATACAAAGGCAGCCTCATTCATTAAAGAAACTTTAGTAAATCTCAAAGCACACATTGCACCTCATACAATAATAGTGGGAGACTTCAACACACCACTTTCACCAATGGACAGATCATGGAAACAGAAACTAAACAGGGACACAGTGAAACTAACAGAAGTTATGGATCAAATGGATCTGGCAGATATCTACAGAACATTTTACCCTAAAACAAAAGGATACACCTTCTTCTCAGCACCTCATGGTACCTTCTCCAAAATTGACCACGTAATTGGGCACAAAACAGGACTCAACAGATACAAAAACATTGAAATTGTCCCATGCATCCTATCAGATCACCATGGACTAAGGCTGATCATCAATAACAAAACAAATAATAGAAAGCCAACATTCACGTGGAAACTGAACAACACTCTTCTCAATGATACCTTGGTCAAGGAAGGAATAAAGAAAGAAATCAAGGACTTTTTAGAGTTCAATGAAAATGAAGCCACAACATACCCAAACTTATGGGACGCAATGAAAGCATTTCTAAGAGGAAAACTCATAGCTCAGAGTGCCTCCAAAAAGAAACTAGAAAGAGCACACATTAGCAGCTTGACAACACACCTAAAAGCACTAGAACAAAAGGAAGCAAATTCACCCAAGAGGAGTAGACGGCAGGAAATAATCAAACTCAGGGGCGAAATCAATCAAGTGGAAACAAGAAGAACTATTCAAAGAATCAACCAATCAAGAAGCTGGTTCTTTGAGAAAATCAACAAGATAGATAAACCCTTAGCCAGACTAACTAGAGGGCACAGGGAAAGTATTCTAATTAACAAAATCAGAAATGAAAAAGGAGACATAACAACAGATCCTGAAGACATCCAAAACACCATCAGATCCTTCTACCAAAGGCTATACTCAACAAAACTGGAGAACCTGGATGAAATGGAGAAGTTCCTAGACAGATACCAGGTACCAAAGTTGAACCAAGATCAGGTTAATGATCTAAACAACCCTATATCCCCCAAAGAAATAGAAGCAGTCATTAATAGTCTCCCAACCAAAAAAAGCCCAGGACCAGATGGGTTTAGTGCAGAGTTCTATCAGACCTTCAAAGAAGATCTAATCCCAGTTCTTCACAAACTATTCCACAAAATAGAAACAGAAGGTACTCTACCCAACTCATTCTATGAAGCCACAATTACTCTGATACCTAAACCACAAAAAGACCCAACAAAGATAGAAAACTTCAGACCAATATCCCTTATGAATATTGATGCAAAAATCCTCAATAAAGTTCTTGCTAACCGAATCCAAGAACACATCAAAACAATCATCCATCCTGACCAAGTAGGTTTCATCCCAGGGATGCAGGGATGGTTCAATATACGGAAATCCATCAACGTAATCCAGTATATAAACAAACTCAAAGACAAAAACCACATGGTCATCTCCTTAGATGCGGAAAAAGCATTTGACAAGATCCAACACCCATTCATGAGAAAAGTCTTGGAAAGATCAGGAATTCAAGGCCCATACCTAAACATGATAAAAGCAATCGACAGCAAACCAGTAGCCAACATCAAAGTAAATGGTGAGAAGCTTGAAGCAATCCCTCTAAAATCAGGGACTAGACAAGGCTGTCCACTTTCTCCATACCTATTCAACATAGTACTTGAAGTCCTAGCCAGAGCAATTCGACAACAAAAGGAGATCAAAGGGATACAAATTGGAAAAGATGAAGTCAAAATATCACTTTTTGCAGATGATATGATAGTATATATAAGTGACCCTAAAAATTCCACCAGAGAACTCCTAAGCCTGATAAACAGCTTCGGTGAAGTAGCTGGATATAAAATTAACTCAAACAAATCAATGGCCTTTCTCTACACAAAGAATAAACAGGCTGAGAAAGAAATTAGGGAAACAACACCCTTCTCAATAGTCACAAATAATATAAAATATCTTGGCGTGACTCTAACTAAGGAAGTGAAAGATCTGTATAATAAGAACTTCAAGTCTCTGAAGAAAGAAATTCTAGAAGATCTCAGAAGATGGAAAGATCTTCCATGCTCATGGATTGGCAGGATCAACATTGTAAAAATGGCTATCTTGCCAAAAGCAATCTACAGATTCAATGCAATCCCCATCAAAATTCCAACTCAATTCTTCAACGAATTAGAAAGTGCAATCTGCAAATTCATCTGGAATAACAAAAAACCTAGGATAGCAAAAACTCTTCTCAAGGATAAAAGAACCTCTGGTGGAATCACCATGCCAGACCTAAAGCTCTACTACAGAGCAATTGTGATAAAAACTGCATGGTACTGGTATAGTGACAGACAAATAGACCAATGGAATAGAATTGAAGACCCAGAAATGAACCCACACACCTACGGTCACTTGATCTTCGACAAGGGAGCTAAAAACATCCAGTGGAAGAAAGACAGCATTTTCAACAAATGGTGCTGGCACAACTGGTTGTTATCATGTAGAAGAATGCGAATCGATCCATTCCTATCTCCTTGTACTAAGGTCAAGTCTAAGTGGATCAAGGAACTACACATAAAACCAGAGACACTGAAACTTATAGAGGAGAAAGTGGGGAAAAGCCTTGAAGATATGGGCACAGGGGAAAAATTCTTGAATAGAACAGCAATGGCTTGTGCTGTAAGATCGAGAATTGACAAGTGGGACCTCATGAAACTGCAAAGCTTCTGCAAGGCAAAAGACACCATCAATAAGACAAAAAAACCACCAACAGATTGGGAAAGGATCTTTACCTATCCTAAATCAGATAAGGGTCTAATATCCAATATATATAAGGAACTCAAGAAGGTGGACTCCAGAAAGTCAAATAACCCCATTAAAAAATGGGGCCCAGAATTGAACAAAGAATTCTCACCTGAAGAATACCAAATGGCAGAGAAGCACCTGAAAAAATGTTCAACATCCTTAATCATCAGGGAAATGCAAATCAAAACAACCCTGAGATTCCACCTCACACCAGTCAGAATGGCTAAGATCAAAAATTCAGGTGACAGCAGATGCTGGCCAGGATGTGGAGAAACAGGAACACTCCTCCATTGTTGGTGGGATTCCAAGCTTGTACAACCACTCTGGAAATCAGTCTGGAGGTTCCTCAGAAAATTGGACATAGTACTACCGGAGGATCCAGCAATACCTCTTCTGGGCATATATCCAGAAGATGTCCCAACCGGTAAGAAGGACACATGCTCCACTATGTTCATAGCAGCCCTATTTATAATAGCCAGAAGCTGGAAAGAACCCAGATGTCCCTCAACAGAGGAATGGATACAGAAATTATGGTACATTTACACAATGGAGTACTACTCAGCTATTAAAAAGAATGAATTTATGAAATTCCTAGCCAAATGGATGGACCTGGAGGGCATCATCTTGAGTGAGGTAACACAATCACAAAGGAACTCACACAATATGTATTCACTGATAAGTGGATATTAGCCCAAAACTTAGGATACCCAAGATATAAGATACAATTTGCTAAACGCATGAAACTCAAGAAGAATGAAGACCAAAATGTGGACACTGTGCCCCTTCTTAGAATTGGGAACAAAACACCCAGGGAAGGAGTTACAGAGACAAAGTTCGGAGCTGTGATGAAAGGATGGACCATCTAGAGACTGCAGTATCCAGGGATCCATCCCATAATCAGCTTCTAAACGCTGACACCATTGCATACACTAGCAAGATTTTGCTGAAAGGACCCAAAGATAGCTGTCTCTTGTGAGACTATGCAGGGGCCTAGCAAACACAGGAGTGGATGCTCACAGTCAGCTATTGGATGGATCACAGGGCTCCCAATGGAGAAGCTAGAGAAAGTACCCAAGGAGCTAAAGGGATCTGCAACCCCATAGTTGGAACAACATGATGAACTAACCAGTACACCGGAGCTCTTGTCTCTAGCTGCATATGTATCGAAAGATGGCCTAGTCGGCCATCACTGGAAAGAGAGGCCCATTGGACTTGCAAACTTTATATGCCCCAATATAGGGGAATGCCAGGGCCAAAAGAATGGGAATGGGAGGGTAGGGAAGTGGGGGGCGGTATGGGGGACTTTTGGGATAGCATTGGAAATGTAATTGAGGAAAATATGTAATAAAAAAAACAGTGGAAAAAAAAAAAGAAAGAGGAAACTTTTTAAAATAAAAAAAAAAAAGAAGGGAGGTGACCCAAATAAGGAAGTGGCCCAGCTGAGGTTAATTGGGAGTAGATGGCTGGCAGACAAGGCCAGAGCAGTGTGCTGGCCCTCCTTCATTTTGGACTAGACACTCTGCCAATCCCAGGAGTTCCCCAGCTGAGAACAAGAGGGAGAGCTTATGAAAAGAACAGAAAAACAGACTTTTTAAGTAAAAGCTGGATATTATTTTTTGAGGGGGGATTAGAAGTAAAATTAAAGTCTTGTGTACTGTAAGAACATCAATGCCCTGTATAATATTGCTTTTTATTCTTTAACTTGGCATTCAGGCAACTTTTTCTAGCCTGGGATAATGATGAGCATCAAACTGGTCAAGGCCTTCTGGGTACCACTTTTCTATACTTTCCACTCAGAGAAAGTTTACACTCATAAAATTTAACAACAACAAATTATTTTTCTCAAAAAAATCTGTATAGTTTTACTTTTAATTTGCTTCCATAGTCACAGAGTTGTATTTATAATTATAATCCATCGTAGGAGTTAGCAAACCTTCCATTAAGAGCCAGTGAATATTCCAGGCTTAACAGACTCAGTGTTTCCAGCTACACCTGCCACTGTAGCTGTTAAACAAGAGATGAACGAAAGGGCTTGCCTGTGTTCCAATAAAACTTTATTAACAAAAACAGGTATCAGTTTAGATTTGCAGGCAGTTGTCACTGAGCTTTATCAGTAAAGGAACTGTATTCGTTTCCTATCATTTTTTTTAACAAACTGTCATAAGCATAATGGCTTAAGACAACACAAGTAGGAAATAAAGCACCCACAATACCACATTCTGATTAGGTTTTGATTCCTCTAGGCAAGGACAAGATTACATCATCAGCGAGAGAACACTACTCTAGGTTTTGCTTTTATTTTTTTAATCTCTCCCTTGGAGTGCTGCTGTTTCAGATGAGCAGTGCTAAGAATCAAACCCAGGAGCCTCGTGCATGCTAGGCAAGATGTCTGCCAAATGAGTTACAGCCTTACCTCCACTCCCAGTTTGGTTTTTGGTTTGTTTGTTCAGTTGCAGATTTGTTTGTTTTGTTTTCTGAGGCAGTGTTTCTTTGTGTAGCCCTGGCTGTCCCGGAATTTGCTCTGTAGATCAGGCTGGCCTGGAACACACAGAGATCCTCCTGCCTTTGCCTCCAGAGTTCTGGTATTAAAGACCTGCACCACTACCTCCTGGTTTTACTCCCAGTTTCAAAATCAGGATAAGAAGCTCTCGGTGATTTAGAACAGTGTGTCTCCATGTAAATCATGGTGGTACTGTGGGAAAGAGGCACAGATGGCAACACAAGCTCTGGAGTCCAGCAATTCAGGTTCTGCGCCAGTGCTTATGGGCTTGGAATCTGTTAATTTCTTTGTGAGATCAGTTACTTCATACCTGTATAAAATAGGTATGATCACAGCTATGTGATGTGCATCAAATGTGATAACATTTACATATATGGCATGTATTAAATGAGATGTCATTTATGTATAGGGTATGTATTGAGTGATATAACATTTACATATATGGCATGTATTAGATGAGATGACATTTATGTATAGGATATGTACTAAGTGATATAACATTTACATATATGGTATGTATTAGATGAGATGACATTTATGTATAGGGTATGTATTAATGAGATAACAAATGGGAAGCAGAAACCCCAGTGCCTAGCCCACTATCAAAGCTGTTTTTGCAGAGCCATAGGATCTTACCAGTTTAGTCTTGCCATTTGAGCACAATAGCCACATGAAGTATATTATAGCCTGCAAGGCAATTTTTGGTTCTATACCCACTGTAACTTCATAATTTGGTCCTAATTATGAAGTCGAAAGCAGCTTTCAGATGGCCTTAAAATTGCACTATATGTAAGGACCTAGTGCATGAAAACCTTCTGGGAATGATAACACCTCAAAGTATTTACTCTCAAATTACTCCAGCAGACCATTCACTGGGGACGCTGCTAAGGGTTGGCCAAGAACAGCACTTGTCATATGTTAAAAATAGATGTCAGAGAGCGATTCAATAAATGCAGTGGCTTTTATAGTCTTAAGAAATGGTATTAAATTGCTCTTGCCAGGGTATGGAGTAAAGCTTGCTCAAATATAAAAAGCAGAATTCTTTTTCCCATTTTTAAGACTCAATTATCAGATGTTTTCAATAAACCAATTTTTAACTATCTACTGCATCATACAAATCCTTCAGCCAGGATTCTTGAATATCTACTTGGCATCTCTTCATTATTTTTGTTTTACTATTTTAAAAGAACTTTGAAAAAAAAATGACCAACATTGGTTTCCCCAAGGCCAGCAGAGAAAGCACATAAGAAACTAGAGAGAGGCGTCTGAAATCGCATTTCACTACTCAACCAGACACACTCATGCAGAGCATTAAATGAAAACAAATAGTCCCTTCATAGAAAACTTCTAGAATCTCAAGAGAAATAATGACATATCACATCTGAGTCATTCTTCTGTGGTCTGCTTGAATGGCCGACCCTGAAGCCCTCCAAGCCCACACAGATGCACACGTACCCAAAGGAGCAGCTGGGGTGAAAAGAACATTCCACCTTCACATCTTTGTTTTCATGGCAGCTTGGATGGAAAGGAATTATTTACTTCGAAGAAAATTATTCTGATGACTACTAACTTTCTCCTCCCTCATCCCTAGGGTTTCTGTGGTGTGTGAGTGTGTGTGTGTGTGTGTGTGTGTGTGTCTGTGTGTGTGTAAGTGTGTGTGTGTGTGTGTGTGTGTGTAAGTGTGTCTGTGTGTGTGTGTGTGTGTGTGTAAGTGTGTGTGTGTGTGTGTGTGTGTGTGTGTGTGTGTGTGTGTGTGTGCTTTAATTCCCCACTTTAGAGAAAATCCTTAAACTGGACTTGACTCATGAGCCTCATGATCAACAGTAACTTCTTTCCCTTTTCTTCCTTCAGGTCCTTTCCACATTGTGAATATTTCCTGCGCCTACCAGCCAAGATTCCTCTGCCAGACTAACCAAAGGCAAGATGACCACGTTTCCTTTTCAGTAAGTGAAAGGTCTTTGGAGGCTGCCACCAGCACTCCAGTGAATGGAGAGATAGGCTGCTGACTGGTTATATTTTGAACAAGCTAGTTCTGAGGATAATAAAATTAGGAAAAGTCACGGACTAGGTTTTGAGTATTTCTCCAGTCTCTTTCAGTCTGCATCAGTGGGGTTGATGACTTCTTTATCAAAGTTGATTTTTAAAATATATTCTCAAATGTATGCCTAAGAAGTATACTTAATATAAACAGAAACCCCACTGAAGCCCTGGATAAATGAGAAATAGGCATAGAAGAATTTCAATGCTGTGAGTATTGAAGAATTTGGACCTTTTTCATATTTATAACAAGTTTTTCATGACAATGCCTGATTTGTGTTTCTTTCAGCTGGTTTAGGAATACGAAACTAAAAACAAAAAACAAACAAACAAACAAAAACAAAACACAAAAATATGCTTTTATATGATCATACCCATTAGAGACAAAATACAAAATGAGCTCGTCATTTCTTTTTTTTTTATTATGTATTTTCCTCAATTATATTTCCAATGCTATCCAAAAAGTCCCCAATACACTCCCCCCCCCAGTCCCCCACCCACCCACACCCACCCCTTGGCCCTGGCATTCCCCTGTACTGGGGCATATAAAGATGGCAAGTCCAATGGGCCTCTCTTTCCAGTGATGGCCGACTAGGCCATCTTTTGATACAAATGCAGCTAGAGTCAAGAGCTCTGGGGTACTGGTTAGTTCATAATAATGATCCACCTATGGGGTTGCAGTTCCCTTTAGCTCCTTGGGTACTTTCTCTAGCTCCTCCATTGGGGGCCCTGTGATCCATCCAATAGCTGACTGTGAGCATCCACTTCTGTGTTTGCTAGGCCCCAGCATTGTCTCACAAGAAACAGCTATATCTGGGTCCTTTCAGCAAAATCTTGCTAGTGTATGCAATGGTGTCAGCGTTTGGAAGCTGATTATGGGATGGATCCCTGGATTGGCAGTCTTTAGATGGTCCATCCTTTCTTCACAGCTCCAAACTGCTCCAGTCATTTCTGTGTGGAAATGTGGTAGCTTTTCTACAACCTGATAATAGTGTATTAAGACCTTTAAAGAGAGGCATCACTTTTAATCTAGAAATGCTATTTCTTGACCCACTAGCAAGATATAAGAAAAATTATACTTTTGTTCGAAGAAGGTGATCACAGCATTGTTTACACTATTTTTAAAAAGTTGAGCAGCCCACCCAAAAATAAAGCATTGGTGACATTGTAATGTATTTGCACTATGTGATATATCTAGCCATACCAATGTTTTAAGAAATTCATTGACATATAGTATTCAGCTAAAAATTTGCATGCACAAGAAGTATGATTTCAGTACCTACATACCTTTATGAGTATATAGAAGAGAAAAAGATGCAGAGATATATTCTCCAGTCTAACAGAGATGGTGACGGTGCCTTTTTCTGGGAGTTCTCGTACTATTATCACTACCATCAAGACATACTGCTTTTGGAGATCATATACATGTTGATATTTTCATTGCAGAAAAGGGGCTTCTGCAAGAAACAATCTCTGTATTCCTAGATGCTTGCAATTGGTAAATTGTAAAACAGGGTAGTTTACCATATTGATGCTGTGACTAATTGGTTCAAGGCCTCTCTGTTAGAGCAGAGAAGTTCATCAAAGGCCTTTCTTAAACAATGGGGCTTCCTTCTATTAGACAAACTTGAGTACCTGATGGAAAACAAGATATGTTTGCATAAGTCTCTGAACATAGATTTAGATATCCTTTGTGTTAAAACCTGTCAGGAGGGCCATAGCTCAGTTGGTAGAGTGAGTACATTCCCTATGTCACCAAAACAAAACAAAACAAAACAAAACAAACAGCAGAAAAATAAAAACTAAAGAAAGAAAACCTGCTAGAACCCCACTAGTGTAGATAAAATAAAAATAGCTGACCGTGTTAGGTGCCGAATGGCTAGAACAAAACTAGAATTCTCATAGCTGCTGGTGGGTGCAGGGGAACCTATTTGTGCATTTTCAGCAAAATTTCACACATGTCTATGACTAAGCCTTTATGAAATTTGGTCAATTTCAATCCAGAAATGTTAATGGTAAAATTGAGAAGGGAGCAGGGCTAGAGAGAGAGAATTTAAATTGCCACTCTGAACAGCATGACACTATCTCATGCCAGTATACTCTGTCCTGCCTATAATGTGAGTCATTCCTGTATATTAGACTGTGGGGGACGGAGCAGGGAGGAAAGGCCATATTCACAGAACTTTTATTACTGTGCAATATTATAATTATTCTATTTTATTATTATTTCTTGTTAATATTAAAAACCTATTATAGAAATTAAACTTTATCATGGGTATGTATATAGAAGAAAATTTCAGACATGCCTTGGGGATCTTGGAATATATTTTTAAAGATATATTTATTTATTTACTTTATATATGTGTATGTTCTATCTGCATATACTCCTTCATGCTAGAAGAAGGCATCAGATCCCATTATAGATGGTTATGAGCCACCATGTGGCTGCTAGGAGTTGAACTCTGGACTGCTGAAAGAGCAGCCAGTACTCTTAACTGTTGAGCCATCTCTCTAGTCCCTTGGAATATATTTCTAATGGCTAAGAAAATGGCTACATTGTTCTCAATTGTTTACCCTGTTCATTCAAAGCTATCATTCCTTGCCCTTGCTATGGCTTCATGGTAGACAGAATAGAACTCCCTGCCCCTTACAGGAAAGGCATAGTATATAGCAGTGATATAAATAAAATCATTCATGATCACAAGCATCCACTAGGAGTTTTGGAACAATATCCTCTGTGGAAAAGACGACAGGGTGCTACTCTATATCTCATTTTATTTTTAATTTTAAAATTGTATTTACCACTCTATAAAATGTAGAGGGCATGTATGCATGCCAAGTCATATTGTGGAGGTCAGAGAACAACTTTGTGGAATAGTTTGTCTTATTCCACTTGTACAAGAGTTCTAGGGACCAAACTCAGGTCACTAGGCTTGTGGCATGTGCTCTTTTAACCACTGAACCAGCCCATCAGCCCCTGCATCTCGCTTTTTAAATAAGAAGTAAAGAACTATCCAAGACATAAGCTTAGAGAATATAGTTGGACCTTAAAATGTGCTTTTATTACATCCATGGGGGAGAAGGTGGAAATTAATGGCTGTGTCCTGGTATGTATCATGCTCCTTAACTTAACAGACCTCCCCTCCCATGAAACATTATCCTATCTTAGGAAACAAATACAACTCTGCAGTATTTCTTATCAGACCCTTTCAAAAGCAAGCAATTCTGGCATTTTAAATGGCAAATGGAACCTCTAAGGAATTTCCATTTCTAGGTAGACTAAGAACTCTCCCAGCGATTCACTTTTTAAATGATGGCAATGCCCACCTAGCTTAATACCACCATCACAAAAGCAACTTTTTCCTCCGTATTTATTGTGTGATGAATTTAGTGTTAACAGGAGTAAACTTGCCTGTGAAAGGGCTTACATTGGGATTGAAATCCTAAATTTACCTTTGACAATGTTAACTATTCCACCAACTTGCAAGAAAGCAATAAATTATCCTTTGAGCCACAACAAATCTTTTAATAGAATTTTATTTCAAGAATATAAGCCCAGGAATTTTCCAGATGTTCATTTTATAAAGCCAAAATGAAGAATAGAACAAGAATAATCTATGAAACAGATGCTACTTTTTGGAGGAGAAAAATTAAGTGTTCAGGAAAGGAAAAAATGCAACCTGGGTTGTCTTAAGAGAACGTAGAAGATGAAAGGTTTGGGGGAGTAGAATCTATTATCCCTGCACTTGGTGACTAAGTAGATATAGCCCGTGGCACTTTATGCAAAGAGATGCCCACAATTTCAAGAATTTACTTTCTGCCATCATCCCATTATCTATGCAACATAATTTGGGAAAAAATTAAAAATATGTTACTTTTGATTGGTAGTACCAAATCCTTACTCATAAAAGTCTAACATTTGGGCATATGATTTGAAGATTTTTGTAATAATCTGACCCAAAATTACTTAAGCATATCTTTTAGGCTTTTATACTTGCCCTTTGATCTAACCAACCCCGACTGAGTTGATAACTCCAAAATGGCTTAATGAGTCTCACCTTCCTCTTTTTGTCCTTATGTATGGGGATGTGTATGTGTGTATAGAATGCTGTATGTGTACATGTATTTGTGGATGCCAGAGGAGGGCATCCAGGTGTCCTTCTCTGTCATTTTCCACCTTATTCCTTTATGATACTAAGTCTTTCTGTGAACCTGGGGCTTGCATCTTCTGGCTAGGCTGGCAACCAGCAATCCCCCCACCCCACCCCCCGCCAAATCTTCCTGTCTTCACCCATCTCACTGCTGGGGATTACAGGTGTAGACAGGACCGTGCCCAGTTTATGCATCAATGCTTGGAACTAAATCCATTCCTCCTCTTGCATGGCAAGCACTCTTTAACCACTGGATCATCTCTCTAGTGCTTCTTCCTTCAAATGTTTCTTATGCTAGTAGGATGCTAACATAGAAAGAACACGAATTGTATTAATTCTCATTCTCTACTTGGTCATTTATTAGCTGTGAAATCTCTTCACTAGCCACATGAGTTCAAACAAGTCTCTCGGTCTTCATTAACATCAACTCTCTTATCTGTAAAGTAAGAATATGAGTACTTTCCTTTAGTTAGATTAGTGCTCTATTTTTACTATGAAGTGAGGTTGTTGATGTGCCTGGAACATTATATGTGGTAAGTATCTATCATGTTTCACCCTTACTTCTACTTTGAAATCCCCTAAATCTTATACTCTTCATTCAGAGACTTTCTCAAGTTCTACATCTTGAAACCATATCAACACCCACCCCTACCACTCAATTGGTCTTCAATATGGTGTTGGCTTATGGTGCTGCTTAATTTTTTACTGGAGTATCTTGTCTTCTCAGAGACCTTATAAATTTCAAAAAACAAGGAAGTATGTTTTTATGTGTTATACATCAACCACATTGCAAGATTATATTTGATTTCCATGCCATATTTCTTCATTAGGAAGGAGAACAACAAACAGAATTCAGTGGCAAAAGTAGTCACTTAGTTGTGTAATTACATAGGTGTCCATAGGAGCTCCAAGTTTGCCTTAATGCTTGGCTATCATTGTCTTTGAATTCTTAGTACTTTGTGGACAATTTCTTTATTGGATATTTTCTTTATTTACATTTCAAATGTTATCCTCTTTCCCGGTTTCCCTCCCTTCCAGAAACATCCTATCACATTCTCCCTCCCCCTGCTTCTATGAGGATGTTCCTCCACCCAACCACCCATTCCCACCTCCCCGCCCTCGATTCCCCTACACTGGGGCATTTATTGAGCCTTTATAGGACCAAGGACCTCTCCTTCCATTGGTGCCTGACAAGGCCATCCTCTGCTACATATGCAGCTGTAGCCATGTGTACTCCTTGGTTGATGGCTTAGTACCTGGGAGTTCTGAGGGTTCTGGTTGGTTGATATTGTTGTTCTTTCTATGGGGTTGCAAACCCCTTCAACTCCTTCACTCCCTTCTCTAACTCCTCTGTTAGGAACCCCACACTCAATCCAATGGTTGGCTGCTAACATCCGCCTCTCTATTTGTAAGGCTTTAGCAGAGCCTCTCACGAGACAGTCATATCAAACTCCTTTCAGCATGTACTTCTTGGCATCACAAATAGTGTCTGGGTTTGGTTACTGTATATGGGATGAATCTCCAGGTGGGACAGTCTCTGGGTGGCCGTTCCTTCAGTCTCTGCTCTGCACTTTATCTCCATATTTGCTCCTGTGTGTATTTTGTTTTCCTTCTAAAAAGGACCGAAGCTCCCACACTTTGGTCCTCCTTATTGAGCTTCATGTGGTCTGTGAATTGTATCTTGGGTGTTCAGAGTTATTGGGCTAGTATCTACTTATCAGTGAGTGCATACCATGTGTTTTCTTTTGTGATTGGGTTACCTCACTCAGGATATTTTCTAGTTCTCTCCATTTGCTTAAGAATTTCATGAATTTGCCATTTTTAATAGCTGAGTAGTACTCCATTGTGTAAATGTACCACATTTTCTGTATCCTTTGCTCTGTTGAGGGACATCTGGGTTCTTTCCAGCTTCTGGCTATTATAAATAGGGCTGCTATGAACATAGTGGAGCATGTGTCCTTATTACATGTTGGAGCATCTTCTGGGTATATGCCCAGGAGTGGTAGAGCTGGGTCCTCAACAATACCACTATGTCCAGTTGGTCCTATGTCCAATTTTCTGAGGAACTGCCAAACTGATTTCCAGAGTGGTTGTACTAGCTTGCATTTTCACCAGCAATGGAGGAGTGTTCCTCTTTCTCCACATCCTCACCAGCATCTGTTGTCACCTTAGTTTTTGATCTTAGCCACTCTGACTGGTGTGAGGTGGAAGGAATCTCATAATTGTTTTGATTTGCATTTCCCTGATGACTAAGGATGTTGAACATTTCTTTAGGTGCTTCTTGGCCATTTGAGATTCCTCAGTTGAAAATTCTTTGTTTAGCTCTGTACCCCATTTTTAATAGGGTTATTTGGTTCTCTGGAATCTAACTTCTTGAGTTCTTTGTATATATCGGATATTAGCCCTCTATTGGATGTAGGATTGGTAAAGATCTTTTATTTGCATTTTATTTTGTTCTGGGACCTGCAAATTATGGAGTTCTGTTTGTAAGGCTCTATGATTTAAGGAGAGAATTGAAGTGAGAGTATAGGATATTCAGGGTGGAGAGAAGAGAGGACTATAAAAGAGAAGGTATCTGCAGGGTTCTCTTCAAATCTTTATCTGTATACTGTTAAACACACACACATACACACACACACATACACACATGCAATCTAGTCAAGGCTAGAAAAAGAACCACTGGACGAGAGGAGGCAGAATGATTACTAACGTTGATTACTACAAATAAAGGGAGCCATAATAAGGAAATAATTTATTCAGATGACATAAAAGCCTAAACATTTATAAATCTGATGACAGAACTTTAAAATTCATAAATTTAAAAATGTATATATCTGAGAGGGAAACTAGCTAAGTTCACAATTATGGTCTTAAATTTTGACATCTTTCCCTTAATAGTTGACAGGACCAGTCACCATAACACTAATAAAATATAAAATTGCTTAACACTGACAACCAACTGACTTGGCCTACTTGACATTATGAAACATTTAAACATATCCACTGAAGAATATTCATTACTTTAAAGTCACATGAAACATTTAGAAAGATAGCCCCTATTCTTGTCTGTTTTAAAATTTAAGTTTTATTATAATTCATCTATGGCAAGGCCAAAGGATCAGGAGAATATTCCATTGAGAAGATAGTTGGTTACTCACACATTCTCAAGAGGAGACATGGCATGCCAAAGGGCAACAAAGAGAAGTGCCAGGCCTTGTGGGGAGGCAGAGGGATATGGGAAATGTAGACACAAGGCTTTACAGTGATTCTCAACCTGTGGGTCACAACCCATTTGGAGGTCACATATCAGATATTTTACATCACAATTCATAACAGTAACAAAATTACAATTACGAGGTAGCAATGAAATAGTTTTATGGTTAGGAGTCACGACAACATGAGAAACTGTATTAAAGGATTGCAGCACTAGGAAGGTTGGGAACCAATGCTTTATTGAGGTTTATCTCTAGTGGGAAGGAAAAAGCAAGGCAGGATATTGCAGCTAGCTAGCTTGAATAATTTCTTGGGACCTAGGGCTTAGAATTTGTCCCTAGTTGCTAGGCACCCAATTCTGCATGATTATGACAGGTGAATGAATTCAGTAGAATATAGCTCAATAAAGGAGATAATTGGTGGTGAGAGCTATAGATTGGTTGGTTTACATACAAAAGGCAATGTTCCCTGATAAGTTCTTTGTTATCTCTAGGAACTAGCCAGTCTAGGAGAAGCCATTCCTGTAAAATCAGAATGACCCAAGATTTCAAAGGATCAAGAAGACAGAATTAAAAGATGTAATTTAAAAAAAAAAAAAGAGTACCTTAGCTGGGAGTGGTTACTCAAACCTTTAGTCCCATCACAAGATACAAGTGAGCGCAAATACATGAGATATGGTTAAGCACAGAGAATGGGATCGAATACATGAAAAAGGTATTGCCAGGCAGTGGTGGTGCATGTCTTTAATGCCAGCCCTTGGGAGGCAGAGGTAGGAAGGCTCAAGGCCAGCCTGGTCTAAGGAGCAAGTTCTAGAAAAGCCAGGGCTATACAGAGAAACCCTATCTTGAAAAACAAAAACAAAAACAAAAACAAACAAACAAACAAAAAACAACAGAGAGAGAGAGAGAGAGAGAGAGAGAGAGAGAGAGAGAGAGAGAGAGAGAGAGAGAGAGAGAGAACACGACTTTGAATCCCAACCACCACATAAAAATCTAGGCATGACTGCACAAATCTGTAATCCCAGCTCTAAGGAGGGAGAGACAGATCCCTGGAAATTGCTAGCCAGCCAGCTCCAGGTTTGTGAAAGACCTTATATCAAAAATTAAGGTGAGGCAGGTGGGGGAGGCCTAGAGCAGGAACGACTGAGGTGTCACATCAGTTCTATGTTCACCGACATAAGACCCAGTCCCTGGAACCCCGCTGGAAGGGCCCCAACCTGGTGTTGCTGACGACCCTTATGGCCATAAATGCGAACAGCATAGCTGCCTGGATACATGCTTCTCACGTGAAACCAGTGAGCTGCCCACCCTCTGTGAACCACCCATCTTGGAGGGTGAATGAGACAAGCAACCCTTTAAAGCTTAGGATCACTTGGCGAGCCACCAGGGATGAAGAATTGCCTGACCCTGCTGGGGGTTCTGACTCTGATAAAGCATAAAGGGCTGAGTGATGAATCTAGCCCTCATCAGCCTGCCAGACTGATTTGGATTGTATCATCAACCCCAATGGGCGACAAGGTGGCCAGGGTAACCCAAGACTATACCCTTTCACCTAATGCCCCCCTAACTTTCCACCTGGTGACCTGACAGAAGGGTTGGATACCTGGGATGTCCCAAACCAAGAGGTAAAGGGTAGGCGATTGCCAGAATGTCGTGGGAAAGCCTCATGCTCACCAATGTCATGCCCAGGAAAGGGGCTGAGAAGAAGGGGCATAGGATGCGAACACCCCCCAATTAAGAGATCACCTACACAAGGTCCCAATTTATGTATGCCCCCGAGATGAGAGAACCAGGTCCTTAGTCCATCAATCAGTGCTGGGGCCTGGAAACTTCTACTGTGCTGCCTGGGGCTGTGAGACCTCAGGAGCCACCTACTAGAACCCGAGCTCAAGCTGGGATTTAATCACAGCAAGCAGATCCTCTGGAGGAAGGGGACTCATATGCAGCAATTGTGGGGGATATATCACAGCTAATTGGGGAACATTCATTCAGGGGCATGTCCTGACATCTCCTGGGGAAGCTAACAGCCCTCAGAGACATAAGTCGGAGATGGTCAATACCTCAACTTTTCTAGCAACCCAATCATTGTACAGTTTACCCAGAGAGGGAAGGAGGCCAAAGATAGATGGCTAAAGGGTAGGACATGATGCCTCAGACTATACCAAGAAGGATACAATGATAGATTCCTTTTTACCATCAAACTCAAGATAGAAGCCCCTACCATCTCCGTGGGACCCAATAAGGAGGTTACAGGTGTCCCCCATAAGCCACCCAAGCCCCCAGCACCAACCCAGGTAGGGTCAACTACTGTCATGAACCCCAACATCCAGGAAACACCCCCTCCAGGTCCCTCAGAACTGGCCCTGCTGACTGAGCTTATCAGTAAGACCTTCCTAGTGCTCAGTGAATCCAGGCCCAAAGTGATTTGTTCTTGCTGGCTCTTCTATGATATAGCTCCCCCATATTATGAAGGGATTGCCTTCATTTCCCTCAATATTAACCTGTCTAACATGTCCTCTTCCTGCTGATGAGCCCAGAAATCAGGTGTAGGACTCACCCTACAAGGCAGTGACTGGCATGGGACTCTGCCTGGGCCCTGTCCCCTCCTCCCACAGGTCCCTTTGCAATACTTCCTATTCTCGTGCCCAGACTGCCTCATATGTCATCCCACTGGAGAATGGATGGTGGACTTGCTCAAATGGGCTCACCCTCTGTGTACACCTTGGTGTCCTGAATACATCTAGAGATTTTTTTTCCAATTTTTTATTAGGTATTTTCTTCATTTACATTTCAAATGCTGTCCCGAAAGTACCCAATACCCTTCATGCTCCCCCCTTCCCTACCCACCCACTCTCAGTTCTTGGCCCTGGTGTTTCCCCTGTTCTGGGGCATATAAAGTTTGCAAGACCAAGGGGCTTCTCTTCCCAATGATGGCCAACTAGGCCATCTAGAGATTTTTGTATATTAGTTCAGTTGGTGCCCATGCTGGCTTACCATCCTTATGAAGAAATGTTAGATAGATAGGGTGGGGACTACTGTACCAAATGAGAACCCGTCACTGCCTTGACAGTTTTTCTCTTACTTGGATTGGGCACAGCAGGAGTAGTGACAGGGACTTCTCTCTGGTATTACATGGCAAAAGCTACCAAGAGCTCAGGGCTGCCATAGACTTAGACATCGAGAGGGTTGAAGAATCATAGAGAGGGTTGTAGAGTCCCTAACCTCCCTTTCTGAAGTAGTCCTACAGAACCTCCGTGGGCTAGATTTACTCTTTTTACAACAGGGAGGGCTTTGTGCAGCCCTAAGGGGTTGCTTTTACCTCGACCACTCAGGAGTGATTAATGACTCTATGGCAAAAGTGTGAGTGGGGCCAGCCAAGAGAGAGAGAGAGAGAGAGAGAGAGAGAGAGAGAGAGAGAGAGAGAGAGAGAGAGAGAGAGAGAGCAAGCCCAAGGTTGGTTCGAGTCTTGATTTAACAGTTCCCCCTGGTTTACTACCTTGATTTCTGCATTGTTAGGACCCCTGATCATTTTGTTCCTGCTTCTGACCTTTGGCCCTTACATTCTATTTTTTTAAAGATTTATTTATTTATTTTATGTATATGAGTACACACTGTAGCTGTACTGATAGTTGTGAGCCTTCATCTGGTTGTTGGGAGCTGAATTTAGAACCTCTGCTCGCTCCGGTCACCACCACCACAACCACCATGTGCTCTGGTCAGTCCTGCTTATTTATTATTATAAGTACACTCTAGCTGTCTTCAGACACACCAGAAGAGGGTGTCAGATCTCATTACGGGTGGTTGTGAGTCACCATGTGGTTGCTGGGATTTGAACTCAGGACCTTTGGAAGAGCAGTCAGTGCTCTTACCCACTCACTAAGCCATCTCACCAGCCCCTGGCCCTTACATTCTAAATCACTTAGTTGCTTTTATTAAAGATCACATAGGTACAGTACAGTTGATGGTCCTGAGACAAAGATCTCAAGAGCTAAGTACAGAGGACCAGGGATATGAGCTGCATAACTATTCACAATAGCTTCAGGATTGAAGCATGCACAAGAAAAAGGTGGTGGTGGGGAATGAAGAGGTCAGTTCAAGACCTTTTGGAAAATTCCACCAGACCCCTCCCCTCTGGACAGGGAAGGCTAATTAACAGACCATAGGCCACCTGTGGGTGGGGGAGGCCTAGAGCAGGTAAACACATTCTGCAGGACAGACAAGGGAAGTCCCTGCCACCTCATTCCCTAAAGAGCAATCAGTTTAAAAGTCACACTGTTCTGTCAATCACATTATGCCTAATGACTGCTGCTCTGAAAACTTTATAAAAACTGACCAAATGGGCTGCGGAGGGAGGTGGAGGGTCGCCATCTCTCCTTCCCATGTAGGACAACCCCAATGCATTGGAACAATAAATTCCTCTTTTTGCATCGGAAAAAACAATTAAGGTGAAAAACAATTGAAAAATACATCCACACCTAGCAAACATGTACACACAAGCACACACACATACACATAAACACAGCTTGCTTCATACAGAATTTAATAATGTAAAAGCTTAAGTTGTAAACTTCTGGAAAAAAAGCTGGAACTATAGGGTGGCCTCAGACAACTTTTAGGATCCAAAGCTGTCTTCCTGCATCAGGCTCTCAGGCGCTGGGATCACGAGTGAGTGCTAATATATTCATAAAGTACATTTAATCAAAATGGAAACTTGTGTTTAAGCTTTGAGTTGTTATACAAAGGCCACATCCCTTCATGCAGGCATTCACACATAGTTGTATTTTATGATATATTTGTACACTTAAAGGGGGGCATACATATAAAAATTTATAATGTATTTTCACTTAATAGACTTTACATTTAGATAATACCTTTACTACACTATTCATGTGAGATTACAAATACAATTGTCTAATTTCATATTTAAAAGCCTATGGTATATAATTAAATAGAATTCATTGAGAATATGAAAGGATGTCTCATTACTGGACAGCACATTAATTTAACTCATAACTATTGTCTAGTGGAGAAAATGGTATATTATAAAAAATGGTGAGAAGACATAGATAGTAACTCCTTTTGCTCCAAGTTAAGTATGTTTAATAGAAAAGGCATAGATGAATACTTAAAACAACTTATATCTAAACAAATGCTAACATAATATTGTAAAGTCATTTTTAAAACAACAATTTTAATTTAAAGTTTTTAATCTTTAACACAGAAATGAAAAATTATATGCTTCTTCTAGTCTTGGGGTTTTTTTGCTTACTAATACATTGGATATTAATTAAAGATACAAAACATGACTTACAATGATTTTTATTGGAAATATGACCAGTACCACTGAAAAATAATACTGATTACAATATATTGGGGGTGTGGAGAGATGGTTCAGTGGTTAAGAGCATTGACTGCTCTTCCAGAGGTCCTGAGTTCAAATCCCAGCAACCACATGGTGGCTCACAATGTATTTTTTGTTGTTTTCAAAATAACATGCTACTTGATGAATAAAGAGATAAGAACTTGTATGCTTCTTCAATAAGGAGGTGTAGAAAGTAAAAAAGGGGGAAAAGATGTAGCCATAACAAAGTGCCAAGAAAGACTGGGTGTGGTGACGCTAACCTTTAATCCTAGCACTTAGGAGACTGAGGCAGGAGGATTGCTACAAATCCAAGGCTAGCCTGACCTAGTAGTTCCAGGCTGCCTGAGCTATAGCATGCGACTCTGTCTTAAATCTCCATCCCCCAGAAAGACAAGTCACAGTTTAGAAGAAAATGTTTACAAAGTTTATATTTGTAAAAGGACATTTATGAAAAACTCTCATAGCTTAGTGTCTTAGTCAATGTTTCTATTCCTGGACAAAACATCATGACCAAGAAGCAAGTTGGGGAGGAAAGGGTTTATTCAGCTTACACTTACATACTGCCGTTCATCACCAAAGGAAGTCAGGACTGGAACTCAAGCAGGTCAGGAAGCAGGAGCTGATGCAGAGACCATGGAAGGATGTTCTTACTGGCTTGCCTCCCCTGGCTTGCTCAGCCTGCTCTCTTATAGAACCCAAGAATACCAGCCCAGGGATGGTCCCACCCACAAGGGGCCTTTCCCCCTTGATCACTAATTGAGAAAATGCCTTACAGTTGGATCTCATGGAGGCATTTCCTCAACTGAAGCTCCTTTCTCTGTGATAACTCCAGCCTGTGTCAAGTTGACACGAAACTAGCCAGTATACTTAGTATGTTAAGTAATCTAATTTATCTAATTTAAAATCGACTGAAGGATTCAAACTACAATAGGTAGCTCAAACATAAACGTTTATTTTCTTACAGTTCCTGAAGTGAGATCAACGTGTCTAAATGTCTGCTCCCTTCTAGGGGCCATGATGGAAAGAATTTATTTTAGGGCTCTTTCCCTATGGTGCTCACATTTCTTTTTGGACAAATAAGTGGCTAAACATTTTCTAATCCAAATTATTAAAGTTAGATATGAAAGAGAAAACATTATGACAGATACTGAGGAAATACAGAAAATCATATAAGGATGTACTTTAAAATTCTGTACTCCACAAAACTGGAAAACCTAAAAGAAATGCATAGATTTCTTTTTTTATTGGATATTTTACTTATTTACATTTCAAATGTTATTCCCTGTCCCGGTTTCCCCTCTGAAAAACCCCTAAACCATACCCTGCTTCTCCTCCCATCGATGTCTGACAAAGCCATCCTCTGCTACATATGCAGCTGGAACCATGGGTCCCTCCATGTGTACCCTTTGGTTGGTGGTTTAGGCCCGGGGAGCTCTGCGGGTGGGGGGGGGGGGGAGTTCTGGTTGGTTGATATTGTTGTTCTTCCTATGGAGTTGCAAACCCCTTCAGCTCCTTCAGTCCTTCTCCTAACTCCTTCATTGGGCTCCCTGTGCTCAGTCCAATGGTTGGTTGCAAGCATCTGCATCTGCATTGGTCAGGATCTGGCAGAGTCTTTCCGGAGACAGCTGTATAAGGCTCCTGTCAGCAAGCACTTATTGGTATCCAGTATAGTGTCTGAGTTTGGTTTCTGCATGTGGGATGGATACCCAGGTGGGGCAGTCTCTGTATGGTCTTTCCTTCAGTTTCTCCATTCCTTGTCCTTGTGTTTCCTTTAGACAGGCGCAATTACGGGCTAAAAATCTGGAGATGTCCATCCCATAATCAGCCACCAAACGCAGACAATATTGCCTATGCCAGCAAGATTTGCTGAAGGGACCCTGACATAGCTGTCTCTTATGAGGCTTTGCTAGTGCCTGGCAAATACAGAAGTGGATGCTCACAGCCATCTATTGGATGGAACACAGGGCCCCCAATGAAGGAGATAGAAAAAGTACCCAAGGAACTGAAGGGGTCTGCAACTCTATAGGTGGAGCAACAATATGAACTAACCAGTACCCCCAGAGCTTGTGTCTCTAGCTGCATATATAACAGAAGATGGCCTAGTTGGCCATCATTGGGAAGAGAGGCCCCTTGGTCTTGCAAACTTTATATGCCCCAGTACAGAGGAATGCCAGGGCCAAGAAGTGGGAGTGGGTGGGTAGGGGGGCAGGGGGAGGGTATAGGGAACTTTCAGGATAGCATTTGAAATATAAATGAAGAAAATATCCAATAAAAAAATTGGAAAAAAAATTGGAGATGAGTGAGTGGCCCAGAGAGAGCTGGTCTCCCAGGAGTGCTGACACACCTAAGGTCACAGGATGGATAGATTTCTTGACAGATATGGCCTATCAAAGTTAAATCAAGGTCCAATAAGCAACCTAAATAGACCTGTAAACCATAGTGAAACATAAGCACTCAATAAAAATCTTCCAAGCAGGGCTGGAGAGATGGCTCAGCAGTTAAGAGCACTGACTGCTCTTCTGAAAGTTCCTGAGTTCACTTCCCAGCAACCACATGGTGACTCACAACCATCTGTAATGGGATCTGATGCCCTCTTCTGGTGTGTGTCTGAATACAGATACAGTGTACTCATAGAAATAATAATAAATAAATCACATTTTAAAAATCTTCCAAACCAATAAAAGGTCAGAGTCAAATTGATTCAGTAGAGAATTATACAAGACATTCAAAGAAGAATTAATCTTGATATTCCTCAAATTATAATGCAAGATAGAAACTGAAGAAACATTTCTTAATTCTTTTTATGAAGGCACCCTAGTACCAAAACAATACAAAGACCCAAGCAAAAAAGAAAACTAGAGATCAATATTCTTTATGAACAAAGATGCAAAAGTTTCCAATAAAATACTTGCAAACCAAAATCCTGAGCACATTAGAAGCCTGATCCACCATGATCAAGCTGGCTTCATCCCAGTGAAACAGATATGGTTCACTATAGATAAATCAATAAATGTAATCTACCACATAAACAAACTGAAAGACAAAAATCTCATGATCATCTCAAATATACAGAGAAGAAATTTGACAAAATCTAACATCCTGTCATGAGAAAATCCTGGAGAAACTAGGGATACAAGGGATATATCTCAACATAACAAAGACAATTTACGGCAAGCCCATAGCCAACATCAACCTAAATAGAGAGAAACTCAAAGCAATTCCACTAAGATCAGGAACAAGACAAAGCCATCCACTGTTTACATACCTATTCAATATAGTACTTGTAGTCTTATCTCATGCAATAAGACAACTGAAGGAGATCAAGGGGATACAAATTGTAAAGGAAGAAGGCAAAGTACCTTCATTTTCAGATGATATAATTGTGTACATAAAAGACCCTAAAAAAATTCTACCAGAGAACTTCTACAGCTGATTAAACACTTTCAGTAAATTATCAGGATACAAAATTAACACACAGAAATCAATAGCTTTCCTATATAAAAATAGGAAACTGTGAAAGAAATCAGGAAAACAATACCTTTCACAATATCCTCAAAAAAGTAAACATCTTGGAGTAACTATAACCAATCAAATGAAAGATATGTAAAATAAAACTTTTAAAACACTAAAGGAAAAATTGAAGACACCCAAAAGCTAGAAAGATCTCCCATGCTCATGGATCAGTGGGATTAACATAGTAAAAATGGCCATCTTACCAAAAGTAATCTACAGACCCAATGCAATACCCACCAAAATACAAAACAAATACAAATACAAAACAAAAACAACAAAAAGAATATCCTGTATAATAAAAGAACTGCAGGAGGGATCACCATTCCATATTTCAAGTTGACTATAGAGCTACAGAGCTATAGTAATAAGAGCAGCATGGTACTGAACTGAGGCTCCAAGTGCACATGACTGTGGAAATGATCTTTTACAAAGAAGCCAAAACAAAAACAAGCCACCATTGCTGAAGACAACACATACTTATGCCATCAAACACAGAGAACACAAACTGGTACCTAACTAGAAGTTCTCCACCCCTGCTGATTATCATGCATGGTACTCTGTAGTACACGGGAGTAGGCACTCTGCATCCTACAGGAGAAAGTTAATCATTAGTATCACCCAGGTACAAACCCTGGGGCTTGCCTGCAAGATATACTAGTACAATAATGAAATCAATGTTAAGGGAGTAACCAACAGTTTTATAAAATTGGATTTAAGGCTTACTCTAAGCAATGGGAACAGTACTTGACACTACTAAAGTGGCCAAGAACCTGAGACTCGATAGATAATGAGTTTGTGGGGAAAGCCTACTGCTACTTTTTATTCTGTTAAAAGAACTCAGCAATAAAATGACTCCAAGTGGCATACTATATTGGGGAAATTGCTATGGAAGTAGCAGTTCCCCATGACTGGATGGCTTTCTTAGCTAGGTACAAAAATGGGAAACTCCCTTTCTCAGTGGGGCTTATATTGTCTCTGCCTGTTTTTGTCTGGAGAATGTCCCTGAACACCAGTGACTGGCCTTGTCTGGCCTTGTCTGAAAAGTGACCTTGCATCAATCAAGCTCTCTGCAAGGCTTCAGAACTCAGCACACACTTCCTGCTCTGGCTCGCTGCCCACAAGATAATTAAGTGTGGTATTATAGCAAATCAGCCTTTCCTGCTCGCTTGGTGCTATGATCAATTATCCCTTTCCACCCAGCCCCTAGAAAAGTCTATCTATACAGTATCCCTGCAACAATAAAGTAGACTTGTTTCTCTGCACCAAAGGTCTCCAGAGGTCATTCCACCATACTCGTGGCCAGCTCTCCACCTGTGCTCCTTTTAAGGTCTTCTCCAGCTGGTGGCCAAAAGCCCCCAAGGAGAAAGGGGGACTAGAATACTACTATGCCCATAGACCACTGTCTCACTCAATTCATATCAGAGAAACTTCTTCTTGTAGGAGACAGAAATTAACAGAGAAAGCCACAAGTAGACAATGTACAAAGAATGAAGAGACTTTGGAGCATTCAGTCCTAAGTGGAATGTCTTTATCAAACCTCACCCGTCAGGATTCAGAGATCTATGTAGAAGAGGAGGCAGAAAGATTGTAAGATCCAGAAGTGATGGATGACTCCAAGAAAGCAATGTCTTCTAAACACAACAGGACATAAAAATCAAGTGCACATAAAAAGTTACAGAGACTGTGAGTGCACAGAGGAGACCTGTACAGGTTCAATCCAGACAGGGTCCCATCACTGAAAGAGCGAAGTGGACACATGCTTCCATCTTATTCCAGAAGCTATCTCCAACTGATGCTCGCTGACAAGGGGAAAATCAGCTTTGTCCAATGGTGTCTCCCTGGGTATATGACTACACGTCAGAGAAAGCCCCATGCTCAGAAGTAGTTGGCCAACACAAAACAAACTCAACGATATTTTTTGTGGACTTTTTGTTTCTTTTTACTTCGTTTTAGCTTTTTTTTCCTTACTGGTCTTTGGCTTGTTTGTTCTGATTTTTGTTTTGTGTTTTTGTATGGAGTTGTTGTGTTTCTTGCTTTTTCTGGGGGTGTTTAAGAGAGAGAGAAAGAACATAATGTGTATGTGTGTGAGAGAGTGCACATGCAAAAGTATGCCTATTTGTGGAGGCCAGAAGTTAATGTCAATTGTCCTTTTCTAATGACCTACACCTTACTTTTGGAGATAGAGCCTCTTGCTGAACTAGGAGCTAACCAACGAAACTAAGCAGGCTGGCTGGTGAGCCCTAGGGATCCACCTGCCTCTACCACCCAGCACTGAGATTACAAATGTGCACTGCCACATTCTGCCATTTATGTTGGTACAGGGAATCTGAACTCAAGTGTTCATACTTGCATGGCAACACTAGAGACTAACATTTAGGTTGTTGTTGCTGCTGCTGCTGCTGCTGCTGCTGCTGCTGCTGCTGCTGCTGCTGTGACTAATGACTCCTAGCTACTCATAAGAAATTGTGGTAGAAGAACAAACTGTCTTAGTAAGCCCTAAGTTCTAAGAACAAAGCACTTTCCAACTTACTAGGGTTAGTTGTTTGGTTTTGGTTTTTGGTTTTTTAATCTCAGAAAAGGCTGGAGAGATTACTCAGTGGATGAGAGCACTTAGTACTCTTCAGAGGACCCAAGTTCAGATTCCAGCATCCACATAAGGTATTTCATGACCATAACTCCAGTTCCAGGGGATCCAACACCTACCTATGGCCTTCATGGTTACCCACATAGAGATGACATACAATAACACATACACATAAATAAAAATAAAATCTAATAAACAAGGATGTAAATAAATTACATACAACAGTGCTTTAAAAAGGAAGAAATCATTTTTCATTTGGAAAAAGACCTCAGGTGATTCTGAAAGGCCAAGGCAAGTCTGATCAATTTCTGAGCCCAGAGGAAAGACAACACTGCTTATGGAATGCCAGCAAGTCACTCTCCCTCCTAGCCTTAAGAGTCCATGAGTCCAAACAAGGCTTAAGTTGTAACAAATGCCAAGACTGTCCTGGAAGCTTTGACAGAACCCCCTGACTTTCTTCATATACTTTACAACCCTTGGGCTTTCCGAATCTCAGACGGTAATACTAGAAACAGAATTTCTCTGAGTTTGGAAGTTTGTCTGCTAGAATCACCTGTGACTTTTTGTACTAAATGAAAGATTGCAATCTGATCCTATGAAGTGAATTAGTGTGTAACAAAATTATTTAAAATAATCTAGTATATCATTACCTGCCCACAATATTTGGCACAATTACAATAAAACTTGATTAAAGTATGAGATTCATTACAGAAATCTGAAATGGCCAGGATTTAGAATTACCTGCTTTTAAAATGAGGAACAGAAGAGCACTTAGTTGTTTTGAGAAACAAGAGTTTCTTTGAATTACATATTCACTAAGTTTTAGTATATGGTGGTTTTAGTGTACCTAATATTTTTATTTATTTGTTGTTGTTGTTTTGGGGACAGTCTCATGTATCCCAGGCCAACCTTGAATTTGCTGTGTAGTCAAGGATTATCACCCTGTCTCTACCTCCCAAGTTCTAAGGTTACATGAGCACATCACTGTGCCCAGTATGTGTGATCCTAGAATAGACCCCAGGACTTCAGACATGCTAGACAAGCCCTCTGTCAACTGAGACACACCCCACCACCCATACTAATATTTTAGCACAGTGGGAAAACTGTTCATCTTAAGACAGGGAATTTTAATTTTAATTCCAGATCTACTTGCATGCCTAGTGACTTTTAATAGGGCAATTAACTCCTTTGAACTTCAGTTTCTTCATGGATATTATTGAAGGATTAGACAGAAATTGTTGCGGCCCGCCCGCAGTCCGCAACGCGTTCAACTGAGGATGGCAGTTCGAGCTGAAAAGAGAGGAAGCTAGACGGGGCGGGAGAAAGAATGAGGCCAAGACGATTCCATGTTCAAGGCCCCCCTTTACTAATTCCAACATTCGGTTATAAAGGAAGGGAGAGGGAACCCAATTTCCCGCCAAGTAACTCGGGGTCCAGTAGCAGGACGAACACGTGTGTGCCTCCAAGCAGCAAAGCTGACAGGGTCCAGCAGTGGGCGTGGCAGAACGAATGAGCAGGAAACTCCACCCTTGAGCAAGCAGGTTCCATGGTGGGGGAAGAGAGACCACAAGAAATATTCAGAGTGGGTTATTTTTATTTGTTTGTTTGTTATTACCTTTAAAATACTGTAGCTTCACTTTTGGCCAAAGTTCTGTTATTTTCATAATTTTAATTGTTCTCTCTCTCTCTCTGTCTCTCTGTCTCTCTGTCTCTCTCTCTGTCTCTGTCTCTGTCTCTCTCTGTCTCTCTCTCTCTCTCTCTCTCTCTGTGTGTGTGTGTGTGTGTGTGTGTGTGTGTGTGTGTGTGTGTGTGTGTGTATTTTGCCTGCATGCTTGTCTGTACATCACTCGCATGCCAGGTGCCACAGAGGCCAGAAGTGGGCATCAGATGCTCAAAACTGGAATTACAGACAGTTGTGAGCCACCACGTGGGTGCTGAGAATTGAACCTGGAACCTCTGAAAGAACACTTGGTGCTCTTAACCAGTGAGCTACCTCTCTAGCTCCACACAGATTATTTTTAATCCCCATACCTCCTCCATCAATTCTAAATTCTCAGATATTCCTTCTGCCTTTATTTCTTCTTCTATCTAGTGCTATCCCTGAGACATCTGCCCATAGAATTAGGCCTATCCCAGGAACAAAAATGTAAATTCACTGTCTTGTTTCCCTGGAGCCAGCCTGCTTATAGAAGACACTCCCTTTGTCTAAAGTGGGAAAATGATGCCGAGTTTGAGCTACTGTAACCAGACCAGGACAGGAGACAGATCAAATTCTGCTGTTTCTTTTTCCTTAAAATTTTTTATTTAAATTTTTTTCATGCAATATATATTTGTTCTCTTTCCTAACTCCTCCTAGATCTACAACTCTCCCACCACCACCACCAACATAACTGAAAAAATTCTGTTGTTTCTTATATGTTACCAGAGCCTTCTATGTGTGGTACCACATATACATGTAGGCTCAAAGCCACAATGCCCATGTATAATATTAACAAGTTCTTTTGAAGCCAAAATCTCTCCACAAACCAAGTTACCCTGAACATGGACTGGCTTAGCTGTGGCTATTTAAACCCCCAAATTCAGTATGTGTTTATGCTACAGGTTAAACGATCTGATTACAACTTTCTTTTAATATGTTTAAATGAGAAATGTCTCCAGCATATAATCTAAATCTCTGTGTTTCATCCCCATCAAAACATGATCTCTTACCTGTCGCCCATGTATTATTAATGCCATGGTAGAATTCCTAAGTCTGAGAAAAATCCGGCAAGGAACTTCTGTATCATCTCCCTTGGTGTTCAACCTCCCCACCCCCACCCTTGTGTCTAGACATTGCGGCAGGCTTCACAGTTACCACCCTTTCCCCCACATTTCATTAATAATCGTACAAGTCAAACAATAGCTAATCTGGCAATTATGTGCAAGTAAAAGCACTGGAATATGTCACCATGCATTGCCTGCCAAATCACACTGAAATTTGAATCAATGAAAGCAGTGCAAGACTTTTCAAGAACGTTTGTCCTCCCTTTCTTCCTGTTTTTTGGGGGAGCAAACATTTAAAGGTGACCAGACATATTTCAAAAGCAAATTAACAGCAGCATGAATCCTGCCTCCTTGTTCCCCTGTTTTTTTTTTTTTTTCAGTTAACTGGAACTCAGAGTTTGGGGTGGGGGAGAAGAAATGGGAAGTGAGGCAGAATATACCCACACCCTGAGTTCATTGCATCAGGCTGGAAAAAATGAGTACCACACCCCAGGCAGTCCGATTTCTGGGATCACTTAATCACAGGCTGTACACCTGTGCCCTGGGTGCAGAACAGCTACAAAGAAACCAAAAGTCTTGCTCACCCCCTCCCCAGGTGGAGCCAGTTCCAAATATCCTAGAGTAGCCACACAAAAAGGCTTGAAAGGTGAAGTAAAGCCAGAGCATACTCAGCCTCCCCACCACGTCTTCTCTCGTGCTTCTTCAACCCGGGCTCCAGATGTCCACAGCTCACAGAACTGCAGTTTCCCATGCATGACCACAGTGTCTTTATTCATGTCCTGAGTGTATCGTGAGCTGTATCCACAAGGGTCTCTTGTAGCCTCTAGGAGTGCTTTCAGAATTCAGGCAGTATCTAAAAATAACCCAGGCTATCCAGATTATTTCATCCTGGGTTTCTTTGCCTCTGTTATTCCCAGGAGATTTTACAAAGAGGAAAGAACATGAAGGCTCACAGGAAGCAGAACATCACTTGTCCCTGAATCACAGCTCCCCATGGAACTCTAGAAGCAGGTAGGAAGTTGGTGGGAGAATTGATCTAGGCTCTTAGTCTAATCTTTTGTAAAGCTCTGTCAGAGATGCGTGGGAGGTGATCATTAAAGTCAATTTAGTCCTGAAATACTTCAATTCATTGTCATCATACTTGACTGACATTTGGTTCTGGGTTGGGACCAGGAGCTAACAACATCAAGCTGGTCTCCGATTAGAGTAGATCACCTTCCTTGCATCAAAGGATATTATGGTTCATTGTAGGTTCCTTAAGATCAACCTCACATCTACATAAAAGGACTCAGTGTCCAGAAAGACATCCTTGGATGGTTTAATGTTGCTACTTGATGAGACCAAATCTACTTTCAAAGCCTCCATCAAGATCTGCCTATTCATTTTCTATAGGGCACATGTGTAGAGAAAGGTGTGGGGTTGGCCTTGAACCTCGGGAGCAGTTACCAACAGAGTCCCATCCCTCATAGCATTTTACTACCTTAGTGTTTACTTTCACTCACTCAGAGCTGGCAGAGATGATAACGTAGTCTTTACTATCCACTACCCACATCTTATTCTTTCTCTTTGTTTTTTCTTCTAGCTGATGAATATGCTCATAAAATCAGGTTGGTGACAGAAAATTCAACATGTGGCCCAGCTAGGTGAACTCTGGTTCTCCCCCTAATTATCACCTCTCACTCAAATTCTGCACTAACCTCTGATCTTGAACCCTCTACAGTCCATTTTCTACTGTAAAATGCAGATCAGGTCATAGCCTCATTTACAACGTTTCATTGGCTTTCCATTAACATTGGTTTAGACTTTATGTTTCTTTCCATGCTATGCTTGTCACTTAAGATCCAGTCTATGCTTATCTCTAGCCTCATTACTTACTTCTCCATGTAGCTGTTGACACCATCTATAAAACTCTCTTTAGTGCTTGTACTGCAGCATGCCTTCTGGCCCTCACACCTGTTATTCCCATTCCTGCAATGTTCTTTCCCTCCTTTGTCCAAGCCACCCTTCATCTTTCTCTCCCACAGACCCCCTAATTGCTGCAGGGGGCTTATATTGTTTGATAGCATCCCCAGCTATACTTCTTTGTCACTACTTTGCATTATCTGTTGTCCCCACTGGACAAAATGCTCCACACATGTAGAGAATTTATCTGTTTGTCCAACTAGGTACCTGAATACACTCTTACTGAATTTTAGCTTGAAACTTTTCATCTCTGTACCCTGAAATATTTTTAAATATAATACCTAATAATTCCACTTTGGGACCTACAAAAATGTCCATCTTTGAGACATTGCCCTGAAAGGTAATTAGTGAACTCTATTTTAACATAGCCCTTAATCTGTTCTCTTGGCATCTACAATAGAAAAGGCCTCATGACAGTAGCTAAGGATAAATGATGAACCTTTGGACCTGAAGATCTCAAAATCCAGACAGAAGCAACACCTTCAAAGTCTGTAGTGGAAATCTGAGCGGCAACAGAGAAGAAAGGCTGTGGTCCCTTTGGGGTTCGAATATCAGATATTGGGCATATCATATATTTACATTACAATTCATAACAGTAGCAATTTTTCAATTATGAAATAGCAATAAAATAATTTTGTGGCTGGAGGGTCACTGCAACATGAGGAACTATATTAAAGGGTCACAGCACATTGGGAACATTGAGACCAACTGAGCTATTGAGTTAGTTTGGAGAAGCTGAGAAAGATGAGATTAAGCAAGTCCCTTTTCTCCTCCTACAAGCTCCTACTTATACTGTGAGACTAACTCAACAGGGACTTCTCCTTGTCTTCTTCCCTCTAACCCTTTCTGAGTCTCCCTCAGCCATACACACAGGCAGGACAAATTTAACTGGGTCAAAATAAGATGCTTCATTTATAATTCCATAAACTTCTTTGTGTCTGTGGGAAATTTTACAACTTAGACAAAGTAAGAATTTTGAGCCCAAAAGATGTCTGGTACATATAAGCTAAGGGGTCTTCTGAGAGATAACTTAATCCTAAACACAAAGATCTTGACCTAATAGAGACCTTGGTTTATCAATCAGGAGAGCAATCCAAGAGTGAAAGGATAGGATGCATTTCTGAGCATAGCGTGATATCTGTCATTTGTACTACCGCCTCTTCCTCCTCCTTTTCCTCCTCCTCCTCCTCTCCCTCTTCCTCCTCCTCTTCCTCTCCTTTCTCTCCCTCCTCCTCTTTATCCTCCTATATTTTCCTTTCTTATTTTATGATTTTTAGGTTTTTTTATGGTTTTTACTGTTCTGAGCTAATGAGGTGGCTCAGCCTTTGCAGAGCAAAGCAGACAGCCTGAGTTCAAAGGCTATAACTAGCAGAAGAGGGAGAGAACTAACTCCCAAAAGTCGTCCTCTGACCCACACATACACACTGTGACATGTGTGCACTAGGACACATGCCTAATAATAAATAAAATGTTTAAATTAAATTTCATTGTGTATATTAACTATACATGTTCATATATATCAAGCAAGAATATGACTGACTTCTTCTTTGATCTAGAGCAGTGGTTCTCAACCTTCCTAGTGCCGTGACCCTTTAATACAGTTTCTCATGTTGTGATGACCACAAACATAAAATTATTTTGTTGCTACTTTATAACTGTAACTTTGCTATTATTATGAATGGTAATGTAAATATCTAACATGCCGAATATATGATATGTGACCCTGTGGGGTGATGACCTGCAAGTTGAGAACCACTGGTCTAGAGACAAACTGGCTTTAGAGATTTTTTTTAAAGATTTATTTATTTATTATATGTAAGAACACTGTGGCTGTCTTCAGACACACCAGAAGAGGGTATCAGATCTCATTATGGATGGTTGTGAGCCACCATGTGGTTCTGAGATTTGAACTCAGGACCTTCAGAAGAGCAGTCAGTACTCTTAACAGCTGAGACATCTCTCCAGCCCTGGCTTTAGAGATTCTTAAAGCAGTCATTCATTTTCAAGAGAAGAGCACCATCCCTATTGGTTTAGACAAATTATTCTTGCTTGTGGCTGAGGTTCAAGTGTCCACATGGTAACCATGACAAAAAGGAAGCAGAAGCCAGAGAGAGATGTTAGAGAAGGTGAAAGAGAAGTGAGCACACATCCTTTCCACATCGTATAATTGATTATTTTTAATTTAACACATTTGATGATTGCTCATGATTAATTAGCCTTATCCAGTGAAACATGTTATATAGTAGCTCAGAATTCTAGCTAGTCATTCAATGGAAAGAAATCAAGAAATAGTAGTATCATAGTAAAAATGGAAGATGGAAAAAAAAGATGGAAAACTGAGCAGTAAGGAGAAACAAGACTGACATCTTCTAGGATGGTATTAACAGCACACAAGACATCCCACTGCCCTACTCAGTAAAGGAAAAAGTAGAACATTAAAACAGATTATCCAGAGTACTCACATGCTAAAGATCCAGACTTAAGAGCAACTGTCACTTGTGACCTAATGATAAATCTAAACAACCCCGGTGTCTTGTTTTATTTGGTGTTGCCACGGCAGCCCCATAGCTTTGAAAATTTTGGTAAAGCAGTCCTTGGCCAACAGAAAAGCCATCTCTCAGAGGCCTCACTTGGCCATTACCCACGATGTTGATCAGTTCCTTGATGCTATTCTCAGAACAAATTTTCCAACAGATGCTAAGTTAATGAAAACACACTGAGAATTGCAAGAGAATTTTCTTTTCCATCTGCTTACACCTGCGTTCAATTGAGAATACCAGATCATAGCCTGGGCAATATATGACAGAGTCCAAGGGCTGCTCCACCCATATTTTATAAAGTGCTGATGGTACCAGTTTTAACATTACAGCTATAAATAACAAGACTGCAGAGTCCTAAGGAGTGATCTCACCCACCAACATACATCTGATGCTTAAAGAAGTCCAATGTGTTGTAACGAATGTCCCTGAGCTCACTAACACTCATATGGCTCAGCTGCATTGCCTTAGGGTTCTTCTGTACATCTTCCCCTCCCTTCTGCATCTGGGAATTTCATAAACTGTTTCCCAGGGATTCAAATAGAAGCGCTATATACTAGGAAATTTGGTAAGAAGTGAAAATCACATCCACCACTACAAACATAGTCAGTTGATTCCATTTTTGTGTTATTCCATGAAAAGTTTCCTAATGACGTGCTATAGATTAGATTTCAAGTATTCCCAAAAGTCTCATATGGTGAAGGCTGTTCTCAGAACCTTTAGGAGATGTGGCCTAGTGGGAGGAAATTAGGTTACTAAGGATATACCCCTGAAAGAAATACTGGGACACTGACCCTTTCCTGACCTTTCCTTTGTGTTTTCCTCTCTGGCTACCATGAGGTGAGCAATTTTGTCCCATGATATTATCTTTTCTTCAAAGACAAAAGGCCCAAGTGGCAATGGACTGCAATATCCAAAAATGTATACCCAAATAAGTAATTTCTTTTATGTTTCTGTCAGGTATTTGTCAGTGTAAAAACAAGCTAGCTAAAACAACATACCTGGAGATGTTAACCAGAAACTTCTCCCTGTTAGAACATATCTCAGCTTCCTCTGACCTTCAAAATATTGATCAAAGCCCTAATATATATATATATATATACATACATATTCTTTTTTATTGGATACTTTATTTATTTACATTTCAAATGTTGAAATGTTATCCCTTTTCCCGATTTTCCCCTCAGGAAACCCCTATCCCATCCCCCCTCCTCCTGCTTCTATGAGGGTGTTCCCCCATCTACCCACCCACTCCTGCCTCCCCACCCTGACATTCCCCTACACTGGGGCATGGAGCCTTCACAGGTCCAAGGGCCTCTTCTCCCATTGATGTCCAACAAGGCCATCCTCTGCTACATATACAACTGGAGCCATGCGTCCCTCCATGTATACTCCTTGGTTGGTGGTTTAGACTCTGAGAGCTCTGGCTGGTTGATATTGTTGTTCTTCCTATGGGGCTGCAAACCCCTTCAGCTCCTTCAGTCCTTTCTCTACCTCCTCCATTGGGGACCCCGTGATCAGTTCAATGGTTAGCTGCGAACATCTGCCTCTATATTTGTCAGGCTCTCAAGCACTCAATGCAAACATCACTTCATGCTTAAGCCTTCTCTTCCTTTCTGTATTACATTAAGTGCTTCTATGATATATTTTTCTTCTGTCTGTAAAGCATCCACCCAACTGTGTAATTCTTTACCTTACATTATTCTGTAACACTCTAAGTATTCTGAGTACAGCAACATGCTTGTTTGGTTCATGATTCTCAATACCCATCCCTGTGCCTAGCATATAGTAACTCAGTGTCTTACCAAGATCACTGCCTGGGCAGTTACCTGCTATTACTTATCCCTTCTTGAGCTAAAGTGAGGTGATTCTAACTCCTAGCCTATTAATACTCAATAGGTTTTGCTTCTGCTAATTAAATTCTATGCTCTTTCTTCCCCTTTCAAGTCAAGCAACTTACTCTTTTTTTTTTTTTTTTTTTTTTTTTGGTTTTAGTTTTTCAAGACAAGGTTTTCTGTGCAGCTCCCTGGCTGTCCCCGACCTCTCTATCTAGACCAAGTTGGCCTCAAATTCAGAGATCCACCTGCCTCTGCCTCTGCCTCCTGCGTTCCAGGATTTTAAAGGTATGTGGTGTCATGCTCAGTTTCAAACTTTTTACTAAGATGTAATACACATACCATATGATGGCCTATTTTAAGCATGTAATTCAATTTTTTAATATATTCACAGTTAATCATTCACCACCCTAATCAATCTTAGAATATTTTCATCACCTCCAAAGGAAATTCTAAGCTCATTCGCAGTCATTCCTCAATTCCCCCAACACTAAGCAGCCATCTATAATGTCTAGGTTTATGTCAACTTGACACAAACTAGAGTCATCAAAGAGGGAGCCTCAGTTGAGGAAGTAGCCCTGTAAGATCAGACTGTAGGCAAGCCTGTAGGGCATTTTCTTAGTGATTGATAGAGGAGGGCCCAGCCATTATGGGTGGGGCCACCCCTAGGTTGGTAGTCTTTGCTTCTACAAGAAAGCAGGATGAGCAAACCAGTAAGCAACACCCCTCCCTAGCCTCTGCATCAGCTCCTGCTTCCAAATTCCTGCCCATTTAGAGTTTCTGTCCTGACTTCCTTCACTAATGGGCTACAATGTGAAGCCAAATAAACTCTTTCCTCCCCAACTTGCTTCTGGTCATGGTGTTTCATCACAGCAATAGTAACTATGACCAGGATATCCAGATTGGTTTTGGATATTTAGAGTCCCTTAAATGTCTATATGAACATAGGGGTCAGTTTATCTATTTCTACAAACAAGCTGGCTGCTATTTTTGCTAGAGGTTACTGAAACCATCACAATTTGGGAATCATTCCCATCTTAAAAATATTAATTCTTCCGGCCCACGAACATGGGATGGCTTCCCATTTATTTAAGCCTTTTGAAGTTTCAACAATATTTGGTAATTTTCAGAGGATACATTTTTTATACCTATGTTAAATTCATTCCTTGTAAATACATTATTATTCTCGATGTTATTATAAATAGAATTCTTTATTTAATGTTATCATTGTTTTGTTCATTCATGTGTAAAAAAATAAATTTTGTGCATTAATCCTGTATCATATAATTGTGCTGTTCAAACATCTTAAAGCTATCACAACCTGGAACCTGAAGTGTAAGTTCTGTTTCATCCAATTAATCATTATATGATCATTCAATGTTCCTCTTTCTTTCTTTCTACAGTGCTACCAATGGAAACTGTAACCTCAGCCCAGGTAAGTAAGTGCCGTACTACTGAACTATATGCCTAGCCACCTATACTGATGTATTTAAAGAGCAATTAGACTGAATATAAAATACATAAACCATCCCTTAGTTTAACAAGAATGTTGAAAACATTACTTTGTTCTCTTTGGGCTAAATCTAGCTGTTGAGATGAGTTAAAGCAGCCACTTCACTGTTTCCCTCTTTGATTGCTTTCTATTTTTCCACCAAGATTCTTGATTGAAACAGAATGTAGTAGTGTCCCTTATATCCATAGTAGTTCTAAATCTCAGTAAATGGACTTTAAATCTTGTGTGCACGTTACAGTTTTGCTAGTTGACCCAATAACATTCCTTAAAGTATGTCCCCTGTAATGCACAGTCTTTCTTGTAGATGCTCATGTTTGGCATTAGGTTGTCATGTTCTTTAATCCCTTTTAATGTAAGTCATTTCCTCAGTATTTGTCCCTTATGACATTGATATTTTTTTAAAAATTCTTCCTGTTGCCTTTAAATTAAAACTTCCTTAGCTTCCATTTCTATATTTTCAACCAGAATACCATGTGTTGTGTCCTTCTCCAGGTTCCATAAACAGCTCACATCCACCTGACTCTCATTTAAGATGATTCTGGTCCCCTAGTTGAATTTAGTTATTAATATTCTAAAATTTTTCTCACTTTACTTTTTTTAAACTGTATAACCTCGAGTTTGCTGTTATTAATTTGATAATGTATTTTTAGTTCATTCTATTTCAAGTGATTTTAACCAACCTCTAACAGGTTTATGCTGGTTCTCAACTTGTTTTCTTGATTCTGATATATCAACTTTTATGCACATGTATTATTTCAGCAATGTTTTGTATTGTCTTTTATTTATTTTTAATTTGTGTGTGTATATATATATATATGTATGTATATATAGAGAGAGAGCTCCAATCTTTATTGCATAGAGAAATAAAAACTTCTACCCTTTTATTGCTAAATGAATTAAAACTAAGTCAGTAAGAAGAAAGCTCTGTTCTCTCTAGTATGACCAAGCCCAGCTTGCTATTAAGACCTATTCTGTCCCATGGTTAGGAGAAGCCTGCCTGCTCCTTCTGCTCTCTCTACAGCTTCTTCATTTTTCCTCCTTCCCTCTGCATTCTGCACATTGCTCTCTTAGTTTTTTGTGTTACCTATAGTTTCTAAGTTATTCCAGTCTGCATTCTCCTTCTAATCTTGCTCTCTCCTCCTGCTCTGATGTAACAATGCCCTCGCTCCCAATGCCATTTATGCCCAAATCCTTTACCCCCAATGCTATCTCTCCAATGTTAGTTATACTTCCCAATGTTATGCCTCCCAGTGTAATCTTTCCTAGTATTTTGTAGCTTTTTTTTTACACTTCAGATTTTATTTTCCCCCTGTCCACCCCTCTATTGTTCCACATCCCATTGGTCCACCTCCTCCCCACCCCTCTGTCTTCACAAGGATGTCCCTGCCCCCTACCCCCTGACTTCTAAAAGTCAGGGCCTCCAGTCTCTTGAGAGTTAGGTGCATCATCTCTGATTGAACACAGACCCTGCAGTTCTCTACTGTTTATGTGTTGGGGGCCTCATATCAGCTGGTGTATGCTGCCTGGTTGGTGGGCCAGTGTTTGAGAGATTTCAGGGATCCAGATTAATTGAGACTCATGTGGTTGAGTTAGGGAAAGGCAGAAAGAAGCTGAGGAGGAAGGCGACCCTGTAGGAGGACCAGCAGTCTCAATTTTTGTATATATTTTGATCATATTCTTATCCCTCCCCCAATTCCTCCCAGAATCCCCCCTCCTTGCCCACCTAACTTCATATTCTTTCTCAAAAGAGAGAAAACAATACAAAAAATACACATAAATACTAAAAAAAAAAAAAGAGGAAAACAGAAAACAAAGTTGGAGTTCATTTGTGTTGTGTTACACAACTGTTTCTGAATATGAGGCCTGCCCTGGCTGTAGCTGATATACCCAGTGACACTCCATTGAAGAAAACCGATAGTTCTCCCAGCAGCTATCTTTGCCTACTATTTAACTGTTACTATCAAGTTTTTCTCTGTCATTAATTTAATACTTCCCTTCTTGTTTTATTATTGTTGTTTGTTTTGTATATTCTGTGGGTAAACTCTTGATCCTCTTCTAAGTAACCTACCCTTCTCTTAGAGCTCAGACACACATGCACACAAAACAAAAGTAGGCACAAAAATAAAAGAAATAAATAAAATATATATATGATATTTGTATATGCCACTAATATATCAAGAATACATGTATAAAATATTCCAACTATATTCAAGTTCAAGCTGCCAATGTGATGTTTGCTACTAAATGTGGAATTGTCACATCTGTCATGTAGGTCATTATGTGGCATTCTAACCATATGCTTATAGTGTGTATGAAGAACTTCAAGAGTATAGATATCAAAATGAGTTTAAAAATTCAAAAGTAGAGTTTTTGAGAACTCACTACCTTTGTTTTAAATGTAACTTATTTCTAATAATTGCTGTACATATTAACTGGTCTGGAAGGTCTAATGGTTTCTTTTGTTTTGCTATTTTTTAAGACAGACTCTCACCACATATACCAGGTTGACCTTGAAGTTGCAGTAATTCTCTTGCCTCTGCCTCCTGAGTTCTGAAAATACATGCACACATCACCATGCACTGCTTAACTACAAATGTGAGCCTGTTCCACACACCACTGAGCCTAGTGTAAAAGCCCAAATCATCCATTTCTTCCTGAAACCACCATTATTTTTATTTTTAAGATTATATTTACTTATTTGAGTGCAGTGAGGTGTGCGCTTGCCTTAATGCACATGTAAGGGTTAGTGAGTGATTTGCAGGAGTTCTATCCTGCCTAGTGGGTTCTAAGGATCAAAGTCTGTTCATCAGACTTGAGGGCAAACTCATTTATCTACTGAGCCATCCCATCCACATCATTTTGCAGTTTTTTAGCCCAGGGTCACACTTACTCATTTTTATGCTCTTCTATTGATAACTTTTTGGCCATTCTTCTAAATTTTTCTCTTTTTTGTATTAAGGGAAAGAAATGCTATGCTTAACTTCTCCCTTCCATTTCATTGTTTTTTTTTTAATTACATTATTTTGAGAATGTCACACATGAGTATGTACATCATTTTAACCCCTTCTTCCCCTAACTTCTCCTATATCTTCCCAATTCCCTGTCAGACTATTGGCCTTTTTTCTTTATTACTACATACACACATACCTTACTGATTACATGTAGCATTGTTCATATGTATATGTGTTTAGGGCTGACCATTTGGAATTGGATAACATATCAGGGGTGGGGGGACTCATCCCTAAATAAGACTGACTTTTCTTTCAACAGCCAGGAAGACTGCAACCTTATAACATTTCTCCCATCTGCATCTGGATGCCAACTTGGGTTGTCATTATGCAGGGCTTGTTTACACTGCTAGCATATTGTTGAGATTTTTGTGGATGCAGCTTCCTTGTCAGATATAGAAGTCAATATTTCACAGCCGACCTTTCCACCCTCTGGCTCTTACAATCCTTCTGCCCCTCTTGCTCAAAGTTCCCTAAGCCTTAGGTGTAGGGCTTGTGCTATAGATGTATCAGTTGGGGCTGGGTACTACATGGTCAGTTGTTTACTACATTTAACCAGTTGTGGTTTTTGATAATGATCTTTGCCTGCTACTAAAAGAAGCTTCTTTGAATAAGAAGTGAGGGCTACACTTATCTGTCGTCACTCTGGGGATGAGTATTAAGAATGCAATTAGAAATGTTACTGTTCTAGGAAAGTGGTAGTGTGATAGGAAGTTTTCCTCTAATGTCCATGTCTATCCTGCCACTGGCAACCAGCTAGGTTTACAATACTAGGCATAAGTTCCCTCTGACTGAGTGGGCCTAAGTCCAATTAGACATGTTACTTTTCCCCAAGTATTAAGCATGAACCATCGGGTATATCTTGTCATGGTGGTCATTGCTGGGGTCTTAGAGCTGGGTTTTACAGCTCAGTGAAACTATTGGTTGCCTAGCACTTTCAGATGCTATAGGAGTGAGAAGGCTTCCAAGTCAGTTGCAGCTCAATTCCTCCAGGTCCTGAAACTATAAAGTATCATTCTAAGTGAGGTGACCCAGATCCAGAAAGACAAATGCTGCATATTCTCCCTTATTTGTGGATCCTCGTTCCAAATTTTTAGATCTCCATATATAACTTGGAGTAACCACAGAAACCAGGGAAGTAAAAAGGGACCATATGGGAGAAGGAGCTCTAGAGATAGTGACAGTGAGACACTGGTGCTAAGAGGGGAGATGGGAAAACCACACACATATATAGGCTGGAGAGGTAGATGGTTCAGTGCTTACGAGCTCTTGCTACCTGTCCACAGAATCCAGGTTTGGTTCCCAGCAACCACAAGGCAGCTCACAGTCACCTGTAACTCCAGTTCTAGGACACACTCGTCTGGTGCACAGACATACATATAAGCAAATACACATACACTTAAGATAATAAAATTTTAAAAAATATTTAAATTAAAAGCCATTTAGTATATATAAATCTCTGTGTCTGTCTGTTTCTCTCTCTCTCTCTCTCTCTCTCTCTCTCTCTCTCTCTCTCTCTCTCTCTCTCTCTCTGTGTGTGTGTGTGTGTGTGTGTGTGTGTGTGTGTGTGTGTGTTTAGTTTAAAAGAAATGACACTAAGTGGTGTGTGGTGGCACACATCTTTAATCCTAGCACTAGGGAGGCAGAGGCAGATGGATCTATGAGTTTGAGGCCAGTCTGCTCTACATGAGTTCTAGGCCAGCCTGCTCTACATGAGTTCTGGGACAGCCAGAGCTATATAGTGAGACCTGTCTCAAAAACAAACAAACAAACAAACAAACAAACAAACAAAAGAAATTATATCACTTGGAGTGATAATGCTCACTCCAAGATCCATAGCCTCTGTTTCAAGAAATATAATGAAAGAACAAAAACCCATGGGAATCCTTTACCTTGACTCATTGGTCAGGGAAGTCCAACAGACCCCAAAACAATATAGGTTATTGCCATTGCCCCTGGTTTCCTCCCAGAACTTGAAGGTGAGTCTTTATTGCCAAAAGTATCAAACACAATACAGTCTTCCATTTTTATCTCAAGACTTTACTCTTTTTCTCATCAAAGTTGCTTTGAGTCTTAGATTTTCTGTACAAAGACATTGTCATCTATCTAGAACAATGATGCTGTCTTCCTCTAAGTACAACACTAACCCAAGCTGGAAAAGCAGAAGCTAAGCACTCCAGCTGAGGAAAGGTAACAAAGAAACAGTTGCAAAACTCCATAAAGACCTCCAGTTCCTTGTATTCAAGCCTAGTGATGGAGATGCAGCATCCTAAAGAAAGAAAAGTGATGTCTCAACACGTGTCTCTTGTATATTATTTGAAAGAAGTTTGGAGAGGGCTTGGTGGTAGAGTGCTTGCCTGAGATGAGGCCCCGAGTTCAATTTCCAGTACCAGTAGATAAATGCTTGGGGGCTGGGAAGAAGGCTTAGTTGATAAAGTATCTGTCACATGAGCCTAAGTAACTGAGATTGGATCTCCAGCACCCACATAAAAGCCAGGCAGGGCAGCATGTGTTTCTAGTGCCAGTGCTAGAGAGACAGAAGACATATAGATCCATAGAGCACATTCAGGCTTGCTGAATTCATGAGTACCAATTTCAGTGACAGACTCTGTTTCAAGAAATATAATGAAAGAACAGTTGAGCAAAACACCTAACTTGACCTTTGGCCTCCACATGCATGTGCACACATGAGCAAACATGCCTGTAAGCACACCCACATGCATACACTCAAATACCACACATATACACATGAATGAATGAATGATGACTAATAAAAACTTCGAAAGGTGAGGTTTGGTGAAATTTACCTCAGTGTGCCCAAGAGCATGTGCCCCAATTAGATTATAGCATTTATTACATACATATCTATATGTATGTTTTTTATGAGAATGACTATATTTGGGGAAGTTGTTTCTAAAAGATTACTTACTAAATGATTCATTGCTGAACCAAATCATACATTCTAGTCAATATTTCCAATAATGTAATTCTTCAAAGCCCTGTCTGGACATTAAAAGTCAGCTGGGGAGCATTTAAAACCACCAATGCCAGGACCCCACTCCAAAACCTTCTGATGGCATTGCCTGGGGTGGGGTTGGACTATGGAACTTTGAAAGACTTCCAGGTGATTCTAATTGGCAGACAAGGTTGAGAATCTTGTCATAATGTAACAGTTCACATTTTATTGATACTCTGGAGAAAACTGGCTAAAGTAAACATATTAGACCCCTAAGAAAGAGGACATAGGAAAATCTGTAAAATCCTGGAAATGTCAGATGAAAAACAAGAGAATAACCATATCACTAAAAAGGTCTTTTTGTTTGCTGAGCCTCTGAATGTTTTCCAATTAACAACAAAATAAGTATTAATGACCTATGGAGCAGCAGCAGGTTATTAACTGTAATCATAGCTGGAGACTGAGTAGTGAGGCAGGATATGGGGACACCAGCATGTCCAGATACGAATCAGGAAGAGTAGGTCTTGTAGGATAGAACCCCATGAGTGTGTTTCAGTTAACACTGGAATCCAAATATATTCTTTCCAAGCTAACTGTTTCTCAGGAATACAAATTAAAATCAAAAATAAAATTGTGAGGGGGAGATCTCAAAACTATTTAAAGAAACAAACTTTCCTGAAGGGCTTAATTACAAAACAAACTCAAGGACTCATTAAGAGCTGTGGTCACCTACTCACTGAAGCAGGAGCCGTAAAGGTCTCTTCTACTTTTTAAAAGTAGATTTAGCTGTCAACTATTCAAAATAAGATAATCATATTAATCAGGACTCCTTGAGTTGTAAACAAGACTAATTAAACTAAAATTAAGGAGGAAAGAAATTTATTTCATCACATCAACCGAAAAGTTCAGGGACACACATAGGGCAAGGTTGAGTCTAGAAAGAGACTTGGAGAGGTCAGGCCAGTGGAAGAGTGCCTACATAGCAAGTGCTAAGGCCCTGAGGTCGGTACCCAGCATCACACACAAGAAAAGGCCTTGTATTTTCATTTGTCTTCTGTTTTCCCTGTAAGTAATCTCCATTCTCTGACCAGTTATCTCCCCTGTGGTAGCAAGATGGCTAGAAGTAGTGCTAGACTTTCACACAACTACTACCCTAGTCAAACATCATGCCATCTCCAGATCACCAACAAAACTCAGACTTATCCGTCAGCTAGGCAGGGCCTTGGGCACATGCTCATCCTGAAGCAACCTCAACAGCCATTAGAAGGCAATACTCTTTATGGTCACACTTGTATCACATGGCCACCCCTGCAACAGGATCAGGGTGAAGTACACCTCCATGACTGACACTGGTCAAGATAACAGGTCCTCCCAAGAGAGACTACCATCACAAGATTTCTGAGCAGATGGCAAACAGAGAAAAACAGAACTTAGCTCCAATTTAGAAAGAACTATTTCACACTTCTCTGCCATTCTTTCTTCTAATGTCCCATTTAGCTGTAAGAGGGCAATTTATGACATCTTAGAAAATATTCTTTCAAACATTATATTTTCCATTGTATTGTGAATCAACATCTTCTGATAGATTAGGGGGCTGGTGAGATGGCTCAGTGGGTAAAAGCACCGACTGCTCTTCCAAAGGTCCTGAGTTCAAATCCCAGCAACCACACGGTGGTTCACAGCCATCTGTAATGAGATCTGATGCCCTCTTCTGGAGTGTCTGAGGACAGCTACAGTATACTTATATATGATAAATAAATAAATCTTTTTAAAAAAAAGAATAGATTAGGGTATGAAGAGATGGCTCAGTGGTCAAGAACACTGACTGTTCTTTCACAGTACCTAGGTTTGATTCACAGCATCCGTATGGTGGCCCAAAGCTATCTGTAACGCCAGTTCCAGAGGATCTGGGGCTCTCTCCTGGCCTATGTGGACACTAGGCAAACATGGAGTGTGCACAGACTTCCATGAAAGCAGGAAAAAACATACACATAAAATAAAACAGTAATTTTAAAAATTGATGAATACAAAAATATGACCAAAGACACTGCTTAATACTCTTTAGCAGAAATCAAAAAGCCTATATCCAAGTTTCTATTAAACACAAAGTTCATATATTTTGAGATGATTTTCAAGCTGCCAGCAGTAGATGAAGATAAAAATATATACTACCTCAGAAACACCATCAGCTTTCATGGTTCGGAGGTGGGCTGTTAGAAGCAAATTAGTGACCGATGTTGAAAGAGTTCATAGTTTGTATTTTGTTAGTCTCTCCGTTGCCATGGCAACCCACAAGCTCTGCATAAACCGCCTGAAGCCAGCTGAGATGTAATGGAATACATTCCTCTGAGTGAGTCAAAGTCTTGTTGAAAAGGAAGCAATCACACTGTTATGGAAATAAATTATAAACTCCTATGAACGGCTCAAGATTGAAATAAGCAACTTTTTAAAAATTTACTCCCTCTCTCTTCCCACATGCTTTTGGTGATAAGTACCTTGGCAATGCTTCATTTCTGATGGGACTACCTGCCACATCTTTAAGAAGGAGCATGGTTATGCATGACCTGCCTACCTACCTCACAAGGTTTGAGTGAGGAGCCAATGAGAACGTGTGTGAAGGAGCTGCGAAAAATACAGTGGGCTGCGCTAATATGCCTAATGCTTTTTGTTACTCTTCCTTAACGTGGAGAAACGGAAGTTCCAGGTCAGAGTTTTAACGTTTTCCCGAGCCATTATAGAGATGACTTCCTATGACACACCTGCTAATATTTTGCTCTGTCTAAAAACCAAAAGTGATGAAAGCGAATCTATTCCACTGGAGTATCCGGGGCAGAACCAGAGAGCTTATGCCAATAGAATAGAATGTGAGAAAGTTATGTGTTTACATCCCAGCTCGGCCACTTCTGAGGTATGGGAACCTGAGCATATTGCTAAGTCTGCACTTCATATCCTCATTTACAAGACTGGTAAAGTGGGTAATGGTACCTATCACCCCCAAAGAGTTGTGAGGAGAATCTGTACAGATCCTAGCAGTTTCTTGCTCATAGTTAAGAGGTAAGTGTTAATTACCTTATTCTTCGGGAAGTACTAATGTTGGAATTATTCCTACCATAATTAATTCTTTTTCTCTTCTTGGTTTTCTCCCTTGCTGTCAAACCTCAATTTGAATACTTTCTGCTGCCTTAATCCTCACCCTTTGTCACCATCTCTCTGGTGAAGATAACCTATTTATTGATTCCACAACAAAGGCATTTTTAACTCCACGTTATCTGGTAGCTAGAATATCTAATTGACCTGGAATATGAGGAGCCTGATGCACCTCTATATTCTTAGGGAGCCTCACTAGCTTGGCGGTGAGGATGATCTTTAAGTGTCTGTGGGAGATCCCATTTTGGAAAACCTGGGGTCCCCCTTAATGGCTGTCCGCTGCCCAGCACCTTCACCTGGCAGGCAGCTGGATTTGGATGATCCACAAAGGCCAAATTGCACAACTTTGGCACCAAGTGTTGTTCACTATTTATCCATACTTGGACAACATGGGTAGATTCCTACAACTTGAGCCTATCTGGGCTCTCCGTTTTAGCACTGTCAGCCCAAGAAGACCAAGTCCAGCTTCTGGGAACATTCCTTTGGAGAGCAGCAGAAATGTCCTCAGATTGTCTATTGTTCTTTCCAACTCCTCGACTGGTAAGTCCCATGAACTAGTTCTCCTAATAGACTCAGAAAACCAGTATTTGAAGCTGCAAATTTGTGTAAGGTCAGTTTTTCCAAGCAATGCAGTCTCCCCTTGGGGTGCCTAACTTGGAAACATTGGCATTTCTTTCTACCTGGCCGCATGTGTTTTCTCCATCTCGGACTCTGACCTTAAATAGTTTTTCTATATCTGACGTCCCAGAGGTTCCATGTACTCTTTTCCAGCATCTTCATTAGTTTTAATACTAGGCTGATTTTTCTTTTCCATAAAGGGATTTCAGAGCCTTTCATTGTCCATTGATTTCTCCTGAACCTACCTCTCCCACAGAATAAATTTAACAAAGGGGAGTTTTACAAGCACACCTTGTGCCTTGTGACAGACATGATAATTAATACAATCTCTTGGCCTCCTCTTTCACCAATAAACCTTAATGGTTGGGGGTAGGGCACAGTAGTCAATTCCCAGAACAGATTTTTTCCTTCTTACTCAAAGACACCTTGGGAACCTCAGGTTCAAGCCAGAACTATTTTGGGTAAAAAAAGGAGACAGGATATTCGATAACTTTGTGTCTGGTAAAATTCTTCCCAAATAGCACCAGCTCACAAAGCTTCTTTACAGTTGATAATGGATCAGATGCTAATTCTAACTATTGTCTCACTCCACCTCTGAACGGAATGGGCTAGGCATCTCTTTAGTTGAAACCCTGACAGTCTGAAGGAAAAATGCTTTTGATTAGAGAGGCATTAAAATAAAATAAAAAAAAAAACAGAAGCCATGTGCTCCAAAATTATTTTATTCCAATCGACCAAGTGGCCTGGTTTCTATTTTGGAAAACATCTATTATGCACCGCAATAAACTTGCCATTTTCAAAACGCAACAAGCTCCAAGACAGTGATGTGTGCTGAGTGATTTCCAGGGGTATCAGGGATACCTAACTTAATTGGAGTGTGGTTTTCCAATTGCAAAGTTACGGACATTATTTCACACCAATTTCCTCACTAATAGAGCTGTAATTGCATGCAGAGAAAAGATCCTCAATTTCAGCACGACTAGAATTTGAGTCAGATAATTCTTTGTTTAGGGCTGAAAGAGGAGCTCTCCTATATAGTATATTTAGCAGTATCCCTGATCCCTATACACTAGATGCCAATAGAAATTTCATTCCACTAGTGACAGCCAGAAATGTCTCCAGATATTGCCAAATATCCCCAGAGGGACACAACCACCCCTAGCTGAGACTTGTTGGTGTCTTTCCTTTGCTTGCTTTTGTAAACTATAAAAATCTTAGAGGCCAATGAAAACTAAGCACATTGGGCCATGGAGTGTACTATTTGGACATTATTATCATGAAACCCTTTACTTTTCTAACTTGAGATTTTTTAAAAAGACAATTAAGTTTCCAAATATAGTTGCAGTATATAAACACTGGTCCCTAGCAGCTCTTAGCGCTCTGTTCTCTGCAAAACTTTACAGGAGGTTTCCCAAGAGTTTGTAGGGCCCCTGTCTGGCCTGGTTCATTGAGGGCCAGGATAAAACTACTCATTAGCAAAGTGACTAATCCAACAGCCTATTAGCCGAAATAGTCAGGGAGGGGAACGGGAGTGTCATGTTTCCTGTGTACTGTCTTCCCTCCTAAAGCAGAATGCAGCTGTCTGAGTAACCACATCAACCAGGTTGGTTTGATACATTGGCCACCTTGGTCTTTACTATCCAGTACCTCAGTGAGATCAACCAACCATTCTCAGTGAACAACCACCATCAAGATCTCAGCCAGAGACAAATAGCACACTCCATCTGTGCTGTTTGAGGAAAACATAATAAAGGCGTGATTTATAGAGTCTTATCAGAATTTAGAGGAAAGAGAATATGACCCCACACAGCTGCGTATATCAGGAACCTGATACAACCCTAAGAAACCCTGAAAGTGTAAAACAAAACAAAGCAAAACAAAAGAAAACAATAAGCAAAAGGGAAGCTGCCATCTCCAAGGGGCTGTTTCTTACACAACACCATCCAGCAAGCCACACTAACCTAGTATACACGGGGTCTTGCTGAGGAATAAATACCTCATAAACATGCCCAATGGTTTCTCTCCTAGTTGAGTCTTGATCCTCTCCAAGTGACAATATTATCAATCGCATGAAGCATTATTTGGCTCTTTTCTCATAATCGAAAAATCATTGCTTCCAGTTAGTAGCTTCACAAACCCATGTGAGCCATAAGAGTAGGAATGCCACTTCAAACACCTACCTAAACCTGAAGAGCATCTTCCAAAGCATCCCACAGTTCAGAAATATCAGTTCCAGTATGGGTTCTGGTTGGTGGGAAGTTGTGTGAACAGTATAGTCAGGAAAGCCCTCACCAAAAAGGTAATGTTTGAACAAATGTCATTGGGTTGAGAAACAAGATGTGAAAGTATGTATGCAAAGAATATTCTTGGTGGACAAGTTAACATGCACAACAGACCTGAGGTGGGAATAACCTTGGTGTGCTCAAAAATAGCAAGAAACACCAGTGTGGTTATGTAACCCTAGAATTTGGAAGGTAGAAGAAAGAGGCTAAAGAGACCCAAGCCCAGCCTAGGCTATATAGTGAGTTTGTAGCCAACCTGGACTACATGAAATACTGCCTTAAGACAAACAACCAGCAAGAAGACCAATACGACTAGCCTGGAGTGAGCAAAATGTGCAATCAGAGGGAGAGCCCTTTGATGCTGGGCATTATAGACATGAGAAGACATCGGGATATCATTGCAAGTAGGGGGAGAAGCGAGCAGTATGATTTCATTTAATCAGCTCATTCTGGTGTTAGGTGGAGAATGGATGACAAGGGACAAGACTGAAGCACAGAAACAATAGAAAGTGCCTCAGCAAAAAAAAAAAAATGATGATGGATTTCTAGAAGAGAAATTTGGAACATACATATAGGACTGTCTTATCTCAAAATATCTTCTTTTAACCGTGGCCATCAAGCTGTTTGACATATTAATGAGATCATTAAATGTTGGTCTTTCTCTGTCTGGCTTATTTCACTCACTATTGGAATCTTTTCTTTCTTTCTTTTTAATATCCTTTCATTATTAAAACTATCTTTCATATAGTATAGTCTGATCATAGTTTTCCCTCCCCCATCTCTTTCCAGATTCTCCCCCTCGTCATCCATCTAACTTCACACCTTCTTCCTTCGCTCTCATTTTCACTCCCACTCTCTTGCTATCTTGCTTTAGAGGACCCACTCTCTTGCTGTCTTGCTTTAGAGGACAAAGAGAAAAAAAGCACAAGAAACACACACACACACAAACCAAAATCAGAAGCCATAACCTACAAGCAAAGGATCAGTAAAGAAAAACAAAAGCCCAAACAAAGCAATGTGAGACAAAAAAAAAAAAAAAAAAAAAAAAAAACTTGTCAAAATGCTTTCTTCTGCATCCATGGACATGACTATATGGTTTTATGCCTGTCACGGTGCAACATCATTTTTATTAATTTGCATACATTGAAATATTATTGCATCACAAGAATATATCTCAATTTATCATGATGCACACAGTCTTTCTTTTTTTGTGTTGTTTAAATCTTGCTTCTAATATCTTATTGAGGATTTTTGTATCTGTGTCTATCAGTAATATTGACCTTTAATTTTCTATTCTCACAGTGTTCTTGCCTGGCTTTGATATCAATGTAACAATGCTGGCCTCATAAAATAAGCTTGGAAGTGTTCCCTCATAACTTTTTGAGAAATCTGAACAGTTTTGTATTGGTTTTTCTTTAAGTAGTGGTAGGATTTCCTACTGAAGTCATCTGTTCTTGAACTTTTCTTCATTGGGGAGTTCTTGATCATTGATTCAATCCCCAATAGCTGTTATTGAACTATGTTGGGTCTCTGTTCCGTCGTGCTTCAGTCTATATATGTTACATGTTTCCAGAAATGAATCCATTCCTTTCAGGGTATCTAATGTGTTGGTACCTAAGCATAGCAGTTGGGATGCCTCCTCTTTCTCTTGGAATTTTAACATTATTTTTCTTTTGTTCTCTTAGTGAAGCTTAAACTTTGTTATTTTACCTTTTCAAAAAGGACTCCTGGGGCTGGAGGGAGGACTCTGTAGTCAAGAATATCAGCTGCTCTTGCAGAGAACCACAGTCTAGTTCTAAGAACCCACACTGGGTGGCTCACAACCATCTGTAACTTCAATTCCAAGGAACCTGATGGCTGTAGTGTCTTGCAGTCTCCACGGGCACTGTACTCATGTGTATACACACACACACACACACACACACACACACAATTTTTTAAAAGAATATTAATCTTTTAAAAAACACTCTTCAGTTTTATTGATCATTTCTATTTCCTCCACTAACTAATTTGGGGCTTGGTTTCTTATTCTTATGTGTGTGTGGTTTTTTTTTTTTTTTTTTTTTTGGTTTTGTTTTTTCGAGACAGGGCTTCTCTGTATAGCTCTGGCTGTCCTGGAACTCACTCTGTAGACCAGGCTGGCCTCAAACTCAGAAATCTGCCTGCCTCTGCCTCCTGAGTGCTGGGATTATAGGCGTGCGCCACCACACCTGGTCTGTTATTCTTTTTCTTAGTTGTTTGAAGTACAAAATAAAATTGGTGAACAGAGATTTATCTTTTTACTTTTCAGGCATTTGTTGACAGAAACTTTCCTCTTAAAAGTACTTTTACTAAGTCCCATAAAATTTCTTATATTTTTTTATTTATTCTTTTCCCCTCCAACTCCTCCATCCACTCCCTTACATGTCCTCTTCGTGATTTCATATTCTTCTCATGAGCTCACAGCACCTCTGGTTACCTGTGTAAGATTTGCTTAAGATTTCCTAACCAGTCACAATTACAATACTGATGGAGTAGGAGTCCACAAGGCCCCACCTCTGAGGAGCTGCTAGGAGATAATGGTGCTGGAGAATGGAGAGTCAGTTTCCTTCAGGGTGTGGCCTCCCAGTAGGTTGCCCATACTTCATTACATAACCCCAATGCTCATATGGGCTGCACTAATTGAACTTTTGGGTTATTAAAAAATTAAGTTTTGGTATTTTTTCCTTGTCTTAGTTTGGCTTTATCTGAAGATATTTTTTTATTCTCTTTTTCATTTCTTCTTTTACTTGTTTGTTCAAGACCGTATTGTTTAATTTTTACATTTGTTAACTATGAAATTTCTTCCCGTTGCTGATGGTCAGGAAAGTGCTTGATATAATTTCAATGTTCTTGAATCTATTAAGAGTTGTTTTGTGCCAGGCAGTGGTGACACACACCTCTGCACTCAAGGGCAGAGGCAGGTGGATCTCTGAGTTTGAGACCAACCTGGTCTACAGAGGAAGTTCCTGGACAGCCAAGGCTACACAGAGAAACCCTGTCTCAAAAAACAAAAACAAAACAAAACAAAAAAAACAAACAAAAAACAAATGAAGGAATATAAGACCTGTTTTGTGGGTCATGGCTCAGTATAACTTATCCATTCTAGAGAAGTTCCATGTACTCATGAGAAAAATATGCATTCTGCTTCTATTGGGAGGTGTGTTCTGTATGTCTATTAGGTCCTTTGGCCTGGAATGTTAGTGAAATCTACTCTTTCCTCATCAATTTCTTATCTTATTGAAAGTTAGGTGTTGAAGTCCCTTACTATTATTATATTAGTATCAATTTTAGTCTTTGTTTCAGTTAATATTTGCTTTGTATATTTTTGATACTCCAAGGTTGTATACATACATATTAGCATATTTACCCTTTTATAATTATATAATAATCTTGGTCTCTTGTGACTTTTTAACTCAAAATTATATTTTGCCCACTGTAGCTAATCCATTCCTCCTCTCCTTTGGTTACTCGTTGCACTGGAATTCTTTCTATCCCTTGTCTTGTAGCATATGCTTTTCCTAACAGCTAAGAAAGGACATTGTAGGCAGGGCATTGTTGGAGCTTGGTTTTGTTTTGTTGTTGTTTATATGGGGGCAGTGTTTTTGTTTTGTTTTGATTGTGCCTTGAAGTCTTGAGATGCTGTATTAATATTTGAAGAAGAAATCACGTATGGATGTTGAGAATCTGTCACAACTCTCTTGAAGGCGTGTCTGCTTTACTCTTTGGAGGTAAAAGGCTTTAAAGTCATATCCTTTGTCTCAGAGCCACAAAGAGAGTACAAACTCTGTAAGCCCCGGATTTATTTTCTCTGAGACAGTATCGTGAAGTACTCAAATGTAAGACTTCTACAATATCAGGATCAGTGTGTGTGTGTGTGTGTGTGTGTGTGTGTACAACCTTTTTATGTCATTCCTCACCTTTCCACCTCATTTGAGACAGTCTCATCAATAATACATAGACCAGACTAACTAGCCCAAGAACTTCTTGAGAGTCTCCATCTCTGCCTCCCCTCCCAGCAGCAGCATGCTGAGATTCCTGACACATGCCTTTTGCACAGGTTCTGAGGATCTAACATCAATTCATCAGACATGAACACTGAGTGCTTTTACCTAGTGAGACTTCAGTGTGGTGTTTTCGTACATGTGAACCATGTGTGTGTCGTGTTAGAAACTAGATTCTGCACATAAAAAAAAAAGAAATTGTGGGTTCCAGGATCAAGTTCATGTCATCAAGGTTGGCAGGAAGTACCTTTACCCTCTAAGCATTCCCGCTAGCCCACTAAAATACCTTCTTTAAATAAAAGTTCTCCATCTTGCACTTGTTTCGTGTCCCCTTGTGATTAGATTGAGATCATGCATTCGCAGTGAGTACAGTACATAAGGGACGTGTCCTTAGGGCATCACCTTTGGAAGTCCATGAATTCATTTCCTTTTCGCATGAACATTAGGTTGGAGCGCCCAGGCAAGGTGATGTGCTGCTAATTTTACGTCAACTTGCTATATAGTCATTTGGAAAAGAGACCCTCAATTGAGAAATGTCCCCACCTGCTTGGCCTGTGAAAAAAAACCTGTGATGCATTTTCTTAACTGATGATTGATTGGTTGGGGAGAGCTCGAAGGCAATGCCACTCCTGGACTGGTAGTTCTAGGTGCTCTAAGAAAGAAGGCTGATACACAGTCTTAAAAGCCTATATACACATAACATTATATGTACCGAACGGATTATATTAGGAATATATGCATATACATATATGCATGCATTAACAATTAGTCAAAGAAAGAGTCCAGGAATTTGAAGGAAAATGAAGTATATGGTAGGGTTTGGAATGAGGAAAGGGAAAGGAGAAATAATGCAGTTTTATTATAATCCCCAAAATAAAATTTAAAAAGGAGACATAGAGGGAACTTAATCGTGAAGCCAGATAAACAAACCTGAAAAGGAGAAAGGAGAGAAAAAGGAGAAAGGAGAGAGAGGGAGAGAGAGAGAGAGAGAGAGAGAGAGAGAGAGAGAGAGAGAGAGAGAGAAGAAGAAGAAGAAGAAGAAGAAGAAGAAGAAGAAGAAGAAGAAGAAGAAGAAGAAGGAGGAGGAGGAGGAGGAGGAGGAGGAGGAGGAGGAGGAGGAGGAGGAGGAGGAGGAGGAGGAGGGAAGGGGAGGGGAGGGGAGGGGAGGGGAGGGGAGGGGAGGGGAGGGGAGGGGAGGGGAGGGGAGAGGAGAGGAGAGGAGAGGAGAGGAGAGGAGAGGAGAGGAGAGGAGAGGAGAGGAGAGGAGAGGAGAGGAGAGGAGAGGAGAGGAGAGGAGAGGAGAGGAGAGGAGAGGAGAGGAGAGGAGAGGAGAGGAGAGAAGAAAAGAAAAGAAGAGAAAAAAGAAAAGGCCAGGCGGTGGTGGCACACGCCTTTAATCCCAGCACTTGGGAGGCAGAGGCAGACGGATCTCTGAGTTGGAGGCCAGCCTGGTCTACAGAGTGAGTTCCAGGACAGCCAGGACTACACAGAGAAACCCTGTCTCAAAAAACAAAAACGAAAGAAAGAAAGAAAGAAAGAAAGAAAGAAAGAAAGAAAGAAAGAAAGAAAGAAAGAAAGAAAGAAAGAAAGAAAGAAAGAGAAGAGATGAAAGAAAGAGAAGAGATGAAAAGTAAGATAAGCAGACCATGAAGAACAAGCCAGTAAGCAGCACCCCTCCATGGCCTCTGTATTAGCTCCCAGGTTCCTGCCCTATTTGAATTCTTGCCTTGGTTTCCCTAAATATACTGTGACCCAGGATGTGTAGGCCAAATAAAACCTTTCCTCCACAGGCTGTTCTGGGTCTTGGTGTTTTATCACAGCTCTAGAAACCTAAACTAAGACAGGTGTTTTCATGTTTCTCCTCTTTTAACAGATTATCAGATTTTATGAAGACATTTGAAGATCATGTACATATCTTGCTCCTAAAATGGTTCCAGATTAAAGGAGACTAAGAATCATGACAACTGGATGCAGTGCCTGACCCTAAACTGAATCTTGCACTAGAAGGAAAAAAAAAAATGCAAAGGACATGATTAGATCACCTGTTACAAGGAATAAAGGTGGTAGATAGATAGAAATATATCAACAAAAATATATTCAATAAGGAATTCACTTTTACAAAAAGTAAAAAGCTCACAGAACCTGTGGGAGTTGAAGGTGAGCAGAGCCAGACTCAAATACAAGACAACTGGGGACATAACTCACTCCATCACCTCTCTGCTCCAGTACAGCCCCTACAGGTCTCACAGAAGACAGTGAGGTCCCAGTGCTTATAACATCATCCACTTGCATCTGCTTAGAGGGAAGTAGCTGTCAATGTTATTGGGAAAGAATATGTGATCCCAATACTGTAAAAGTCAATATCCATATAGGAAATTGTCCAAACATAAGAAGTATGTTCAAAAGATACCAGATGACTACAGGTGAGAAAAGCAGCCACAACACAGAGGGAAAGAGAGAGACAGAGACAGAGAGACAGAGACTCTAATGATGACTTTTATGGAGTCACTCTAGCCTGTATCTCAAGGGTTTGCCTTGTTCTCTTCCAGTTCCTTAGAGAAGCAGCTCCCAGAGGCTGGTACTGGAACAGCGGGCATGACCTAGTCACTGATCACTGCAACCTTCGGCAAAAAACAAACAAACAAACAAACAAAAAACCAATGTCAATAGAACTCAGTGTGGTGTCACTCTACAGTCCCCAGTAGAACTCAAACACCTAATGAAGTCTATAGTACCAAGTACAGATGAACATGAGGAAGGCTAGGACTCACTTGTGGGTAGAAGTACAAATGCTATGGACACTTTGGAAAGGCTGTGTTTATGTATGTCTTATTGTAGTGGTGAGTTTGGGTTACACAGCCTTTGTGTTCCATGCATGCATGCTTCCAGCCACCCACCCCAGGAACTCTATGAATCTACAAATCAAAGGCACACACATCAGCATCCTTTTGAAATGCCTTGGCTAACTCATTGACTCCCAAACCTTTCCCTGAATTCTTTTTTGTTTGTTTGTTTGTTTTTTGTTTTGTTTTGTTTTGTTTTGTTTTTTGAGACAGAGTTGCTTACGTAGCTGGGTTGGCTTGTTGGCTCTCTCTCCTGCAGCTCTCTTCTGTCTCCCACTGCTTCCTTGTGATCCTCCATCTCCTCCCCACTGTGTCCTAGCCCCTGCCACTCTAAGGGTTCCGGCCCATCTCCCTTTGCCCAGCCATTGGACTCTGGAATCTTTATTGATCAATCAAAAAACAATTGGGGACAAATACCTTTAGCTTATGGACACACAGATTCCCAACTGAATTAAAGCATTTGAACTGATCTCCAACAGCCTATGACTAAGCATATCCATTCCTGATGTACAACTCACAACAATGACTTCTTATGTCTACCAGAATCTATATAAGAAAGTATTGGTGGCAGTAGTATTCACAATAACCCAAAGCTAGAAATGACATATTTATCTACAGTAAGGGATAAATGAACACTGTGATATGTGCAAAATAAAATATTATATAGCATTTCAGAAAAAAAAAATTGAACTAACCCTACGTACAAACAAGAATGGATCTAACCAATGATACTGAGAAAAAGAAGTCAGTTACAAAAAAATACATACTACATGATACAATTCATCTGAAGTTCAGGAATAGGAAAACAAGTATTTGTCACTACTATAACAGTTTGTCTTACAGTAAGTGTGAAGGTTACTGGCAAGGGACATGAGGGAGCGTCTTAGGGTCATGGGGACAGTCGTTAAGATCTGTGGTACATTTTGCACTGAGAAAGTTATACCCCAGTTGGGAAGTTAGTGAAGTCAAGAAATAGAATCACATCTCTTCAATATTTAAGAGATTTTTTTCCAATTAAATAAAAGGAGAAATGTTGTCTGAGGAAAATGGAAACTTAACTTTCAAAGGGGCCTTTTTTTTTTTTTTTTTTTAGTTTTAACATCTTCTTCCTCAAGTTTAGCTGTTGACACCGTTTGTGTTTTTATTTTTATTTTTTAAAGCCTTTGTCTCAAACCTTCCAATCCCTTCAGGATTTTGTAATTACATCCCAGGAATCTAACTAGGAATGGGTGTGTGCAAAGTCCTGTCCTGTGTGCTTATAAGATGTTTTACTGTTCATGAAGAGTAGAGACCTCTTTTCATCCTTGCAACAACCTTGTGGGCAAAGGTGTGCAGTTTGTAGTCATTACCAAAAAAGAGTCTGGTGCTCATTTAGATGCAGCATCTCTGACTTCTAATCAGGGTATTCATAAGCACCGGCTTCAATACAGCAAGTGATCCTGGATTACATACTAGAAGAGGAATACTATTGGGACAGAGGATCAAATTTTATTACAGACTATATAGAGAGAATAATAGCATATCTACCATTGTTGAAATTTCTGGTGCTGAGAATAGAACCCAGCAATCGTGCATAGTAGGCAAGCATACTACCACTATACTATGTACCCAGCCCAATAACTATTCACTTCTTGACCTTTATAATTATGTTGTTGTTGCATAAGAAAGTGTCCATTTTTGTAAGAAAGTATTCAGAGTTTAAGGTCATCATGTCTACAGTTTAGCCTGGAGTAGCTCATTGGCAATTGTATATCTACAGATGGGCAGGGAGAAGGCAAATGTGCAACTGTTAAGAAAATCTGAATCCAAGGGGAATGGTGTACAAATATTTGTTGGATTTGCCTTACAACCTCCCCGATAAGTATTTTTTTTTCTTTTAGGAAAATATTGGGAAGGGGGTTACCAGCTAAGAGCACCCATCGATTTTGCTGAGGTCTGGAGTTTGGTACCTCTGGGGATCTGATGCCATCTTCTGGCCTCTGTGGGCACTGCACACACATGCTCAAATCACCCATAACCACACACATACACAAAATTAAAAAGTAAAATCTTTCAAAGTATTTTACTAGCACATATTAGTTACACGAGATAATGGGAGGGGTTTCATTATGAGGTTTCATTATATACAATGTATTTTGATCACAACATCCCCTATTATCTTCTCTTGTCACCTTCTCAGTCTAATGTTGGTCCCTTTCCTCTGCCCAACCAGTCCCACTTCTGTTTTCATGTCTTTATTTTTGGTGACCCATTGAGTCCAATGGAGGTTTCTTACAGGAACATGAGCCTGGGGTTATTTACAACAAGGCAATTTATCAGGGATGACACCACTGAAGAAAATTTCTTTCCATCCCCCAGCAACTGTTAACTGCCTCTAGATCCCTCCTGAGAGAAGAGTAGGGCCTCACTAGCCCTTCCTCCTTAGCAACATAAGCATTGCATTTTTCTAAATAAGTTTTAAAACTAATGAAAACACAATTTTCAGACAAAATCACGCTGTGCCTATGTTGGGCTCTAAACCATAATTATCTCGAGCAGTGTGTTAGAAATGACAGAATTCTAATTCCTAGCAGATTTATTAGTCATTTCATTTTATCAAAATACAGGCAAAATATCTGTCCTATTTTTTTTCAGTTAACATGGTCTATTGGATTTAAAAGGAAGGCTTGCCCTTCTGGGGCAAGCTGGAGGTTTCATATTTTCAGATACCACAGTGTCTGATTATGAGGGTCTTCAGGGATGAACGATGTCATCACCCTTGTGATCCCTGCAGTTTTATCAATGCCTTAGAAAGGTGACAAGACCTTCGAGGAATTAGCCACACAGTACACAAAAAAAAAAAAAACCCTTGGATCTCAAAGACAAAGGCTCCATCTTTGCCAGAGTTTCATGATCCAAATAGGTCTAAGAAGCAACAAAACTGCTTGATAGGAAGGTGGGACCCTATCCAGTGTGGAAACATGACCAACAACCATGAAATAACTCTGGGATGGGGAAGACTAGACAAAGCTGAGTTGGAACTCACACACACACACACACACACTGTGTCAAGATTGCTACTACACATTGAATTTAAGTTAAAGTAAATACAACATGTTTGAGTGTTTGTATTGAGTCACCCCTAGTACATAAACTACACGCATTGAAGTGTGTGCTAAGTACCTTCTGTTGGTTATCTCATCTTGTCCTCACAATACCCCTATGACCTAACAAGAACAATCCCCACACCTAGAGCCTTGTAACTACCTATGTGATACCCCAGTGCAAGTCACTGGTGGACTCATCATTTGAATGCAGGCAACCTGACAATAGGATCAAAGCTCCTAGCCCATCTGCCATGTCTGTGGATGGCTACCTACTTCACTTCTGGGCTGTTTCTCCCTTAGGAATTCTCACCTCTAGCTTCTAGTCTGCAGAAGGTGAGATTGTTAAATAGAGTTGCTACCCTGTGGCATAACAGAAGTGGAAGAAGCCTATCCAAGCTCAGTAGAGCCCAAGAAAATCACTTTCAATAAGCAGCCAGACTTTCCATAGTGCAGATGACTAAAAGATGAGCTGATTGTGCCCAGGAGGGAGTGACTCTTCTGCCAAATGTCCTGGCTAGTGGTGTGTTCATCTCCTGCAAAGAGTGAAGGCCTTCCAAACGACTGGTATTCTCCATTCCCCCCATGGATGCATAACTGAGTCAGATTAGCCTGCCAAATCCCAACACTGTTCCATAACCAGCGCCTGAAAAGAGCTGGTCCTGCATTAACAGCAGTCTGTGAGGCATAATTAGTTGCAGATTCTTCCTGGAGCTGCTTATGCTCCTTGATGTCTCAGAGATGTGGCTAGCATGTAGCACTCCTTGGCGGTGAGGGGCTAGAGAGGAGGTCCAGATGTCAGAACGCAAGGGCATCATTCTGATACAGCTTGGTTTTCCTGAGACATGGTGGGGCAGGCTCACATGCATGAATGGAGCTTTGGGGAGCACATACCCTTTCAGCAGATCCAAGCCACAGAGATCCCAGAAATCTATGGGAAGTAATGTCTTCCTCATGAGCTGGCCAAATGTTAGCAATAGTCTCCATTTGGCTCAGTGGTACCCTGAGTGGGAAAAGGATGTAAAAAGCCTTTTCTCTTAGAAAAAGTAGCTATCTGGTCAAAAGACAATTCGGTTACTTGAAAGGATTTACAATCACACAGAAAACGAGCCTTGGAGCTTGTCCAGGATGGATGGGATTTCTAGATTAAGTTAATTAAATACAAGTAGCATCATTCCATGGAGGGAAATGATGGACTAAATAAATTCTCCTTGCACTAAATAAGGAGAATGCAGGCTGATCTTTAGTATTCCTCTCCCTCTGCTTCCTCACTGTGGACTTGATATGAGCAGCTGCTTTATGCTCTTGCTACCATGACTTCCTACCATGATGGATCATAGTTCCTTCATCTGTAAGCCAAAAGTCCTTCCCTCTTAAGTTGTCTCTTGTCAAATATTTGGTCACAGCAATAAGTAACTAATATAGATAATATTTCATTTGTGTCCAGGCAGATATCATAAACTTTGGTTCTGATACCATACTGTTTCCAGTTATATTTAGTATTATTATCAAATCACAAAATTAATATGGATTGAATCACAAAATTAATACCTATAATGTAGAGTTTTCCTCTGGCTTTAAGAAGGAACTATCAGAGTTAAGAGCACTGACTGCTCTTCCAGAGGCACTGAGTTCAAATCCCAGCAACCACATGGTGACTTACAGCCATCTGTAATGAGATCTGATGCCCTCTTCTCTTGTGTCTAAAAAAAGCTACAGTGTACTTATATACAATAGATAAATAAATCTTTTTTTTTTAAAAAAAGAAGGTACTGTCATATATTTCCTTTTCAAATAAATAAGTCAATATAGCCCAATCATCATCTTTTTAAAAAACAATTCATACAATTTAAATTACATACCATTCCAAGTACCATAGTGAAACTTCTCCTTGTTTTGCTCCATCCTGCCCAAAATGTGAACCATCCATCCCTTGGTACAATGTATCCACACAGGATATATTACCCAACCATTAGTTACTTGGTACCATCTTTGTTGTCAAACCAACCTTCTAGTCAGCATCTCTGTGCTGGTGCTTTAGTAAACTCTTCTAACATCACAGACTCATAGTGATGCTGACAATCCATACAGGCAAACAAGTTGCAAAGTGCTTCTTCAAGCGTGAAAGTACCGGAAGATATGAGACCACATTCACAGTGCAGTATAGTAGTATGACTGTTCTATTTTACTGCATTTCATGGATTTCTTTTCAAAATAGCTTACCAAGTAATAGATTTCCATATTCAGGATTTGTTTTGTTCTTGTTTTTGTTTTTGTTTTCTGAGACAGTTTCTCTGTGTAGTCCTGGTTGAGCCCTGGAACTCAGTCTGTAGACCAGGCTGGCCTCGAACTCACAAATCCACCTGCCTCTGCTTCCCAAGTGCTGAGATCAAAGGCATGTGTCACTATTGTCTAGCTCTCCATATTCAGTTTTATAGGAGATTCTCCCTCCCCACACTCCCCTCATCTGCCTACTCCTATTTGCCCATTGTATCCTTCCACTTTCTTCTATTGTCTTCCCTGCTCCCCACCCTTAAAGCCTCTTTTGTCCAACCATGTGTCCTCCTTCCTAGTTTCCTGGTCTTTGTACCCACACTTACTCTTACCTAGACTTGCATATTTGACAGAGACTAGGATCTATAGCTGAGAGAAAATAGACAGTATTTGCTTTCCTGAGCCTGGGTTTCCTCTCTTAATATGATGTTTTACAGTTCCATTCCTTTTCCTGAAATTTTTATAATTTCACTTTCTTTGTGGCTAAATCATATCTTCACTATTCATTTGTCCATTGTAGCCAACCTAGGCTGATTGCCTTTCCTCAGTTGCAAAATGACTCAGATCAACAAGTGGATGCACTTGCCATGTGAACCTGATGTCCTGAGTTTAATCCCCAGAACCCAAACAAATGGGGAAGAGGAGAACTGGAGTGGTTTGAATGTTTGCCCATAGGAAGTGGCACTATTAAGAGGTGTAGCCTTGTTGGAATAGGTGTGGCCTTGTTAGAGGAGGTGTGTCACTGTGTAGACAGGTTTGGGGGGCTCTTAGAACTCAAGCTCCACCCAATGTGGGAGAGAGGGCCAAAGGGCCTCCTCCTGGATGCCCTAGGAAGCAAGTCTTCTGCTGGCAGCCCTCCATCAAGATGCAGAACTCTCAGCTCCTTCTCCAGGACTATGTCTGCCTGGACGCTGCCAGGCTTCCCACCATGATGATAATGGACTGAACCTCTGAAACTGTAAGCCAGCTGCAACTAAATGTTGAGTTGTGTTTGCTATTGTTCACTATTTTGTTATTTTGCTTGGTTACTTAATTGTCATTCCTTTTCTTCCTCACTGTGCTAGGGCTTGATGTTTGCTTGTTTGCTGTGTTGGACATGATTGATTCTTTCCCCTTCTGCTCTGTTCGTCTGTTTCCTTCATGGACTGTATTCTGCCCTTCATTGCTATCTGTGAAACTGTCTTTCTTATTCCTCCATGTAGAGAATGCTTTAAAATTTTTCTGCAGTACTGGCTTAGTTAGGTTTTTTTTTTTTGTCTTAAAAAATCTTATTTCCCACTTATTTTAATAGATAATTTGCTGTGTATAACAATTTTGGTTGACAGTCATATGCTTTCAAGGTTGGAGTGTATCATTCCATACTCTCCTAGCTTTTAGGGTTGCTGATCTGCTATTATTCTCATATTTCTACCTCTGCATGTTATTTGACATCTTTTTCTTTAATGCTTTTAGTATTGCTTCTTTGCTTTATATTTTTGAAATCTTGACTATGATATACATGCATACATACATACAATTACATACATACATACATACATACATATATACATACACATATACATACATACATACATACATACATACATACATACATACATGGTTTAGTGTGTCTACAAAGATTTCTCAGATCTTCAAATGAGAGAAAACATGCAGTGTTTGTCTTTCTCCATTGGACTGATTTCATTTAACATGATAATCTTCAGTTTTATCTGTTTCCCAAAAAGCACATATTTTTTTTACAGCTGATTAAAACTTCATTGTGTAGAAATACCATGTTTTTGTTGTAAATTTATCTATTCATAGACCTCTCAACTAATGCTAAAACTTGCCTATTGTGAAGGGTGCAATCAATACAAATGTGCAGTTCCTTTAAGTAATTTGAGTATATACCCAGAAGTGGTATCACTAGATTATGTGGTAGATCTATTTTTTGTTTTATAAGGAAAATTCATAATGGCTGGACAAATTTATATATATATATATATATATATATATATATATATATATATATATAAACCAACAGTGTATAAATATTTCCACCTTTCCCTACACCTTTGCCAGCATTTATTCTTGTTTTCTGTTTTCCTGATGATACACATTCTGACAAGCATGAGATAGAATCTTAAGCTACACTCCCTGTGTGTGTACATGCACAAGCGTGTATGTGCATGTTATGTGTGTGTACATGTTATTTGTGTATACATGTTATGTGTGTGCATGTATATGTGTGTACATGTAATGTGTGTATGTGCATGTTATGTGTGTATGTGCATGTATATGAGTGTGTGCATGTGTGTGTATGTACACGTTCTATGTGTTCAAGTTTATGCACACTCATATGTGTATGCTAAGGTCAGAGGTCCAATCCAGGTGTCTTCCTCTTCCTCCTCTTCTTCCTCTTCCTCCTCTTTCTCCTCCTCCTCCTTGAGACTAGGTCCTATTATGTACTCCAGACTGGCCTGGAACTTGATATGTAGACCAAGCTGGCCTCAAAAACATATTCTTTTAGTCTTGAACTCACTCTGTAGACAAGGCTGGCCTTGAACTCACAGAGATCCACATGCTTCTGCCTCCTGAGTGCTGGGATTAAAGGCGTGCACCATCACCACCTTACTTCAGAAGATTTTGTTTTAATATACAAAGCCAGAAATCATCTTTTACTTAGCTATATGTGAGCAAAATTTGCGTCTTTTCTGATTTTTCCAAATCCCATTTTGTATTTAAAATGGATCTATTAGGTAGGGCTGGAGAGATGGCTCAGCAGTTAAGAGCACAGGCTATTCTTCCAGAGGTCCTGAGTTCAATCCCCAGCAACCACATGGTGGCTCACAGTCATCTGTAATGAGATCTGATGCCCTCTTCTGGGATGTCTGAAGATAGCTACAGTGTACTGAGATATAATAAATAAATAGGCTGGAGTGGGCATGGCTGGAGCGAGAGTAGCCAGAGTGAGTGTGGCCAGAGCGGGCCAGAAAAAAAATTTTAAAATAAAAATTAAAATAAATAAAATGGATCTATTAAATATAAATATCTGTGCTTCTTGGTAATAAAGTTAAATGTGAAGAAGAAAAAGAGAGCCCAACTTCTTACCTGGAAGCTTATTTCTGAACAAGCATGGTGGCACATGCTTTTCTCCCAGCATTCAAGTGGCAGAGGCAAGTGGATCTCCGTAAATTTGAGGTTTGAGGTCAATCGGATCTCCATGGTGAGAAAGAGAGAGAGAGAGAGAGAGAGAGAGAGAGAGAGAGAGAGAGAGAGAGAGAGAGAGAGAGAGAGAGAAAGAAAGAAAGAAAGAAAGAAAGAAAGAAAGAAAGAAAGAAAGAAAGAAAGAAAGAAAGAAGAGAGAGGGGGAGGGAGGGAGGGAGGGAAGAAAGAAGAAAGGAAGGAAGGAGAGGAGAGGAGAGGAGAGGAGAGGAGAGGAGAGGAGAGGAGAGGAGAGGAGAGGAGAGGAGAGGAGAGGAGAGGAGAGGAGAGGAGAGGAAAAGGAAGGGGAAGGAAAGAAAGGAAAAAAAGAAAAGAGCAGAGCTGGAAAAATGGCTCAGAGATTAAGATCATTGGCTACTCTCCTGGAAGACTCAGGTTTGAATCCCACATAATGGCTCACAACTGTCTGTCTCCAGTCCCAAGAGATTTAACACTCTCTTCTGGCTTCAAGCATGCATGCAATGCACAGATAGACATATACGCAGGCAAAACAACCATACACATAAATAAAATTAGTTTAATTTTTAAAAACAATTCTTGACTTATTTCTAAGTATGTAGTCAGCAATGCTATAGAGAAAAAGCTGCAGAATATGGCTGAATCACTAAACCATAGTACATTATAACTGATATGTACAGAGTCATTCAACAGAGCAGCAGGAGGCCTTGTTTAGAATGTATGAGGTCCTGGATTCTATCCCCAGAATCAAATATAAATATATTTGATATGTATATTACATTTTGGCTCCTGGAGCAAGGAAATGAAAAATCAGGATTAAAAAAAAGAAAAAGGGTGTGTTGGCTATAATTTTAAAAGGGAAATAAACTGAAGTCAGAATCAGCAAACACAGGGTCCTTAGAACTCCAGATACATATCTGACACACATGTCTTAAACCCACATGCAGCCTCACAAGCATCCCAGTCTTCAAGGCTAACATGCTGTTGATTGCAAATAGGACAATCCATCTGCCTGCTTGTTTTTTAATATAAAAAGTAGGGCTGGAGATGTGGCTAACAGGTGGAGTGCTTGCCTGACATTCATGAACCTCCCTGGGTGTTCCTTGCAAGATACAAGCATATAGGAACATATTATTGCTTTATTAATTAAATCTCTCTCTCTCTCTCTCTCTCTCTCTCTCTCTCTCTCTCTCTCTCTCTCTCTCTGTGTGTGTGTGTGTGTGTGTGTGTGTGTGTGTGTGTGTGTTGCTGAGAATGAAAGCTAGGGTATCATGCAAACTAGGAGAACACTCTACCACTGAATTATACACCTAACCCTGAATTAGTGCTCTTCAGAGAACTGCAATCGACAAGATTGTTGTAAAGAGAGTTTACTTGAAGATTTGCTGGCAGCCACCCTCTGTACAGTTGAAACCTCCCTTGCCATACCTTTGCCCAGAAGAACTATTTGACATTTATTCTATCCTGCACTATACATTCTATGGTGTCCACTTAGTTGTGCTTCTTCATTATGATACAAATTCAAGGTATCTTATGTTACATGGGGAGAGGAGTCAAATCAAGATAATGTATGCACACACTGTTTTGAATTAAACTCTTCTGGACTTTTATCCCTTCTGTACTTACATGATAACTACTGTCTCACACCAAGAGCATCATCAAGAATCCACCTACATGGGTCCCTTCAGGGTGGCCCCACAGCAGTAGTCAAATTGGGAGTGCAGTTTCCATGACTACTGCGGTGTGAACACTCAAGGGAACTATTGACATATAATGTATGTCTGCTTGGGCTGTACAGTGATAATGATGAATAGCTGTGACAAAGAGGCCATATGTGCCCAACACCCATGACACGGACTATACTAAACATTAGAAGAAAACTTCCTGACCACTACTCTAAAAGAATTTTAATCTACAATTTTGGGTAGAAAATTCATTTCACATTGTGTGGTTTATTTGTTTGCTTGGGGTATCGATGTTTTCTTTATTTTCAGTTTGTGTTTGGGTGTTTTGCCTGCCAACCTTTGTACTATTTGCCTGCAGTACCAACCAAGGCCAGAAGAGGTCATGAGATCCTCTGGAACTGGAGTTTTAGCTGTTTGAAAGCTGTCATGCAGATGATGGGAGTTCAACTCGTTTGTGTCTTTTAGAAGAGCAGCAATTATCCTTAACCTCTCCAGCCCGTTTGCTTGTTTTGAAGCAGAATCTCTAGCCCAACTGGCTTCAAATTCCCTATGGAGACAAAAAGGCCGTTAACAGGCAGTTCCTGCTGCCTCCACCTCCTAAGTCTGGCACGTTTGTATAGTTTATATATTTTATATTCATTTATTTATGGAGAGCATGTGTGCCAATGGCAAGCATGTAGAGGTCAGAGAACAACTTGCAAGAGTCAGTTCTCTCCTCACTCTATGCAGGTCCCAGAGACCAAACTCAGGGCCCTATTTTTGGTAGCAAGTGATGTGTTTATGAAAAGATAAAGAGGTAGGGGTTATGTTCTATGGGGGTATAGTGAGGTATAGGGGAAGGGGATGTCTCAGCTGGCCCATGACAAGGCATCCCTTCCCCTTGATGGACCAGCCACAGACGGTATAGTATAGAATAGAGTTTATTCGGGGCATGGGGAGGGGAATTAAGAGGGTAGTAGAGGCAGAGAAAGGCAGAGAGGGGGAGAGAGTAAAGAACTAGAAGCCAAGCTGGCCATGAGCACGTAGAGAGAGGGAGAAGGGAGGGGGGAAGGGAAGAGTTCAAGAGAGCAAGAGAGAAACAAGAGAACAAGAGAGGGAGGAGGGGGCAAGCAGCCCCTTTTATAGTGGGTCAGCCTACCTGGCTGTTGCCAGGTAACTGTAGGGAGGAGCATACCTGGCTGTTGCTAGGTAACTGTGGGGTGGAGTTTATACAGAATGCTAACAGCAAGTGCCCTTCCATCAAACTGGCCCACATACTTGCATAAGTTTTAAATACTTACATATAGCAAAAACATAGATATTCAAAATAAGGAAAGGAGAAGAGAAAGGTATAAAAAGATATACTGTATAAATGAGCAAAGCTTATGTTTATACAATAGTTTTGTCATTTTATGCATTTTTATATCACAGTAATACACACACATTTTTAATGAAGAATATTTTCATGCAATATATTTGGATCATAGTTTCCCATCTTTCAATTCCTCCCAGATCCTCTCTCTCTCTCTCTCTCTCTCTCTCTCTCTCTCTCTCTCTCTCTCTCTCTCTCTCTCTTATTAGATATTTTTTTATTTACATTTCAAATGTTATCCTCTTTCTTGGTTTTCCCTCTGAAAATCCCCTATCCTCTCCCCCCTCCTCCTGCTCCCCAACCCACCCACTCCCGCTTCCTGGCCCTGCCATTCCCCTACACTGGGGCATAGAACCTTCACAGGACCAAGGGCCTCTCTTCCCACTGATGACCGACAAGGCCATCTTCTGCTACATATGCAGCTAGACCATGAGTCCCACCATGTGTTTTCCTAGATTGGTGATTTAGTCACAAGGAGCTCTGGGGTTACTGGTTAGTTCATATTGTTGTTCCTCCTATGGGGCTGCAAACCCCTTCAGCTCCTTGGGTACTTTCACTAGCTCCTTCATTGGGGACCCTGTGCTCTGTCCAATGGGTGGCTGTGAGCCTCCACTTCTGTATTTGTCAGACACTGGCAGAGCCTCTCAGGAAACAGCTATCTCAGGCTCCTGTCAGTAGGCTCTTATTGGCATCCACAATAGTGTCTGGGTTTGGTGGTTGTTTATGGGATGGATCCCCAGGTGGAGCAGTCTCTGGATGGTCCTTCCTTCAGTCTCTGCTCCAGACTTTGTCTCTGTAACTCCTTCCATGGGTATTTTGTTCCCCCTTCTAAGAAGGATTTGAAGTATCCACACTTTGGTCTTCCTTCATCTTTTTTTTAAAGATATATTTATTTTTATTTATATGAGTACACTGTAGCTGTCTTCAGACTCACACTAGAAGAGGGCATCAGATTCCATTACAGATGGTTGTGAGCCACCATGTGGCTCCTGGGAATTGAACTCAGGACCTCTGGAAGAAGAGTCAGTATTCTTAACCTCTTAGCCATCTCTCCAGCCCCCTGGTCTTCCTTCTTCTTGAGTTTCATGTGGTCTGTGAATTGTATCTTGGGTACTTGGTTGTCTCTCTATCTTGGTAATGGAAGAGGCCCCAGCATAAAGAATAAAGCACTCTTTCCATTTACATACTATTTGAGTCCAGGGTATCATTCTTTGGTGAATCATGAACCGTTACACCTTCAGCAGAACAATAGTATTTGCTTTTCTCCTAGGACCATGGCCTATCTAATCTTGAGTTCTTAGCTACCTGAACAGTGTCAGATCTGGGTACACACACACACACAGTCTTCCTCATCATCGTTGTCGTCATCATCATCTGGGTCTGGTTTGGTGAGAAGGCTATCCCACAGAAACTTAAACTATAATTTATTTTAAGCGACACTCTCCTAGCTCTCCTTTCCCCACAACCTCTGCTTCCCAGAGACTCCTCCCTCTACTTTAATTAGCCAGTCTCCTTCCACCCAGTGACCTCAGTCCAGTCTCACACATGAACTGCCTCCAAGCCACATTCTCTTCCAACACACCGTCCCTCCATGATGTCACCAAAATGGCCTTGCTAAGACAGAAGTCCAACAATGTTATCTCTAGCTTAAAAAGAAAAAAATCAAGAAACCAACAACAACTGGTTCTGCAGTGCTAAAGCCCAAATTCCATAGTGACATAAAAACCATAGCTCTCATTTTAAAGGGAATAAGAGATAATTTATTCTGGAGCCATTTTGAATGACTGAAAATATAGATTTAGGTTACTTAAATTCCATGTTCCAACATGGAATCAGGTTCATGAAGTTTTTATAGTTTTACAGAACAAAGAAAGTCATAAATCAAGGTAAGTTTAAAATATATTTGTGGGTATATCAGAGAGGCAGGCACATGGAGATGGGGGAAGCTTCCTTTATAGGGCCTAAAATCTAATCTCATGCCATTCTTAGCTCTTGGATTGGTGAGAGTTTGTGCTCCAAGTTGATGGCTTACTAAAAGGATTTGTATTTATTATCATACGGTGCTAGTTCAGATACAGCGTGGAGCAAGGAATGACTGTTCCAGAAGGTCAAAACTAGCCCAAGATTAGCAATTAGTGCCTGCATCTACAAAATCCCAGTCTCTCCGCCGGACTGAAATTCCTATGGGTCCCTCAGGCCCCCCGCAGACAAATTCCCTCCAGGAGTGTCTTGTTCACACCCAAGAGCAGCTTCTCTTCAGGAACTTGTTCCCAATAGCATGGCAGGAAAAGGTCTCAGGATGTGACCCCAGCCTGATTTCCCAGGCCCTTCTCTTCTGTGATCCTACTCCACCCAGCTCCTTCTCAAATCCCCTAATCTGCAGCTACTGAGAGCTGCTATTCTTTGAACCCTCCACACTTGGTCAGCTTTCAGTGAGCCTTTGCAGAGCACAGCCTCTTTCCAGGGGTGGTCTTTCTCCTCCTCCTTTCCACTGAATGTCTATGGTTCCTTAATCCCTAGCATAATTACCATTTTCTCAGTGACTGTTCGTTCTCTAAGCTCCTCAGGCAGAACAGGCTGCCCCTGCTGGGTTCTCATACCTTTGGGTAATTACTTATTGATGCTGTCTCTCTTCTGAACTGAGAGCAACCCTCACAGCCTGTGCGCTCGGAGCTGTCAGACTGTGCCTATAGCACGTTCACTATCCTCTCGCCAGGGTCCAACTTATTATAAATGATCAGTAAATGCTGTTGGATAAATAGAATAATTTCTTGAACCACAATCAGATTAGGAGCATATAACCCAGGGCTAGAGAGACAATTTAGTAGTTTAAAGTGCACACTACTCTTGTCAAGGAATGGAATTTAGTTCCCAGTGTCTGTGTCACAATTGTCTGCAGCTCCAGCCTAGGGGCTCTGACGTGCTCTTCAGGTTCTCCAGGCACCAAGTACATGTGTAATTACCCATGCACAGACACACACACACACACACACACACACACACTGGCACACAATTTAAAATAATAATAAAAATAAAATCTTTAAGGACACATCACCTTAAGTATGCCTGCAGAGAAGAGGCAATGAGGATCCAGCAGACAGAGTCCATTCCTGACCTTAACCCTATGAGGATAGGTATGATGGTTAGCTTGAATTGCCAATTTGATACAACCTAGAATCACTTGGAATGAGAGTCTCATTGAAAGACTGTCTGCACAGGGTTAGCCTGTAGACAGATATGTCTATGGGTGATTGTTTTAAGTTAATTGATGTGTAAAGACCCAGCCCACCTGGGCAGCACCATTCCCAAGGCAGGAGGTCTGAACTGTATAGGAGTGGAGAAACTGAGTTCAGTCCAGGAAAACAAGCAGGTGTGTATGAATTCATCTCTCTCTTCTCTCAGCTGGAGTGGGATGTGATGTGACTAAGCTATTTGAAGTTCCTGTCTTGACTTATTCACACTAATGGGTTAAAATGTGGGATAACATACAACACACACAGAGAGACACAGAGAGAGAGAGAGAGAGAGAGAGAGAGAGAGAGAGAGAGAGAGAGTTTCTTACAGCAACAGAAATGAAACTAGAACAGGAAAATGCTAAGCTGTGAGTTCACTGGCCCCAGGGAAGTTACCATGGTAAGGGAGAGAGGGGAGAAATAGGAAGGAAGGAAGGAAGGAAGGAAGGAAGGAAGGAAGGAAGGAAGGAAGGAAGGAGGGAGGGAGGGAGGGAGGGAGGGAGGGAGGGAGGGAAGGAAGGAAGGAAGGAAAGAAGGAAAGAAGGAAAGAAGGAAAGAAGGAAAGAAGGAAGGAAGGAAAGAAGGAGGGATGGAGGGAGGGAGGGAAGGAAGGAAGGAAGGGAGGAAGGAAGGAAAGAAGGAAGGAAAGAAGGAAGGAAGAGAAAAGAATCTCTGGGAGAAAGGTAGCCCAGCCTCTGGACTAGAAGGTTCAGGATTGGGGGTAGGATATTCCAGGTAGGGACTGAGGGATGCTGAAAGGACCTGGAGGTCAGGTCTGCTTTGGTGTATAAAATATGCACCTTAGCCACTTGTCCTAAGGTCTGAAACAAAATAAAGGCATCTCCTCACCGCAATAGAATGGTGACTAAAACAAGTGTCCACTGTTATTTTTGTAATACTTTCTCCCCTAACAAACTCTGTTTGGATTGTGATACCATGATTCATCAAATTCTGCTGTTCTTGGGAATGGAAGAAATGAATGGATAAGACAGAAGAACTGAGGGAGAAAATCCCATCCTCCCTAGAGAAGCTGTTCACTGTTCCTCCTACGGAATAGCCTTGAAAACTAACAAGCTCTACACGAAAGATCATCGTTAAGGTTTCACACTAAGGGTCATTGACATTTCATAACAGACATTGCTTGAAAGATTAGCAGTCTTCTCTGGTTGCCCTCCTGGCATTTGGAAAGCTTGAGTGAGTCTCATTTTCTGTGGCTTTGACACAGAGGGCACAAGTGGGTTCCACTAGGACAAGAGATGGAGCTGCATCCTGCTAATGTACCTTGATAGGGTTTTGTTTAAAGTTCACAAGGATGTAAAGGGACTAGAGAAAACATGACCTTGATGAGAGGAAAGGGAGAGCCACGGGGGAGTCATTGCAAGCCATCATTTCAAAGACCTATACTAAAGGCCTCTGAAACAAACCAATGCTGAGCTCAATGAATGAATTCTAAATATAGCACATGCCTGGATCCACCAAGGTCTTCTCAGGGAATAGGTGGGATGGGCAGGTAGAAACATGTACAGTTAGGAACTTCTCAAGGACCAGGCAAACATTGCCATATCTCACATGATCCTGGACTCACCCTCTGAAACTATAAGCAAGCTCCCAATTAAATGCTTTGTTTTATAAGCTGCCTTGTGTAGGGAGCGGGTGTGGCAGCAGTCCCAAAGGCGCCAGGGACTGCAGCTAAGTCGTATGACTTGCACCTGACTTCTTCATATAAACCACAAACATCGTGAGAGCTGCCCAGGTGTACCAGGTTACTGGCGAAGCCATTTTGGTGGAGATATGCCCCTGCTGCCCTGATTAGCTGAAGCTGCGTACCTGGTGAGGTGATGTGGCCTGCTGTGAGTGGATGGGAACTGATAGGATATAAGAGTGAGAGGCCCAGGGCTCGGAGTCTTTCGCCTATACAGTCAATGCTCTCCCAATAAACGTGTGCAGAAGGATCCTATTGTGGTGTCTTTCTTGCTGGCGAGTCAGGCGTCCCACAGCCTTGGTCATGGTGTCTCCTTGCAATGCTAGAACAGTGACTAAGACAAGCATCCGCTATTATTTTTGTAATACTTTCTTCCTTGGCGAAGTTTGTTTGAGTTGTGATATGATGACTCATCAAATACTGCTGTTCTTGAGAATGGAAGAAAGCTGGCATGCTAGTGACCTGCCCTTCTCAAGGCCCGGTCCCTTGCTGTTGTGGAGTGCCAGTTGAATGCACAGTACAGTTCAGGCAGAGGGTGGCCTATATCACTGACTGTTCTCCACCTTGTAGGCTGCCTAGCTGTTGCTCAGTCCACTTTCCTTCCTCACCTAGTGATGATGACAATCAAAAATATCTCCAGACATTTCTATGTGATTAATGGGGACAGACTCACTCCCGGTTGAGGATCACTCATCTAAGAGAACCTAACATTCTAAAATATATTCAATAGTAAAAGTGTAGAATAAAAAGCTGCTCACCTCCTGTTCCAAGATGCATAGACTTTGGGTGTGATTATGTTGGTGCATGTGGGTTGGTTTTTTTTTTTATTTGAAAGGGTTTTTTTTTAATAATAAAGTTTATTAAAATTTCTGAATTATAAAATATACCAGTAAGCATCCATGAAGGGAATTAATAACATTCTGCTATTTGCATACTTTTATTCATCATTTTGAAGAAGCCAATATTATGTCAACTTCTAACTTTAAGTAATTTTTGGTTTTATATTTATTTATTTTTTTTTTTTTTTTTTTATATTTTTATTACATAATTTCCTCAATTACATTTCCAATACTATCCCAAAAGTCCCCCATAGCGCCCCCCACTTCCCTACCCACCCATTCCCATTCTTTTGGCCCTGGCATTCCCCTATATTGGGGCATATAAAGTTTGCAAGTCCAATGGGCCTCTCTTTCCATTGATGGCCGACTAGGCCATCTTTCGATACATATGCAGCTAGAGACAAGAGCTCCAGGGTTCCGGTTAGTACATCATGTTGTTCCAACAATAGGGTTGCAGATCCCTTTAGCTCCTTGGGTACTTTCTCTAGCTTCTCCATTGGGAGCCCTGTGATACATCCAATAGCTGACTGTGAACATCCACTCCTGTGTTTGCTAGGCCCCGGCATCGTCTCACAAGAGACAGCTTTATTTGGGTCCTTTCAGCAAGATCTTGCTAGTGTATGCAATGGTGTCAGCGTTTAGAAGCTGATTATGGGACGGATCCCTGGATACAGCAGTCTCTAAATGGTCCATCCTTTCATCACAGCTACGAACTTTGTCTCTGTAGCTCCTTCCCTGGGTGTTTTGTTCCCAATTCTAAGAAGGTGCACAGTGTCCACACTTTGGTCTTCATTCTTCTTGAGTTTCATGCGTTTAGCAAATTGTATCTTATATCTTGGGTATCCTAAGTTTTGGGCTAATATCCACTTATCAATGAATACATATTGTGTGAGTTCTTTTGTGATTGTGTTACTTCACTCAAGATGATGCCCTCCAGGTCCATCCATTTGGCTAGGAATTTCATAAATTCATTCTTTTTAATAGCTGAGTAGTACTCCATTGTGTAAATGTACCATAATTTCTGTATCCATTCCTCTGTTGAGGGACATCTGGGTTCTTTCCAGCTTCTGGCTATTATAAATAGGGCTGCTATGAACATAGTGGAGCATGTGTCCTTTTTACCGGTTGGGACATCTTCTGGATATATGCCCAGGAGAGGTATTGCTGGATCCTCCGGTAGTACTATGTCCAATTTTCTGAGGAACCGCCAGACTGATTTCCAGAGTGGTTGTACAAGCTTGCAATCCCACCAACAATGGAGGAGTGTTCCTCTTTCTCCACATCCTCGCCAGCATCTGCTGTCACCTGAATTTTTGATCTTAGCCATTCTGACTGGTGTGAGGTGGAATCTCAGGGTTGTTTTGATTTGCATTTCCCTGATGATTAAGGATGTTGAACATTTTTTCAGGTGCTTCTCTGCCATTCGGTATTCCTCAGGTGAGAATTCTTTGTTCAGTTCTGAGCCCCATTTTTTAATGGGGTTATTTGACTTTCTGGAGTCCACCTTCTTGAGTTCTTTATATATATTGGATATTAGTCCCTTATCTGATTTAGGATAGGTGAAGATCCTTTCCCAATCTGTTGGTGGTTTTTTTGTCTTATTGATGGTGTCCTTAGCCTTGCAGAAGCTTTGTAGTTTCATGAGGTCCCACTTGTCAATTCTCGATCTTACAGTACAAGCCATTACTGTTCTATTCAGGAATTTTTCCCCTGTGCCCATATCTTCAAGGCTTTTCCCCACTTTCTCCTCTATAAGTTTCAGTGTCTCTGGTTTTATGTGAAGTTCCTTGATCCACTTAGACTTGACCTTAGTACAAGGAGATAGGAATGGATCGATTCCCATTCTTCTACATGTTAACAACCAGTTGTGCCAGCACCATTTGTTGAAAATGCTGTCTTTCTTCCACTGGATGTTTTTAGCTCCCTTGTCGAAGATCAAGTGACCATAGGTGTGTGGGTTCATTTCTGGGTCTTCAATTCTGTTCCATTGGTCTATTTGTCTGTCACTATACCAGTACCATGCAGTTTTTATCACAATTGCTCTGTAGTAGAGCTTTAGGTCCGGCATGGTGATTCCACCAGAGGTTCTTTTATCCTTGAGAAGAGTTTTTGCTATCCTAGGTTTTTTGTTATTCCAGATGAATTTGCAGATTGCACTTTCTAATTCGTTGAAGAATTGATTTGGAATTTTGATGGGGATTGCATTGAATCTGTAGATTGCTTTTGGCAAGATAGCCATTTTTACAATGTTGATCCTGCCAATCCATGAGCATGGGAGATCTTTCCATCTTCTGAGATCTTCTAGAATTTCTTTCTTCAGAGACTTGAAGTTTTTATTATACAGATCTTTCACTTCCTTAGTTAGAGTCACGCCAAGATATTTTATATTATTTGTGACTATTGAGAAGGGTGTTGTTTCCCTAATTTCTTTCTCAGCCTGTTTATTCTTTGTGTAGAGAAAGGCCATTGATTTGTTTGAGTTAATTTTATATCCAGCTACTTCACCAAAGCTGTTTATCAGGCTTAGGAGTTCTCTGGTGGAATTTTTAGGGTCACTTATATATACTATCATATCATCTGCAAAAAGTGATATTTTGACTTCATCTTTTCCAATTTGTATCCCTTTGATCTCCTTTTGTTGTCGAATTGCTCTGGCTAGGACTTCAAGTACAATGTTGAATAGGTATGGAGAAAGTGGACAGCCTTGTCTAGTCCCTGATTTTAGAGGGATTGCTTCAAGCTTCTCACCATTTACTTTGATGTTGGCTACTGGTTTGCTGTAGATTGCTTTTATCATGTTTAGGTATGGGCCTTGAATTCCTGATCTTTCCAAGACTTTTATCATGAATGGGTGTTGGATCTTGTCAAATGCTTTTTCCGCATCTAACGAGATGACCATGTGGTTTTTGTCTTTGAGTTTGTTTATATACTGGATTACGTTGATGGATTTCCGTATATTGAACCATCCCTGCATCCCTGGGATGAAACCTACTTGGTCAGGATGGATGATTGTTTTGATGTGTTCTTGGATTCGGTTAGCAAGAACTTTATTGAGGATTTTTGCATCAATATTCATAAGGGATATCGGTCTGAAGTTTTCTATCTTTGTTGGGTCTTTTTGTGGTTTAGGTATCAGAGTAATTGTGGCTTCATAGAATGAGTTGGGTAGAGTACCTTCTGTTTCTATTTTGTGGAATAGTTTGTGAAGAACTGGGATTAGATCTTCTTTGAAGGTCTGATAGAACTCTGCACTAAACCCATCTGGTCCTGGGCTTTTTTTAGTTGGGAGACTATTAATGACTGCTTCTATTTCTTTGGGGGATATAGGGCTGTTTAGATCATTAACCTGATCTTGATTCAACTTTGGTACCTGGTATCTGTCTAGGAACTTGTCCATTTCATCCAGGTTCTCCAGTTTTGTTGAGTATAGCCTTTGGTAGAAGGATCTGATGGTGTTTTGGATGTCTTCAGGATTTGTTGTTATGTCTCCTTTTTCATTTCTGATTTTGTTAATTAGGATGCTTTCCCTGTGCCCTCTAGTGAGTCTGGCTAAGGGTTTATCTATCTTGTTGATTTTCTCAAAGAACCAGCTCCTTGATTGGTTGATTCTTTGAATAGTTTTTCTTGTTTCCACTTGGTTGATTTCACCCCTGAGTTTGATTATTTCCTGCCTTCTACTCCTCTTGGGTGAATTTGCTTCCTTTTGTTCTAGTGCTTTTAGGTGTGTTGTCAAGCTGCTAATGTGTGCTCTCTCTAGTTTCCTTTTGGAGGCACTCAGAGCTATGAGTTTTCCTCTTAAAAATGCTTTCATTGCGTCCCATAAGTTTGGGTATGTTGTGGCTTCATTTTCATTGAACTCTAAAAAGTCCTTAATTTCTTTCTTTATTCCTTCCTTGACCAAGGTATCATTGAGAAGAGTGTTGTTCAGTTTCCACGTGAAGGTTGGCTTTCTATTATTTATTTTGTTATTGAAGATCAGCCTTAGTCCATGGTGATCTGATAGGATGCATGGGACAATTTCAATATTTTTATATCTGTTGAGGCCTGTTTTGTGACCAATTATGTGGTCAATTTTGGAGAAGGTACCATGAGGTGCTGAGAAGAAGGTATATCCTTTTGTTTTAGGATAGAATGTTCTGTAGATATCTGCCAGATCCATTTGATTCATAATTTCTCTTAGTTTCACTGTGTCCCTGTTTAGTTTCTGTTTCCATGATCTGTCCATTGGTGAAAGTGGTGTGTTGAAGTCTCCCACTATTATTGTATGAGGTGCAATGTGTGTTTTGAGATTTACTAAAGTTTCTTTAATGAATGTGGCTGCCTTTGTATTTGGAGCATAGATATTCAGGATTGATAGTTCCTCTTGGAGGATTTTACCTTTGATGAGTATGAAGTGTCCCTCCCTGTCTTTTTTAATGACTTTGGGTTGGAAGTCAATCTTATCAGATATTAGAATGGCTACTCCAGCTTGTTTCTTCATGCCATTTGCTTGGAGAATTGTTTTCCAGCCTTTCATTCTGAGGTAGTGTCTATCCTTTTCTCTGAGATGAGTTTCCTGTAAGCAGCAAAATGTTGGGTCTTGTTTGTGTAGCCAGTTTGTTAGTCTATGTCTTTTTATTGGGGAGTTGAGTCCATTGATATTAAGAGATATTAAGGAAAAGAAATTGGTGTTTCCTGTTATTTTTGATGTTAAAGTTGGCATTTTGTTCTTGTGGCTGTCTTCTTTTAGGTTTGTTGAGGGATTACCTTCTTGTTGTTTCTAGGGCGTGGTTCCTGTCCTTGTATTGGTTTTTTTCTGTTATTATCCTTTGAAGGGCTGGATTCGTGGAGAGATAATGTGTGAATTTGGTTTTGTCATGGAATACTTTGGTTTCTCCATCTATGTTAATTGAGAGTTTGGCTGGGTATAGTAGCCTGGGCTGGAATTTGTGTTCTTTTAGTGTCTGTATAACATCCGTCCAGGATCTTCTGGCTTTCATAGTCTCTGGTGAAAAATCTGGTGTAATTCTGATAGGCTTGCCTTTATATGTTACTTGGCCTTTTTCTCTTACTGCTTTTAGTATTCTATCTTTATTTAGAGCATTTGTTGCTCTGATTATTATGTGTCGGGAGGTATTTCTTTTCTGATCCAGTCTATTTGGAGTTCTGTAGGCTTCTTGTATGTTCATGGGCATCTCTTTCTTTAGATTTGGGAAGTTTTCTTCTATAATTTTGTTGAAGATGTTTGCTGGTCCTTTGAGTTGAAAATCTTCATTCTCATCCACTCCTATTATCCGTAGGTTTGGTCTTCTCATTATGTCCTGTATTTCTTGGATGTTTTGAGTTAGGATCTTTTTGCATTTTCCATTTTCCTTGATTGTTGTGCCGATGTTCTCTATGGAATCTTCTGCACCTGAGATTCTCTCTTCCATCTCTTGTATTCTGTTGCTGATGCTCGTATCTATGGTTCCAGATTTCTTTCCTAGGGTTTCTATCTCCAGTGTTGCCTCATTTTGGGTTTTCTTTATTGTGTCTACTTCCCTTTTTAGGTCTAGTATGGTTTTGTTCATTTCCATCATCTGTTTGGATGTGTTTTCTTGTTTTTCTGTAAGGACTTCTACCTGTTTGATTATGTTATCATGTTTTTCTTTAAGGATTTGTAACTCTTTAGCAGTGTTCTCCTGCAATTCTTTAAGGGATTTTTGTGCTTCCTCTATATTGTCTTCTTCCTTTTTAGCAGTGTTCTCCTGCATTTCTTTAAGTGTGTTATTAACGTCCTTCTTGAAGTCCTCTATCATCATCAGGAGATATGCTTTTAAATCCGTGTCTAGCTTTTCCGGTGTGTTGGGGTGCCCTGGACTGGGTGAAGTGGGGGTGCTGGGTTCTGATGATGGTGAGTGGTCTTGGTTTCTGTTAGTAAGATTATTACGTTTACCTTTCGCCATCTGGTAATCTCTGGGGTTAGTTGTTATCGTTGTCACTATTTAAAGATTGGAGCAGAAGCTGTGTTCCACTTACCAGCAGTCTCTAAATCCTGCGGCGGGGGTCGTGGGTAGCTGACGGTACCCTGGTGCTGGTCCAGCCGGAAGAGGCCTGTGGTCCTACTCAGGCCGGTTTCTGCTTCCCTAACTAATGCAGTCTCAGGTCCCGCGCAATTGGATTGGAGCAGAAGCTGTGCTCCACTCACCAGAAGTCTTAAGATCCTGTGGCGGGTGTTGTGGGCAGTTGGCGAGTGTCAGCAGACCCTGCGCCCCAGCTGCTCAGGTGCTTTTCTGACCGGAAGAGGGTTGTGGCCCTATGTAGGCCGGATTTCTCTCTCCCCAACCAGAGCAGTCTCAGGTCCCGCGTGATTGGACTGGAGCAGAAGCTGTGTTCCACTCACCAGCAGTCCCAAAATCCTGCGGCGGGGGTCGTGGGTAGCTGGCGGGTGTCAGGCAACCCTGCGCTCCCGCTACCCTGGCGCTGATCCGGCCGGGTGAGGCCTGTGGCCCTACTCAGGCCGGTTTCTGCTTCCCTAACTAATGCAGTCTCAGGTCCCGCGCAATTGGATTGGAGCAGAAGCTGTGTTCCACTCACCAGCAGTCCCAAAATCCTGCGGCGGGGGTCGTGGGTAGCTGGCGGGTGTCAGGCAACCCTGCGCTCCCGCTACCCCGGCGCTGATCCAGCCGGATGAGCTTATTTATTTTTTTTAAAAAGTATTTATTTCAGCAGATGAAGCCACCGTGTCAACTCCACAGAACAGCAAATACACTCCAGAACTCAGATAAGGATATTTTCTCTGTGTACAGTAGTTTCTAAGAAGTCTACACTTTCCAAAGCTAGAGTAAGTCATGATAGTTTTGGGGACATTCATTTCTCTTGTGTTCTCCCAGTGCCCAAAGAATATTAGGTGAATGGGATTCCCAAAGTGCTCTAAGAATCTTCCTAAGTACCACAGTCTGCAGTGATTAATTGTGGTTTTGTGTATAGAGAGAATACAAATATTTAAAATCCTCCATGTGTTGTGATATGAGAATTAACCTGAATGGAGAGGAATCCTTTGTCCTGTACATCTTGAGTGTCTCCTGTGTGCCTGGCACCATTCTAGGTAGGATCTGAGGTGGTCACAATGGTCAAGATACCAACACTCACAAGGTATTACCCATTCTAGTGAGGGGAGCCCACTATGTATACTGCCATATACCTGAAATCCCGATAATTCCATGGAGCAGACAGAGTCAGGTAGAATTGAGTTGCTTAGTCATGGGGATAAGCTGTCTTTAGCTGCTGATGTGAGCTGAGGCTTAAGTACAAAGACTTTAGGCATCCTGGTAAGAAATTGGGATTTTGTTCTGCTAACAGTGAGAACGTACAAGCAAGTGTCCAGCAGGGGAAGAACAATATTAACTAGTAAGAGAACCTTTACGTCCACATGGGGAGCAGGTAGAAAGAGGCTGAGAAAGCGCTCACATGACACAAGAACAATGGTGTATCAAGTAAGTCAGAGAGATGATGTGTGACATGGGCTGATGTGATGACTCCGAGTTCGGATGGGCAGCATGTGTGTGACTTCCGGTGTTGGAGAAGCCAGCTCTGGGTGAAGAGAGGCAGAAGTGTGAGGTGCTCAAGACTTGGCAAAGCTATCGAGGCAACTAAGAGCTAAAGCTCTGGGGAATGACATAGCAACTAATGACAGAGGCCACAAATGCCAGGACCTTGTGCGTCCACTTTTATTTTGAAATAGGCTAATAGCCAGGAACTAGGGCATTGGACACCTTCCTGGAGCGTCATGTTCAATAAGCCCCTGGAGATTCTAGCTTTGTGAACAGTGTAGCCCGTGGGCCAAGGCTAAACTACAGGAAGCCAGATCCTATGTAGCCTGTTCTCAAATCCCTCATCTGTGGGTGATACCTATAATACCCACCAGACATGTCCCACCTGTGGACAGTGCAACATGATGTTTTCATCTACAGAGTATAATCTAAGGAACTGAACAATCACATCACAAAAAAGAAAATTACAAAATATCTCACAATGGTTTTTCTTGTTTGATTGTTTTTACTTTGTCATTATTGTCGTTTTGTTTTGTTTTGTTTTGTTTTGTTTTGTTTTGTTTTGTTTTGTTTTGTTTTGAGACAGGATCTTACTATGTAGTCTTGGCTGTCCTGGAATTCACTTTGTATACCAGGCTGCCTCGAACTCTTAGAGAGTGAAGTGCCTTTGCTTCCTGAGTGCTGGGATTAAAGGCAGACGCTGCTGTGACTGCTGCTACAGCAGCCACCGCCACCACCACCAGCAGCACCCAGCTCTCATAATGTTCAAAGTAAGATTATAATTTTGTATTAGCCAGGCAGTGGTGGCACACGCCTATAATCCCAGCACTCGGGAGGCAGGGGCAGGCAGATTTCTGAGTTTGAGGCCAGCCTGGTCTACAGGGTGAGTTCCAGGACAGCCAGGGCTACACAGAGAAACCCTGTCTCGGAAAAAAAAATCTGTGTTGAGCCACATTCGTAGCTATCCTTGACTCCATGAGGCCCACGGGCAGCAGGTGAGAACAGGCTTCAGTTCAGGGAGAAAAAGTATAATCTTCCTTTCAACACACAGAAAAGAAGTTACAGAGGGAGACCAGACATAAATAAGCACTGTGACTGTGAATAACCTTGAACTTCAGGGTTGTCAGAAGATAAGCCAGCTGGGACATGGAGATGGGATTTCTGACTTAGAAGTGGAGCAGGTTTGCATGCGGGAGAGAGGAAGAACAGAACAGGAGGAAGTGACCTTGAAGACCCAGAAAGAGCTGCTTGGTAGCAGGAAGGCAGGGGTGCTTCGTTACTGGCTTTCCTGAGTGACTACTGGTCTGCTTGTGACAGGCCTTCACCAAATCTATACGGGGGCACCTGGAGTGAACCTTGGATCATTGGGAGGTGGGGGTCTCGTGTGTAAAGTTTCCCCCAAGTTCTTCTGGTGACCAATTTATTTAAAAGACAAGTTCCAGAACAAGTCCATTCCAGAAAATGTTTCCGTGGCATTTGAAACTACAATCAAACCTAACTGTTTCCCTGAATTCCTTCCTTTGTTTAAAACATTACTAAATGTTGTTATCTTTTCTTTCCTGTTTTATGTGTATGGATGCCTACCAGTGAGTCTGTGCACTACATGTGTGCAGTACCTGTGGTGGCCAGAGCAGGCTGTCTGATCCCATAAAACTAGCATTACAGACCTCTGTGATCAGCCTTATGGATGCTAGGAATTGAACACTGGTCTTCTGGAAGGGAAGCCAGTGCTCTTGATGATAGACCCATCCGTCCAGCCCCTTCTTTTTTGTTTGTTTGGTTGGTTGGGGTTTTTTTGTTTGTTTAGATCTTAATTTATTTTAACAAAGTTCTCTGGGTTTTCATGCATACATTTTGCACTTTTTATTTTTAAGCATTCTTTTTAAAATACTATCTTAAACATACCCTTCATTTCATTCTGTAGCTTTTTAAAAGTTTTTATTGGATATTTTCTTTATATACATTTCAAATTTCAAATGCTATCCCAAAAGCCCCCCATACCCTCCCCCCCACACTACCCTACCCACCTACTCCCACTTCTTGGCCCTGGCCTTCCCCTGTACTGAGGCCTATAAAGTTTGCATGTCCAATGGGCCTCTCTTTCCATTGATGGCCAACTAGGCCATCTTTTGATACATATGCAGCTAGAGACAAGAGCTCTGGGGAACTGGTTAGTTCATCATGTTGTTCCCCCTATAGGGTTGCAGATCCCTTTAGCTCCTTGGGTACTTTCTCTAGCTTCTCCATTGGGAGCCCTGTGATACATCCGATAGCTGACTGTGAGCATTCACTTCTGTGTTTGCAAGGGCCCAGCATAGCCTCTCAAGAGACAGCTATATCAGTGTCCTTTCAGCAAAATCTTGCTAGTGTATGCAATGGTGCCAGCGTTTGGAAGCTGATTATGGGATGGATCCCCGGATATGGCAGTCTCTAGATGGTCCATCCTTTCATCTCAGCTCCAAACTTTATCTCTGTAACCCCTTCCATGGGTATTTTGTTCCCAATCTAAGAAGGGGAAAAGTGTCCACACTTTGGTCTTCGTTCTTCTTCACTTTCATGTGTTTTGCAAATTGTATCTTATATCTTGGGTATTCTAAGTTTCTGGGCTAATATCCACTTATCAGTGAGTACATATCATGTGAATTCTTTTGTGATTGGGTTATCTCACTCAGGATGATGTCCTCCAGGTCCAACCATTTGCCTAGGAATTTCATAAATTCATTCTTTTTAATAGCTGAGTGGTACTCCATTGTGTAAATGTACCACATTTTTTGTATCCATTCCTCTGTTGAGGGGCATCTGGGTTCTTTCCAGCTTCTGGCTATTATAAATAAGGCTGCTTAGGAACATAGTGGAGCATGTGTCCTTATCGCCAGTTGGAACATCTTCTGGATATATGCCCAGGAGAGGTATTGCGGAATCCTCCAGTAGTACTAAGTCCAATTTTCTGAGGAACTGCCAGACTGATTTCCAAAGTGGTTGTACAAGCTTGCAATCTCACCAACAATGGAGGAGTGTTCCTCTTTCTCCACTTCCTCGCCAGGATCTGCTGTCACCTGAATTTTTGAACTTAGCCATGCTGACTGGTGTGAGGTGGAATCTCAGGGTTGTTTTGATTTGCATTTCCCTGATCATTAAGGATGCTGAACATTTTTTCAGGTGCTTCTCAGCCATTCGGTATTCCTCAGGTGAAAATTCTTTGTTTAGCTCTGAGCCCCATTTTTAATGGGGTTATGTGATTTTCTGGAGTCCACCTTCTTGAGTCTTTGTATATATTGGATATTAGCCCCCCTATCTGATTTAGGATAGGTAAAGATCCTTTTCCATCTGTTAGTGGCCTTTTTGTCTTATTGATGGTGTCTTTTGCCTTACAGAAGCTTTGCAATTTTATGGGGTCCCATTTGTCGATTCTCAATCTTACACCACAAGCCATTGCTGTTCTATTCAGGAATTTTTCCCCTGTGCCCATATCTTCGAGGCTTTTCCCCACTTTCTCCTCTATAAGTTTCACTGACTCTGGATTATGTGGAGTTCCTTGATCCACTTAGATTTGACCTTAGTACAAGGAATTAGGAATGGATCCATTCACATTCTTCTACATGATAACTGCCAGTTGTGCCAGCACCATTTGTTGAAAATGCTGTCCTTTTTCCACTGGATGGTTTTAGCTCTCTTGTCAAAGATCAAGTGACCATAGGTGTGTGGGTTCATTTCTGAGTCTTCAATTCTATTCCATTGGTCTATTTGTCTGTCACTATACCAGTACCACGCAGTTTTTATCACAAATGCACTGTACTACAGCTTTAGGTCAGGCATGGTGATTCCACCAGAGGTTCTTTTATCCTTGAGAAGAGTTTTTGCTATCCTAGGTTTTTCTTTATTCCAGATGAATTTGCACATTACTCTCTCTAATTCGTTGAAGAATTCAGTTGGAATTTTGATGGGGATTGCATTGAATCTGTAGATTGCTTTTGGCAAGATACCCATTTTTACTATATTGATCCTGCCAATCCATGAGCATGGGAGATCTTTCCATCTTCTGAGATCTTCTTTAATTTCTTTCTTCAGAGACTTGAAGTTCTTGTCATACAGAGCTTTCACTTCCTTAGTTAGAGTCACGCCAAGCTATTTTATATTATTTGTGAGTATTGTGAAGGGTGTTGTTTCCCTAATTTCTTTCTCAACCTGTTTATCCTTTGTGTAGAGAAAGGCCATTGACTTGTTTGAGTTAATTTTATATCCAGCTACTTCACTGAAGCTATTTATCAGGTTTAGGAGTTCTCTGGTTGAATTTTTAGGGTCACTTACATATACTATCATATCATCTGCAAAAAGTGATATTTTGACTACTTACTTCCTTTCCAATTTGTATCCCCTTGATCTCCTTTTGTTGTCGAATTGCTCTGGCTAGGACTTCAAATACTGTGTTGAATAGGTATGGAGAAAGTGGGCAACCTTGTCTAGTCCCTGATTTTAGAGGGATTGCTTCCAGCTTCTCACCATTTACTTTGATGTTGGCTACTGGTTTGCTGTAGATTGCTATCATGTTTCGGTATGGGCCTTGAATTCTTGATCTTTCCAAAACTTTTATCATGAATGCAAGTTGGATTTTGTCAAATGCTTTCTCAGCATCTAATGAGATGATCATGTGGTTTTTGTCTTTGAGTTTGTTTATATAGTGGATTATGTTGATGGATTTCCATATATTAAACCATCCCTGCATCCCTGGGATGAAATCTACTTGGTCAGGATGGATGATTGTTTTGATGTGTTCTTAGATTCAATTAGCAAAAATTTTATTGAGGATTTTTGCATTAATATTCATAAGGGAAATTGGTCTGAAGTTCTCTATCTTTGTTGGGTCTTTCTGTGGTTTAGGTATCACAGTAATTGTGGCTTCATAGAATGAATTGGGTAGAGTACCTTGTACTTCTATTTTGTGGAATAGTTTGTGAAGAACTGGAATTAGATCTTCTTTGAAGGTCTGATAGAACTCTGCACTAAACCCATCTGGTCCTGGGCTTTTTTGGTTGGGAGACTATTAATGACTGCTTCTATTTCTTTAGGGGATATAGGACTGTTTAGATCATTAACCTGATCCTGATTTAACTTTGGTACCTGGTATCTGTCTAGAAATTTGTCCATTTCATTGAGGTTTTCTAGTTTGTTGAGTATACCCTTTTGTAGAAGGATCTGAAGGTGTTTTGGATTTTTTCATGATCTTCTGTTATGTCTCCCTTTTCATTTCTGATTTTGTTAATTAGGATGCTGTCCCTGTGCCCTCTAGTGAGTCTGGCTAAGGGTTTATCTATCTTGTGAATTTTCTCAAAGAACCAGCTCCTCATCTGGTTGATTCTTTGAATAGTTCTTCTTGTTTCCACTTGGTTGATTTCGCCCCTGAGTTTGATTATTTCCTGCCGTCTACTCCTCTTGGGTGAATTCACTTCCTTTTGTTCTAGAGCTTTTAGGTGTGTTGTCAAGCTGCTAGTGTGTGCTCTCTCTAGTTTCTTTTTGGAGGCACTCAGAGCTATGAGTTTTCCTCTTAGAATTGCTTTCATTATGTCCCATAAGTTTGGGTATGTTGTGGCTTCATTTTCATTAAACTCTAAAAAGTCTTTAATTTCTTTCTTTATTCCTTCCTTCACCAAGGTATCATTGAGAAGAGTGTTGTTCAGTTTCCACATGAATGTTGGCTTTCTATTATTTATATTGTTATTGAAGATCAGCCTTATATCATGGTGATCTGATAGGATGCATGGGACAATTTCAATATTTTTGTATCTGTTGAGGTCTGTTTTGTGACCAATTATATGGTCAATTTTGGAGAAGGTACCATGAGGTGCTGAGAAGAAGGTATATCCTTTTGTTTTAGGATAAAATGTTCTGTAGATATATGTTAAATCCATTTGTTTCATAACTTCTGTTAGTTTCACTGTGTCCCTGTTTAGTTTTTGTTTCCATGACCTGCCCATTGATGAAAGTGATGTGTTGAAATCTCCCACTATTATTGTGTGAGGTGCAATGTGTGCTTTGAGCTTTACTAAAGTTTCTTTAATGAATGTGGCTGCCCTTGCATTTGGAGTATAGATATTCAGAATTGAGAGTTCCTCTTGGAAGATTTTACCTTTGATGAGTGTGAAGTGTCCCTCCTTGTCTTTTTTGATAACTTTGGGGTGGAAGTCGATTTTATTAGATATTAGAATGGCTACTCCAGCTTGTTTCTTCAGACCATTTGCTTGGAAAATTGTTTTCCAGCCTTTCATTCTTAGGTAGTGTCTGTCTTTTTCCCTGAGATGGGTTTCCTGTAAGCAGAAAAATGTTGGGTCCTGTTTGTGTAGCCAGTCTGTTAGTCTATGCCTTTTTATTGGGGAATTGAGTCCACTGATATTAAGAGATATTAAGGAAAAGTAATTGTTCCTTCCTATTATTTTGTTGTTAGATTTGGCATTCTGTTCTTGTGGCTGTCTTGTTTTAGGTTTGTTGAAGGATTACTTTCTTACTTTTGCTAGGGTGTGGTTTCCATCCTTGTATTGGTTTTTTTCTCTTATTATCCTTTGAAGGGCTGGATTCGTGGAAAGATAATGTGGGAATTTTGTTTTGTCTTGGAATACGTTGGTTTCTCCATCTATGGTAATTGAAAGTTTGGCTCGGTATAATAGCCTGGGTTGGCATTTGTATTCTCTTAGTGCCTGTGTAACATCTGTCCAGGATCTTCTGGCTTTCATCGTATCTGGTGTAATTCTGATAGGCCTGCCTTTATATGTTACTTGACACTTTTACCTTACTGCTTTTAACATTCTCTCTTTATTTAGTGCATTTGTTGTTCTGATTATTATGTGTCAGGAGGAATTTCTTTTCTGGTCCAGTCTATTTGGAGTTCTGTAGGCTTCTTGTATGTTCATGGGCATCTCTTTCTTTAGGTTTGGGAAGTTTTCTTCTATAATTTTGTTGAAGATATTTGCTGGCCCTTTAAGTTGAAAATCTTCATTCTCATCTACTCCTATCATCTGTAGGTTTGGTCTTCACATTGTGTCCTGGATTTCCTGGATGTTTTGAGTTAGGATATTTTTGCATTTTGCATTTTCTTTGATTGTTGTGTCCATGTTCTCTATGGAATCTTCTGCACCTGAGATTCTCCCTTCCATCTCTTGTATTCTGTTGCTGATGTTTGCATCTATGGCTCCAGATTTCTTTCCTAGGGTTTCTATCTCCAGCGTTGCCTCACTTTGGGTTTTCTTTATTGTGTCTATTTCCCTTTCTAGGTCTAATATGGTTTTGTTCATTTCCATCATCTGTTTGGATGTGTTTTCCTGTTTTTCTTTAAGGAGTTCTACCTGTTTGGTTGTGTTTTCCTGTTTTTCTTTAAGGGCTTGTAACTCTTCAGCAGTGTTCTCCTGTATTTCTTTAAGTGAGTTATTAAAGTACTTCTTGATGTCCTCTACCATCATCATGAGATATGCTTTTAAATCCAGGTCTAGCTTTTCGGGTGTGTTGGGGTGCCCCGGACTGGGTGAGGTGGGATGCTGCGTTCTGATGATGGTGAGTGGTTTTTGTTTCTGTTAGTAAGATTCTTAAGTTTGCCTTTCGCCATCTGGTAATCTCTTTTAGTTAGTTGTTATAGTTGACTCTTTTTAGTGCTTCTTCCTCTGGTGATACTGTTAGCCTCTATCAGCAGACTTGGGAGACTAGGTCTCTCCTGAGTTTCAGTGGTCAGAGCACTCTCTGCAGGCGAGCTCTCCTCTTGCAGGGAAGGTGGACAGATATTGGCGTTCGGACCTGCCTCCTGGCAGAAGATGAAGGCCCAAATCAGGGACTGTCTCAGAAGCTGTTAGCTTCTGTAGTCCACACTCTCACCTGCTCAGACTAGTCTCAGAGGGATCTGGGAACTAAGATGGCTCCCTGAGGTGCTCCAGCAAAGCCCTCCCGGGCGGGGCAGACACCTCACCTCTGGCAGGGAACGTGCCCAGATGTCTGGAGCCCAAAACGGGGTCTGCCTCAGAAGCTGTCCTCTAGGGACCTTGGAGGTATCCACCGACTCCGTGCCCAAGGTGACCCGGTTCTGGCGCCGACCGGAAGGGACTTGTGACCCTGGTCAGGCAGGGTTTTCTGCTTCGTCTAGCCCCTTCTTATCTTTTAATTGATCAACTATTTTTTCATCTCATCTCCAAGGCATTAGATTAATAATATTGCCATTTGAATCTCAATCATGCATTCCCATACATTCTACCAGTCCAACTGAAGGCTAACAGAGCCTTGGGGAGGTCCAGGGAGATGGCTTAGCAGGGGAAGGAGTTTGCCGTTAAGTTGGACAACCTGGGTTCCATTCCCTGGACCCACAAGGTAGAAAGACAGACCCAAATCCCACAAGTATGCATGGCATGTACACACCCAGATACATATACATACATGCATAGACACAATAAATAAAATGTTGTTTTCAAAAGAAACCTTAGGAAAAGAGTTCAGAAATCCCCTGGTTTTTTTTTTTTCATTTGCATTTTCTAGTTCATACCTCATTCTCATATTAGTTTTATCTTCAGTCGCCTCTTTAATAAATATTTATTGATGTCATGCTATGTATCAGTTTCTGTTCTAGAGGCTGGAAAGACAGAGAAAAATATTTTTTCTTCCCAAGAGGATTTGCTAGTGGTGGCCAAACTGTAGAAGCAAGTCACTAACATGTAAAGAAAGAGCACTATAATCAAGATATATTCAAAACACCGAACACGAAATTTTAGTTTACATTTTATTAAGTAAAGGAACAATGTATCCATCATTAACATATGAACCAAGATTGTTAATGTTGTCTTTACATGTTTCAAGAAAGTTCCATGCACATTGGCAAGTGTTTTCATTTTGGAGGATGCTAATGCCAAACTTTCCCTATGCTGATGTTGGGTTGCCACCTGGTGGAAAGATTGGATAGGTCCCTCACCGGCTTCTTTATTTCTTCCGTTGGAATTCCATTTTTTTTTTATGTTTTATTAATGCCTTTGTAGATCAAGTTTTCCCCATATTCCTTATGTTAGACTACAGTCTTATAAAACAGTCATCTCTTTTTACATATTGAAACACATCCTGAGGAATTGGTCATAGCAGAAAAGATCTTTTTAGCATGAAACAGTCCCAACACAAAGTTTATGCAATTGTACATCTCTGTTTCAGTCTTACTACAATTGCAGTACCCCCTAGTGGAGTTTATCTTCAATTGCACACCAAAGAAGATTGTCCCCTTGTTATCCTGGGTAGAGTTCCACATAGCCATCTGCTCACAAATCGGTGATGTTTTCCTTGTGATTCCTACCATGGAATTGATCTGTATGGGGTTATTATGTCATTACAGAACAATTTTTTCCTCCTTCTACACTGTAAGTTGAATATGTGATTGATTTTTACAAATGCATTTTAAGGGCAATGGGGATATGGCTCAGTATGTAATAGTGCTTGCTGTGTAAGCATGAGTTCAAATCCTCAGTACCCAAGCAAAAATCTGGCTGTGACTATGCACATGCCTGCAACCGCAGCTATGTGGGGGAACAGAGACAGGAGGATCACTGGGACTTGCTGGTGGCCAACTTAGTCCCAGGTTCAGTAAGAGACCCAGTCTAGAGTCATAAGATGGAGAGCAATAAAACAAGATACCTAACAGTCTCTTCTGATCTCTGAGTGAACACAAGGCACACTTCCCAACACACGCACATGCACACGCGCACACACACAAAAATGCATTATTAACCTATTTCCCATTAATTCATGTATTTATTCACTCTGCATCTGAATAATACCCCCCTCTCCTCTTTCCAGTTCCCCTTCATGCAGCCCTTCTCCTATCCATCCTCCCCTTCGCCTCTGGGAAGGGGAGGTCCCCTTGGGTATCCCCTCACCCTGGCACATCAAGTCATTGCAGGACTAGGGACATCCTTCACCACTGAGGCCAGACAAGGCAGCCCAGTCCTCAGACAGTCAACAGAGTCAAGGTAAGCCTAGGCTTTACTTTTTGGGAGACCTCTTCAAGAAGACAAAGCTGCACATCTGCTACATATATATGGAGGTTGGGGAGGGTAGGTCCAGCCTGCGTATGCTCTTTGGTTGGTGGTTCAGTCTCTGAGAACTCCAAGGGTCCAGGTTAGTTGACATGGCTGGTCTTCTTGTGGAGTTTCTATCCCCTTCAGGGTCCTCAATCCTTCCCCCAACTCTTCTCTAGACTTGCCAAGCTCTGTTTCATGTTTGGCTGTGAGCCTCTGCACCTGTTTTGGTCAACTGCTGGATAGAGTGTCTCAGAGGACAGTTATGCTAGGCAAGCATAACAGAGTATCGTTAATAGTGTCAGATACTAGTTCTTGCCCGTGGTATTGGTCTCAAGTTGGGCTGGTTATTGGTTGGCCATTCCCTCAGTTTCTGCTCCATCTTTGTCCCTGCACATCTTATAGGCATAACACATTTTGGGTCGAAGGTTTTATGGATGGGTTGATGTCCATATCTCTCCACTGGGAGCCTGCCTGGCTACAGGAGGTGGCCACTTCAGGTTCCATATCTATCCCCACTGCTAGGAGTCTCAGCTAGAGCCACCCCCATAGACTCCCTGGAGCCTCCCCATCCCAGGTCTTTGGTGCATCCTAGAGATGCCCTCTCCTCCCTCTTGCCTGTTGCCCACCCATCTGTTCAGTCTCCTCCTGCCCTCTCTTCCCTTCTCTCCCTACACTTGACCCCCTCACCCCTGTTCCCCTCCCCATCTCTTCTCCCACCCAGTTTCCTTCATCTATCCACCTAGGATGGGTATTTTATTTCCCCTTCTGAGTGAGATTCAAAGATTCTCTCTTGGGTCCTCCTTGTTATTTATCTTCTTTGAGTCTGTGAATATCCTGTACTTTATGGCTAATATCCACTTATGAGTACATACCATGCATATTCTTTCAGGTCTGGGTAGTAACCTAACTACTGATCAGTGTAGCCAAGCAACACACTACAAAGTACTGGCTGCTTCCTCTTATGATCACATGGCTGGGCTGGAAACTATGGCTGTTGCTACAGAGAAGGTGTTTTCTGATTGGGATTTCTTGTTCCCCAGTGTTAGAGTATAACCTGCTAGTATTATCCAGCTATTGCAGAACAAAGGCTTCTCTATTACAATGCTGATGCTGATGAAAGATGCTGCTTAGTTGAATTGCCAAAATTCTAAAGGACATGATTGGTCCTCAGACTTGTACCCAAGCTACTGGAAAAGGAATGAAGGCCTATGCTTCTTTCTTATGAGGAGGGGCCGGAAATTTTCCTTTGAACTTGTATTCCTATTTGCGCTGATACTGCCTACTGGGACATCTGCACTTTGAGAACCACTGAGAATCTATTCCTTACATTTTAGCTCTTGGATAGCTCATGGTTTTCCTGTATAATCTATCATTGTTCCAGGTTTGAAATGCTGTGAAGAGTTGAAACAATCACTTTCTGGGGTCATTCTAAGCACTCGTGGTACCTTTGGATCAAATGTTAGCAGTGGCCTGCTTATTTGATGGGTTATTGTTATTGTTGTTTCACAGTATGGGATATTATCTGTTCTTATATCTCCAAATCCTAGAGTAGAAACTCCCCCCAAACATCAGTTGGCTTAATAAATAAATTTGGTCCTTCAGTAGTGACAGGTTAGTTTGAATATATGAAGTCGATAGGCGTTTTATGTCTCCAGCCTCCTCTCAAACTTCTTACAGTAAAGGAAATCATAGGCAAAGTTCTGTCAGCGTCTTCCATTTAGGCAGTTACACACTCCGCTGCATATCCTGTCTCATGCACAGCCTGTTCTCCTGAGTGTGGTAACATCATCTGTCCTTGTGATGCCTGTCTAGGCTGACGTGCTGGTCCAAAGCCCACTCAGTCATGTGACAGGGCCTTCCAAAAAAGCAGCCATAAGGCCACGACTCTCAGGGTCCCTGGCCTTGGGACCCATATGTTAGGTTTTTAACAGTGAGGGAGTAAATGCATGCACAATAATTGGGACCTTGGGTTGCTCTATTCTGCTCATGCATGGACAAAGACCCCTCAGAATTCATGTCCCCTACATCTCCAGAATACCACTTTCCCACTCAAACTTATTCCTAGCACTTCTTAGATGAGTCAATACATTCCTCTGTTACAAGATTTTTTTTTTTAATTTTTGAGAGAAGGTATCTTATGTATGGCAGGCTAGTCTCAAATTTGGTATGCAATTTAGGATGACCTTTCATTTCCATCTTACGAGTGGCGGGATTATAGGCATACACCATCACACTTGCTTTTTACATGTAGTTTTGAGGTTTGAGTTCAGGGCTCAGTGCATGATCAGTAAGTGCTCTACCAACTGAGCTGTACTTCCAGACCTCTGGTACAAACATAAGTAGGGTACTCTCACAGGTTTTCTAATAGATGGACTACTGATGAGGATTCTTCAACTCCGCATGGCACAGGTCTTCCTGTGTGACTCCCTGATTAGGGTACATCACAGGGTAAATGGCTGATCTGGGATGTGGAAGAGTCCAGTTAATTAGTAGATGTGTTGATGGCACTCTTGACAGAATTCTAGTCATTGCACATAGTATAGATCCAAGGAGCATGAAATTATTGTGCATGCATTTACTCCCTCACTGTTAAAAACCTAACATATGGCCGAGGGCGAAGGGCCGGCCAGACGCAGGGATGCAGCACACCATCAATGATGATGTTTGGAAAAATTTCGAGACAGTTCTGCAGCTTAAAGAAAATCCCATGGTCATGTGACTCCAGATACTTCTGGGAATGGTTGAATACAGTGTTTAATAAAGTAGATTATGAACGCCTCAGGGATGTTGGCCCTGACAGGGCACCATCTGAGTGGCTACTTCGGTGTGGAGCCAAAGTATGCTACTGTGGCCACCAGAAGTGGCTACAGGACTATAACACACTCCCAGGAGGCTCTATAGACAGATACAAGATTCAAGCTATTGATGCCGCCGATTCTTGTATCATGGACATTGGCTTGGATCACATGGTGGGCCTAGAGCATGTTGAAAAATAACACTATGCAAGTGTCATTATATTGAAGATAACTGTTTGCAGAGGCTTAGTCAACTTGAAAATTTACAAAAAAGCCTATTGGAACTGGAAATAATTGCCTGTGGGAATGTCACAGACGACGGCATCATTGCTCTATGACATTTCAGAAACCTCAAGTATTTGTTCTTATGTGATCTTCCTGGAGTAAAAGATAAAGAATACCTTGCCCAAGTCTTTAAGACAGCACTGCCTTCTCTGGAACTAAAATTAAACCTGAAGTAAAATAAGTGTCTGGTTTCACTATTAAGGATCATTTGAAATTGCTGATACTAGATAGCTACAAATATTACATAGTCACCAATAGGACTGTGAAAATGATTCAGAAATGGAGAATGGATGTCAGGAAGAGAATAACTCATCAAAAGTATATATATATATATGTTGGTGTAGTGTTCTTTAAACTGCAATGCAAATATTCTTCCTTACAATAATTTACACCATGTTGAAGCATGTTACTGTAAACCTACAGTTATGAAACCTGAAAGCTCAGGTGCTGATTCACTGCTGGAATCCACTGTACAGAGCTGTCGTGGCATTGAGAGCAGCGAGCTGGATGGCTTCCCAGGATTTGCATGCTTGCCCAAGCTCCTGCACTGCTGCGTTCCTAGTCATACATACTTTTAAAAATACCCTTTCTCAGAAACAGAGTTGCTGGCTACTCTGTCCTACTTTAAAGCATGGGCTGCTTCCTGCTGCCTAAAACAGAATGCAATACTTATCTACACCCAACTAGTTTTGCTGGTAAAACAAACAGAGGAAACAGGCTACCCTACTCCCCATCTGCTTCAAACAAGAATGTGTGTTTGTTAGATGCTAATTTTGCTATCTCTCAAATACCTTTGAATTCTACCTTCTATGAACTCAAGGAATATAAAAATATAAATACAAAAATGAATTTTATATCTAGAAAACACTAATAAAGAATGCCATAAGTAAAAAAGAAAAAAAAAAACTAACATTTGGGCTATTAGGCAAAATCTCAGGAATTCTGTGTTCTAGTCTTAGCTTGTCACCATCTTCCTTTAGCCTTGGACCTTAGTTTATTCATGAACAAAAGGCCTAAATTGCCCAGTGCTGGAACTAACCCCAGTCCCTAAAGTGTTATGGAGATACTATTTTCCAGACAGGCTGAGCTGGATAGTGAGATCAGTTTAAATAAAATAAAATAAAATAAAATAAAATAAAATAAAATAAAGCCAAAGTAAGAGAAAAGAAGTAAAGCAAAGTCCCTGAAGGTAGCACTAACATACCAAGGTGGAATACCAACTTTCTTTAAGGAAGGCATGGCAGAAAGTCCCCCTCACAGTATGTTAGCATTGACTGGGTGGCAGGAAGCAGTGATACAAGAGAAAATGGGGTGAGACACACTCCATCCATCTTTGCTTACATTTTATGAATAGACATAATTTTGAATATATTTCTATGAATAGGCACATAGGTCTGGCATTTTTACTGTTGCCCCAATAAAAGCTGGCCTATCATGGAAATAACCTTAGGGAATCAAAATAGACTTAGGTAGAATCTGGACCACAGATGGGACAGATTACCAAAGGCAACTCAAGCAGTGCCTTACTTACTGTTCTATTGCTGCGATGAGGCATCATTGAAGCATCATGACCAAGGCAATGTATAACATAAGGCATTTATCTGGGGAATTGCTTACATTTTCAGAGGGTTAGTCCATGCTCCACATGGCAGGAAGCTTGATGCCATGCAGGCAGATAGGCCAACAGGCAGGAGGAGGCATGGTGCTGGAGAAGTAGCTGAGAGCTCACATCTGAGCTACAAGTTACAGGCAAAGAGAAGACAAGTTCTGGTGTTGGCTTTTGAACCCTCAAAGCCCAGCCCCAGTGACATACCTCCTTTAACAAGGCCACACATCCTAATTCTTCCCAAAGGGTTCCACTAACTGGGGATCAAATATTCCAATATGAGCCTAGGGGCTCATTCTCATGCAGACTACCAAATTTGGGGGCCAAGAAAGCAAACCAAGAGCCACTAACTTAGTGAACTGTGCTAGCTTCATTGGAAGAAAAGGCACAATTCTCCCATAGCCCATGCGCACCCCCCTTTGTTTTTTTGATGTAGGGACTCCATAGTCCATATTAGCCTGAAAAACACTTCATGAAACAAGCTGGCTGGAATTTACAGTGCTCTTTCTGTCTTAGCTTATGAAGTGCTGAGATTACAAATGTGAGCCAGTAAGCCTGGTTCTCATGGCCATTTGAAACATCGCCATAACACACCTGCCTACATTTCTAAAGTAAAAGATGTAGATAGTCTAACCTAGGCACACACAGCAGGTATAGACTTTTTAAAGGCTGTGGATTTAAGAAGTTAAAGCCATTTGTTGGAGACAAACGCATGGGCTTGAAAAGTGACAGTAAACAGAGAACCCATGTGGCTGTAACAGCTGTGAGTGTAGCCTGACTTGGATGTTAGTTCAGTGACTCAAATACCACTTGAAGCCTTGCTGTTGGTTATAGGATCTTTCTGTGGTGGTAGATAATGCCTGGAAAATCCCCAAACAAAGTATATTATTGACATCATTGTCGCTCTCTTCACTTAGCAAGCACTTTTGTATTTCCAGCAAATCCCGGAATGCCTCATGAAAGTTTTCATCCCATGAATGGCCAAAAGAAAGGATTTTCAAGTTGTGTAAGAAGGATGAATAGTGATAGGGTGATGGCTTGGTAGGTTTGAGTGCATCTGACTATGCAAGCATGAGTACCAGTGTTCTGACCCATAGTTCCCATGGAAAAGTCTAATGTAGCAGCATGCAGCTATGAAACTAGTGCTGGGGTTGGGGGTGGGGGGGAGTTGAGAAGAGAAGGCTCCTAAAGCTATCTGGCCAGACAGTCTAGCCAATCAGTGAGCCCCAGGTTCAGAGAAAGAGACCCTGTCTCAAAGAAACAAAATAGAGAGCAATTGAAGAAGACACCTCCACATCTGTCACATCTGTCAACCTCTGGCCTACATAGGCACACACATGGGTAAGAGTGAGTGTGTACATATGAACATGTACACACACACACACACACACGGAGAGAGAAGTGGAGATGGCTTTTTACTACCCAAACTGGCTGGTCCTGTCCAATGAAGTCAAATGTCTTTCTTTTTAAAGATTTATTTATTTATTATATATGAGTACGCTGTGTGCTGTCTAGAGATACACCAGAAGAGGGCATCAGATCTTATTACAGATGGTTGTGAGCCACCATGTGGTTGCTGGGAATTGAACTCAGGACCTTTGGAAGAGCAGTCAGTGCTCTTAACCGCTGAGCCATCTCTCCAGCCTGAAGCCAAATGTCTTAACAGTATGCCTGCCAAGCTCCCCTCTTCATCAACAGAAGTGGCTTTTGGGACAGCACGGCCTCCCACTAAGAAGCTCTCTACAGGAACACAGTTTATCCTTAAATCTGCCAAGTGTCCAACTGATTCATTCCCAAAGCATATCTGAAAAAACAGAGGTTCCTACCAAAAGCACCAAGAGCCCAAAAGATCTCCATATTTATATACAGTAACAAAATTCTAGTATGGGGCACACTAAGGGCCAAGCATTAGACTTGACAAATTCTAACCCATGCAATCTTTATGAGAGCTCTAGGAGACGAACACTGATGTCACATTGTTTAGAGACGAGGAAATGGAAGCTCAGAGGGGTTAAGCAACCTGCCCAAAGCTGGGTGAGAGGTTGAGCCAAGATTTGAGACCAGGTGGACTACTTCCAGAATCCAGTTACTAGGCTGCCTCTCCATGGGCCTGTCTCTAGGTTTACAAAGAGTAATTCTCCTTGGGAATAAGCCCAGAAAATTGTTGAGAAAGTAACTTAAGGCCAGAGGAATCAGCCATGGTTTGCATGATAGGAAAACAAGACCAGAATGAGAAGGGCATGCAATATTACGTAATCCATGCATGATGGGAATAGATCTTAGCTCCTTGACCTTAGATTTCCCAAACTCCAGTACCGTAATAAATACATACTTCTTGTGTTAACCCAGCATGGCCCAGGACCAGCAGTCCTTTACCTTTCCTAACACAACTTAAGTGGGTTACAGATATAATTGTGCATATAATAAATTTATAAATTTGAAAACTGCCACCAATCCCCTTGCCTGCCAGATCACAAGTTCCACGGAAGCATGAGTACACTGTCAAGTAGCCATTGTCCCTGTTCCTTAAGAGGCTGAATAAGGAGTGGCTCAACAAGTATGGTTCAGTGAATGAAGGTGTCTTAGTTAGGGTTTCTGTGGCTGTGAAAAACACCGTGACCAAAGCAACGTGAGGAGGAAAGGGTCCATCTTCCAGAAAGTCAGGTCAGGAACTGAAGCGAACACCATGGATGCACACTGCTCCTCATGACTTGCTCAGCCTGCCTTCTTAGAGCACACCAAGGCCACACCCACAAAGGGAAGGACCCTCCCACATCAACCTCAGTCAAGGAAATGCCCCGACCCCCCAGACTTGCTAACAGGCTAATCTGGTGGGAGGATTTTCTCAGTTAAGGTTCTCACTTCCAGAATGATTCAGGCTTGTGTCAAGTTGACATAAAACTAGCTAGCATATAGCTAGGTGATGGTGCCGCATGCCTTTAATCTCAGCACTTGAGAGGCATAGGCAGGTCTATAGAGCAAGTTCCAGGAAGGCCAGGGTTACAGAGAGAAACCCTGTCTTGAAAACACACACACACACACACACACACACACACACACACACAAAAGCTCACACAGAAGGAATGTTCGAATATTTTAAACTTAACTAGAGATAATAGCTTAATCATTGGTGTCTGATGTGTGCACTGCTTGTTCTGTAAATGAAAAAATTCATATACATACATAGCCACTGGCTGCTGCATGCCTATCACTGCCTGTAACAGCGACCATTATCCTGTTTCTGTCTGAAGCCTACAAACCACCCCAGAGCCTCCACCACTATCACTAGAGTATTTTAAAGCTCCTTCCAGACATCTTATAACCATCAAAACCATCCTCACTATGCGGGAATTTGCACATGACTTACTGCCAAATCACATGTCAACCAGGCAGCATGCACGAGGCCCTAAGTTCTAGATCACAGCACCACAAGAAAAACTCAAAGCACAAAAGCCACTCCTTTAGTGTGTCTCTATAAAAGGTAAGGGCTCTTTTGAAAATCACTTTAAAAGCACGTTTACATGGCTTAAAGTCTTTAATACCCTCAAACATTCTGTAGTGTTTGCCCAATATAGCTGATAAACATCTCTTTAGTTTGAGATAGCCAAGCAATGGACACATCCATTGTATGTGGTTAATAAATCCCCCTTTAACATGTGACCATTCCCTGTTTGTTTAACATTGCCCATTGTTTAGGTCATCTTTCCTTTAGCATTTCTTTTTTTTTAATTTAATTTAATTTTTTAAGATTTATTTATTTCATTTATATAAGGTCACTGTAGCTGTCTTCAGACACACCAGAAGAGGGCATCAGATCCCAATACAGATGATTGTGAACCACCATGTGGTTGCTGGGAATTAAACTCAAGACCTCTGGAAGAGCAAGTAGCCAGTGCTCTTAACTGCTGAGTCATCTCTCCAGCCCCCTTTAGTATTTTGTCATGGATTGTATATTCTTGGACCAGGGAGTGGCACCATTTGGAGGTATGGCCTTGTTGGAATAGGTGTGACCTGGTTGGAGTAGGTGTGTCACTGTGGGTGTGAGCTTAAGACCCTCACCCTAATTGCCTGAAAGTCAGTCTTCCACTAGCAGCCTTCAGATGAAGATGTGGAACTCCCAACTCCTCCTTCACCATGCCTGCCTGGATACTGTCGTGCTCCCACCTTGATGATAATGGACTGAACCTCTGAACCTGTAAGCCAGTTCAAATTAAATGTTGTTTTTATAAGACTTGCCTTGGTCATTGTGTCTGTTCACAGCAGTAAAACCCTAACTAAGAAATTGGTACCAGCATAGTGGGGATTCCTATGACAACCTGACCATGTTTTGGGGAGGACTGTGGAAGGACTTTGGAACTTTGGGCCAGAAGATCCATTCAGTGTTAAGAGCTCTTTGGGATGTTGTGTAGGAGCTTGGAAGATAATGCTGAGAACAGTGAAGAATATGGAGGCCCAGGGCCATTGCTATTTTGGATTGTGAAGATTCTGTGGTTCTGGTTAGCTGGGGCTGAAGAATCGGCTGTGATTAACAAGATACCAGAACCACTAAAGTGAACTTTTGTGTTACTGGGACTATTGATGCTGGTTAGCTGGAGCTAAGAAATTAGCAGTGATTAAGAAGAGACCATCATCACTGAGGTGACATCTTCTGGGGAGTGTTTTCTGAGAGCACAGAGGCTGTGTTCCAGTGATAGCCAAGGTTGTACCTTGGGCTGTGGCTGAACTTAGTAATATGTAAGAGTTACCCAGGTGGTACTGGTTTTGAAGGCATGAAGGGGTCACGTAGAGCAGCTGAGGCTTGGCACTATGAGAGGCCATGGAAGGCCATTGGTGAAGGTGCAGCTTCAGTTGCAATTGATGGCCCAGGACTGAAGGGGTCATGCAAAGGATTTGAGGCTTGGCACCATGAAGAGAGCCTATGAGAGGCTATTTGTGAAGCCTAGTTACAGTGGAAGACAGTAGCATTTTGGAGATGCCAGCACCATGAATGACCACCAAGAACAGCAGCAGCAGTGGAGTACAGGCCGCTGAAGCCTAGAAGACAATGTGTGTGCTACAAAGGGCATGGCTGGAGAAGTGACCCAAGCTCTTCGATGAACCCAGAAGATCGTAAGTTGGATCCCAGACATTGGACAGTTGTAGTTTAATTTTTGCTTTTGATTGTGATTGTGCCCTGATATTTTTCCCTCTTAAAGGTAGAAAATATTTTAGTGGATCCCACAGTTAAGAGACTTTTAATTGTAAAAAGACTTTGGATATTTTTAAAGGATTGAACTTTTAATATGTAAAGACTGTGGGACTTTTAAAGTTATTTAAAATCTTGGGGATGAATAAGAACTAAGGGTTGAGGCTTACTAGTGATGTGTTTGTGTGTCAAGTTGACAAGAGCTCAATTGTATTGGCTGGTTTTGGGTGTCAACTTGACACAGGCTGGAGTTATCACAGAGAAAGGAGCTTCAGTTGGGGAAATGCCTCCACGAGATCCAACTGTGGGGTGTTTTCTCAATTAGTGCTCTGGGCTGGTAGTCTTGGGTTCTATAAGAGAGCAAGCTGAGCAAGCCAGTGGAAGCAAGTCAGTAAAGAACATCCCTCCATGGCCTCTGCATCAGCTCCTGCTTTCTGACCTGCTTGAGTTCCAGTCCTGACTTCCTTGGTGATGAACAGCAGTATGGAAGTGTAAGCTGAATAAACCCTTTCCTCCCCAACTTGCTTCTTGGTCATGATGTTTGTGCAGGAATAGAAACCCTGGAAACAAAGGGTTCCTAAGACAAATTTCTTACATCATTTTCATTCAAAGGGCAATATATATATATATATATATATATATATATATATACACATATATACATATATACACACATACATATATGTATATTTATATACATACACACATATATTTATATATATTTACTTTTAATTAAAATATAATTACATCATTCCCCCTTTCCTCTTCTCCCCCCAACCATTCTCACAGCCCGACTCTCAAATGTATGGCATTTATGATCTCCATGGATGAAGGATGAAATGAGTGCTGTAGTGATACATTATAACCCACGGGAAAGAAAGAGCCACAGATCCTTCACAAATACCCAACTGAATAAGAGAAAAGAGCAACATTGCCTGGAATCCTGGTGCCGGAGAGACAGAGACACGAGGATCCCTGGCACTTGAATGGAAATTTATCATTACAAAAGTTAATGCCTTAAAGAAACTGCCATGGGGAAACAAGGGAACCAGTGTTTTTATAACTAGAATATTTTCATTACATCCTTTTCTTTGCTAAACTCTTGGATGTCTATGGTCAACGATTAATATTTGCTTTCATTTACTTATTTTGATTTTTTTAAAAATTTCTTGTTGGAGGATATTTTGTAATAATGCAAAAGCCTTGTTTCTCTTTTTTTCCCCCCGCCATTCATTTTAGCTTCTATTGATAATTCCTGCCTGCAAGGGTGACGGTGTCTTTTTGAAGTGGGTGATTCCCACCCACTCAATCTGTGTATATTTGTGTGTGCACATGTGTGCGGAAGTCAAAGGTTAATTTCAGGTGTCAGTCTTCCTCAGTCACTCTTCAGCTAAACTTTTTGAGGCAGGGTCTCTTACTTATCCTGGCTATTACTTCAGCTAGATTGATGGACAAGCAAGTGAAGTTAGTTAACCGATCCAGGCAACAGTTTGAACTTTGAGAAATCATCATCTGCACATTTCCCTTGTTCTCATAAAGTCTCGTGTCCTAATCTTAATAGTGTTTGGGTAACAACAACACAGGAGATATAGGATTCTGCCTTTTTTCAAGCATAAAGGACAGACAAACTGCTTGTCTATAACTGAGTCCCCCATGAAAAGAAGCAAGCTGACAAAAAAAATCAAAGAATAAACGCTAAAGCTAAACTCTTGGATGTCTATGGTCAACGATTAATATTTGCTTTCATTTACTTATTTTGATTTTTTTTTTTAGATAGCCTCGCTAAGTAGTCCAAGCTTGCCTTGAACTGAACAGACAGCCTGACCTCCAACTCTGGCTATCATCTGACCTCAGACTCCCTAAGGAAGGAATGACAGGCATGTGCCACCACACCCAGCAACATCCAACATTTAACTGTTAAATCTCACCCAAGTCAACCAGGACAACATTTTGCAAGGAATATGTGACCTTTTAAAGACAAATTAGTGGCAGGACCATTTCTAGAAACCAGATGATCTGTCTTTCTTGCTCTGGCACCATGGCTTCTCCATGTAATGGAACAAGGCTGCCAAAGCTGTACCACAGGCCCGACTGGGCAAAGAGCAGGACCCGCTTTCACCACTTCTTCGCTGGTCTGTGGTACTCAGGGCAAAAGGAAGGAGAGGCCTCTTCCCCACGCCCCGGGGCCCCCCACTTTCCCACGCAGGCGCCCTGGGACTCCGGCCTCCTCACCCGCTGGCCACAGCCCCACCTCATTTTTTAGTTAATTAATGGGCGGCCACATGTTCCTCCTCAGAAGGGCGTAGCCATCGCCAGCAACCATTCTGGTTGGCCTGCAGACTAGCGCGGCGTGTGATGCCGTCGCGACTCCGTCACTGCGTTTAGGGCGTGGCTTCGGCTCCGGGCGCCTCAAGGAGACTTGGGGACGCCCGCACCACTCCTTTTGAGTGCCTGGGTGCCGCGGCCGCCGCGTGAGTCTGCTGCGCTCCATGAGGAAGATGCTTGCCGCTGTATCCCGCGTGTTGGCAGGCACTGCGCAGAAGCCGGTGAGGTCGCCTGATCCCGGGAGGCCGGGGTGGGGCTGGAGCCGGCCTGAGGCGGGGCAGGAAGAGGGCGGACCGGGCCCCCCTGGAGCGCACGGCTTGGGGCTGGGGACGAGCTGCGGGACTTGGGTGGGCTTTCCCCGCAGTCCGTGTCGCCACTGGCTGGGGGAAGAGCGGCTTGAGAACGGGCCCGGTCCGCTGTGCCTCCCCCGATCGCCGCCAGCGGAGCTTCACGCCAGCTCCCCTGCAGCGCCCCACAACTGCTCGTCCCTTACGGGATACTGGGAGGAGGAGCTTGGGCTTGCTCCAGCCTCTCTGCACTCCGCTGACTTCCACTCTCCTTCATGTCATTGCTCTTGGCTATGAGGCCACGTAAGACGAAATAAAGAGCTCCCAGTCCCGGGAGTCAGGTTCCGTGCGCACTCCGACTTCTTCGTTTACTAGTCTTGAGTCTACCAGGAACCATCAAGAAGCAGGATTTGTAAAAACTCATCTGAGGGCCCAGTTCTCTCATCTCCATAATGGAGATTCTGAGGACGCTACCTTCTGGGGGGGGGGGGGTTATCTTGAGTTGGTCAGTGGCACGTATGCCAACCCTTCTGCCTGGCACCTGCCAAGGACGGTGTCCAGCCGCGTGAGCATTTGTGGATCACCTGTGTTCTGTTCTGAGGAAGGTTCAGGGAGGTCAGGTTCACGGAAAACAAACTTCCTCCACTCCCTGCTCCTCTGAACTTTTTCTTGGCAGTCAATTTTCGAGCAATCGAGCATAACCCAGAGGAAGCCTCCTTTACCCTTAAACACACAGAGGCTTAGAGTTCAAAGTAGCGAAAGAAAACAGCAATGGTTTTCGGAGGGTTGGGATTAGAGGTTAAGACTTACGACCCGGCTTTAAGAGCTGTCTAATAAAGCTTTTAGCATTTTGACCTCTAGCCACACAGAGGTTGCCTTCTCTTGGTGTAACTGTCATCAGGCTTTGACTTGTAATTCTGGTTCTATTGATTTCTTTAGGATTTGATGCAATTCTGCTCAGTGTGGGGAGGTTGTAGAAAGGTCGAAAGTGTCCTTCTCTAGGAATTGCATCAAGGAATGGAAAAACACCATTTGAATCTGAACCGGCAGCAAAGCACATTTCTACGACATAGCCAACATTTATTGAGCTCTTAGTATGTGTCCTGAATTCGGCCACGATCTTCACGAGTGTTAAAAGTGCATCATTGATTTTCAGTTTGTTTGAACAAGTTTCTTGTGTGCAGAAATTGTTAGTTGAAGGGAAATTTGTTTATAGCTTGGGGGCTGGGCATGAAATAAAATTGAAAACTAAAAGAAACTTTGTTCTCAGTGGAAAGAAAAAATAAACAGCTCTGACTAGAATCAAAGTTTCTATAAGTTGCATTAGAATCCGAAATCAATAAAAATCATACCTTCTGCTTTGAAGACATGTGCTCCTCTTTAAGGGGAATAGGAAGCTGGGAACACTTTTAAATCTTCGTTAGACACTAGTAGCTAACCTTAGGTGTTGTATAGCTTTGTCTGACAGTCGTTTGCCATTTCCTTTAAATTCACCTTACAGCAGGAAAAAAAAAATAAGATTCTAGAGTCGAATTCACCATAGGAAGTACCCAGTTATTTTCTCACTTCTTGTTGTGGTGGAACATCTCCAGAAAGTAGCTTTTAAATTTTTCTTTTCTTTTCTTTTTTTTTGAGATAAAGTCTCACTATGTATCCCTGGCTGTCCTGGAACTCAGATCTCTTTGCTTTTCTACCTCTGGAGTGCTTGCATTAAAATCTTGTGTGACCACATCCGGCATGCTAAGGAGGAAGAGAAGTAGGTCTCTTTGTCTCTGTGTCTCTAGTCTCTTTATGTAAGAGGCTCATTTTGTAGCTCCTGCTGGCCTGGAACTCACATGTTGACTAGGCTGGCTCGGTGCCTGCCTCTGCCTCTGCCTCTTAAAGAAGTGGAGCAGCATGCCTGGCTGCTAGTTTTCTTTGTGCCTATAGTTGTTGTTACATGGTAATTAGGAACCATTCTTGAAGCTTTTCTGAGTGTTTCAAACTCTGGAGTTGACCTCCTATCTCTTTATCATTTGCAAATCTAAGGAATTGCAGATTTCTTTATTTCCGCCCTCTGAACACAAAACACAAAATGGCTCGAGGGTTTTAGTTTTTCCTGTTCTACGGGTGAAAAGACTTTAAAATTTAATTTAAGCCCTGCAAAAAGATCCTTACCTATAGTAAACAGTGGCCAGCTGAACTTGTGTAACAAGAGCCATTGGTAGCCAAGGATACCCAGAGGCGAGGGGGGGGGGGTGTTAGGCACTTGCTCTTTGATGGCTGCCGAGATGTGCTTAAAGTTCAGAGCCCTTATCTTACTCTGTGGCCTCTGTGTGCTTTGTACCTTTCCACCTTTTATTCTGCTAGTTGTTTTCCCCCTTAACAATCAGGGAAACATGGAGATTTTGCCTCAGGCTGTAAAATTGCCTCCGTCTCCTCACACTTTTTGGATGTGAAACTTTGAAATGGTTTACAAAAGTTGCGCTTTTAGTTTTAAATGGAGGTGAAAGCTTTCAAAGTCTGTAAGACCAAGTGAATTTAATTTTTTTTTTTGCCTTTGCCTTTGCCACTTGTATTTGTTATGCTTTCTTTTGTGAGATTCTTTTCTTACTACCATTTTTTTTGTCTGCATATTAGGCAAGATTTTTAATTCATGCTGGTACATTCTGAGAATTCTTAAATACTTTTACTTGGCCACTTGAATAATCCTGTGTTTAGATACTGTTATTTTCTTGAGTAAATTGTTCGAAGTCTCCATGAGAGGAATTTAATTAGGGGGGAAGTGTAGCTCAGAGGGAGAGCATGCCCTTAGCAATTGGAGGTCATGTGTTCAACCCCCAGCCACCCAACCCCTGCCCAGCCCCAGAAAAGAAAACCTGACAGGAATCTCATTTAAAGTTAATTCTTATTATTTAGTTTTCTGAGACACACTGAGAGACACAGTTGTGTCTCTCCACCCCCAACCCCTGCCCCCCATAGCCTGGCTGTCCGTAGACCGGGCTAGCCTCAAACTCATCCCACCCCCACCCCTGCCTCTACCTCCCCGGGGTGATGGGGTTAAAGAAATGAGCCATCACTGCCCTGCTCAGTAAACATATCTTTGAGAAAGAACTCACCCTTTTTTTTCCTCCTACTAATGCCTCGCTGGTTTGATCTCTGTTGTAGATTGTTCCCCAAACTAGTTTCTGTAGTTGTATCTAGAAATTTACTTTGCAATACAGTAGCTAGTTCTGGCTTCACAGACTCAGTTTAACTGCCAAAAAAAAATAGCACAACCATTTGTTTGCTACCTGGCTGGTCTCTGGGTTAGTTTTTCTTCATTTTGAGATAGCTCTGTTTACACCTTGTCTCTTCCTCTGATTTAACTGCAGCATCCGTTACTAGTATTTCGATTTGCCCTTGGGTAAGTGTGCCATTGTATTTGTCGGCTTTGTCGGATAGTAATAGAGTAGTTGCCAAGTATGCTCATCCCACTTTGTGTCTATGGGTTTGCACAGTTTCTGATTTTCAGTTCCCTGTGGTTAAGCTGTGGTCTGAAAATACTCAATGAAAACAAAAATCTCAGAAAGAAAGAATTGATGGGTTTAACTCTGTGTGCTGTTCTGCCTAGGATGGTGCAATCTTGCACTCCCTTCCGCCAGGTATCCGCTCTGTAGACTCAGCTCCCCAGCTGGACAGCACCAGGAGCCATCTTGATCACCATCAGATCAGCTGCCTGTACTTGCACATAGATAGCATTCAGTATTCCCAGTGGTTTTAGGATTCTACTGAGGGTCTTTCCTGGCCATAATGGAAGGTGCTGCATGCCTCTCATTCCAGCATTGGGAGGAGGCAGTGCGAAAGAGCAAGTAGATCTTAACAACTCCGCCCTATTGGCTCATCTATACTTGGAGGTATACGGAGCCTGCTGATCTTAACCCTCACAATGGTCAAACCCAGTGCTGCAAAACATTGTGTTATATATTAAACATGCTTTTTTTGTTTAAATGGGATCTGAGACTATGCTTCAAATCTCCAGGACAAAACACTTGCAGGTTTACGTGCAGATGCGGCAGAACGTGGCCAAAATGGAATGATTCTGTGTTGTGGTCTAATGTGAACCTTAGCTGTCACATAGAATGTTGTTCCAAGATTTCTTCAGTTGTGAAAGTAGAAAGGAATTGGTAACTCCAGGGCAGTGATAGCCACTCAAACATCAAGAAGGGAACACTGTTTTAAGAAACCCTTCTTCCCTTATGGGACTTGAAGAGGAACCTTCTCAAGATGTAGGCTGTTCTGCTGTAGAAGGGCTGGCCCAAGTCTCTTGTTAACCAGCACTAATAGCCGGGCGTGATGGCACACGCCTTTTAATCCCAGCACTGGAGAGGCAGAGGCAGGCAGATTTCTGAGTTCGAGGCCAGCCTGGTCTACAAAGTGAGTTCCAGGACAGCCAGGGCTACACAGAGAAACCCTGTCTCGAAAAACCAAAAACAAACGCAGCACTAATAGGGTGTTTCTCATTAAGGTATTTATCTAGCTCATACTCTGAGTCGTTTTTTTTTTTTTTTCCTCCTTCTCTATGGGTATGTATCGTAGAAAAGCAGTTCCCCGTAGATAGGGATTGATGGATAGTTTTATTCCACGTACTTTGTAAATGAACCTTCCGAAGCCCACGTGTAATCTAGTTTCTGTAGTTTGGTTGGTAATTATTGCTGTTCTCACTGTGACTTCTTTGAAAACAAAGCAGATGAGTGTGGTGTTTGCCACTCTCCATTTTGCCTTCAGATATGGCTATGTCTTAGATCCGTGCTTTAAGCATGGGTTCATGATAGCAATGACTTGATCTTGACGGTAAAAAAACAAAACAAAACAAAACCCCCCACCAAGATAATGGCTTTCTTTGCCTGTTTTTGTTTTCTAGGCAAGCCGGGTGCTGGTTGCTTCCCGGAATTTTGCAAACGATGCTACATTTGAGATTAAGGTGAGCTGTGTTTCACTTTAGTAGTTACTCGGTTTTGGACACGTATAGCTTGATACAGTTTCACCTTAAAGGGGGAGTCTTGATATTGGTGCTTTGAGGGTGGGGTCACTTTTCTTTCTGAATATTCCAGAATCAAAGGCTCAGAGAAGTTGAACAAGAGTAACTTGCTAGTAGTTTCAGGGAAACAGGCTTTAGAAATGTACTGTGGTTGTGGTGTCAAGCCTCTTGACATTCCGACATGCTGTCATCTGCAAATATGTTGGGTTGCCCCCAGAGCTGACCTGGGCACGTGGCCCTTCTTGAGCCAAAGGTTGGATATACGTGTGGTGTGGGGTGTGCTTCAGTGAAACATTGATGACCATAGATTTAAGGAATCAGAAGCAATGTGAAGCACTGCTTTTTATTTTACTTAATTTTAAGCCAAGGTCTCATAGAGCCCGAGTTAGCTCCAAACTATCCAGCAAAGGGATAACCTTGAACGCTTGATCCTGTAGTCAACTTTCAACTGATGAGATCATAGGTGTATGCTATCACACATCCTTCCTCCCCTCCCTCTCCCTTCCTTCTTTCCTTCCCTCCTTCCTTTTTGGTTTTACAAGACACGGTCTCTCTGTGGAGCCTTGGCTGTCCTGGAACTCACTCTGTAGACCCGTATGGCCTCAAACTCCTATAGATCGCCTGCCTCCGCCTTCCAGAGTGCTGGAATTAAAGGCGTGTGCCACCACAGCCGGCTTACACCTTCTTGAAGCACTTTGGAGGCCTGCATGTCTTTGCTGTTCAAGTTGTCTATTAGTGGAGCTGGATCTTAGAATGAGCCGGCAGTATCTGTGGGGTAGTAACTGGAGGCGGGGACCATCTTCCTCCACTTCAGAAATGTGACCTTCATCGGCTAGAAGAGGGCCCTCCAGTCAGCACAGTGCTCACCAGAGAGGATGGGCTCAAGTACTACAGGATGATGCAGACTGTGCGCCGGATGGAGCTAAAGGCGGATCAGCTGTATAAGCAGAAAATCATTCGTGGTTTCTGTCATTTGTGTGATGGTCAGGTAAGTGATAGGTTTGTTATACAGCCACATTATTGGGATTTTTAAATAGGTTGCTTCCTTCTTTCCTTCCTTCCCTCTCCCCCTTATCACTTCCTTTTACTTCTCCTTCATCCTGTCCTTATAACATTTAAAAACCACCATTTATTTACCTATCTTGTGTGTGGTGGGGGGACATGTGTGTCACCCTGTGTGTAAGTGTGTATGTGTGGTGGCGGCATCAGAGGACAGCTTGCAGTGGGGTTTGAATCTTCCCTTCTACCATCTGGGTTCTAGGGATTGAGCTCAACATGTCAGGCTTGATAGCAAATTCTTTGCTCTCACTGACTTCTGCCTGCCCTCCCACCCACTTGCCTCGATGCCCAAGCTGGGATAGGTACGAGCCACCACACTTAACTTTAAATATAGTTACTTTTCTTTTCTTTTTGTTTGTTTTTATTTGTTTGTTTGTTTGTTTGTTTGTTTGTTTTTCGAGACAGGGTTTCTCTGTATAGCCCTGGCTGTCCTGGAACTCACTTTGTAGACCAGGCTGGCCTCGAACTCAGAAATCCGCCTGCCTCTGCCTCCCAAGTGCTGGGATTAAAGGCGTGCGCCACCACCGCCCGGCTAAATAGTTTTTATTTACTGTTTTTCACTGGACTTCTCAGGTCAGAAGGCTTTGAAGGTAGGGTTTTAGGCTAGAAACTAGAATACTAGGACCCACTGTGAAGTGTAGCCTTAAGAATTCATTCACAGCTAGAGTTTCTCAATTTTACATCTGCTCTTAGCATTTTACTGCCCTAAAATTTGCTAGAACCCCACTCATCTATACTGTATAAATTCCTGGGGAAAGGGGGCTATTTTGTTGCTTTTTTGGTGTATGAGTTACTTCCCTTTGTGACAGAATAGCCAACCAAAGCAACATAAGGGCATGCTGATTTTTAGCTCAGAGTTTGAAGGTACAGCCTGTCTTGGTGAGGGCACTGCAGTGGGAGCCGAGAGAGCGGGGAGAGTATTGTATCTGCAGTCAGGAAGCAGAGAGGCGAGTGCTGCTGCCCACCTTACTGTGTCCTATTTAAGTCAGTCTGGGGGCCTAGCCTGTGGGATGGTGTCCCCAGATTTAGGGTAGATCTTCCCACTTGAACCCGAAACATTTCCTCATAGACACACCCAGAGATTTTTCTCCTAGGTGAATCTAGAACTTTTTTAAAAAAAAGAATGATTTATTTAATGTATGGGAGCTGTCTTCGGACACACCAGAAGAGAGCATCATATCCCATTATAGATGGCTTTGAGCCACCATGTGGTTGCTGGGATTTGAACTCAGAACCTCTGGAAGAGCAGTCAGTGGTGCTCTTTACCACTGGCCATCTCTCCAGCCCCATTCTAGAACTTTTTAAGTTGACAGCTACTGCAGGCACAGCACAATTGGTTACTGCTACTGGTTCCAAATTCAGAAACTTCTGGGAGCTAGCAAGGTAGAATAAATGAAATAGGCCATGTATAACAAAATATGCAAGGTGGATCCGTGGGGAGTGGGAATGGTTATGCCCCACCCAGAGGTGCCATGACTTGGTTCTGGTCAGTTACTTCCATATGGAAACAGAACCCACTAAGGCGTGTTTGGTTTTCATTACATTCTATTCGGTTATTGTCAAAGCTGCCCAGGCTAAAGGAGACAGCACTTGTGTGGACTGGTTATGGTTTATGGTTTGTACCTTTGTCTTTTGGATTACGAGTAGCGGGATTTACTTCCCTAATTTTTTTTTAAAAACTAGTTCTAATAAAACCTTTTTATTCAACTGTGGAAATGGCATTGCTTCCTGGCTCCTTCCTCCTCTACTACAGGAAGCCTGCTGCGTGGGCCTGGAGGCTGGCATAAACCCCACGGACCACCTCATCACCGCCTATCGAGCACATGGCTTCACCTTCACTCGGGGCCTGCCTGTGCGAGCAATTCTTGCAGAGCTAACAGGTTTGTTGTAGATTTACAGAGACGGGTTAGTGCATGGAGGGGTAGTCGGATAGATAGCTCCCATTAAGTTGCTAAGCATTATGAGTTAGTGGTAAAAAAAAAAAAATGAAATGATCCTTCTGGCGTAGCACTTTGGTACCTCTGTTGTACCTTTGAGGAAACCATTTATGAGGCTACCTGACCCCTCAATGTGAAATTGAAAAATCATAGCCCTGTACAGTGGGAATAAGGTTTGCTGTCACTAAACATGCCAGCAAGAAGTCTAGTGGAGAAAGTAAATTGGGTGAAGTGCTTTGTAGCATGCTGACAGAGTCTAGATAGCTATTTACTATCCCTCTTTCCTGTGACATTTTTGGGTCATATATTATTCAGTGTACCAGTGGCGAAGTCGGGTTCATGTACTTCCTCCAACCCCAATGTCAAGATGCCGTGCTGATGTAGGGTACGTGACTAGAGAGAGAGCAGACACTGGAGGGTTAGGTAACCTTCCTTATCCGACAGGGAGACAAGGAGGAATGTGTTCTCCTGAAGGGACAGGTGGTTAGACAATTGGATGGCTACTGCTTTGTGTGGTTGGGTTTTCATGCATGGCTATGTGCTGCCATTTCTAGGAAGAAGAGGAGGTTGTGCTAAAGGGAAAGGCGGGTCAATGCACATGTACGCCAAGAACTTCTATGGAGGCAATGGCATCGTTGGAGCTCAGGTAACTGAGGAAGAGCAGATATGTTAGTAGGTTTGGTCCAGGAACTTCTTCACCCTGGAGAACTTCTCTCTGGAAGGATTGCAATAAAATTTGAGAGTTTGGTCTGTTTTTTTTTTTTTTTTTTTTTTTTTTTAAGATCTGTTTATTATTATATGTATGTACACTGTAGCTGACTTCAGACGCTCCAGAAGAGGGCATCAGATTCATTACAGGTGATTGTGAGCCACCATGTGGTTGCTGGGATTTGAACTCAGGACCTTTGGAAGAGCAGTCAGTGCTCTTACCCGCTGAGCCATCTCGCCAACCCTGGTTTGTTTTTAAACACTTAGTCTTACCAATGTATTAGTTAATAGGTAGTGATCCAAAGTTCATACTTTTTGCTGTGTTTCATGAGTAAAACCCTGTAACAGTGGAGTTGTCCCTTTACCTTATTATAGTTCAGTAAAATGAATTGCGTCTCACCTCACTCTCATGCTGGGGCCCAGTTACAAGAAAGGGTCTGTTAGACTGACAGCCTAATCATAATCAAAGCCTCACTCTCCTTAGGGAGTCCTCATTCTTATCAATGAGAGGTGAAACAGTAACAGCACACAAAAATGTCCAATGCAGTAGGTTTTTATTGTATAATAAACCTAGGTTCCCATTTTTACTTTGTTAGGATCGGTAGTTAAATCTTTGGGTGGACAAATGTCAGCCCTTGTTGAAACAATATAGTAGTTATGTTTTGTTTACAATAACCCGGTAGGTGACTAGTGACAGGGTGGGAGTGGAGAGTTACAGCACTAGTTTAGCTCCAGATGTTGAAATTTAAGAGTATTGTAACTGATTCATTTACTGGGTCCTTTCCTGGTTGTTGGTTTTGCTAGGTGCCCCTGGGAGCAGGAATTGCCCTGGCCTGCAAGTACAATGGAAAAGATGAGGTCTGTTTGACATTATACGGCGATGGTGCTGCTAATCAGGCAAGTGCAGCTCTGAATTTCCAAGTTGTGACTTGTCATATTTGGACTTAAAAAGAAATGGGATATTGTTTATTGAAATAGCACTTCATGTGGCACACTCACATCTGGTTTTATGGCCCTGTGAAAAAAGATCTATTTAGTTTTGTGTGTGTGTATGATTGTTTTGCCTGTATGTATGTTTGTGTACTGCATGTCTGCCTGGTGACAGTAGAGGTCAGAAGATCCTCTGGAGCTAGGGTTGAAGATGGTTGTGAGCTGTCATGTGGGGGCTGGGAACAGAACCTGGGTCTTCTCCAAGAGCAGCATGTGCTTTTAGCAGGTGTTTAGCTCCACTTGTAAATCTATAGACTCTTACTTTCTTGGGCTCCAGGGCAATGCCGGATTCCTGTAGTGTCAGAACCTTAATTGTTGGTTTCTTGGTCTCATTACTCCCCATTCTCTGGATCGGCACTTAGTGAGGCATGTCTCAGATGCTGCCGAGTCACTCTGATTATCTGGTCAAGTGAGTCTGACAGATTAATGAGAGTATATAACTAATTGGTAGCTCAGTGTTTCTCCATGCTCTTTATAGTGTGTCCTGTATTAGCAGACCCCCACATGCATATTAGTTGTACAGTGCCCGTCATACCCCTACCATGGCCAGCGCATGCTCCTTTCCCTTCCCACCAAAGCCTTGGTTAGAAAGGCTCTCCTGGCCTTTGCGCAAGCTTTCTGTGTTAGGTAGAGCACCAGTTGTTCGGGATGGGGAGGGTCCCGAGAAGTGAGCAAAACTAAGCCACGTGAACATTTTCTAAACTCTTTTCAGGGTCAGATCTTTGAAGCTTACAATATGGCAGCACTGTGGAAATTACCTTGCATTTTTATCTGTGAGAACAACCGCTATGGCATGGGGACGTCTGTTGAGAGAGCAGCAGCCAGCACGGACTACTACAAAAGAGGAGATTTTATTCCTGGACTCAGGGTAAGGTCCCTAGCTGCTCTATGGTTTCATCACCTTATGCCTGACTAGGTCATAGAAAAGTGGCGCGGGAGGAGAGGTGTGGCTTAGTGGCCAAGAACTTGCCTAGCATGTGCGAGGCTCTGGATCCCATTCTCCATTCTCCGGCACCACAATCGCAGTGAAATAGGTTTGTACACTGTGGCTACATTCTGCCCCTTCCACCTTTATTAACAGGTAGATGGAATGGATATCTTGTGTGTCCGAGAGGCAACAAAGTTTGCAGCTGCCTATTGCAGGTCTGGTAAGGTAAGATTGGAAATCTTTTCATAGGCTTTTAGGTTATACATTTATAATAACATTTATCTCAAAGTTCAAAGAAGGCTTTCTGGATAGCAGTTAGAACTATCCTGGGGTAATGAGTTCTCGAAGACAGAGTCCAGTGAGGTACCATAGTCATGCTGGCCAAAAAGTGGGAATGGGTGGGTAGGGGAGTGGGGGGGAGGGTATGGGGGACTTTTGGGATAGCATTGGAAATGTAATTGAGGAAAATACATAATAAAAAAATATTAAAAAAAAAGAAACCCTGTCTCAAAAGAAAAATCAACCAGTAAACTCCTGACAGCTGAGATGATACATAGAAGGATTAAGAATGTATTGAATGTCAATGGGGGCAGGGGGTGGTTTCCATTTGAGGTCAATGATTGTTGGCAGCACCCAGTCCCATCATTTTAAACACTTTGGCTTTGTTTTAGGGGCCCATCCTGATGGAGCTACAGACTTACCGCTACCATGGACACAGCATGAGTGACCCTGGAGTAAGGTAAGGTCGTGAGGAATCTGCGTGTGGTTTCCATAATAGTGGGTGGGCAGGCTTTGGGCTACTTAAAATGGCAGAGTACTGCAACATTGGCTTTTGCGAGTACTGCAACATTGGCTTTTGCAACTGGATATAATTGCAGTTTTGTTGGCATCAAGTGGTTATTTTGAGTCTTAGTCTGAAAGCAGCCTGCAGTGTATCCTATGTGCTACAGCATGAGGAGCAATTTCAAAAAGAGCATTATTATGTAACTAAATTATAGGGTAGAATTGAATGTCAGGCAGGTCTGCGATACAGAATTATTTTGGGGGTCATTTAGTTAGGCATTACCCCTAATTCAGGCATGGCATGTTCTACCTGAAGAGGACTGGGGTTTGAAAATGTCACTGGTAGGGAGCAAGGCGAACTGCCACATGGGAAGTTCCAGTTGTCCTTTTCACTTAGCTCTAACAGGGACTTCTGAATTAGGAGGTTTGTCACAGTTGAAAGAAGTCAAGTTTAAAGTTTAGCCGTTATAGAATGGACTAAGGGAAGGCAGAGAACAAGTTATGTGGATGAGTAGATAGATGTGTAGCAACTGCCCCACCACAGAACCCCGATGCTTTTTCCAAAGTAACCAGTAGTAACTTGGTGCCCAGCATTTTGCTGGCCATGCTGCTTGGGGTCTTAGTGAGAAAGGCAAGGCGTTGTGGTAGGTGTTGTGGTGCTTCAGAGCCTGGAACTAGCACATCTGCAAGCTTCCATTTGCCCTATCCATGTAAAAAACTGAGGCTAAAGAGTGATGGCCCTGCCTTCCGGATCAAAGAAGTGAATCGGAACTTGGCCCTTGTCAGAATGCTAGAGAAGCCTGAAGTTGGAGCAAAGATTTTTCTTTTTTTTTAATTTTTCATTTTTTATTGGTTATTTTATTAATTACATTTCAAATGTTATCCCCTTTCCTGGGTTCCCTTCTGCAACCACCCTATCCCATTCCCCCCTCCCCCTGCTTCTATGAGGGTGCTCCCCCACCCACCCATCCACTCCCACCTCACCCGCCCTAGCATTTCCCTACCCTGGGGCCTCAAGCCTTCACAGGACCAAGGGCCTCCCCTCTCATTGATGCCAGATAAGGCTGCTACATATGCGGCTGGAGCCATGGGAACTTCCATGTGTATTCTTTGGTTGGTGGCTTAGTCCCTGGGGGGGTCTGGTTGGTTCATATTGTTGTTCCTCCTATGGGGTTGCAGACCCCTTCAGCTCTTTCCCCTAACTCCATTATTGGGGTTCACATGCTCAGTCCAATGCTTGGCTGCAAGCAGCCACCAAACCCAGACAACTATTGCTGATGCCAGGAAGTGCTTGCTGACAGGAGCCTGATATAGCTGTCCCCTGAGAGGCTCTGCCACAGCCTGACCAATATAGATGTTAATAACTTTCTATAAAAGATGCCTAACTGCCTGCCACCCTGCTATTCCCACAGTGACATGACATCGCTATTAACTTGTTCCTCGCTTTCAAAAACAGACTCCTATACTTCACTCAGCTGTCTGGTCTACAGGCATTTATGGGTCTGTCACTCACTGCATCTCCCTTCTCTACAGCTACCGCACTCGAGAAGAAATCCAGGAAGTAAGAAGTAAGAGTGACCCTATTATGCTTCTCAAGGATAGAATGGTGAACAGCAATCTTGCAAGTGTTGAAGAATTAAAGGTACAGTTTCTCTTGGAGGTTTAAGCCTGGCTTTAAAATTGGGTACTATACCAGTTTCCCATCTCTCACAAAATGTCACCCTCAGCTGGCCTGAGAGTTGAGAAAGTGCTCTGAAGGCTCACAGGGCTATATTTTAGTCCTCTTGCTGAGAATGAACCAGGGAAATGGCTTAGTTGGTTCAGTGCCTGCTGCACAAGCATCCCTGCACCCACAGACAATGGGCCTCTGGTAGGGGTAGAGAGAAGCAGATTCTTGGAGCATGCTGGCCAACCCTCAGAATAAGGAGGTGGAGAGCAACGGAAGATGATGCCTGATATCAGCTCTGGCCTCTACAGACAATTAAGAGTTACAAACTCACAGTCTTAAGTGACTAATCACATTCATACAAAAACTTTGTTTCTCCCTTTTTCCTAAAAATATGCTTTCCATTTTTAATTCATATGCTGTTGAAGAGTCACATAATATTACTACCAACAGGTTCTCAAACATTCTAGTTGGTTCCAAAACTGCCCTGGATTGAAAACAATCTCTTCTATTGTAATCTGCTGTTTAGGAGATTGATGTGGAAGTGAGGAAAGAAATCGAGGATGCTGCCCAGTTTGCCACGGCTGATCCTGAGCCCCCGTTGGAGGAACTAGGCTATCACATCTACAGCAGTGACGCTCCCTTTGAAGTGCGTGGTGCCAACCAGTGGATCAAGTTTAAGTCAGTCAGTTAATGGGAGACTGTTAGATGGATGGATGGGTGTTCCTCAGCCAGTGTAAGGAACTCTGTGCTCTCAACTTTGACAGGAAATACCCAGACAACAAAAGTCTTGAAAACATGTAAATTAAGGGAGAGTAAAATTGCATGCAGTTTGTACATTGCTGTATTCGGTGTATTCATTCATGTGAATAAGAGCGTATTGGATTTGTATAGGATTTTGAGATGGGTATTGCAGAGTTTATAACCATCCATTATATCCTGGGTTAGGTACTAAAAAGGAAGAACTCTGCCATTTGGTGGTGTGGTCCTGCTCGGGAAATGCAAAGCATAGGTAGAAGTGTAGCAGCCACCAGGAATTGTGGAGGTTGGCACTGACCATCATGTCTCTGATCAAAGGCTAGACAAAATCACGTGTTTCAAAATAAGGGTACTTCAGTCACCTCAAAGGTAAAATAGTTTAATTTTTTCCATTTAGACATTTAACAAACATGAAATTGTACTCCTATTGCAAGGCACACTTTTTAACCTTTCACATTTAAGTAATTACACTAGTTTATAAAATACGTATGCTTTATCTTTCCAGTGCTATGCTGAGTTTTTAAATATTAGGTCAGGGCTGACATTTTACTTACAATCTTGTTTATAAACAAGGATGCTCTAAAATCACACGTGCTGGAATGAAATGAGCAAGGGTCTTCCTGGGAACCTCGGAGTTGTGTGTACGACAACAGAAGCTTTAACCATGAGCAGGTGGAGGGTATTTTGTGCTGATTCTCCCCAGGCTCGGCTCACTGTGAAGACTCCTGCATTTGTCTTCTGTGCTGGGAGACTGCATGCCAGAGCCTACAGAGGACACCACCCCTGCAAAACAATAATTTGCAGAAGAAAAGCAAACTTGAAGCCAGCCATCTACTCTTTAAATGTAATTTCTAACTTAAAAGCAAATGTCGCCTTTTTTCTGAATATGGTACCATAGGAATGCTGGTGGCTCTGTGTAGAGGTGTGGACATTTAAACAAGAGTGTAAAGAAAGGTCTATCACTTCATGCCTTGCCACCTTGAACCTGAGAAAATGAGCTGTGTTTGCTGTGACATAGGAAAGGTAGGGGAGCTACTAGCATTTTTAAGTATTCACATGAAAAAACCCCTAAACTGTCGGGAGGCTCTCTTACCGTAGTCTGAGGCACCTTAGGTCTTCCTTAGTGATATCATTGAGAATATCAGAAAGTGTATAATCCTCTTCAACAATCTGAAAGATTCAATGTATGGATAAGCAGCTTTTCAACAATATCATAGGAATACTTTGATTTAGAAATGTACCTTTTCTATTGTATTGGCATCCACTCCTTGTAGTTGCAACCAGTCTATAAGCTCTCTGTCGGTTCCCAGTCCATCAGGAGGTGGTGGGTTCTCTGTACCACCTATAATGATTCCAATTTTGTTTTATTGTATAGTAATGTATAACCATAAAATGCTTTAAAAGTAACCGAGTGGATGTGATGATGTATCCCAACAGAAATGTAAATGTGCTGTGAAAAGGAAACGAATTAAACTTGTTTGATTCAGCTACTTTTCCAGGTCTTGAGTTCCCTTTCCAGAGAACAATCATCTCGACCTAAGATAACTTTTAGTAAGTTTGGACTTGAGATATTCAGTCTCCCTTAAATGGCTTGTTCTCATCTCAGACTGGATAGTCCTCACTACACTGGAACGAGAAGCTTGTGTTAAGACTTTGTAGCAGAGCTTCCAGTTCTTCATTCCAAGAGCTACTTCTGTGCCTGAGGGGTACATGTGAGAGTCAGTCTAATGTAGGTAACCTGGTTGATTCAAAGTCGTGCAATGACTATCAAAGTCAAGAACGTTTTTGTTACCCTGCCCTTTCTTACTATTCTGAGCTCCACCCATTATGATCACTGTTCATGTACTATATGGTAACCTCGCCCATTTCTCTCGTCAAGGCAGAAGTCAGAGCTTTAGTAGTTTGTCCCTCTTTGACACCTATGTCAGAGCAAAGGGACAGTGACTCACCATTGGATTTGTACTGCAACCGAAGGTGATACAATTCTTGAGTTTTCTGGTCTAGAATTAGCCGAAGAAGATTCTGGTACTCCCTCTCTTTTTGAACTAGGTGTTCCCAAAGTCTGTTTTTTAAAAAAACAAGAAACCCATCATGCACAAAGTATTCCCATTTCAATTCATACATTTGGTGAACATTAGATATTGGAAAAACAAAGAAGCAGGTGACTAAAGATTTCTGTCCAGTAGGTTTCTGCCTGTATAGAAGAACTGTCTGTCTTTCTTGACAGCAAAGACCCAATACTGAGAGTGTGGGTGTATTTTACAATGGAGTTGATGTTTGTATCCCTCCTGAAATTCTTACTAAGATGATTTAAGAGGCCCTGACACCATTTGAGGACACGTGAGTATATGGTATACACCAGCAGGCAGACCCTCAAACTGCCAGGACTTTGATCATAGACTACAATGTGCAGAGCTCTGAAAAATAAATTTGATTATGTTTTTTTAGAGCAGTCTTGTTTCAAAATGTATCAAGAACTAAAACTGAATTTCCTGTTGATCATTAGAACTTGGCCAGAAGGACCACCTGATTATTAAAACCCAGTCAGATAAAATAGCTGAATCTAGGCTAGGTAGCCTTCTTTCTCAGCTCATTAGGAGCCCTAGCCAGAGAGTAGCATTCTGGTGAGAACAGCTGGGGAGGCATGCTGCTAGCACTCACTCAGTACTCAAGTAGGACCCAGGACTGCCGGGAGAGCGTTTAAGCCTTAGAGCAATGCTTCGGAAGTGAACATTCTTTTCCATGCACAGATTCTTTAAGCAGTTTACTCAGTCTCAGAGGTAGGGCCTTACTCATTTTGGGACAGTTTTATTCATGGTCTCCCTGGGACATGAAAGGCAAGTTTTTGTGCAGTTAAGCCTCAGACTTCCGGATCTCCACATGCTAGCACCTTAACACTGGAAGGGAACAGGGTTGCAAGTCAGAACCATGGCTAGCCTCCTTTTGTTTGCTTATGTATCTAATAAGATGATTACTTTAACCACCTGGCATAGCCTTTTAATTAGTTTATCTGTATTGGTGAACCAAGGACTCAAGTAAAAAGCTTTAAATGACTGAAGTTCATTACTGATGTTGTCCCAAGAAGGGGCAGCCATAATGTATAAGTGGATGAAAACACTTTTGTGGTCATTTCTTTTTGGTGGACACTTCTACCCCAGCAAGACCACAAGGCAAAAGTACTAGCATTCAACAAGTCAAAAATCCTTTCTCCCCTCTGCCCTGCCTGCCTTTGTTAAGTAGCTTGAGCCACTGTGCTTACTGGCAATGATTCCCATGTTTATGCCAGACCATGAGGCTAGGCAGGGTAAGTTATTAGCTAGTCACATTAATACTGAGTTGGGTGATCACAAATCTTCCTGCAAAGACACTTCAAAGAAATGCTATGAATTTTACTACCAACTTTTACATCTGTTGTCATCTTAAATCTGAGTATTGCCACCATGATCATTTAAAAGTCCAGGTCTTAAAAATTAGTAATATAAGATTAAAATCTTATTAAAATCCAAAACATGTGTCCAGTACCTAATCTCCACCATTGAGACAGCACTGCCACAAGTAAAAAGGTGGCAATTGGAATAATCACCAGCTAGTTTATTGCAGCTGTGGATAATATTCCTTAAAAGGTTACTGACAATTATGAATTTCCAGAGCAAAGGGGAATTACATTCACTATCAAGGTTGGAAAGGCAATCTAACAAGTGACTGGGAAGGCTTAAGGACAGGGCTATAGGACACATCACTGTCTACAAAGTGCTATATTGCCCCTACTCTTCCTAACTGCTGTGGGGCAGACTGCTGGGCCACATGCCATGCTGGGGGCTCTATTATGATGACAAAACTCAGATGTTTTTCTATATGGAAGATGTGTGACCTGTGACAAGGCACTGTACTGATGATTCCTGGCACTGAAAGGGAAGAGGCCCTGGTTCCCGCTGAAGCTATAAATGCACCCTTGCCCCAGTTCGCTGACAGGGAATCTATCTTTTCCGTGTCTGGGGGGGAAGTTCTCACTAGTGACCAGGGAGTCTTGTACAGTGTTTGCAAGATCCTGACCTGTTGGTCTCTTGCCTGAGCTTGCTCAGTTGGAGACTTGGGTCTTGCTGGTGGGGCTGGCCCTCCTGGATAGCCACTGAGCCAGGTCTGGTGCCTCTGGGTGTCACATGCACTTCTTGGCTGAGGAGGTCTACTAGGGGATAGTCCCCTTCTACTTCTGTGTCCTTGTCTACCCCTTCAGTCTCAGAAGCAGGCTCAAAGTGGGCTTGGAGCTCTGTGAAAACATACCAAGGTACAGAATAACACTCAACAAGGCAATTCAACAGTGCTTGCTGTAGGAGGGGACTACTGAGTAAAGAGATGACTTGAATGGATTGCAGTGTAAATATGGTCCTTCCCAGTTTATACAAGAAGCAACTGACAATGAAGGATGTGAAGGCCAGCAAGCCATGAGTGCTATAAACAGGCCAGTGCTCTGCTTGGTGCCTGTTCCAGGGAGCATTTGAGAGAGTAGACAGAAGTGGCCAGCAAGGATCCAGTGTCAATAGGAAGGGGCAACAACTCTAAAGCTGCCATCCTCAGCCACAGTACTGCAGGAGAAGCATACTGGGCACCTCATTTCAAAAAGGAAGCCTCACATTGGGCTTGGGGTGCATGGCTCAGAGAGGTACAGCATGTGCTTCAGAACACGAGACCCTGAATTGGTTCCCCAGAATGACCACGCATGCGTATGGATTACAGGATGATTCCAAGGGAAGAAAGAGTTATGTAATTATCAACTATCTAATAAGCTTGAGAGCATGCACACTGAGGAAGCTGTATGAGCACCAGAGGATCCCTGCCTTCCAACATTGACTCCCTGGTAAGATCAAAAGTATAATCTCTGCACAGTCACCATTACACCTAGGAGGTAGGTAAACAGGGCACCATGAGGTGTTATCACAGACTTGTCGTTCCAGAACGCTCTATGGGAGCATTTACTTAACTGCAGGGAAGTATAAGCCAAATGGAAACAAAGCAACCGCTGTTGGATGCTGAGGATACTACTGGTCTTTTCTTCGGCAGCCCGAATCGGATCTTGAGTGCAAGAAGGCATTTACTTACCTGGAATGAGAATGGTGACTGCAGCCTGCACAGCTCTGCGGATGATGTTGTCCATTGCAAACATCCAGTGGGGCCTAATTAAGTGGTTTCTCAAAATTCTATTGACCTAAAAAAAAAAATCACAAAAGTTCCTATGTCTATTCCATTGTACTTTTTTGTTGTTGTTGTTTTCCGAGACAGGGTTTCTCAGTGTAGCCCTGGCTGTCCTGGAACTCACTCTGTAGCCCCAAGTTCTGGGATTAAAGGCATGTACCACCACTGCCCAGCTCCATTGGACTTTTAAGAAACAGACTTATTCAATTTGCTTCTATTCCCACTGAGATGAATCGTTGCTGTGCTGTCCTGGATTTCTGCCTGGTTCATTCTTCTGAATGAATCTTCCTCTAGATGGACCCTAAGTCAAAATGGATTCTAAAAGATGGGATCAATATCATCAGGCCCCCTTGGTTGTTTATTCAAGGGACATTTATTGATCATCTATGACATGACAGACTGACTATATTGGGAGCATGTAACAAGATAAACCAGATCTGGATTTATAATTGAAGTAACATACATTTGAACAGGCACAAAAGTATAGCCACTGTGGTGGCCAATGCAAATTCCCACATCCCACACGCGCGCTCGGTGGTCAAATGCAATTGGTACACTTCACAAAGTGATGTTATTACTATGTGCTTAATGTTTACAAACTTGGGATTCAGGCCGTAAAGAAATGAGAAGGAATGGGTGCTATAGAAGAACAGAACAGGGTGAGCTAACTCCAGGGCCCGATAGTGCACTCACAGCATCTTGGAACCCAAACAGAATCAGGTGAATCTGGTTGATGGATGAGCTGTCAAAGTCCAGGTCCACCTTTAGTTTTGATATTGTGGCTGCCATCACCCTGTGCTCTGGGGAGCGGATGAAGTCCCTCAGGATTCCAATTATCTGTTTGATGTGGCTAACTGAGAGAAGCAGCTCTTCTGAACTCTGAAAATGATACACACACACACACACACACACACACGAGAAAATCATTTTCATTTGAGTGAGTCGGAGGGAAGGCAGGCAGACATTTCCAAATGCATTGTGGGCAAGTAGCCAGTCCATTTGCTAATGGAATTGTGGAAGCTCCTGAGTAAGGATCTCCTCCTGAATCCCATCATATCCTTCCTGGAGGTCTTGGGGATCCTCCCCAATAGGTGGGTAGACAGAAAATGTCAGCACTAAGCCAGCTGGGAATGCTCCTTGCTTCCTGTCTGACCACTCTACAGAGGGCTATGGAAGGTAGAGTTCATAGCAGGACAATGGCCTCTCTTCAAAGTATCTTCCTATCTATAATAACAGGAGAGAGAACACTTTGCTACTACTGTGGCCTGCTTACAACTTGGTTTTCTTCCATAACCATTCTCCCTACAGTGGCTGTTCTCTCCTGAGTGTAGGCTCTAGCACAGTGGTTCTCAACCTTCTTAATGATGCACCCCTCATGTTGTGATCCCCCAATCTGAAGACTTTTGTTGCTACTTCATAACTAACTTTGCTACTGTTATAAATTATCCGTATCATGTGATATGTGACCCCAAGGGGGTTGCAACTCAATAAGATGAGATCCATTGCTTCAGTGTGTCATATAAGGGGAGAGGGGGAGACCAAGGGAGAGCTAAGCCTCTTAGAGCTTTCAGCTGACATCCAGTTTGCATTCCACCAGAGGGCAGCACCAGTACACCAATGCCAGGAGGCACTGCAGTAAGCTGAAAGGTCCTTTTTGTCAGGAAAGAGAAGGGTGTTGGGAAATAAGCATAGTAATCACTACAATTATGAGAATGCACCAGTATGTAGGACACTTTGCTGTCCCGTTTACACCGGTTGGAGAGAGGAACTGGGCAGTCGGTAGGATTATCAGATGCCTTTCCTCAGCCTGTACCTGGACCACACACTCTTGCAAGTTGGAAGCCACTTGGTTCTGTTCCTCCCAAAGGATTCTGTAAAGGATGGCTCTGCGCTCACTGTCCTTGCGCAGCAGAAAGAGACCAGGGTCCCTCTCCTCTGGGGGTAAGGCTGTGCTTCGGTCATCTAAGGCTGGGCTTTCATCTGGGACACTGCAGATAAACACAGTCAACAATTTCTGTGTGTCTGGGAAGGGTAGCATGTTCTGCCCTGGGGGGAGACTCCAGAAGAGGAATTGTGGAAAAAGGCTGGTAGGTAAGGTGTGTGGTATCCCTTCTCCCCTTCTTGACTCCCCCCTTGGTATCTCCTGGGAGGGAAATAAGGAGATAAGGGCCCCAGGGGGAGGGGAAGGGAAGAGGGAGAGGACAGGGAGGCAGATAGGGTAAGGGGAAGAGGAGACTAGAAAGGGGAAGTGTGGAGGGGGGAGGGGAGAGAGGAAGAACAGGGACAACCAGAGAAGAGAAAGGACAAAAAAAGGACACTGGGTGAAGACAAGTCTCTTTGGTCACCCTGCTTCCCTGCAAAACTCCTTTCGGTAACCCAGCAAGTGTTCTACTACTGAGGAACAACTTGGTATCCTTCAGAGGACTGGCACAGGGGGACAAGAGACAATGACAGTACCTGAGAAGGTGGCTGAGCTGATGTTTGGGCACCTGGACTTTCTCAAAGAATGCATCAGGCTGGGCATCTGAGTCTGGGGAGATTGAGCCATGCTCGCTGCTGCTGCTGCCCACAAGCTCTCCTGATGAAGGCAGAGCCAGAGTACCAGTGCCACTCCGAACACCCTCTGTGAAGAAACAGCCAGAGAGTGGCCAGACCCCCATACAAGGGCCTGTTAATCACGGACTGCTCTAATCCACTGCTACACTCTCTAGTAGAAGGATCCTAGTGAAAATGTAGGGTTGAGGCGGGCCTCACAGTAAGGCTAGTATCTGCAGCGACTTGATGAGCCACACTGTCACAGCCTCTGACTTACCCACTCAATGAAAAGAGGAAAATTTGTTTTCTTTTAGAGGCCAACCTTAGTTCACAGACAGGACTTAACTACATGTAAATGTGTCATGTAGGATTTTGTAACCTTCAGGACAGTGACCACAGGCTTCCCCAGAAAGCCTGTGTGTCCTTTTAGTAAGGTCAGTATCAACACAGGATGACAGGCCAGACTTAAAAAAATGAAGCAGCAGGCTCTACATGTGTTAAAGTTACAAAACCCCAGACAAGAGACCTCTTGCCTTCCTCCTCTTCACATTCCTCAAAGAAGTACTTGAAGTACAGGAAGGGGATCAACGTGACGCTCACTCCCTGTGTCTGTCAGCAAACAGGTAGACAACTGGCTGGGTTTGTATACTCTTCAAACCTCTGGGAGGACTACTGCTCTTCACAGAAGTGGGCCTAGCATGGCAAACCTCTGGGAGGACTACTGCTCTTCACAGAAGTGGGCCTAGCATGGCAAACCTCTGGGAGGACTACTGCTCTTCACAGAAGTGGGCCTAGCATGGCAAGAATGGTACTCCAGGGCCCCAATTTCTTTCTCTGAGCAGGAGAGACACTCAAACCTGGGGCGTACCCCAGCTGTCCAGGTCAGCCTTACCTGAAGGCTTGAAAGCAATTCGGTTCTTTTTGCCTTTGTTCACCTGCCTTAAGAACCCTTCTTGGAGAAGGTCAGCAGCAGTGACACGTTTCTGAGGGTCAGGCTCAAAACAAGACAAGATGAAGGCTCTGGCTTCAGCTGAAAGGGCCTCTGGAATTTCAGGGTGGATCTTAAACATCCCTACCTGCATTGAAGGGACAGTTAACAATGTCAGCATGGGTGAATTCAGGTGCGTGCACTTTCAATGGAAATTGCCATCTCATGAGAAAAGCTTGGTGACATTTATTTAGATGTCCTGTTGCTACATGTTTCTGCTCCTCCCATCTACAAATGGAGTCAACTTCCCCTTCCCTGAAGTCTTAGCTAGTTTCTCATGACTTATACCAAGAAAGGGTCAGGAAAGCAGTATGGTGAGGCTTTCAGGACCTAGGGATGATAAAGCCTGGGAGAGCCTGCTCTTGGGATCTGGAAACCACCAATGTATAAGAAGGAAGCCAGATACACAACTACATGGAAAGAGTAACTGATCCCTCCCTGCTATATCCTCAGTCATGCAGGAGAGCCCTGTCAGATGACCCTGTCCCAGCAAGGCCACCAGTTGGACACACCCATGAGTAAACCTGAGAACAACATTGAAAGACCAATATCCAACTAACTCTGTTTTTTGTTTGTTTGTTTTTGTTTTGTTTTTTCTTTTTCTCTGTGTAGCCCTGGCTGTCCTGGAACTTACTCTGTAGACCAGGCTGGCCTTGAACTCAGAAATTCACCTGCCTCTGCCTCCGGAGTGTTGGGATTAAAGGCCCAGCTGCCAACTGAATTGTGAGGAACAACTGTGTTTTACGCCTCTAGAGCAGTGGTTCTCAACCTCGTACTGCTGTGACTCTTTAATACAGTTCCTCATGTTGTGGTGACTCTCAATCATAAAATTATTTTTGGTGCTACTTCATGACTGTAATTTTGCTATTGTTATGAATAGTTATGTAATTATCTGATATGCAGAATATCTGAAAAGGGATCTCTGTGGGTCTCTACCCCCACAGGTTGAGACCGCTGCTCTAGAGGATGGTGGTTTCAGGGTAGGAAAGCTTCCAGTTGAGAATATTCAAAGTTGATACTATCTTCCCAAATAAAGACTCTAAGAGATAGCACTCTCCCTATGTCTATTTTACCCCCACACCCAGCCTCGATTCTTAGCCTCCAGCTCTAAATCATAAGCGAACACAGCCTGAGGCTGCCACTTTACAGATAAGCAAATTGCCCATCCTACAGATAAGATGGACTCCCCTACAGGCTAAGGGAGAGATAAGTGTTTTCCTCTTAGGATTTTCAAGACCAAGTGCGTCAGTTCTTCCTGCCAGCTAAAGGAGGTCCCTGTGACCCACAGTGGAGCAAGAGTCAGTTCCCAGATATATGTCCCATCAAGGCATAGAACTCTTTTGTGAAAACTGCATAACCTCTTCCTATGAATGAAACTGTTCTCATTAGATGTTCTCATCAGAGGCTGCTCGCTAGCGTTTTTAGGAGCTGTCATTCTAACCTCCACTGCCTTGCTGTGCCTTTCCCAAGTCCACTGCGTGACCCAGAGGTAGAAGCCATTCTGGTCTTTGATGTCTGTGCTCACTGCCCACTCCTCAGCTTTCCTGGGGGCTGGTTTTCACTCCCTTGCTCTATTCTGTGAGCTCTAAAACTACAGAGCCTTCTCATTTTATCTCTATAAAGCTCTTAACCAAGTGGCACATCTCATTCTCAAGACACCATGCCTCATAGCTTGAAAAAATGAATAGCTTAAGAGTTAGAAGAATATTAGATGCTGGACAGAATCCAATCACCAGGATTTGAAATGCAGGACATTATTTGTAGCACCCCTCACCTGTGCAATGGGGAAGAGATGTTGGCAGTGCCTACCAGCAAAGGACCTGAATCTAAAGAGAGAAGAAGCAGTTCCTCTCCGGCTCTTTGAGTGAAAATAGCAAAGTGGGTAGCACCTGGCACCTTTCAAGTGTATGGCTGGGGTGGGTATAAGAAGGGGTCTCCTGTGTCCCAGGATGACCTCAAACTTAGTATGTATCGGAGGATGGCCTTGAACTCTGGATCATCCTGCCTTTGCCTCCCAAGCGCAGGGGTTACAGGAGTGTACCAAACATGCCTGGCAAAAGTATATCACTAAAAGTGCTTTCATTATGTTTTTGTTGCAAAAACTGATTTCACCCCAAAAAGTGAATAAATTCCAATGTTTGTACAGCAAAAGCAGGAAGTTACTTTGCCCTGTGAAGAAGACCTTTCATGGCTATCAGCTGTGCTTCCTGAGCACTATAAGCCTTCAACAGATCAGAAAGCAGATGGAATGGTTTCCTTAGCACCAGTTGCTCCAGATTCCAAGACCTGTGATGGAAGCTACATGTATGGTCTTCAATGGCTGGAAGCTGTTTCTATATTACAGCCCTTACAGTCAGGGTTCTATTGGGACTAAAAGGTCAGAAGACTCTTGACTTTCTATCTTGGCCTTGCAATTGTCTGGGCAGCTGACTCAAGGCAAGCAAGCTGAGAACCTTCTGCCAGGGCCTGACTTCAGAAACAGAAGAATCCTGTGTTTCACATCTGGGGAGTTCTGCCCCAACATCCAAACCACCTAAACAAACAAGTATATTTTACCTTAAACATGGCTGCTTGTGGCTCACCAAGCTCATGGAATGGAGGCCTGCTGGTTGCCATCTCAATGATGGTGCAGCCCAAGGACCAGATATCAGCTGGAGCACCGTATCCCCGAGGTCCTTGATCAATAATCTCAGGTGCCATGTACTGCAGAGTTCCTATGTGGAAAAAAATGAACAAGGATTGGGGGCACCATATTGTTTAAAAATTTAGTGGGCTACATGTGTGGATTTCACTGCTTCAAAAATGGCGAATGGAGCCTTCTCTTGTGTGAAAACCACTTGGTTGCATCATTTTTTGACTCGTGGCATGCTTTCCTTTAACAGGATTCACACTGAAAGAGGATTTTTGGCTCTGGGTTACATCACTCAGGATGATATTTTCTAGTTCTACCCATTTGCCTAAGAATTTCATAAATTCATTCTTTTTAATAGCTGAGTAGTACTCCATTGTGTAAGTGTACCACATTTTCTGTATCCATTCTTCTGTTACAGGACATCTGGGTTCTTTCCAGCTTCTGGCTATTATAAATAAGGCTGCTGTGAACATAGTGGAGCATGTGTCCTTATTAACAGTTGGAACATCTTCTGGATATATGCCCAGGAGTGGTATAGCCAGGTTTTCAGGAAGAACTATTTCTGATTTTCTGAGGAACTACCAAACTGATTTCCAGAGTGGTTGTACCAGCTTGCAATCCCACCAACAATGGAGGAGTGTTCCTCTTTCTCTACATCCTCACCAGCATGTGCTAGCTATCACCTGAGTTTATGACCTTAGCCATTATGATTGGTGTAAGGTGGAATCCCAGGGTCGTTTTGATTTGTATTTCCTGATCACTAAGGATGCTGAACATTTCTTTAGATGCTTCTTGGATATTCAAGATTCCTCTGTTGAGAATTCTCTGTTTAGTTCTATACCACATTTTTTAATTTTTATTTAATTTTATTTGTCTAACTTCTTGAGTTCTTTGTATATTTTGGCTATTAGCCCTCTGTCAGATGTAGGGTTAGTTAGGATCTTTTACCAACCTGTAGGCTGCCATTTTGTCCTATTGACAGTGTCCTTTGACTCAGACCCAAAAGGACATGCATCATATGCACTCACTGATAAGTGGATATTAGCCAAAAAGTACAGAATACCCATGATACACCCCACAGACCCTAAAAATGAAACAAGAAGGAAGGCCCAAGTAAGGATGCTTAAATTCAGGCAGGCGTGGTGGCGCACACCTTTAATCCCAGCACTCGGGAGGCAGAGGCAGGTGGATTTCTGAGTTCGAGGCCAGCCTTGTCTACAGAGTGAGTTCCAGGACAGCCAGGGCTACACAGAGAAACCCTGTCTTGAAACCCCTGCCCCCCAAAAAAAGGATGCTTAAATTCCACTTAGAAAAGGAATTATTTTATTCCTTTTATTATTTTATTCCACAAAATAATCATGGGAGGCAGAGGGAAGGACATGGGTGGGAGAGGAGAGAGGAGGGGGAGAAGGGGGGGCAGAATCAGATATGGTGGTAGACAGGAGAGAGCCTCAGAGGGTAAGGAGAATGAATGAAAATATGCAGCTGTCAGGGGTGGAGTGGGGATGGGGAACTTCTAGAAAGTCCTGGAGGCCTCAGATGGGGGAGGCTCCCAGGACTCAATGTAGGTGACCTTAGCTGAAATGCACAACAGTGGGGATAAGGAACCTGAAGAGACAGGTAGTCAGACAGGACCCTCAGTAGAAGAATGGGGACACCAACCCACCTATAAAACTGCTCCTCTCTCAAAGAAATGCAGGGATAAAAATGGAGCAGAGTCTGAAGGAATAGCAGACCAGTGACTGACACAACTTGGGATCCTTCCCGTGGCCGGGTACCAATCCATAACACTATTACTGATACTATATTGTGCTTGCAGACAGGAGAGTAGCATGGCTGTCCTCTGAGAGGTTCTACCCAGCCACTGTCTGACACAAATACAGTTACTCCCAGCCAAACATTGGACAGAGATCGGAGACCCCTATGGAAGAGTTAGGGGAGGGAGTGAAGAAACTGAAGAGGATAACAACCCCATAGGACGACCAACAGTGTCAACTAACCCAGACCCCTGGGAGCTCCCAGCGACTGAACCACCAACCAAAGAGCACACACGAACTGGTCCAAGGACCCTGTACTGGCTAGTTTTGTGTCAACTTGACACAGCTGGAGTTATCACAGAGAAAGGAGCTTCAGTTGAGAAAATGCCTCCATGAGATCCAACTGTAAGGCATTTTCTCAATTAGTGATTAAGGGGGAAAGGCCCCTTGTGGGTGGGACCATCTCTGGACTGGTAATCTTGGTTCTATAAGAGAACAGGCTGAGCAAGCCAGGGGAAGCAAGCCAGTAAAGAACATCCCTCCATGGCCTCTGCATCAGCTCCTGCTTTCTGACCTGCTTGAGTTCCAGTCCTGACTTCCTTGGTGATGAACAGCAATGTGGAAATGTACGCTGAATAAACTCTTTCCTCCCCAACTTGCTTCTTGGTCATGATGTTTGTGCAGGGATAGAAACCCTGACTAAGACAGACCCCCTTGCACATATATAACAGAGAGCTGCTTTGTCTCGCCTTAGTGGAAGAGGGTGACCCTAATCCTGTAGAGACTTGATACTTGGGGGGAATCCCAAGGGGGGCACCCTTTCAGAGGCAAAGAGGATGGGGGAGGAACTCTGTGATCAGGAAGTGGGAGCGGGGTCAGCATTTGGGATACCAATAAATAAAATAAGAGTTAAAAAAAGAATTTTTAGTCCCTCAAAAGATAATAGAGTGTAATTCAATATGCATGTTAATGCATGCCAAATATATGAAACTAGAATGGGAGAAACAAGCTAATCAGAAACAGTTAACATGGTAGAGAAAATGCCACGGTGATGGTGATGGTGGTGGTGGTAACAATGATAGTAAAATGCAGTGTTAGAGTAGAATGTAGTGTTATAGAGCTGGAGAGATGGCTCAGCCATTAAAGGCTAGTCTCACAACCAAAATGCAGTGCTCTAACAGAGATACATACAAGGAGGCACATGTGAATGAATAAATACTTGATTAGGCTTTGTCTGAATCAGAGAAATTATCAATGTGTTGATTATTTTTTCTAACAAGCAAAGATGTACAGGGGGCGTGGAGGAAGGCAAGAGTGCTAGCCTGCAATGTAGGTCTAATCTCCAGAAAGAGGGATGGGCAAGAATCAGGTAGGGGGTGTCTCAAAAGCCACTGCTGTGAGAAAACCACCAGGGAGCTCCTGGCCAAAATTTGCATACTGGATGAGTTCTACTTTTGCCAAAAATAAGCCATTCATAGGGAACAGCATGACCAACATGATCCAAAAGGACAGCTGCTGATTCTGTCACTGGAGGAGGTTTTTGCTATAACAATCAAGGAGGTAGACAAAAAGACAGGAAGGCAAAGAGGAGAGCTTGAGCCAAGCTCAAGTATGGAGTTCAGGAGACAGCCAAAGGATGGGTGATCTGGGGCAAGGTGACAAAAGGTGGCAAGAGAATAACCTTTCTGAAGGCTGACTTTGGACTTAGTCCTGTGGGTCATGAGTCACCAGAGGATGCCACAGGGATCCTCTGGATTTAGACAATGACATAACTGGCTATGGCAACTGGAATGTGAAAGGAGCATTGAGGGGAAACCCATGAGGTAAGAGGGAGGGAGTTTGGGGAGGACAATACAGGGTTTTGGGAGCAAAATATTTTGTTTTCCTTAAATACGGCATCAGAATAGAAGTGGAATTGTGGCCATGACATTAGATCTGTGGAGTGGCAAAGAGGATTAGAATAAAACAGCAAGCACAGAGTTGACCTTAGCCGAGGTGTGCCGGCCATACTGATATGCAGAGCAATGAAAGGCTCTTTCTCAAGGCTATAAAACAACCAAAGGAGGTTTCCTGAGGGTTTTTTTTTTTAATCAATGAAGTTACTACATTCTTTTCTTGAGAAGCCATTTTCCCTTCCTATAAAATATCAATTAAAGGAGATAATGTCTTACTCTATCTCAGGTCGACTTGCATCTTACTATTATTGTAGGCCAGGTTAACAAGAAACTGTTCTTGATTTTTCTGCCTCAATCACCAGAGTATTGGGTTCACAGGTACAAACCATTAGGCCTGGCATCATAATTCATCAGTGTCTCACTATATAACCCAGACTAGCCTGGAACTCACTATATAGTCCAGGCTAACATTAAACTCGTGTTGAATCTTCTTCCTCAGTCCTCCAAGCCTCTACAAATATGACCTAGATTCCTAGGACAGTTGTGACCAATACAATGTTCTGCAAGAATGGGAACGTACTCTGTGCAGTCTAACATGGTAGCCATCAACTACATATGACTATTATGTTATGGAAATGTGGTTAGTGAGACAAAAAAAGAAATGAATCTTTAAATTATTTTAAGTTAGTTTCAACCACTTAAGTTATACATTAGTCAGTATTGGTAAAGACAAACAGGTTAGTGGGGTACATATAAAAGCTGGCTTTCAGAGCCAAAATGAAGTGGCAGAGGTGGGGGGGGGGGCGACTTCTCAGCCAGTTGCAAAGTTGGGCAAGATGAAAACACATCTCCTGTGTACTTGTACTGTGAGGAAATCCCAGTGCCTCAGGAAGGAAACTTGTGGTGTTACAATATCCCCTCCAGGCTGTTGTTGCTGTGACTAACATAGGACTGGTGTTGGTAGGGGATGCTCCTTCTAAGAATGTATAACTAAGTACAGAAAGATTTAGCACTCTACTGTTTGTTAAGTTCTCATGTTGCTCTGCTCTATGATGCTGGGGCTGCTATCTCCATGCCTCCTTACCTGCAGCTTTCTGCTAGCTTCTCTAACTAGAAGGCACTAGAGAGACTTTGGAAGGGTGGAGGAGGACCGTCTCTTCCCTGTATGCTTGTTGTCCCTGTGAGCGGGCTTTCATGTGGAACCTCAATTGACTGTAATATCCAGGGATTTTTTTAAATCACTCTATACTCCTAGAACCAGCTTCCTTCCTCTCGGAGATATTTATATCAGTCTAATCACATATATCCCTTCTCAAAGTTCTGATCCCACCTTACCATCTGTGCACTCCCACCCTTATAAAGGCCTCCTGATGTCTTAGTCTCCTTTCTGCCTTTTTAGTTTCAGTACTGGAAAATGCTCTATGAAAACAATTGAAGTGGTTTCTATTTTCCTGCCTGGACTACAGATCATATAACTTAAAAAGTGTATATATCTTATTGATATATATTCATTGTACATAGTGATTGGTCTCATATTCATACAATTATTTCATATACTTTAAGCATATTCACACCCTTCTTCTCCCCCTTTTTCCTATTTCCATTCATTTCTCCAGATAGAATCTGTCTCCTACTTTTGTGTCATATTTAGATGTGATTTAAGAATCTATATAGGGTAAGGATCCACAAATGCAAGAAAACATACACTCTGTCTGACTTATTTTGTTTATAGAGAGGGGCAGACAGAAGATGTGGAGGGAGGGGAAGGAAGTGGGAATGGTGTTATAATCTCAAAAATAAAATAAATTTGTAAAAAGAACACGAGAATAAATTTATATTATATAGAACTCAAAAATAGTACTAAACCAAACAATGATGGCTAACTGACCCCAAATGACTGTCTACCTTGACATAAACCTTTCATAATTGAAACCTACTTAGTTTATCACGTTAAGATAAATGTGGAATTTTCTCTGTATGAGACCACAGTGAGTATCAACCATTATAAAAGGAAGAAGTCAGTAAGGACATCATATTATTTATTGTGGTATAATAAATTACTCTCAAATTTAGCAGCTTAAAAGAATGTATTGGTATATGGGGTACAGGTCAGTAGTAGCATATTTGCTTGGCATACATAAGGCTCTGGGATCTATCCTTAACATAACCAACAAAGGTCATTATGATCTCGTATAAGATTGAAGATGGATGCTCAGAAGCATCCATCTGAGTAGACAGGTACTCTCCTCTGAGAGTGCAGTCCAGATGTGGGCTGTGGCTACATGATTTAAATGTTAGACTAAAGAAGCTAGGTCTACTTTGAAGCTCCTTCATTCATCCTGGGATGAGTAGAACACTTCCTAACTTCAGTCTCTCATCACATGGCATCTTCTAGAGAACTGCTCAAGACAATTTCTATCAGTGAGAATCAGCTGATAGAAGGAAGTGGACACTTTGCTGCCACTATCACTTCTAACTTTTCCATTCACTGGAAATAAGTCACCATATTCAATCCACATTCAACTGTAATAAAGGCCTGCCCCCATCTGACTTCTGGTCAGAAGCTGATAGCTTGTAAATAATTTCCATGTACTACTATGTATATGACTTCCATAATTCTATAAGATTGGGCAAAGAAGGTGACATCTACTATTATTCCACATTTAACACAGGAGGAAACTAAAGGAGTTGAAGTTAGAACCTAGGCCTATCTTTGAGTTCAGAACTTGACATCACTGAATTATGTAACAAATCAAAACATATTGCTTAAGAAAAAGCTGCCTGAAAAAAATGGCTCATGCAGGGCTTCAAAGATACAGTATTCCCTCTTTCCCTCATACCTGGAAGATACAGAGCATTGGTGGAAACCTGGGCATTCCATTTGATTCACTACTGTATTCACATGTAAGAATCTGCTCAAATAGAACAGCGACAGAGAGATGTGGAACTATACAAATACTTCAGATAAAGGACCACCCATGGTGATATGTGTGTAGGCATTTGTCAGTTCTACCAGAGGCTGGACTCTGGAGAAAACTAGTGAGTGGCATTGTGATACATTTGAACCATGCACAAATCTTAGAAAACTGCCTTGTCCTGCACCTGGCTCTCTTTGAGGCCTTACCTCATCTGTCCCAGCCCTCAGACACCTGCTGTGTCCAGGGGGTGGTATAGAATTCACAACACAGTATCCCAAAGACCCACAGGAGCTGACTCAAGATCCCTTGGGATATATTCCACTGGAAGCTTTTAGGTAGTTCTCAAAGCAGGATTTCCACATTTTCAGCAAAGAAAAACGTGGCACTAGGTGATTCTTTGACAGAGGAACCAATCATCTAGGTCTGAGACAGGGACAACAGGAACATCCTCAGTACAAAAGTTTGGGCACCCCTTACGCTGGAGCCTCTCACCTAAATCAAGGGGCTCAAAGACTTTCGAGAGGAAAGCAAACAGATGTGAGGTAGACAGTGAGGGCAGCTTCTTTTGAGAATGGGGCCAGTTGTTTACTTGGTGCCAAATAAGAGGAGTAAGACTGGGGGAATCCCTAGAAGGGTATGGCTCACAGCAACTCTAGCAGTTCAATGGATTCCAGATACCCACTCTTGAAAAGAGACCACACATGTTAGTGTCTCCTATGAGCTCCTTGAGATTTTGTTAGTAGCCCAAATTTCAACTCTTTATATTAAAAGAGTAGTGAAAAGAGAAGTATAGTACAACCTTCCATGGTGGTGGTGAAGGTCCTAATTATGCTGTTCAGGTGATAGCCTCTGACACTGTAAGGTCTGAGGATACAGCCACACCCTTTTCAAAGCTGAGTTGAAGGTAACACAAACATTAGATTCAAGAGGTGGGGCAAGTTACTGCCATGTAGCTTTTGGATATTTTTCAAAGAACTACAGAAACAGTCTTCTAAGTTCGAATGGCTCCATGGAAAGAAAAAGAGCAGTGAATACAATGTGAAGAATAAGTGGTTGGAGAGGTTCAGGGGACACTCAGCCAGTAGCCAGTCCAAATATCCATCCATGACATGGGGGTTACATTCAGCAGGATCCAGCAAAAGAAATGAACATCAAACACCAGGCCCCAAAGTGCAGAGATCCAGATCCAATTTACAATGGCGTTAGTTACCTAAGATGCAAGCTGCCATTCCCTGTGTTTGCCTTTTTGAAGATGCTTAGTTAGGAAAGAGTTGAGAAAAGAAGCTAACATTACTGACTGTAGAGTAGAGGCAGGGAGAGGGGCAAGTGAATTAGCACCATGAATGAGGACCAGCGCACTGGTGAGTACACAGTCTAGACCTTTCCACCACCCACTCTGATCTGCTGCATCTACAAGTTTCACTGTGATTCTGTCATCCAAAGCAGCTGGAAAAGTCATAGGACAAACCATAAAGCTGCTCTGGGCTAAATGTAAGGGACAGTAGGAGACAAAACCTTTATGACACCTTATATGTCCCACAAGCTTAACATGTTAATTCCATATAGAAACTCAGTTCTCTTAAAGACCCCCCAGCTCTAAAGGCTTATATATTCTACATGCAAATTCATATTGATTATATTTATTTAATGAACAAATACTTTAATTTCACTTGCTATAATACTGGTGCTTGTCAAAATATTTCAATATTGATTATATTTATTTAATGAACAAATACTTTAATTTCACTTGCTATAATACTGGTGCTTGTCAAAATATTTCAATATTGATCCATTTCATCTATGGTAGCTCCCCCTGATATGTGTTTTTGAGAGCTTTTCCATTTGTTCTGTAACAGTTTCTAGGAGATGAACTTTCCATTTTTGTAGAAAACTTGTTAAAACAGGATGTTTACAGGGAGGTGAAACAACTGGGCATCCTAAGGGGAAGCAAAATATTGCACGGAAGTACACAACTCAAACTATCTTCAGGAAGTCCATGAAACTGACTAGATTTTCTATTTCTTCTTGAGGATGCAGGGTCCTAAACAGTAAAGACTGATGAGAGCTACTCTCAGATGAGGCAACTTGCAAAGAATACTCTCAGACTAGTCCAGCTGACTAGAAGCAGAGGTGAAGCAAGAGAAGAGAAGAGAAGACCAGCAAAGACCAACCAAGCCAAGCTGCCTAGAAAAGGCTTAGACCCCCCCAAAAAACAACAAAAAACAACAATAACAACAAAAAAATGTCGGGCGGTGGTGGCGCACACCTTTAATCCCACCACTTGGGAGGCAGAGGCAGGCGAATTTCTGAGTTCGAGGCCAGCCTGGTCTACAGAGTGAGTTCCAGGACAGCCAGGGCTACACAGAGAATCCCTGTCTCGAAAAACCAAACAAACAAACAAACAAAAAAACTCTGAAAAGGCTTAGACCAACTGAGTCACTTGAAAAGGTCATTTTCTAAACTTTTTGGCTACCTACAGGCTGTGCAGTGTGCCCCAGCTTTTGTGAACTATCATCCATGTTGGGGTGGGATTTGGTTATCTAGCTGTGTTTAAGTCATTTCTGCTCCTGTAAGTAACCCTTAACCCATATTCTTGTAAGTAACTCCAATAAAATCATTGGTTCATCAAGTTGGATTTTGGTATATCCATACTTTGGTCTGTCATGGACTCCTCTATTTGGAGTGAATAAACATGTGTGTTGTGTCTCTTGTGGAAAAGTTTGTCATACAACACCACTTTACTCAATAAAAGTCTGAGGCATAGATATACAGACAGAGAGTAACTTATATGTCTAAGGTGACACAGTGGTTGAACCAGAAATTGGGACTGTTAATCCTAATAGGAAGATGTATATAGCTTTCATCAAACAAAGGTTCCTGTTCTGGTTCTAATCCTAAGTATGTATGTAAGTGGGATATAAAAACATACATCCGCTGGGCGTGGTGACACATGCCTTTAATCGCAGCACTTGGGAGACAGAGGCAGGCGGATCTCTGAGTTCAAGGCCAGCCTGGTCTACAAAGTGAGTTCCAGGACAGCCAAGGTTACACAGAGAAACCCTGTCTCGAAAAACCAAAAAAAAAAAAAAAAAAAAAAAAAAAGAACAAAACAAAAACCAACCAACCAAACAAACAATACATGCATACAAAGGTTCCAGTGTGAGTGACCACAGAACAACCTACTATCACTCATACCTTAGAAGATTATTTCCATGGAAAGGAATAAAGGCCTGGTACATGCCATAATGTACAAGCCTTGGAAATATATCACTAAGGAAGGGAAATACTTTAAAACTGTGTATTGTCACATTACATGTGCAGGGCTATCCCAAACATGCAAATCTGCACACATATCAAGTTAGCCCAATGACTGTCTGGGATTGAGACCAGAACTGACTGCAAAGGGAGGGGCACACGGATCTTGCAGGGTAACAAAAATATTCAAAAATGGAATTGTGGAAATGGCTGCAGGATATGGTAAATTTGCCATAAACCATTGAATCAGGCATGCATCTCACGTGATGCTCTATCTCCATGAAGTGTTGAGCCTACTACAACAAAGACAAGAAAGCTTGGTGTGTGGTTCTGAAATAGAGCACTCACATGGCATACACAAGGTCCTGTTTCCAGCTCCAACACTACAAAATTGGGTTTTGTTGTTGTAATTACTTTATCATACCTATGGCAAAAGCCCTTCCTCATAGGAACATAGGAAGGGAGGGATCTAGGACATGCAACTGACTGAAATTATTGTTTCTCCTAACAAGGTTCAGACAATCTTAGAGCATCTATGAGGAAAAGTTCCACCATTTTTTCTAGCATAGCCAGAGTTCTGTACCAGCCAGCTGAGACTTCCTTACAGAACTGTTCTGTTTTGTAAAGAGTAATTATATGTAGGACCCTTTCTTCACCAAAATGAGAGTTCCTTCTTTATTATCCCTTAAACATTCTGCAGTATTTTGCAATGCAAGATTCATGCTTTCTTAAGCAAATTACTTGGGAAATGTGATATGCAATAATGTATTTCCCATGTGATATTTTTCTCCTCAGGGATACTAATTATGCCATCAATTGTTGGCGTTTTATGATTTTTTTAATTTTTGGTTTTTGAGACAGGGTTTCTCTGTATAGCCCTGGCTGTCCTGGAACTCACTTTGTAGACCAGGCCTGCCTCTGCCTCCTGAGTGCTGGGATTAAAGGAGTGCGCCACCACGCCTGGCTGTTTTATAATTTTGAAATAAATTCCTGCCATATCAGAGCCTCTCTTGCTATATATGGTCAAGCTAATTGGTGGCTTCCAAAGAGGAAGGTATATGTTATTTTCTTTTTTTGGTTTTAAAGATTTATTTATTTATTTTTCTGTATGTGAGTACACTGTCACTGTCTTTAGATACACCAGAAGAGGACTGTGGATTCCATTACAGATGGTTGTGAGCTACCATGTGGGTGCTGGGAATTGAAATCAGGACCTCTGGAAGAGAAGTCAGTGCTCTTAACCACTAAGCCATCTTTCCAGCCTGTATAAGTCATTTTCAATTAAAATAGTAAAATGCTGAGAGAAAAGGGGGCAGTCTAATATACATATTCATAATATATAAATATGGACATATTTATATTCGTATCAGAAACTATAACTTCAACATATTCTTTATGTGGGAAACACTAATTGAGTCCTGGTGTAGCCTTGTCCCATTTTGAGACACATGTACCTCTACTGGCCATACAACTAAAAAGTTGTTTTTTTTAATAGATTCATATTTCTTTTGATGGGGAACATGTTTCCACTGTGGGTGCCCAGGGATTAATACACAACATTCTCTTATTGAAGAAAAGTCCTTTAGATCTGGAACATTATTTACCATAGATAAGACCAACTTTGTCCATTGTACAACTTTGGCCATTTCAAGGACAGCTCAAGAACCTGCCATCTATACTTATTCCAGAACTATAAGGGTATGAGAACTGTTTCACAGGTGTACCCAGCATGCCCTTTGTGATCGTCATGTTCCTCTTTGGGAGACCACAATCTAATTAAAAATCAGCACTTGTTTCCAAGGATCAAGGTTTTAGCTATAGTTGCTTTTAAGTAGGAATTTCCAAACGCCCCAGGCAGCTTGCGAGAAGGCCTTCTAGCTACTGGTGTGGAAATGGAAAAGCAGCTGGTAATTTATATCACCTTTGAGTCCAGTCCCTGGCAATAGTCAGAGTGTTTCATCACCAGCAGGTGGACGAGAAAAGGCAGTTTTTCAAACTCACATAAAATATCCTATTTCCCCAGAAGAATTAGCCTCCCTTGGAAATATAATCATATCAAAATGCAAAGTGTTAGAATTCACTATGGTAAAGAGCTATCTTTATGACAGACCAATAAAATGTCCTAGTAAGTTACACAAAATTACCCAATATTTTGACTGGTGTGCTATCAACTGTGAAGACATACTGCCATTTTACTGAGTAAGAACCCTTAGGATGGATAGTTCAGCAGAATTCTTTGTAGAAAGCTAAGAGGAGAAAGTAGGGTATCACAGATAGCTATATCAGACAAGCATCTCACTAGAACAATGTTAAAACACTTTAAAGTCAAGGACAATATTTCATCTGCATTAAGAATCAAAATGGATAAAGCTTGAAACAATCATCCCAAGTGAGGTAATTCAGACCCCAAAAGACAAATAGTGTGTTTTCTCTTATATGTGGATGTAAACATTTAAAATGGAAATATATGTTTTTAATCTGAAAAGCCACAAAAGTTAGGTAGCTAGTAAGTGACCGGGAGGAAGACAGGGTCTATCTTCCAAGGAAGGGGAAACAGTAAGGAGCTACAAAAAAATATAAAGGGGAAATAGAATAAGGAGGATTAGTGGGGAGGGGGTGGAAGGAAAGAGTAAGAAAGGAATATGGGGGTGGATCATTAACACTAAAGCCTTTTGAAAAGTCATATGGAAACTGGCTACTGTAGAAGCTTCCTAAAATATATCTACATATGAAAGGAAGTTAAATGGAGTCATTATGTAATGGGAGAGACAATGCTCCAACTAGACATTCCATGCCACTAAGTAAAAGCTCCACAACTAGGAATGAGTTCCATCGTGTTGGGACATTACCCAAAGGGCTTCCAGAGAACTCCCAAACACCATGAGTATCATCAAGTTTACTGATTGTTTTCCATAACCTGATGGAAGTCCCTATTGCTAAAGACACAAGTTACTTAGCACATTGAACATGGAGAAACTGACCTGCTGCTCAACCACAAGTTTTACCCCTACTGATTAAGGTTCATGATGTTGGATAGTACATTGTTCAGTAGCAGAGGAAAAAAGCAAGCATCAATATCACCTAGCTATAAACCCTGTCACCTAGGGCAGTGATCAACCCTGCAAAAGATACTTGTACAATAGTGACATCAATGTTATAGGAGTAACCAACTTCTTTCCCAATTGGATTTAAGGCCCATTCCACGAGATGCAACACATACCTGACACTGCTTAAGGACAAGAACTTGAGAAACCAGATAGTTCATGGGCCTAGGAGAAAACTTGTTACTAATAGTATGCCCTTTGGTCATGACCCCTTTGAACGTCACACATCAGTGATGGATCAAGGAAACAGTGTCTTTTAGACACAATAGGACTGATACACATATGAACTTACAGAGGCTGTGACCATATGCCCAAGACCTGCACAAGTTCAAAGCACACAAAAGTCCCAACACTGAGAAGAGGCAAAGTCCCACCCCTAACCAAGAAACTATTTGCAAAAGATACCTGATGGGACAGGGAAACTTAAGATTGTCGCTTAGTATATCACCTATAGTCCAGGGCAGGTAGGCTAAGAGTATTTGCCCAAGAGTAATTGCCAATATGAAATCGATTCCTGTTTTTGCACGTTTTGTTTTGCTTGATTTCTCTTCGTAGATTTCAAGATGGTTATTTATTATTTTATTTATTTACATCACAAATGTTGTCCCCTCCCTGTCCCCCCAGCAGAGTTCTTCCTCCCTCCCCTTCACTTCTGAGAGGGTGCTCCCCCCGCCCTGACATATCCCCCAACCCTGGGGCATCAGGTCTCAACAGGATCATTCTCTCCCACTGAGACCAGATATGGCAGTCCTCTGCTACATGTGTGCCAGGGGCCTTGGACCAGCCCATGTATGCTCGTTGGTTGGTGGCTCAGTCTCTGGGAGCTCTTTAAAAAAAAAAACATGCACACTGAGTAGGAGGAGAATGAAAAAGAGGGGAGAGAGAGAACATGAAGTTGGGTGCATAGGGTGGTGGGAAGGATCTTGGAAGAAGAGCTGGGGAGCAGCAAGAGTATAATCAAACTATATTCTATGGAATTTCATATGTATTCTATAAAATATTACATTCTAAAATATGTTAAAAGTTAGAAAAATCAAAATGATACTGTGTTGAGAAGGGGACCAATAGTTGCCGGGGAGTGGTGGCGCACACCTTTAATCCCAGCACTAGGAAAGCAGAGGCAGGTGGATTTCTGAGTTCAAGGCCAGCCTGGTCTACAGAGTGAGAAGGTGACCAATAAGTAGTTCTCAGATGACCACAGATTGAGGAGAAAGCTTAGATCCAAGATGGCACTACATAACCAGCTATGCTCTGCTTACCTGTAAAGGTCTCGGTGCATGGGTTAATTCCTGCGAGGCGTTTAGAGGTTCCAAAATCAGAGATTTTTACCACTCCACTATAGGTGTTCACCAGAACGTTATCTCCCTTTAGAAAAAAGAACAGCATTGAGTATATAAAGGAAGATTTAATTGAACCAGCACCCTATAGTATGGGGCCTTTAAACAAACTCTACTAAGAATGGACCTGACATGGGGTGGGGCTGTCTTGATAAGCTGTCTCTCCCTGTGAGTGGATGATTCAGGCATACTATAGTGACAGCTTAGAAAAACACCACCTTGGTTACTTAGAGATCCCATACCTTAATGTCTCTGTGCACTATCTGGTTTTCATGGAGATACTTCAGGCCTTCCAGGATCTGTTTGGTATAAAACTTGATAGTGGGTTCCTTCATGGGTCCCCATTTAGATCGTAAGAGAGCAGAAAGGCTTCCTAGAAAGTGACACAGCAAAACCAAACCAAGAAACAAATCAAAAACAAAAAACAAACAAACAAAAATTCGCCAGGATACAAAGACTCACTTGTAAGGAATCAGGGAAGTAAACCAAGGTGATAGTTCTAACACTGGTATTCAGATCATCACTATTCAAATAAAATAGCATAAGATTATTATTTCCATGTACACACTTATTTTACCCAGCTGCTCACTGCCAAGCACGTTTCCAGAAGCTATTTGTAATATCATCTAATTTAACCCACCCAATGCCTAGCTGAGATACAGGCCTACTTATATTCCAATGATGCTTACTTCAAGTATTATAGCAATTACTACTCTAACAGTGTATTTACTTAACCACAAAACTGAGATTCCAGACTCTTAATATCTGGACCCATTCAAACTACCAGTTCTAGATCCAAAGACTTCTCACTTCCAATACCCTATTCCCTACACATAGGGACTTTATATGCAAAGCACTAGTATTTGGTTTTATTATCCACTTGTTATTTTGCAACATCTCTTTAAAAGAAACTGCACATTGTGATATGAAAGGGTTAGGGATACCAGATATAAAAGAGGTTTAAAGAGTGTGGAAGTTTGGATGTCATTGGCCTTCACAGACTCCTAGATAGAGAGGAAGACTATTAGGAGGTGTGAACTTGTTGGAGGAAATGTGTTACTGTGGAGATAGGCTTTAATGTTTCATAAATGCTCAAGCCATGCCCAGTGGGACAGTCTCCTTCTGCCTATGAATTAAGATGTAGAACTCTCAGCTCTTTCTTCAGCACCATGCCTGTCGTCATGCTGCCATGTTTCCTGCCTTGATGATAATGGACTGAACCTCCTAAATTGTAAGCCATCCCCAAATTAAATATTTTCTTTTATAACCATGGTCATGTTGCATTTTCACAGCACACACAAATACACACACACATACACACACAAAAACAACAACAACAAAAGAATAACTAACTGTGAAACGGGGGATGGGCTTAGACGGAGGAAAGGCAGGGATGTAGGAATGCACCTTATCAAACTAAGGGTGCATAAAAAAGCTGTATAAACTAGGTAGTGATGGCACATGCCTTTAATCCCAGCACTAAGGAAGTAGAGGCAGGAGAATCTCGAAGTTTGAGGCCAGTCTGGTCTACAGAGTAAGTTCTAGGACTGCCAGGAATACACAGAGAAAATGTGTCTTGAAAAACAAAGTAAAAAAGTCATATAAAAAGGCCATTATTGGTTGTGAGCCTAGCCTTTAACGGCTGAGTGGTGCACACCTTTAATCCCGGCACTTGGGAGGCAGAGGCAGGCAGATTTCTGAGTTCGAGGTCAGCCTGGTCTTCAGAGTGAGTTTCAGGACAGCCGGGGCTACACAGAGAAACCTTTTCTCGAAAAACCAAAACCAAAACCAAAACCAAAACCAAAACCAAAACCAAAACCAAAACAAAAAAACAAACAAACAAACAAACAAAAAAGATCATTATTGGGCTGGCAAGATGGCTCAGCAGGTAAGAGCACTGACTGCTGTTCTGATGGTCCTGAGTTCAAATCCCAGCAACCACATGGTGGCTCACAACCACCTGTAATGAGATCTGACGCCCTCTTCTGGTATGTCTGAAAACAGCTACAGTGTACTTACATATAATAATAAATAAATCTTTGGGCAGGAGTGAACAGGGAGTGAACAGAGCAGACTGGAGCAAGCAGAGGTCCTAAATTCAATTCCCAACAACCACATGAAGGCTCACAACCATCTGTATAGTTACAGTGTACTCATATACATAAAATAAATAAATAAATCTTTTTTTAAAAAAGGCCATTATTTCATAAACTATTTTAAAAATACAACAACAACAATAATAGTAATAAAATATTTGAAGGGAGGTATCTTGCAAGGGTGGGTAATACTGCTCCCAGAAGCCATAAATTTTTATAAACTAATTTTATTTTGTGTGTATGTGCTTTTGCCTGATTTGGGGCCTGTATGTGCACCATGTACATGCAGGAGCCTCCAGATGTAAAAAGAGGGTTTCAGATCCTTTGAAAGTGAAGTTATAGGCATTTGTGAACCATTATGTACATTCTGGGGGCAATAAGTGCTCTTAACTACTAAGCCATCTTCACAGTTCAAGCTATAGGTTTTAAAATGAAAATCCCAGTGCAAGGTGTGGGATACCTTCCTTTGAAGTTCTAACCAGCAAGGCCCCAAAGGCTCTTAAAACAATATAGGCTACTGCCATTGCTCTTGGTTGCCCAACAGAAGTAGTTAGTAGATCTACTGCTGAATACAACATTGCTTATAGGACACAGAAGAGAAATCAAGCTGGAACTGACCAGGGAGCTTCCTCTCTGCTGGCTGCTTTTTATAGGTTTGTAAAGTGCCATGCATTCTGGTAGTGTAGGAAGGTAACCAATGGTATACACAGTGGTTAAACAATACATATTCCAATATTGACCAAGCTATCAAGATGTACTCACTGAGGCAATAGTGGCATAATGGTTATGGGGGGCAACCAACCATTTTCTATTGGATTTTAGTTCCATTGCCCAAGAGGGCATACATACCTGCTATTATGAATCATCTGTTCAAAAGCCTATGACTGGGGAGATCATAGGCCCTAGAGGAGAATCTATTACTGTTGTATAGCTAATACACACATTAAACTGCCTTCTAAATATCTGGGTTTATGCTGCTACTTCCAGACCTAGTCAGAGAAGTCTTTTGATTGTGGGCAGTAGTTAATGCAGGCTCACAACTGGTCAAAGTACTGAGAATAAAGTATTGTTGAGTGCTGAGTTCTAAGCGGGACACCTTTATCACTATTTTTGAAAGATAAGAGACCTTTGCAGGATGAGGAAGTAGAAATAATCTGAGACAAAAAATGTGGAGGAATACTAAGAAACATTGTCATTTGCATATGACATGGCCATTGCAATTATAAACACATAGCAACTTAAGGTAGCCTGCATATGAGCTACACATGATTGGGTCCTCAGTGTCATCATGAATAGGAGGAGAAGGCCAGTGAGGCTATTAGCAGTTAACAGTTTTGGAGGTGATTTTCTTTGGTGGTGTAGATACTGATATGATTTCCATGCTCCAGTTAAAACAAAACCAAGCTCTAACCATGTTCATATAAGCAACCCTATTTAAACCCAGTGGGTCACAAAAAAGATTAAAAAATAAAAGACTAGTTGGGAAGATGGGTCAGCAGGAGTGAGAAAGGGAAAACAGAGGGTGATATGGGGTGAATAAAATAATACACTATATATGTGTAAAATGATGAAAAAAGTTCCAGTGTACCTTTTCTATCTTTTTCCAAATCACCTTCATACTCCTAGACTGTAAAGATCAGAGCTCAAGGCTAGAGATTTCGCCCTTTCCAACTCTTTGTTTTCAATGTTAGCACTCAGTAGACAGTGAGCATTTTAGTCTGAATAAACAAGCCAGAAATGAACTGTGTGTGTGACATTTGCAAAGTTGTATACAAATTTTCTAAGAAGCCAATGTTTTCCAATCTCTAACAGGTCTGTTTTTTGTTAAATGGTGAGGCAATCAACAATATCCAGATTGTATGCTCATGAATGATTTTCAGATTGTGAGACCAAAAGAAAGCAGCTATTTACCTCCAGGCACCTGCTCCATAAATATCTTAATGTAGCCATTCTCTGAAACAGAGCCAAGGTACTGGACGATGTTGCAATGTTTGAGATACTTGTGCAGGGCTATTTCTTCATGCAGAGGCTGAGAGTACCTATTGCAGAGAAAGAAAATAAACCCGTATCACCTGCCAAATACTAGGGCTCTAGGCCCTCATAGTCCCTTAACAGCAACCACCCTACTGGTTCCCTTCTGGAATATCCTCCTTAGCTTCCATGAGAATATTCAACTTCCTATCTGTAAGACATGGGATACAGGCTGAGTATCCCTAATAAAAAATAAACCAAATCAAAACAAAACAACAAAACCAATATGATCCAGAATATTTTGAGTATCAACATGACACCAGTAGAAAATGCACACTTGACAGTGTGTGATTGGTTACTGGTAAAATATAGACATAATGAAGTTTCATCTAAAATTACCCTCAGACTTTGGGTACAAGAATTTTGTGTTTAGATTTATGTCCCATACCCTACACATACTTCATTATGTATATACAAACATTCCAAAATCTGGAAAAAAGATCTTAGCTGAGACTCTTCTTGCTTCTTGTAACAAGTTCAGATAAGGAATATTCAATCTGTAACAAGACAGCCATGTAGGGCTTTAACAAGACAGCTATGTAGGGCTTCTAGAGGATCAAGGTACCCCAAGTTTCTTAGGCACTGTTATGTGGTAAATACTCAATTAGGGATTACTATTTCTACTATTACTATTGCTTCTGTATAGATTCTCCAACAAATTTTCATATCTTTCAACAATCCTCTTCCTCCCATGAAAGGTGGTGGTCTTGAAAATCCTATCTTAAAATGACAGTCAACCCAGAACTAATAAGTTTCCCAGTCCCAGCCTCTGGACTTTCAATTTCATTCCCCCTGCCCTACCTCTTTATGAAACACGAATTTCACTTTACCACGTTTCTTTATAGACTCTACGTCAATACCGTATTTTTTAAGGTGACAAAAAAGGACCTTCCAATCAGGTCAGATGATCCCTTTTAACATTTCTGCCTATAGCCTACATTCAACCTTTGTAGGAATTGGTTGCTTTCACAATGTACTTTTTTTTCTTAAAAGCTCTGGTATTCCCTCATAGGCCTCATTTTCTACAAAGGTTATGTCCTACTTATTCTTCAACAACACTAGCTTGAAGATGATGTGTTCTCTCCAATTTGTAATAGCTCATTCAGGAATAGTTAGCCTCCCTGTTTTCTAAAGACAGTTTGTGTACCCTTCTGTTACAGCACTTTCATCTTAACTCATGGGCACAATATCTTCTCTCTCTACCAACGCAGCACCCTGGGGTCAGGACAGCATCCCAGTCACCTCTTACTTCCTAGCACCAGCCCGGATTCATGAATGAAATACATGCCTAGTCATTCTCAATTCAGCGTGAAAATTTTATGAATTTGGACAAAATGATGTTTCAGGCCCTTTCTAGCTCAAAAATCCCAGGAACTTCTATGGGCAAGGAAAAGCTAGAACAGCTAGTACTACCAATGGAGGTACATGCCATGGATATCCCCAGATCTATGCAACTTCAACAGCTTATCTATTGCATGAGTAAGAGCATAGCCAATGAGAGGCTCAGAGACTGGAATGCATATGTGTCCCTTTGGGAGTCCTTGAATCTCCATCAAGCTTGGTTTCCATATTGGTAATATGAAGAGATTAGGTTAGTTTGTTTCAGGTCGTTGTTATAATTCACATACTATACTACCCCACTGAAAATGAACAAATGAGTGAATGAATGGATGGTCAGACATTTGCTAGAAATCCTGTGTAACCCAGCCTTAGACAGTGGTCGCCAAGATGGAGGGGATGTGTGCGCATATCCATTAGCACTCAGTGCGCATATCCATTAGCACTCAGTGCTGGATGGGCCTGTGGCCCATGGATGGTTATTTCTGTTGAGGGCATGATTACATTCAACAGTAGATTTAGATGGAGTCTAAATTGTAAATGGCATAAACGTAAAGAACATGAAGTTGGGTGGGTAGGGAGGTGGAAAGGATCTGGGAGGACTTAGGGGAGGGGAAGAATAACATAAAAATCGATTGTATGAAAAATTAAAGAAATAAATGTAATAATAAAATTGCTGAGTAAGTTGTAATACTGGTGGTACAAGCACAGCCTCTAGTCTATGAGTAAGGTTGAAGGGCACACTTAACAACAAAATTTGTATGGTGAAACTGTTTGTTAACAGCATTTAAGTTCTGTAATGACAGATCCAGACAAATCAGAGCCATTTCCAATTGTTACAGTGTAAATTTAAAAGCACTCAGTCAAGGCTGGAGGTGTAGCTCAGTGGTAGAGTGCTTGCCTAGCATGCTCGAGGACCTGGGTTCTATCCCCAGCACTGAAAAACAAAGAGAAAAAATTTCTCAGTTACATTTTTAAAATATTTTCAAAATAGCTGCATAAAATGTAAAATTTCAGACATAGTTGTGGGTAGAAACACAGTTTTCTTATCAACTATGACGTTCTGTAATCTATTAACCTCTTAGTGATCTACTTTTTCTCAACATATTTATTAATATGCAGAGAATACAAGCAGATCACCCTTTAAACAAGAACATTACAAGATCCAACAACATAAGGTAGCCACATCATTCTGTTGATACAGATTAAACCATTAAATCTTTTCCTCCTCAGTTCTAGGTCTGGGATATAGAGTGTTGAGGTAGCACATGTAGACTATTGAAGGCAGTCTCCACTTGCCTGATATCTCTCTCTGGGATTTCCTTGATGGCTATCCGTACTTGATTACTGAGATCACGGCCGGCATACACAATCCCATAGGAGCCTTTCCCCAGGACAACTCTCTCCCCATTCGCATCATGGTCATACTCATACTAAACAAGGTAAAACAACAGGATAAGCAAGCAAGCAAACAAACAAACAAACATACATAAATATATAAATAAACAAACAAGTGACAAAACAATCTTGCCAAAGAGAAACCCAAAAGTTATCTAACAAGTTTTCAAAACTATAAAGCATTAGTTGAGTGTCGAGCAAAATACAGTTCTTAGGTTATACACTTTTTCATTTAACAATTATTCTCATTTGTTTGTGTGTTTATAGAATGACTTAATGAAGTAGAATTCAGGATAGTGAACAAATAACACTCACCTGTAAATTACCTGGCTCACCTTTTGGAGATTTTTCACCACTTTAATGCTGCAATTTAAAACTTTCTAAGCATGTTATGAACCACAAGTAATTATCTTCCTGCATGGCCTCTTATTAACTCGTCAGGAAACAAACCTCTTTCAACAGCCCAGGAAAGAATTAAAAGTTAAAGTTAATATTATCTTGATATAGAATATACAACATGTTGGGAGATCCTCTTCATAGAGAGCTAGCACTTGCTGCAAATATACTTTACAATTAGGATTGCTAGTCTGTCTCACCAGTCTTCTTATTAAGACCTGTTGCAGCCCTGATGGATACGGTTAGCACATGCCTATAATTCCAGCACTCTGGAGACTAAGGTAGAAAGTTCTTGAGAGCTCTGGGTTAGCCTGGACCACAGAGGAAAAACTGTCTTAAAAAACAAAAACAAGGCCAGTGAGATGGCTCGGTCTGTAGTGGTGCTTATCATGCAAGTCTGGTGACCCAAAGTCAACCCTCCAAATCCATAGAAAGAAAGGAGAATCAATTCCACAAAGTTATCCTTTGACCTCCACACGTATGCCCACACAGAGGGTGCACATACACAGTAAGTTGAAAATGACAAAAATAGTAAGCCACTGCATTACATTCAAGTTTATTTTTGTTCATGATTAAAACAAAGGTGACAGTAGTCTAAGCAACTCTTACGTAAACATAGAGAAAGCAATGAATATTTCTGGGGTTTGGCATGCCCCTACTGTTTCTATTTATACAGTGAATAATGTATATGTTCCTTCCTATATACCTAAAGATGCTCATGTCAATTGACATACAATTAAGATAACTTAAGGGTCTCTACTGTCTGACAGAACTAGAAACAAGTCTGCTCCACAGACTTATTTCAGCTTCCTCTCTTTGTCACATCTGTTGCCTTTAATGGCAATCATTTAGTCCACTTCTATAACACACTTTGACTGTACCTAATAATTCTTATACATGACCCAATTTCTAAAACAAACCCTTTAGCAACTTTTTGAAGAAAACCTTAAGAAATTAATTTCAGTCTAACTTCAAAATATATAATAAAATCTCATTAAATTATAATTACTGGAAGAACTTGAATTAGTGGCAAATCTGAATGACTGCAAGATTAAAGCACACATAAATTGTGTAGTCACTGTAGACTACAACTCTGCTGTCCAAACAAGCTTATGATAATGTCATTTTCTTTAAAGTAATTAAGATATTTCTATGATACTTTAAATCTCTGAGACCCATTGACAATGATATCTGGCTGGTTCAAAGGTATCTTTAACTATACTCAGTAAAGGATTTCAAATGCAAATCGGGACACTCTTCTTTAGGCACCAAAGGTATTATTAAAGGATGTTTTGCTAGTTCTGGGTCTTCTGTGACTTACCTCTAAGGTGTCTCCATCAGCCTCTCCCTCCAACTCCACTGTACTGCCCACTCCATTGTTTAGCATCTCTTTGACCAAAGAACAAAATCTAGAACAGCAAATGCCCCAGAGTATTACCCACCAATCACTCTTGCTCCTTATATTTAACTTAATTCCATTGTATTAAATTGTACTCAAACATAAACTAAACCTCTACAAGTTGTGGAACAATCATTCCACTCTTGATTTGACATGGTACGTTAGTGATTACCTAATCCAGTTCTAAAACATATGTGATACCTAAGTCTTCTCCATGTAGTATCTCAACTAGCTGGTTACCCAATGCCAAAGCACCTCTCTTAAATGCAGCACATATGTAGAAATCAATAAGAACAGTTTCTCTTCTATTAAACTAAAGCATTCATTCACTTTTGTGGGTTCCACCCACAGATGTAGAGTTAAAACTACATTCATTTTTATATAGCTACCACATTTTCTTTATCCATATGTCATTTGTGGACACTTGGACTGTTTCTACTTTTTGACTACTAAGTGCTGTAATAACCTTGGGAGTGTAGATGTCTCTTTGACAGACTGATTTCAAATCAGAAAAGAGTGGATTACTAAAGACTGGGGATAGCAGAGCAAAGAGAGGGGTTGAAAAGGATGACCAGGAGCTGAATGAGGAGATAGCTCAGTGGTTAAGAGCATAAATGAGATGCTGCTCTTCCAGAGGACCTGGGTTCAATTCCCAGTACCCACATGGTACTTTACAACTATTTAAACTAAGTTTCATTGTTAAAAACTTCCAGAAGATCTGATACCCTCACACAGACACACATGCAGGAAAAACACCAATATAAATAAATACATACATACATACATACATACATGCATAGAAAAGGATGATCAATGGATACTGGATATATCTAGTTAGGAAAAGGGAAGTATTGGTGCTCTGTGTAAATAGAGTGTCTATAGATAACAAGAATACTCTGTACTTTCAAGTGTTGTTTATTTTTGGTTTCTTGAAACAGTCTCTCACTCATAGCCCAGTCAGCTTGGGCCTTACTATATAGCCCAGGCTGGTATAGAACTTGTGGTGATCCTTTTGCCTTGACCTCCTAAGTGCTAGGATTATAGAACTGCATCACTATGTCTCGATATACTATATAGTTTTCAAAACTATTAGGAGACAGTTTTAACATTTTCATTATAGAAGTCAAAATTGTAAAGGAGAGTAACTATTTGCTCTAATTTAAACATTACGTAGTGTATGCATATATTGAAACACAATGTGGTATCCTATAAAACACGTGTAATTTTGTGTATCAGTTAAAAATAAAAAATTAAACAGAGAAATAAATTTTTCTACATAACAGCACCCATTAGAAATGTAAATACCCGGTCAGGCACAGTGCCTTATGTCTTTAATCCCAGTACTTTGGAGGCAGAATCAAGTGGGTATTTGTGAGTTGGATGCCAGCCTAGTTTACTCAACAAGTTCCAGGACAGCTGGGACACCACAGTGTGACACTGTCTCAAAAAAGAACAAAAATAAAGGTGAATACTTTCATCATGTCCCTATAAGCCTTTTCTTCTTCTCCGTTACTGTTCTCCCCGGGTCTAATTTGGGAGCCATTCTATTAAGAAGCCTTTTCAAATGTGTCCCTGCATTACACTTTAACTCTGGCTTTGAGGCTAGTATTCAGATGCAAACTAATCAGTGCCAAGGATAGTGGAACTTTCTTCTCTCGAGATGTGGGCAGTCCAGATCTGAGTGAGGCAGAAAGTCTCATATGAGGAAAGACGATGAGGAAATGCATAAGGTGCCCATGTCATTCTGGTGACAGAAATGAAGCCTAACATCAACAGTTACCCAGACAAGTTTATCACAAACGCTGAGCAGCATATTGCCCCATTGACTCAGTAGACAATGGTTAGCCATAGTTCTCGGTTAAGATGTTAGGGAAGAATTGTATAAAATTTAACATTACAATGTTCTTGGTTTTCCCTAACACATCCCACCATTACTTCTTCTAGTACTTGAATGTGGGGATATGTGATAAACAAACGTCTTAGGAGATGATATGTACTTATTCATTACAGTAAAATTTAGAAGATAGTATTAACTGTTACCAAGAGACCAGGCAGTGGTGGCACACACCTTTAATCCCAGCACTCGGGAGGCAGAGGCAGGCGGATTTCTGATTTCGAGGCCAGCCTGGTCTACAGAGTGAGTTCCAGGACAGCCAGGGTTACATAGAGAAACCCTGTCTCGAAAAACCAAGAAAACAAAAACAAAAACAAAAAACCCAAAAGCTGTTGCCAAGCATATAAAGGAACCAGACACCTTATATGCTGCTAGTGGGAATGCAAACGTTTACAATCACTTTGGAAAATTGCTGGCACTACTATAAGCTAAAGCTGAATAAAAACCTCTTTTGTGATAGAACAGTCTACTTCTAGGTGGATACTCAGCAGATTTGATGTTTGCGCTCATGTATAAGATTACTCATAGAGGTTTTGTTTATCAGAGCTCCAAATGGACATGATCTAAATGTTCATTTGTAGGAGAACAGATAAGCTGCTGCATATTCATGCAATGGAACACTTCAAGAACTAAAAGGGATACATAGACACAAACAGCATGGCTTAATCTCATGACTATTATTTTAAGGAACCAGGGGCAAGACTACAAATGATTTAATCTTATTTATTTGAAGGAGAAAAATGGGCACAATTAACCACGGTGATAGAAATCAAAGTAATTATCATTAGAGGGGGTTTTAATGACTAGGGTGGGACACAAGGCATCTTCATGATGTAGAAAACAGCTACATGAGTATAGATTTATGTCAGGTGCACTGGTATAGATATAAAGGTATCTAACTGCATATTTCAGTGAAATTTATATACTTGTTGTATGGCACACCCCAACTAAAATTTATTAAACTATGTAATATAAAGTAATTGAGTACTAGACTTTGTAATAAAACACCATGTCCTTAGATCTTGGCAGAAAACCCTAAAGGATGTAATTAAAACTATTAGCACTCATGGTTAGAGAGATGGCTCAGTGGTTAACAGTCTTGCCGATGACTCATGTTTGTTTCCCAATCCTCTCATAGGGTGGCTCACAACCTGGAACTCCAATTCCATGAGACTTGATGCCCTCCTTCCAGCTTCTGCCCACATGTGGTATACATGCATACAGTCAGACAACACATATATACACACAAAACCATAAAGCAGTATTTTCAAAACTATCAGAACTAATGAGTTCATCAAGGCTATAAAACCAATATACAACAACAGTTCAGTGCATTTTTGAAATAATAAAAAACTTCATTTACAAAAGCCTCAAAAGAAGAAAACATTCAGGCAAAAGAAGTATAAAATTTATGTACTGAAAGTATAAAGCAGTGATGAAAGAAATTTAATAAAACATAAGTATATAGAAATATCCTTCAATATTATCTGTCATAAATACATTGTACATATCTAAATTAGCTACAACTCACCTATTACACTGGTCTTCGGTGGAAAAGTAGATTTGAAAGTCATCAGAATTATCATGGACATAAAGAAAACAGCACCGTTCATCAAACTTGGATAGGCTGTAAAATTTCAAAACGTAAGAATGCTTATACAAAGCCAGGTATGGTGGCACCCACTTTTCTTTTTTCTTTTCTTTTTTTTTTTCTTTTTTTCTTTTTTTTTTTTTTTGGTTTTTCGAGACAGGGTTTCTCTGTATAGCCCTGGCTGTCCTGGCACTCACTTTGTAGACCAGGCTGGCCTCGAACTCAGAAATCTGTCTGCCTCTGCCTCCCGAGTGCTGGGATTAAAGGCGTGAGCCACCACTGCCCGGCAGTGGTACCCACTTTTAATCCCTGCACTGAGAAGCATAGATAGGTGGATCCCTAAATTTGAGGCCAGCCTGGTCTACGGAGCAAGTGCCAGGACAGCCAGTGCTACACAGAAAGACCTTTTCTTAAAAAACAAAACAAAACAAAAAAAACAAAGAGAATTTTTAATTTTTAATTTTATATTTTCATCCAGTCTCAGCAGGACTAAGCGCCTCCTCTCCCCCTGACGCTGAACCAAACAGTCCAGATAGGGGGAGGGTATCCAATGGCAGGCAACATAGTCAGAGCAGATCCCCTACTCCAAGTGTTAGGGGACCTACATGAAGACCAATCTGCACATCTGTTACAAACCAATTTCATATTATTTATTTATTCTTTGTCCACCTTCTAAGTTCCTGATTTTATTAATCATTATTTTTAAAGTATTCTTTATTTTTAGATTATACATACATATATATAATATACACACACACACATATATATCCATATATGTATATGTGTGCCCATGTGTGCAGGTTCTGCAGAGCCTAGAAGAGGCTGTGGGATCCTTTGGAGCTGGACTCACAGGTGATGGGCGCTGGGATGTGAAGTCAGGTCTTCTATAAGAGCAGTGAGTGTTCTTGACCACTGAGTCACCTCTAGCAAATACTCCCACAATTTCACTTTTCTTAGTCTATGAAATTTAAACTTAGAGACACTTACATTGCAAAAGCATTAGGCCTTCACAGGACCAAGGGCCTCCCCTCCCACTGAGAACCTGTCTTTTATCTGTTTGTTTTGAGGTGAGATCTTGTTGTACAGTTTAGGGTGGTGCTGAGCTTGCTATGTAGCATCACTAGACTTCAATTCATGAATCTTCTGCATTAGCCTCCCAATAGGTCACAAATGTCTTAAACTATTCTTAATGCTACGGATGACATAAAGAAGATGTATTAAAACAGCAACAGCTTAGGGTGACTCAAAACAAAGTAAAGTTAGGTTATACATGAGCCAGTTTTGAAAAAGGAATCTACAAAAAATAACTACAATAGGATCCAAGGAATGCCTGTTATGTTATGCTAGTCCTGAGGACTTGTCACAGCCCTATGTAAATCCCTACTGATGGCAGGACTGGAAGCTAGAGGTATTTCTATGAAGTAATATAAACAAAAGGCCTAGTCTACAACTTTTGTACAGCAGTATTGCCACATAAGATAGTCTTTTCTCCTAGTTTCAAGGCAGCATTATGCAAGCACACCATTATTCCTATATAAACACTGAGATTTTTAGGACAGGATCATTCTCGATGTGAAGGTAGTAAGAGATTCATTCTGTGGCTTTTGAGTTAAGTCTTATGTTTAGAGAAAGGACAGAAAGCTCTAGCCCAAACTCTCATTTGATTAAAACAGAAAAAGCAGAATCCTACAGAGGCTGGGTGATTTTTATAATGCTACATAGCAAATGAGAGAACTCATATCTACTTCATGATAAACTCCCACCTTTGAACATCCTGATAAGTTGATTAGGGCATCTGAGATGTGTTAGTATGGCTTGGGATAATCCACGAAAGCTCACCATTCCTGATCCCAATAGCGAATGGCATACTATTTGGAATTTATCATCCCTGTTCCTATTAACAGAATCCCGCCTCTAGAGCTCTGTTCAGGAGGCCTACTCAAGTTCTGGATGCAAGTACTGACTTCAGTCCTGGAGTGGTGCTGGTGATTGTGTTGCTGTTGTTGTTGTTGGTGGTGGTGGTGATGAAGGAGGAGGAGGAAGAGGAAGAAGAGGAGGAGGAAGAGGGGAAGAGGGGGAGGAGGGGGAAGAGGAAGAGGAGGAGGAAGAAAGGAGGAGGAGGGGAAAGAGGAAGAGGAAGAAGAGAAGGAGGAGAGCACTTAAACTTTGGCTCTAAAAAGATATTCTTTTTTTCAGTCAACATTTTCTCTTTCAAGTGTGATAACTAATCATTTCTTCTACAGAATTGGAAAAGTTACCATATTACAAGTCAAGAGGCTCTAACACACACTATGAACATCATATGGGGTAACAATAAAGAAAATATTCTGTTAAGTTCTGTTAAAAATAAGAACATCACATCTTATAAATGAGTGGAAATATCAAAGTACCTTAACCCCCTCCATTATTTATATTAAGACAGACAGCAGTTACATTTTTCTGTTGTGTTCTTACCTTATTCCTTTAATAGAAGAGGCTGTAAAATTCCACTCATGGATTTGTTTCTGCAAGTATAAAAGACAGAAGTCAAGAAAGAGCTTGATTTTTTTCTCAATAAAGTATCATTTCTGATTTCATCCTTTTGTCAATTACTTCTTCTAGTTTTTTTCAATAGTGATTATGGGTTAGAGCAATATACTTTGCAAAACTTGGAACACACAAAACATTTTCTGAGATATGAAAATTCATGCCTATGATTCAAGCAAACAATATAAATCTGAAATACGTGGCTTGGGATAGATACACTACACACATTGAGTAGTCTTTCATCTTCTATCAACACAGCAGGAAAACTCTGAAATAGGCTTAGGAACAGCCCACCTCAGTTATAAAAATATTTGGAGATGCAAGACTGACTAACCTTATTTACCTTCATTTCAGTCTCTCCCTGGGCTCACAGCTAAATCAAATTTCTGTCTCCCTTGCACTTAGATGAGGCTATATGACAGCATCCTGACCAATGGGGTGTGAGAAGCTCTTAAAAACCTCCATGAAAGCTGAACAAAAGGGCACAAGTCTGTAATATTAGCAATAAAAAGGCAAAAGAGTGCCACAAATCCAAGATTGGTCTGATCTAATGGTAAATTGCAGGGCTACATGATGAGAGCCTGACTCAAGTATTTAATATACACAGTGCAGGAAAAAAGCAAGCACATCATGGTAGCTCATCCTCATTAATGATTTCTAACTGTATTTTCAACAAAAAAAAATTGCTCCTGAGTTAAATATTAGACAAGGTTAATGCTCTTCACTTGAGATTTGACTAATCAGGTAAGATATTTCTAATCTGAATTTGAGCCTCTGTTTATTTTACCATGCTGTATTTTATTTGTGAAGATAATGCTTATTTTCGCCTGATAACATAATCATTCCCATTTTTGCTAACAGAGAGGAAAATAATCTTCCTTTGCTCAGCTAATGGTAGAAGTTCCCCCTACTCCATGGAAACGCACGCACAGCAAATAAACCTATCTAATGTGCTTGTCACACGCACCATGCTTCGTTACTACAGAACTTATGAAAAAGTACTTTAGATAAACAGATGAAGATACTGGTATTACCACAAACCTGAAGACCCAGCTCGGCATTGTGTAATATTTCTAATGGGCAATTATAATTGTTAGTATAATATAAGCTTGTATAAATTTGATAGTAACTATCAAAGTTCTAGACATACATAGTCTGGAGTCAAGCATCCCATCTCTAAGATACAAACTGGCATGTCATTGGCAAGGGTGAAAATTGGAAGAATGTTATTAAGTTATCAATGAGAAAGGTGCAATACAGTATACATCTAGACTGAGAAACATGCCACACAATAAACATAAGGAATATGACATTTTAAAAATCAGGTGGCTGGGTGTTTGCTTTGTGAAAAATTGTTCAGGATTTATAGAAATCTTTAAAAACAAGTTTCAAAAGAAAAAATCATTAGGCCAATGTAAAAGCACTTGGTTCACAAACCTATGACCTAAATTTGATCCCCAAATCCTACAGTGGAAGGAGAGAACCAAAATTTGAAAGTTGTCTTCTGACCCTCATGTGCAACTGTGACTATCATACGTGTGTGTGCACACACACGCACATACATGCACACACATGTGTACAGTACATATACAGTATCATAATTTAGAAGTTAATCATAGATGCCCATTATCTCTAAAACTACCACATAAACTGTCCTATTTCCAAATCAAATCATTGATTAAATCATATGAAAGAAAGCTCGAGTCATATTTTTTCCCTTACCATTTCTGTGGGTGACACATGCCATAAAGAAACAGTTCTTTCTTCAGCTTCATTGTTGATAGAAACATAAGAAGGCTGGTAGACTTTGGTTGGCTCTATTACCAGAACCTAAAATAAGGGCATATTTTTTTTTCAAAACATAGCAATCACACAGGTGACCCTTCCCAGTGAGGAAGTCAAAGAATTTGTAATTTGTACTCAACAAATACTGAAGAACCACTATGCCAGGCAAGGCTCCAGAAGCCAGGCCTATACATGGCATACAAGTGTCTGTTTGCATGAAGGCTCTGTTCCAAGGAGGACACCCAGAACATCAACTACACAAAGCTATTCAATCCAACGCCACCTAACATTCCAAAAAGAGTAAGTCAGAAGCAGGGAAGTTGGGCTTCATCATATAGGGAGGTCAAGAAGGGCCTGCGTGAAAAGGTGACAGAAGAAGGAAGGAAGTTACAGTTTTTGAGATAAATAAGGAATTAGAAAGGTTGGCCAGCAAGTACCAATATATACATATGCAAGGAAATGAAAAGTGAGTGGTATTTCCATCAGTAATACTAGTTAATTGATTAAGAACGTGGAAGGGCAGAGAGGAAGAAAGTGAAGAAGAGAGAAAGAGGGCAGGTGGAGATGTAGTGGGGAGAGGATGAGGGAATGAATCTCCCAAACAAAACAACCAACATGTTCGGCATGGTGAACCTATGTAGAGCCTACACTAGTGTCTGTTTGTTACCAATTTTTACCTATCCAGCTTGAAACATTTTAAAATTAAAACAAGATTTTAAAATGTACTACCGGAAACAAACAAAAATATCATAAGCATTTTCAACAACTGCACTTTGAGTAGTTAATGGAATTCTTTTTAAAAACACTCATATTCACAAATGTCTCATGGCATAAATATAAAATACAATTATTGAAATACAGTGTCTAGAATACTTATATATTTTGCTTATAAAAATTTATGAGATGTCGGTAAAACTGAAACAAAAACAAATGAAAAGCTAAAAGCAAGTCTGCTTTTTCAACAACGTTTTAAATATTAATTAGTAGCACTGGAGGCAAACCACAGCTTAGGAAAAGACAACTTTAAATTCCATGTTCAACTTTTTTTTAAGAACAAGATTTTTAATTTTCACCTTATTATTTTTGAAGCAGATAATTATTGTGTGGGAGAGGTACTGTTCCATGCACTGGGGAACATTTAGCAGTCTACCTAGTCCTTATATCTTATTGACTGTATTATCAACTCTTACCCCTAGTTCTAACACCCAAAAAATGTCTACAAATTCTGCCAAAATGTCTCTTGAATAGAACAAAATGACATTCCATTGAGAGACAATATTTGAGAGGACATGAACAATTTTTTCCCAGAGTCTAACTTACCATTTGCTGATTCTACAGAGGACTGTTATCCTAATAGTCTTTTTTTTTAAGATTTATTTATTATTATACATAAGTACACTGTAGCTGTCTTCAGATGTGTCAGAAGAGGGCATCAGATCTTATGGGTAGTTGTGAGCCACCATGTGGTTTCTGGGATTTGAACTCAGGACCTTTGGAAGAGCAATCAGTGCTCTTATCCTCAGAGCCATCTCGCCAGCTCCTATCCTAATATTCTAAGTTACAGTTTTCTTCCTTTTGAGAGTTTTTAACAATTATGTAGCATGAGCCTCTAGTTTCTTTTGTTGATCTTAAAGGATTGGGGTTAGTCATATAGCACAGTGTTAGAATTTCTATTTGCCTAGCATGTACCAGTTTTAAGGTTTGATCCCAGCAAAGAAACAAACAAGCAACCCCCTGCCCAGTTAGCACATCTTACTGGAAATCTGAGTCCATTAGTAACTTCATTCGTTGCTTCAAAAATGATATCTAACCAGAAGTTAAGCCGTTCCTGCCTGGGTGAATGTTCTGTAATGGGTTTCTTGAAGCGTTGAATTAACAGCAAGTTCTGAACTAATGACCGCAGGTACCTGGAAAAAAAAATCACAAACCTCATAAATTAGATTCCCAAAGAAACTGAAATCAATTCTAAACCCTTTAAAAGAAGTTTCTTAAAGCCTTATGCACTTCAATTTGCATTTGTTACGAGCTCTTCATAAAGTTACTGAGCAGACACATAACTAATCACAAGAAATGCAAACAGCAGACAAAATCAATACAACAAAGTTCTAAAAGACAGGCTTTTTACTAACACTCCAATTTTAGTACATACTGTCCAATGTTTCTTGGCCTTTTGGCCAAGACCAAGCATCAGTATGACATCTAATCGTAGTAGAAAGCATGGGATAACTGTTTTAGAAAACAGAAAAAGCAATTACAAAATGGCAATATGTCAAACCCCTTTCAGAAAATTTTAAGTAACCTTATATATTTTGAGGTATTTTTAGAAATAGTATATAGAAATCTGTATATCCTTGATCCAGTATGCTCTACTAATAACATCTTGCAAATTCACTGTACATTATCACAATCAAAATTCTGCTATTGCTAGAGTCAAGGTAGAGTTTATGCCCACCATTATGAGCCCCCTTCATGTTGCTGTCCTACACTAATAGCTATTTCTTTCCTATCCCTATCCTCTCCCTCAATTCCAGCAACTGCTTATCTAAAACCTGTTGCTTTTTACTTACAAAAATCATAAGATACACTTTCATGTCAGGAAGCTTTGATTCTGTCCACACTTGGAGCAAACTGAATACTTGAAAATAAAGTTGTCAGGCAGTAGTGGTCACTCTCTTTCTGGCACTAAATAGGGATGGTTCATATGAAGCATCCTTGTATTATTTGGTTCTTTGAGGATAAAGTATAGCATTATTTAGAAAAGTAGACCAGTTTCAACTCTACCTGACTTGTTTGGGTACTTATGAGGCCTTAATCACCCATACTTGACACAATCTGGCTCTTGTCTAGATGCTAACATTGTTCTAAGCTCTGGAATATCCTGTCTGCTAAGACTGTGTTTTCCAAGGGCCATGCTAGACAGTCTTCACTAACAATATGACTCATGTTGGAAGCCTTGGTCCATGGATCATATCAGTTTGACCTCTGGAAAAGCTGAAGACTGCAATATTAAGAGCAGCCACATGACATTTTGTGCCTACATAATTAATCCTAATAAAAAGGCTGCACACCAAGGCTTATTGAACTTTCCTGGCTGTCAGCACTTTATCCCTGATGTCACATATTGGTGATGGAATAATTATTCCCATCTGTACATGTTATTCCACTGGGAGATGAAAATTGAAAGTATATACATAATCTCCTCTAGACACATGTTCCAAGTATCTTCTGCCATCACTAACTTCATCTGTATTAATTCAATGTAACAAGTCATAACAATGGGTGTAATAACATTTCTGAGCTCTGTTTCAGTCCCAAACACCACACTAGCTTTTACGTACTGGGCATTCTTGATGGTAAGTAAGCACAACACTGTTAGTCAGTCAACCCAGGTATTAATAAAAGAGCACTAGATCCAACCCGGGGGTTTCCTTTCTCTGAAGTCAACTCTATTTGGTCTAGACATAGCAGCGTACTTTAAGATTAGGATACTATACACAGCAGCCATTCTTGGAGGGCTAGAGACCACTCATTCGGTTTAAGAACTTCCAAAATGTTGATATGGACTGAAAACCAAATGTTAGTTTTCTCAGACTGGAGAGAATAAAGATTAAAAAAATGGGAGGAAGAAATTTCTACCCTCAGAATTCAGCTGGTGTGTTAAATTGGAAAATAAGAAGTAGCAGGTAAACATGGCTATTTAAAAACTATTCAAGTCTGAGTCCTAATCAGAGAATCAAAGTCTGAAATATTCAAGACCCCCCACACTTTTTGAGTGTTGAGTCTACAGAGCTGTAGTAGAATCATGCAATCAGCCTAGGTGTCCATCAACAGGGAAAACATGGTATATATAAACAACTGAGTGTTATCTGACTATGAAGAACGCAACTATATCATTTGAAGGAAAATGGATGGAACTAAAGATCATCAGGTTAAGCAAAATAATCCAGGCCATGGAAGAAAAATATGGGGAAATGTATTCTTCATTTTATAGAAGACTTAAAAGTAAAAGTGGTATTATTTTGGAATAGGAAGGAGACCAGAGGGAAGGAAGAGAGATAGCAGAAGGTAATGGGGATAGCAGCAATCATCATGCAGATCACTCATGCAGAATTTAACAAGGAAAGTCAGCATTTTGTATAATTAACATACACACAAAATTTAAGTTTTGGGTTTTGAAGCTCTATTTGCATAGTGAAGTCTATACAAATATTTTTTAAAAATCCAAACTCCCAAATCTCAAAAGCTTTAGAGTTCCAAGTAGTTCAGATAAGGAATATTCATCCAGAAATAGATCTGTATTTTAGAAAACTCAGATAACATCGATAAGAGAGAACACAAAATTAAAACTTTTATAAAGTCATCTCTTGAAGATAAGCACTGTCAATACCTAGGATAACATCTCTTTATCATTAACTCATTATATAATTGTCTACTGAGCATTTTTATGAGACTATAGTAATCAATGAGGTAGCCACAATTCTAATGAAGCTTCATGTATTTATGGGGAAGTCTGATATTGCCCATGCTCTTTCTATGAGTAGCACACCAGGTATACATTTTAAAATTAAAACTAGAGAACAATAGTTCTCCAAGTGTGGTTCTCCAGGAATAGGGATACACTGTGGAGTAGCCAGGCAGTATAGCAACTTAGGAGGATGCCAACAGAATACCTTATATCACCACAAATCCCACCATGGCCAGCAGACCACTGCAGGCCTCCTGCTCAGGAACATTGTTTTCTTGGTGGTGTTTTTCAGCTTTACTATAGAAGCTTTATCACAAACACATATAAATACTAATATCAAACAGCATTTTGCTCTTGAAGACAAAAACTAAAAAGAGTCAAGAGGACTGATGTTCTATCTAGTCTCAGGGACAGAGCATACAAGGATATACATTCCAGGTGAGCATAGATCTGTCTCTTCTACCCTGCACATAAAAGCAACAAACTCTCAGAGCTGTTATGTCTATCTTAACTGCTTTAATGAAGAAGTCAGGCAGTTGATGCTCTTTTGCTTTTCACATTTTCTCCTTGAATGAGATATTTCAGAACAGGATAAGATTGGAGACATGAGATTACTAGGCACAGATGGGACTTACCAGACCGGGGGTTTAAGTTTGAACAACCTCTCTGCTGCCTGGACAGCTTTCCCAATATCACTTGCCAGCATGCTGACGGTGAAGAACTGACCTACATCCCAGTAATTGTTCATTTTCTCCAGGCTCCCTTTTCTTCCCAATAAACTGTTCAGCCGGACACCTTAAGAATTTGAATTTTGATATTATGAAAGAACTGTCCAGTTTTGACCAATTATATAAGACTTTAGGAAAAGGACAAGCGGGCAGGCATTTTATTTGGCTGCTGTCTCAGGTATGCCATTGGAAAGTACCTGAAAAGCATCATTAGTTATTTGAAACACACACACACACACACACACACACACACACACACACAATCTCAAGTCTTGCTATGTAGGCCTGGCTATCTGGAAGGCACTATGTAAAACAGACCAGTCTCATTTAGGAAGATTCACCTGCCTCCGCTTCTGACTTCTGGGTGCTAGGATTAAAGATGCATGTCACCATACCCAGCAAATTGAACAGATTTCTAAAAAATGTTCAATTTGTATAACTAAAACATAAATGCCTGCAATAATAAACAGCTTTACCTATTTTCCTTAGTTCCATCGAAGTTTCAAACTGTTGTCCAGAAACTATCAGCAAAACTGCAAGGTTAATTCCTGAATAAAGGGATGACTGGAGTTCAAACCCTTTGCGATACCTATAATTATAGAACCACCACATTCTTATTACAACATCTTACTTTAAAGTGAAATGTGTAGATAATAATACAAACTATATTCTCATAAAAATGATTATTACTCTAATATTTTATAGTTCCTCCCATAATTCTGACAGGTACACACAGCATTAATGTTTTGACAATATAAGAGCAACACAGTAACTTACACCAAGAAGTTTTAAAATTTCATCCTTACATTTTGATCATAAAAGCATATATTGACTAAATAAAAGGGGAATGATATGAAAGTATTCAGAAACTTAAAATCCATTATAATCTTCCCAAATGGCTATAGTTTGATATTTAAATCTCATTTTAAGTTAAACTCCCAGTTTATATTGAATATTTTTATTTTATAGAAACGGCATCAATCATGAGTTATTTCTCTACTTGTCATTTGTTTGAATCACTTCTTCATGTATGACGATAATGCCTGAATCCCAGACCCTAAATGGCTATCAATGCAAATGTACAGGGGGAGCAATGGGTAGGGAATCTACCACATTAGGATAGGGAATGAGTTAAAAGCAAGGAGTGCCATTTATACAGTTTCATGTTAACTTTTTGCTATATTCTTTACTAGACATAAAATGTTTATTTATTAGCAAGTATGACTTCTACGAAAAGGTAAGGCAATTTAAATTCAATGGAGTGGTAACACAAACCGTTTATACCAAGGATTTACACACTAGGAGTGATTTTCTTTTCATTTATATGACAAGAGAATTTAGTGACTCACTACCTAGTAAAGGGAAAAGTTATTTAGTTGGTTAAAATATGGTCTTAGGGACTTTCAAGGATAACACAAGTACCACCACACAGAGCAGAGGACACCAAGAAGTCACTGATACTCAACGAAACTTCAACCTTTCTCTAACCCTTTCAATGTTCGAAGACCTACAATTTCATATCTTACTGGATTTTCCCATGTTTCTGTCACAATGAAAAGTTATATCAAAGCTAAGCAGGTAAAGATTCATGCCTCTATTTCCAGAACTTGCGGCTGAGGCAAGAGATTTGCAATGATCTCAATATCGACATCACTTTTAAGTAGAACAGGTAGGAGCAAAGAGAGGATGATATGGGATCACAGTCTAAGAGTGTAGTTGAGATGGAGCTCTCTAAGGGCCCTAAGTAGCTATGGGAGTGGGAATCCCAGCAAAGTTTGTGTACATAGAAATTGTATACATAGCATATTTCTCTGCCTTTTTGATTCTGGTAAGCCACCTGACTTATGTTAACCAAATGTGGCAGAAGTGAATTTAAGTGACTTCCTGAATATAAGCTCCAACAGGCCTTGTAGGTCCCACCTTTACTTTCAATATCAGCTGTCAGATATGAATGGGGTCATATTAGATTTTCTAGCCCTGCCAAACCCTCAAGTTGACACCAACTTTAGGAGTGAGTCCTAGAAAAGGAACTGCCTTAAAACCACACAGAATTACAACCCACAAATGGCTACAATATGAAGCTACTAACATTCAGGGATGTTATGTAGTTAGCCACAGAAGGGACACTCCCTAAAATAAAACCATTGCCTAAAAGTGAGAATGCTCCTGTTAAAAATGCATATCAGAGAAACCCTGTCTCAAAAAACCAAAAAAAAAAAAAAAAAGCATAACAGATATCATCAGTCCTTGATCAAAATTATCCAATGATGTCCCTTCCCTAATCTTTAAGACTCATTCATCTTATTCATCTTATTTTTGCTTATTCCTCACCATTACTGAATGTGTCCAATGCGGTTCCTCCCCCAACATCTTTGCCTTTGCTCTTCCCGTTATGAGGAACACTTTCTTCATATTTATCTATCTGTGAAGCCTATTCCTTCACTGCCTTCCTATCTCCACCTGCCTTCACTATCCTATTGAAAACCACAAACTATGGGCTAGAAATATAGCTCAATGAGAGAGCACTTGCCTAGCATGCACAAGCCCTGGGTTTGATCCCTAGAAACACCAAAATAAAACAAAATAAATTAAAAATATAAGACTCTTCTCCTAGACTTCCTTTTACTCTCTTTCCCTGATTACCCACCCCAAGCCTTTACCACCAGTTGATATTCTATAGATTTGATTTGCTTGATGACGTTTCTTACCAGTAAGGCCAGGTCCCCAAAGACAAGGATTCATAGCTACTGTGTCTGTTCAGGCCATCTAAAAGTGAGTAGCCCAAAGCAAGCCTTCAATAAATTAATTAAAGAATAAATAAGCAAATAAATAAATTGACTAAAGACAGGCATACATGAGCAGCTGACTTAGAAAATGAAGCCCAATGGTGGTAGAGAGAATTCTGGAAAGGGCAGCGGGTTCTGAGTATGTGAAGCCTCATTCCCGTCTCAGGAAGGAGGAGATGGACGGGGTAAGCATAAACAGCAGGAACCGCTATTTCTCATGGTTTTCTCTCAGATCCAGGAATCTGAACATTCCTTGATCACATACATATATTGCAATTGTTTTCAGTCAGTCAGCAGACATACACACACTAGGGAAAGACCTGGCTACTCTGCCTACACGGTTCTGTTCTATGGAGCACTGTGTATGTACTATTTACCACTCAATGGCACTGTCTCTGCTTGCATCCTCTTCACATCCTGAATCCAGGAAGATGTCCTTGTATATCCTCCCACACAGGCAAAACATGTCAGGAGCTGGGTGGTCACAGCTTTGCAGAACTTGGAGCATAACCTGAAGAGCCTTTTCACGGTCACCTGTGCTGTTTCTCCTGAAAGATATGTTATGAGATCACAGTCATGTAATTTAACATGCTTATGTATATATATTTGTTCTGCTCAAAGGAAAAATATTTTAAGATTTCTTTTTTCTTTCTTTTTTGGTCTGTAGCCTCAGCCCCATAACCACACAAGATAATTCTAATAATAAATAGTATTTTATTTCTATTCTTGCCATCCTTTTTGGACATGATCTCACTTTGTAGCCCTGGCTGTCCCCTGAACAAGCTGTTCACTCAAACTTGCAGCAATTCTTCTGCCTTTGCCTCTCTGGTGCTGGTACAGTACAGATATGTGCCGCCATGCCAGGCTCTTCTTAGATTTCTCTGTTTCCCATTGGTCTGGGGCTATGAAGATTTTTGTCTATAGCTACAGTTTTCTCCACTTTTTAATACTTTAAACATTTTACATAAAAATGTAAAAGGCAAGCTTAACAATTCTACTTCTAGAATTTATAATGTATAATTTCCCCAACAAATGTTGAAAGAGGTGAGACGATGCCGGGGCCTAGCAAACACAGGAGTGGATGTTCACAGTCAGCTATTGGATGGATCACAGGGCTCCCAATGGAGAAGCTAGAGAAAGTACCCAAGGAGCTAAAAGGATCTGCAACCCTATTGTTGGAACAACATGATGTACTAACCAGAACCCCGGAGCTCTTGTCTCTAGCTGCATATGTATCGAAAGATGGCCTAGTCGGCCATCAATGGAAAGAGAGGCCCATTGGACTTGCAAACTTTATATGCCCCAATATAGGGGAATGCCAGGGCCAAAAGAATGGGAATGGGTGGGTAGGGAAGTGGGGGGCGCTATGGGGGACTTTTGGGATAGCATTGGAAATGTAATTGAGGAAAATATGTAATAAAAATATTAAAAATCAAAAAAAAGAAAAAAATGTTGAAAGAGACATTTTATTTTAATTATTATTTATTTAACTATTATTAATTATTATTTAACTATTATTAATTATTATTTATTTATTAAAATTGCTTTTAATAGTGAACAATTGGGGATGGTTGCAAATGTCTGTTAACAGAATAAATGAACATATAGATATATTGTATAAAACCCAAGCTATGTAATACCATTCATTATGCAGCTCTTAGAATAATAATATAAATAGTAATATAGAATAGTATACATAATGTTTTATGGAAAATGCTAATGGGGGGCTGGAGAGATGGTTAAGAGCACTGACTGCTCTTCCAGAGGTCCTGAGTTCAAATCCCAGCAATCACATGGTGGCTCACAATCATCCGTAATGAGATCTTATGCCCTCTTCTGGTGCTGTCTGAAGACAGCTTAGATATAATAATAAATAAGTCTTTAAAAAAAAAGAAAATGCCAATGGAAAGCATGATCTTGTTCTTTGAAATAAATACTACTAACATATATATTCATGCATATAGACAGATGCCTGGAAGGATACACATTCAACATTTTAGAAAACTCCTGTAAAGTGGTATTTTTTATGCCTTGTTAATAACTGATAATAATAGTGGATCTTTTAAATATTTTTGCCCTAACTGGAATGAAATTCACCATGCAGCCCCAGTCTGGCCTCAACTTCATGGTAATGCTTCTGACTCAGCCTCCCAAATTCTGAGATTACATGTGCCAACTACTACACCAAGCTTTATTTTAGTAAACCAATACAAATTATCCTTAATTTCTTGGTACTTTTATAGCAGGTTTTAATGTTTTCTTTCCTAAAGAATTATACCATTAAAACACACTTCATCATCCAAGAAGACATAATAGTACCTAGTGTTTCTCGACAAGGGAAACCTCTATACAAATAAGTCCTACAGAACATTACTGCATCATTTGAATGACTATTTTCTAAATTTTCCTAAAGACGCAACATGACTAGCTCCATTGCACATGCATGAGATAAATTTATCCTGTGATACAGTGGATTCCATAGGGCATTAGGGTTTAATTCCCATGTTGGAATTCAACCCAGGTTGAGAAGGGACAATCTAGACACTTGGTATCATTCTCGAAGCCTGTAATAATTAAGCCTGTTTTCCACTTTTTTTTTATCCTCTACTTTGGTCTTGTTTTAATGTATTTGGTTTCCTCTCTGTCATACAGTATCTAATTTAGCCAGCCTGCAAAACAGATTGCTTTTTGTATGGCCTATCAGGGCATTCTTTAATTGTTAGAGATAACAAATACTAAACCAACTCAAATTTACTAAAGCATCTAGATAACTTATAACAGCTGTACTGGCCGGTTTTCAGTGTCAACTTGACCCAGGCTGGAGTTATCACAGAGAAAGGAGCATCAGTTGGGGAAGTGCCTCCATGAGATCCAGCTGTGGGGCATTTTCTCAATGAGTGATCAAGGCAGGAGGGCCCCTTGTGGGTGGTGCCATCCCTGGGCTCGTAGTTCTTGGGTTCTATAAGAGAGCAGGCTGAGCAAGCCAGGGGAAACAAGCCAGTAAGGAACATCCCTCCATGGCCTCTGCATCAGCTTCTGCTTCCTGACCTGCTTGAGTTCCAGTCCTGACTTCCTTGGTGATGAACGGCAGCATGGAAGTGTAAGCCAAATAAACCCTTTCCTCCCCAACTTGCTTCTTGGTCATGATGTTTGTGCAGGAATAGAAACCCTGACTAAGACAACATCTATAGTAAGAATAAGGAAAACAGTTCTATACCTGATACTAGCCAACTTTTGAGTCATGCAATGTTCAGGATTTTGCAAAGAATGTACTTAACTCATCTAAATGTTTAATTATTGATGATAATTCGAGTTAGATTTTTTCTGGACTCATACTAAGATTTCCTCTTCAGTTTTTAAATTATTACTATTAACTTTCACTTACCCTTATTAAAACAAAATGTCTTTTTGAATAGACACAAAACAAAACAAAAATCAAGCACCTGAAAAAATTAAAAGCCAAGAGATTTTCAGCTTAAATGACACTTTAAGCCAGGTGCTCAAGAGCTAATCCCTTTAGTGGCTACTAATCAGCTTTCAGTTCTGCTCATCATTTTCAGATCCCAAGGATCCAGCAACAAGCCTTAAAGACAACAACTTCTCGGTTTAGTCAGTCAATCCGTTTCTGATACTATGACCAGTTTACAAGGAAGAGAAAGTAACGACGATAGGGTCTTAACTGTATTAGACATATCTAGGGGTCTTTAAAAGTCTAGGGATCCAGGATGTGCCCTGGATCAATTACATGTGAATCTCCAGAGATGATATTTGGATCCCCATGCCTTTTATCTTGCACATTGTGATCCAGTATGTCAGCACTACTGCTAAGTCTATTGAACAATCAATCCTCAGGCTGATTATTTGATCTACCCATACATTTGACTAATGTGTGCATTTGACCTGTGTGTGCACTTGATAACTGTGACTACTTTTTCATTCATGTGCTGTCCCCCAACCCATCAAGTACATGCCACTGGTTTTTATTTCAAGCCATATCCAAAGTTAGCCCACTCTTCATAACTTCCACACTTACCACCATAGCCCAAGCTGCTGTCATTTCCTACCATCTTCCTTACTTCTCCACAGTCTATTCTTAACACAGAAGTCAACTGATCCTGCAACAATTTAATGTCAGGTAACAAATGGTTCTAATCTAACCTCTCCTGGGTCAAGCTGGGTATGGTGGTGTATGCCTGTAATCCCAGACCTCTGGAGGCTAAAGCAGGAGTACTGTAAATCTGAGGCCTGGGCCACAGTAAGACTTTGTGTCTAATAACAAGACAGCAGCAGCAGCAGCAGCAACAACAACAACAAACTCTTCAGACACTCTTAGAAGTATCATCTTCTAAAGATGGTCTTCAATACTTCCAAGATCTTGTAGCTGGTTATTTCTCCAATCTCATCCCTTCATATCGAACACTCCCTATCACCCATTTTGCTCTAGCTCTGCAAGCCTTCTCATTGTTCCCAGGGCTGGTAAATACATGGCATGGCTCCTGATTACTTTCTGACTTTCCTCCCAATAACGTTCTAATGCCTCAAGTCTTCTCTAATGAGGCCACTCTCCATTCTAGAACACTGTCTTGCAACTGCTGTAAATATAATAGAAGATTTTTAAGGTGCACAAGCATGTACAGAATCATTTCTGTTGTGGGAAGTCAGGATGAGGTCAATTCTAGAACTATCACAATTTCCACATTTGTTTGCCTGGGCTATGCAGGTGACTAAAGGAAAGAACCTTCTTTGATAGTAAAGACAAGGAGCAACGCAGCTTTTCTTTCTTTTTTTTTTTAAGAAAAAAATAGTAGGTGATAGAATAAAATGCAATCTAGAATCATTCTTAAGCAAAACAAAATCACTTATCCTAAAAATTTTCTTGCTTCATCCCCACCTTCTGAATTTAGTCTAGAAAGCCACAAATGAAAGAGATATGCAGAAACCAAAAGCTGCTGTATGTGTTAGTCACAACACTTGGATTCCAGGCCCTGCAAGAAGTGAACCCAAAGATATCAGGAATGGCAGTGCCTGGCCCTTCCTGTACAAATATTGACAAGATAGAAACAGCAGCAGGGGACAGGAGGTTGGGGGTTGGGCTAATCACAACTGAAGTGAATCAAATTAAAAATGCAATTCACTTTCAACCTAGCTATTCTCTAAAACCATAAAAAAGCCATAAATGCTAATCACCAGGCCTAGACAAGGTCTCTAATATTCACAGTAACAAACAAAATAAAACCACACTTCAGACTTAGGTCTTTTAGGTATGTCTGGAGTATAGTAAAATATTGAGATGTGCAGAGAAGCAGAAAAATGCAATCCAATAATTGAGATATAACATAACCAACTGGATTGACCAATGATGTCTTTATTGAAAGTAACAAAAACTTGGGAAGGGTGTGTTACCCACATGCAATTATCCAAGCATTTGGGAGCCTGAGGCAAGAGGAACTGTATGAAGTTCAGGCTAGCCTGAGCTACAGTATAAGAACCTTTTACACACACACAAACTCCAAACAAGAACTTGAAATCAACTATTAAAAAATACATTGCTTCTATGAATATTGTGCATGGTGGGAGAAAAGAAAAGGAAAGCGGGAAGAGAAGGAATAAGGGAAAGGAAGGAGAGAAATGAAAACTCTAAAACCCAAGTCTTAGAACCACAGGAAAAAAAAAATCACTGAATGAGCATATACCAAGTCAGACTCTACCGTAGACCCCTGCCATCAACCCCCTGAAAACAACCCAAAATCCCATTTCCCCTGGATGGTGGGGAAAATGACTAGAAAGGGCAAAAAGAAAAAGATAACTTTGGAGTGTTAAACCATTGTGATTCTTGACAGTGGTAATCTCATAAGTGTAGTTTGCTGACTACACTCATCAAATTATATACTTACAATTTACATTTTATTGCATATAAGCTATGCCCAAATTTGTATTAAGGGCATACAGAAAACAATTGGTATACCTGATAGTGTTTTATTGTGCCAGTGCTGGGGTCTGTTTTCTTTCAGACACTCTCTGTCTTCACTACTCTGCTTCATTCAAGGAGCTAAGTCTCCAGGCTTCTGATAACCATCTATCTGGTAATAGCCATTGAAAGGGCATTTAGGTAGGTTAACTGGAGGATGGGGAGAAGGAAGAGATCAGGCAACTTTGTCTGCCCTTTCCTGGCTTGGGGCACCTCCAGCCACCGATGGTTCTCTTCCATAAACAGCTCCCATCAGACTGCCTCCAGGATTTCACCTCTATTCTAGACCTTTCCAGATAAAGGGTGACAGAAACTTCCTACAGCTGCTAATTTCTAGGGTGCCTCCTGATTTTCTGACTCCCTCTTCAACTCTCATTGCCTGTGCAACCAATTTCCTGTGTTCACTTTTCTCTATTTAATACATAGAGTAGTTGTTTCCTGATTGAGCTCTGACAGATACACACCTGCCACAGGAAAGCAGGTGCCCTCCCCTGGCCAGATGCCTTATATTTACAGATGAGAAGGGAACAATTACAGACAAACTAACCTGTGTTCTCATGCCAACGATGCCCACAGCCAAAGAAACACAAACCAAAATAGGTGTATCCTACTCTACAAATAAGTCCAAGTTATATCACAGGGCAGAAGCATTTCTGCCATACTCCCATCATACAAAGTTTCCTCAGCCTTCAGGGGGATCACAAAGAAATATATGTGATGGCTCTATATAAATGACCAGAAGACTGTGCAATAGAGCTGGACACTTTGCAGACTGGCTCTCCAACTTACACAAAGACATCAGGATCTGAAGCACATTCCTGCCATGATCCTGCCCTGTGACATATTAACAGAGATCTTCACAATGGATCCACTTACATGTCCACCTCCTATCTACCAGGAGGAGTGGCTCATTGCAGTTTATTTCCCTTTCTTCCCAATCACCCAGACTTCATTTCCCAACTTCCCTTGCAAGTAGGTGGGATTTAATTTGGGTGAAGGGACACAAGGAGGAAGGAACAACAAACATCATCCCCTCACTAGGCTCATACTAGCCTCTATACAATGATTGGAAAGTAGAAACAACCAAAATATCCTCCAACAGGTGGAATGATAAATAAAATATGGTCTATGGAATGCTTAAGAAATCAATGGAATGCTTAGCAACAAAAATGAAGTGTGGACACAGTCTACAACACAAATGAATGTTTAAAATATTATGGCACATGACAAAAGCCATACACAAAACAACGAATACTTTATCATTCTATTTATAGGGAATGGCCAGGGCAGGCAAAGCCATAGATAGAGATAAGAAAAAAGGTGAGGGAATTGGGTTGCCAGAATAGATTAATAGTGAATAGGGAGGAAGCCTGGAGGAAACAAGAAAGGGAAGTGACTGCTAATAGATTTATTCAGGACTAATGATGCAAATGCTCTAAAATTAACTGTCATTGTGATTGTGCAAGTTTGACAATATGCTAAAACTCACTGACTTACTTCTATGGGTGAACTGCATGGTATGTATGAGATATTGCAATAAAGCTGAAACAACATACACAGCTCTCCCCTTCACTACATTCTTCATTTTTTAGCACTCGACTTAAAGGAGATCTGACAGTCTATGTAAGGACAGAGCCTTGAGATGGACAGAGACTAGGTTGTCAAGTAATAACCTGAAGAAGGGACTGTCCAACCAGAATACATTCACATTTGGATGTTGCATTTGAGAAGAAAAATTCTTACTTTGCGGGTTGTTTCTTATAGGACTTACCATACCCTATGGTAAGTCCTATAAATTACGAAGGATAAATTCTCTTCTGAGTCTCTAATCAAATCACCCTTTTGGGAAATACCTGGGAACCCTGACTGAAGATTTCCATCACCATTGACCCTGACCTATGTAAGCCTCCCTCCTTCTATATCTCCTGTTTTGGGTCCTAATTCAAGGGATGTTATGTGTGGAAGTTCGGCTCTGAGTACCTGGTCCCCTGTTGGTGGTATTGTTTGGGGAGATTATGGAACTTACAGGAGGTAGAGCTTTTCTGTTAGGAAGTAGGTCACTGGGGGCAGGCTTTGAGTGTTTATGGTCTCATCTCACTATTCTGGCCTACATATGCATCAGGCATTCATATGGTGCACAGAAAAAAAAAACACCCATAGACCTAAAATAAAGTTAAAATTAAAATAATTTTAAAATACTCATTAAAATATAAATAAAATTTAACAACTTTTAGACAGTTTCATATATATATATATATATATATATATATATATATACCTGTATAATACAACTAATTGATTTACATTCAGTCATGTGATCTATCATCAACCCTTTCTTTCCCTCTGAATTTTTAGTTTTCTGCTGTTTTACTAAATAGCACATTGTCAAACTGCCTTCAAATATTTATGTTTAATATACATAGATTAGTCTCAAATAATGGTCAGATGAGCTTATTTCAGAGGGTAGTGGTTAATGGAGAGAACTGTAACTATCCAAAGTGTTTGAGAGTAAGTGATTTTGAATACTGAGCTATAGATGGGATAGCTGTTTCTATTCTTACCCAAGGGAACATCTCAAAAGAGCATGGTTGGAAGAATTTAAGAGCTATAGGATGGGAATGGCGCTGTGAAATGCTGTTCTCTGGACATGACTTGGCTGTTATATACATGAACTCACAGCAGCTCTGGTTACCAGAATAAGACCTACAGAAAATCGAGACATTGGTACTGGGAAGATCATATGCCCCAGTACAGGGAAATGCCAGGGCCAGTAAGTAGGAGTGGGTGGGTTGGGGAGCAGGGCGGGCGGGGGTATAGGGGGCTTTGGGGATAGCATTTGAAATGTAGATGAAGAAAATATCTAATAAAAAATGTAATATAAAAAAAGAAAAATTCAACATGATGTGTGTTGGAGGGTTGGGGGCTCTTGGCAGATGATGGCCTCTGAGGGAAGAGGTGGGTAGGGTTGTCACTGGGAGGTAGCCCATGACCCAAGCACATATGGACAACACAAATTGGATTTGGTGTGCTATTTTAAAAAGAGGACATAAATTTGGGAAGGAGATGTGTTTCTGGTCAGCCTGGGGATGTTTCAGGGAGGAGTAGGGGATAGATATGACCAAATCATATTTAATATATGCATGGAATTCTAAAGAACAAATAAAAATATTACTTAAAGAGGAATTTTTCTCATTTTAGAAGGTCATTTGATAGTTAGCATTGATGTTTCATTTGGATCAATGACAAAGCCAACAATCTCCATCTGTTCATAAGTGAGGAGACAGGGGTAGTTTGCTCATAATACTGACGCTTCTAAGTTGTTCTCAGGAGAAGCTCCAGGTATGTGTACATAGTCCAGAGATGTACCACTAAAAGCTTTCTGGGTACTCATTTATCAGAAAGTCAAACAAAACATTTTTTTGAGATGGGTTTTTTTCCTATGTTGCTCAGGCGGTTTCAAGCTCCTAGGTTCAAAAGATCCACTTGCCTCAGCATTTTTAGTATCTGGGAAAACAGCCGTGAGCCAATTCACTTTTAAAACCACTTTTGAATAGAGAAATATTATATCCTAGCAAAAAAATCTTCACATGAGTAGGGGACAGGTGGGAAGAATTGGAAGGGGAAAAGGGAGATGGAGGTGTGAAAAATTACATAGAAATTATCAAAAATTATGTATAAATATATATAAATATGAAAAAGAGCACAGATAGGCAATTTTTTAGTTTTAATATTATAACTGTAAGTTAAAATTTATCTTAGAAGTGCAAGATATCAGCTATCATTTTAACATTTAATAAATTAGCCATTATTATATACAGAACAGCTAACCTAGATATTGAATGCTAGTATTTATTGTTCTTGTATGTCCTGAAATTCTCACCATGCAAAGGAAAACTATCAGAGATATTTGACCAACATTAATCTATCATTTTACATGTGCTACAGCCTTAAAGATACTTGACATTCTTGATATGACTTAATGATACTAAGACTATTCTTGAAAACAAAATTCATAGCAATTAGTCTGACAAGGATTTACAATGTACATTATCCAGAGGCATCCTAGACAATGACGTTTTTATGCCCTGCTATTTCATGTACCCTAAGTATTATGCAAATGAAGTAATTGTTTAAGAAAAAAATCTTCAATAGAATGTAACATCAATAATCATCCTCACTCATGCAAACATTTCAAATATTCCTGGTTTCTCCTGAAGAGCAGAGTAAGCCACCATAATAAGCTAAAATGAAATGACTCCCATAATTCTGTGAAAAATATAATGTAGGAAGAAGTTTATTTTAAGAAGAAACACTGATAAAAATAGGAGGCACTGATGATGAAAAATCAGCTCCAAGAACAGTAGGGGTAGCAGACAGAGCCCTGTCCTTATCCTACCAGCACTCAGCTCCACAGACTTGATAGAGCCTTAATAGTAACAACTGCTACTGCTACTGCTACTGCTACTGCTACTGCTACTGCTACTGCTACTGCACAGTAGTCTGCAAGCAATGATGGGTGGGATTTGGTAGGTAAGCTGACAGCTTCCTCTCCTTTAGGTAAGACAACTATATGATTTGTCCTAATTAGAATAGAGCCCTAGTTTTCTACTTCTTCACATGCCTTCCATACCTATAACATTTCTGTTTTTCCCTGTCACACAGTCTATCTTATTCTTCTGAAGTATCTTATGATCACCTCCCAAATAAATTGTATGCAGCTGTTTTGTTTCTATTTTTGTATTTTGCTTGTCTGTTTTGTTTTCCCAGAGGCTGCTTCTGGGAGACTGTACACTATACTCTATAGTATATAGAAAAGCTTTTTTTTACCTCTACTTCTCCCTCACCCCTCTCTCAAGAGGGTCTCATGTACTCCAGACTGCCCTTGAGCTTACTATATGGCCAAGGAAGACCCTGAACTTCTGGGCTTACCATACCTGGTTTACATGGTACTGGGGAATCAACCCCAGGGCATTGTTCATAGTAGGAAAATACCAACTGAGCTACAGTCTTTGCCTTAGAAATTCTTATTAAGGAAAACCCCTGCTAAGATTATCAATCTGAAATTACTTCTAAATTAACAAGCAGCAAAAATAATGAAAAGGATGGAGGCTAATCAAGGAAGAGAATGAATAATTTGAGGAAAGTTTAGCATTTAGTAGTAAAATAAATTATAAATATGCCTTTCAGCTAGCCAATGTTTTGACAAAATGTTGTTTAAACAAAACATTCATGAATACAATGTGGTATCTGAAAGCATATGGAGCATGCTGCACTCTCTCCCAATGGTGACAGAACTGAGTTTCTCTCTCTGATTAGGGACTGAGACTGCTGACAGGAGAGAGGGTCCACTATGAAGGCAAGGGCTCAAGAAATCTAGGATCATTTACTAAAATGTGCTGCTTCATGTTACAAAGTCATGGAATTTTTTGAAAGATAAAATTCAAAGAAAGTCTGATACAACTCTTTGTTGTTTTGATTTAAAGAGGACGAATGCATTCAGAAAGGGTTGGTGAGTTGTTTAAAGATAGTGCCAGAGTTAACACTTGGCTCATATGGGTGCTCTGCTTAATCCTCAGTAACACCTTAGTGTCTACAGAACAAACTGTGAATCCCTCCTAAGTATGTAGTCCTCGGTCTCTAGAACCTTCCTCATCAGCCACCTATTTCTGTCATAAATTATCCCTTCATCGGGATGAATTTAACTGATCATTACAGCTGAAGTCCACCATTCTGCTTGTCAACATCAATTACTGAAATACTTGGGTAGTACCAGCTGACCTTGCAATTGTGCACCAAGTACAACCAAAAGGCTGGTTGGTGTCCAACTTATGGCCCATTCTCCTTTTTATAGTTTTATTATAGTTCCTCATTAATTGTGTGTGCATGCATGTATATAAATATGTCACAGCATCTATGTGGAGGTCACTTTGTAGGACTCAATTTTCTTTTACCATTATGTGGGTCCAGGGATTGAACTCGTGTGGTCAGGTTTGTAAAGCAAATACCTTTACATGCTGAGCCATTTCACTGTCCCTCTCCTTTTATTTTTATCTTAATGAGGTTCTAATTCCTGAGAAGTCATATGACTTGCTTACAGGTGCCCAGGTAGACAGCAACAAAGTAGAGATGGAATAAAGTAACCTAACTCCCAGATAAATACATTTTCCACCACACAAATATCTTTCTTGACAGTTCCAATAACACAGGCATAATATTTTCTTATCCATATTGCTTTAGTGACAGCTGTCATATACTAGAAATATTTTATTCACACACACCCAATCACTGGAGTCTTCTGTAAAGTACGTCCTGAAACTATTCTACTGACAGTATTTAGCCTAAAATGGAAACTGCTGCCCTTGGACTCAGAAGGGAGATATATATGGTTGATTTGATGGTCCTTGTGTCCCTTTAGAAATTTTTCCTGAGAAATCTAAAAAACTACGTTCTTGTTTCCTTCTGATCATATGCTGTATTTCAAGGGCAATAGCAAAAAAAATGGATGCATATAAAATCTCTTAAAATGCATTCTGAGACATAAAGAGTCTGAATCTACTGGATATTTGAAAGGATTAAGTGGTGTGGCTTTTTGAAGTAGGTATAGCTTTGTTGAAGGATGTGTGTCACTGGAGGTGAGCTTTGAGGTTTCAAAAGCCCATGCTAAGCCCAGTCTGTCAGTGTCGGTCTATCCGTCTGCCTGCTTCCCCCACACCTCTGTGTGTATGTGTTGTGTAGGGTATCCCCTTCAGGATAAGCCACTGCCCCAGTGCCTGCCTGCATGTCACTATATTCTCTGCTATGACAACAATGGATGGAACACCTGAGACTATAAGCAAACACTTTCTTTTATATTAGTTGCCTTAGTTATGGTGTCTCTTTACAGCAATAGAATGGTGACTAAGACAAATGGTTAATGATTAGTGGTTTATTTTATTATAAAATGTATTGTAAATATTGTCCTAGCCCTTAAAAAATATCTGAATCTGATAGTTGAAGCATCAATGAAGTGACTGACAAGTAATGCTGTATCATTGGAATCTTTTGTATATTGAAGTTCAAAGATGAAAGATTTGTTAAATCAAAGGTAAATATAACATTTTTTATATATATATATATATATATATATATATATATATATATATATATATTTGTGACATGAAAGCAGGAGTATCAGGAGAAGAAAGAGACCAGCAGGGGGGAGGACCAGGTAAAATAATAGAGTAAGCAAATGCAATGTTGTAATCTGAAGAATAATAAATTTGAAAATTCTGTAATTGAACCAATTACTCTGTATGCTAATTTAAAAAAACATTTTAAAAACCAACATTATAAAATGTTATGAGAAAGCCCATTGTTTTATATACTAACCTAAGACCAATTAAAAAACTATAAAAAGAGGGGTTTGGAGGGATGGTTCATCAGTTAAGAACACTGGCTGTTCTTCCAGAGGACCCAGGTTTAATTCCCAGCTCACAACCATCTGTAGCTCTAGTTCCAGTGGATCTAATATCTTCACACAATCATACATGCTTACAAAACACTAATGCACATAGAATTAAAAAAAAACACAAAAAGAAAGATGTGTTAACACAAAGACTGCTACATTTGACTCTAATAAGGCTAAGAAAAAAAAATACCTTACTGCACAAGAGAAAGCAAGAAGGCATTTTCCTCAAAAATATACAAAAGAAAAACATAAAACACAAAAAAAACATACTAAATCTTATTAGAAAGACTTGTGTTAAGTAGAGAAGACAACTGCTCTTCAAAAGTTCTTTACTGGTTTATTTATTCTTTTAGGGCTGTACTTTCTTTGACAAAAAAATGTTAACAACATTGTTTTAGGTTCACCACTAATTATAATATAACACTGCTGGTTGGGATTCTCCTTTGGTAAATAGAAATGCAATTAACATTTATCTAACATATTCTATCTGCTAAATTCTATGCTAAAATTTCCGCTTATGATATTTTTAGAAGCCCCCTTTAATACCCACCATGTAAGTACAGTGCATGGCATTATGGATTGTAAACAGCAGTATGGTTTTGATTTCTCAGATTATTCCAAAGTTAAATGTCTTCTGGGCAAGCTTAAGATCTATGGATCCCTTTTCTTTTTATACTACAAATATTTTTCTTGTCTACTTTAAATTACCATAATTCCTACATGCTAAGCCACTAAGTCATATGACACTTATCATGTTGACACTGCAGTAATTTTGTGTGCCACCAGTTTAACTCTCAATTTGACTTAAGTGTGAATGGGAGAAGAAATGAAGGCAGGACTGAACTTCAGGGAAGTGCCTTCCAGTTGCTATTGGCTGTACAGATACCTTCATATTGTCTATCTCATTTAATGCTCGCTACCTGCATCATCAACCCAGTTTACAGATAAACAAATTGAATTTACCTTGTCAATGTATTGCAACTTAAATGTCAAAGTAGGTACTCTTCCCACATCTTGAAAAGCCTCCCTATACACCAGTGCACTTAACTAGCATAGTGGACCATTTGTCAATGTCTGGAGACATTTTCAATTGTTACATTTAGAAGTTATTCTTGGCATCCAGTAGGTAAATACCAGGGAAAGCTCCAATTACTGAGAATTATTGAGCCCCAATGTCAATCACACCAAGGTTGGGACACAGGTTGTAACTAACTTTGAAATTATCAACCATACTATTCCTTTTTCCTTCCAATCGTTACATTCAAATAAACCCTGTCCTATTCAAAATAGTTGTATTACATGAAAGCAGAGGAGGGACTACTGGATGTGGGAAGATCAACAAAAACAAACTATGAAAATACCAGAATCCACTACTTTGTACAATTATTTTAAAAAATCAGTTATCTTAGAGAGCACGTGCCTGTCCCAACAATACTACCTAATAACAACACAGTGATAAACTTCTTAGGAATTTTCTCCAGAGCTGAAGGTGGCAATTGGTGGCAATCCTGCATTCTGTTAATAGTTTTGGTATTTTTAAAGTGATCAGAAGTTATCACTCAAACTGGTAAAACTGAAAGATCAAACTCCACAGTGATATTACTAGCCATAACTAAGCACCCATTTCATGCTATGACTAATCCAGGTAATTTAGGTTGCGTATCCCTAATGTAAAAATGTTTAAATGTTAAGGGTTATCCTATTTGGACATTTGGATTTCAGATTTCTAAAAAATTATGTGTATGGATGCTTTGGTTGAAAAATATACATATATAATCTGTGCACCATGTACATGCAGTGTTCATGAACAGCATAAGAGGGAGGCATCAGATGCTCTGAGACTAGAATTAGACTATTCTGAATCATGTGGGTTCTGGAAATCAAACACAGGTTCTCTGGAAGAGCAGTCCAGCCAGCCCCAAATTTCAGAGCTTTTGATTAATTATTTTATTTATTTACATTTCTAATGGTGCCTGCTTCCCAGCCCCCCCCTCAGAGTTCTTCACCCCATTCTCCCTCCCCTTTGCCTCTGAGAGAATACCCCCAACACATCCCCCTTCCCTGAGACTCTTTGACTGGTGACTTAGTCTCTGGGAGTTCGCAGGGGTCCGGAATAACTGACACTGTCAGTCTTTCAATGGATTTGCCATTCCTTCAGCTCCTTCAATCCTTCCCCTAACTCTTCCAGGGGTCCCCAAAATTTCAGATTATTTTGATGATGGGTGTTCAACTGGTAATGTCTGCACTTTCTTTTCTTTCTTTCTATCTATCTATCTATCTATCTATCTATCTATCTATCTATCTATCTATCTTTGAGATAGGGTTTCATATATCTCAAGCTGACCTTAAAACTCAGATTTGTCTCTCTGCAAAATCCAGTAAGTTACATTACTTTTCTGTGTTTCTTATAATTTGGCCTTTAGACAGTTCCAGAGGCAGGGACCCAAAACCAAATCAAACAAACACCCCCCTCTCTGGTATCATAGCATGCATGACTCTGAACCAAGGAAACACTGCCGGATGCAGACAATTTCAGTACCATTACTTTGAGGAGAATGGGGTTGCTTATTTGTGTAAATTCAAAGGTGTGTGTTCATGCAATGCACACACATGATTATTTTTTTATTCATAATAAATCATAAAGTTTATTTAAAAATAACTTGTACACACCATTTTACCACTTATTACAGACAAAAGCACATTTGCATATTGATGAGGTGGATATGTTTACATAAATAAATTTTTAGCTAAATTGTTCATACTGAGTTACGTAGAATATCTTCAGCATCTTTTAGATTTTCATTGATTTTATAATTAACACTGCTGAGATCCCACTATGCATAAGCACAAAGTGGCAAAACTGTATTTAAGGACGTTTCAGAAGTCATTGGAAATTCTATACTAATCCCAAGCCAACATTCATTTAATGATTTTTTTAATGCAGTTCAGAAACTCAGACATTAAAAACATCAAAACTAGACATTCTAAGACTGCCCAACCAAAGATAATTAATTTTAAATATAATGTACTAAGGAATGATGAGAGAAAAACCACTAAAGTGTTTGTTTTCTATAGAAAAGAATGTTCAATGGGCGTGGAAAGCTACAGTGCGAACACTGTAGTTCTTAACATCCCGTTGCCCTCTCTGAGCTGAGCTCTCCAGCGTTCACTCCTGTCACATGGCATGCTGACATATGCAGTGGGAAGACAGCATTTGTACATCCAGCTGTGAAGTTGTGTGACCCCATCAGGGTGGGTGCCGACAGAAGGACATCAGATTCTATCCACTTGGTTTTAATTAATTTTTGGTCATTGCACATTCCGAAATCTCTTAACTGTTGTCAAGTTTTTCATTACCCCAGCATCTATTTTTTAAAAGCTGCATACTAAACCAGGTTTCCCTGAAACCTGTTCTACAGAACAGCAGCTTTTTGAAATGCTCCCTCATGAAAAGTTTGTGGTTTACAGTCAGTTACGTTTGGGAAACATCTACTCATTCATTTGGTGCAGGTTTGCCTTGTTGAAAAAGAACTGCAGAAATTTGAATGTCCCCTCTCTCTTCTGCAGAAACTCCTCTTTTAAGCTCTACGCAGTATCATATAATGTATTCTTTCTATGCATAAGTTGTTTTCTGATTTCCACTCAATTCTTTTGAGAGGATTTATTACTCATTTGTGTTGCCAGGCTCTGGTCACTCATCTGCTTACTCAGGGGATTTCAGAGGTAGCAAGGAGTTTTTGCTTTTCTCTCTGTCTAATACAGTGTTGACCCAATTATCTCTGTTGCTGTGATAAAAAACAAAACAAAACAAAACAAAACAAAACAAAACAAAACAAAACAAAACAGCTCTGTGCAAACGCAACTTAGGAAAGAAAACCTTTTTCTTCTCCTCTTCCTACTTTTTCTCTTCCTCTCCTCCTCTTCCTCCTCCACCTCTTCCTCCTCCTCTTGCTCTGCCTCCTCCTCTGTCTCCTTTACCTCCTTCACCTCCTCCTCCTCTTCTTTCTTCTTACATGTCAGATCAAAGTCCACCATCAAGGAAAGTCAGGGCAGAACTCAAGCAGGATCTTGAAACAGAAACCATGGAGGAACCATCCTCTCTCTCTCTCTCTCTCAAGCTCATGCCTAGCTAGCTCTTTATAGCTCCTTATAGCTCAGAACTACCTATCTAAGAGATGTTTCCACCCACTGTGAGTCATGCCCTCCCATATCAATCAACAATCAAGACAGGCATGCCCACAGGCCATTCAGATCTGTTTTTTCCCCTCAATTAAGACTTCATTCTCTCCAGATTTTTTTCAACGTGTGGGTTGCAACCCTTTTGGGGATTGCATATCAGTTATTCTGCATACTAAATATTTGCAGTATAATTCATTTTTTTGTTTTTTTGTTTTTTTTTTAATTTTTAATATTTTTATTACATATTTTCCTCAATTACATTTCCAATGCTATCCCAAAAGTCCCCCATAGCGCCCCCCACTTCCCTACCCACCCATTCCCATTCTTTTGGCGCTGGCATTCCCCTATATTGGGGCATATAAAGTTTGCAAGTCCAATGGGCCTCTCTTTTCATTGATGGCCGACTAGGCCATCTTTCGATACATATGCAGCTAGACACAAGAGCTCCGGGGTACTGGTTAGTACATCATGGTGTTCCAACTATAGGGTTGCAGTTCCCTTTAGCTCCTTGGGTACTTTCTCTAGCTTCTCCATTGGGAGCCCTGTGATACATCCAATAGCTGACTGTGAGCATCCACTCCTGTGTTTGCTAGGCCCCGGCATCGTCTCACAAGAGACAGCTATATTTGGGTCCTTTCAGCAAAATCTAGCTAGTGTATGCAATGGTGTCAGCGTTTAGAAGCTGATTATGGGATGGATTCCTGGATACGGCAGTCTCTAGATGGTCCATCCTTTCATCACAGCTCCAAACTTTGTCTCTGTAACTCCATCCATGGGTGTTTTGTTCCCAATTCTAAGAAGGGGCACAGTGTCCACACTTTGGTCTTCATTCTTCTTGAGTTTCATGCGTTTAGCAAATTGTATCTTATATCTTGGGTATCCTAAGTTTTGGACTAATATCCACTTATCAGTGAATATATATTGTGTGAGTTGTTTTGTGATTGTGTTACCTCACTCAAGATGATGCCCTCCAGGTCCATCCATTTGGCTAGGAATTTCATAAATTCATTCTTTTTAATAGCTGAGTAGTACTCCATTGTGTAAATGTACCATAATTTCTGTATCCATTCCTCTGTTGAGGGACATCTGGGTTCTTTCCAGCTTCTAGATATTATAAATAGGGCTGCTATGAACATAGTGGAGCATGTGTCCTTTTTACCGGTTGGGACATCTTCTGGATATATGCCCAGGAGAGGTACTGCTGGATCCTCCGGTAGTACTATGTCCAATTTTCTGAGGAACCGCCAGACTGATTTCCAGAGTGGTTGTACAAGCTTGCAATCCCACCAACAATGGAGGAGTGTTCCTCTTTCTCCACATCCTCGCCAGCATCTGCTGTCACCTGAATTTTTGATCTTAGCCATTCTGACTGGTGTGAGGTGGAATCTCAAGGTTGTTTTGATTTGCATTTCCCTGATGATTAACGATGTTGAACATTTTTTCAGGTGCTTCTCTGCCATTCAGTATTCCTCAGGTGAGAATTCTTTGTTCAGTTCTAAGCCCCATTTTTTAATGGGGTTATTTGACTTTCTGGAGTCCACCTTCTTGAGTTCTTTATATATATTGGATATTAGTCCCTTATCTGATTTAGGATAGGTGAAGATCCTTTCCCAATCTGTTGGTGGTTATTTTGTCTTATTGATGGTGTCTTTTGCTTTGCAGAAGCTTTGCAGTTTCATGAGCTCCCACTTGTCAATTCTCGATCTTACAGCACAAGCCATTACTGTTCTATTCAAGAATTTTTCCCCTGTGCCCATATCTTCAAGGCTTTTCCCCACTTTCTCCTCTATAAGTTTCAGTGTCTCTGGTTTTATGTGAAGTTCCTTGATCCACTTAGACTTGACCTTAGTACAAGGAGATAGGAATGGATCGATTCGCATTCTTCTACATGTTAACAACCAGTTGTGCCAGCACCATTTGTTGAAAATGCTGTCTTTCTTCCACTGGATGTTTTTAGCTCCCTTGTCGAAGATCAAGTGACCATAGGTGTGTGGGTTCATTTCTGCGTCTTCAATTCTATTCCATTGGTCTATTTGTCTGTCACTATACCAGTACCACACAGTTTTTATCACAATTGCTCTGCAGTAAAGCTTTAGGTCCGGCATGGTGATTCCACCAGAGGTTCTTTTATCCTTGAGAAGAGTTTTTGCTATCCTAGGTTTTTTGTTATTCCAGATGAATTTGCAGATTGCACTTTCTAATTCGTTGAAGAATTGATTTGGAATTTTGATGGGGATTGCATTGAATCTGTAGATTGCTTTTGGCAAGATAGCCATTTTTACAATGTTGATCCTGCCAATCCATGAGCATGGGAGATCTTTCCATCTTCTGAGATCTTCTATAATTTCTTTCTTCAGAGACTTGAAGTTTTTATTATACAGATCTTTCACTTCCTTAGTTAGAGTCACGCCAAGATATTTTATATTATTTGTGACTATTGAGAAGGGTGTTGTTTCCCTAATTTCTTTCTCAGCCTGTTTATTCTTTGTGTAGAGAAAGGCCATTGATTTGTTTGAGTTAATTTTATATCCAGCTACTTCACCGAAGCTGTTTATCAGGCTTAGGAGTTCTCTGGTGGAATTTTTAGGGTCACTTATATATACTATCATATCATCTGCAAAAAGTGATATTTTGACTCCATCTTTTCCAATTTGTATCCCTTTGATCTCCTTTTGTTGTCGAATTGCTCTGGCTAGGACTTCAAGTACAATGTTGAATAGGTACGGAGAAAGTGGACAGCCTTGTCTAGTCCCTGATTTTAGAGGGATTGCTTCAAGCTTCTCACCATTTACTTTGATGTTGGCTACTGGTTTGCTGTAGATTGCTTTTATCATGTTTAGGTATGGGCCTTGAATTCCTGATCTTTCCAAGACTTTTATCATGAATGGGTGTTGGATCTTGTCAAATGCTTTTTCCGCATCTAACGAGATGACCATGTGGTTTTTGTCTTTGAGTTTGTTTATATACTGGATTACGTTGATGGATTTCCGTATATTGAACCATCCCTGCATCCCTGGGATGAAACCTACTTGGTCAGGATGGATGATTGTTTTGATGTGTTCTTGGATTCGGTTAGCAAGAACTTTATTGAGGATTTTTGCATCAATATTCATAAGGGATATTGGTCTGAAGTTTTCTATCTTTGTTGGGTCTTTTTGTGGTTTAGGTATCAGAGTAATTGTGGCTTCATAGAATGAGTTGGGTAGAGTACCTTCTGTTTCTATTTTGTGGAGTAGTTTGTGAAGAACTGGGATTAGATCTTCTTTGAAGGTCTGATAGAACTCTGCACTAAACCCATCTGGTCCTGGGCTTTTTTTTGGTTGGGAGACTATTAATGACTGCTTCTATTTCTTTGGGGGATATAGGGCTGTTTAGATCATTAACCTGATCTTGATTCAACTTTGGTGCCTGGTATCTGTCTAGGAACTTCTCCATTTCATCCAGGTTCTTCAGTTTTGTTGAGTATAGCCTTTGGTAGAAGGATCTGATGGTGTTTTGGATGTCTTCAGGATCTGTTGTTATGTCTCCTTTTTCATTTCTGATTTTGTTAATTAGGATGCTTTCCCTGTGCCCTCTAGTGAGTCTGGCTAAGGGTTTATCTATCTTGTTGATTTTCTCAAAGAACCAGCTCCTTGATTGGTTGATTCTTTGAATAGTTCTTCTTGTTTCCACTTGGTTGATTTTGCCCCTGAGTTTGATTATTTCCTGCCATCTACTCCTCTTGGGTGAATTTGCTTCCTTTTGTTCTAGTGCTTTTAGGTGTGTTGTCAAGCTGCTAATGTGTGCTCTCTCTAGTTTCCTTTTGGAGGCACTCAGAGCTATGAGTTTTCCTCTTAGAAATGCTTTCATTGCGTCCCATAAGTTTGGGTATGTTGTGGCTTCATTTTCATTGAACTCTAAAAAGTCCTTAATTTCTTTCTTTATTCCTTCCTTGACCAAGGTATCATTGAGAAGAGTGTTGTTCAGTTTCCACGTGAATGTTGGCTTTCTATTATTTATTTTGTTATTGAAGATCAGCCTTAGTCCATGGTGATCTGATAGGATGCATGGGACAATTTCAATATTATTGTATCTGTTGAGGCCTGTTTTGTGACCAATTATGTGGTCAATTTTGGAGAAGGTACCATGAGGTGCTGAGAAGAAGGTATATCCTTTTGTTTTAGGATAGAATGTTCTGTACATATCTGCCAGATCCATTTGATTCATAACTTCTGTTAGTTTCACTGTGTCCCTGTTTAGTTTCTGTTTCCATGATCTGTCCTTTGGTGAAAGTGGTGTGTTGAAGTCTCCCACTATTATTGTATGAGGTGCAATGTGTGCTTTGAGATTTACTAACGTTTCTTTAATGAATGTGGCTGCCTTTGTATTTGGAGCATAGATATTCAGGATTGATAGTTCCTCTTGGAGGATTTTACCTTTGATGAGTATGAAGTGTCCCTCCCTGTCTTTTTTGATGACTTTGGGTTGGAAGTCAATCTTATCAGATATTAGAATGGCTACTCCAGCTTGTTTCTTCATTCCATTTGCTTGGAAAATTGTTTTCCAGCCTTTCATTCTGAGGTAGTGTCTATCTTTTTCTCTGAGATGAGTTTCCTGTAAGCAGCAAAATGTTGGGTCTTGTTTGTGTAGCCAGTTTGTTAGTCTATGTCTTTTTATCAGGGAGTTGAGTCCATTGATATTAAGAGATATTAAGGAAAAGTAATTGTTGTTTCCTGTTATTTTTGTTGTTAAAGTTGGCATTCTGTTCTTGTGGCTGTCTTCTTTTAGGTTTGTTGAGGGATTACCTTCTTGTTGTTTCTAGGGCGTGGTTCCTGTCCTTGTATTGGTTTTTTTCTGTTATTATCCTTTGAAGGGCTGGATTCGTGGAGAGATAATGTGTGAATTTGGTTTTGTCGTGGAATACTTTGGTTTCTCCATCTATGTTAATTGAGAGTTTGGCTGGGTATAGTAGCCTGGGCTGGAATTTGTGTTCTTTTAGTGTCTGTATAACATCTGTCCAGGATCTTCTGGCTTTCATAGTCTATGGTGAAAAATCTGGTGTAATTCTGATAGGCTTGCATTTATATGTTACTTGGCCTTTTTCTCTTACTGCTTTTAGTATTCTATCTTTATTTAGAGCATTTGTTGTTCTGATTATTATGTGTCGGGAGGTATTTCTTTTCTGGTCCAGTCTATTTGGAGTTCTGTAGGCTTCTTGTATGTTCATGGGCATCTCTTTCTTTAGATTTGGGAAGTTTTCTTCTATAATTTTGTTGAAGATGTTTGCTGGTCCTTTGAGTTGAAAATCTTCATCCTCATCCACTCCTATTATCCGTAGGTTTGGTCTTCTCATTGTGTCCTGTATTTCTTGGATGTTTTGAGTTAGGATCTTTTTGCATTTTACATTTTCCTTGATTGTTGTGCCGATATTCTCTATGGAATCTTCTGCACCTGAGATTCTCTCTTCCATCTCTTGTATTCTGTTGCTGATGCTCGTATCTATGGTTCCAGATTTCTTTCCTAGGGTTTCTATCTCCAGTGTTGCCTCATTTTGGGTTTTCTTTATTGTGTCTACTTCCCTTTTTAGGTCTAGTATGGTTTTGTTCATTTCCATCATCTGTTTGGATGTGTTTTCCTGTTTTTCTTTAAGTACGTCTACCTGTTTGATTGTGTTATCCTGTTTTTCTTTAAGGATTTGTAACTCTTTAGCAGTGTTCTCCTGCAATTCTTTAAGGGATTTTTGTGCTTCCTCTTTACTGTCTTCTACCTGTTTACCAGTGTTCCTTTGTATTTCTTTAAGTGTGTTATTAAAGTCCTTCTTGATGTCCTCTACCATCATCATGAGATATGCTTTTAGATCCGTGTCTAGCTTTTCCGGAGTGTTGGGGTGCCCTGGACTGGGTGAAGTGGGAGTGCTGGGTTCTGATGATGGTGAGTGGTCTTGGTTTCTGTTAGTAAGATTATTACGTTTACCTTTCGCCATCTGGTAATCTCTGGGGTTAGTTGTTGTCGTTGTCACTGTTTAAGGATTGGAGCAGAAGCTGTGTTCCACTCACCAGCAGTCTCAAAATCCTGTGGCGGGGGTCGTGGGTAGCTGGCGGTACCCCGGTCTGGTCCAGCCGGAAGAGGCCTGTGGCCCTACTCAGGCTTGTTTTCTGCTTCCCTAACTAATGCAGTCCCAGGTCCTGCGAGCAATTGGATTGGAGCAGAAGCTGTGTTCCACTCACCAGAAGTCTTAAGATCCTGTGGCGGGTGTTGTGGGCAGCTGGCGAGCGTCAGCTGACTCTGTGCCCTAGCTACCCCGATGCTGTTCCGACCGGGCCATGAATATTTTTTTAATTGCCCATTACCTTTATTTATTCTTCATTAGCTCAATTCCCTTTCACAAACCAATTTCTGTTGATATATAAATGACTCAGTAAATAAAGGAGGACAAACAGGAGGGACAAAAAGGAAACAAAACAGAATGATATCGAAGGTTTGAGGTGGCCAGTGAGAAGCAAGATTAACAGACAGAAAGGGCAAATAGTTTGTAAAAAATAAAACCTGTATTATTGGCAAGGCTGCTGTGCAGAAGGAAGCACAGTAATTCATTTTCTCAGCAAACTAATGCAGCAGGATTTTTGTTCATAGCAGCAGGATTCACAATAGCCAAAGGTAAAGGTATCCTAAATATCTAGCAAAGATTCAATGGATAGATAATATATGGGTTATCCATACAATGAGATCTTACTCAGGCTTTAAAAGGAAGAAACTTCTGATACATAGCACAATGGTTATGGACCTTGATTACACTAAGACAAATTAAGTCAGCCACAGAAAGCTACACAAGATGTTGTTGAAAGCAGTCCAATTCATAGAAAGAATGGTGGTTACTATGTGCTCAAGTCAGGGGAAAGTAGAGTTGAAAAGGGGAAAAAAGAGTTGAAATGTAAATACACAGTTTCTGCTTGGGAGATGAAAAAATTCTAGAGATCTGTTTTACAACAGTAACAATGTATTTAATACTACTAAATCAAATTTTAGATTACATGCTTTTACCACAGTAAGAAACATTTGTATTTTAACAAAAGTATCTATTATGAAGTATGAACATTCAGCTACCATCTAATACTCTCAGTTACATATGCCAAAACAAGCAACATAAGGAGATTGCCCAGCAATTTCAAGTAGAATCTCATGGTTTGTTTTGGTAGTCCTGCAGGCACACAAAATAAAGCATTTTGAGATTAGTGTAATTAATTATGCCATTACTAGCCTTAGCTTTTAAGACTAGTATTACACATCATGCTATGTTAAAATAATATGGTTATGGACTTAGATCATATTGATCAGCTGTTAATTTTATACCTTTACCTTTTTCTTTATCTTCCCTGAAACAAAAAGTTAGACTTACATAATTCTAAGTTGGCAGTGTTTATGGTTCTCATCATTTATAGGAAAGCAATAAATACATTTTCTCTTTGCTTTATGGTAGCTGGAGATAATGTACTATAATAATTGGAAGATGACATTTTTCTACTCATGACAAACATGTAACATAGAGTGGCTACTTATATAACTATAGAAAGTAGATGGTTATACTGAATAGTAAATATATACAGAAATGATAAAAGGAGAGTATGGCTACTCCAGAGATGACAAGCCTACATGATCTCAAAGACAAAGTGTCCTTTCACTTATACAGCCTCTGGGGACCCCCCAGAAGCTAGGGTTTGGATGGTTCGGAACAAGGTTAGTTTCTCTCTGCTATATGCCAGATTAAATTACTGTCATCAACCCACCTATTCCTCCATTTCCAGGCTCAGTAACCAAAGTGGAAAGATCTGCCCTGAATGTGGACTCAGAATAAAAGAGGGAAAAGAGTCGATCATATAGCATATTCAAGCTCTATTTCTTCTGCAAACAAGCAGGTCTGTTGCTGCTACCTCAATTGCCTGTGGTCATTAGATCTCTGTTCTTTAGGCTGGCAATGTAGATTTACATCAGGAACCCTAAAAGAACTCCCGTACCTATAGTCTTGGACTAGGAATGTAACATTGGTTTCTTTTATTCTGCTGAGGCTTCTAGCTTCTTAGACTGAAAAACTACCAGGTTCTCTAGACTTTCCATTGTAGTATAGATGGCCATTGTTGGACCATGTAGCTTTTAAATGTATAAGACAATATATTAAATTATCCCTTATAATTATGCATAATTTGTAACACACACACACACACACATACATAAAGTATTGATTCTTTTCCTATAGAGATCACTGACAAATACAGGTTTTGGTGCCAGGAGTGCTATTGAAGCCTTTGGAATTGGCTTCCTTACGAGTTTTAAAACATTTGGAGCTTTAAACTAAAGAAGTTGTAACCAAAGTTTGGTGGGTAATTCTGGTGAGAGCACAGAAGACCAAGAAGTTAATTAAAATACAGACAGTAAAGATTATGCGTATGAGATCTCAGATGGGAAGCAGACTTTACTTGGAATTAGACTATAGATTATTCATGTTCTGTCATAACAAAGAACCTATCTACAGTGTCTTGAGATTTTATAGGAGGATGAATTTAAAGGTGATAGATTAGGCTGGAGAGATGGCTCACTAGTCAAGAGTACCTGCTGCCCTTTCAGGGGACTTAGGTTCAATTTACCAGTACCCACATGTTGGCTCAGAAACTCTTAACTCTAATTCCAGGGGATTCAATACCCTTTTCTGGTTTCTACAGGTACCAGACATAAAAGTTGTATATAGACATACATGTGTAAAAAATACTCATAGGTAAAAAAATAAAATTAATTAAAAAATAAAGGTCATAAATCACTAAATTTGGCAGAGGAAAGTTCAAGGGAAGCAGACATTCAGATTGTGCCATCTATCTTGCTGCTTGATTTTAGTCAAGTTTATAGTGAAAATTGTAAGCAGAAATGTTTGGATATTTTACAACGTGTTCAGAGAAGCAGCAGCTAGCTTGGAGGCCGGGCATACAGCTGCTGAAGAGATTTAGTCCATTAAAAGAAACCAAGTATTTTGCATCAAGACAATAGGAAAGATACCTTGAACATCTTCAGGAATGACCCTGACCTGTGCAGGCTCAAGGGTATAAAGGTTAACTAAGTTGAAAGAGCTTTGCTTAAAAAAAAAAAAAAAAAAAAAAAAAAAACGAGCTCAGGGATCTCTGCTGCTGGCGCGGTTCTCAATGTTCAGTCATCCAAGCAACTTATAGGCCACTGAAGCCATAGTCCAAGAGGGCACAGATAGTGCTTGAACTGGCAACAGATCTTGATGGCACCCATATGAAACTATTTTAGCAAAGATACAGAAAGCAAGAGTTATGAGCAAGGGTTATGAGGCTTTACTCAGACTTCAAAAGAAAGCCTAGGAGGATAGGTACTAAGTGGCAAGATCAAGATTCCTGCAGGCAACACATAGAGGGCAATGTCTAAATCTGTGCAGATAGAACTACTAGAGATAGCAGAGACTTGAACATCCGAAGAAAGCTGCAGGTAGTGAGCAGGGCCAGATGGCAAGGCCATAGCAGCAGGACAACTGTAACCCACTGAAAGCTCATACAATGTCATAAATGCTGGGCATGGATCCACAGGATTTAAGGTTTGTCCTGAGTTTTAGTCTTGCTTTTGTCCCACTCCTCTTTTCTATGACCCCATTTCTCTTTTTGAGACTGGAAATATTTTCTCTGTGCTTCTGAATGTGAAATGTATACAGCATACTTTGTACGTTTTACAGAGATTCACAACTAATAGGTTAGTGTTCAGAGACTTTGGACTTGGACTTTTGAACAGTGCCAGAACTGTTACGATTATAGGGACTCCTGGAAATAGCCTGAATATATTTTATATTATGGGGTGGACATGAACTTGGAGGCCAGAAGTAGAATGTTATAATTTATATATGAAATATCCCAAATGGGGTCACATACTAGGGGCTTTGTTACTAGCTGATGGACTTTTTGGAAATGACTGCATCTCGAGGGCTCTGACCTAGTCAATCTGTTGATGAATTCATAATATGATGACATTTTTTTGAGGGAGTGAAACTAGGAGACAGATGAAGTTAGTCACTGGAGGCATGCTCTGAAAAGCTGTGTCTTGTCTTCCCTCTTTCCATTTTCTTCCTGCTGGCCATGAAGTGAGCTTCCCTGCTCCTCTACATGCTCCCTACTACATATTGCTTACCACAGGTCCATAAGTGATGGAGCTGAGTACTATGGTCTAAAACTTCTGAAGGTGAGAGCTAAACCAAATAGTTCCTTCTTTAAATTGTTTTTCTCAGGTAAACATAATGATAGAAACAAACAAAAACACTGTCTAGCATAGCCATCTTTCTTCTCACTTAGCTAGATCTTTGGTTAGGATATTATAGCTACAATTGTGTATATAGTAAAGTCTTGTCTATAAAAGTAATAACAAATACAAAATTGCTCATAAAGGATTTCACTCCATTGAGAGGCCAGCAGTTTAACTGCCCAGTGGAAACTTCAAGTAGCTTTGAATGGGCTTCTGAATGCAGTGAAGTGGAAGATACCAGGAAAAGCTGGCTGGCTCAAGCCAGCTTTCCTACTGACAGGGAACCCTTGCCATCTGAGGGTCAAACACCATTCATTTCTGCCAACCTTTAGTAACTAATTTATGGCCATGTTTTGGTTCACTTCATAAAAAGTAAAGGTCAACCGAAATGCAGGAATACTCCTTTCCTTTTCTTTCTTTTTTGTCTATCTCTATTTTTCCCTTATACATATAAGGCAGCCCCTACTAACTTCCTTAAAACTATATAAAAAGCCATATCCTACTACAAGTATGCTGAGAGCTGGACAAGTTTGAACAGAAAAATGAACTTCAAGACTACACATATAAATGAAGCACTTGGAAACTCCTAGCTTATTGTGTGAAAAATAAGGTACTCAGCACCCAAGGACCCTTGCCCAGACTCTACAGAGCCAGTATCTGACAGGAGACAATCAGACCAGAAAGCAAAATAAATGTTCATCTTTTATATGCAATACAAATTATTCTCTTCTAGATTACAAACATACTCGTCTCTGAATAACCTCATACTTCCATAGCCACTTTTAGATGTCAATTTCCACTTCAAATCCTGTTTTACTCTTTCATGTCTTTGAGAGGATAATAATCAACTATATTGTCCACTATTTGACAGTGGATACTCTCTGATGTGTCTAGTTGAAAAGATAGCGACAAGCAACTCATATGGCTTCCAGTTCTTATTTAACAAGTTAATTTTATAGTACTTATAGTGCATAAGGAATTTCCCCAAGAATTTCATAAGTGATAACACATTTAATTCTTTTAAGTCAATAATCAATCACATAGAATCACATGTTACTAAAATTGGAGCACACTACACCGAGGGAACAGGAGTTTGTTTTCTCAGGCTTAAGTTGTTCTCTCTACTTTGGGTTATATATGTATATAAATATATATGCATATATGTGTGTACATCAACAGGTAGATATATAGATAGATAGATAGAGAGAGAGAGAGAGAGAGAGAGAGAGAGAGAGAGAGAGAGAGAGAGAAAGATAGATAAACATGCAAAGAAATATTTACAAAAGCATCTGTTTTAACATTCCAAATTTGGAGCATCCTAAATGTCCATAATCAGTAAAATTAATAAATCATGACATATCTATAAAATGGGATATTCTACAGCAACAAAAAAGAGCTAGTGATGTATATAATGGCATACATGAATATCATCAACATACCATTGAAATCCTGAAGCCAAATACAAAGGAGAATATGTTGTATGGTTTTAGTTTTGTGAAGTTGAAGCCAATAAAAAATAATCTATGGGGATGGAGGTTGCAACACTGGTTGCAACACTGGTTGCCTTTGAAAAGGCAGAGGTTGCAGATAAAGCAAAACAGAAAACTTTTAGGTAATTTTTTTCTATTTTGGTAGAGGTATCATTTAGATGTGTATATTAATTTCTCATACTCATCAAATTATGTATTTAAGATCTACACACTTTCACTGCTTCAAATTTTATTTTGATTTAAGAGACCTTATCATGGGTTACAAGATTCTGGGTTCCCATTTTGTTGCTGTCTTAATGATGTTGCCATTTCAACAATCTAAACAATCTAAAGCTTAATCTAGCTTCTGAAAAAGTACAGCCTCAGATCATTCTAAACACTTATTTCATGTATTCCTTATTTGAAGATGTCATTCATTGGTTAGAAGGTTGATGAGGATATAAGCCCCTAGCTATTAAACCAAATTGCATAGATTTCTAGAATACTCTTCTGTATTGATCTGACATGATTTCATAAGTAACAGCATACTTACTGTGGACAGAAAAGAATGTACATAATTCTTAAAATATTTATTTTTCTTTCTATATTATCAATAGAATAAGAAAGACAGTAGAAATTAGACATTTAGACACCTAAGATTTTGAGAGGTTGAATATGCTTTACTCTGCAAATTTACAGTAGTCATGTTTGGATGGCCACTTAGCTAGAAACCACATTTCTCAATTTCATTTGTGGCAAGATGGAGACTAAATTCATATCAATGGGATGTAAGAAGAAGCAACTCAGTTGTTCTGACTAATTTTATGTCAACTTGATACCAACTTAACACAAGTTAGAGTTGTCTGAAAGGAGAGAACCTCAATTGAGAAAATGTGTCCATAAGATCAAACTATAAGGCATTTTCTTAATTAGTGGTTGATGCACTATGATGAAAAATGAACTTCAAGACTACACATATAAATGAAGCACTTGGAAACTCCTAGCCTCCCGCTATCTCTCTTTGAGGTAGAGTCTCATTATGTAGCTCTTGCTGTCCTAGAACTTGTTATTTAGACCAAGCTGGCTTTGAATTAATAGATATCTGTCTGCCTCTGCCTCTGCCTCTGCCTCTGCCTCTGCCTCTGCCTCTGCCTCTGCCTCTGCCTCTGCCTCTACCTCTTGAATGCAGAGAATAAAGGCATGCACCACCATACCTGACCCTTGGGTAATTTTTTTAAGTGTCTGATCTCAAAGTTAGAATATATGCCCTGCTACGCACACTCCAGTGAAGTCTGCTTGGCAGGCTGAGAGGCCTGGAAGCACTCACGAGGCAAAGAGTTTCAAGGAAACTCAACCTCCTGGAACCTTGGCATTCTCATAACCTGTATACTCATACCTTATCCCCGTGTTAGTCTGGTGTATGGATCCACGTGCTCTCTTTTAGTATTATTTTATTATAAGTCCCTTTAAAGATTGAATTCTGACATAGCTAAGCCTTCGCCAGTGTTCTAACATCCTAGAAAATCCTTGAAGCCCACAAAATTGGAATTCAGTAGGAATTCAGTGAGGTTACTTATTCAGTAACATTCAAATTTACTTCTAGTAGAGACAGTGAAACTAATTAGGCATTACAAAGTACAGAGCTGGATTAGCTCATGGCTGGTCTGCAGAGTGTTTACTTGGGACAGTAGCCAGTCTCACCCAAACAAGGGAATACACAATGGCCTAGCTAATAGGTAGGTTTACCATTTAACAGTTAGACAGGGATCTTCTCTACAGCCAGGTATCGCAGGTTACATTACATATTAAAAGCAAGTTGGTGAATTCTTCTGACAAACGGAGATTCGCCACAGATACTTAAAAGAACAGCCAAGTTACACTCGTACAAGAATTTATCAAGGCCTAGGAAATTGGAGGTTTGTGGTATTGCATTATTCATGAGGTCTGCTAGAGCAGAACCCCTTGGTGCTAGCTTTCACAAGACTCAAAGGAGTAGCACAAATTGTGACTAGGGTGTGAAATCCTTACCTGTGATTAGCTGACCCTAAGCAGAGCTGTTTTATCTTTACTGTAAACATTACCTGGTTCCTGTATGTCCTTTTGAAGTCATTCTTTTGTTTTGTGTCAGGTAACTTCAATGTATTTTGCCTGCCATGACATCCTACCCCTTTGTTTTCTGTATTATATAAAACTGGTGTACACTTTGTGAAAATACATTCAGATTCTACACAATCTCTCGTGTTGATTCTGTCTGTCATTCGTAGACTCCTTGTCCACCTGCAACCAGAGACCCGTTCTACACAGACAGGGACCAAAAAGGGTCTGCAGCAATGCCCCAAAGGCAAAGTATCTTATATATTTTCATACCTTGGGCAGTTAACATATGACTTGTATGTGATAATTGTTGAAAAGACAACAGAAGAATTTAACAGGTCACATATTCACAAACCCTACACATAACTATTCTTACCTATTCAGTGCAAATGCATAGTGAAATTTAATGTTGTGCTGATCAGCCAAATCACACGTTGGCAGCATCTTCAGTGTTTCTACCAGCTTGACCATTGCATCGTAGTCCTGTTGGCAAAAGGACTCAGAGTGTGAGAAAGATAGGAAACAGCCCTTCATAGATTTTTCTGAATAGGTACAAACACAAGACAGCCTCCAAATTTAAAAATAAACTGTTCTTTGCAGATAGTATTTAGTGAAGTTAATTGTAGCCTTGACAAGTACAGAGAAAAAAATCACAAAAAAATGAGATAGAGCAGGAATTCCTGCTATCAGAGGGCACAAAAAGATCAATAGAAAATTGGTTACATCCCCCCCAAAAAGGGCAAGTGAGCCTGATAATAGGAAAAAGATATTGTATTGAGTGTGGGAGGGTTAATACCAGCAGCAGAACTGTGTTAAAATGAGTTTGATAAATACAAGAAAACTTAGTCACTTTCCCATGCAAATAAAGGGAACATTTTACTCCTTCATACTTTGGCTAAATTAATATAATTTAGAATTTCTCAACTGCAGCACTGTTGATACTCTGGGCCTAAATCTCTGCTCTGGGATGCTGTCCTGTGTATTGTTAGATGAGTAGCCGCCTCCCTACTAGAAGACACAAGTACCCCCAGGCTGACAATTACTGTTCCAAATGCTGCATCATTACCCTGGGGTTAAATTGCTACCAAGTGTGTCTCTACAGGGTCCCATTTTAGCAGTGCCATTAACAATTACTCTTTTGGGTATATGCCCAGGAGTGGTATAGCTGGGTCCTCAGGTAGTACTATGTCCAACTTTCTGAGGAACCACCAGACTGATTTCCAGAGTGGTTGTACCAGCTTGCAATACCACCAATAATGGAGGAGTGTTCCTCTTTCTCCACATCCTTGCCAGCATCTGCTGTCAAGAAGTGCTTGCTGACAGGAGCCTGATATGGATGTCTCCTGAGAGGCTCTGTCAGAGCCTTACTGATACAGATGTGTATGTCACAGCCAACCATCAGACTGAGCATGGGGACCCCAATGGAGGAGTTAGGGGGAAGACTGAAGGAGTGAAGGGGTTTGTAATCTCATAGGAAGAACAACAATATCAACCAACCAGACCCTGGGAAGGAGGCTAACATTTGAAATATAAATAAATAAAATAACCAATAAAAATTTTAAAAATACATTATAATAAAGTTAAATGAATGTTTAAGAAAATTACTCTTTACCCAAGTGTATAACTACTGGTATTGGCAAACTTTCTGCTAGCCAGTCAGCAGAGAGGAACTTCCTATGGATATCTGACACCTGGCTTTGGACCTTGGTGCTGCTGTTTCAGTAGAGAGAAGACAATATATCCCTGGAACCTTCCAGCTCTACTTTGAGCCTAAGAGTTCTATCAATGAAAAATTAACAACTGAAGGCATTCAGGAAGTGAAGGGCAGAAGAAACCAGTAACTCCAAGAAGCAATTCAAGAGCAGGGTATGGTGGCACATGCCTATAGTCACTACAGTGGGGAACGGAAAGCAGGAGCATCTAGAGTTTAAAGTCATATTCACCTACAGAACAAGTTCAAGGCGCAATGGGCTACAAAAGACCCTGTCTCCAAATAACAGCAAAACCAAAATCAAAAAGGACTACTTCAAGAAAAGTCAATCATATTTTCTTGTTGCATAATAGCCACCTGTTATTAAAGGTAGCTATATTTTTTATCACTCAGGCCATGGGTTCCTTAGTAGCTAACTCTGTTCTTGGTCCAGATCATAAATGGATGGCCCTGTCATTCATATGTACAGACATGTATTTGTAGTGTAGCTTTGTAGTATTCTACAAGTAAAACATATTAGACTTTGTGCTTCCAGAAGGAAGAGACTCAAGATACTCTTAAAACTTGTTCATTTTGGGAAAAAAAAATCGTCAGTTTCCTTCATATTTCACACCCCATAACCTGGGTCTCAAAATCTTTCAGTAACTTCTGATGCCAATTTTTCAATAACCATCTCTATTCCTTAGTTCTGTAACATAGCTCAGCTACTGCTACTCTCACTGATGAGTGGTGGTAAAAAGAAAAAATATGAATTAAAGGTTAAAGGAGATGCCTGAAGAGTTGGGAACAAGGGCAATGAAGCTATAGTCAGCCTCTGTTTGAATCTTGACTTTACTGCACTCTAAATTTGAGCAGGTTACTTAATTTCTCTGTGCCTCAAATTTCTTCATTTAAAAGTAAGACAATAACAGCAAACCTAAACCAGAGAGTTAAGAGGACTTAATGAATCTGCATTTACAAAGAATTGGGTAGTAGTAATAATAATAAATTATTCGTTTCTTATTTTAAGCAGTTTTATACAAATAGGACTTCTTGTTGCAGTACTCACTCCAGCTCTAATATGACAAATTATCTCTAAATCATACACAATAGCCCATAACTAGGTTACATACCTAGTTAGATAGAGCAGCTTCACCATACTCCTGATGTAAGTATGCTAGCCATACCTAAGCACACTTCATACCTGGATATCACGGTAGGACAGAAGTAAGTTAATGATGATGTCCGAGGTCAGAACCTCAATGTTATCCATACGGAATTTGATCCGAGTCAACTCTTTTGCCAGTTCATCACCTTGGTATTTCTCTCTGGCTTTCCGGATGTCATTTAACAATGTTTCTTTATAATAAGCACTGGAGAAAGAAACAAAAACCCCTGATCATGTACAGGCATTCAGGACTCTCTTGAGTGCTCAAACAAGCATGGTTCTCAATAACACATAAGGACCTTGGCCACTCCTGAGCCTCCTATACCAGTAAACATAAGATGATGTCTACCTATTCACTACAGGAATAAACTAGTAAGTGATAATAAAATTTAGTTTATTACAAGCTTAAAAATATCTTCAAAGCTGAAACTTCAGTCTATAGAATTTTCAATGCAACCCCAAGACTTACATACACACACACACACATACACACACACACACACACACACACACACACACACACACACACACAGCATGAAGCAAGCTTATATGATTATTTAATTTCCCCGACTATCAATCAACAGATTATCAAAAACCAAACAAAACTCCAAAAGACATACAACCTAGGTAAATTCATTTTAGAAATATTCTCATTGTCTAAGTGTTCCCAGTTACTAGTCAGGAAGTAGTTCCCAGGTGAAGAAGATGGGAAATTGATGGTATACTTTTGAGCAATCCAACAAGGGCTATACAGAGGCCAGCTTTCCTTGTTATATTTTTTGTGAAACGTTTTCTAATATAAAGTAAAAACAAAATCTCCTCTTCTGAACATCAAAACAACGAAATGGTATGTAAAACCATCTAAAACAGTAAATAGACCCTGAAACGTCTTCACAGCCTTTCATACAACCAGTATTATTATGTGGTACTTAAGACTTGAAGAATCCTAATTTGGTGATATAGAAGTCAATGATGACCATAGATTGACTTAAGTATCTTATCTATTTTCCAAGTAATTTTAAATAGAGTCTGTGCATTACCAAGTGGTAATGGTATCAACCCATCAAGAAGCTGAAATGATGTAACTAACTGTAAAGACTAAATTTAGGAAAGAGTAAATTAGTCAACTCTATAGAAGGAACAATAACAGATAAAATGTGGACAGATGGTACTTAGTCTGAATAATTATAAAATAGTGGCACATAAATGCACATACAGCACATAGTCTGGTCCAATGTTCCTAATAAGACCTCAATTAACATTTAAATAATAGAGTAATAGCCTGCAGAAAGAGTTCTGATATAAACATACCAAGGCACTGCTTTCATTCTTTATTTCCTTATTTGTCAAGTGCCATTACACTAATGATGAGCAAATTAGTAGGTCCTGCCAGTATTTAAAATTCTGTTATTAACTGAAAGAGTCATTTAGTTAGGTTACATCCATTGCCCATTCAGCAGACTATAAAGGCATCAAAACCATTAAGGTGTTATTAGTTTGGCCTAATGAATAAAAAGTTATACTTTAGTCTGGCTTTCAAGGGTAACTGAAAAATCACTTAAAAAGAAAATATAATAAGAACAGTAACTTTTATGTAAATGAAATTATGCCCGACATGTTGGAGACAGCAGGTACATAGTATAACCATTTCTGTGTCTGGTAACCAGGGAGGATGTTGTTAATCACTGTGAACTTGGAAATGGTTTTCAAGTGCTTTCAAGCACAAGACTCAAGATAAAGATAATAAATCTGCCAGGGTTGGTACTTTGGCTAAAATCCTACTAGTCATTCCTGTTACAGAGATTTTTAAACATAAGCACCATTAACCCCTCATTAACCACTGTCAGGCACCAGGCACAGGACAGAGACCACCAACAGGTATTTGGAGCCTTTGGAATTTAAAACAACCCTCCCTCAGTTTATTTTCCTCCTAATACATGGATATAAATGAATGAGAAACAAACTTGAACCTCTTTCTTACGGACGTGAGTCCTCTGTCAGATTTAAGCTATATGTCTCTCCATTAGACCTAAAAAGATGCTATTAGAAGAGGTTTCTCTCTAAATCCCACTAAAATTTTTCCTTTGAAGTGAACATAATAGCTAGCAAGGTGTCAAAGAACCCCTTATTTGTTTTCTGTTGCTGCCATCTGGGTTTTGAGATTTCTTCCCCATTAAAGTCTGCATCCCAAGGAAAGGCAAGAGGACAGAAAGGGTGAGAGGCTGTTAATAAGTGTGACTGTCATGCAGCACTTTAATGGTAATCGTCCACAGTTCAGGGTGCCATGATCCTTGACATTTCATTACAAGTCAGTTCTGCCAGTCCTTAGGATTTTCATTTGTTTTGGAAGAACAAATCCTTCTTATGACACAACTTACAGGAGATAAATCCTTTAAATTGGCTGTGAGCGAAACAATGGGGATCCTCTAGTTAAGAAAAATTTCCTACCTTTAACTTTTTAACTAACAACACCGAAGGTATAGTTTATTGAGCACTAAGGCTCCAAAAGAGGCAATGACTTCTCCAAAGTTTCCCAGTGAGCAATTCCCGAAGCCAGGATTCATACTCAACCCTGTCCACCTCTGAGTGGACACCATACCCCATGATGTCAATCTATGGATAACGTGTCACAGGACATCCTGAGGTCAGGTTGGTTGAAGCTTGACTCAATGCATGCTTACAAGAACTGAAAGTCAGAATGACCTTGCTTTGGCATTTTCAGAACCTGAATAACTGAGAGCATAAAGTTATGTTCCGAAATTATCTGAAAACACAGGATCTTAGAATTGAAAAGCTCTAATAACAATCATGGAGTTAAGTTTCCCATTTTCTAAAGGAGAACAGAGCTGTAGAGAAGATTACATAGCAAGGTCCTATAGGGAACCAGGGCTAGCCCCAGGCCAAATTCTGACCATCTAAACTTCACTTCTTTTCTGGCTTCATCTTAGAAACTGATCTTATTGAGGAACTAAGGGGGTTCTGATGGATTCCAGGACAATTAAGTGGACAGCCAATGAACCCTATTCTCTAGGTATCTTGGCCACTTCAAAGTATACCTTATACTACCTCCATGAAAATAGAGGGCAATTTCTGCAAGACACCCAGGATTTTTAATGGCTGATAGAAATTACCATGAAGTCACACGGATGTCCTTAAGGAGGCTAGTGAACCTGTCGACCAGGGGCATACACAGTGGGCCCAGTATGGTGTCCCAATTAGGCTGCATGTACTCTGAGGCTCTCCTTTGGGCATCACTCTCACAGCAAAAATAGTCAGCACATGGTGTCACAGTGTAGGGGATAAAATAATAATTTCCACTGGATGCCTGTAAAAAACAAAAACAAAAAAATTTGTTTCAGAAAGCAAATGATACGGAAGTACACAGCTATGGCCCTTAGTAGACAGACCTGATAGGACAGGGAAGGGGAAGTTGTACAATATGGACACCACTTTGTGTGATATCATTACAAATCTATTATGCTTAAAACAGAAAAACACTCAATTTCAAATCGCTACTAGTTTGCCTCTGAATTTCATTGGCAAAAATATTTTAAGTTTTAGAAACCATATAAGCTCATTACCTGTCCTCCAAACCACAAGGAACTTGGATCCCTTGAAAATCAAAGATTATAAAGTGACATATTGGTTTTTAGTGTAAATTAAAAGTCCACATTATCTGATGATTTAATACAGGTGCTATTAACTTTTGTGAATAAAAATGGTTTCTACAAGAATCACATATTGATACATATGATTACTTTGAAAGATTTTGTGAACAAAATCTGTTGAAGTATTTTACAGCATTAAGCAATACTCACGTAAAGCAACATCTTTTGTTCTACAGAATAATTATAGTTGATTAAATCACGACCCTTTAAAAGTATAAGCATTACCTTTAAAAGGCATTAACTCAGTAGTCAATTTTTAACACATTGAAGGCTAAAAATACATTCTTTATATGATATTCTTATACTCAATCATCTATACACACATACACACACATACATACAAACAAATAAATTTGGCATACATACACAAAAAGAATGGAGACCAAGGGCCTGGCTTTGTAAAACTGTATTTGAAAATAACTGGATATTGTACCAGAATAATTGACATCTTGTTGAATAATTTACATCTTGTTGAATCGTTGGCCAAAGGGTTCCCATGGACCACCACCAGGAGCTTGCCAAGATACAACCTGGTAGTAAGGCCATATTGCTGAGTACAGTGTTTACTTACATCATCAAACGTGGAGAAGTCAAGCTGGTATCCAACCAAACACTTACTGACTAGCATTTATGCTGATGGAAGTTACTCATCAGTGTCACTCAGCTATAGACCCTACAACCTGTAACAGTCACTTAACTGAAGGATATACTGGTGCAGTGGTAAGATAGATGTTATGGGGGTAACCAACAACTTTTTTTTTTACTGGATTTAAGCCCCATTCCATGAGATGAAACCTTCTAAAGTGACCAACAATAGAGACTAGATTGGCCATAGGCCTAGGGAAAAACTTACTATTATTATTCTGCTAAAGAAACATAGCAATAAAATGACTCCTGATGACATACTGTTATGCCAACAGACCAACATTTCCCTCAATCCTCATCAGAAAAGGTTCTTTTTGCTGTAGATGGGGACTACCACAGAGACTCATAACTGGACAATGTGCAAAAAGTCAGAGACTTTGGAGCACCCAGTCCTAACTGAGATGTCTTTTTCATTTCATCCCCCCTTAAGGCTCAGGGATACAGAAGAGGAGGCAGAAAGATTGTCAAGAGGCAGAGGTTGAGGATGACTCTAAGGAGACAGTGAGTTCCTGACACAACAAAACTGATAAACATATGAACTTACAGAGACAATAGACAGCAAGCATAGGACCTGCAGGGTTTCAAGACACAAAGTCACACCCCCAACCAAGAACCTATTTGCAATTGATACCTGCTGGTAAAGGTGAAATCAATTTCCTTTTATAGTGTATCATTAGGTCTATCAACCACATTCCATGGCAGGGCAAATGGCAGGAGTAATTGGCTAACACAAAATGAACTCTGTGGGGTTGTTTTATTTTGGAATTTTTGTCTTATTGGGCTTTTTGTTTGGATTTGTGTGTGTGTGTGTGGGGGGGGAATAAGAAGAAACATGAAGCTGTGGGGGGAGGAAGGAGGAGAGATCTGGGAAGAGTTGGGGAGAGGAAAATATGATCAAATATACATATGAAAATTTTAAATAAAATTAATAAAAATAAAAACCTATATGACATTGAGAACGGGGAAAAAGAAAAGGCTAGATGTTTAGCTGAATATGAATCCAACATGAAATAAGACTGAGTAGGGATGCAGTAAGCTAACACCACTAATACCAGCTCCTGCTAGGTATATCTAGAAGGAAACAGCCTCAGTGAATTCTGGGTTAGTCACATTACATTTACACCGCTGCCCTCAGCTGCAAATCACATTGATTGTCACCAAGCTGAACATAATTCATCTGAGACTAAATATTATGTAGCCCATTCTGGCCTCAGACTCACTGTATAGCCCAAGATGACCTTGAACTCTTGGATCCTCCTGCTTCCACTTCTCAAATCCTGACATTATAGGCATGTTCCATAGGCCATTCATGTACTCAATCATCTTGTCTGTCTCTGTCTCTGTCTCTGTCTCTGTCTCTGTCTCTCTCTCCCTCCCTCCCTCCCTTCCTTCCTTCCTCCCTCCCTTCCTTCCTTCCTTCCTTCTCTAGATTTTATCCCCCTCCCGGTCTACTCTCTGACTGTTCCACATCCCATACCTCTTTGGCCCTTGTCTCCAAGAAGATGTCCCCACCCCCAACCCCCAACCCCACCAGGCCTCTCCACTCCCTGGTGTCTCCATTCTCTTGAGGGTTAGGTACATCTTCTCTGACTGAACCCAGACCAGGCAGTCCTCTGCTGTATATGTGTTGAGGGCCTCATATACAGCTGGTGTATGCTGCTTGGTTGGTGGTCCAGTGTCTGAGAGATATCAGATCCAGGTTAGTTGAGACTGTTGGTCCTCCTACAGGGTCACCCTTCTCAGCTTCTTTCAGCCTTTCTCTAATTCAACAATAGGGGCCAGCTGCTTCTGTCCATTGGTTGAGTGCAAATATCTGCATCTGACTCTTTTAGATGCTTGTTGGGTCTTTTGGAGGGCAGTCATGATAGATCCCTTTTTGTGAGATCTCCATAGCCTCAATAATAGTGTCAGTCCTTGGGACCTCCCCTTGAGCTGGATCCCACTTTGGGCCTGTTGCTGGACCTCCTTTTCCTCAGGATCTTCTCCACTTTTGTCCTGGCAGTTCTTTTAGACAAGAATAATTATGGGTCAGAGTTTTGACTGTAGGATGGCAACCCCATCCCTCACTTGATCTTTCTGCTGGAGGTGGGCTCTCTAAGTTCCCTCTCCCCACTGCAGGGCCTTTCATCCAAGGTCCCTCCCTTTGAGTCCTGAGAGTCTCATACCTCCCAAGTTTCTGATACATTCTGGAGGGTCCCTCTACCTCTTACCTCCCGAGGTTTCCTGTTTCCATTCTTTCTGCTGGCCCTTAGGGCTTCAATTCTCGATCACATTCCTCTCTTCCCCTCCCTGTCCCCTTTCCCTCCCAAGTCCCTCCCTCCCTCTTCCTATGATTGCTTTCTTCTCACTCCTAAGTGGATTGAGGAGTTGATTCTCCTCACCTGAGCCCTTTGGCTTGTTAACCTTTTGAGTTCTGTGGACTGTATCTTGGGTACTCTGTGCTTTTTTGGGGGGGGAGGCTAATATCCACCTATTAGTGAGTACATTCCATGAACATCCTTTTGGGTCTGAGTTGCCTCACTCAGGATGGTATTTTCTTGTTCCACCCATTTGCAGGCAAAACTCATGTTTTTTGTTTTTTGTTTTTTTGTTTGTTTGTTTGTTTTTAAAGGTCCCTTACTGGTCCTGCTTCCATGAGAGGCCAGGATCAAGGGAAAGGGGAGGGCAACCAGCTGGTGCAGGGAGGGTCATTTCTGCATTTCATTTACACACAGAGCTAAACAGACAAGCAAAGGGTCACTATTGTGGTTAGAAGTTGGCAGCATGGGATGGGGAGGGATGAGGAGTAGGGGTGTCATTTAAAAATACAGGCTCCGATGGATGGATGGATGACATTTGAGAAAGGTGACCTGGATGGACAGCAAAGGAATCAAACCCCTTAAATAATTTATTTGACTTAATTTAAAAAAAATAATTATATACAGTAAAAAAAATTACAGGCTCCCCCCTAAACTGGGTGCCTAGGATGGGACTTGGTCTGCTTCAACCCAAGAGGATTCAGAAGATCAAAAGCAGTTTGGGAAGGCCAGAACCTTTAGGGATGGAGGGAGAAGGACAGTCCAGGGGGTGTGAGGGATATTTCACAACTAGGGTGAAGGGATAGCACTCCCCCTGCTGGGATCCCCCCAGCCATTCCAGCCTGACAGGAAAGGGGCAGCCTGCAACACCCAAGAGCATATCTGGGGCTGCTAGATGCTCCAGGCAGGGGCTGGAGGTAGCTCACAAAGGCTTGCCCTCCAGGGAAATAATGGTGCAGCCACCTAGTTTCTCTGCCAGGGTGCATTGGTCCTTGACCTCCTCATAGCAGTTAGCTTGTAATTCATGCTTGCTTCCTGTCAGATACTTCTTGATGGCATCCTTGGAGCTGGCATAGATCATTTTGCTCTTAAGGGGTGCATTCTCAGGGGCCCAGAAGATGAACACCAGGTCCTTCTTGCTCTCCTTGGTCTTATAGTTTGCATTATAGAGAGCATAGCTGCAGTTCTTGTCTGGCAGCATCTTGACAAAAATGGTGTAGGGGTCATCCATACTCTGCCCCACATCTCCTACCAGGATCTCCTTGCCCTCCTCTAGGATGATGTTCTTCTTGTCCTTATTCAGGCAAAAGAACACTGCCTTCTTGTGTTTCTTCACTTTTTCTGGCATTGAAGACTTGTGAAATTTCATGCCATTGAACACCTTGATGACACCATCAGAGACAGCCACACCAGAGGCCATGTTTCCAGAAATGGAATGGAGACAAAAAGAGCTACTGAAGATCTGAGCCAACATAGCTGCTGCAGGGATACTACTGAACTCGTCCTCCTTCTTAATAGCTGAGTAGTACTCCATTGTGTAAATGAACCATGTTTTTTCTATCCATTCTTCTGTCCTGGGACATCTAGGTTCTTTCCAGCTTCTGGCTATCACAAACAAGGCTGCTATGAACATAGTGGAACATGTGCCATTGTGGCATAGTGGGGAATCTTTTGGGTATATTCCCAAGAGTGGTATAACTGGGTCTTCAGGTAGATCTATTTCCAATTTTCCAAGGAACCTTCAGATTGATTTCCAGAGTGGTTGTACCAGTTTACAATCCCACCAGCAATGGAGGAGTGTTCCTCTTTTTCCATATCCTCTCCAACATGTTTTGTCACCTAAGGTTTTGATCTTAGCCATTCTGATTGGTGTAAGGTAGAATCACAGGGTCATTTTGATTTGCATTTTTCTGATCACTAAGGACTTTGAATATTTCTTTTTTTCCCATGGGAAAACCCTCTGTTTATTTTATTAAATAAAAATAAAATAAGCTGCATAGGGACAATTTTAAAGTCCAAAGAGACACGGGCTTTGTTTTAAGGCTGCAGTAGCTGATACAGTATCTTCTTGCTACTCCCCCAGCCTTCTCTGTGGATCACAGAGATACATTCAGAAGCCTGTTAGCTCACAGGAGGTTTGGAACACTCTTCCACTGGCTCTTCACCCACTCGTTGCCTGTTATGCCTGTGGCTGGCAATAATAACATTTAAGGTTTAAAAGGTAAAAGCCCAACAAGGGGAGGAAGGGGCTTGCAAAAAACAATTTAAAAAACAATACACTTTTGTCTTGAAATTTAGGGGAAATCCCCCTAGCCACCCAGTGTCTTGACAAGCTGGAACATTTCTTTAGGTGCTTCTGAGCCATTCGAGATTCTTCAGTTGTGAATTCTCTATTTAGTTCTATATACCATTTTTGATTAGGTTGCTTGTTTTTTTGGAGGTTAGCTTCTTTTGTTCTTTATATATTTTGGATATTAGCCCTCTATCAGATCTGGGGTTAGTGAAGATTTTTCCCAATCTGTAGGTTTCTGATTTGTCCTATTAACTATGTCCTTTGCCTTACAGAAGCTTTCCAGAATATCTTGGGGTAACTCCAACCAAACAAGTAAAAGATCTATATGATAATAACTTCAAGTCTCACAAGAAAGAAATTGAAGAAGATCTCAGAAAATGGAGAGACCTCCCATGCTCATGGATTGGCAGAATTAACATAGTAAAAATGGCTATCCCACCAAAGGCAATCTACAGATTCAATGTAATCCTCATCAAAATCCCAATACAATTCTTCAAAGACATAGAAAAAGCAATTCTCAAATTCATCTGGAAAGGCAGAAAAACGTGTATAGCAAAAACTATTCTCAACTTTACAGATACTTGATCTTTGACAAAGAAGCTAAAAATAAACAATGGAAAAAAGAAGGCATCTTCAATAAATGGTGCTGGTCTAACTGGCTGTCTGTATGTAGAAGAATGAAAATAGACCCATATTGTCACCTTGCACAAAGCTCAAGTCCAAGTGGATCAAGGACCTCAACATAAAACCAGATACACTGAATCTAATAGAAGAGAAAGTGGGAAAGAGCCTTGAACTCATTGGCACAGGGGGAAATTTCCTAAATAGAACTCCAATGGCTCATGATCTAAGATCAAGAATTGATAAATGGGACCTCAATGTTTTCTTTAAACTTTCAGAAAAAAAAAACTAGTTTAAAAATTTGGACCTTATAGTTAATGGCCCTTAAAGTTAGGTTTGGTCATATACGCCTGTAATCTTAGCACTTTGGGGATAGGGGCATGGGACCAGAAAAGTTCAAGATTATCTCCAGCTCTATACTAGGCTCAAGGCTAGCCAAACATACACAGAAACCCAGACTCTGAAAATAATTTTAGACTTTAAATTCATATATCGCAACTTGAATTCTGAAAGAATTCACATGGCAAGAAACATTCATCTAACTTCTTCCAATTTTTAAACTAAAGTAATAGATGTGTGATGTTTTGTATATGCTTGGCCCAGGGAGTGGTCCTATTAGGAGATGTGACCTTGTTGGAGTAGGTATATCACTGTGGGTATGGGCTTAAGACCCTCACTCTAGCTTCCTGGAAATCTGTCTTCCACTAGCAGCCTTCAGATAAAGATATAGAACTCTCAGCTCCTCCTACACCATGCCTGCCTGGATGCTGCCATGTCCCCACCTTGATGATACTAAACTGAACCTCTGAACCTGTAAGCCAGCCCCAATTATATGTTGTCCTTTATAAGATTTGCCTTTGTCAGGGTGTCTGTTCACAGCAGTAAAACCCTAGTGCTGAGGGGGCATAAGCAGGCAGATCCCTAAAGCATATTGGAGAGCCAACATAGGCAAATAATGATCTCCAGGTTAAATGAGAGACTGTATCAAAACAATGAGGAGAGCACTTTAGCAAAATAGCTGACATTAATCTCTGGTGTCATTTGCATGCACTCACATAAACATAACTCACATGAATGCATGTGCATACATTATACAAAATGGATAATTTAAAAAGTATATTGTTTGCCCAAATGGGATATCAAATAAAGGATAAGGCTGCTTTTAAATTTAAAAATTAATGTATAATAGAGAAAAATCTCATAATATTATGATCTAAGATAAAGCAGAAAATGTGGGAAATTTTATAACTTTTAATCTGCTTTATGGAAGTATGGGTAGCATTCTTGTTTCTACTTTAATTTAAAATATATTTAATTGTCCTGAAATTCCCTTTTTGCACAGTTGGGCCCTGTTATGTCACATTTTGAATCTTAAAATAATCTATTAAAAATTACCCACACTGTCTAAAACACATTTCAAAACTAAGTGAGTTTTATCTTGGGGACAACAGGATCAGTAATTTAAGTTCTGTAGAACTTCGAGTATCTCTTCCAACTACTATACTCAACTATAGGAGTATGGTAACTAACACAGACTACCTACAAACACAGGAGCAGGGGCTATGTGCCAATATGGATGGATACAAATTCAAATTTCATGTTTGTATAGTTGTGATGGTTTGTATATCCTTGGACCAGGGAGTGGCACCATCTGAAGGTGTGGCCTTGTTGGAATAGGTGTGACCTGGTTGGAATGGGTGTGTCACTGTGGGTGTGGGTATAAGATCCTCACCCTAGTTGCCTGGAAGTCAGTCTTCCACTAGCAGCCTTTGGATGAAGACATAGAACTCTCGGCTCCTCCTGCACCATGCCTGCCTGGATACTGCCATGCTCCCACCTTGATGATAATGGACTGAACCTCTGAACCTGTAAGCCAGCCCCAATTAAATGTTGTTTTGTATAAGACTTAACTTGGTCATGGTGTCTGTTCACAGCAGTAAAACCCTAACTAAGACAGAAGTTGGTACCAGGAGTGGGGTATTGCTGTGATAGGCCTGACCATGCTTTTATTTGAAAGAATGTGGACTTTGGGACTTTGGATTTGGAAAGCAGTGGAATGCTTTAAATGGGGCTTAATGGGTCATCCTAGTAGGAATATGGAAGATTTTGTTGCTGGGAGTGATTTGAACTGTGTTGACTTGGCCCAAGAGATTTCAAAGGAGAAGAATTTCAGAATGTGGCATAAGGACTGGTTTTGTGGTATTTTGGTGAAGAATGTGGCTACTTTTTACCCTTGTCTGAAAAGTTTGCCTGAGGCTAAGGTGAAGAGACTTGGATTAATTGCATTGACAAAGGAAGTTTCAAAAAAGCCCAGCAGAGACTCTGTTCTCTGGTTAAGTCTCACAAAGAGAAGTTTGAACAAGCATAGCAAGCTTAGAAAGGCCAAATTTAAAATATATGGTTCGAGTATTAAAGGCATACCAGGAAGTGAAATGGAGCAAAATCCTGTGTTCTAGGAGATAACAGATTAAGGGAGTGGGACCTTGGGGCAAGATCCTACCCAGCTAAATTAAATCCAGGCATGGTGGTACACACCTTTAATCTCAGGAGACAGGCATGCTGATCTCTGCATTCAAGGTCAATCTACAGAGCAAGATCCAGGATAGCCAAGCTTAGGCAGTGAAGGATTTGGAAAACAGAAAGCCAGTGACAATGTAGTAGTACAAGTGGGTCATGTTCTAGTTCCTGCAAGCAGCAGAACTCGGCAGCTTCAGCCATGTGGCTCTGGCTCTAGAGTTAAGAATGGAAGGAACTACTGGGACAATTGAAGCTGGTTAGCTGGAGCTAAGGAATTAGCAGTGATTAAGAAGAGACCAGCATTACTGAGGTGAAATCTTATGGGAATTGTTTTCTGGGAGCACAAAGAAGCTGTCTTCCAGAGATAGCCAAGGTTGTACCACTTGCTGCGGCTGGACTTGGTAATGTGTAAGAGTCACTCAGGTGGTACTGCTTGTGAAGGAATGAAGGGATCATGGAGAGAAGCTGAGGCTTAGCACTGTGAGAGGCTAGGGAAGGCCATTGGAGAAGGTGAAGCCTCAGCTGTAGTTGATGGCCCAGGACCGAAGGGGTCATGCAAAGGATTTGAGGCTTGGCACCCTGAAGAGAGCCTATGAGAGGCTATTGGTGAAGCCTAGTTGGAGTGGAATACCCCAGTGTATTAGAGATGTCAGTACCATGGAGTGATCACCAAGAACAGAAGCCATAGTGGAGTGGATCAACCTGAGCTTAGAGTGCTACAGAGGGCAGAGCTGGAAAAGTGATGCCAGCCCTTAGGAGGAGTCCAAAATATCAAGTGGAATCCCAGACACTGAAACAAGAAGCTGTAACATTGAAATTGCCTTGGAGACTCAAAGATGTTAAAGATGCCAGAGCCATGGGACACATGCTGAGGAAAGCTGCTAACAGGGAGTGGAACCAGCCCAGGAGAAAGCAGTTTGTTGCAGTCAACAAAGATGAAAAAGGAGTGGAGATCTGAAGACCGCTTTGACATCAGCCATGGAGATGCAGAGTTTGGAGTTTGCCCAGCTGGTTTCCTGCCTTGCTTTGGAGATTACAGTTAATTAAGTTGGATGAATCTCAGAAGAGACCTTGAACTTTGTACTTTTAACATTGTTGTGACTGCTATAGACTATGAGGACTTTGAAAGTTGGACTAAATGCATTTTGCATTATGATATGTTTAAGTGTGGCCCCCATAGACTCATGTTTTTGAACAAGTCTATGGGGACCAGGGAGTGGAATGTGATGGTTTGTATATCCTTGGACCAGGGAGTGGCACCATCTGAAGGTGTGGCCTTGTTGGAATAGGTGTGACCTGGTTGGAATGGGTGTGTCACTGTGGGTGTGGGTATAAGATCCTCACCCTAGTTGCCTGGAAGTCAGTCTTCCACTAGCAGCCTTTGGATGAAGACATAGAACTCTCGGCTCCTCCTGCACCATGCCTGCCTGGATACTGCCATGCTCCCACCTTGATGATAATGGACTGAACCTCTGAACCTGTAAGCCAGCCCCAATTAAATGTTGTTTTTTATAAGACTTAACTTGGTCATGGTGTCTGTTCACAGCAGTAAAACCCTAACTAAGACAATAGTCATGAATTAATTGTCTTATTTCCAAATATTTAGAAAATGTTTTTATAACTCATCCTTGGGTCTGGGCAGATTTCTCAGTGCTTAAGAACACTGAGTGGTCTTGAAGAGGACCTAGGTTTAGTTCTAAGCAACCACATGGCAATTCATAACCACCTATAACTCCAATTCCAGGAAATCCTACACCCTCTTCTGGCTTCTGTGGTCATTAGACATGCTACATACATGCAGGCAAATACTCTTACACATGAAATAAAAATATTTTTTAAAATTCTTAACTCTGAAGCTATACAGAAATAAGTAGCAGGTCTAGCTTGTCTCAGACTAAGCTTTCAGATGGCCCATTAACCATGAAAATAAGTTTCTCTGAGAATAATTACCCTGCTGTGAAATAGCAGCTGCAAACCATCCCTGAGGATACCAGCTATTGGCTGGCATTAAACCCCTCAAAACATAAGTGCCAATATTACAAATAGGAGGTGAAAAAGTTCATGTGTGTGGATAATGACTATAGAAATGTGGCTCATAACTTCACCATCACCAGGAATTAAAATTGCCTGTATGCAAGGAATGAAAGCCCTTCCCTCTTTCTAATACTCTGAAGTTCTCAGAGATCAAATTGCTAAGCAAACTAAGGTTTTGGCAGGTGAAAGACATTTTTTTTCCTCTTTTCTGTCAGGAAATCCATGTTGCTAAAGAAAATTAAATTAAGTTTGATTTGCATATTCAAAGTTGAAATGTTTTTTTGAACTGAAACTGACAGTTATGGCAAAGGCCTTCCAATTTCAGACAGAAGGAGGAAAACACCAAATGCATTGGTGAGATTCAGAAGGTAAAATATGTTTGAAGAATTGTAGCTTATTTTAAGGATATTTGCGTCAAACTAGAAGTGTCCCAAGCACCTCAGAGCCTATATCCAGAAAAATTCCTGTAACTGTTTAAATTCCTGTTTAAAAACCATTTTAAGTTCCTGTAAAAGGATTGCCTGGTCCTTGCTGCTAGGGCAGACTCCTAGTTAGTCTGCTCCCGAGAAGACTCCATATCCCAATCCATCCTAGAAGACCCGTTTCACTCAGAGCAGTTGGTAAGATCCCCTGCACCCCCAGCCCTGAGTCCCAGAGCTGCTGCTGGAAGCCTGGTGGACTTGGGTAACTCCCAAACTTGGTAACTTGGGTGGACTTGGGTACCACCAAAACCCCAGCATACGGAATAACACTCCCCTTCCTTCTGTCCCTTCCACCCCTTCTTCCTTGTCCTTGCTGCTGGGGCAGACTCCTAATTGGTCTGCTCCCGTGAAGACACCATATCCCGATACATCCTAGAGGACATGCTGCACTCAGAACATTTGAGGATCAGCTGCACTCAGCACATGCTCCATGGAAGCAGCACTTGACTGCTCCATGGAAGACCCAACAGTCTGAAGGTTTCCTACGAGATCTACTGCAGCCAGGGCAATAGATCAGCAGCTTCTCTGCCCCTGTGAAGAGCCACCAGTTGGAAGGCCCCACAGGTGGTCTGATACAGGCAGGACCACAAGCCTACCAGGAGACTTGAAGCAACCCAGGGACAAAAGAGGCAGACTCCATACAGTCACCCAGATCAACAAACACCAGGGATATCCAGATGATGAAAGGCAAGTGCAAGACCATAAGCTACAGAAGCCAAAATACATGGGCATCATCTGAACCCAGTTCTCCCACCACAGCAAGCCCTGAATACACCAACACACCTGAAAATCAGGAATTGTCCTAAAATCCTATCGCATGAAGATAATAGAGTCCTTTAATGAGGGTATCAATAACTCACTGAAAGAAAGATAGGAAAACACAGGTAAACAAGTGAAGGAATTGAATAAAGTGATCCAAGATCTAAAAGTGGAAGTATAAACAATAAAGAAAACACAAATGGAGGCAAAGCTGGAAATGGAAAACCTAGGAACGAGGTCAGGAATTACAGATGTACATATCACCAATGGAATACAAGAGATAAGAAGAGAGAATCTCAGGTATAGAAGATACCAGAGAAGAGATTGACACAACTGTCAAGGAAATTTCAAAATATTAAAAACTCCTATCCCAGGTGCCAACACCGGGTCACCTTGGGCGCAGAGTTGGCGGACACCCCCAAGGTCCCTAGAGGACTCTCCACATGATCTTAGGACCAACGGTGAGTGGAACACAACTTCTGTTTCAATCCAATCTCACGGGACCTGAGACAGCATTAGAGAAGCAGGAAAGCCGGCTGGACCAGGGTCACAAGTCCCTTCCTGTCAGCACCAGCACCAGGTCACCTTGGGCACGGAGTCGGCAGACACCCCCAAGGTTCCCTAGAGGACTCTTCACACTATCTTAGGACCACCGGTGAGTGGAACACAACTTCTGTTCCATTCCAATCGCATGGGACCTGAGACAGTATTAAGGAAGCAGAAAACCCAGCCTGACCAGGGTCACAAGTCCCTTCCGGTTGGCTTCAGCACAGGGTCACCTTGGTCACGGAGTTGGCAGACACCCCCAAGGTCCCTAGAGGACAGCTTCTGAGGCAGACCCCATTTCAGGCTCCAGACATCTGGGCACCTTCCCTGCCAGAGGAGAGGTGTCCGACTCGCCCGGTAGGGCTTTGCTGGAGCAACTGCATGAGTCTTCTTGGTTCCCTGATCCCTCCAGGACTAGTCTGCCAGGTAAGAGTGTGGACTATAGAAGATAACAGCTTCTGGGACAGGCCCTGTTTTGGGCCTTCATATTCTGCCAGGAGGCAGGTCAGAATGCCAGATATCTGTGCACCTTCCCTGTAAGAGGAGAGCTTGCCTGCAGAAAGTGCTCTGACCACTGAAATTCAGAGGAGAGAGCTAGTCTCCCAGGTCTGCTCGTAGAGGCTAACAGAATCACGAGAGGAACAAGTTCTAACCAGAGACAACTATAACAACTAACTCCAGAGATTACCAGATGGTGAAAGGCAAACGTAGGAATCTTACTAACAGAAACCAAGACCACTCACCATCATCAGAACACAGCATTCCCACCTCACCCAGTCCAGGGCACCCCAACACACCCAAAAAGCTAGACCCGATTGAAAAGCATATCTCATGATGATGGTAGAGGACATCAAGAAGGACTTTAATAACTCACTTAAAGAAATACAGGAGAACACTGCTAAAGAGTTACAAGTCCTTAAAGAAAAACAGGAAAACACAACCAAACAGGTAGAAGTCCTTAAAGAAAAACAGGAAAACACATCCAAACAGGTGATGGAAATAAACAAAACAATACTAGACCTAAAAAGGGAAGTAGACACAATAAAGAAGACCCAAAGTGAGGGAACGCTGGAGACAGAAACCCTAGGAAAGAAATCTGGAACCATAGATGCAAACATCAGCAACAGAATACAAGAGATGGAAGGGAGAATCGCAGGTGCAGAAGATTCCATAGAGAACATGGACACAACAATCAAAGAAAATGCAAAATGCAAAAAAAATCCTAACTCAAAACATCCAGGAAATGCAGGACACAATGAGAAGACCAAACCTACGGATAATTGGAGTAGATGAGAATGAAGATTTTCAACTTAAAGGGCCAGCAAATATCTTCAACAAAATTATAGAAGAAAACTTCCCAAACCTAAAGAAGGAGATGCCCATGAACATACAAGAAGCCTACAGAACTCCAAATAGACTGGACCAGAAAAGAAATTCCTCCTGACAGATAATAATCAGAACAACAAATGCACTAAATAAAGAGAGAATATTAAAAGCAGTAAGGGAAAAAGGTCAAGTAAAATATAAAGACAGGCATATCAGAATTACACCAGACTTCTCACCAGAGACTATGAAAGCCAGAAGATCCTGGACAGGTGTTATGCAGATTCTAAGAGAACACAAATGCCAGCCCAGGCTACTATACCCAGCCAAACTCTCAATTAACATAGATGGAGAAACCAAAGTATTCCACGACAAAACCAAATTCACACATTATCTTTCCATAAATCCAGCCTTTCAAAGGATAATAACAGAAAAAAAAAACAATACAAGGATGGTAACCACGCCCTAGAAAAAGCAAGAAAGCAATCCTTCAACAAACCTGAAAGAAGAGAGCCACAAGAACAGAATGCCAACTCTAACAACACAAATAGTAGGAAGCAACAATTACTTTTCCTTAATATCTCTCAATATCAATGGACTCAACTCCCCAATAAAAAGACATAGACTAACAGACTGGCTACACAAACAGGACCCAACATTTTGCTGCTTACAGGAAACCCATCTCAGGGAAAAAGACAGACACTACCTCAGAATGAAAGGCTGGAAAACAATTTTCCAAGCAAATGGTCTGAAGAAACAAGCTGGAGTAGCCATTCAAATATTGAATAAAATTGACTTCCAATGCAATGTTATCAAAAAAAGACAAGGAGGGACACTTCATACTCATCAAAGGTAAAATCTTCCAAGAGGAACTCTCAATTCTGAATATCTATGCTACAAATACAAGGGCAGCCACATTCATTAAAGACACTTTAGTAAAGCTCAAAGCACACATTGCACCTCACACAATAATAGTGGGAGACTTCAACACACCACTCTCACCAATGGACAGATAATGGAAACAGAAACTAAACAGGGACACAGTGAAACTAACAGAAGTTATGAACCAAATGGATTTAACAGATATCTACATAACATTTTATCCTAAAACAAAAGGATATACCTTCTTCTCAGCACCTCACGGGACCTTCTCCAAAACTGACCATATAATTGGTCACAAAACAGGCCTCAACAGATACAAAAATATTGAAATTGTCCCATGCATCCTATCATATCACCATGGACTAAGACTGATCTTCAATAACAACATAAATAATAGAAAGCCAACATTCACGTGGAAACTGAACAACATTTTTCTCAATGATACTTTGGTCAAGGAAGGAATAAAGAAAGAAATTAAAGACTTTTTAGAGTTTAATGAAAATGAAGCCACAACATACCCAAACTTATGGAACACAGTGAAAGCATTTCTAGGAGGAAAACTCATAGCTCTGAGGGCCTGCAAAAAGGAACTAGAAAGAGTACACACTAGCACCTTGACAATACACCTAAAAGCTCTAGAACAAAAGGAAACAAATTCACCCAAGAGGAGTACATGGCAGGAAATAATCAAACTCAGGGGTGAAATCACCAAGTGGAAACAAGAAGAACTATTCAAAGAATCAACCAAACGTGGAGCTGGTTCTTTGAGAAAATCCACAAGATAGATAAACCCTTAGCCAGACTCACTAAAGGGCACAGGGGCAGCATCCTAATTAACAAAATCAGAAATGAAAAGGGAGACATAACAACAGATCCTGAAGAAATCCAAAACATAATCAGATCTTTCTACAAAACGCTATACTCAACAAAACTGGAAAACCTGGATGAAATGGACAAATTTCTAGACAGATACCAGGTACCAAAGTTAAATCAGGATCAGGTTAATGATCTAAACAGTCCTATATCCCCTAAAGAAATAGAAGAAGTCATCAATAGTCTCCCAACCAAAATAAGCCCAGGACCAGAGGGGTTTAGTACAGAGTTCTATCAAAAACCACATGATCATCTCCTTAGATACAGAGAAAGAATTTGACAACATCCAACATCCATTCATGATAAAAGACTTGGAAAGATCAGGAATTCAAGGCCCATACCTAAACATGATAAAAGCAATCTACAGCAAACCAATAGGCAACATCAAAGTAAATGGTGAGAAGCTATAAGCAATCCCACTAAAATCAGGGACTAGACAAGGTTGCCAACTTTCTCCATACCTATTCAACATAGTATTTGACTTCCTAGCCAGAGCTATTCGACAACAAAAGGAGATCAAGGGGATACAAATTGGAAAAGATGAAGTCAAAATATCACTTTTTGCAGATGTAGTATATATAAGTGACCCTAAAAATTCCACCAGAGAACTCCTAAACCTGATAAACAGATTTAGTGAAGTAGCTGGATATAAAATTAACTCAAACAAGTCAATGGCCTTTCTCTACACAAAGGATAAACAGGCTGAGAAAGAAATTAGGGAAACAATACCCTTCTCAATAGTCACAAATAATATAAAATACCTTGGCATGACTCTAACTAAGGAAGTGAAAGATCTGTATGATAAGAACTTCAACTCTGAAGAAAGAAATTAAAGAAGATCTCAGAAGATGGAAAGAACTCCCATGCTCATGGATTGGCAGGATCAATATAGTAAAAATGGCTATCTTGCCAAAAGCAATCTACAGATTCAATGCAATCCCCATCAAAATTCCAACTCAATTCTTCAAGTAATTAGAAAGGGCAGTTTGCAAATTCATCTGGAATAACAAAAAACCTAGGATAGCAAAAACTCTTCTCAAGGATAAAAGAACCTTTGGTGGAATCACCATGCATGACCTAAAGCTGTACTACAGAGCAATTGTGATAAAAACTGCATGGTACTGGTATAGCAACAGACAAGTAGACCAATGGAATAGAATTGAAGACACAGAAATGAACCCACACACCTATGGTCACTTGATGTTTGACAAGGGAGCTAAAACCATCCAGTGGAAAAAAGACAGCATTTTCAACAAATGGTGCTGGCACAACTGTTGGTTATCATGTAGAAGAATGTGAATTGATCCATTCCTATTTCCTGTACTAAGGTCAAATCTAAGTGGATCAAGGAACTCCACATAAAAGCAGAGACAGTGAAACTTATAGAAGAGGAAGTGGGGGAAAGCCTCAAAGATATGGGCACAGGGGAAAAAAATTCCTGAATAGAACAGCAATGGTATGTGCTGTAAGATGGAGAATCAACAAATGGGACCTCATAAAATTGCAAAGCTTCTGTAAGACAAAAGACACTGTCAATAAGACAAAAAGGCCACCAACAGATTGGAAAAGGATCTTTACCTATCCTAAATCAGATAGGGAGCTAATATCCAATATATACAAAGACTCAAGAAGGTGGACTCCAGAAAATCAAATAACCCCATTTAAAAATGGGGCTCAGAGTTAAACAAAGAATTCTCACCTGAGGAATACCGAATGGCTGAGGAGCACCTGAAAAAAATGTTCAGCATCCTTAATCATCAGGAAAATACAAATCAAGGCAACCCTGAGATTCTACCTCACACCAGTCAGAATGGCTAAGATCAAAAATTCAGGTGACAGCAGATGCTGGCGAGGATGTGGACAAAGAGGAACACTCCTCCATTGTTGGTGGGATTGCAAGCTTGTACAAACACTCTGGAAATCAGTCTGGTGGTTCCTCAGAAAATTGGACATAGTACTACCGGAGGATCCTGCAATACCTCTCCTGGGCATATATCCAGAAGATGTTCCAACTTGTAGGAAGGACACATGCTCCACTATGTTCATAGCAGCCTTATTTATAATAGCCAGAAGCTGGAAAGAACCCAGATGTCCCTCAACAGAGGAATGGATACAGAAAATGTGGTACATTTACACAATGGAGTACTCAGCTATTAAAAAGAATGAATTTATGAAATTACTAGGTAAATGCATGGACCTGGAGGGCATCATCCTGAGTGAGGTAACCCAATCACAAAAGAACTCACACACTATGTACTCACTGATAAGTGGATATTAGCCCAGAAACTTAGAATACCCAAGATACAAGATACAATTTGCAAATCACATGAAATTCAAGAAGAACGCAGACCAAAGTGTGGACACTTTGCCCCTTCTTAGAACTGGGAACAAAACACCCATGGAAGGAGTTACAGAGACAAAGTTTGGAGCTGATATAAAAGGACGGACCATCTAGAGACTGCCATACCCGGGGATCCATCCCATAATCAGCCTCCAAACGCTGACACCATTGCATACACTAGCAAGATTTTGCTGAAAAGACCCAGATATAGCTGTCTCTTGTGAGACTATGCCGGGGCCCAGCAAACACAGAAGTGGATGCTCATAGTCAGCTACTGGATGGATCACAGGGCCCCCAATGGAGAAGCTAGAGAAAGCACCCACGTAGTTAGAGGGGTCTGCAACCCTATAGGTGGAACAACAATATGAACTAACCAGTACCCCAGAGCTCATGTCCCTAGCTGCATATGTACCAGAAGATGGCCTATTCAGCCATCATTGGAAAGAGAGGCCCATTGGTCTTGCAAACTTTATATGCCTCAGTACAGGGGAACGCCAGGGCGAAGAAGTGGGCGTGGGTGGGTAGGCGAGTGGGGGTTGGGTATGGGGGACTTTAGGGATAGCGTTAAAATGTAAATGAAGAAAATACCTAACTAAAAAAAATTAAATTAAAAAAAAATCCTTAATTAAAAACAAAACAAAACTCCTAACCCAGAGCATCCAGGAAATTCAGGACACAATGAAAAGACCAAATCTAAGGATAATCGGAATAGAGATTGAAGATCCCCAGCTCAAAGGACCTGAAAATGTCTTCAACAAAATCATAGAAGGAAACTTCTCCAACCTAAAGAAAGAGATGGACCTAAAGGTACAAAAAGCCCATAGAACATCAAAAAAATGGGACCAGAAAAGAAAATCCTCTTGTCACATAATTATCAAAACACTAAATGCACAGAGCAAAGAAAGAATATTAAAAGCTGCAAGGGAAAAAGGCCAAGTAACATACAAAGGTAGACCTATCAGAACTATATCAGACTTGAAAGCCAGAAGAGCCTGGTCAGAGGTCATGCAGACTCTAAGAGATCACAAATACCAGGCCAGGCTACTGTAAAAAAACAAAAACAAAAACAAAAACAAAAAAAAAAAAACAAAAAAAAAACCTCTCAATCAACATAGATGGAAAAACCAAAATATTCCAGGACAAAATTCAAACAGTATCTATCTACCAACCCAGCCCTACAAAGGATCCTGGAAGGAAACTCTAACAAAAGGAAGAAACCTGCACCAAAGAAAGGACAAGATATTAAGCATTTCACAACAAAGTAAAACTCAGAGAGCCACAAGCACATAAAACCACCTACAAAAACAAACATATCAGGATCTAACAGTCATCTGTCTTTAATATTTCTCAATATTAATGGACTCAACTCACCTATAAAAAGACATAAGCTAACAGACTGGATACACAAACAAGATCCAGCATTTTGCTGCATACAAGAAACCTCAACAACAAAGACAGGCACTATCTCAGAGAAAAAGGATGGAAAAAGGTATTCCAAGAAAATGGTCCCAGGAAACAAGCAGGAGTTGCCATCCTAATATCCAATAAAATAGACTTCCAACCAAAAGTTATCAAGTGTGATGAAAAATGACACTTCATATTCATCAAGTGGAAAATCCACCAAGAGAAAGTCTCAATTCTGAACATCTATGCCCCAAATCCAAGAGCACCCAAATTCATAAAAGAAACTTTACTAAAACTCAAAACACACATTGAACCACATGCAATAATAGTGGGAGAGTTCAACACCCCACTCTCACCAATGGACATGTCATTGAAACAGAAACTAAACAGAGACACAGTGAAACTAAGAGAAGGTATGAACCAAATGGATTTAACAGATATCTACAGAACATTTCACCCTGAAACAAAAGAAAACACCTTCTTCTCAGCACCTCATGGTAACTTCTCCAAAATTCACCATGTAACTGGTCATAAAACAACCCTCAACAGATAAAAGAAGATTGAAATAATACCATGCATCCTATCAGATCACCATGGCCTAAGGTTTGTCTCTAATAACAGCAAAACTTACAGAAAGCCCACATACACGTGGAAACTGAACAATTATTTACTCAATGATAACTTGGTCAGAGAAGAAATAAAGAAAGAAATTAAATTAATTCTTAGAATTTAATGAAAATGTTGACACATCATACCCAAACTTATGGGACACAATGAAAGCAGTGCTAAGAGGAAAGTTCATAGCACTAAGTGCCTTGGTAAGGAAACTGGAGAGATGTGACATTAACAACTTAACACAACACAAAGAGTATTTCAGACCAACCTGGCTTATGAATATCAATCCAAAAATACTCAATAAAATTCTTGCAAACCGAATCCAAGAACACATCAAAATCATCATATACCATGAGGCTTCATCCCAGGGATGCAAGGTTGGTTTAATATACAAAAATTCATTAAAGTAATCCACTATATAAACAAACTCAAAGATAAAAAAAAAATCTCATTATCATCTCCTTAGATGCAGAAAAAGCATTTGACAAAATACAACACCCCTTCATGTTAAAAGTCTTGGAGAGATCAGGAATTCAAGGGCCATTCCTAAACATAATAAAAGCAATTTACTGCAAACCAAAAGCCAATATCAAATTAAATGGATACATACTTGAAGTAATCCCATTGAAATTGGAGACAAGATAAGGATGCCTGCTCTCCCCATCTCTATACAATATAGTACTCGAAGTGCTAGCTAGAACAATAAGACAACAAAAAGAGATCAAGGGGATTCAAACTGGAAAGAAGAAATAAAGGTATCACTATTTGCAGATGATATGATAGTATACATAAGTGACCCCAAAAATTCTACCAGAGATCTTCTCTAGCTGATAAACAACTGCAACAAAGTAGCCAGATATGCAACTAACTCAAATAAATCAGTAGCCTTCCTTTACACAAAGGATAAACAGACTGAGAAAGAAATTAGGGAAACAATTCCCTTCAAAATAGCCACAAATAGTATAAAACATCTTGGGGGTAACTCTAAGGAAACAAATGAAGCACCTGTATAATAATAACTTCAAGTCTCTCAAGAAAGAAATTGACAAAGATCTCAGAAAATGGAGAGATTTTCCATGCTTATGGATTGGCAGAATTAACACAGTAAAAATGGCAATCCTACCAAAGGCAATCTACAGATTCAATGCAATCCCCATCAAATCTCAACACAATTCTTCAAAGACACGGAAAGACCAATTCTCAAATTCATCTGGAAAGGCAAAAAAAAAAAACAATATAGCGAAAACAATTCTTAACAATAAGGGAACATCTAGGGAAATCACTATCCATGACCTTAAGCTGTACTACAGAGCAATAATAGTAAAAATTGCATGGTATTGGTATACAGATACAGACAGGTTGATCAATGGAATAGAACTGAAGACCCAGAAATAAAACCACACACTTATAGTCACTTGATCTTTGACAAAGATGCCAAAAATATACAATTGAAAAAAGAATGCATGTTCAATAAATGGTGCTGGTCTAAATGGCTGTCTGTATGTAGAAGAATTAAAATAAACCCATATTGTCACCTTGTACAAAGCACAAGTCCAAGTGGATCAAGGACCTCAACATAAAACCAGGTACACTGAATCTAATAGAAGAAAAAGTGGGAAAGAGCCTTGATCTCATTGCCACAGGGGGAAATTTCCTAAACAGAACTCCAATGGCTCATGCTCTAAGGTCAAGAATCGATAAATGGGACCTCATGAAACTGGAAAGCTTCTGTAAGGCAAAGGACATAGTCAATAGGACAAATCGGCAACCTACTGATTGGGAAAAATCTTCACTAACCCCAGATCTGATAGAGGGCTAATATCCAAAATATATAAAGAACACAAGAAGCTAACATCCATAAAACCAAACAACCCAATCAAAAAATGGCATATAGAACTAAATAGAGAATTCACAACTGAAGAATCTCGAATGGCTGAGAAGCACCTAAAGAAATGTTCAAAAGTCCTTAGTGATCAGGAAAGTGCAAATCAAAAAGACCCTGAGATTCTACTTTACACCAATCAGAATGGCTAAGATCAAAACCTTAGGTGACAAAACATGTTGGAGAGGATGTGGAAAAAGAGGAACACTCCTCCATTGCTGGTGGGATTGTAAACTGGTACAACCACTCTGGAAATCAATCTGAAGGTTCCTTGGAAAATTGGAAATAGATCTACCTGAAGACCCAGTTATACCACTCTTGGGAATATACCCAAAAGATTCCCCACTATGCCACAATGGCACGTGTTCCACTATGTTCATAGCAGCCTTGTTTGTGATAGCCAGAAGCTGGAAAGAACCTAGATGTCCCAGGACAGAAGAATGGATACAGAAAAAATGGTTCATTTGCACAATGGAGTACTACTCAGCTATTAAGAAGGAGGACATCCTAAGTTTTGCAGGCAAATGGATAATACTAGAAAATATCATCCTGAGTGAGGTAACTTATACCCAAAAGGACATGAATGGTATGTACTCACTAATAAGTGGATATTAGCCACAAAAAAAAAAAATCATACAGAATACCCAAGGAACAATCCACAGAACTCAAAGAGGTCAACAAGCTGAAGTGCACAAGTGAGGACACCTCAGTCCCACTTGGGAGAGAGAAGAAAACAATCACGATTGGGGAGGGAGGGAGGGAGGGACCTGGGAGAGAAAATAGACGGGGAGGGGGAGTGGGGGAGAGAGGGAAACCTGATCTGGTATTGGGTATGGGAAAAAAGACTGAAGCCCTAAGGGCCAGCAAAAAGAATCGAAACAGGTGACCTAAGGAAATAGGATGTTGGGGGGACCCCCCTAGAATGTACGAGAGACCTGGGAGGTGAGAGATTCTCAGAACTCAAAGGGAGGGACCTTAGATGAAATGACAGTAGGGAGAGGGAACTTAAAAAGCCCACCTCTAGCAGGAAGACAGGGCATCAAGTGAGGGATGGGGTTGCCGTTCCACAGTCACATCTCTGACTGAAATTGTTCCTGTCTGAAAGAATTACAGGGATGGAAATGGAGAGGAGCCTGAAGAAAAGAAGGTCCAGTGACAGACCCAAAGTGGGATCCAGCTCAAGGGGAGGTCCCAAGGCCTGACACTATTACTGAGGCCATGGAGCGCTCACAAAAAGGGATCTATCATAACTGCCCTCCAAAAGATCCAACAACCAGCTAAAAGGATTATTTGTACCCAACCAATGGACAGAAGCAGCTGACCCCTGTTGTTGAATTAGGGAAGGCTGAAAGAAGCTGAGGAGAAGGGCAACCCTATAGGAGGACCAGCAGTCTCAATTATTCAGGACCTCCGAGATCTCTCAAACGCTGGACCACCAAACAGACAGCACACACCAGCTGATATGAGGCCATCAACACACATACAGTAGAGGACTTCAGGGTCTGTATTCATTCAGAGATGATGCACCTAACCCTTAAGAGACTGGAGGCCCCAGGGAATTTAGAGGTCAGGTGGGGTGGGGGTTGAGGGCATCCACGTGGAGATAGAGGGTCAGGAGGAGGTGTGGGATGTGGAGCTGTGTGGGATGGAGGGTAGATGGGGGGTGGGGTGGGGAATGGAATATGGAGTGTAAAAAATAAATTAAAAATAAAAACAAACAAACAAAAAAGTTCCTGTGAAAGGACCTACGGGTATATAACAAATGGAAAACCACTGTTCAGGAAACTTCTCTAAATAGTGATAAGACAAGTAAAATTATGAAGCGTCTGAGCCATAATGTGTTTAGCCTCAAGTGGCAGAAATTATATTCACAGTAGCCTAGAAGATGAGATCTTCTTTCCAGCCGAGTCTATCATGATGCTGTGTCTTGATGTTGTAGGTGCTCTATTCCTATCAAGTGTGATCAAAAGGATTAGGGCTTCCCTTTTCCTCCCAGCCCTTTTTTTATTAGATATTTTCTTCATCTACATTTCAAATGCTATCCCCAAAGCCTCCCCCACCCTGCTCCCAAATCCACCCACTCCTGCTTCCTGGCCCTGGCATTCCCCTGTACTGGGGCATATGATCTTCTTCACAAGACCAAGGGCCTCTCCTTCCATTGATGGCCGACTAGGCTATCCTCTGCTACATATGCAACTAGAGACACAATATGAACTAACCAGAACTTTTTTTATAGGACAGAAACTATCCTAGGAGGTGGCAACTACAAAGACAGCAACAATGACTCAATAATAACTACACTCTATGTTCTGAATGGTTTTGCCCCTGATCATCGAGAAGGTGAAGATTTCATACCAGGAGATGCAAACTTAGAAGACCCAGGGCTGCCACCTCTACCCCTTATATCATAGAACAAAGTATCAACACAAGCAAAGTTACTGCCTCCATTGCCTGCTCCAGAGAATCAGTATAGTGTAGTGCTTGAGGAAGAAGTGGCTGTAAGCACAGTTTTGTAGTTCTCAATAGCGAGCTGACTATGTGTAATGCAGCATGGGGAATTTTCAAGTCTATGGGCAATGTGAAAAAAGAGAGACTGATGGTAAACAGCAAAGAGGAGCCTGGCAGCACTGTGACAGTAAATGAAAGGTAGACTGGCTATACATTTTTCAGAGTAATCTACAGAAAAAGACAGCTAAAAGGAGCTTTCCTGAGGTTAGGGCAGGCTTTGAGAACAGGACTTGAGGCTGAGGGCAGAGGGAGATGATGGTAGGAGGAGTGGAGTATCTTCAAGAGAAATAATTCATGAGTGATGGTTAAAATTTTACAACAGGGCTGGTGAGATGGCTCAGTGGGTAAGAGCACCCGACTGCTCTTCCAAAGGTCCGGAGTTCAAATCCCAGCAACCACATGGTGGCTCACAACCATCCGTAATGAGAGATCTGACTCCCTCTTCTGGAGTGTCTGAAGACAGACAGCTACAGTGTATTTACATATAAATAAATAAATCTTTAAAAAAAAAATACAACAGAAGGAACTTTGGGTCTCAGAGTGTTCCAAATACTCATCAGAGTTTGCAAACAGCAATGACAAAGACAAGTTTTAAATTGCCCTTCAGCACTGAAGGTTCTGTCCCCAGGAAGTGGAAAAGCAGCTATTGTGAGAGCTGCCCAGGACTTCTGCAGGGGTGATCTGCAGATTTGGATGGAGATCTGCTGGGTGGCTTACTTAGCTCACATGCGTTCTGTCATCTTGATTTACTATTGAGTTTTGTTGCTGTGGAAAACACATTAGACTTCTTCCCTGGTAAATCAGACTGAGATCGTCTCTTTGCCTTCACATATCAACATCAGTTATGAGGATGATTTCCCTGCCTTCATCAGTAGACAGCTTGTAAACAGTGCCTGATAAAGTAGTTGTCTCGGGTTGTATAATTTCATTTAAGGTTTTTAGAGAAAAGGCCCCAAGTGATTCTGATGTTTACAAAGCACCTATAAAACCCTGTACATGGATAGTTCATGTTCTTCATAGTTTATCATAAGACACACACAAAAAATACTTATTAAGAGAGTAAATGTGTGTGTGTGTATGTGTGTGTATGCATGTGTGTATGGAAATAACATTATAACCTGGGGCACACTAAAGAATGGAGTGCAGAGACCTCCAGTTCAAGCAGGTAGTGGCAGTGTCTTAGGAGCTATGATTGCAGACGGAAAGGCTTAAGCTCCTACTACTTTTCTGCTTTTGTTGGGAAGAGAGTGAGAAAAGCCATTTTAGTTGTTTAGGGTAGGTGGAGATATTTTTTGCTCAATCTTTCTTAGTGACCAGACTTCAATTTTTAAGAGCATATTGACTTATTAAGTACAAGTATTTTCATTTTGAGAGAAAGTCAAGAGACTCTGGATTATTCCCATGCTAAAAATTTGCTCACATTCAGAGCAAAGGGTACATCCTCAGATTTCCATCCATTTCATTTCTTCAATACAGTAAACAGTGTAACTTGAGAGTAGTAGTCTAGTATTAGTTCTTGGTTGTAACAGTCATTTGAATATTGATCATTTGAATCAATTACAATATCATGTGAACAATCCAGAAGTACAGAATATAAAACAACACAAAGATTCAGCATGTTGTATTCATATACAGCACATATATAGCATCTATAATCAAAGTAAAAGAAGCCATTAACAAGTGGGGGGGCACTGAAGTGGTTTGAAGGATAGTTTGTGGAGAGGAGGAAGTGATATAATTCTATTTCAATTAAAAACATAAAAAATATTTTAGACCTATCAGCTAATAAGGGAGACTAACAACTGGGTGCAACACACACACAGCAAGATTCATTAGAAACATGTCAGGGACAGCAAAGGGGAAGATAGTTTGAAAGCTCAGATGGAAGAGTCATTTGTGGGGAGATTAAAATAAGTGCCCCTGCCCAAGCCAGTGTCCTTGAAAGAGCCATATTAAGAGTGGCAAATTGGGGAAAAAAAAAGAGTGGCACAATATAAAGCCATAGACATCATTGTAGTCCAACCAAGTCACAAAACTAACATGAATGGTACAAAACCAGCAGGCCCAGAGGCAGGAAGGAAATCAATAAACACAGTTGCAGTAATAAACTACCTTAAATGTCCATTTTTTTTCCAGGAAAACACAGAAAACACGAAAAGAAATAGAACAGGGTAAATCATAATACAGGGAAACAGCAGGCAGTATTATCTACTTTTGAAAGCACCTAACATTGAACTTAGAAGACAATGACTTTTAAAAAGCCATTATAAATAAGTTGAAAGAACTAAGGAAATCCATGTTTCACAATGAAAATGGAGGGAATACTGGGAATGAGAGGGTAGAAAGCAGGAAGCAGAGAGAGGAGAAAATGGGAGCAGGAGGATTGACAAAGACAAATCATGTCTCAAAAGACCATAATGAAACATTTTCTATGTTAATTAAAAATAGACAAGTAGGGCCAGCCAGATGGCACAGTAGGGAAATCTGCTTCCTCAAAGTACTGATAACCTGAGTTCAATCCTAGGACCTACAGGGTGGAAAGAGACAACCAACTCTTACACCTTGTCCTCTGACCTCCCCACAGGTGCTACGACATATATACCCACACATGTGCAAACAAACAAATAAATAAATAAATAAAAACGGTTAAAAACCACAAAAGAGAATTAAGTAAAACCAAAAAGGCATGATAATAATATCTCAAAAAGAGAGTATCTATGAACAGAAATTATTGTAAAACAATAAAAAGAACTAAATTCTGAAGAAGGAAAATCCAATCACCAACTGAAACCATCCCCGGTGGAAGGAAGTCACTGTAAGCAGACCTCAAGATAGACTGATGGTATCTCCATTAATGCAATCTGAGAAGGAGAGTGAACAGGATAAAGACCTATGTACAGAATGTTATTTAAATGGGAGACAACATTAAATACACCATATATACAACATGTAATAAGAATCCCTAAAGGATAAACAGAAAAATGTTCAAAGAAATAATTGTTGAAAATTCCCTGAATTTGATGAAAAGCATTAACTCTATATAACTAAGAAATCAATGAATTTAAAGCAGGCTGAAGACAGAGGTCCAAGTTCAGGCACACTATACTTAGAATGTTGAAAGATGGATTGGCTCAGTGGGTAAAAGCACTTGCTACTCAAGCATAAAGAGCTGAATTCAGATCCCAGCTCCTATATAAAAAGTCAGGTACGGCTGTACTTCTGTAAGCCCCGTGCTGTTAAGGGTAGAGACAAGATCGCTGGCTGCTAGCCTAGCTCTAGGCTCAGTAAGAGATCCTGTTTCAAAGAAACAGGGCAAGGAGTAATTACGTAGGCTACTTCACATCATTTTCTAGCCTCCATATGCATTTATATACCTGCACACACAAATCCTTACAAAGACAAGGCATAAAATCTTGAAAGCAACAAGGAAAAATATCATAGATAAAGGAATTACAATAAAATAATATCTAAGTTCTTATGAGAAACAATGAAGGCACTGGGATGACATCCCATGTACTTGGGCGGGGGTAAGGGGTGAGGCTAGTAAGATCATTTATAGGTACTGGCACATCTATAATCCCAGCACTTAAGAGACAGAAGCAGAAGCATTGCACATTCAAGGCTACCCTGGGACACCTAACTAGTTCAAGGCCAAATTGAATTCCTTAGCTTGACCAAGTCTCAAAGAACCAAGAACCAAGGAATTTGCTCAATGGTAGACTGTTTCCCCTATTATATACAAGGCCCTGAGTTTGATCTTTAAGCACTGTAAAAATAAAATACTGCGTTATTGCTAATTTCTTGTATTGTTTAAACATCTAATGTAAAAATAAAATGTATTTGACAACAACAACAACAAAAAAACAAAAAATACAGGTAGGAATAATGTTGTACTGGAATAAAGAAGACACCAAATGATGCCTGAATCCACAAATGAAAAGAAGCAATAATATCAAACAGAAAGATCAATACAATACTTCCTCCTATCACACACATATGCACATACATATGTACTTTTCTTTTTCTTTTTTCTTTTTTTTTTTTTTTTTGTTTTTTGGTTTTTTGTTTGTTTGGTTGGTTTTTTTTTTTTTCCGAGACAGGGTTTCTCTGGGTAGCCTTGGCTGTCCTGGAACTCACTCTGTAGACCAGGCTGGCCTTGAACTCAGAAATCTGCCCGTCTCTGCCTCCCAAGTGCTGGGATTAAAGGCGTGCGCCACCATTGCCCAGCTCTACATCTTCTTTTCTTATCAGTTTCATTTAAAAGATATAATTAAGCCAGATGTGGTGGTTCACCTCTATAATCCCAGCACCCAGGACGACAAAGCAGGAAAATTGCTGTGAATTTGGGCCACATAGCAAATTCCAGGTTAGCCTGAGCAATGGCAAAACAAAAGACATTCATCAAAATTCTTTATAAATATCACAATTAAAGAATCCCAGGCCTCTGTAACAGGGAGGCAGATTAAAGGCACAAGAACAATTCTATTTATATAGACTTTGGAAACAAACATCTCTGCTGAAATCCTGTTTGCCTTATGCCTTCAGCAAACCTATCTTTCCAAATAGCATAGGAGTAAACTTAGCTCTACTCCTGCTGAAATCCTAATAACGTGTGAAAACAGCATTTGGACAAGCAGGATGTGTGCTGTGACAGGTTCTTGCTCAAGAAGGCAGAGCCAATAGCAGCAGGCACTGATGAAGGCTTCCCTGCAGCTAGGAGAGGAGCTGAGTTGGGAACAAATGTTTAGCCACCTTTAGAGAGAAATGAAGAGAAAGAGAGGAAATGCATGAAGTCTGAAGTCAGCTCGGTGAGTTTAATAAACAGGACTGGAGATACAGCAGGAATCTTAACACCTGGGAAGGTAAAAATACTTCCTTTGAGAAAATCTTTCAGAAACCATCCCAAAGTTTAAGAAAATTGTCAGAGAGAAATTGGGACTAATGACTGCATTTTAAAAGTAATTCCTAAACTCCAAATGAAAGCAGCTTTAAGAATGCACTGTTCTTCTTAAGAAGAGAAGAGTCCACCCCACACACCTTCAAAGGACTGAACACATTCAGACTTTTATGAGTAGACATAAAAGAAATTAAAAGGAAAAGCAATAATTAGCATAGCATATATCCAATAATGAGCCAGTTTGAATGGTTATAGTTATAAATGGAAAAATCTCAAGAACTTTAACAAAGACAGCTTGGTTTACTCCATGGAGAAGTATCATAACTAGTATCCTTGCCACATTGAGAGTAAACCTTATTCTAGATACTTGGAATATTTTTTAAAAACTAGATTATTATAGAGTGAGTGAGGTTAGGAGGCTGAGGAGAAGACCTTTGGTCTCTGACACTGAGGAGTTGGGCAGAGGAATCTATCCCCTCAAGATTTTACTTCCTACTAATAGCTTCAGTCCCCTTCAGCTCCCTGGGTATTTCTCTGGCTCCTTCATTGGGGACCTTGTGCTCTGTCCAATGGATGACTGTAAGCATCCATTTCTGTATTTTCCAGGCACTGACAGAGCCTCGCAGGAGAGAGCTATCTCAGGGTCCTGTCAGCAGGCTTTTGTTGGCCTCTGCCTAGTGTCTGGGTTTGGTGGTTGTTTATGGGATGGATCCCCAAGTACAGCAGTCTCTAGATGGTCATCCCTTCAGGCTCTGCTCCGAACTTTCAATATGAACTAACCAGTACCCCCAGAGCTCCTAGGAACTATACCACCAATCAAAGAAAACATATGGTGGAGCTTGTGGCTCTGCCTATATATGTAGCAGAGGATGGCCTAGTTGGTCAGCAATGGGAGGAGAGGCCCTAGGTCCTGTGAAGGCTCTATGCCCCAGCATAGAGGAATGCCAGGGCCAGGAATGGGAGTGGGTAGGTTGGGGGGTGTGATTTTCAGAGGGAAAAATAGGAAAGGGGATAACATTTGAAATGTAAATAAGGAAAATATCTAATAAAAAATAAATAAATGAAATAAAAATAAAGATTTTACTTCCTAGCCTAGCAAGTAGAATTTTCCAAAACTATTTCCACAATAAATATCAAACTGTGAAGAGACTGTCTTATACTATCACTAGGTTAAATAACAGATGGGTTTTATAAGCACAAATTACAAAATTTACATAATCTTAAATGCCTACCTAATATACCATTTTCTTACTGTGCTACTTCCAGTTTGATTTGAAAAAAAATTAAGTATCATTTTAAGATGAATATATTTGCGAATGACATTTTTGTACTGTGGTCTTTTCCTAAAGATAGCTTCCCCATGGCTAAATTAGCAGAAGACTAGTAAGGGTTTTTGCTTGAGTAGGTATGTAGCTAAGGTACCAATAGAAGTTTATCTTTGTATCAACAGAGGAGAAGGATGTGAGAATTTCATCATCCTTTCAGCTGAAGCAGACCATGGGTGGTTTTTTGTTGTTGTCGTTGTTCTGAAGTCAGGTGAATAAGAAACACATTAATACTGAAAAAGGGAAGTCTCCCTTCATTTCAAGCACAGCAATTTGAAAATTCAAAGGACTAAGGATTGAGTAAAGCTCTACTCAATATAGATGGATGATCCTGGAAAGTGTACTTAGCTATTTGAAACTTATTTGTTTTTAAAATGGGGACAATAATAGTGTCAACTTCAACAGGTAGGAGGTAGCGTTAATATGGGCATTTTGTGGCATACTTTGTGGGCATTAGAAAATCATAATGGTTCTGAACCTGACTAGGAATTTTGAACCAGGGGAGCCATTGATTCTTTAAGTTCTTCAAACATGAATAATACAAATTTCATCTTTGTTATCGTGTGCCTTCAACTGAAATGTAACACATCTTTAGGAATGTAGGTAAAGTTGCTTTAGTACTATTAGCAAAACCAAATGTTTTGTCACTAATAGAAATAATGGACTTTTACCTGTCATAGTGCCTATAGAGATCTCAAAAATAAATTATGCCCATAGTTACTACAAAATTATGACTGTTCTAGATCTGCCATTTAATTGTACTTAATACATTAGTAAAATAGCTTGGAGATCACTGTGTATACCCTTTTAAATTAACTTGACACTAATTCAATATAATTGGTTTTCTTTATAAGCTTTGTGTCTAAGAATATTAAAACATATTCTCAAAATCCAAAGGTTACAGACTCCTACAGCCTGAAACAGAGGGGCATATTATTCCTTGTGGTCTAAGAAATACTACTCATAACTATTTACAAACGCATCACACAGAATGTCTTAGCTGTGGCCCTGGGATTCACAGATCAAATTTTCTATGATTGTGAGGTACAGCTCATTTGGAAGCAGTTGTCTGAACTCTTCAAGAAAGCCCCAGAAAGCAGAGCATGTTGGGGGTTTCCACTCTGTTATCCCCCACCCCCTATTCAAATGTCATTTGTGTTGTGATAAAATATCCTGAGAAAAAGCAACTTTAAGGAAGAAGGAGTTTGTTCAGATTACAATTCCAGGTTACAGCCCATCATTGCAGGGAAGACAATACAGGAACTTGAAGCAGCTGATCACATCCACAGTCAAGAGCAGAGAGGAATTTATGTGTACATGCTTAGTGCTTAGTTCCCTTATAATCCAGGCTCCTGCCCATGAAATAGGGCGCCATCTGCATTCAGGGTAGACTGTCTCATCTCAATCAGCCAAACTATAGGAAATGTCCACAGGCTAACACAAGACAGACAATTGTTCACTGAGACTCTTCCCTGGTTGATTTTACGTTGTGTCAAATTCAGAATATGTTGTAGTGTGTATAGAGAGGGGCTTCACTGTGCCTTAGCATGTGTGGTGGTCAGGACACAACATGCTATAGTAGGTTCTCTCTATAGTAGGTTCTACTATGAGGATTCTAGGAATTGAACTTGGTACCAAGTGCCTTTACCTGATGAGCCATTTTTGCTGGCCCAAGTTCATAATTAAAGCTAACCATTACACCCACTGTATTCAATCATGACTAATCAAGGACTGCTAGAATTGGTCTTCAACTGTTTCTGCTACAAATGTTTCAGGCAAAGTGGCCAATGGTCCAAGCCTAAAATGGAAACACACACTGATGGTTTGAATAGGTACAGCCCTCATAAGACTTGTGTGCTTAAATGCTGGGCCCATAGAGTGGCAGTATTAGGAGGTGTGACCTTCTTGGAAGAAGTGTATCACGGTAGGGGTGGGCTCCTATGCTCAAGATATACCCAGGATGGTGCACAGTCCCCTTCTACTGCCTGCAGATAAAGGTGTAGACTTTCTGCTCCTCCAGCACCATGTCTGTCTGCATGCTGGAATGCTTCCCACCATAATGATAACACATTAAACCTCTGAAACTGTAAGACAGCCCCAAATAAATGTTGTCCTTTGTAAGAGTTATCTTGGTCATGGTGTCTCATCACAGCAGGAAAACCCAAACTAAGACACAAACCAATGGCTCCCATTACACCAGCACCTACTTTTATTTACAGCTAGCAGCAGGTAGCAAAACAAGTTGTCAGCAACACAGGGTTTATGAATGAATTCCTTGAGAAAGTGCAATATGTTTGAGTTAACTTTATAATGAATGACTTTTACATTTGACCTTCCAGAAAAAAAAATTATGTTGACACAACTATCTATTAAAGTCAGAAGAGGAAAAAACTCTTTAGGGGCAGATAAACAGTGATCTAGTGAATCCAAAACTCAGTACTGAGTTCTGAGTACTTACAGATAAATGCTAACAGAATATGAAACTTAAGAGACTCACATCTTAAAATGCAAGTGGAAAAAAAAAAACCACAAGACTGACTAAGAAAATTTAGCAAACTAAGGAATATGTTGGAATACTTTGGGGAATGCCAGGGCCAAGAAGTGGGAGTAGGTGGGTAGGGGAGCAGGGCAGAGGGAGGGTGCAGGGAACTTTCGGGATCGCATTTGAATGCATATAAAGAAAATATCTAATAAAAAATTATTTAATGTGACCCTATATGACATGGTCAATCTACTGAGGAAGAAAGTCCAACTTGATAACAATCCAAAAATAATTACAAGGTTTATTTAACCTTCATAAATATTGTTGTCTACCCATTTAGAAAACATTCAAGTGAACACAATAGTTTATCTAGAAAAATGCAAGCTGGCCTTATTTTTTTTTCAAAATCAATGCAAAGGGTACTCTATAATTTTACTCTTCTTGTCAAAAGAGGATCAAATGCATATAAGATATAAAGAACGATAATTGTGAATTATGCGACTTGAAGGTAAATGAAAATCTATTTTATTTTAGAGCTAGCACAGCGCTCAGAAGTTAGCCAATTAATTAATTAATTTATAGATGAGGAAACCGAAGCACAGCAAGGTTAACCAACTGACTTCCAGATGACTACAGAGCCAAATATATCCCAGGTCTTTTCTCTATAAGAATTCTGGAAACTGTCACTTCAGCATAATTCTGAAAATCTTTAAATAAATCTAAATAAGATGCCCTAAACAAACAGGTGAGTGACTGTAAATTTTATGGTCTGTGAATTATGCCTTAAAGAAGTAACACTACTGTCTTGGATCCAAAGACTTATTCACTTAGTAGGCACAATATGATACCAATTATGTGGTTCTGAAGTTGGTCTTGTGATATTTAAGAGGTAAAGTGAAAAGTTTTATGGTTTGTACTTCCCAAATACCCCTACATGTAAGAAAAACAATATCAAAGAAATGAGGCAAAAAGGCTGTAACAGAGATTGAAGGTGAGGTAGAAATGACAGAAGACACAGAACTGCAATATTCAGAAGGCAGAGTTTGTATGGGACAGACACTCTCTCTCTCTATGCTAGCACACCTACCACTCAGCTGCTTCTCCTCTAAAATAATTCAGGGCCAAAACACCAGGAAGAGCGCCCCCGCCACACACATTCAAGCTCACTTGTCCCACACTAATTAACATAATTATGACAATCCCTGAGACAATCCCTCCTCCCAGGGGGTTCTACATTGCATCAGGTCCACAATTCAAGAAGTGGGAATGGGTGGGTAGGGGAGCGGGGTGGGGGGGGAGGGTATTGGGGACTTTTGGGATAGCATTTGAAATGTAAATGAAGTAAACTCCTAATAAAACAATTGGAAAAAAGTAAAATGACTCACTCTCCATCTATCTGTGGGCTGTAACCTTGCTTGAAATTGAACCTTTACTAAACCAAGTACAAATCTTTACTTGAACTCAGATAGACCAAAGGACATGGAAAAGAAAAAAGCAATTTAACTCTCCTTCCTGACTGTGGGTGCAATGTGGCCAGCCTTTTCCCTGCAATAACAGACTGCACCCTCAAACCCTGGGCCAAAACACACCCTTTCTCTCTTAAGTTGTTTTTGTCAGAGTATAGCAAAAGGAAAAGAGACTAAGATCTCCAAAGCCATGGTGAACTTTAAAAGTGAGGAGGGCAAAACTAGGAAAACTTGACCATGAGCTTAACCATACCCATTTGTTGGAGAAGATATGCAGAATGTAAAACAATGCTCCCAATATTGGTCCTCAAAGAATTTTTAATTCATTGGGATTACAAATATAACCACTTAAACAGGAACAATGCATTCTCTAAAATCTTACTTTCCAGAAAAAAAAAAATCACCTAGTCCAAAGGTCACGAACCAGATTAGTTTTTAATAAAATGGTACTTTTTAATAATGTGATCCTAGCTTGGAAATTTAACTCCTTTTTATACAGTTTAAACTCTAACATTAGGATATACCAAGTGAAAATAAGGTCTAGTGTTCTTTCAATAATTTCTTCTATAAACATACAATGGAACATACCACCAAATAATTCTCCTGAGATATAGAGACAGTGTAGTGCCTTTCCTCTCTGTTAAAGTTATATAGTTTTCAAGTAATAAACCCTCAATTCAACTGACAAAAATATCTTTGTCTGATAAACCTGGGGAATGCATCCCTTACTATTGAGGTTCATCTGACTTCTCTACTTCTGGTTTTTTTTCCAATGCAATGCTGATAATGCAGTGCACACCCAGATGCATTAGGCAGGTCTCCACCAGCAGAGAGCTCTTCCACAGACCAGCTGTGCTGTCAGATCCTTCTGGAACTTTTGTCAGTGACCCAAGGTTACACTCCTTTCAGGGATGTAAGAATACAAAAGTGTTGAAACCATGGCATCTCATGACAACCGAGGAGAACACAGAAAAGCCCTTCCAAACTCAGACCTCGCAAGGAAGCTGGCTACTGCTATCAGTATCACTGGGCCAGCACCATAGCTCCACTCATTTCTTTGCCCAATCTGTCTTTAATGTCTCCTCTTGCCCAGTGTGGACCACATGGGCAATTCTTAATGAGCTTCTTGGTCCCTAAACTGACTCTCAGACTCTGCTTCCAGTAATTCACATCAATTAACCCATGAGAAGGAAAATTAGAACAAAAGAAGTTACAGAATACCTTTAGTGTTTTTTAAGTATGTTATAATACACATATATTTATTTTCAAATTATATATATATATATATACAATACTAGACAGTAAATTTAATAGCATACCATGCAATATTTAAGTGCATAAATTGTGTAATGTTTAAATCATTGTATATATTTTTTATTAGATATTTTCTTTATATACATTTCAAATGCTATCCCGAAAGTTCCCTATAACCTCCCTCTGCCCTCCTCCCCTACTCACCCACTTCCCCTTCTTGGCCCTGGCATTTCCCTGTACTGGGGCATATTAAGTTTGCAATACCAAGGGGTCTCTCTTCCCAGTGATGGCCGAATAGGCCATCTTCTGCTACATGTGCAGCTAGAGATATGAACTCTGGGGGTACTGGTGAGTTCATATTGTTGTTCCACCTATAGGGTTACTGACCCTTCAGCTCCTTGGGTGCTTTCTCTAGCTTCTCCATTGGGGGCTCTGTGTACCATCCTACAGATGACTGTGAGCATCCACTTCTGTATTTGCAGGCACTGGCATAGCCTCATACGAGACAGCTATAACAGGGTCCCTTCAGCAAAATCTTTCTGACATAGGCAATTGTGTCTGGGTTTGGTGGCTGATTATGGAATGGATCCCCAGGTGGGGTATTCTCTGGATAGTCCATCCTTTCATCTTAGCTACAAACTTTGTCTCTGTAACTCCTTTCATGGGCATTTTGTTCCCTACTCTAAGGAGGAATGAAGTATCCACCAATTGGTCTTCCCACTTCTTGATTTTCTTGTGTTTTGCAAATTGTATCTTTGGTGTTCTATGTTTCAGGGCTAATATCCACTTACCAGTGAGTGCATATCTAATGACTTCTTTTGTGATTAGGTTACCTAAGGATGATAACCTCCAGATACATCCATTTGTCCAAGAATTTCATAAATCCATTGTTTTTAATAGCTGAGTAGTACTCCATTGTGTAAAGGTACCACATTTTCTGTATCTATTCTTCTGCTGAGGAACATCTGGGTTCTTTCCAGCTTCTGGCTATTATAAATAAGGCTGCTATGAACATAGTGGAGCATGTGTCCTTATTATCAAATGGAACTTCTTCTGGGTATATGCCCAGGAGAGGTATTGCTGGATCTTCCAGTAGTATTATGTCCAATTTTCTGAGGAACCTCCAGACTGACTTCAAGAGTGGTTGTACAAGCTTGCAATCCCACCAGCATTGGAGGAGTGTTCCTCTTTCTCCATATCCTCGCTAGCATCTGCTGTGACCTGAATTTTTGATCTTAGCCATTCTGACTGGTGTGAGGTGGAATCTCAAGGTTGTTTTGATTTGCATTTCCTTGATGATTAAGAATGTTGAACATTTTTTAAGGTGCTTCTCAGCCATTCAGTATTCTTCAGTTGAGAATTCTTTGTTTAGATCTGAACCCCATTTTCTATTCCATTGATCTGTCTGTCACTCTACCAGTACCATGCAGTTTTTATCACAATGGCTCTGTAGTACATCTTAATGTCAAGCATGGTGTTTCCACCAGAGGTTCTTTTATCCTTGAGAAGAGTTTTTGCTATCCTAGGTTTTTTGTTATTCCCGATGAATTTGCAGATTGCCCTTTCTAATTCATTGAAGAATTGAGTTGGAATTTTGATGGGGATTGCATTGAATCTGTAGATTGCTTTTGGCAAGATAGCCATTTTTACTATATTAATCCTGCCAATCCATGAGCATGGGAGATCTTTCAATTTTCTGAGATCTTCAATTTCTTTCTTCAGAGACTTGAAGTTCTTATCATACAAATCTTTCACTTCCTTAGTTAGAGTCACGCCAAGGTATTTTATATTATTTGTGACTATTGAGAAGGGTGTTGTTTCCCTAGTTTCTTTCTCAGTCCGTTTATCCTTTGTGTAGAGAAAGGCCATTGATTTATTTGAGTTAATTTTATATCCAGCTACTGCACTGAAGCTGTTTATCAGGTTTAGGGGTTCTCTGGTGGAATTTTTGGGGTCACTTATATATACTATTATATCATCTGCAAATAATGATATTTTGACTTCCTCCTTTCCAATTTGTATCTCCTCGATGTCCTTTTGTTGTCGAATTGCTCTGGCTATAACTTCAAGTACTATATTGAATAGGTAGGGAGAGAGTGGGCAGCCTTGTTTAGTCCCAGATTTTAGTGGGATTACTTTGAATTTCTCTCCATTTAGTTTGATGTTGGCTACTGTTTTGCTGTAGATTGCCTGTTATGTTTAGGTATGGGCCTTGAATTCCTGATCTTTCTAAAATTTTTATCATCAATGGGTGTTGGATTTTGTCAAATGCTTTCTCAGCATCTAACGAGATGATCATGTGGTTTTTGTCTTTGAGTTTGTTTATATAGTGGATTACGTTGATGGATTTGCACATATTAAACCATCCCTGTATCCCTGGGATGAAGCCTACTTGGTCATGATGGATGATCGTTTTGATGTGTTCTTGGATTCAGTTTGCAAGGATTTTATTGAGTATTTTTGCATCAATATTCATAAGGGAAATTGGTCTGAAGTTCTCTTTCTTTGTTGGATCTTTGTGTGGTTTAGGTATCAGAGTAATTGTGGTTTCATAGAATGAATTGGGTACAGTACCTTCTGTTTCTATTTTGTGGAATAGTTTGAGAAGAACTGGAATTAGGTCTTCTTTGAAGGACTGATAGAACTCTTCACTAAACCCATCTGGTCCTGGGCTTTTTTTTTGGTTGGGAGACTATTGATGACTGCTTCTATTTCTTTAGGGGAAATGGGACGGTTTAGATCGTTTATCTGATCCTCATTTAACTTTGGTACCTGGTATCTGTCTAGAAATTTGTCCATTTCATCCAGGTATTCTAGTTTTGTTGAGTATAGCCTTTTGTAGTAGGATCCAATGTTTTGGATTTCCTCACGTTGTTATTATGTCTCCTTTTTCATTTTTTATTTTATTAATTAGGATACTGTCCCTGTGCCCTCTAGTGAGTCTGGCTACGGGTTTATCTATCTTGTTGATTTTCTCAAAGAACCAGCACCTGGTTTGGTTTATTCTTTGAATAGTTTTTTGTTTCCACTTGGTTGATTTCAGCCCTGAGTTTGATTATTTCCTCCTGTCTACTCCTCTTGGGTGAATTTGCTTCCTTTTGTTCTAGAGCTTTTAGGTGTGCTGTCAGGCTGCTAGTGTATGCTCTCTCTAGTTTCTTTTTGGAGGCACTCAGGGCTATGAGTTTTCCTCTCAGGACTGCCTTCATTGTGTCCCATAAGTTTGGGTATGTTGTGGCCTCATTTTCATTAAACTCTAAAAAGTCTTTAATTTTTTTATTCCTTCCTTGACCAAGATATCGTTGAGAAGGGTGTTGTTCAGTTTCCACGTGAATGTTGGCTTTCTATTATTTATGGTGTTATTTAAGATCAGCCTTAGTCCACGGTGATCAGATAGGATGCATGGGATAATTTCAATATTTTTGTATCTGTTGAGGCCTGTTTTGTGACCAATTATATGGTCAATTTTGGAGGAGGTGCTGAGAAGTAGGTATATCCTTTTGTTTTAGGATAAAATGTTATGTAGATATCTGTTAAATCCATTTGTTTCATAACTTCTGTTAGTGTCCATGTGTCTCTTTCGTTTCTGATTCTAGGATCTGTCCATTGGTGAGAGTGGGGTGTTGAAGTCTCCCACTATTATTGTATAAGGTACAATGTGTGCTTTGAGCTTTACTAAATTTTCTTTAATGAATGTGGCTGCCCTTGTATTTGGAGCATAAATATTCAGAATTGAGAGTTCATCTTGGTGGATTTTACCTTTGATGAGTATGAAGTGCCCCTCCTTGTCGTTTTTGATAACTTTGGGTTGAAAGTCAATTTTATTCGATATAAGAATGGCTACTCCAACTTGTTTCTTCAGACCATTTGCTTGGAAAATTGTTTTCCAGCCTTTCACTCTGAGGCAGTGTCTGTCCTTTTCCCTGAGATGGGTTTCTTGTAAGCAACAAAATGTTGGGTCCTATTTGTGTAGCCAGTCTATGTCTTTTTATTGGTTGAGTCCATTGATGTTAAGAGAAATTAAAGAAAAGTAATTGTTGCTTCCTGTTATTTTTGTTGTTAGAGTTGGGATTTTGTTCTTGCAGCTGCCTTCTTTTAGGTTTGTTGAAGGATTACTTTCTTGCTTTTTCTAGGGCATAGTTTCCGGACTTGTGTTGGTGTTTTCCCTTTATTATTCTTTGAAGGGCTGGATTCATGGAAAGATATTGTGTGAATTTGGTTTTATCATGGAATACTTTAGTTCCTCCATCTATGGTAATTAAGAGTTTGGCTGTGTATAGTAGCCTGGGCTGGCATTTGTGTTCTCTTAGAGTCTGCATAACATCTGTCCAGGATCTTCTGCCTTTCATAGTCTCTGGTGAGAAGTCTGGTGTAATTCTGATAGGCCTGCCTTTATATGTTACTTGACCTTTTTCCCTTACTGCTTTTAATATTCTCTCTTTATTTAGTGCATTTGTTGTTCTGATTATTATGTGTCATGAGGAATTTCTTTTCTGGTCCAGTCTATTTGAAGTTCTGTAGTCTTCTTGTATGTTCATGGGCATCTCCTTCTTTAGGTTTGGGAAGTTTTCTTCTATAATTTTGTTGAAGATATTTGCTGGCCCTTTAAGTTGAAAATCTTCATTCTCATCTACTCCTATTATCTGTAGGTTTGGTCTTCTCATTGTGTCCTGGATTTCCTGGATGTTTTGAGTTAGGATCTTTTTGCATTTTGCATTTTCTTTGATTGTTGTGTCCATGTTCTCTATGGAATCTTCTGCACCTGAGATTCTCTCTTCCATCTCTTGTATTCTGTTGCTGATGTTTGCATCTATGGTTCCAGATTTCTTTCCTAGGGTTTCTATCTCAGCGTTGTCTCACTTTGGGATTTCTTTATTGTTTCTACTTCCCTTTTTAGGTCTTGGATGGTTTTATTCCATTCCATCACCTGCTTGGTTGTGTTTTCCTGTATTTCTTTAAGGACTTCTACCTCTTTAGCAGTGTTCTCCTGTATTTCTTTAAGTGAATTATTAACTTCTTCATGTCCTCTACCAGCATCATGAGATATGATTTTAAATCCGAGTCTTGCTTTTCAGGTGTGTTGGGGTATCCAGGACTGGCTGAGGTGGGAGTGCTGGGTTCTGATGATGGTGAGTGGTCTTGGTTTCTGTTAGTAGGATTCTTATGTTTGCCTTTTGCCATCTGGTAATCTCTGGAGTTAGTTGTTATAGTTGTCTCTGGTTGGAGCTTGTTCCTCCTGTGATTCTGTTAGCCTCTGTCAGCAGACCTGGGAGTCTAACTCTCTCCTGAGTTTCAGTGGTCAGAGTACTCTCTGCAGGCAAGCTTTCCTCTTATAGGGAAGGTGCACACATAACTGATGTTCAGATCTGCCTCCTGGCTGAAGATGAAGGCCCGAAACAGGGCCTGTCCCAGAAGCTGTGTCACTTCTGCCTGTTCCAGAAGCTGTGTAGCTTCTGTAGTCCGCACTCTCACCTGCGCAGACTAGTCTTTGAGGGATCCGGGACCCAAGATGGCTCTCCCAAGTGCTCTGGCAGAGCCCTCCTGGGCGGGGCAGACACCTCTCCTCTGTCGAGGATGGTGCCCAAATGTCTGGAGCCCGAAATGGGATGTGCCCCAGAAGCTGTGTCGCTTCTGCCTGTCCCAGAAGCTGTGTAGCTTCTGTAGTCTGAACTCTCAAGTGTGCAGACTAGTCTCTCCAGAATACCTTTAGAGTATACACACTAGTGACAAAGTACCAGGAAGCTCCAAGAAAATGAATATATGTCTACATAAATACTTGTACTAGAATGTTCATAGTAGTATTGCTCAAAGCCAAAAAGTAGAAACAACATAAGTGTTTATTAATGAGGAATAGCAAGAAAGATGTGGAATATCCATACAATGGAATGCTATACATCAACAAAAAAAAAAATTAAACTGTGAGTTCAGTTACATCATAGATGAATTTATAAATAATCATGCTATTTGAAAGAAAGGCACAAAATAATATATAATATACAGTTCATGTACATGAAAAGGTGTAAAATATGTAAATATTAGCAGTAGCTTGAGCCTGAGGGAAAGAATAGGGATTGTCAGCTGGGCATGGTGGTGCACGCCTTTAATCCCAGCACTCGGGAGGCATAGGCAGGCTGATTTCTGAGTTCAAGGCCAGCCTGGTCTACAGAGTGAGTTCCAGGATAGCTAGGGCTATACAGAGAAACCCTGTCTCAAAAAACAAAACAAAACAAAACAAAAGAATAGGGATTGTCTGCAAGTGGGCAGCTTGGGAAGTGATGTAAATAGTCCAATATTGGATCAGTGCAATGGCTGAACAACTCTATAATTTATTAAAAAATTACTAAGAAAGACAGTGGTGTTTACGACAAGTGGAATTTATGCTGTGTACATTATATCTAAGTAAAGCATAAAAAGAAAACCAAGGGCATGAGAATGCGAGTATTATCCAATAAGTGGGTGAACACGAATTGTCCCAAAGAAGCCCAGAACAGCTGAGGATGTTATAGTCTGAGGACTAGGAATGGGCTTATCATCCTTCAAATCCCTGCTCCTTAAAATGAAGACAAATGTGCCTATGTCTTTCATATCAACTTGAAAGTAATACATTTTCAGACATAATTCTACAAGCCACAACCCTCTCCCTGAAAACCTCAAAACAGCTTGATTTTTATTTATATACACATTATTTTAAACACGACAACATGACTGCATGCTCATAGTCTGGCATTTAGTTTGTACCTGATTTATAGAGCTCAGTACTTAAGACTAAGGTGGTAGTGGGGGAGGGGTGTATATATGTTTAATCTTTCCAAAATGATCTCGTACCAACAATTCTCAGCTTCTCTCTTGTAACCTCTGATGTCAGATGATTGTAGTACCCAATTCACAGACAGAAGATAACTGAGCAAACCCTTCTTAAAATTCAACCAATTTACTTTGACATTCTGTTTTAATGTTTAATCAACATTTCCTGCAAGCTGTCCACTCTGCTGATGTAAACCATTTCACTTTGCCTTATTTCTATCCCATCTGGAGTGGAAAAATTTACTCACTTTTATCACCAGAAAGAGGATAATATGGAAGGATGAACATGGATACAAGCACTCCCACATTTATTTCCTTCGAATCCTTCCTACTTGATGCTATTTTGTTTCCTTCAAGTTACCTTGATTGAAAATTACGTGATTTTCTTAATTCTTCTGAATGCTATGATACTTTATACCTTCTCAATCATTAGAATTCTGGGCATTTAATTCTAATGAAATGCCAACTGTAGCAGAAGTAGCTGTGGCCAAATCCTCTAGAATATGTCACTCCCAAACAAGCAAACCGCACTGGAAGACTGAGGCTAAGATATACTTAGAATTACTATAAATGTCAAGAGAATTCCTGGGTGATTAGGAGGATATGCCAGAAAGGCACGTGTATACCCATTTCTTTTCTGAAGAGGAACTCCAAACCACTCTCATTTTTTTTTAATGCAGGGTAATTTGGGGAGAATTTCTGAGGAGGTGATCTGTTGAAATGTTTTTAAGGTGACACTTTCATGTCTTACTTTCTAAAAATACAGGTTTTCAAATCTATATTCAAATGGTAATCACTTTGTTTCTAAAATGTCACCCTTGGGTGTGGAAGGAAGGTTCATCTCATTTGGGGAATTCTGTGGGAATCCTGAGTATCTCAGTGGCTCAGTGGGACCCTTTGAAGAGATGACAGATTTCTGAAAGTGGTGAGAGGCAACTTGGTATATCCTCAACAGGTAGGACTAGAGAGATGGCTCATTAGTTAAAAGTAGTGATTGTTTTTCAAAAGACCAATTCCCAGCACCCACATGACAACTCACAACTATGTGTAATTCCAGTTCTGAAGGATTGATGCCCTCTTCTGGACTCCCTGGACAATGCATGGTACACAAATAGACATGCAGGCAAAACAACCATATAAATAAAATAACATCTTGTTTTGTTTTTTTTGAGACAGGGATTCTCTGGGTAGCTTTGGCTGTTCTGAAACTTGCTCTGTAAACCAAATTGGCCTCAACTCAGAGATTTTTCCCGCCTCTGCCTCCAGAACTCTGGAATTAAAGGTATGCACCACAACTGCCAGGCTATTTTTTTTTAATGCAGGGTAATTTGGGGAGAATTTCTGAGGAGGTATCTGTTGAAAATGTTTTTAAGGTGACACTTTCATTAGCCCATTCAAAACAACATGGTGATGAAATGATATAAGCACAGGAATTTGTTTGATGCAAATCTGGGGACTTAAGGAAGAAACAGGTAGGAACAGAAATGGAATTCCATCCTGCTTCCTTTTGGTTTGTGTCAGAGAACATCAGACTTGGCCCCCATATAAGCTGGGGTATAAGTTCACATTCCTCCATTACCAAAAAAAAAAAAAAAAAAAAAGGACTTGTTGACTGCAGGAGGACTGACTCAACTCAGAAAGAAACAGCCAGATTGTACCACATACTTGCCTGACCTGACCTCCTGCCCACTGCCTAAATGACTGAGTGGGTCCCACACTACCAATTGAGTTGTGGGGCAAGTGGTTCTAGTTGTTTCCTTAGAATCAAAATCAGCAGGCATGATTTAGAAACTCACCTGTGTGAGCTGGTAAGATGGTTCAGCACATGCTCCACTATGTTCATAGCAGCCTTATTTATAATAGCCAGAAGCTGGAAAGAACCCAGAAGCCCCTCAACAGAGGAATGGATACAGAAAATGTGGTACATTTACACAATGGAGTACTACTCAGCTATTAAAAGGAATGAATTTATGAAATTCCTAGGCAAGTCGATGGACCTGGAGGGCATCATCCTGAGTGAGGTAACCCAATCACAAAAGAACTCAAATGATATGTACTCACTGATAAGTGGATATTAGCCTAGAAACTTAGAATACCCAAGATAAAATTTGTAAAACACATGAAACTCAAGAAGAAGGAAGACCAAAGAGTGGACACTTCATTCCTTCTTAGAAGGGGGAAGAAAATACCCATGGAAGGAGTTACAGAGACAAAGTTTGGAGCTGAGAGGGAAGGATGGACCATCCAGAGACTGCCCCACCCAGGATCCATCCCATATACAACCACCAAACCCAGACACTATTTTGGATGCCAAGAAGTGCTTGCTGACAGGAGCCTGATATAGCTGTATCCTGGGAGGCTCTACTAGTGCCTGACGAATACAAAAGTGGATGCTCATAGCCATCCATTGGACTGAGCACAGGGTCCCTAATGAAGGAGCTAGAGAAAGTACCCAAGGAGCTGAAGGGGTCTGCAACCCTATAGGTGGAACAACAATATAAACTAACCAGTACCCCCCCAGGGCTCCCTGGGACTAAACCAACCAAAGAGTACACATGGTGGGACTTGTGGCTCTAGCTGCATATGTAGCAGAGGATGGCCTAGTTGGTCATCAATGGGAGGAGAGGTCCTTGGTCCTGTGAAGGTTCTATGCCACAGTATAGGGAAATGCTAGGGCCAGGAAGCAGGAGTGGGTGGGTTGGGGAGCAGCGCAAGGGGGAAGGGGTTAGGGGGTTTTTGGAGGGGAAACCAGGAAAGGGCATAACATTTGAAATGTAAATAAAGAAAATATCTTTTTAAAAAAAAGATGATTCAGCTGGTAAAGGTTGATAATCTGAGTTCAATCCTGATATTCCCATGGTAGAAAGAAAGTACTGACTAACATGCATGCCACGGTGCACGCCCCTCCCACCCTGCCATACACAGTCCAAATAAATGAAAATATTTTAAAAAGAAAATCTCCTTGCTACCTATATGATCAGTCAAGCATTTTACTAATTTGTATAAATATGGCTTAAAAATCCCTAGATAAATCCATTTATAAAATATTTACGAATCACCCTCTGTATAGCAGGTACTGTACATTTGATTAACAATCAGTTGAAGCATTCCATTTATTCTCTAAAATGTTGTTTTTAAATAAAAACATTACATATAAAAAATAAATAAAAAATAAAATAGCCAAAAAAATCTTAAGATATAATACTTACTGTGTTTTTTTGAGTGACCATATCCTGAAAAGAAAAAGAAAATATTAATATATTAATATGACTATGTGATATATATGAATATATTATATTAAGGTCAATTCTCATAAGCTTATATTCTTCCTATCTTAAAGGGTTAATCATTTGGTTTCCCCTCTGAAAGCTTGAACAGAATGAAACTCAAACTATAAAATTCAGATGCCAAGGAAAACTGATCTTAATTGGTTAGTTCTACAACTACTGGAGGATATTTACATTGATAAGAACATTCCCATATGTATTAGACACTTATTCATATATATTTTAAGGTCTCACTTTGCAATGAGTTCCTAACCAATGTCCTGGTTCTTGCCTTGCCAGAAGAAAAGCATCAGGTGCACTAAGTAAAGCACTGGGCTATGCTTTGACTTGGAGCTATTTCTTGAATGGACTAATATAAAGGCTTCAGGCCATGCCGTAGTCAGCCTTCTCACAGAATGCTGTTGCTCCAAGTAGTCCTGACACCCCACTGGAGCTGTCCAGGCATGTTCAAAGTATAATGAGAACTGTAGTTGTTAACTGAGCATGAAGCTATCAGCACTTGGTTGTACCATTTTTACACTGAAATCCTACATTTATTTAAACAGAATCCGTAATTAAATATCTTCCCTATAAAACATGTATTATACATTGTGACATTTCTGTTATCTAGTAACAAGCTCAGTTGCCTGCTTCTTGGTATACCTGGATAGTCATTTCCATTTTAGGAAATATATGTTCTATTGAAAATTCAAAAATTTTGCAACCCCTACAACTGTAAAAAATTAAAACTTATCTAGGTAATATGATTTTATTGAAGGTTTTGCTAAGATACAGTGGAGGAAAATATTATACATGTGGAAAAATACATTCTAACTTAATGTTTCTCAAAATATAAATCATATAAATTTTCATATTCATAATTTCTAAATATTTCTAAGCTCAACTTATTTAGTAAATAGAAATTAATATATACAGATCTAAAATAACTTAGATTGGTTTAAGGTCTCATATAAATAACTTATACTGACAAAAGTTCTTTTCTCAATCACATGAATGGTTTCTGTACAATACAGTCCTGAGCTCTAATTACACAGCACACATTTATGTAAAGAATATATGTAAAATTTACTATATATAGTTTACACATCTGAAACAAGTAGCATTTCTTTCAGGAGATAATATCTAGTTATTATAGAAACCAGAAAAATCTGGTTTAATATTAAACTCAAGAAATATAAACATCCAATTTTGGTATCAAACTGTACTGTTACACACTCATGATTTTTAGTGCTGCAAGAGCTAAACACTTAAGAATGATAGCTGTGAAGCCCGACTCTCTAAAGCACTGGTTCTCATCCCTGGTTGTATATTTCGGAGATTTAAACAAAAAGTGTCTGGGCCCCACCCTCAAAGACTGTGATGTAATTGACCTGGGTGTTATCTGGGCCTGGGGGTATTTACCAGCTCTTTGGGTGATTTTAAAGGCCAGTCAAGGTTGAGAGGTGCTACTGTGAACAAATTAATACATTACTTTTAAAATGATTTCACATAGACCAGGATTTGTCAGCTACTACTAAGATTTTCAACACTATTAATAAAAGATGAAGTTTGGAATTAATTCCCATTAGAAATTTCCATTTTATCAATATAAACATTTTTAAACTACTATGCTATCCAATAAAACTTGCATAAGGTTTTCAAAAACCACAGTTTTGAAATTCTCAATAATTACTGAGTTGTACAGGATCATACAGGTTTCCATAGTTTAGCTTTGCTTTCAAATTCGAGGGAAATAATGAAATTCTGAGAATGTCTATGCTACTTTTTGAACATTTTGATGACTGTTAGGTGTCTTCATATGTTTACAAGCAACCTGAAAACTACTTTCTAAAATGTGTTGCTTTGGTTCATACTGTCCATGAGGGGACTCAGAGCCATGTGTTGGCATCAATGGAAACGAACAGAGTTTGCTTCTGCTTCCTTAACTCTGAAGTGCTGAGTGCCTATAAACGTTCAGGGTAGGAAGGATGCTCAGGAGTCACAGCAGGCAGGAGTCACCCATGGAAGCTAGCAAGTATGGCAGGAAAGAAGAAAGTAAACACTGTTCCTTACCTTCAATGACAGAGCAGTGTCAGCATCAGTATCATAGTAGAGAATTACATTGTTAGCCATGTCAAAACTCTCTCGGACTCCAAGATGGTAGAACAGGGAAGGCTGTCTGGAGATATCACTCATGTCCACAATGGCAACATCTGAGATGAACAAAGACGAGAGTTGAAAGAGAGCTGAGGTGATCTGTGTGCTGATCACCAATGAGGATTATGGAAATTTGTATTTCTACCATCAGCTTCTTACATAAAATAGAAGTGGGAAATTATTTAATTAGGATTATCTCCCAGGAACTATAAAACAAAACAGCAACGGTTTAAATAAAATAATGAAGAGACATAATATATGTATGCATGTGTGTGTGTGTATAACAGGGTCTCACTATGAAGGCCTGGATGGATAGCCTGGAACTCACAGAGGTGACCTTGCTTCTGCCTCCTAAGTACTAGGATTAAAGCTAAGTGACACACTCCACCTGTTCTGTCTCCCTCTTTTAAATGCTGAAGATAGACTCTCACTTAGAACCTGCTGACATATTTGTTTTCAGTGGTGCTTCCTCTTATGAATGGACATACAAAGAGTACACATACCTGTTAATGAAAGGTAACAGAGTAAACCCCATGCTCAGCATTCTAGCACTTCTCAGATCCCCCACATAGCCCTGTTCTGCCAGAGAAAACTTTCCTCATCTGTGTACCACTTCCATGCATATATGTGCATACTATAAGCTGAATGACTGTATGCCCACAAAATGCATGTGTTCAAACCAGACCCCTAATGTAACAGCATTTAGAGATGGTGCCTTTGGCAGGTGATGAGGTCATGAGGGCTGAATATACATGAATGAAATCAGTGTCATCTTCTAGGAAGCTCCAAAGAGTTAAGCTGTCCTTTCTACCCCATGAGAACACTGGGATAAATGCAGACTATCATCAGTTCCTGAGGAATGACACTCAAAGTATTGATCTCTGGCTTCCACATACATGCACACACACACACACACACACACACAGAGAGAGAGAGTACTATGCAGGTGACCAAAAGGAAGTGGGCATAGAGTTTCCCAAAAGCTAAGTTGGGAGAGACCCACTGATAGATGTACTTAGCCCTTAGGAAGTCCTCAACCATATTGGGCAGGGGCAGTTAACAGAAGCTGGAGGAAATAATGGTATCTGCTACCTGGGAATTTGTAAGAATTATGCAACTAAAATGGAGTGTCGATGGAGGGTGGGAATGCCAGAGAAAAGTGTTTTAAGAAGAAAAGAAAGCAAGCGTAAGGCATCAGAGGCAAGACAGATGCAAATATTAATATGGGAGTCAGAACACCTTTGGGAATCAATCTGGGTTACTAGGTAAGAAGTGTTAAAGGGGTCCCAAAGGGACTGGACTCTACCTTGAGGCATTGAGGAGCCTATGGTTAGGGTCTTGGAAATGTTTCTATTAAGGACATACATAGGCTATAATGAAATTCCAGTGTTCCTCATCTCACAAACTAGAAGCTCCTGACCAGCTTTCATCTCTACTGCTACCCACACCAAACCCTTCTACATTCTTTCAAGCAAATACTAATGCCATTTTATTTCCTTCCTACAGATTTTTGGATATATGGCTGAGAGATGAGAACTTGAAAGGGAAAAAATAGTATCAAGTGTCTTATCTAGAGGGACTTTATTTTAAAATAGTCATAAGACGTTTTAACACAGAAGTCTACCATATTAAATTTCAGGTTATTACAGTTTATTGCTAATGAAGAACAAACGTATATGATAAGGAACTATTTTACAACTCAGTTGGGTCACTTTATCTCAAATGGATAAATCTGTTCTCTGCAGACATATGCACAGAGTCAAAAATAACAGCAGTATATATTAGGTATTCTGCCTACCTGATTTCCCCCTCTGAACTTTGTCAAAATTATATTTAAGTGTTTCATAGTGACATTTGTCACTATTAATTTGTCAAAATTATATTTAAGTGTTTCATAGTGACACTACTGTAAAAGGCAACAATGCTGTTAATTCCAAGGCCACGGTAACTACTAACATTAATTAGAGGAAGAAGAGGGAGAGAGAGGTAGGAAGAGGCAGAGTACAAGGCTGAAGGACAGCAGTCTTTTCGGTTACACAGTCCATTCCTGTAGGCAGTCTTGAGCCTGATGGAGTGGCCTTTTGCTAAGTGGATCAAGTTTTCATCTGATAACACAAATTCTTTCTTTCTGTGCCCTTCTCAATATTCTGTACTGTAATCTCGATCCTGGCCCCACCACCTCTAGAAAGATGGCCATCTGTGTCTTCACCCAGTGTTCGGCAGAGACTCTCTAGTACCAATGAAAACTAGATAGGTAATTACTGCTGCTAAAGAAGCAATTCAGACTTAGGAGACAGTGGCTGGAGGACTGCAATTTCAGGTCAGCCTGAGCTATACAGCAAAACTGTCTCAACAATCAGCCCCTCTCCAAATTCTAAGTAATTCATAATTCAATTATAAAAATATTTCAAAGTTGAAAATAAATTGAAACAGGGTCTCATTACATAGACCAGGCTAGCCCTGAACTCACAGAGATATGCTGCTTCTGTCTCCCAAGTGCTTGGATTATGTTGGGCACATCAAGTTTGAAACTTTTACCTGACATTTGTCACTCAAGTGAATAGACTGAATTCACTTTGAAGATTTGTGCCTGAAGAACAGTCTACTGGTTTGTGTTTAGAGCAACTGTGACAGTAAGCTAGCACTAGGTTTCTAAATGCTAGTTATGATAACACACCAGACTGAAAATTTTTTATTAGATATTTTCATTTATATTTTAAATACTATCCCGAAAGTCCCCTATACCCTCCCCCCTCCCTGCTCCCCAACCCAACCACTCCCGCTTCCTGGCCCTGGCATTCCCCTCTACTGGGGCATATGATCTTCTCAAGACCAAGGGCCTCTCCTCCCATTGATGGCCGACTAGGCCATCCTCTGCTACATATGCAGCTAGAGACACAAGCTCTGGGGTTACTGGTTAGTTCATATTGTTGTTCCTCCTATAGGGTTGCAGACCCCTTCAGCTCCTTGGGTACTTACTCTAGCTCCTCCATTGTGGGCCCTGTGCTCCATCCTATAGATGACTATGAGCATCCGCTTCTGTATTTGTCAGGCACTGGCATAGCCTCTCAAGAGATAGCTATAAAAAATACATTGGAGCCTCACACCTTTAATCCCAGCACTTGGGAGGCAGAGGCAGGCGGATTTCTGAGTTTGAGGCCAGCCTGGTCTACAAAGTGAGTTCCAGGACAGCCAGGGCTATACAGAGAAGCCCTGTCTTGAAAAACCAAAAGAGAGATAGCTATATCAGGGTCCTGTCAGCTAAATCTTTCTGGCATATGCAATAGTGTCTGGGTTTGGTGGTTGTTTATGGGATGGATCCCCAGGTGGGGCAGTCTCTGGATGGTCCTTTCTTCCGTCTCAGCTCCGTAAATTTTTTTAAAGAGGTCACCAATCCAAGTAATCACAGAACTAAAAAATCAAAAGGCAGGATTGCTTTGAGTTCCAGATCAGACTAGGTTATAATGTGAGGCTGCATTTCAAAACAAAAACAAACAACAAAAAATCCCAAACAACTGAAAAGAGAATGAAAACAAGGCAATCAATCCCTTCTAACCTTTCCTTATCACAACACTTAGAAGCTTTGCCAAATAGAAAATTCCTCTAGATGTCTCATCTGGGTTCCAGAGAGCTCTAGAAGCCAGGTAGAGAGGGAAAGGTAGGGCTGGCTTCACTTTGCAGGTGGGGAAAAGGACAAAACCATTAACAGACTCCTCAAGGTCATTTAGCTAGGGCAGAATACAGACAAGGCTCAAACTCACCTTTTTTGACCCAAAGTCTTAGGCTGGCCAGGGGGTTATTGTAAATGGGGTTTACTACTCTTCTGACTCACTTTCTAAAACTGAGATACCTTGGAGCAAAACAATTTCTGTATCAGGCTAAATCTTAGGTAAACAGATCCCAGATGAAAAGGGAAGAGATAAAATGCAGGTTTTCATTACCATATGCACTCTGTGCTCTTAGCAACCATTGCCTTTCAGTTCCTTCCAGTTAGTTCCTAGTGATGAAGGCCAGCCTTGCTGGGAGGCTGGCCTTCTTCCCTGTTCATAAGGCGGACATGTGCTCACCTAGTACAGGTAACACTCTTTAGGAAGTGAATCTCCAGAGAATGCTCCAGTTGAAATCTAAACTAACAGGACATTGTCTGAATTCACCACTAAAGTCAGTACCCCTGAATAGATTTTAACTATTCCAAAATGTATTCATGTGAAATAAGATGAAATATATAGGATTTTAACTGATTAAAATCCTTTAAATTCTTAGATAAAGAAGGCCTTTTGGTAAACCTGCCCAAGATCAAGGCAGTCAAATTTTCAGCATGGGCAGAGGAGGGACTCCACCTGTCCTATGCCTACTTGAGAAGGTCCTGGCAACTGATGGCTGCTTGGGAAGGGGTAGTCAGTTTTCTTCAAGGATTTAGCCCCTGAGAGGCTACCTAGGCTCCAATAGAGAGCCCTACACATATGCACATACAGGCAAGTAGTAAATAGACTCAGTGATTTTTTTAAGAATATAAAGTTGGGAGAAAAAGTAGGTAGGGGAAGAAGAGAGGAATTATAGGGGAGGGAATAAGGGCTGGATTTGATCAGAACACTTATATGCACATATAACATCATTTAAAAAGGCCATTTCATGAGTCTTAAACAGACTTTTGTTTTAGTTTTTTAACAGACAGAGTCTCATGTAGCAAGGCTAGCCATGAACTTGCTGTGTAGCAATAGATACTGAACTCCACACCCTCCTCCTTTCACACTCATAGGTGCTAAGAATACAGAAGTACAACACCATGCCTGACCTTTAAACATTTCTGTTAAATATTTTATAGGTAACAAATAAAACCATAGTTCTAGTGTGGCTTTAAAGTACTGAGTCTATGCATAATGCCATTAGTTAAAGGTATGATAGCAAATAATTTACCTCGTAGTAACTCTGTGTTCACACTGGCTCATGCCAGCTGTTAAATACACTCCAGGCTGTCTGTAAGCCTATATTACTACCAGTAGAAACAAGAGAAATGACTGTAAATAAGAGTTGTTTTTCTCTAAACAAAGAGCTGGAGCTCAAAATAAGTTTTCTGCCAGAGACATTTAAAAATATAATTGAATGTGTGGTAACTCTGGTCCCTTTAAAAACTGCCTTAAAAATAAAAAGCTCACCTTTACTGAACAGAAGTCATTCCTACTGACATCTACTATAATTAGATCCGTCTTTATTCATTGCTCCTCACTTCCAACAAACTTCAAGTCAGGCCAGTACAAAGAATGCTGTAAAGTGTCATTTCAACTTATTTTCCAATGTTGTAAAAAGCAGGAAAAGCTACCCCAGCAGTTCAGTGCCAAGAGGTCAGCACATCCTTATCGAGTGCTATTATCACCTGGGCAACTCACTTGGGGTTGCTAAGATCTGACTAGGAGGAAGAAGGGTAAAGAGTAGGGACATGAAGAAACTTCATCTTTTGTCTCCTGGTACCTAATTTTTAAGACCAAAATAAATCATATATACGCAAACTGTGCCCACTAAGGTGAATAGATTTGAGGTGTTACCATTTTGCTTACAGTGAAATATTTGTAAAACACAACATGGCATAAATTAATTCTTTGGCACATGCATGTTGTTTTTCCAACTAACAATGCAGAACAACGTTGTGCCAAATTATCGTGCAAGCTAGGCTACAGTATGAGTATTGCCATACCGGTGTTATCATCCATGGAGCCACGCCCACCTTTCCTACTCTGGCTTCCCTTGTACATAACTGCTTCAATCTTCATCACATGGCAGCTTCTTCTTAGATTTCTTCTACTGTTTTATTTATTTATTTATTTATTTTTTGGTTTTTCGAGACAGGGTTTCTCTGTATAGCTCTGGCTGTCCTGGAACTCACTCTGTAGACCAGGCTGGCCTCGAACTCAGAAATCCACCTGCCTCTGCCTCCCAAGTGCTGGGATTACAGGCGTGCACCACCACTGCCCGGCTACTGTTTTATAAAGGAGACATTTCTGAGCCCTATTTCTTTGAAGGATTTTCCAAGCATAATCTCTTCATCCAACTAGTGTGTAGCATCACCTTTAAAATATATGCTATTTTAGAGCACAACTGGGATTGTTGTGCTGTTGCCATGTACTGCCAACCAGAAGAGGTGCATGAATCTTTTCTTTTACAGTGACAAAATCTCAGGAAACAGGTCCTAGATTTATGTTCTTCTCTATTTCTCTCACTGAAGTGTCAGTCAATGGGAAAGGACTGGAGGATTTTACATCTATTTCCCCAACAATCATCCTGCTCTCTTTTACTGAAGAAAATCAATTGTTCCTTCAAGATCACTAAACATTGGGACTTTTGCATGACTGCTGATTTCACCTATTCTGTGCTTTATGCTTCCTCGTTGGCATCTGTCACCACAGCCTTTAAAGGCCACTGAGTTCATTTGGTGTTGGAGACTCTGTTAGATATGAAAGCATCATTCTTTGTCTTTACCTCATCTAGATTCATTGTATTATCTCATGTCTGATGTCCACTGTACAATGAATGCACAGTGCTTATTATTTTCATGCAGCATACTTCCATAAGCCATAGGCTTTAGGAACAAGCAGCATTCTTGATGCAGAATTTTCATTCTCAGGACATTATAAACAAACTCATCTTACAAGGTTTGAAATTTTGGTTTTGTGAAATCTAATGAATCTAATAGCCATTTTAAACATAAAAATGGTAATTGCTCCTAGTTCATATAATGAGTATTTGGAAGCTATGGTTTTATATATAATTTGGCTATGTCTCTAAAGGTTTATGTGTTGAAATATTTTATGTCCAATGTGGTGGTATAAAGATAATGGGACCTTTAAGGGGTGGTCTTAGTATAAAGTGGCTAGGTCACTGGGGCCACTGCCCTTAGAAAGGATTAATGCAGTTCTCGCTAGATTCCAGGTGGTTCTACAAGAGTGAGTTGTTATTTGAGGGCTAACAGAAATAATCTAAAATTTGACAGTGGTGATAGAATTATAACTGTGAATATACCCAAATCCACTGTACTTTATACTTTACATTAGAGCATTACATCGCATAAAGTTGTCAAAAACCTAAGTACTAGACTATTCATAACAGCAGCACTATTCATGATTATCTCCAGACAGAAGCAACTCGAATGCTTATTCATAATAGAAAACAAACTGTGGGGCTGGCGAGATGGCTCAACGGGTAAAAGCACCGACTGCTCTTCTGAAGGTCATGAGTTCAAATTCCAGCAACCACATGGTGGCTCACAACCACCCTTAACAAGATTTGACGCCCTCTTCTGGTGTGTCTGAAGACAGCTACAGTGTATTTACATATAATAAATAAATAAATCTTAAAAAAAAAAAAGAGCGCTGACTGTTCTTCTGAAGGTCCTGAATTCAAATCCCAGCAACCACATGGTGGCTCACAACCATCCGTAATGAAATCTGATGCCCTCTTCTGGAGTCTCTGAAGACAGCTACAGTGTACTTACATATAATGAATAAATAAATCTTAAAAAAAGAAAAAGAAAACAAACTGTGGCATCTTCATGCACTGAAATACTATCGCAGCGGTTCTCAACCTGTGGGTCACTTCCTTTGGGGGTGACCTTTTCAAAGAGGTCACCTAAGACCATTGGAAAACACAGCTATTTACATTTGCAGTTCATTCCAGTAGCAAAATTAGAGTTATGCAGTAGCAATGAATTCTACTGGTGGAGGGGGGTTACCATAACACTAAAAGGTCACAAAATTAGGATGGCTGAGACCCACTACACTATAAGGCAAAGAATAAGCTATGACTACAGTGACATCATACATGTACCCCACATTCTTACAGAAACAAAAGAGGCCAGACATATAAAGTACAAACTATAAAATTAAATTTATAACAAAGGACAAAACCAGGCAAAATTCACCTACTTTTTCTATACATGCTGTATCTCAATTAAAAATGAAAACAAAGAGCAGAGTCAAAGCTAAGGTTTTTGCCTTTTTCTTCAGCACAGGACAAGGAATGGCACTGAGGTGCAATTTTTAAATCACCAAAACTCAGGAATCTCTTCCTAAGAACTGCAGGAGACTGTACTACATGGTTATTGCGTAAGAGCTTTAGATCAGAGTCCCCACTGCACCAGGCACATTTTATTCTGTGCACCCAGGTTTCTGGTATGGTTAGTGGCAGGGGTTAGAGGAACGGTACAGAGAGAATTGATAGGAAGCACTTGCTCAATTCAAGGCATTGGCATTTATTTGGAGATATTTAGATGCAGACATTTTAACAAGACTCAGATACATTAAGTTAGCCAGGGCTATACAGTCAACAGATGATAAAGTGTACATCCAAACTCTGATACACAAACCCAAGGCATCACTAGCATTCCAAGGGTCAGTGGGATATTATATGGTAGGATGTATGTTGGTCTGTTTGGGCAGATTATGTTCTTTTCAGAAGGCCAATAGGCCAATAGCCTAGAGAACTTAGACTTCTGAGCCTTTGCAGGATGAAAAGAAAGGAAGCAGCAAAGGTCCTGTTGCCAGCCTCCAAATGTCAGACTTCTCCTAGGCCAAGACTAGCGTCTCTAAACTTTTGAAGGCAAGGTGTCATTCTCAGAATGTCAATTTCATTTGAGATGACTCAGAGATGTAAATGTAAAAGCGAAATCTGTAAGCTTTCAGAAGGATGTATAGACCACTAGCTGCACAAGTAAACCCTGTAAGGTGTTTTAGGTATGCAGCCATAGTATACCATAAAAGGAAATTCTAAGTCAGACTGCATCATCAAAAAGCATGAATAAATGGGGTTGAATTAGCAAGCCATAATACGGGAGATGCTCATGGTCCTAACAAATCACTTAAACACAAATTATATAAAAAGAACTGACATCTCAACAAGAAGGTAACGACCAACCATTATATAGGTAAATGACTTCAGTGGACACCTTGCAGAGAAAAATATGTCCATGTCAAAAAGTCACATAGAAAGGTGCATGACATCATTACTTTGAAGGAAAAGCATATTAAATCCACCAACGAGAAAGTGCTATACTTCTCACTAAAAAGGCCAAAATTTGAAAGATCAGTACTACAAAGTATCGGTGAGGATATGAAACACATGCATTGGCGCTGGGAATATAAGGTGGTATAACCACTTTAGATAAAGGGTTTCGAGTCCCTTACATAGCCGAAGATAGACCTAGTTCTTGAACTTAGCCACTTTACTTCTAGGTATTCCAAGAGGAATGGATGTCCATGAAAGACATATAGGTGTTTGTAACAGCCTCAAACTGGAAGCAACCCAAACTTCCATAACAAGAGAATGGTCTCTATATATTCATGTGGGGGTGGGTGTGTATGGGGGTATGCATGCCTGTGCATATGAGAACACATGTGGAGACCAGAAGTTAATGTTGTATCTTTCTTAGCTGTTCTCTTCATTATTTGAGACAGGGTCTTTCACTGAACCTGGAGTTCAAGTTCACTAGCTGGCTAGACTTGCTTCCACCACACCTGGTGCCTGTAGTTCCATTCTTATGATGGACTAGTAGCATTTAAAAAAAGAAAACTTGCCATGTAATAATATGGGTGAATCTCAAAATCATCATGCTGAGTGAATGAAGCCACAAAAGATCGACTAAATGAGTCTATTTATATAAAGCCCCAAGAAAAGGTAGCTCAAACCTACAGTGATGGCAAATCAGTCCTTCCGTGGCATCAAGGATGGAGTGAAGGGAAAAGGAAGTGGGAGGAGGCATGGCAGGAAGACAGAATATTCCATATTGTGATAGTTTGGGTTCCACAAGGGCTAGTCCCTTTTCCTAGCTGTAAATACAGTAACAGTTTAGATAGGGAACAGGTAAGGAAGAGAGTAACGGAGGAGAGGTGGGGATCGGAGCTCAGTGGTGTTACACCTGTCTAGTATGTGTATGGCTCTAGGTTCAATCCCTGGTCCTGGTATCAAAGGAAAGTCAGAATGTTAATAATTGATGGCGCTCCATTCTGTGCATACTTGAAAGTTTCCATAATAAAAATAATTGAAGAGTGAAAAGGAGTATCAGTGTCAAATGCACGCTCTCTTCCTCCTCTCCTGGTGGGTTCAATTCTGCCTGCCCTCTAGGCTACCCTCTCAGACACCCAAACGAAAGCCAGAATAAGATCTACTTCATGTCCTGCAATCCCTCCCCCCACCTCCCACAAAAATCAAGCCCCACCACCCACTAGGCATTTATGCCAAGCCTCGTCACACCCAATAGCTCAAACTCTGCCCGGACTAGTGGGAAACATGAATTTTTCCAGCCTACTCTGTAACAGTTCAGCCCTACCCCAAGTGCACTATTGATTTAGAATTTGCATAGCACCTACCTCAAAGCCTGATATATAGACGGCTTTAAATGTTTATGGCGTATGCACCAAAAACTGTTTGGAAGTTGACTGCTGGGAATCAAAAATAATACATACTCCCTGGTAACAAATCCTATACAGTAAGTAAAGCGATGGGCCGGGTCACAAAGCTCTCTGTTTAGAATGCACACAAGGTGAGCAGCCACGGTTCACTTAAACCCTGCAGCTGCGATGGTTCTCTACACATGGTTGAGGGGCACTGCAGGCTCAGTGCTGAGTGAGTAGGAGCAACAGCAGCACAGAAAGGAAAGAACCCCCAAAGGCCTGGTACATCAGACAACAGCTGAGGTCCAGGCTGGGGCTCATGGTTTCCAGAGTGAAAGAAAGCATGATGGTACAACAGGCCACTCTCTCCAGTGGGGATGGAGTGAGCCAGGCTGCTTCAGAGGTACAAACCCATCTTTAATCCCCTGCTATATAAGTAAGTGTGTGTGTGTGTGTGTGTGTGTGTGTGTGTGTGTGTGTGTGTGTGTTAGCATTCTCTTTCCATTCGATTGTCGAGGCTTCCAGTCTACTGTATCTATCCAGCATTAGAGCACTTTTGCTTTCCAATATCCTGCCTTCTGTATGCTAGGCAGGTGCTGTGCCACTGAGGCACATTCCCAGCCCCAGTGAGTTCTTTTAGATTTGTTGCCATCAGCCTGTGGCTCTCCTGCAGCTCCCCCGTTCAACCTTTTACTAATGACACCGAAATCTAAGCTACACGACACGACCACAAAAAGAAGACAGTATAAGAACACAATCGAACCAAGTGCTGAGTTGCTATGAGAACAGAAGACAGAACGTGCCTAATGTCTCACCTCTATGGTTCCCCCACAGTACTCCTGGGACAGTTCAATAGTTGCCCTCTGCCAACCAATCTTGTTCTAAAGCAGCACTGTCAAGGAGACCTTCTACTATGAGGAAAACATTTTATATCGTTGCCATCCCACATACAGAAGCTGGCTGGCTGTACTTGAAATAGGGTTAGTCGATTCTTGAAATCCCATTTTACTACATGGAAGCCAATTTAAATATAAATGGCTACATGTGGCCAGCGGCTACTCAATTGAACATCCTGGTTTTAGAGATTTTTACAAAACAGCCAACAACAGTTTTCTATCTTTTTTTTTTTTTTTTTTGGTGGAAAATGCCAAAAAAAAAAAAAACAACCAAACAAAAAATCCAAAACTTGTGAGAGTGGAGCTCAGGAAGCCAGGAGAGGGTAGGGATGTGGAGATCACCTATTTAATCGTCAATTCTACTTCCTGCAGTCACATCGATAGAAATTATCCCAAAGGGCAAAACTGACCAAAGGAGATTCATGGTGCAAACCATGGAAAGCCAGAGTGAGCAAATGTGCTGCTCTGGGTGCCCGGGTTTGAGCAGTGATACGTAGGCTTCTCAAAGGAGCGTGCACAGCAGGGGAAGCTGTGCCACACATATGAACACACGCCACCGAGGCTCGGAAAGGCAATGGCGCTGCACACAAATGTTACATCTTACTGTCAGCAGGCAAGAAGGCAGAGTTGTGCCTGGTGGCCCAATGAACAGCTCACTTTTCAAAGAATCTGTTCCAACTCCATTTGGGAGCAGACTGAATAGAAGCTGAGAAAACAGGAGTAGTTCTAGGTGAAGTGGGCTCCTGAATAATTTCTCTGAAAAGATGTGGTGCTCAAGAGCATACTCAGCATGGTCAGAAATGTCAAGAGAGTGTGCGCACTGGGGCCAGCTGCCACTTGTTTGAACAAGCCTGATGCCCCATCTCTTTCCAGATGGGGGTGGGTTTGGCCATTTGCTGTGGAAAACAAAACAAAACAAAAAACCCTTACATCCAGGGCTGCCTCCAGTAAACAAGGAACTGAATTGATTGGCCTTTATGGGGTAGGGGTTGGTAGAACTTACCAAACATGCAAAAGCACTGAGTTTTATAAACACAACTTAGACACCCATCCTGCTGCAAGACAGCATACCATGAACACTTTGAAAACAACTTCCAAAGCTCATATGCTTTCAGGTTTAAGTTAGACACTGTTACTTCCACTTAACCAGTGGAAAAACTTAAGGCACAAACATTCCCTGGTCATTACTGTGTCACATACAATGCTGATGAATATCATCCAGGGTCCACAGACTTATCCCCAAAGGTTAAGTAAGAAAAGCACAGGAAGAAACTTGAAAACTGGATGGTTAGGTCACACTCAGCACAGAGAGCCTGCATCTAGCAATGGTTTACATTAAGAGATTAAAACATCACATAGCGGTAGATTACACAACACCATGCTTGTCAGGCAGTAACTTGCCACTCTCTGGTTGTAGGATGGACTCCCCTGGAAGAATTAAAACACTCTGAAGGCCTCACGTTGGGTGTCATTGGTCTAAAATAGATAGGATTTGTTTGTTTGCTTGTTTGTTTGAGGGAGTGTCTCACTTTGTAGCCTAGGCTGGCCCCAAACTCCGTATGTCCCAGAGGCTGGCCTTGAATTTGCAATCCTCCCACCTCTATTTCCTGGGATTAGACGAGTGATCCGTCTTAAGTTAACAATTAGTTTTAACAGCTCTCCCAGATGACTATAATAACCAGCCTGCATTAGGGATCTATGTCAGAAGAAAACAAACTGGAGGACGGACTCAACATCTTGTTGGTGGTGCTCAACCTTCCTACTGGTTTAATACAGTTCCTCTTGTTGTGGTGACCCCCAAGCAGAAGGTTATTTCGTTGCTACTTTATAACTATAATTTTGCTTGTTATGACTTACAAAGTAACTATCTGATAGGAGACCCCTGTGAGGGGAGAACCGCCATCTTAGGCGATAGTGTGTTTCTTGGGTTGTTGGCTATTAAAAGAAAAATAAATGATGAAATGGGTCTAAGTGCCTACGGTCTCTCTTTATCTGTCCAAGGGCTCCTTCCTTGTTCTACACTGTCCAGGAGGTAAGAGACTGGTCCTGAGCATCACCGATGGCAGGATGGAGGGGGAACTGGAGGAGAGAGCCAGGGGGAGAGAGTGGAGGGGTGGCAGGGCTTGTGAGAAGGCCATGGGAAGCCAAGGGTGGCCCCAGCCCTCACCTGCATCGTAGAAGGTATCGAGCACGGCCGTCTCCCCGAAGTCGAGCTCCCCGAAGGGGACGGAGGTGAGGTGGGCGCCCTCGGCTTCGCAAGCCCGAAGCAGGCACTTGAGCGCCCCGGCCTCGGGGCCGCCGGCGGCAGCCGCCCCCTGCGAACTTTCGCTGCGCACGTAGACAGCCCGCAGAGCCCGGCGCGGCCCGCGCCCGCCTTCTGCCTCGCCGCCCGCCGCGTCCCCCGCGCTCTCGGGCTCCGCCGGCCCCGCCGCACCCTCGGGCCCCGGGGGCAGCCTGCCCTGGGGCGGCTCGCCGGCTTCCTCCGGAGCCTCGGCAGGGACAGGCCCGCCGCCGCCGCCGCCGCCGCCGCCGCCCTCCATGTGACTGGCCCGCGGGGCTGGCGGCTTCGAAGCCCAGGTGCTCTTCCCCGAGACACCTGCTGCACAGGCGGAGGACGGACGGGCGGGCCGGAGGACGGACGGCGGCCGCAGGGAGCCGGTGCTGGGGGCGGGCGCAGCGGCCGTGGCGGGCAGGTGACCACCGGTTCTCCGGTGTCCGGCGGAGCGGAGCTCAGGGCCGGCTTGCCCCGAGCGCCCTTTGAAAGCCCGCGAGAAAGAGGCGGGGGCTCCGACGTCAGGACGGGCGGAGGGGGCGCTGCCGAGAGCCTCGGGGCAGCAACGCCAAGGGCGCCCCCTGCCGGCTCCCCCACGCAGCGCCCCCAGCCCGGACGCCGGCCGAGGCGAGGATTGCAGGGCTCAGCTTAATTGGGCTCTCCTTGGGTCCTCCCCTCATCCTTCCTTTGAACTGCTGTTACAAACTCGTTTCCTCAGCTTCCTTCCTTCTTTCTTTCCTTCTTTCCTCCCTCCCTCACTTCCTACCTTTCTTCCTTCCTTCCTCCCTCCCTCTCTCTACCTTTCCTCCCCCTCTTTTTTTTCCTTTCAGCATTTTTTCTCCCCACCCCCATGCCTGCCCACCAAACAAGTTGAAGCTTTCAACCACAGTATACTTTCAAGGCATTAATTGGATATTGATAATCAGTTCCAAACTAAGTGCACATGCAGCTTTAACTCTACATCAGGATGAGCAATGCCTCATTTGGCACTCGCCACTGTACAGGACATAACCTCCCTGAGCCCTGTCTTGCAGCCTTATTTGTTATGACTTTGGTAGTGACCTTGACAAGGTATGGGGAGGGTGCTGGCAAGCAAACCTTTGTTTGCCTGGAAAATAGACTCCGGTAAAAGTGCGCTGCCTTCCTGACCTCTGAAATACTAAGGCTCCAAAGGGGTCTCCACTGCATCTCTGCAGCTCACCATTTTAGTCTCCAGCATTATATTATATTTAAACAATAAAATGCACTACAAGTTGTCATGTGGTGGTGGAGTTGTTTTAAACAACTGCTTCTAGGTATAATTTACAAACCATCTAGAACAAAATGGCTGGCTGGATCTTTAGTGTAGTCCCAGTTCTGTGTTCATCACGACAACTTTTTGAATGCCTGAACACTCCACTATCCACCCCACCCGCACCCCCACTACCTTTGAGAAATCACTTTTTATTCCATCCTTTGAAATAACCAGCCCTTAGCAAACCACCAGCCCTGGCTCTCTATTTGCCTCGTCTGTACATTTCATATACTGGATGGAATCAAAGTGTGAAAGTGGGTTTTCATTTGCTTTGTATTCAGTGCTAAGAGGAGAATGTCTGGGTTGCATGAAGGATATGTTTAACCTTTGAAGAAATTTACTGCTTTTCCATCATTTTGCATTCCCATGGAAGTGTATAAGTGTTCCATTTCCTCTATACCCAGCAACACTTGTGACTGTCTCTTTCTTCATTACAGCTCCTAGTGGGTATGAAATCAGAACTCATTCTGATTTCCAGTTGCAATTCCCTGTTGGCTAAAGGTGATCAGCATCTTGTTCTACACTCCTGTCTCATTCATGTAACTTCTTTGGAATATTATCTACCTAGGCCATTTGCCAACTTTTTAATTGTTTTGTTTTGTCCATGCAAGTGCATGCACACATGCGTGTGGAGGCTAGAAGACTCTGGGTGGTATATGTCAGGCGCCGTCCACACCATCCAATTTGGCTTTGAGACAGGTTCTCTCTCTGGCCGGGAACTCAGTAGGAACTCAGTAGGCTGGTCTGACTGCCCAAAGAGCCTGCCTGGCTCCACCTCACCAGTGCTATGGCTCCCCCCACCCCCTGCCAAAATAAAAAGATAGTAAAAATATCCATAGAAATGCTACAAGAAATCCTTCCCTAGTTCCAGCCTTAGTAGAAATCAGGAACATTATGAGTGGTGGCATTGTGTCTCTGAGGAAATGTGTGAGAACACTCAGGCAGGACTTGGAAAAACTTTCAACACCTGTTCTGTTCTAAGAATTTTTTTTTTTTTTTTTTTAGTATGGTGCTATACAAGGACACATGTGTTCTTTGCAACCTTGCAATGCACAATAGTAGTAATTTTCCTAATGTGCTTGTTCATCTGAAATTACTCCAGTGACTGGCACAGCCTTTCAAAGGGCAAAGTCACACATTTGAAACCCCTTTTGCCGGTGTCTGTTGTCTTCACAGCAATCTTCTCCAATTCCTCTCAGAGCTCTCTGGGGCCTGGCTGCTGGAGCGAAAAGCCCGGGAGTTGGGAATTATGGCTTGAATAACATCCTTCTCTAAATCCAAACCCTGCTGAGAAAAGAACCTACCATTTACCCAGCTAACAAGCACCTTCCCTGAAGTTGGCACACACAGCCACTACTAACCCATTGTCTCCGGCAATTTGTACACATGAAGCAGGCCTCATTGGCCAATGTCCTTCCAGCTCCCTCTAGCCCCTCCGAGGAGAAAATTGCAAAATGCTGCCTTAGTCTTGCCTGTTTAGTTGAACAGGTGTTCTTTTCTCCATCGTGCCTTGCTCCTCACTAAAATGCATGTTCTGGAAACCTTTTTGTCCTATTGCAGAAGTATCATCAAATGTTCTTCCGGATGTGGAAAAGAACTCTCCTCCTTTGTATCTTTTCCCTGTGGATTTTAATGTAATCCTCTCCCGCCTCTGCTGCCAGGCACTTTTCTGAGTACTGCCCCCAGGAAGTCTCCTTTTTTCAGGTGATACCAGTCCCTTCCATTTCTCTAGGACCTAATTTCCAGACCATTTTCCACCTTGACGATTTTCTTCTAGAAGATTCTCTGTTTGTCATTGCTATTTTGTGTGTCTAAAGGACTTTCTTAAAATTAAGCTTGATTTCGAGATAACTGCATCTTCATATGTAAATATTGGAAATCATATAGAACTACCTAATATCCTTTGACCCCATCTTCCCCAATAACACCATCTTGTTACACTAGTAATACATTATCCCAACCAGGATATTGACGTGGCTGTGATGAATATAGAAAACAGCTCCATCCCAAAGATGCATCCTGTTATCCTTTGGCAGCCACAGCCATCTCAGGCCTCACTACCCCTGACTACTTACCACTAATCTCCATTTCTGTAATTTTGTCATTTCAAGAGTGTTATATAAACTAATCATGCTAATGCATACTTTCTAGCCCTTGGGAAGTAGAGCCAAGGATATCAAGAGTTTGAGATTATCCCTCAAGCATAGTGAGTTTGCAGCCAACCTGGACTACATGAGACCCTGTCTCTAAAAATGTTATTTAAGAGGAATCATACAGTGTGTCACCTTTTTGGATTGTTTTCTAATCACCATAATTACCTTGGGATTCAAATAAGTTGTTGCATGAATCAGTACTCCTTTATGTTGTATAATTAGTTATATCACCAGTTCTTCAAGCCAGATTCCATTTCAAGGATATATGAATTGATTCCAGTTTGGAACTATTATGAAGAAAGCTACTAGGAATATCCATTTGCAGGTTCTGTGAGCATGAGTTTTAATTTTTTTAAATTTTCTGAGACAAATGTCCAGGAGTATAAATTCCAGGTCATAGATAGGTGTGTGTGTTGTTGTTGTTGTTTTTATTTTTTGCAAAGTTGTCTTCTGAGAGGCTATCCCATTTTATAGTTCAACTTACAATATGTGCATGATCTAGTTTTTCACAACCCCAACAGCATGTGTAGTATTCTCATGCTTTTAAAACCATTCTGATAAGTCTATGGTGATACTTCATTGTGGGTTTTTTTTTTCTTTATTTTGTTAGCTATAGTTTTTCAAATTCTAATTAAAATTTAATTATATCACTTCCCTTTCTTTTTATTCCCTTCAATTCCTCCAATGCCCCCAACTCCCTCTCTAGTTGATACCCACTTTCTTTTTTTATTATTGTTATACACATATATGTACACATTTGCATAAACATATAAATGCAACCTGCTGAGTCTGTTTGGAATTGCTTGAGAGTATATGACTTTAGGCCTGACCATTTTGTATTAGGGGAACATCCTTGGGAAAGACCAATTCTCCCTCTTTTTCAGCAGTCAGTATTTGACTGTAGTTCTTTGTCTAGTGGTAGTACCCTTGGGAGATTTCACCCTCCAATGGTAGCATGTCCATTGGTATTACCATTGTTCAGGTCCTGTTTAGGCAGCCATACCATTGAGGTACTATGGATGTAGCATCCCTGTTATTTTGAGAAGACATAATCTCACAGATGATTTCCTGGTCCTGTGGCTCTTACAGTACTTTGCCTTCTTTTCCACAATGTTCACTGAGCCATATGTGCAGAAGCTGTGGTGTAGATGTATCTGTTGGGTCAGGCAACCCAGTATCAGTGCATCTCTGCATTTTTTTGTAATAGTCTCTGGGGTGAGAGATATATTGTTGCAGTTTTGATTTGCATTTTCCCCATGGCTAAGGATGCTGAGTATCTTTGTGTGTGTGTGTGTGTGTGTGTGTGTGTGTGCATGCGCGTATTTGCCACCAGTGTACCTTCCTTGGTGAAATATCTGTTCCAATGTGAGACCATTTTCTAATCGGACTGCATTTTACTTTTTGAGTTTTGGGTGTCCTTTATATTTTCAAGATCCTAATCCTTGGATGAATGTGTCATTGGCAAATCTTTTCTCCAGATTGATAGTTTCTCTTTTCATCCTCTGATTGGGTCTAGCAGAGAGCTAGAGTTTTTAGTCTTGATTAGGAACTGTATGTTGTGCAGCTGTCTCCTCTGAAATGGAAACATCCCACCCCCCAGGGAGCTCCTTAGAAGGTAAACAACTCAAAATAGCTTCAGGAACTCCCTGAAACTGATCAGATTGTGTAGGTCTCTCCCTCTCAAGAGTAAACAATAAAGGTGCTCAGAATCACCCTCAGAGCAGAAAAGCTGTAAAGAAGAGTCTGAAACAAGAGTATCAGTCTGCAAGGAGCAGAAACAAGGCAAGCTTTCTGGAAGAGTTTGAAACCAACTGAGTCACTTGGAAGGGGCATCCTCCAACCTGCTGAACTGCCTGTGGACTGTGCACTATGTGCCAGATTCCCAGATTTTGTCACCCATACTGGGGTGGGCTTTGGTGCTGTAGCTGTCCTTGAAGTCTTTGAATCATTTCTCCCCCTGGAAGTAAACCCTCACCAGTACTCCTGTTGGTAAAGTGCTCACCAGTTCACCAAATTGGCCTGTGGTGTTACCTGCAACTTAGTCTGCTGGGTACTCTCTGTCTTAGGGAGTAGACTTTCAGTGTTATGTCTCCCCAGGCCTTGTCACAAAACAAGGCCCAATTTGTTGATTTTTTTTTTCTGATAATGGATGGCATTTTTTTCCAAATTAAATAAATTTTACCTACCCTTCAGACCTGAAACTTTTCTTTTTTTTCCCCCCAAAAAACATTTTATGGGTTTTCATTTTACATTTGAGCCCATGATTCATTGGAGATAATTATTGTGTAATGTATGAGGTTTAGGCTGAAGTTCATTGTTATGCCTGTGTATGTTCAGTTGCTACAGCACCATTTGATGAATAAGCTATCCTTCCTCTATTGTGTTGCTTTCTGCCTTTGGCCAAATAATCAGTTGTACATATACCTGTGCATAGATCTGCTTTCCCTCCTCTGATCTACTTTATTGACCTCTCTCTCTCTCTCTCTCTCTCTCTCTCTCTCTCTGTGTGTGTGTGTGTGTGTGTGTGTGTGTGTATGTATGTACACAGGGCTGACCATTTGGTACCAGATATACCAGATAGCCAATTAAAAGGGTTCATCTCTGGGGAAACAGTATTTCTGCTCTCATCAATCCTTACTTGCCTGTAGCTCTGTTTCTAGGGTTAGGGCCCCATAAGATTTCCCCCTTTCACAATACCATGTCTGTTGGTGTCTTCCTTGTTTGGATCTTGCTCAGGTAGTCACGTTGTTGAGACTTCATGGGTGTCCCAGCAGTTCTGGGAAACATAATCTCACAGCATACATCCTGCTCCTCTGGCCTGTATACTCTTTCCACCACCACCCCCTTCTGAAAAGTTCACTGGAATTGTGTCATAGATGGTTCAATTGGGGCTGAGAAATACATGGTCACTTGTTATCTGCATTTTGATTGGTTGCAGTTTTCTATATTGGTCCCTATCTTTTGCAAACTAGTTTCCTTAATGAAAGATGAGAACTATATTTACTTGGCTAGACCATGGCACAGGATGTGCCTCAAATATTTTTCTTTAAAGATTTGTTTCTGTGTGTGTAAAGGTTTTCATGTATTTTGCCTGCATATATGTCCAAATACCATGTGCATGGATCATGGACACAGAGGCCACAGGAAGGCATTTGATGCCCTGGAACTGGAGTTACAGGCAGTTGTGAGCTGCCATATGGGTGCTGGGAATCAAAACCAGTCCTCTGGAAGAGCATCAAGTGCTCTTAACCTCTGAGCCATATCTCCAGACTCAGATTTATTTATATATTTAATATGTATGAATGTTTTGCCTTCATGTATTTATGTGCACCACGTGTGCCTGTTTTCCACAGAGGCCAGTAAGGGACGTCAGATCCCCTACAACTGGAGTCCTAGATGGTTGTTAGCTGCCACATGGCACTGGAATCAAACTCAAGTCCTCGGATAGAACAGCAAATCCTCTTAACCTCCAAGCCTTCTCTCGGCTGTGCCTTTCAAATATCGATCCAGCCTTACATACCTGGAATAACTCCTACTTGGTTATGTTTTATGGATATATTTATATATGGCTGATATTGACTTGCTAACAGTTTATCAAGAGATTCTGTATCTAGGTTCATGAGAACTGTTCGTTTGTAGTTTTAATTTTTCTGTACTGTCTTTGCCTTGTTTGGGTATTAGGTAATACTCATTTCATGAAGTGTCTTAGAAAGTATTCAAATTTGATGTAAAATTGGTGTTACTTATGGATTTGGTGGAATTCTCCAGTGAGCCCATTTCAACCCAGATATTTCCTTTTGAGGGTCTTTTGATTTCAAGTTCAATTTTCTCACAAGGCCTATATGGGTTGCTTAATTTGTTCTGGCTGAGTTTACTAGTTTGTGGTTTTGAAAAGTTAGATTCAGTTTCTCTAAGACATTGAATTTATAATAATGAAAGTTCCTAGCTTTCATCCTTTTGATGGTTCTCTAGTAATGCTGTTTTGTTCTTGATCTGTCGCTTTATGCCTTCTGTACTAGTTTATCCACATAAATATTCAAATCTACTGAGAACACCAAAGGTTATTTTTCATTTGTTTTCCTGTTTTGGTTTCTAGCCATTTGATTCTCACTCATAGTCTCCATCTCTGCTGAAATGACCTATCTTGCACAATGCCTACTTATCCCATGAGAGCTGTATAGCTTTTTGCTTAGCTTCATTTCTCTTGAGAGAGAATCTTATAAAGCCCAGGCTGGACCCAAACTCACCAAGTACCTGAAGTTGGGCTTTACCTCTCAATTTACTGGATTATGGATGTGCTCAGGTTTTAAATGTTTACTTTTTGTCATTGGAGCTGCTGGAGATTGTCTTTAGGTGATAGGCAAGGGTTTTACCACTGAACTGCATCCTTAGCCTTCCACAAAGAGCTTTCAGTGTCGTAACTATAGTAACCATAGTCACTTACATTTCTGATACTTCCAATAATTGTGCTGTTTCTAAGTCTGACACTGATCATGCTTTTACTTACCTAGTAGCATGCCCTGTAAGTTTTTGTTGCAAGTTGGACAAGTCATATAAAGCAACAGAGAATGAAATAAATACATCTTTAGTGTGCGATTTGGTGTTAATCCTGCCAGAAGATAGGCTGTGTGGACAGCTAATACTTGTTTCCTAATGGCCATCAGAAATCACAATTCTTGTACACTTCTTCCCCTCTTCTCTCTCCCCTCCCCCCCCCCCCCGTGTTGGCTCTCTTTTCTAGTTTGGTTTTAGACAAGGTTTCTCACTGGCTGATGTGGGCCTCACCAATTGACAAGTCTCACTTCTCAGCAAGTCTTTGGGATTCTCTAGCTCCCCGCACTAGGATCACAGCACATGGTATGTGCCCAGCTTTTTAGTGATGCTAAGGATCTGCACTCATGCCCTTGTGCTTGAGCAGTAAGCCTTTTAACCCTATGAACCATCACCTCAGCTCCTCTTTTATGACCTTTTAGTTTTTGTCCTTCTCTCAGCTTTGGATGTACCCCTTCTGCTGTTCTTCAGGCAAAACGCTCTTGAGTTCTGCTGTCTTCCTGCATGCTAGTGAGCATGCAGGTAGAGCACAGGGCTTGGTACTCTAGAGTGCACAGTGGGCTTGTGTCTCAGGAGTCGAGCTTTCCTGCAAGCTTTTGTCCTTCCTCCCAGTAGATCCCTCCATCTTAGCATCAATGGGTGCTCACTAGTGTTTCACTGAAGACATTTAAGCCCTTATCCCTGCAGATTATATCATACTTTCATAGAAAATGGCAGTGGCTGAGTGAGTTCTCTTTAGTTTGGCTGCAGTAGCATTTCATCAAAGTCCTCACCCCAGGCCCCTCCCCAGCCTCTTGCTCCTTAAGGGAGCAAGGTCTGAGTGAGTTTCTCAGTAGTTCCTGAGCCAGCACCACGAACTTTCTGTGGCTTTTACCAGACCTCCTATGAGTCCAGGTGTGGCTTCTGCAGGAAAGTCCCTGACAGGTGGAAGGCCTCCCGCAGCTGTTGCCCTCAGGAGTGGCACACTCTCAGTCAAGCCACTCACAAGACACCAGCAACTGCTCATATTCTCCAGCTTAGTTTATCTACATACTTCTAGGGCTAGTGGTTCTGCAATCTTTAATACAGTCTCTCATGCTGTGATGACTCTCAATCATAAAATTATTTCATTGATACTTCATAACTGTAATTTTGCTGGTTATAAGCAATAATGTAAATATCTGGTATGCAGGATATCTGATATGCAACCCTGTGAAAGGGTTGTTTTATGCCTCCCCCAGGTTAAGAACTGTTCTTCTAGAGCATCTGCAGCAAATGCTTGGGTCCTGTTCTGTGGTGTCATGTTGTCATGCCTACAATGATTTGCTTACTTGCCTGTCCCCAACTCCACTTGACCCTGAGCTTCTTGACCGCAGGCACTACCATATCACATTGTTCTCACTGACTATCACGGTGCCTAGTGCATCATAACCACCCTCTACATATTCAATAAAAGACTGTCTCATCTTCTGCTATATCTATAGAGAGACTCTTATACAGCTATTACAGTTTCCAAAAAAATCATGGCCAAGGATTATAGAATAAAACTATATATTCAGAACCTCAATTTTGAGAGACCAAAATAAGGAAATTTCTAAATGAGGCTGCATTCAACTTTCTTTCTCTCTTCTACTTTGGGTATAATATTACCTTCATAGCTAGAGCAAAAACTATTTAAAAACCCCAATGTCTGTGCTCTAGGTTTGAACCTCCTGTAATAGTCATTGCCCTGGGTCTCTAACCCTTTGTAAACAATGGAAATTCAGTTGAAAGGCTCTTGCCAACAGCAAGTAAAGCACTACCATGACCACCAAATTCCCCCTCTCACTTCTAACCTGTTTGGTCTAACCTCCGGACCTGATGCCCCCTGTGACACTTCTCCCTCTTTAGCCACATGCTTTTCCTCATGCCACATTCACCTTCTCTGAGGAAATTACCCTGAGAACAAACAAGAGCAATTTCAAAGTGCTCTCTGGGATCAGGGCAGGGAGAAGGGTGGGCATTGCTTTTCTCAGACTGAGTATAATTGTGAAGCTTGGGGTAAAAATCCTGTTCCTTTTTTTTGGTTTTTTCGAGACAGAGTTTCTCTGTGTAGCCTGGCTGTCCTGGAACTCACTTTAGAGACCAGGCTGGCCTCGAACTTAGAAATCTGCCTGCCTCTGCCTCCCTAGTGCATGCGCCACCACGCCCGGCTTGTTTCTTTTTTTCTAAGGCATCCCCATTTTTTCCCCTTTGAAGGATAACCTAAAAAAAAAAAAGTCATTTTCTTACGACTCTTCTGTTTGGTTTCAAGATGGTTCATTAGCTAAAGTGCCTTAAAAATTGGTAGACTCCTTAAGAGTTAACCCTTGCATTTTAGAGCCACCTTCCTATCAAACATCAAAGCTTGCTAACATACCTCTTTTTTTGAAGAACTAGGTACACTCTATATAGGGGCAGGTAAGATGAAGATGCATTCAAGACTTCATATCTGCATAATTTAATCTTGTTTCCATTTAAACAGAATTGCCCCATTGAGGTCAACGTGTGCCCTGCACTAAGTTACTCTGTATTGCATAAAACTGGTTTTTCAGGCTGTGCCTTGCCCAGTGAGGCTCCACTCTGATGGTAGAAGACGACTGTGCACCTGGAGGGAATATTTAAACAGCACCATCTGTCTGGTATCACCCACATAGCAGAGACTGATAAATGACTTACTCCTGGGAGTATAAAAGGTGCCCCTCTTTAATTTAATGGGGATGGATTGAGACTGCAGGGGCACATGAACATATTAAATCATATCAGGGAAACCAAGCTCAAGAAATTATGAAAGATACTAGAACATGGGAGGGGGAATGTAATTCCATATAAAGAGATGTACATCTAGTACTACAAAGGTGATGGCCTCTAACTTGTCATCTGACCGTCACATAGTATATGTATCAAGGACCCACAGAGAGAACCCTCAAATGTGAGAGAACCCTCAACTGTCACGGGGGCTTTGGCTGGGCCCCAGTTCTTGCTGTTGACACAGCCTAACCCAGCTGCCATCTTCCCATTTTCTGTTTGCCCATCTGGATATGCTGTTGGTCCATCTGCCCAGGCTTTTGTCTGAACCTGTTCCTGCTCTTACGCCTCTGTATCTAGACTCAATTGCAATTTCATTCTCAAACATGTGATCAGCAGTAATCTCTTAAGAGAGACTTTATACCTCTGTGAGCTTTCCTGCTTCTCGGGCCTCTCTTAACCCTTTAGAACCATTCTGTAACCTATGTATTTAATTCTATTGATGTCTATATGTAATGGATGATCTGAGAGTTAATAATTAAGAATGGAATATAAGAACTTGTGTTCACCTAGGTCAGGATTATCAAGGAAATTGATAGTAGCTGGTAAATTGCTGTCACTGAAACCACTGTACCTTGTGAAGTTATTTGATAAATTCTGGTACTGTGGAAAAACAGTTCTGGGGGGAAAAAACCCTCACTCATCCAAAACTAGATTTACAACCACATTTACATTGTTCTATGATGTGGTTGAAATACTCCTCACTGGGCATGCTCACTGAATCCTCATCCCCGAGTACTTGGGAGGCAGAAGAACTACTGCTGCAAGTTTGAGGGAGAGCTTGCCTTAAAGAAAATAAATACATACCACCCTTTGCTGTGAATTCCAAATTTACAAGTGAACGTATAGAGCTATGGCTGTTCACAAGAATGGTCTGTCCCCATGGCCACTGCAATTTCAGATCAAGTAAAAGATACAAATAAAAATCTTCTCAAGGAGAGAAAGTACCCAAGGAGCTAAAGGGAACTGCAACTCTATAGGTGGAACAACAATATGAACTAACCAGTACCCCAGAACTCGTGTCTCTAGATGCATATGTAGCAGAAGATGGCCTAGTCGGCCATCACTGGAAAGAGAGGCCCATTGGTCATGCAAACTTTATATGCCCCAGTACAGGGGAACGCCAGGGCCAAAAAGTGGGAGTGGGTGGGTAGGGAGTGTGTGTGGGGGAGGGTCTGGGGGACTTTTGGGATAGCATTTGAAGTGTAAATGAAGAAAATACCTAATAAAATATTGGAAAAAGAAAAAAATCTTCTCAAGGAACTGCACCTTCTCCATGGGTGGTGGTCCACTCCAGGAACCACCTCAAATCCATAGCTAGCTTGAAAACAAAGCCTTGTGAGCCAGGGAGAGAAGTCAAGCATGGTAGGTAGGTAAGGCTCATCTCCTTAAGTGATTTGATCTTCCTTAACAGTCCTTATATGGCTGACATTTATTTCTGGATCAGAAAGAGTTTTGTTTTGTTTTTTCCGAGGCCCTGCCCAGCTAGGTTCAGGAACATTATCTCTGTCACTCTGCCAAGTCCTGAGCACCCAACTTTCTCTCCATCAGATGCTACAATCAGCCATGCTGAACACCCTGTCACTCAGAAATGTGTTGTTTTGTTCCAGTTCTCATTTGTACAGAAGCAAAGGGAAATGCTTTCATCAGGCCCTCTTAGTGCGGAAACATCTTGACATTAGTTTGTACAAAAATAACTCAAGGACTAAAACCTAATCTGATGAAAAAAAGAGAGAGAGAAAGAGACTATGATGACCTCGGGTTATAATACAAAAGTCTTTATGGAAACTGGGGGTTATTTTTATACAAACCATGGCAACTATGGGCAATAAATTGTACACCCTGCAGCTGATCATAAAGGAGCTGCTTGTGAAAGGAAATCAAACCACACCATTACTAACCACAGACACATGTGATGAGAGGCCCAGGATGTTCTTATTGGAAAAAATGGATCGTGTACTTGAATGTGCCTTGAGGGCTGTGTACAAATAAAAATGGCTTTACACAATTATTCCAATAATGATAATTTAATGGTTTTCACACTAAAAAAAGAATTTGTACCTAACTAGCATTTTAAGCTTCGATAGGAATGTAAAATCGAACAATTTTAAAAATCAAATTCACAGGCACAGATTTTAATGGATTACTTCCTGTCTTCTAAGGATATTTCTGACAAATTGTGTAAAATAGAGAAAAGGGGTTTGTGTTCCAAGATACCATTCCTCTTGGACTGTGACAACTTTGAACAAAAATATTTTCACAAAATTTCATTTTAATTCATCTTCTTTTACAAAGCACATTACATATTTCTAAATACAACTTTAGAAAATGAAGCAAAAAAAAAATCCTCCATAGTATTCCTGGCTGAGTCCATGCTGAATGCAAAGGAATTCTAATTTTTCAAAAGTGGATAGGGTATTTCCAAGCTTTTTAATATTCTTGATAGGTCCATTTAGTCAAGAGTAAAGATGGTGGCTGTTTGGCTCATCCAGTTCTGTGATGTACAATCTTCTTGCTGGTTAGCCCAAGGGATAGTAATAAAGCTAGACGTACCAGCTTATTTCTCTATAATTACTTTCTCTGTGTCTTTCTCTCTGTGTGTCTCAGTCTCTCCATTTATATTTCTCCCTCCCCATCTCTCTAACCCTAATGCCTCTCTTAGGGGAAGATATCAGCGCTCTACATTCCCTGTTACCATCACCCAATGAGGATGCTCTAATCTCTCAATTTCATTGTTAATGATCTTACTCGGTATAAACGTCCTATATCATCATTATGGATTTTCTTGACAAATAAATGAGAAATTAAGACATCAAGAATCCAGTCCTCACTGTTGTAATAAGTGGTAGGAAATGTCTGAAGGCTTCACGTGTAATGCAGAAAGGCTTAGGCCCAGTGAAGGGAAACAGGAACCCTTTATATCGCTCAGAGAAACGATGTACTCCTGCCCCAAGCACACTGAGACCATGGCTGCTGAAAAGGCAAATATCTTCATATATTGGAATGAAGAATAATTTCTTTATACATTCCCTTCCTTTAATTGTGTCCCCACCCCTGAAGGTTAGGACCCTAGGCCTCTGTAAATCCTTAGAAGGAAGTGACAGCTTCGAGCAGGAAGGACAAGTATGCAAGTTAGAACAAGGCATGGGGATGGAGACAGGAAGAAAAAGGAAGAGACATTTATTAGTTATATTTTCAGTGATGAATCATGGGAAGTTTTTGCATCATTCCTTCAGTGTCATTAATTCTCATTCTTTGTGGTAGTGAAAATCTATGTATGTTTAGTAGTTTCACTATAAAATGCAGGAAATAGACAAAGCAGCAGTTTAGAAACACATCACACACATATTTGGGGGATCATTAAGGGACCACCCCTCCACCTCTACCCCATCAACAATCTTGCAGTACAGAATGCCCTCCCCCCCATTTTCAGCTAAAGATAAGAAAACAGTTACATAGTCTAAGGCCGAACTGTTCATGTACTATAAAGAGAAAGCAGACAAGCAAACATCAGTTTCATTGGGAAAGAAAAAGCATTTCCATAAGTGCAGGAAAGGTCCAATAGCTACATTTCCACGAGACCCTCCTCCCATTCTTCTAGATCCGAGGAGGGGGTTACAAGTGAGCAAGGCAAACAACACTGTGAATACAATTTAAACAATAACACGCACGCGCGCGCACACAGACACACACACACACACACACACACACACACACACACACACACGCACAACCCAGTGCAGGAAATAATCCAATTCCCCCCCTGTTTTCACTTGCATTTTATTTTTTATTTATTTTTGCTTTAATAATGCATATTCTGTTCACGCAATAGGTGTAAAAGGCAGGAAGCAGGGGTTTAACTTGGCTGATGATAAAACAATCAAGCTGGAATGACATTTCTAGTTTCGTGAACAACCTCAAAGCAGGAGAAACTGAAAAGTCACAGCTGGTACCAAAGAGCAGGCCAGACTTCACAGCGGGTCTCCTCTAAGGACCTTTGGCTAGGGTGAGAGAAGCTGTGAAGACAGCGGCCTCTAGTGGACAGGGAGAAGTGGCTGATTTTTATTTATTTGGAATCATGGTAGCTGCATCACAAAAGCTCCAATCAAGAGGGTGGTAGAAAGAAGGCACAGATCATTGCAAATACCAGATTTTTTCTTTCTCTTTTTGCAAATATACCGTCATATATAAGCTAAAATTTCTCTTAAGAGTGGTGGGGGTTGGCTGGCAGGGAAAGGGACAAGTTAGACCTCAAATTGCATATGTAATAGAATCCTAAAGGGGAATACAAAGCCAGGCGGCGTTTGTTCCATCTGCAGCAAGTGAGTGAGACACTTGCTTCTGACTAGGTTAGCACAAACACTAGGGGCATCTGTGACAAAACACGATTTAAAAAAAAACCATAAAATTATAAAGCCTATAAATGAATAATCTGAAATTACATTTTGTTAATGGAAAATATCATCAAAATAGTACTACTATGGACTAAACTGCCTGAGTTTTCATTTCTCGGGAGATCTCAAGGTAGAAAAATCCTTTAGCACAATTGGCTATAAATCACAACCACTGCAAGACCCAGGTCAACACCATGGGAAAGAGTCTCCTCTTGGATGGAATTTGTGTTGTGCTATTAAGACTTTTGTGCTAAACGTTCACACAGGGACATGATGAATCAAACCTCTAATTTTTTGGCACAAGATGATTTTGACTGGGGCAGAATATCTGAGTCTTGGACACAGGATGAATAATGTGATGTCTCAATTATCAAGTAATCACTTTGATTGAAGAGCTTTCTTTATGTCGTTCACTTCCATCTATACAGAGGGGGGAAAAAGTAGCAAATATAGACATTGTGAAATGGCTGCATTTAGAGAAGCTGAAAGATAATATACCTTTACCAATGCAAAGAAAAGACTCACGCTGACAATTTGAGCAGTGAAACTGTCAAAATGACATCTGACTGAAGAATTGATAACAATGCCAAAAACAAAATAAACATAAAGACAGGCACATAGGTATAGTACCCTGACAAGTGGTGTGCCTAGTCATTCCCAGATTCCTAGGCTCCCAAGTTTATGAGAAGCATCAATGATTCTAGATTCCTTGCCAGAGGACAGGGCAGGCAAATAGGACCATCTGGGTCTGATAAAAGGCAGCTTTGAGTGACCCCAAAAGGTGGGTGTCCACAGTCCCACCAGGACTTTGAACCATTTCTATCCTCTTTTTAAGTAGGTTGGGTCCAAACTGAATAGACAGTAAAAGTTAGTCTTTGGTCATCTGGAGTGATCCCCCACAAGATCTCCATCAGCAGCTCGAGGTGGGGAACAGAGCTTAGATGGCTTGGAAGAAACAACGAGGCCTTTGGGGAAAAGTAAAAAGTTGAGATGAAACACCAGTGTGTATATCTGTGGTCCCTGGAGGGACCACATGATGGAACTCAGCAGCAGCAGCAGCAGCAGTCTCCTGCATGCCATGTCCTCTGGTACTTCATATAGATGAGGCATCCTGTATCATCATCCTAAAAACTAACTGGAGGGGATGCTTCACAGTAGATGTGCTTAAAATAAATAAAGCCTAACTGAGTATGCTGATTCATCTCTTCCTTCCCTGGAACCTTTTGGAGCTCAGGTAAGGACAGAATATAACGATTCTGAGACATTCTTGTGGCAGCAATCATTTTTTTTTTCATTGTTTCCCCTCTTTTCAGACAGGATGTCACTTGGTAGCTCAGGCTGCTATGCACATCTCTTGATAGCCCAGGTTTGTCTGGATCCTGTGATCCTCCTTCCTCAACCTCCCCAGGGCTGGAATTTAAAAGCCTGAGGCACCATGCCCAACAGCGATCATTTCTTTTCAACCTGAAGCCCTGACTTTGCCTCCATTCCCAACTGAACCCAGGCCTCATGGACGAGCGCTGAGGGACCTACCTGCAACCGGAGCCGGATCTTTTTCTCTTCATCCAATTCTGACAGTAACTGCTTAATCTCACGTCTGAAAAGCAAATGCCAATGGAATCAAATCAAAGCCCAGAGTTTCCCAATGAGAGATAAGAAAGTCTTGTATCAATATGAAATCCATCTGACCTTTTTCCAAAGAGAGTATGGACCAAACATAATTTATTTCCTCCTCCTCCTCCTCCTCCTCCTCCCCTCTCTCTCTCTCTTCCTCTCTCCTTCCCTCTCCCTCTCTATGCATGCATAATGTGGGAGGGGAAAGCATGCAGTCTACATTGTGTAAAGGTTAGAGAACAACTTTAGTAGAGCTGGTTCTCCTTCCACCTTTACATGGGTTCCTGTGATGGAACTTGTGTTATCCCTGGTTTGCACTGTTGGGTGGTTTGCTGGTTGATTAAGTTTTGGTCACCTTCATACAAGACAGAGTCATGTGCAAAGAACTTTAATTGAGAAAATGCCACCATTAGATTGGCCTGTGGGCAAAGTCTGTGGAGTGCTTTTGATTAATGATTGATGTGGGCCCAGCCCCAGCCCACTGCGCATGCACGCTGCTGCCCCTGCCCCATAACAGGCTGAGCAAGTCACAGGGAGCAAGCCAGTAAGCAACAGTCTATGCTTTCTGCCTTAGTTTCTGACTCCAAATTCCTGCCTTGATTTCTCTTGACGATAGTCTGTAACCTATAACCCAAACAAACCTTTGTCCTAAGTTAGATTTTGCCATGGTCTTTATTACAGCAAGAGAAAGCTACCTAAAATAGGTGGTGGCAAGCTCCTTTACCCACTGAACCATGTCACCACACCCAAACACACTTTGCACTATGACGTCTTAAGATTTCTTTTGGACAGAAAAGTCTGCCATTATTTGGGAAGGAGCCACCAAAATATGTAGCTTTCAACTGTTAGGTCTGGAGATGCCCTAGTATGATCTAGGTTAAACTTCTTCCAATAGGAGAAGATAGGGAAACTAAGGCACAGCGTGGTGGCCTGGTTTCCCAAATAATGAGAGTCAAAGCACTGAGGCTCATATTCTGTCATCTTTCCTCTAACTTCTTTTTTATAACAGGACACTGGGTGCTTATAGAAAATTTTCATTGTAGACTTTTTTGTGTGTTTTTTTCCATGTTCATGGGTATGTGCAAGTCCTTGTATGTGCATTTTCATGTAGAGGCCATAGGTTGATAATATCAAGTCACTCTCAATTTCTTTCTACCTTATTGTTTGAGGCAGGTTCTCACTGAACCTGATGCTTGCTGATTCGGGTAAACTGCCTGACCAGTGAAGACCTGAGATCCTCATTAATGCCTCTGCAGTGCTGGAATTACAGATACTTTAGATGTGGATGCTTGAGATTTGAACTCAGGTCTTCATGTTTGTGTAGTAAGTACTTTCGTACTGAGCCATCTCCCTAGACCCATTACAGAAATTTTTACCACTCTCTCTATACTTCATTTTTATACAGAACTTAACTTAAGAACAAGCCACTGGTATGTTTTCAGTAATTTTCACAAAATCTTACAGACTGACACTACCTTAAGATAGACTAACTGGACCTTAAACACATGAGTTAACAGTATAGCAATGAAGTCTGAAAGAAGACAAACATAGGACTGACAGCCTAATGCATTTTCCAACTTGAAATAATAAAGTTGATTGTAGCTACTTATTCTGAAAAGCTGGGGCTCTGCTCTTTGGACTGGTCTAAGATCTGCATTTCTTTTGTTGGGAGGTATTAGACATGTGTACATTTGTGAAATGAAACAACAACAACAGACAGAAGGCTTCAGAAACAGCATGGTGAATACAGAACCAGCAAGTGCACACTAGTTCAAGTACAGATGAACCCAGTGATGGTCCTCTATACTTGAGACTGTCCTAGCACTGCTGTCGACACTGGTTATCTGAGACTGGCGAGCAGTGATTTAGCATAGTCATTTCAGCTCACATTGCACATCCATATCTGTGTGGCTACACTTACGGCTTAGAAAAGCCATCAACACTGAAGTCCTAAACCAGCACCCAACCCCCAGGAAAACTTGGCAGGCATGGCCTTAAGTGGGCTGTGGTCTAGGAAAAGCAAGTCAGTTGGGGAAGATGGTGTAAAGAAAGCCACTATGTCTTGAGCTAGGGAATATGGGTATCTGTCTACAGGGGAAAAAAGGGAGATGGGGAAGTTGGGAGGGGGGGAATTCAAGGCAGAGCAGGGTGGTGAGCCTGCCTCTGAAAGCAAGGCACATTGGAGGAGGAGGACAGACATGGATTAAATGCTACAGGGAAAGTGACAACAGGGGAGAAGGTAGAAGACTGGAGGGAACTCACTGACCTTGGGCAGGATGGCCAGGCTAAGGAAGGCTATGAGACACAAGGATTTGAAGAGGTGATTAACATCCTGAGTTACTGATTAAATAAGATGCTGGCTGGGAGAGGAGTGTTGTGGCCAATTACAGGCTTTAAGGCACAGCTGCCTATGGACTCAGAGACAAGGTCAGGCTATCAGAGTTGTGGGTAGCTTCCAGCCTGCTTTGCACCCTCAACCCCCCTCCCAAGTGTAAAGTTCTAAAGACCTGAATCTAGGCAAGTCAGGTCCTGTCCAGAAGGCTGGATGTCATGGAATCATGGAGTCGCTGTCTTGGCAAATGACATGTGCTCAACTGGATAGAGATGGCCTTTGGTTACCCAAACCCATTGGTTCTAGAGCTATACAAGAACCAGGAAATTTAAGGAGTTTGGGGGAGCCTGGGTGACCCAAGGAAACGCTTTCTAATGTCGTTTCACCAGTTCTGCATATTTATGTGATGAATCTCTTCCAGTCAGGAAGTGACTTGAAGAAGCCAAATTTTTCCCATTGCCTATCCTGAGTGAAACAGAACCTGCCTACACCTACACTGTTCAAAGTTAGTTCCTTGGAACCATTTTCCTAGAACACGTTAAAGAGTTCTGTGGTTACATGCATTTGCAAAACTGCATATATTGTCTTCTCTATCCTCTCAATGTGAGGTGAAGACTTCAAAAAGTCCTTCAGAGGATAAACTAACTTTGCTTAACCCAATTGTTCATCAAGGTGTCTGACTACAAAATACATCAGGGCCCTCCATCCTTAAGAGAGGCAAATGTCAGTCAATAGCAGCTCCAGAACCCCTCCCCCAGGCTGCAGGATTTTGGCCATAGCTCTCACCATCACCCCCTATGCACCTTCTGAACCAAGGTGGCCAGGAGCCCAGGGAGGCAATGACCCACCAAGCTGTTCAGTTGCTTATGAGCTGCCTGCTATCCTCTCTGCCAAAGTTCCCTGCTCCCGGTCATTCTAGGTCAGTTTTCAAAATGCTCATGAAATGCTTCCCTGAGAAGTATCTCAAGATTCTTTCCAGAAGGAGCTCTCAATTCATAGTCTCTGACCCTCAGTTTCTTTAAGTGCTGCCTGCTGCTAATCCTTCTACCAGCTTTCTCACAGTAAGGAGCATCCCAGGCAATCCGGAGGCAGGATATTTTATTTTTGTTCACAGGCTTTTCTTCTCATTCAAGTGCTCCCTGAGGATAAGAGATGTGAAAGTATGTATGTGGGCACGCATGAGGAAAGACCCCTGAGTCTCATGATGAAGACATCTTTCTGACAGCGAAATCTTGGGTTTAAAGATTCCCTACATCTTCTGCCTATGTTACAGCCCCTTGATGCAAGCCAGTTGTTTTATCTGTCATCTAAATTAAGAAGCTCTATTTTTCCCCATCACTAGAGATAAAGTTAGTGATATAGATGGTGCTAGAGAGGTGGTTCACAGGTTAAGAGTGCATATTGCTCTTCCAGAGGATGTGAGTTCTAATTCTAGTAGCCATGTTGGATGGTTCACAGCCATCTCTAATTCCAGTCCTAGGGGACAGTCCACCTCTAGACTCTCTGTGGTCCCTATACACAAGTGCACGATGCCTCCTCCCTGAAACACGCACGTAACTGAAAGCAAAATCAAATGGATTTATATATGTACTGGTATTGTTTTGGCTGTTGAATGTTCCCTGAGAGTTCATAGGTTAAAGGCCTGTGATACTGAGTTGTTGTCACACCTGAGAAGTTGTGAACTTTTAGATTATTAGGTATATAAAGGATATTATGACACCTACCACTTGCTGTCACCTTTTTGCTTCCTAGCTACCATAAGGTGAGGAGTTCTCCCCTTAACATGTTCCTTGCCATGATATGCTGCTCCAGCCTAAATGCTCAATTTCCATGAACTGAAAACCATGAACCCACATACCCACTCCCTTTTCAATTTTGCTTTTCTTTTGTATGTATGTTGGTATGCATGTATATGTGTGTAGCATGTACATGCTTGGCACCCATATAGGCCAGAAGAGGAAAATCAATCCCTTGAAATTGGAGTTATACACAATTGTGAGCTGCTATGTGGGTACTGGGAAATGAACCCCTAGTTCTCTAGAAGAGAAGCAAGTGATCATAACCCTCTGAGCTCTCTCTCTAGCTCTGAGCCTTCCCTTACTAAAAGTTGATTTTCTCAAAATTCTGCCACAGTGATGAAAATCTGGTGAGGTAGCTAAGCAGGTGAAGGTACTTGTTGCTAAGCCTGATGACCTGAGTTCAATCTCTGAGACCTAACGTTGTGGGAGGACAGAACCAACTCCTGAAAGCTATCCTCTGCCCTCTATTCCCTACACACACACACACACACACACACACACACACACACACACACAAACACACACATACACTAACTAAATGTAATTGGAAACGTTTTTAAGAAGCTGATTAACATAGAAATAATATATATTTCTATGGATTTTTATTTTCTTTTTAGAAGTCTTCTGAGACTCTCCTTGCAACTGACTCACCACTGAATATTCTGTGCTCTTTGGCACACCGTAGGCTGAATAAACACACACACACACACACACACACACACACGTCCCTGGCTTGGATGGCAGGGATGTTATCAGACACCTGTGAAAAGGGAAGGCAGAGAGGCTTCCGAGCCAGGGATGTGTAGTCCATACCTACTTCCAGCACTTCTGCCACTGTCAATGGGAAGGCCTAGCCCACCCTCTGGGCAGAGTGAGACCCAAGCTTTCAGAACTAGGCCATGGTTACCCAATGGAGAGCCACCTAGAAACAGCACTCACTTCTGCTGGTCCTTCATGGTCTCAATGATGGTCCTCAGCTCACGGACTTGCATCTTAAGCTCCTCGATAGCAGCCTGGCTGCTCACTGCTGGCTCCATCTTTGGCTTTCCTTCTGTGCTGAACAGAGATGGAGAACTGGCTCTCTGTCCAGCGGTTCCCAAAGAGGATGACATGGGTGAGGATGCCACTGAAGAGAGAGAAGCTGGCCCACTGCTGGCAGCTGCCATGGTCCCTGGCTTGGGTGGCAGGGATGTCTTGTTATCAGACACCTGTGAAAAGGGAAGGCGGAGAGGCTTCAGAGCCTGGGATCTGTGCAGGGATTGCCTCCCTGTCCTGGGAAGTCAAACCTTCCTTTTATACCCAACCCCACACCTGTCTCCACACACTCTAATCATTTATTCCCTCATTCATAAGCCATGTACAGCCAACTTGGTCCAGACAGACCACTGCCCAAGGGCTACCTGTATATATTTTCAATTTTATCTTCTTTCTAGACAAGACAATCCCAGATTGGTTTCATATACACAGAGATACAAAACTGCTTGGCAGGCTCTACAAACCCTGAAGTAAGCAAGACATAGGCATGGTACTTCAGTCCTTAGAACTCACTGGGGGCAGTGGAGACAGACAAGCAATACACTGTGGCACAGGAGGAAGACTGGACAAGAGGAAGGAAGCATAGAGAGCCTCAGAAACACATCTAAGCATCCACATTCCAGGATAGAAGAAGCAAGCAGCCAATGGTCCCTCTTTTCAGAGGGAAGAGACTATAGAAGAAAAGAAGGTGGACGAAGGAGGAGGGGAGGAGAGGGCCTAGACAATGGCCTAGAGACCAGAAAGGAAAACACAGTGGGAATCAGATAAAGGGAGGAGGAGAGAGTAAGGCTGGCAGTGAGAAGAGAAGGGGCGGGTTCAAATGGCTGCACACCCTGCTCATGGCTGCTGTGGGGTAGAAAGGCTGGAGAGTTGGCAGGCCTGGATCTAGACAGAACTTCTGAGACTCTGACACAATGCACACTAGAAACAGGTGGTGACCTAGAATGAAGACTATTTTGAGAGATGTGGGTAAAGGCAGGTTCAGCTAACAAAGGCCATTAGGTATCACTCCTGGGACTGGAGTGGGGACTGGGTAAGGTTAATGGCATCCCTGCCTTCATAGATCACACTACCCACTGTCAGGGAGATGAGGCCTGGACAGACTAGCGAGAGAGGTGAGGAGAGGGAGAGAGACAGAGAGAGAGAGAGAGAGAGAGAGAGAGAGAGAGAGAGAGAGAGAGAGAGATGCAGGGACATAGGAGTGGAGGGAAGAAATGAGTAAAGGTGGTACCTTTCATTGAGGAGGGCCCAGATAATTGTTTTGGTTTTGAATTTTAGGAATCAGAGAGATAGCTGAGAGGGTATACCTAGTAGGTAGAGCAAGTAACTCATATAATAAGATTGGCTAAAGGAAATGGAAGTCATGGGTGTGGGTCAGAGAGAGGCGAAGATGCCCAGGGTAGAAGCTGGGGAATTCTAAATCAATGAGGCAAGAAGAGAAGGGAGAGAGCGCTTGACAATTGAGAAGTAGTGAGAGAAAGAATGAAGAAAGAGCAGTGGAAGGGCTGAGCTGACGGAAATTCCCAGAGGAAAAGAACGTCTGGATAAGTGTGTCAGCAGGGTTGAGAGGAAAACAGAACCCATTTGGTAGTACAACTATGGAGACAGTGACCCAAAGATGAGAGACCAGTTGATGAATGGGCACTGAGAGATATGGCTGGTAAACTGAAGATTCTTTCCACAGATGTGGGTGAGGTCGGGCTATGGAGGAGCGTGCGTGCAAATGCATGCAACAGCTTCACGAGGAGATAGGAGGGGAAGAAGATGAGTGAGATCCCGGGCTGTGTGAGATGTTAGGGGAGATGGACAGGTGAAGATGGAGAGGTGGGAAAGGCCTGATGGAGAGGTGTGGTGAGGAAGACAGGAACACACAGGCTGGGAATCAGCCTTGGGTGAGAGGGACTACAAGTGCCTGGCAGACCCAGAGAAGAAACACTAGCAAGGGAAAGTGAGTGGATAGGCGAGTATGGAAAAGGCAAAGCAGCGGGCTAGGACTTTGGGAGCAGAGGAGGTGAGTGAGAGGGTGGAGACCGAGGCTGGTGGTGAAGCTTGGCCCAGCAACCATGGGATTTCCTCCAGCAGCAGACGCTCAGCCGGCCATCCCAGGGAAAGCGCCAAGAAGGGGTTCAGCTGGCACAGCAGCGAGGAGGTAGAGTCTAGATTCAGGCTGTGCTAGAGGCAGAGACTGGGCAGAGCATGCCAAAAACAGATGGGCCATCATTCCTAGTCTCGCTGTTAGCCTTTTCTCTGCCAAGTTACCATTGAGGAAAAGCACTCTCTGCTGCCAGGGAGAGTACTCCGCCAGCCGGGGCTTTGTTGTTACTCCGAGTTACAGTATGGGGGGGGTGGGGGAAAGAACTGACAGTTACAGAGCTGTGGCTGCACCATGGACATCAGCTTGCAGAGTAAACTGATCAGCTGGCACACACATTGAATGAAGCAGGAAACTGAGGCCTAGAGGGCAAACCCCCTGAGTCTTGGAACTAATAAGCAGCCGAACTGACATTCAGTTGGATCCTCAGCCCAGCACTGTGACTGTGGCTGATGGAGCTCAAATATCTGTGCTCTTCTCTTGTTTTCTTTGCTGCTTATATTATAGACTCCAGGACTCCCGTCTTCTTCCGTTTCCCTTCCTCTCTTACCTCTCATGAGCCACCAGTGCCCATAATACAGGCTTCAGGATACTTCTTAGATCTATAGTTCTTTCACCATTTTCTGCCTGATGGGCTCTCAGACTAGCCCACTGCAGTTAACAAGTATGCTTTTAGTCCCTCACACAGTCTAGGTCACCACAGTCCTTGATCAAATTAGTTCACGTGGAATTTCCTGAAGGAGTGAAATATACAGCCTGACAACTCCAGGGAACTGAAATAGGCTAATGGAATAGAGCCGTGCCGATCAGAAACTTGAAAAGTCACTATCAGCCAGTAGGTGTCACTGTAGAGACACCATTGAGATAACAGAGAACAGGAAACTGAAGTTATGCCTATGGTCATCGGAAAACTAAACAATGAAACTGGCCTGAATCCAATTTCAGTAAACAGAATCCTTTGAAAAGGAAGACTGCCTTGGCTTTGTGGGTAATTAAAATTGATCTGTTTTATAGGATCATGTTCTGCTTACTGTATCAGATTTTCAAGAAAATCCACAATGCAAACTCTCAAACCTCTGAGGAGAAAAATCCCATCCAACCTTTGATTTCTTTGTGCTGATGACTGCTTCAAATGACTACTGTTTTTGTGCTTCTAGACATTAAAATATTGCTAACATTCCAAGAAAACAATCCGACCTGACGATTTTCTTAGGAGAAGAAGATGGAATTTAAAAGTCGTCATTTATTTCTAGGAAGTTCTGAGAGCGCATAAGAGGCTTCCTCTACAAAGCTGCATGCAGTGGCTGAACAATGCTCTTTTGTGGTGGGACTCTCACCCAGGGCCTTGCACACACTAGGCAACTATTCTTTCACTGAGACAAACTTCTGCTGGTCACCCGCTTCTCTCCCTTGGTCTCTCTGTCTCTACCCTCTAGTCCTTGCATGGGTATGTCTCTCGGTGTCTCTTTCTTTCTTGAGATGGAGACTATTCATTTACTATGCTATCTAGGCTCAAATTCCCCAAATCAAGTGATTGCTCCCACTTCAACCTCCTGAGCAGGTGGGACGGTGGGTGCTTGCTAGCACAACAATGTTTTCTTTGTTTCTCGGAAACAAGTAACTTAAATCAGCTTTACCATTTCCTGGGCACTGAGTGAAATTAAAATGCTTTAGAGGATAAATTTGCTCTAGAGCATGAATCCAAGTCAACTTTTCCTTAAGAGATAATGTAAGTATAAAATTAAATATATATATATTTAATTTTTTAATTATATATATATAAATAAATATATATATATATATATATATAATTTTTTGCCAGTTTTGAATATAAAAGACAAGACCTATGAGCAGAGAGCACAACATGTAATGTAGTCTATCTGAAGGCTTTTTTTTTTTTTTTACAAATGTGACAGGATGAAGAATGCTGACTATAAGTGAAACTAGAAAATAAACACCTGTATGCACAACTCCAAGACTCTGCAGCATGTTTTAGGAATTCTGTGTTTGTTTGTTTGTTTGTTTTGGTTTTTCGAGACAGGGTTTCTCTGTATAGCCCTGGCTGTCCTGGAACTCACTCTGTAGACCAGGCTGGCCTCGAACTCAGAAATCGCCTGCCTCTGCCTCCCAAGTGCTGGGATTAAAGGCGTGCACCACCACTGCCCGGTTTGTCTTAGGAATTCTGATGACTGCAGTAATCACTGTCACTAAAGATTGACAAGCATCCATCCCCTTTGTCTGTTTATCTGTCTTGCTTGGTTTCTAACCCATTGTTAGTACACCCATGGAAGGGCAGGGACACTTCACCCTGGCTCGTCACTCACTTGGGATATGGTAACAGTCTTGGAAGTCTTCTTTGACACGTCTATTCCTCTGTGCGCAAGCGAAATGTGTTCCTCTTTATCTTCTTCGGGACTTGGGGAGTCAAAGATATCGGGGCTTGAAAGGGAAGACTGGATAAAGCCAAAAGAAAATGCCTTCGTCAGAATCATACCTTAGCTGACACAGCTTTGTTTATGTGATGCTGTTAGCTTCTCAAGGCACTCATCATTTCTATTTGATCTGTCTCTAAAACCCTGTGAGGCAGAAAGTATGCTGTTATCTTCTTATAACAGATAACCATATGGCTACCTAGCAGCAGGACTTGGACCAAGCCAGAAGAAGCAAAACTAGGAGCTGCTCCTGATGCCCATCAATCACTTTAACCATGTAACCATCTGTTGTATAGCTTTTCCTAGTCTCTCTATTCTCCAAACATTTGTTACTGTGTACCTTAACATGTGATAAGTTGTCCCAGCTCTTTGAGGGCTAGCAGTGTGGTAGGAAATAGCCCATGGCCAATAGGAGACTGCCTCATATCCTCTTCTCCTTCACCCTCCTCTGGATCCTTCCTATTCCTTGACCCTACACGTGGTACACATACACGTCCCTTGAAGGATGCATCTGAGAGGGGGCCATTTCTGGAGGCAGGGGATCAAGAGTAAAGTGCATAGCCCTACTCACTAGCATACGCTCATTTCTCCTTTGGTATTTGCTACTAATCCCTGCCCTCATTATTATGGACAGTAAACACCCATTCTGGTGTGTATTTGCTAAGGTATATTTATTTATAGAAAGGCAGTACCATTGGGTAAAATGTGGTTCGACACCCCTGCCCTTTCTGCCTCACGGTGAAATCACTATAAAGACCCAAAAACTAAATGGGGAGCAAGTCAGCAGAATTCTCTTGGTCACAAGTAATTCCTTTGCTACAATGTTTCAAGTTTAGAACAAAACAAATGAAATCAAGAGTTCCTGTTGCAAGGATTCTTTATAAAATAAAGAGTCTTCTAGAAATACATTGCAGCAAGCTCAAATTCAGTTTTGCTTTCTACCCTGAGGTAATAAATGGTTCTAATGGTAATAAAGAATTACCATTTGAAAATGAAAAATTATGCTCACAAATATTTTTTCTTCCTTTTATCCTGCTTACTAAGACAGAAACTTAAAAAAATGGGGAGGGATTTTTAAGTCAAGGTTTTGTTTCGAAAGGTCTTATTTGTTAATCTCCACTTAATCTGAAAATCCAATTACCAAAAAAAATATGGCCTCTCACACCAAGCATTCTTATTAATATAGGCTTACCTACTCAACCAGGATGCAATACACAGATCCTTTCAAGATTTAAAAAGCTTCCTTCTATACAATGCATGTTGCATGAGCTTGCCCTTTAGGGTTTATAAACATAACCAGATCCAATTAGTAAGAAAGCACCCAGGCCAGGGAACCATAACTAGTGTTTCTTCAATGATTCCCCCACTAGCCTTTGAGGAGTATCCTTATCCACTAATCCCATTTGTTATGGAAACCCCACAGGTGCTACTTTTAAGAGTGAAGAAGAAATTCCGAGTGTACATCCAAATGGGGGATGGATAAGAATGAGAGACAAAAATCTGCACACTATACATCATTAAAACACCAAGGTTTTAAGTCCAAATAAAATCACTCTCCATAAGATGTTAGGCTTTAAGTCACCAAAAGAAGCTTCTCATTACCATGTGTATCCCTGGCACCTGGCACAGTGCCCTGGCCTCAGGAGACAGATGTCTATGAATATGTGTGGACCAAGAAATTAAACAACTTGTATAGCCTAAAAGTAGGGTGGAGATGAGCTACCATTACTTGGTCTCCAAAATACACAAATCTCTCAACACAGGCTATCTGAACAAAAGGGGAATAATTTGAACCACTTAATATTTAGTTCTGGAAAGACACAAGGCTCCCTATACCTTAAAAGATTGATGAAACCTAAGAAGGAAAACAAAAATGATGAAGGGTTTATAGAGAAGACACAAGTAGTAGAATTGACTAGTAGGAATGCAAACATGCCAAGAAGCAGCTGGATAGGCTGGGTGTATATGTGAAGGCTGGGGTGGTAGAGCCAACACAGGAGAAATAAAAGAAGGCAAGTTGCCACAGAATTCTAAAAGAGTTTAAGGAGGCCACTTCTTCAAGTCTTCATCTCAAAAAAAAAAAAAAAAGTATCAATTCAAAGTTAGGTGTGGTTCATACAAGGAAGAAAAATAGGACAATTCAAGCTATGCTTCCAGACTCATTAGATGGGAGAGCTCGAAGGGAGTGGCATCCCCGCTCCCCACTCCGCCCCCCCCCCGCCCCCCATGATAAAAGCACAGGTGAGACTAGTGATGAGGTGGAAAGAGAAACAACCCAAGAAATCTGCAAATGGTTAAATCCCTTGGTATATCTGGATGGAGATTATAAGGCCATAGAACTGTAAAGGACAAAGCAACGTGACAGACAGACTGATAGATGATCGGTAGACAGATGAATACATGCACACTGCTTGTGGAGGAGAAACGACCTCGTGGAGGGGACCTCTGCAACTAAGGGTAACAGCAAAACAATGCACTTCCCAATGGCCCACATTTAGAAAACTTGCACCTAACAACATTAAGTTTTGCTGTTTTTTTCCCCCTCATACATTCATGTCAGTATGGCTTATAACAACAACTTGAAATCATCATCAAAACCCAATAATAGTCCAATCACTAGATAAACTCTCATATCCTCACACTGTAGCATAGTAGGCAGTCATTGAATATGTTGAGAATTGGTAATGACTTGGGAGAATGCTATGCAGTTAATCCAAAACCATGTGTATTGCATGATCCCAGTTTTGAAAAAAAAAAAATCAAAGGTTCAGAAAAGTGAAGGATATACAGCAAGATGTTACAGTGGTTCTTTCTTCTTGTGGCAGAACTACAGAAAATTTGCCTTCTTCCTTCTGTATCACACTGCTCAAGTTTGACACAACGAATATAGCAGGTTTGTAATGAAAAGTTATTTAAAACTATCCAAATAAAAACAACCATTTGTGGGTTATCACTGAGTGTTCTCAGTGGTCTCGCCTATAAACCATGTATTTTATACGAGTAAATACAACCTCCTGGAGGTCTGCATGGGTTTCTCTGTAGGCATGCTGATAATGGGGTTTGGATAGATATAGGTCACTTATATAGGGAAATAGGGATCTCACAGTGCATAATGGCAGATCTTTATTGAGTAAAGCTTTATCTTTTTAATAGACCAAACAAGGCTCGGTCTCTTTTTCTATATTTTGTTTACCAATTTCATTTCACGTTTAAACAAGAACTGGTTTAGAAGGAGACAGAAGGAAAGTGGGAAACAGGGAGTGCCGCCTTGCTGGCAGAAACACAAAGAGCAAACAGAAAGTGATACTGCTTGATTCGAAAGGATTCTCCCAGTATTTTTAGCTGGCAGTTTATCTGGTGGCTTCCTCCCTTCCCCTCTTCTGGGTGTCTCCCATCATCTGCTTGCAGAAGAGTCCTTAGCCAGAATCTCCAGTCCTTTTTTGCCTTTCAGCTGTAGAGAAGTAAAGAGACACTTACAGATGTGAGCGACTGGGATGGAGGCCGTCTCCCTGTAGCTTTTGGTCTGCTTGTGGTTGGGTGGCTGAGTTTCTCAGTAGATGATATCACAGAGTCAAAACCTTCTAAGTCTAAAACAAAATGAAACAGGTTTTGAAAAAGAAAGGAAGAAAGACAAAGAAAGGGTTCTTATAGTATGATATACATGCTTCTTTCCCTTAATAAGCATCCTGTCAATCTAGAGTATGCTTTGTCTTTTACAAAGGCCATTAATACCCTTGGGTCATTCAATAAAGGACTAGAATGGAACACAATAACCATTTTCTCTCATCTTAGCGAGCTTAGTATGCTAGCAAGCAAGAGAAAAACAGCTCTTGCCATTTTCCCTTCAACAGTCACATTCATAAATCTTTCAAAAGGTACAGAACAGGAATTAAAGGAGGATTCTTCTCTCTTTCACAAATCTAACCATTTTAGTAGACAGAACAGTCTTGAAGTCTCAACACAAAAGATAGTTACCGCAAGGTGTAACAGCCATGGCCATGTGAATGCTAGTTGCTGTTGATTCTAAAAGATAAGATGTCAGAGCTGCCTTATCTGTTTGGACTACAGTGGTTAGGCCATCAGGTGTCACCCCGTTAGACAAAGCTCCAAGGCAAGGGGATCAGGCTCAGATAACTCACTGAGTCCAACTCTGTCCTATTTCCAGAATCATCATTCGGTGGTGACATTATTGTCAGCAATCATCTATCTGTCCATCCATCCATTCATTCCACACTTAAACATCTGAAATATACCACATTTTATTAAAAAGTAAGCTATGGCCTCTATACCACTGGGCTTCTCTGCAGCACTGAGCAGCACTGAACAGCACTGGCCTGTGCAGCACTGGGATTCTTGGCAAGAACTATCACTCTGGACAACTGTTATTGAACAACTTCTCTGTGCCACACAGAGTAAAAGTTGCTAAGATGACACCAGCAAATGTGCTTATATTGTAGTGATGGACATCAGATAAATGGAAGTCACATATGTCCTCATATCTCAGGAGGAAAGCCTCTGCCTTTACTTTGACAGTCAGTAAGTGATCAGGGCAAAGGGTCCTGGTATTGTATAGCCTTCAGGGATTTCCAAACCAAGTGTGATAGAAATAAGAGGCTCGGAGGAATGAGCAGCGGGAAGGGACTGAGGACCATTATTGCCTCGATGAGAGCCACACCTTCAGGGATCATAAAGAGAGAACTAAGCAGCAGAGCTTTGAGGCCACAGTCAGGAGCCCATCAGCATCTGGCACCTGAGAGGAGCTCATAAAAGGTCTTACTTCTCCAGCTGACTCAGCAGGGAACCAGGAGGATAAGGGAAGACACAGATGTGCACTGCTGGAACATATTTGTCCAGAGGTGGCTGACTGGGGCTTTTCCTTTAGATGATAATATGATTATCTTAACAGGTTCCTCTCTGGGCACTACCACAGGACTTAATACTACAATGTTTGTGTTGTCTGAAATAGAAATTCCCTATTACACTGCTGTATTGATGTGAAAAAAAAAAGCCATTATGTGACATTAACATATCAAATCATCTTTTTAAAATCCGTTTTTCTCCAGAAACAAAAGTAATACACATTTCACACAGGTTTTTATATGAAAGCAAAAAGAAAGTCAATGATAATCTCACCACATTGAGACAACCAGTTAGTATTTCAGTATATTTTCCTCCAGGCTTTTTGAAAATAAGACATTATAACTCATGTTATACATCATATTGTACTCTGCTTATTTCATTTAGCCTTGGATGTCATGTCTCTAAACATTCTTCATACTTTATATAATCTTTGGTGGTGCTGCAATTCATCACTTATTCTATTTCCTACTGTTGGATAATTTGTCTTCAAATCCTTCCTCCTCCTATTTGTTACTATTATAGAAAAACTCCACACAAACATCCCCAGTATGTGCTCCATGGGCAATGCTTTCAGCAGGTTAGCCAAGAAGATGTTGGGCTGCTCTGGAAAAAGGGAATGGGGCCTCAGACAGGGTAGTTTGCTGGTGGTGAGAGCTGGCTGGGGAGGGCAGAAGGCACAGTGAAGGACAGAGGAAGCCTCAGCGAGCAAAGCAAGGAAAAAAACCAGAGGAGCAGATGCTGAGTAGACAGCAAGGAGAGGGAGTGGAAGAGAAGGTTGTTGAAAGGTCCAAGGAACAAGCCATTGCCAAGGGCCCTGGCTGGGAGCTCCGGGGGGGACTGAGCTGCCCAATGTGTATCATCACCTTGTCCAGGAAACCAAAACAAGCTCTGGAGGCAAAACCTGAGCAGGGTGAAGTGATTAAAGAACAATTAAAGGCCAATTGACTCCAGTTCTCTGCTGGATAGCTGGAGCTGATTCCTGTAGACAATTCTTTTATCAGAAGTGGGGAGCAGGAAGAAGAGGAGAGAGAGATCACAGAAGGAGATAGAGAAAATGGGTAGGGAGAGCAAAAGAGAGTGTGGGGGAGGGGTGGACATAGATACACATGGAGACCAAGAAGATGTTGCCTTCTACCTTATTTCTTGAGAGAGGGTCTCTCGCTAAACCTAGAGATCACAGATTCAGCTAGTCTGGCAGGCTAACTGAGGCTCCTGTTTCTATCTCCCATACTGCGCTGTTCCAGGGGATTCCCTGGGAGTACACAGCCTGCCAAGGCAAGTTGTACGGAGTAAATGTCATCAGTAAAGTGGCTCCTCTAGCACCTGGTGAAGGAGTGTTAGCCTGACAAGCAAAAAGCTACAGAGATGTTGAAGCTCTTGCCAAAAGCATTCGGTTACAGGCTCAAATAGTTGACAACAGATCAGACAGACACCCTTCGGGCTGGAAACAAGAGGTGGAGGGAGGTTCAGTGATGCAGCATGCAGAATGCAATAGGAGAGGGGTGCTGGAACTACAAGCCGAAGATGGGCCACCTTGGGCTCACCATGGGATGGACATAGCATACAGATACAACTAAGTTCACACCAGGAAAAGGAGTCTATTTCCATTGCAGGTGCTTGAGGCCATGATAGATAGTTCATGCTAAGAAACTAACTCATCCCTTCATAGACGGAGGGATTTGAGAGAGTCAATAGGCCCCTGCCCCAAGATTCTCACTCTGCCCGCATGCACCTCCTAGCCCACTGTATGGGATTCTGCCCTAATAACATATGACCTCCTATCTGGAAGAACTAGAGTATGTACAGAGCAAAAGATTAATCAAGGAGGGCTCCACCTACACAACTATAGAGGGTGAAATATTTTGGCAGCATGGCATCTGTAGGATCATCATGCTTCTAGAAGTAACCCCTCATCCATGCTGTATAAGGCCAACAAACCTATTGGCCCCCAAGTTGGATGCTATCAAGAATCATACTCCACTCTGCCTTTGGTGTCCTATCTGAGAGAGGGTATTTTTTTTTCCCCATCTTTCCCAGGGATAAGTTCATGTAGCAGGCTCTGATGGTCTTAGAATGACTTGGAAACATGGCGTCCACTGCCTCTGTTTGGACTGTGAGATGCAGGAAAGCAGGACCTTGTCATCAACGTTTACCTCATTCCTAGGGTGGGGGAGGGACACGCTTGGTATTCTGTTGCACTAAGAAGGAGCAAATGAATGAATTAACTATCTCAAGGAACACTCCTACTCGAGAGGTAGCTCCTAGTGGGCTGCAGCGTGGCAGCTGCAGGGCAGAAGGCAGCATTGTGTGTCATGGCAGCAGTGAAGGAGCTTGGCCAGCTCCCTTAGCTCTATTGGCTGAGGTTTGTACTAAAAAGACCTAGGCATGCTGGAGCCTAGCCATGCACAGCAAGCATCTCCATGACAGATGGCCAAGAAGTCTGCCTCGTTTATGTCACTCATCAGTAAGAAGGGTCAGAGTCCCTCATGGAGAGCCACTTTTAGCCCTCTTAATGCACATTTCAGCCAAGTTTCATTTTCTACAGTTTTATCTTATAAAGAACATTCTTATGAATACTAATGGAACCAAACTACCACAAAGGAAGATATCCCAAAGATGAAGCTACTTGCTGCAAAGGGAACCTCAGGTTATCTTCGTGTGTTTCCACAGAGTGAAAATTGCCACATACTTCTGCTTTCTAATAGGGAAGGGGACACACTCTTTAATATTGTCACGTAAATTCTCAGTGGCCTAGGGTATGCTCCTCATGACTGTGGCCAGGGTAGCTGTGATTAAGGAAAAATTTCCATGACTAACTCATTGTGGTGTGAAGAAAATGTCCCAATTTTCATGGCGGTTTTGAAGTGAATCAGGCTGAAACATGATATGTGCTTTCTCAGCCTAGCTGGGAAATTTTTCCTCCAAATGAAAAAGGGTTTAAATGCCCATAAGCTAGTCCAAAACGATTAAGCTGGCTAGCACTGAGGTTAGTTTTTTTTTTTTTTCCTTTCTTTTTAAGTTTCATAAGGGTAAGAGGCTCTTGGCTTTTGAGACAACTGGAAGAGGAACCCTCTGTGGATGATTCATATTGGACACGATGGAGTCAGCTTGGCAAGGGCTGAGCCTTTTTGTGGCACCAGGAACTGCCCATTTTCCATGAACTTCAGTCATGCCCTATTTAGCTCAATTAGAACATGGAGCCTCATATTCCATGGATGAGAGGAATGGTCCCAGTGACCACAGGTGACCTAAAAGCACATCCACTGGAAAACAGGAAAAATAGCCAAAAGTTGGAGACAGGTCAGCTGTTACTAACGAAGCTGTGCAGCCCATACATGGGCTCTGTTTATTCACTACTGCGGCTGCTCAAGTTGCTCCCCACTTGACAATGGGGGTCTGCTAAGGTTTAAAGTGCCATCTCCTGGTATCTTTAGAAGCCATCCTATCTGCATATCCCTCACTTACCATTAAAGGCTGCTGGAACTCTGACCTGGAATCCTGGTAAATGCATCTTTCACTTTAAGTCCTCTGCCATTCCACATATTGCCACCAGAGAAAAATGTGCAAAGGGCCTGAGATTATCTGCCTGGCTCCCTCCTTCTGTGTTGTAGAGGCTCAATACCAATGACTTGGTCCCTTTTTAATTGGTCAGACAGCCTCAAGGCCTGGATTAGCTGCTCTCTCCCACTTGTACATGACTCCCTTCTCAGTATTTAGCACCCTGAATTGACTTTCCATGTTGACTTTTGTGCCTTTTATCTGTTTTCCCAGGCCTCACATCATTCCTGGCTTGTGAATAAGCGTTCAATAAATGGTTGTTTAACTGTTTGACAAACAACCTTGATAGCTGTGCTTTCTAGAGAGAGAAGGGAAGGGTAGAGGAAAGACAGAAAGGAAGAAAGAAAGGGAGGAGGAAGGGGAGGGGACAGGGAAGAAGAATAACAATGCATTATTTGGGCCTTCAGCTTCACGGGGTTATTCTTCCATAATGTGAGGGAGAGGTTATGTGGTTATACCACACAGGAGGAATTTTGTTTTTAGATGCTATTAATGAAGGTATAGGATTTGAGGACAGGGACCTAAGAACAAGGCTGGCAGTCTAAACTCCCTTCCTTGATTTTGCAAGGCTTAGACGGGGAAATGCCAAGCCCACAGGACTGCAGATGCTTTCTCTGCAATGAAACATCACAAGACATGGTGGGCAGAAGCAAATCTCACCCCACATCTCAGCCATTTGATGGCTGTTGGGAAAATCTGTGCAAATGACAAACAGGGGCCAATTTAAGAGCTCAAATTAACACCTGTGGCAGCTGAGACACCAACGGAACACTGAGCAGTCATTAACATCTGCATCTCCAGAATCCTAAAGATTATCTGCTCTGTTGGCATTTATAGTCCAGGTGTGAGGCTGCCATGCCACAGCTGCCAAGAGGAAACATGTTTTAAATCCATTAACCACTATCCCACCAACTGCATGGTTCATGCACAAACCCATTTGCTCCTCTGCCCACGCATCTCTTCAGATATTTATAGGCAAAATGAAAGCCAGAGTCAGTCTTTCCCTATCTATGAACCTACAACCAGTAGGTAGAAGGTGGGGTTGCCTCAAGCCAAATAAATGCTACATGAAGTCTGAGAGCTGAGCAACGTCTCTTCCCTGCTTGCTCTCACATCCATCCTCAGCTCAATGGCTTCTGCGGATGTAGCAAAGGTTATGATAGAAGTCTACTATAAAAGATGCCTTTGTGCCCCCAAATTTGTAATGTTGAGGATGAGAGGATCTCTATACACGGCAAAGACAGAAACACTTAAGGCACCAGGCTAGATGTAGACTAGAAATACCCTGCCTATAGATGAGAAGTGATAGAAATACCTGGAGAGGAATTCTGGGTCTATCTGCAAATCCAATATGGCAAGGAGGCACTGTGAATCTTTTCCAAGCTTAGTGAAAATGACTGACTACTGTACACGTGTATGAAATTCACAAATAAATAAGGGAAACCAGTACCAGCCTAAAAACAACAATAAAAAACTAATCTCATTTTAGCTCGAAGGTTTTATGAGTGGGTTGGTGTCCTTGTCCCTCTTGATCCTGCTTGGCTCTAGGAAGTAGCCACTTCAGGCTCCACATTCCCCACAAGAAGGAGAGGGTGGGATGGGGGAAGCAGCTGAGTGTGTGGGAGACTGGGAGTGGGGGGCTTCTATCAGGATGTAAAATGAAGAAATAAATTAATTAATGAGAAAAAAATCTAATCATAACTAGATGTGTTGCCAAAGCCAGGAGTGCCCTATCAGGGGTGCACAGGTGGAGTGAGTACCTTGTTTCTAATGTGACCCAGTAACAGTAAAGGTCTGTAAATGGAACCAGTTAGTTAACAGCCCTTTGAAGAACCAAGAGGAACCCCAGGTCTACTTCCTGTAGAACTTAAAGATGCCTTTTGAAATGAGTGCCAGTGCTCAGGCTGACCTGGTTTATTACATGATACCCTATGCTATGAGCTGGAAGGGGAGGCACTTGGGAAAGGCTCAGAGTGAGGCAGGGGAAGGCCAGGCCTAGATTAGCTCCTTGGAATTAAACTCATCTTCAGAAGCACCAGGCAGCAATGTAAATGGTTAAGTACAGGCTAAGGGGAAATCTAGCAGACATAGGCAGTACAGCCTCTTTTGCTTTGTGGAATAGAATGTTTGACCCTCAGACCAACCTCTTTTCTTTTTGGCACACATTGAGAAATGCAGAGTGCTTCTCAAATACCCATGATAGCAATTTCTATTTGATCTTGACTCGTGACCCTAAATGAGAGCCAGAGTGGCACATATATACATGTGTACCCCATATTGTCCCACATAGTATTTAACTGAGTGAAAAAACATAACTGCACCTGCCAGTCTTTGGCTCGGGTAATACCAAACATATCCATAGTCTTGAAGGATGTCTGAAGGTCACTGCCAAGGTGTCAGGATGAGCAAGCTGTGCCTCTCAGATGAAAGTTCTCATGTCTGAGCAACTAACCCCGAGAAAGCTGGGAGGTGTGGTTCAATGTTCACACATAACTCTCAGCCAGGAGACTATCTAGAAGTCTCCAAATGTCAGTCATGGAGCTGTCTATGGCAGGACACTATATCCCATGATATATGTGGAAATTCCTTGAAGACCTGAAATGCTACAATGACTAATAACTGGCGCTGCAGTTCTGAAGGAATCTTAATGTGAATGTATACAGTAGGAAGTCTTTAGTAGATAGGGGATTGAAAGGTCAATGGTTCAAAGCCAAATGATCTAAGTCTTTTCTCAGCCTCTGCCTACAAAAGCTTTAAAAAATGATTTCTTATAGGAAAAGGTAGCTATTGCAAAATGAGGCAAGAATTTAATCACTTATTGGCCAAAGATACAAAAAAGAATTGTGTTAAAGGTTGCTATTAAGTTGTTTTATGTATGCCTTACATAGCTTTACTAGAGATTTGGAATCTAATACTGATTAAATTTGATGTCTGTTTTACTGAATATTTTAGACATTAGATAGCAAATCAACAGACAATCATATCGAATCTCAAAAATAATGTTTTCTCTTTATGTAAAAACAAGGTGTCAATTGTATCACTTTTTCTAGGGTACATAACTTGTCACAAGCCTGAGAAAGAGAGAACACACAGGAGCGCTCTCTCTGTCTCTCTGTCTCTGTCTCTGTCTCTGTCTCCGTCTCTCTCTCTCTCTCTGTCTTCCTCCCTCCCCACTTACCTTCTGTCTTCCTCTCTCCCTTCCCTTGTAACCACATTACTGGTTGATGTTTAAATACAGTATTCCAATATTTATTTACTTTTTGTGTGTGTAGATAGTCACCAGCTTCCAAAAGCTTTGAAATTGCTTTTAAATACATTTTATGGAGATTCTCAGGAAAATTGGGAAACTCTAAGAAATACAAGGCTACATGTGAGGTATGTGTGTGTGTGTGTGGGGGGGGTGCTGTCTTCTTAGTCCAGTTCCCAGTTTCCCATTCAGCTTCTCGAGCTGACCTCTGTGATACTGATATGTGAGATGGTGTCATTCCTGGTCATTTATGTGGTTGTCCTATATACTATAGGATATTCACTGGCATTCCTGGACTTTACTCACTACAAGTAAGAATCACTTCTACTCCTGTGACATGACAAAAAACATCCCCAGACACCACTACCACCTGTCCTTTGGATAGAACAGTTTTGATCATTGGTATAGATAAGTTTCATGGAAATCTGGGCTCCCAGCTGCTTCTTCCTAGCCAGCTAGTTAACTTTGCCAAAACACTTGGCCATCTCTATTCACTAGTTCTTTGCTCCAAAACCACATAATCACCATATTGTTCCTCAGGGATGCTGATGAGAAAAAAATATGTAAGACAGGTGGTAGGCACTCAGCACCTGCCATTTCCTTCTGTCCTCCTGCTTGCTTGCCCCCACGGCTGTAATTTCAACACTAGGTACAAGGGAGACCAAGAAAGGAAAGGTCCATCCTCCATCTGTACTGGAGGAATGAGTGTAGCAACACCTTTATACACATATAGACCTATATTTCCCTAGAGGCAACCACCTGCACTGCACCTCAGAGAGGGATGAAGGACAGTAAGGACATGCTTTATTTCATGCGAAAAATGTGCAGATTTCACTGCCTAAGAGGATGACTTCCCCACCCCCCAAACCCTGTAGAGGGTTTTAGGGAGATTGCAAGAACGCTCAAAAACAGTTCTATGTCAACAGATTGGTTGACACGTAAGTCAGAAGCCCCAGGACAGTATTGTTGGTATTGTTCTACATAGTTGGTTATTTTTAAACGTATGGGAGAGAGACATTTCTAACACAATACTTACATATGAGTAGTATATATGTGTTTTTGTACATATGTCTGTGTTCATGTGTGTGCATGTGCACATGTGCACGGAGGTCAAAGGAAGATCTTGAAATCTTGGGTGCTGTTCCTCAGGATCTGCCTAGCTTTTGATGCTTTGGAGACTCTTACTGGCCTGGAACTCACTGAAAAGACTAGGCTGGCTAGCCAGTGAACCAGGGGGATCCATCCCTCTGTCTCCACCTCCCCTGTGCTGAAATTACAAGCACATGGTACCACATTTTAAAAACATGGGTCCTTCAGATTAAACTCAGGTCCTATAACTTAAAAAAAAAAAACACTGGGATTTTAATGCAAATCAATTCACTCATTTTTTAACAGCTTTACTGAAGTATAAATTATAAACCATAAAGCCATCCATTTTAATTACACAACAATAATTTGTAGTAAATTTACAGAGCTATATATCACCATGATTGAGTTTTCAAGTGTTTCCAACTGATCCTGAGATTGATTGGCTCTTAACAGTATTCCTAACACATAGGAAAATACTTTTCCATTCCCTGGTCCAAAGGAATCATAGTCACCAGGCATCCATGAGAGATTCATCCAGGAACAATCTGAGGATAAGTTGAAGTTAGCCTTCAAATCCTTTTAATCAAGTCTGCTGACTTGAAAGTCTGCAACTCTTGGCCCCCAAATTGACTACGATGTGATGTGTCTGGTGCGTCAAACTCAAGACGGGAGAGAAAAATGTCACCTTCCTTAAGTGAAGAGGGTGGTGGTGGCATAAAGGAGTGGCAACCAGAAGCTTAAGTGGATTTAAACAGAATAGAACAAAAACAAAGATGCCAAGCAACTGGGAAGGAAGGAATGATAATTGCTCAAAGTCAATTCATTGAAGCTTGGTGGCTTAGTTCATAGGTTGCTTCCCATCTGGAGGTCCATTGCTATGTGCTTCGGAAGGAAAATAACTGAAAGTCTCCTGATTGTATTGAAGTGTAACAATAAATCTCACCATGCAGTGGGAGCTACAATCTAAGGGATAATAAGAGTCAACGTTCTGGCACTTCACTTCATGGCCTATAATCTCCCATTCAATCAGAACAGAGATTCTTCCATCACCAAGAAAGAACTGGACAATTTAATTTTCATTTCTATTCATGCACAAGCCTGTGTTGGAACGCTTCCATATTTTCTATTATGCTATTTGAAAAATGGCTGCATAGTTTGATACAAACAATATCTCAATCTGACATCAACAGCTTAGTTTTGGACCAATTGATTTCATTCTAAATTATCGTTGGCTGACAGATGCTGAGAGCTGCCCACACAAGATCTGAAAAAGCCATGTTCTCTAATTTAATATTATAATAATTTTAAATTACAGCTTTATTAAGAGGAAGCAGATTTATTTATACCGAACACTGATGGTTTCTAATGATGCTCTGGGCTACATTAAGCGATTCACTGCAGCCCACATTTGGACAGCTTCAATTGTTAGAATCACTAACAAAAAAACATTCTGGTACAAATAATGCCCTCCTTGGTTCAAAGCAATGGAATCCTTTGAAAAAGCAGTCCCAGAGAGAGCCATCCATCTCTGCAATCTCCTTTTCTCCTTGACCAATCTACCTGGCAAAGAGCATTTCTGTCTTTGGGTTTAAAGAGATTCTGCTTAAAAATCTGCTGTTCCCTTGGCTTCTGTAAAGCGGCAAGATTCTTTTTTGTTCTCCTTGAATGTGGATTTCGTCAGGGTATGGTCTTCAGCCCTAGGCGCATCTCACCCCTTTTAAATCTCTTGGTGGTGTGGCAGGATGGTAGGTATTCGTACTGTGTGCATGCACAAGCATACATGCATGAGGATTTAGGTAGGTGTACACACTGCATGACACATTGGAAGGTTAAAGGACAACCTTGCATGCTGGTCCTTGCCGTCACAGTCTACTTTGTTTTAGGCATGATCTCATATAGGTCAGTATCTACAAAAGCAGCTTCAACTTCAGGGGAGTCTCCTGTCTTCACCTCCCATCTTGCTGGAGGAGCACTAGAATTACAGATGCTTGCTAGTATGTCCATTATGTGGGTTCACTCAGGTCCTCTTTACCCAGAGGCATTTTTCCAGCACCCCGTTTAAACTACTTTTGATCTCCTTTCTTTATGGTAAATTTTGATTTTATCTTCCTAGCCCAGAAGACATCTCTAAGCAAACAATATTAATATAAACATTTCTATCTTTTTGCTGACCACCAAGAATTTTGACATAATTCTGGGAGACAAGGTAAGGAAGTCGACTGAGGTGATCACTAAGCCAGGAAAGCTACCCAGGCCAGAGACAACAGCCCCAGCACTCAAGCTTGGAGCCACCAATCCCACATTCCCTTCCCCAGCAGTGCTTACACAAAATTCAACCTCTACCTCTAATCCCTACCTATCTCTAAATCCTTGAACCTCTGCTCTCAGACTCCAGGCAGCACTGACATGGGGTATCTGGACAAATTTCAAAGCCAATGTGATTAACTAAACCCATCCAATTTATTGACATCTAGCTTTCCTTCATCCGATTGGTCCCATGAAGCTCTTCAGCATTTCCTTATACTAATTTTGAAGTTTGATATAGCACTTCAGTGTTCCCATCAATGGCTTCTACTGTCTCTACAATAAATTACAAATCCATTCCCCACCCCCGCCCCCATTAAACTCAATTTGAACCCTGCTTATATTTCCAAGTCAATTCCTCTACTCAGCATAAACATTCTACTACAGTCAGGCTGCTCTATCTAAGCTTTTAGCACTTCCCCATGTGATTTCCCAGGCTGCCCCCACCTCTGCCTAAGCAAAGCCAAGATACAGATAACTCTGTGCTCTTTTGTAGAGCTTGTCCCCGCCTGCTGCCACAAAGGAACATCCTGGTCAGTATTACGTTCTACTACTGTGTTGTCACTCACACCTCGAGGGTCATCTCATCTGTTATCCAACATCTTCTAAGTCCACAGAAGCAGACATGTGTATAAGGGTGTTTGGGTTGTGAATATTCCAGGATTTCCTGGTTGGTAACATAGCTGCCCAGCAGCATTTCTTAAAAGTCAAAGAACCTAAACCTTGGGTTGTCAACTTGTGCATTGATACTCTTCAGCACCATCTCTCCAGGTTTCTAAATACAACTAGGACTTAGTTTCCACAGTAGGAAAAGCACTTGGAGGAATTCTTCTCCTACCCATGCCACCAATATTTCTGAACTAGATTAGAAAATGTGCTAGTCATACAATTTCAATAGCCATCCTAGACAACTCCAGACCCAGCGAAAGCAAGGGTCAAAGGCCAGTGCTCTTCAAAAAGCCAGATACTTAGCACTATGTATTATAGAGAAAGAAAAACACTTTATATTCCTGTGTGAGGTCCCACACAAGACCTTTACCAGTATTTCACCAATCAGTTGTTCTAGCTGAAAACACAGACTGAATATCAAAGTGTGGTGGGAGAGCCATAATTTAGTCTAGCCTTTCAATCAGTATTCACTGCTCTGCTTGTTCCTGTTCTTTAACCCAACGAAAACCCAGAGCTAGCCAGTTTTAACTGTGAGATTATGCTTCATGACAGATTCTCAAAGGCTGGATGAGGATAGAAACCAACTTCTGGAAGCGGTGAATATATTTTTTTGGTATTTACAGTCACAAACAAGTATCCTACACACAAGGCCTTACAAGGTCAGGTCAGAGACTTTGGTCAGCAGTTTGCAAAGATGTTATCCTATTAGCAGATTCAGAAAAAGAAAAAGAAAAACCAAAAAATCAGTGTCCTTGGGGACACAACCTTGGGGGTCACATTAGGCAGGCTCATGTCAGGCATTCTGCTGCTCTTCTAAGGGCCTGTCAACTGTTGGGCATTTGTTTCTAAATTAAGTGGCAAACACAGATGATTATGGAAATCTATCTTCTATGTCAAATCAATCCCACTAATAACTGCCAGATGTTGGGAGTGAGTGGATTGAAGAAAGGTGGGTGTGGCTAGAAATGAGCAACACAGCCTGACATGGTAGCTTGTAATCCTAGGATTTGGGAAGTGAAGGCAGGAGTATTGTGAGTTTGAGACAATAATAATTACACTTACTAATATATTATTAGTGTTACATTATTATAATAAGTTCTAGGCTACCCCAGTGTGATGGTTAGTTGTAATTATCAATGGCAAAACGTCTAGAATCTCCCAAGAAGAGTGTCTTAAGAGATTGCTTAGATCAGGTTGTCTTATGGCATATCTATGGGGGATTATCTTGATTACACTTGAGGTGGCAAAAGTCACCCATTGTAGATGGCATCCATCTCTAGGCAGGAGATCCTGGACTGTATTGTAGTAGAGAACACAAGCTACATTATTCTCTTTGCTCTTATTAGTGGATATGATTGGCTGCTTCAAGCTTCTTGCTGCCTTGGTTTCACCTCAATGATGGACTGTAGCCCAACATTGTGACCTAACCTTGTGACCCTTCTCTCCTAAGCTGCTTTTTGCCAGGGTATTTTATCATAGTAAGTGGAAAGGAAAACTAGGATGCCAGGCCCCTATAAAGAGACCCAGTCAAAAAAAAAAAAAGCAAAAAACAAAAGGGCTGAAACAAAATACGAAAGAAAAAGAAATATGTAATATGAAGAATCCTGGTAGTGACAGAGATATTATTATGAATCTTGACTATGTCAGTAGATACACACAGAATAAAATTGCAGAGAGACATACACATACACACATACCAGTAAAACTGGGCAAAGTTGAATAAGACTAGTGAGATGCAATACATCAATGTCATAGAACACTATAATCTTGATGTTACAGTGGGATGTGCAGGAGAAAAATATGTATCATTTCTAACTTCTGACTGTGAATCTGTAATGAACTCATAACCAAACATTAATTAAAATAAGGGCAATTTCAAAATGTAACCCTCTAAAGTAGAATGCAGGAGAATGCTACCTTATGACAATAGGTACAAATAAAAAGACACTGCACTTAAAAAACATCTGGACTTGAGACTTAGCATCCTAAATGGGTTGTTACCCAGATCACATTGCCAGCCACCTCACATCCATCCAAATATGGGCCCCAAGGACCTCTGACTTTTGTTTACTCAGAGTGACTCCCACCCCCATTTATCACACAGTGCTGGTTTGACCTTGGGAAAGCAAGTTCCTCCTGCTTTGTGCCAAGTGGCAATTACCATACACAAAAAGCTCCTTTTAACTTAAAGTCAAAGTACTTAGTGCCATTTCTACAGTGACCCCTGGCATTTTGCATTTGTACCCTTTTCCAGGCTGGAAAACATGAACTAAGTGTCTGTGCCTACTTCTGCAACAACTTTCATTCATCATTGCTCTTCACTAGCACTTCTGAGGACTTTTGCTAAGGCCAGGGAGGCAAAAAAAAAACCCAACCAAACAAACAAACAAAAACAAAAACAAAAACAAAAACCAGGTACTTCGTTTTCAGGTAGAAATCAAATCATTTACTTCCCCTGTCAAACAGTGACAGTTTAAAACTTAGCGGAGGCTGAGAGCCTAGCATTTCAGTGGCCACAATAGAGCCCATCACATTGCTTGAAGAGGTAAGCCAGGCCCTGCAGTTCTTTCCTAACAATGCGAAGAGAAGCAGAACAAGTTAAGCCTTCACTCACCAATATCATTGCTGCGGTCTGAGAGGTCCTTATCCAGAATGCCAGAGAGTGCGCTGCCTGCCAAGTCAATCTTTGGACTGTCACCCCTATATTAAAAACACAAGTCCAGACAATTAATAATCAGTGTGTGTCCTTCTCATTCTGTCCACTTTCTTGCTGCTCACACATTAAGGAGGGGAGAATGGCATTGGTACCTGTGCAGGGAGCCAAAGGGAGGCAGTGAGACCCAATGAGCTGTCCAGCCACAGGAGCTGTGGTATGAACTGGCCAGTAAACTGGACGTCCCTCTGTTCTGTACATATTTTCTAAGATGGCTATTTTAATAATGACCCTTTGCCAGTGTGCTTCTAGCCACAAACCCTCCTGCTGTCTCCACAGGATGCAACACAGGCCTGTTCCTGCCCCATGGCCAAATAAGCACTGGCAAACCGGCTGCTTCCCTTTTAAGGAACACAGAATTTAGCCAATGCTTCTTGTCAAAGGTCAGCTACTTTTAACCTTGAGAAAAAGGTTCTCTGGCCTTGGGGCTGAGGCATCAGCCAGGTTGTTGACAGGCACAAGGTGTCAAGTTGAAATCTGGCAGCCCAAAGGCTGGCACTGGGGCACATGTCTATAAAATTAGATAGCTTCTGGGTGGTCATGCCCCGCCCCAACACTATGCCCATTATGACATGAGTGACTCTCAGATATGGGCTGGAAGAAGCCCACATATGGGATGGGAATAAGTTTCCAAGCTAAGGAAAGAAGGTTTCTTTGTATACCAGCCTAAGATTCCTCCATATTTTCCCCAAAAGGCAGTGCTTTGGGCCTGTTAGGGAGATGAGTCCTAAATAAGGTTATTCAAGGGCTGATCCTCACCATGACATGAGAGAGCTGAACAGTTGTTCCTATCAAATCAATAGAAATAGTCCATCTCACAGCTTTTGAAAGTCACCATGGCCCGAAGTCAAACTTTACTAAGAACAAATTTATTCTTGCAAACATTTGTCTGCTAAGAGTATTGGGAGGGCTAAAGTGGGAAGGAACTACTCTGGAAAGGCTCTCAGTATGGATAGGATAGACATACAGACCACTGCAGGTCCATAAGGCATGATAACTACATGTTACAGTCCAGAGTAGGACAGGGGATTCTACAGGGTACACAGACATGGAACACTATAGTTGGGTCTTGAGCATGCACATGTGTAAGTTTATAATTACAAGCTGCTGTGCTAATTTAGCTTTGCTTACATATGTTTAGGGCTACACTCTTGGGATTGGCTAACTTATCAGGGGGCTCATCCCTGGAGAAGACAGATTTACCTTCTCCCAGCAACCCTCAATTGTCAGTAGCTCTTATTCTAAGAGTGAAACCCTGTGAGAATCCCCCCACCCACCCTCCCACACATTGGCATACCAGCAGGTCTGCTGGAACAGATTCACGGATGGAGGTCTAGCTCCCTTTCTGAAGGGAAACATTGGATCCAACTTTCTTTCTTTCTTTGTTTCTTTCTTTCTTTTTGATTTTTAGATCCAACTTTCACATACTCCTCACTAGAGGGTAGACAGCTGAGAACTACTGGTATCAGGTTCCCTCTTCTGCTGTGCCTTTACTAAGGCTAATGTGTCATAAATGCCAAATGTCATAAAGCCTGCCCTAGAATGTACATTATGGGACTTGCTGGAACATTGAGAGCTAGGTTAGACCAGAAGACCAGGAAGAACATGATCTACTGGAGAGCTTAGAAGGGGAAATATATTCACAAATAGGTGGACCTTTATTTACTCACCCAACATCCCAAGGCTTTGCCTTCCCCAGACCAGGGTTCATCTCAGACTCCCTTTCTATATGCTGACAACCAAAACTCAGGGGCCTCAAGGCCTCAGGCAGATACCAAGCCATTTGGTGTGGGGGCATGGAGGGGATTTATTTTCAAAACTTCTGATTACCAGGACCTCAGCATCCATTCTTGAAAGTATAGTCAACTTTCCACGAGTTCTGCACACACAGATTCAACTAACTGTGAACTTTACAGCACAACAATAAAATCCCAAAGATCAGTTAGGCATTTCTCAAAAGGATATACACATGGCCAGTAGGTACATAGAAAACTGTTCAATGTCACTTATAATCAGGATAATGCCCACAACTGCAATAATGTGTCACCTTACACTAGTTAGAATTGCTAGAACTAAAAAGAAAACAACTAACTGGCAATGGTACTACATAACTATAATTTTATTATCTTGAAGGTGGAGGCAGGAGGATTACTAGGGGAATTAAAACATTTTATTATAAGAGGGTGACTGGGAGGGGGCAATGAGCAGGATGTAAAGTGAATAAGTACAATAATAAAATAAAAATGTAAAAATTTAGTACAACCTAGGCTACAACAGAGAGAGAGACCCCTGCCTCAAGATAAAACGGGGGCTGGAAAGATGGGTAAAAGACACTTGTAATGATATCCTAGTTATCTGAGTTCAACCTGAGTTCAATCCTGTGATACCACATAAAGGTAGAAAGAAAGACTAACTCCATAAATTTGTTCTTTGAGCTCCATACACCCACACATGAATATTTTTTAAAGAATAAAAATTAATGCTGATCTCAAAAAGAGAGAAAGAAAGAAAAAGAAAGAAAGAAAGAAAGAAAGAAAGAAAGAAAGAAAGAAAGAAAGAAAGAAAGGAAGGAAGGAAGGAAGGAAGGGAGAGAGAGAGAGAGAGAGAGAGAGAGAGAGAGAGAGAGAAAGAAAGAAAGAAAGGAAGGAAAATGAAGGAAAGCAAATTGACTAGTGATCAGCAAAGCCTGAGGAGAGTACAGAGAAAAGAGAACTAAGAAGATGGTAAATCAAAAGCCACAGATGGACATAGGACTTCTGATGCTTCGTAGTATGACTAGAAAATAATTGGTGGTTGACAGCAACTAATTGAATGTTTCAAAGCAGCTAATAGGGTTTTGAATATCTCCAACATAAACAAATAATACACATCTGAGGTGACAGATATGTCATTATCCTGATAGGATCAACACGCACTAGATATATGTACTGAAATGTCACACTATACTCATAAACACATACAACTATTTTTCAATAAAAAATTTTGTGCTGGGGCTATAGAGCTGTATACTAGGCAAGCTAAGTTCTTGCCTAACACATGCGAAGTCCTGAGTTCAATGGATAATATTGTAGGAAATAGAGTTGTATTTTTTAAAAAGAAAAAAGGAGCCTAGAGAGATAATTATGGGATTGTATTGTTCTTTGCAAAGGACCTGAGTTCAGTTCCCAGCACCCATGCTGGGTGGCTCATAATGACATAAAATGCAAACACCAGGAAATCTGACACCCTCTTCTAGTCACCATCAGCATCTACACTCATATGTGTGTGCACAGGCATGTTTGTGTGCGGGCACACAGATAAAATATATATTTAAAATAAAAAGAAATGAAAATACTTAGGGGAGTGTTACTTGTTGAACCCAGATTTTTCTTATCAGCATTCCTTAAAGAATACAATATAAGAAGTTTAACAGGACGGAGGCCCAAGTGAGGATGCTTCTCCACTTAGAAGGGGAAGCAAAATAATCATGAGAGGCAGAGGGAGGGATCTGGGTGGGAGAGGGAAAAGAGAGGGGAAAAATGAAGAACAGGGGAGGGACAGAGGGGAAAAATGAAGAACAGGGGAGGGACAGAAGTCCAGAGGGCCAGGAGAGTGAGTGGAAATATGCAGCTGCTGAGGGTGGGAGGTGTGGAACCCTCTAGAAAGACCCAGAGACCTGGGTTGTGAGAGATTCCCAGGATTCAATGCGGGTGAACTTAGCCAAAATGTCCAACAGTTGGGAGAGGGAACTTGAAGAGTACTGGTACAGAGACAGACACGTTGATCAATGAAATAGAACTGAAGACCCAGAAATAAAACAACACACTTATGATCACTTGATCTTTGACAAAGATGCCAAAAATATACAATTGCAAAAAGAAGGCATCTTCAATAAATGGTGCTGGTCTAACTTGCTGTCTGTATGTAGAAGAATTAAAATAAACCCATATTGTCACCTTGTACAAAGCACAAGTCCAAGTGGATCAAGGACCTCAACATAAAACCAGGTACACTGAATCTAATAGAAGAGAAAGTTGGAAAGAGCCTTGATCTCATTGCCACAGGGGGAAATTTCCTAAACAGAACTCCAATGGCTCATGATCTAAGATCAAGAATTGATAAATAGGACCTCATGAAACTGGAAAGCTTCTGTAAGGCAAAGGACATAGTCAATAGGACAAATTGGCAACATACAGATTGGGAAAAGATCTTCACTAACACCACACCTGACAGAGGGCTAATATCCAAAATATATAAACAACACACGAAGCTAACATCCCAAAAACCAAATAACCCAATCAAAAAATGGGGTATAGAACTTAAACAGAGAATTCACAACTGAAGAATCTCGAATGGCTGAGAAACACCTAAAGAAATGTTCAAAGTCCTTAGTGATCAGAGAAATTCAAATAAAAAAGACACTGAGATTGTACCTTACACCAATCAGAATGGTTAAGATCAAAACCTCAGGTGACATCACATGTTGGAGAGGATGTGGAGAAAGAGGAACACTCCTCCATTGCTGCTGGGATTGCAAACTGGTACAACCACTCTGGAAATCAATCTGGAGGTTCCTCAGAAAATTGGAAATAGATCTACCTGAAGACCCAGCTATACCACTCTTGGGAATATACCCAATAGACACCCCACTATGCCACAGGGGCCCCGTGTTCCACTATGTTCATAGCAGCCTTATTTGTGATAGTCAGAAGCTGGAAAGAACTTAGATGTCCTACGACACAATGGACTACTACTCAGCTATTAAGAATGAGGACATCCTGAGGTTTACATGCAAATGGATAGAACTGAAAAATATCATCCTGAGTGAGGTAACTCAGACCCAAAAGGACATGCATGGTATGTACTCACTAATAAGTGGATATTAGCCACAAAAAATCATACAGAATACCCAAGATACAGTCCACAGAACTCAAAAAGCTCAACAAGCTGAAGTGCCCAAGTGAGGATGCCTCAGTCCCACTTGGGAGAAAGAAGAAAGCAATCACAAGTGGGAAGGGAGGGAGGGACCTGGGAGAGAAAGTGGATGCGGGGAGGAGAGTGGGGGTGAGAGGGGAACCTGATCTGGTATTGGGTGAGGGAAAAGGACTGAAGCCCTGAGCGCCAGCAGAAAGAATGGAAACAGGCAACCTCAGGAAATTCTAGATTGTGGGGACCCTCCAAAGTGCACCAGAGATCTGGGAGGTGAGAGACTCTCAGGACTCAAAGGGAGGGATCTTAAATGAAATGCCCAAAGTAGGGAGGGGGAACCTATAGAGCCTACCTCCATCAGGAAGACAGGGGATCAAGTGAGGGATGGGGTTGCCATTCCACAGTCATATCTCTGACCCACAATTGTTCCTGTCTGGAAGAATTACAGGGATAGAAACGGAGATGAGCCTGAGGAAAAGAAGGCCCAGTGACAAAGTGGGATCCAGCTCAAGCGGAGGTCCCAGGGCCTGACACTATTACTGAGGCTATGGAGAGCTCACAAAAAGGGGTCTATCATAACTGCCCTCTGAAAGATCCAACAAGCAGCTGAAAGAGTCAGATGCAGTTATTTGCACCAACCAATGGACAGAAGCAGCTGACCCCTGTTGTTGAATTAGGGAAGGCTGAAAGAAACTGAGGAGGAGGGCAACCCTGAAGGAGGACCAGCAGTCTCAATAAATCTGGACCCCTGAGATCTCTCAAACATTGGACCACCAACCAGGCAGCATATACCAGCTGATATGTGGTCCCCAACACACATACAGTAGAGGACTTCCAGGTCTGTGTTCTTTCAGAGATGATGCACCTAACCATCAAGAGACTGGAGGCTCCAGGGAGTTTAGAGTTGTCCTTTGATGCACGAGGGACTGGGTTACCAACTCACAGTCTAATTTTCTGACCCAGAATTGTTCCTGTCTAAAAGAAATGCGGGGGGTGGGGGGGTGGTGGTGGTGGTGGTGGTGAATGGAGCAGAGACTGAAGGAAGGACTGTCCAGTGACCAGCCCAACTTGGGATTCATCTCATATTGCGGGCGGGGTGGGGGGGGGCGCGCCAAGGCCTGACACTATTACTGATGCTATGGTGTGCTTACAGACAGAAGCCTAGCATGGCTATCCTCTGAGAGGCCCTACCAGCAGCTGTCTGAGACAGAGGCAGATACTTACACGCAACCATTGTGCTGAAGTCCGGGACCTTTGTGCTTGAATTAGGGGAAAGCTGGAAGAAGCTGAGGAGGAGGACAACCCCACAGGAAGACCAGCAGTCTCAACTAACCTGGACTTCTGGGAGCTCCCAGAGATTGAGCCACCAACCAGGCAGCATACATGGGCTGGTCTGAGGCCCCCGGCACATATGTAGCAAAGGACTGCCTTATCTGGCCTCAGTGGAATGGGATACGGAACTGTGGGGAGGAGCAGGAGAGGAGGGAGCAATGGATGGAATGTAAATAAATAAAATAATTAAAAAGGAATACAATATAACACCATAGCAAGTTGTTTACACTGAAGCATTATTATAAGTAACTAACAAAGGCAATTCAAAGGTCAGGGGGGCATGGAGTAAGTTATCTACTAATATTATATCAGTGTATTTAAAGAAACTGAACACACTTGGCTTTTGGTATCCTTGAAGGGAGGCTTCTGAAAGCCACCAAGAGGCAGAATGGTTTGCCATTCTTATGGGTAGGTGAGAGGTACATGAGTGGGGGAGGGGGAGTAGGGGGTGGTGGGTGGAGCTGTTGATGATGTTTGCGTCTTCATTAATCACAGGGACCTCAAAACGTGGCTGCTTCAGAACAGGTGGTTTCATGATGTATCTTGATTAATGTCAATCTTGGAGCTGCTGTGTACTTCTTTTGAGTGAACACCAGAAGTTCATCAAATGAGAGTCCATCTTAAGGGACTGAAGATGACTCTATTGCCCATAATGTGCTCAGGATATCTTACTTCCCTGTTATTAGAAGCCTTGACCATTTTATTCTTTTATATACATTTGTTTTTCTTTTGGATATAGCTTTCAGCCTTTTAGTTTATTTTACATATTTGTGGGAAGCATGCATATATGCATATGTGTGGGTGTATATGTGTGTTATGCATGCATGTGTGGATATGTGCCCATGGAGGTTGATGATATTGGGTATCTTCCTAGATCACTTCAGATTTATTTATTTGTCCATTTATTCATTCATGTTTTTATTTGGAGACGGAGTCTCACTATGTAGCCCTGAATGACCTGTAGCTCACAGACATATGCTTGGCTCTGCCTCCTGAATGCTAGGATTAAAGGCACGTGCCACCACACCCAACACCTCCCACTGAACCTGGAGCTCATCAAGTCAGCTAAACTGATTAGCCAGTGAGTTCCAGGGATTTCCCAGTTTGTTTCCTTGGCACTGGAATTAAAGATACACATACCACTGCTCAGGTTTTACATGGGTCCTGGGGGTTTGAGCTCAGGTCCTCTTGCTTGCACACAGGCACTTTACTGAATGAGCAATAAATCACTGTAGTGATTTAAATTTTTAAGATGATTTTTTTACAGACAGGTATAACATTTATTATCACATTATTACCACTCAAACCCAGCAACAATTGAAATATGATTGTAGGTATATTCCCTTATGATTTATTTTTTAATATGCCATATAACATATTTTGTCAAGTTCTTTCCTCTTCCCCAACTCCTCCCATCCCTTCTTTCCCTACCCAATAAACTTACTTAAAAAAAAAACTTTATTTTTAAGTTGGAGAGGTAGAAAATGTGATCAAAATATATAAAGAAAAACTAAATAAAATGAAATCAACACTTTTTACAGGCAAACAGTAATTGTTTATATTTAAAAGGTGCAATGTGATGTTTTAATACGTGTATCCACACAGGCTGATCAAATCAGGTCAGTTAGCATATCTATCACCTCAAATATTTATTATCTCTTTGTGGTAAAAACACCTAACCATCCTTTCTTTTAGTTGTTTTGAAATATACAACACATTATTGTTGTCATTACCATATTGTGTGACAAATCACCAAGTCTTATTCCTCTTATCTAACTAACTGTCCCTTTTGTCTCCTCTGCCCATCCAGCACTCCACCAGCTGCTGGTAACCCTTTTCTACTCCTAAGAACATGACACTTTCAAACTCCACATGGAAGTGAGATTGTACAGGGTGTTTTCTTTGTGTTCCCAACTTAGATAGTTCACCTGCCATACCATGAAATTTTGAAAAATACTCAGATCCTCTGAGGAATAGCACAGGATAAAAGTAATTGTTTTAAGTTAAAATTAAAATTAAGTTTTAAGATGAAAGGTATAGATTTTAAGTCTTCATGTGCATGAAAGCCAGTTCTGAGTCACAGAAACAGTCTGCAATAAATGGGTTCCATGCATTGTTGTAATTGTTTACAATGAAGAAAAACTGAAAAAAAAATCCCACCAATGGGATATTTTACACCTAGGGAAACATTTGAATAGACTGTGACATTTAATGGGCTTTCATGAGGCATTTAAATGGCACTTACAAACAGGTTTATTCTGACCAGAACAAATGCTTATATTACAATGGAGAGAGCAAAGGCAGGTGAGCAGTGACACACACAGCAATGTGCAGCAATATGCATACACCCACACGCCTCCCTTAGGTGGTGGGAAGAGGGATTCTGTTTCTTAAGATTGGAAGAATATTTATGGTAGTTATTCCTGGGAAGTCTGATGAGTGATTTTCATCACCTAGTGCAGTACCTAAAAAATACCCATGGAATCCAGGAGCAGTGGCCAAATTTTCTGAAATGGGAATGTCTTTCTTTCTTTCTTCCTTCCTTCCTTTCTTTCTTTCTTTCTTTCTTTCTTTCTTTCTTTCTTTCTTTCTTTCTTTCTTTTTTTTTCTGAGACAGGGTTTCTCTGTATAGCCCTGGCTGTCCTGGAACTCACTCTGTAGACCAGGCTGGCCTCCAACTCAGAAATCCGCCTGCATCTGCCTCCCCAGTGCTGGGATTAAAGGCGTGTGTCACTACGCCTGGCTGGGAATGTCTTATACATCTGTACAATAGATGCATTTTCCCCGAGTCATAAAGCTTTATGATATTCTATAGGATGGCACCTGGGTAAGATTGACAAAAACAAGCTGAATCATACAAAGAAAAAATATGGGCAAGGGTTTTTTTTTTTAAATGTGAATTATATTTATCTTCAGAAAAAGCTTATAGGGGATTTTTTCCCTTCCAATGATTAAGATTTATTTTACTTTTTATTCACATGTGTGTTTGTCTGTGTGAGTTTATGCTATGTATGTGTAGGAACCCAAGGATACCATCGGATTGCCTGGAGCTGGAGATTTAGGCAATTGTGAGCCACCTAACATGGGTGCTGGGAACTGAACTCAGGCCCTCTGAAAGAATAGCAGGTACACCTAAGTGCTGAGCCATCTCTCTAATCTTGTCTTTTATTTACATTTTGCATTTATTATAGGGCTGGAGAGATGGCTTAGCATTTAAGAGGACTTACTGCTGTTGTAAAGGACTGGATTTGGTTCCCATGACCCACACCTTGGCTCAAACCATCCATAACTCCAATTTTAGGGGATCCAATGTTACCTCCTCTGACATCCACAAGCACTCAGAGCATATCCATACATGTGGAGTACTACATCTGAACTCACTTCTAATTGCCTGTATGATCTCGGCCAGGTTACTTAATCTCTCCTAAACGTTGTGCTTCATCAGCATGACTGCAGAGCTAGTTTGGGCAGGATTACAACCCCCCCCCCACCAAGGGACCATCAAGATTTCTCTTACTTTTCCTATTTTCATTATAATTATTAAAACAGGATGTAAGGCTAATTATTAAGCAACAGACAGTTGAATCTCTTTACATTGTGGAGTTGATTTTGTTGTTTTATTTTTTATTAAGAAGCCTATATGTGAGTATTACATGGACATCATTCCCCCTTCCCTCTTGTACTTTCTCTAACTCCTTCCATGTCCCCCTCTTGGTCCCTTATTTAAACATTAGCAATGTTCGAAATTACAACAGGAGTCACGGGGAAGATGGTCCTATGAGTTGTCCTCAAACTCTCAGACTTTTACCCTCTCCTTTGCCTTCAAATCTCCATGTCTCAAGGTTTGGAATGATGTCCCTTCCTACTCCACTGGAGTAAAAGTGACTCACCCTTTAGCATTCAGAGACCCATCTTTTGTTTTCTCTTGGTTCTTGCAGGCCACATCTCTATTCCTGCACCCGTCACAATATTTGATAATGTATAAACCTAGAGATCCTTACTTATTATTCAAAAGAGAAATTTTAAATGTTTATTTATATTTATGTGTGTATATGTGTATAATTGTGTGAGTAGCTACTGGATATGTGTGTATTCCCATAGAGGCCAGAAGATGGTGTAAGATCCTGTAGAGCTGGAGTGACAGGCAGTTCTGAGCTGTCTGACATGAGCACTGGGATTTGAACTTGGGTCCTTTGGAGGAGAAGTCAGTGGTTTTAAACTACTACGCCAGTTCTCTAGGCCATATAGAAGAAAATCCTATCATGTCTTCCTCCTAGTACCTAGTGCCTTCTACAACTATAATAAGATAAATGCCTTATTGTTTATACTAGTCAGCCTATAGTATTTTGTTACAGAAACCTGAGAAAATGAATACAACATGAAGCCTAAAGAGCAGAACACAGAGGTCAGCAACGGGGAACTTTTGCTGTAAAGGTTATTTGGGGTTCATAACCACTAGAAATATAGAGTAAATCACAAATGAAAAATTCCTTTGCAGTTTGCATATAGCAACTAGAGGCTCTATCCCCAGTTTTAGGACCTCCATTCTGATGGTTTGATAAAAAGAAAAAAAGATATTATGTTCTAGTGGTCAGGGTGGCTTCTTTTCAAATACCATTTGGTATGATATGTAGTGAACTCTTGCCAGGGAGGACTTCTGCCTAAGGGGACAGATAGTATTATGTTTCTGAGATTCATCTGCAGGCTCTATAGGCTAAAGCATGAGGAAACACCCCAAAGAAATAGAAACTCCATTCCCAAGTGACTCTTCCCCAGATTCTAGAACACAGACCACACTTGTATAAGGAGGCAGGGATACTGGCTCTTCCTTCCAATTGAGCTTTCTGATCCCTCATGCCAAGAGCTAGACACAGGCTTTAGTTGAAATGCTCTTCTATCTAGGGCCAGAAGCAAACCTATTTTGAAAACACAGTAGGTGTAGTTTAAAAAAAGTTCTGATCCTTCCAAGTAGGGAAGCTGCAGCTGGTGTTTTGACAGTGCTCAGACTGTGGGTGTGTAAGCATTTTACAATGTCTATTTGTAAATGCCTTTCACTATATTTATAGCTTCTTTACAACAATGCTAATGAATTTCAGTTCTGAAAAATAGAAGAATTTCTGAAATTTACTGAAGCACATGTCTATAGTGGCTGACACCCAATGAGGCTGCAGCTCTATGGTCTCCATTCTGCCACAGTCTGTTCAATACAAGGATACCATTATTTTTTTCAGAAAGGGTGTTACTGAACTCTAAAGAAGAAGAGAAAAAGAGCTTACCCTTTTATCATTTACTGGCTCCTGTCAGAGTTTTTTCTTCTGTTAAGTTTCTTTTTTTTTTTTTAAAGATTTATTTATTTATTATATGTAAGTACACTGTAGCTGTCTTCAGACACTCCAGAAGAGGGCGCCAGATCTCGTTACGGATGGTTGTGAGCCACCATGTGGTTGCTGGGATTTGAACTCTGGACCTTCGGAAGAGCAGTCGGGTGCTCTTACCCACTGAGCCATCTCACCAGCCCCCTTCTGTTAAGTTTCTATTCCTACAACAATTAAATAAAAGGAGAACCCAGGAGAAGGTTGGCTATCCATAGCACCATCTACCCAAAGAACAAGGCTGCCAGGCTCACACTTCTTCCTTCTAAGGGTCCCTTGTGGAAGAGGGTACAGAAAGGTTGTAAGATCCAGAGGTGGTGGATGACTACAAGGGAACAGTGTTTTCCTGGCATAGCAGGGCAGGCACATATGTAAACTCACAGCTGTTGTGATAATATGTGTGAGACTCAAGCCAAACCAAATCCTAGCAAGGAGGGTTAGTTGGGCATGAAGCCCCACCCCTAGCTGAGCAGTTGTTGGCACTTGATAGCTTCTAGGAGAGGATGAGTCAGCTTTCTTTACGAGTGTGGCCCCTGGTAGGTTGACCACACTCCAGTGGGAGGTCACTCATCCAAGAGTATATGAGCAGCACAAACTGGACTTAATGGGTCAAAAACCATGGGGCACAAAATGGAATAGAGAAGGGAGATGGATCTGAGAAGAGTTAAGGAGGGAAGTGAATAAATATAATCAAAACACACTGTACAACATTCCCAAGGGACTAATAAAAATGAAAAGAAAATATGGAGTTAAAAAGAAATTCAAATTTGAAATCAAAATGATTCTATTCTCATATATTTTTCTTGGAAGTTTTAGTTTGACCCTTGCTTGACAGGTAACTAGGTATCACAGAGGTCCCCTTGCTTTCCAACAGACAGGGGTCTGAGCAGGGAGAAAATAGGTCCTAAGGTCCCATGAAAATAACAGCAGCAGCTACTGCTTGTGCAATGACAATTACCTGCTATGTACTGAGCCAGAATCCTTCATGCATGAAGCATTCCACCTCCACTACCTGTCAGGAAGCCATTCACTATGCCTTGAGGGTCCCTTGCAGTAGTAGGGTGGTCACCCCTACTACTAAGAGTGCTGTCATGGGCAGTTTCCAGCTTTCAGTTCTTCTAGAGATAGCCTTGGCTACAGAGCCTCATTAGCCAACATGGGACAACTCAACTGGGCTATTGTAGCTACAGAGCTCCTCGTGGATCTCACAGATACTTGCTGAGCCAGAAGCACAACTTAACTTTCCCTCTTCTCAGTCCCGCTTCTATGATCATGGGAGTGATCATACACACACACATCTTCACACTCTACAGGAACGGTCTGATTCCTGAGGAACTCCCCTTATGATATCTTGCTTTTCATTATATGGCAAAAGGAACTGAGGCTAAGTGAGGCTAAGTCACTTGCCAATTTAAAGTCACCAAAGTACTAAAGTGACAGGATCTAGATTTGGATCTGCTAAGTCTAATTGCAGAGATCAAGAGCACTTCTTTAAGACGACTTACTTATTCACTCACTTATTTTTGACATAGGATCTCATGTAGCCCAGGTTGGCTTAGAACTTTCTATATAGTCAAGAATAACCTTGAAATTCTGAGCCCGGTGGAGCCACTAAAGCTGTTTTATTATTCATCCTCTTGGTCTTCCTAGCAGAGAATCTGGTCTTGTGGACAGCAGGTCATCAATCACATCAGGCCGTCTGTGTCACCCTAGTTCACTCCCAGCTGGGTAGATAGTTATTGTTTCCCAAGTTAAGAAGGACCAATAATAAAAAATGTACTCAGTACGACCCACTCATCCCCTTTGGATCTGGGACATAACAGGGCTCATGTATAGAGGAAGATGTGGAAGATGCACAACAGTGTGCAACCCTTGAGAACATGAACTCAGCCAGTGGCATGGCCTAATTTAGCCCAAGCTGGGACAGTTAAGCCAAGGCATGTGGGATGGAAACGGCACTGAAGTGCAAAGAAAGCCAAAAGGAGCACACTAACAAATCTATGACAGCATTACCAGCAGTATGACAGAAAGCTACCAAGCAGACACCAATCCTCTAGAGCTATGTGGGGATGAAGCAAGAAAGAGCAGTTCCCACAGACCAAGATTCTAAGTTTGTATGGTGACTGCATTAGCAGCCCTCAATCCTCAAAACGATATGCTACCATGATGCACATCTTTCAGCTTTAGATAGCTAAAAATATTATGAGGTAGTGGGGAGAGTTGAGAAGGAATTGAATACCTTTAAAAGCCCTGTTTCCCAAGTGCAGGCAACTACTAAGGCACACAGGATGAGTCTTCTAATTGTCACTACCTCTCATTCCACCTGGGAGCTGGTACTTCATACAGATGGCTACACCCATCAAATGTGAGATCACAGAGAAACTGCTTGAGTTACCCTCTCTTTGTTCTTTCTTCCAACCAGGAAATCTTATCCATTATCCCTTCCTAGTGTAAAACCTGTACATACTCCTCACTCATCCTGACAACATCTCGGTCCAGTGATGCCCCTAAGGTCTAAAAGCTGGTTAGTTTATCTCAACCTGACACAAACCTAGACATACCCAGGAAGAGGGGATCTCAACTGTGGAACTGTCTTCATCAGATTGGCCTGCAGGCAAATCTGTGGAGGGATTTCCTCAATTAACAATTGATGGGAGGGGGGTGGCTCGCTATAGTCAGGACCACCTATGGGCAGGTGGTCCTGGATGCTGTAAGAAAGGAAGGTGAGTGAGCACTGGGAGGCAAGCCAGTAAGCAGCATTCTTTTGATCTCTGCTATAGTTCCTGCCTCCCGGTTCCTGCCTGGGCTTCCCTTCATGATGGACCTTTAAGCCAAATAAACTCGTTCCTCCTCAAGTTGACCTTGTTCAGTGTTATAGCAACAGAAAGCAAACTAGGACAGCAAGTGAACTCATTTCCCCTCCTCTCCTTGCTCCCTGCTTCATATCTCAGACCTCAGCTTTGACTGTGAACATTGGGCAGGGAACACCCAGCTCAATTTCCCACTTCATTACAGGCTTGCTTGTTCCTGTGATCACAGGGTAGAAGGAATGTGTCCAAGGCCAAGAAGCTGACTGATAGCAGAGCAGGAAGCAGATGGGAGATTCCTGGTGTCTAGCTCTGTCTTTTTCTATCATGCATGAGATGGCAATAATACAAAGGAGCCTCCACAATTGTATCTTTTATTCCTCAGGGGAGTTTTCTTTCTCTCAGATTAGCAACTAAAAGGTGACTTACATGTATGAAGACAGCAAATGTGGAACGCATCCTCCAGTAGCACTCTGCCCCACAATATAGCAAGCCCTGGAGATGGCCATTCCATAAAGAAGGGACAAAACAGGCTTCCTTTGTTCGTCAAAGGAACAGCTTCTTGTCCATTCCCAGAAACATTCATCCAAATGCCCTGATGAGATCTTAAGAGTTTCCACATACCCACCTTATAGACAAAACATATCCTAGGCACCACAGACTTTGGGATTGAAAAAGTAGTCCCATCGAAGTATGGGAATTCCCAATTAATGCCAGGGACACCAAACCCCAGAGCGATTTCCCTAGCAGCTCTCTCCTTGCAATGCATGTCTTCACCCAGATGAGCACAAACAAGCTCTGCTATTTATAGAAGGTGAAGGCATGTCGGAAGGTGATAGGGCATTTCTCATGCACTCTCTCTCCTAATCTCAATTCTTTGTGCAGGCTCTGTAAGGACGCCTGGAAGTAGGCAACCTCTCTCGAGATCCCAGAGAGGGCATAACAAGCCCAGTGACCCCAGAAGGGCAAAATGGCAGGCTTCATGTATAAGACCCCATCCTGGTGTTTCAAAGGCAAGCAACAGGCCGGAAAGAAGCCGAGCCCAGATCCTTGTCATTGTCAGAGGGAGAGAGAACTCATCGTTGTGCAACTGTGAGAACAGTTTGTAGGGTGCCACTTAGAGGAAATGCATTAGGAAGAAAATAGCTGTTGGATAAGCAGGCTGGAGAGCAAATGGCACTGTGAGGTGATGATGCTTCCTAGTGGCTCACTGCCTTCTTCTGACCACCCAGTGGCAGGAAAATCAGTGTGACTCAGTCGGGGCAAAACCCTGTCAACTACTGCTAGGTTTTGCTACAGCAAATACATTTCACTGTTATATGGAGAGAGAAAGAGAGAGAGGGGGAGGGAGGGAGGGAGGGAGGGAGAGAGAGGGAGAGAGAGAGGGGGGGAGAGAGGGAGAGAGAGAGAGAGAGGGAGAGAGAGGGAGAGAGGGAGAGAGGGAGAGAGAGAGAGAGGGAGAGAGGGACAGAGAGACACAGAGAGACACAGAGACACAGAGAGAGAGAGAGACAGAGAGGGAGAGAGGGAGAGAGAGAACATGTACCAATGACATCCAGCCTATACCAATGTAAGCATACCTACAGTACAAGAGGCTTTCCTTGAACCTGCCGGTATTTCTCTGCATCATACATTCACTGCCATCCCTCCATTCCCAGACTCCTCCTCCTGACAGTGTCACTGTCGGAAGTAACTATATGTTTATAATCCCTGGTGGTCTTCTGGTCTACTGTCTGAGGGATCCTCAGGGGATCCAGAACATGACCTGCTTTCTACTATATTTAAAAAAACAAAAAACAAAAAACTCATACAGTGAATTCATTCAAAGGACAGGGGAGAATTCGAACAGATTTGGTGATAGCTATAAAATTTCTATGCCAGGAATTAGGGTCTGGCATACGGTGGTGTGCTTAAACTCTCCACACAAAACTCGAGAGAGATGGATGACTCAGAAGCTAAGAGCACTAGAGGACCTGAGCTCTAGTCCCAGCACCCAAATGGCAAAAGACAACCTTCTGTAACTTCATTCCCAGAGTATCCAATGCCCCTCTTCTGGCTTCTTGCAGGCACTGCATGTTCATAGTGTACAAACAAACATGCCACCAAAACACCCATACACATACAATTCAAATCAAAACACAGAAAACTTTTCTACATCCTACCTTAGAAATTTGGAAAGGAAAGGGTTTGTTTCATCTTACAGCTTTTAGTCCATCATTCAGGGAAATTGGAAGAGGAAACTGGCAGCAAGTACGAAAGCAGAGGTCATAAGAGTGCTATTTAGCGGTTTGCTCCCCATGGCTTTTTTCATCCACCTTTCTTATACCACTCTGGACTAACTGTCCAGGGTCAGCACAGCACATGGTAAGCTGTATCCTCCCACCTCAATCATCAAACAATAAAATGCATCACAGGTTTTCAGGTGGGAACATTTTTCTCAACTTAGGTTCCCTACTCTAAAATGACTCTAGTTGTGTCACATTGACATAAAACTAGCCAGCATACCCTGACCCAAACACACATTCATAACGTAATTAAAATTAATTGCAAAATAATATTTTAAAAGTCATGCCTTCATTCCAATTTGCAGAAAAGAAGGAAAGCATTAAAAGGCTTACTTAAGGTATCATTACAGAGTTTCGAAAGAAAGCACTTCAGTAATTCAAATGCAATGACCTAAGCACCCTGGCGCATCTCTTACAGGCCAACACACAGAGCATCCTTCTACAGCAATAGGGTGATGCTTTCCTTCGGTAGACACAGAGACACACACCTCATGCCAACCAGGATCCAGAGCCTTCTTTCCTGCTAAGTCGGAGTCCAGGCGCATAGCAACCATGATGCATTAGTCCATCTGACAAAAATATTAACTTCTATGCTGCTAAGTTGGTCTCAAGAGACATAAACACCCTTCTCTAAGCACTTAGTTTACATTTGGTACATAAATGCTTACTTAATCTTTGTCTCAACCTAAAGTGTCCCAAAGTCCTTCAATCACTCATTGCCCATGTTCCTCAAAGATCCAGGGCTCCTGAAATCACTACAAGTGGGAAAAATGCAATGCCACTGAATTGTCCTATCCTGTTCTATCATCCTCTCACCAGAGCCTCTAGTCCTCCACAGGGAGACTGCATAGTGTTATGGTTTGAGAATGACGTGTGCCCCACAGGCTCATGTGTTGAACACTTAGTTCCCACAAGATAATGCTCTTTTGGGCAGCCTATGGTAATGGGGAAAGATGGAGTCTACCTGGAGGAAATGAGTCACTGAAGGGGTGCTTTGCAGGTTATTTTATGTTCTCGCCTCCATCCCAGTCTTTCTGCTTTCTGGGCGCCGGAACTGAATAGCTTTCTGACCCAATACTCTTGTTGACAAGATGTTCTGCCTAAGCACTTAGTGCTAAATGATCATGGAATAGCCCTGTCAAACCATGAGGCCAAATAAGTTCCTCCTGTCTTACTCTGTTTTGGTCAGGTATTTGGCCACAGCAACAGAGTAAGTAGCACTGGCTTGGGAGGTTACCCAACTTCTTGCTCACAACCCCATGGCCAGCTTCTAGGATGACTTCTCTTTACATCCCAAGCCAATGGACAGCATCCTCTGAGAGATCTGAGCCTTAATAAACAACTTCTCTACATTCACCACCAACTAACTGAAAGGTCTGCATTGACCTCACACTCTCAGTCACAAGCCAGAGTAAAGGCTGTTGTTACCTTAGCGCTTCCAGACACCAGATAGACCCTGAAGGTTATGTCAAGCAGTCCTATCATTGAAACATCAGGATCATACCTACCACTGTCTTTCAAAAGTCCCATCATCCCCTGGAGTCCACAGTATCTGCTAACAAACTGCTAAATCTGCATCTCAGCCTGTCATCAACAACCCACCCACCCCCAACACAGTGAGATCCACCTGGGAGGATACTATCTTAAAGAAGCCCAGCCTTCTTCCTCTTCTCTTGTCATCTTCTTAATCCCCTCTCCGTGATGGCCACCTGGGTGATTTTTCTTCTTCTGGTCCCTCTAATGCTTACAAGCTTCCTTCATTCACCTTTAGCCATCCACTACCATGGCCTGTGGACAGACTCCTCTCCATAGCAGTCTCCTCTCTAAGACAGACAGCATTAGTCTCTCCTCTGGCCACAGACTCCTGTTCTCCCTTTTCAGCTCTCAACTTTCCCCACTTCTGCCTTGCCCCTAACACCTTGTGTCTGTGCTCCCCTCCCTGGCTTCTGCAACCGCATGTCTATCCCTCATGCTTCAGGGTACTACCTGTTTCCTCCGCTCAGTGCCCATGAGCTTGCAGCAGGCAGCAGGCAACTCAGTCTTCCCCTCTCAACTCAGAGCTTCCTCATTCTTTAGAGGAAAAAGAAAACTGATTAGGTCTTAGGGCAGCGGAGGACTGACAAACCTGTTTTTGTCTAGCCTCTAGCCGGCTTGCTTCTATTTCCCTTCCTTGGAGGCAAACACCCGTTCCTCGGGTTTCTGGTTTTCTGCCATCTACTAAAGTCAGTTTCTAGAGCAGATGTCAACCTGGTTCTCTTCATCAAGTCCTTAGATTCTTTTTGTTGTTGTTTTGTTTTTCCTTTGGGGGCCCCTTTTGCAGAGTCTGAGGCTCTCTTCAAGCAGAGGTTTCTGAATCTGTTTTTATTGTTATTAAGTTGGTAATAGAAACTATTAAACCTATAACCGCACATAACTGCGTGTATAAGCACACACACACACATTCACATGATGTAGCTAGAGGAAATTAACCGAGATTTATATGAAGTTTCACGACAGGGTACACAGATTGTTTATTGGATCACAAGCACCTTTGTTACATGTTAGGTTGCATAAGGTGGGCAAAGCCAGCTTAAAGTACCATGAAATAAAAACTGAAGGATCCCCAAGGTCCAGAGGACAACTGAGGCAACACTTTTAGCCTAGGAAAATTTTCTTATTATCATTGAACTTTTTTTGGTCTCTTTGGCATTCCTCCCCTCCCCCACCTTACTTTAGAGTCTCACTACAGAATCCCAACTGGCCTGAAACTTATGATAGTCTCACCTCCGTTTCCCAAGTGTCAGGATGATGACATGTGAGCCACCACTGGACTTGGCGCTCACCATTTTAAAGTTAACCCTGGGAATGATCTTTGAAGCAGTTCTTCATCCTAAAATTAACTACTCACATTCTAGAAATCAGAAGGCCATTCTTACCAGTGCTAAGGGATGTAAAGACCCGAGGAAGATGGCAGTCACTGTCACACCCTCACAGCGGGCTTCAATTTCTTCAGATTAGACACAAACTTCTTTGATGGTGCCCTGATGGTGTCCCTGAATAGAGTTCTTGAGAAATGAACAGGAACACTAGAGCCCTCCTCTTCCCGAAGATCCATAACAGTGCCCAGCATACAGTGGGCCCTTGATGTGCTTCTCCTTCGTGGAGATCCCTTCCCTCGGAAAGACTTACTCCTCTTGAAAGACAGAAACCTCTTCTGGAAGTACCACATGGCAGCAGCTTGCTGGCTGCTGAAGAGCCCTAGACTGGACCCAGCAGCTGACACCACAGTGCTTCCTTGTCCAGTAAGACCTGCCAACAAGGACTGTGTGTCCTTTCGCTTAATCATCTGCTGTTAGCCTGCTTGTCAGGTAAATCTTGGTGAAGATTTGTTTCATGCAGCACACTGCCCTTTCTGTAGAGGGACACTGGCCCAGAACTGCTTGACTACAGTTGGCACACTTCTACCACAAACAATTTGGCAGTATAAAACAACTTTACAAACTAATATATGCCACACTTTTCTAATGTAACTACTTAGCAAGAAGTATAACATGTATTAAGTACTAAGGGGCAGTGAGATTTTCTTTCTTTATTATTATTATTACTACTACTATTATTATTATTATTTTGCTTCTTAAAATCCATGGAATACTAGGCTACTCTGAATATAAGGAACACATGATAAAGAGCTTGTATAGAGGCTAAGAAGGAACACAGAAGAGGCAAATGGGACAAAATATAAGCACTGGCACCCTCACTTAAACAACTATGATATTCAACAAGTGTTTGTTAAACAAGCCGCTACCATATGCTCAACACTGTAAGGCATGTGGCAATGATGAAACACACTCTTGATCTGCTTTAAATCCAGTAAAGGAGTCTGTGGGTGGGTACATCCCAAGTGGCATAGTATCAGCCCCAGTGCCACAGTAAACATGAGGTGTCAGACATTTCAAGAAGAGAGCAATAGTGAAAGATAAGAGAATACTTCCAGAGGAGGACATGGCACAGACATCAGGCTGTACCAGCAGGTGCATTAGAGGTGGTCAGAGGAGGATGGGCGAGCAACAACACAACTTGGGAAAACCTAAAATAGTGGTTCTGAGGGTGTAGACTTCAGCAGCAGCAGCAGCAGTACCTGGAAACTATTTAGAAATGCAAGTTCCAGTACTGGGGAAACCATTTACTTGGTAGTGTACTTGCCCTAGTATACACAAACCCTTGGTTCAGTTCACAACATAAGCCAGGTATGGTGCCACATGCTTATCATCCCAGCACTAGGAATGTGGAGGCAGGAGGATCAGAAGTTCAAAGTTATCCTTGTACTCACAGCATCTTTAAGGACAGCATGAGCTACATGAGGCCTTGCCTCAAAACCAAAAACCAAGACCAAAACCAAACCAAACCAAAACAACAACAACAATGAAATCAAAATGCAAATTTCCAAGTCTATTTCAGGTCTACTGAGTCAGAACCACAGGATGGAGTCCTACAATCCGTTTTGTTTATGCGATTCTTGAGTCTGCCCAAGTTTGAGAACCACAGAGTCAAGGAAGGCAATGCGCTCCTTTCAATGGGTTAAGCAAAAACATGGGGCCTTTCCCCCATCACCCCACCCTTTTCTTTTCAGAGTGGTGCCTTGGGGGGGTTGGCAGTCACAGGGTGAGTAGGGGTTAAAGTAGCTCCATCTTTTTATAGCCTACTCAGGTGGCAGGACAATGTTAAGAATTTATGTTTCCTACTAATATATATATATATATATATATATATATATATATATATATAGAGAGAGAGAGAGAGAGAGAGAGAGACAGACAGACAGACAGACAGACAGACAGTGAGACAGAGACACAGAGAGAGACAGAGATAGACATAGACAGAGAGAGAGAGAGAGAGAGAGAGAGAGAGAGAGAGAGAGAGAGAGAGAGAGAGAAAGAAAGCCCTTGTACACCCTCCTTGGTAGCCACCTTCCTACCTCACAAAGTAGATTGGAGAACTGGAGACTAAGAAGAACTAGGCAGAGGCAGGAGGTAAATGTGACCTCTTGGGCCTGCTAGCACAGTGAGGATGACAAGCTGCCTCTAGCTTGCAAAGCTTCACCTATCCCATAACCACAGTATTGAGGGTAACTTTCAAAGACAAGGATGTAGTGAGAGTACCACTGCTTGTTTGATTAGATCATTATAAAAAGCAGCAGGAGTATGTTAGAACATGGGATTGACTATATTGAGATGTGTATAGCCCCTGAACACCAACAGGATTTGGCAGTGTGTGGCCTTGGCTGTCCTTTTGCAAGCTACAACGTGATAGGTGATCTTTCTTGCTCGATATCTTCTATCTGTTTGGATAGCTCATATTCTCTATAGCTTCTCTCTGTTTGCATAACCTTTTCCTTCTGGTGTATTAGCTTCTGGGATGAGCACAGCACTGATGTGGCTGTTGCTCAAGTTACTGGGACTTTCAGGTGGCCTCATCACACCCAAAGAGCTCTTTACCATCCATTAGAAGAGGGTATGACACATAGGAACCTGACCAGAACATCGGAGGTCATAATCCAATTCATTCTCACAAGGGCCGTTTCACAGAGGCTGTGGTTCAACTGAACCTTGGTACAATAGCTACAGAATGCTAATTTACTTGCTCTAGAGATGTCCATAGCTCTGTGCTCAGCTGGGCAGACTACCTCCCACAGACAGACATGTTTTCTGTAACTCTCAGCCATCTAAGCCATGAAGTGTCTCTATTTGGTCAGTGTTGGGAGGGCGCTTGTTACTCTTCTTATTGTAAGTAAATGGGCCGTGTGACAACACAGAGGAACACTGAGGAAGTACATGGTGCAAAGTAAAAACAGCCATGCACTTTGATTCTACTTATATCAACTAACTAAGCGTCGAAATCATAGAGTCAGGAAATAGAATAATCGCTTCTAGGACTACAGGAAGGCAGCAATGGTGAGACACTGTTTAATAGGTATAGAGGTGCACTTATACCAGAGGGGGAAACTTCTAGAAATGACTGTACAATGATGTGAGTATACGTAATTCAAACCATGAATTTAAAATGGTTAAGATGATAAATTGTATGTTATGTGAGTTCCACCACATTTTTAAAAAAGTTAAGTAAACACTATTGTCTTACTGCAGTTTACACAGTTTAATAGTTAGCAAGGAAAATATTGTTACTTTATAAGCACGTGTTACATATTGGAATATTATATCTAGGTGAATTTCAGTGTCTCTCTCAGTTTATAGATGGTGAAAGGTAGGTTAGCAAGAACAATTTGCAAAGAAGTGGACTAAGATTCAAGCCTAAAGGACTGCCTGCTTTCAACACAGGACCTTGGAAGCTGCACACAATGCTTACCATGCAAACAGCTTATAAGAATAGACTTTAGCATGTTGACAGACACAGGTGAAGATCTCAAAGCTACTGACTGACCTGCTCTGATGTAGCACACCAACATATATTATGCAGGTATGCAATAGTAGAAAGTTCTAGGTAAAAACTAGTAAAGAGATTTCAATAGTTTCTTGTCTGTACAATTCTATAATGCACAATACCAACTCTGATTTTAGAATACCAACATATGTATTAGACAGCCAGTAAAGAACTTGACAATGAAGAAATTGCCATGTTGCCAGGCATGTCTTTGAGGGTCTTAGAATTCAGAGACACATGCCCCAGGAAAATCTGGTATGCAGCTCTTGTACTCCATACCAAGCTATGAAGAGTAGACAGAGCCTAGGGCATAGCTCAAGGGACCACAGAATAGCTAGAGTTAGAAGACACAGCTATAAGCGAGGTATGCAAAGATGTGCAAAGTCATCTAGGAGATGAAGGAGAGTATACCACCTGCATCTCCAGTCTGTAAGGCAGCTGGCCTTGTTCTGACAAACCTCAGGAAAATGCCCTGGCTTTGAGCAGGGTCCACATGGCATGTGCCCAGTTCTCATCTATTGATCCTACAACCTGCACCATGCTTGCTCCCCAACACCTTGCAACCACTTTCTCACTGGAAAAAAAAGTGGCTGGAATCTTTAGACAAAGCTTGGTTCCCATCCCTTCGCCAATTTCCGTGCCCACCCGCCTTGGTGAGAACATAGCAGTACCTGGTGTGTGTCAGTGGGCCCACTGGTCGCTCAGGTCTTCTTGGGGGCAACGCACCAGGTCTGTTCAGAGAATTGGTTTTAGGTGGCCGAGGCTTTTTTGGTGGGATGGCAGGAACTGAAGGCTTCTGTAAATCCAGTTTTGGCTCTCTCTCTGGTCTTTCTTTAGTTCATTTTTTGAGGAAGCAAGCATGAAGAAAACAGACAGACCTCATGTCAGTGACAAAATTTAGATATACCTTGCTTATTCCCTGATTTAAAACACACACACACACACACACACACACACACACACACACACACACACACACACACATTGATGCCATTTTTGAGAGCACCACTCACTACTTATTTATAGCCAACTTAGAAGGAGTCAGAACTCTTCTTCCTGTGATTTTGCTAGTGCTGGTCCTTCTGCCACTGACCTCCAAGCAAGCTCCTACTTAACCTTTAAAGCCTGGATAAAACATCTCCTTAAGATCCGGTGCAGTGCTGGCATACAACTGATATTCCATAGTTGATAGGTTTTACTATATGGCCCACATGATCTTCTACTGGGTATAGGGAAAGAGTTGCCCTTACACTTCTCAGATAAACTTCTAAGAAGCTCATCGGCCAATAAGAGAGGACACTGCTCAGGAAATAGCTTGTTCAGGGATCTCTACACAGATTTTGAACTTGAAAGACAGAGTGGGACTTCTCAGATTGTGGGGTCAGTTTCTGGAGTCAAGGAACTATTTGGAAGAGCTTGAATCTAGATATGGTAGTTAAATTGGGTGATGTTCAATGGCAGTTTTAATTTTCCCATTCTCAAACTAGCCTTGTCTTGGTAGTAAAAGCATTAACCCACATTCTTACTAATAAACACTGAACTTCCGTGTGTGTGTGTGTGTGTGTGTCATTGAAGCACAGGTAAAATTCCTGTATTTGTCTTCAGAATACCTTTCATTGGCAAGCACAGGCATGAGACCATGTGGCAACAACTTTCGGTGCCTCCTAGGGTACTATGAAGGTATCACTGGGTTTGTCTTCCTGTATTTCTAAAGGAACACAAACCCAAACCAGGAATTATATAAACTCAGTTTCTGGCACACTAGGGCCAGAAAAGGAGGGGCTAAGCTAAAATGTTAAGGAGAGCTAACTTCCTGGCTGTGCTACAGGGACAGTAACTTGCACTATGGCATGATATGGATTCTCATCACAGGGATGCTAAGACTCAGACACTGGTTCCCTGAAGGGTCTATTGCTTCTGACTAGGGATTCTGCCTCCCTGATTCACTGTGGCATAGGACAAGGACTAAGAGGAAGACTTAGGGCTGTGTGGCAACTTGGTCAGCCAAGGAGAATGGCTGTTCATACACACATCTGTAAGGAAGTCAGTATGGGACAAGGGATGAAGTATCTTCATCATGAGCCTAGCTAGAGTACAGATATTAGAGTCCTCCATGAGGACAGAGGGTAGGTGTTTAGTTATTTCATAGCACATGCTTTTAGCAAAGAGCTGTTGATTGGGGCACACACTGAATAGCAATTTTTCCCACTAATCTCTAACACAAGCTTGGCCTTCACAATGAGGTTCTAATGACTCAAATTTTACCTGCTCACCAAGAAAGAAAGAGGCATTGATCTTTAACAGCTTGCAATGTTGGCAAAACTTTCAGTAGGCTGATGTGAAATATTAAATTCCGCAATAAAATTTCACAAGGCCACCAAGGAGCACCTCCAGATAATTATATTCATTAATTTAGCATTTCTCTTGTGACTTCAAAATAACTGCTTTTTAAAATGGAATTTGCTTGGCTTCCTGTTCATAATAACATAGCACTTTCCCATAAAAATGTGTGATCAATCAAAACTTGGCCACCTAGTAAAAGGAACCCTTCCACGGCATGCAGATTTCTTTGGGAAAGACACCCAGAGTGATGGGAATCAAGCACATCTGTTAACCTGGCTGCATGAGGCTTAAAGAGACCTCTCTGCCAATGGAATTTCTAAACTCTGTCTGACAACTATGAGACTGAGTTGCTTTTCCCAGTATGACCATTCCCCCCAACCTCCACCCCCTCAATATTCCTGGCCAGGAATATGTGTCTGTAATGCTATTAGCCAGAGTCAAGGGCCCAGCAGTGACCAAAGATGAGGGCTTTCATTTGTCTGAATGGTAATTTCAGCAAACCAAGACCACTTATCAATGGTACATGAACCCCTCCCCACAAGATACTGAGAAAAGTGGAGGGATTAGATAGAAAGCATCAGATATGTGCAGGCCCTTGATGAACTTACAAACCACCAACTTTGGGGTACAGGCAAGATGGCAATAGTAGACACATCATGGAAAAGCCCTAATATGTTCAATGACTGGGCTGGTTGGTTTAGATTTGATGAAAAACTCTGTCCCTGTGAAAGTGCCACACAACCGATCATATTTCTTTCAAAGTGAGATGTTTGGAAGCAATCAAAACAAACCCATAACCACCACATTCCAAAGAAAAGGCAAACTGTGTGGGTAATTGGGATTAGCGCCATGACGGCTTCACTGCTTGCTGTTCAAGAGGTGCCAGTGAAGAACTGATCTCATACCTTTCTCCTCTGTTCTGTTTGGAAGGGTTTCTGGTCTTTCAGGAGGTATTTTTTTAATTTCATGTTTTCTCTCTGTGGTACCTAGGAGGTAAAAGCTAATTGCAATCAGAAAATGTTTTCTGAATTTATTTAGTTGACACATTCGCATTTAAATATTTATCAAGTATAGCAAAGGCAATAGATTTTTTTTTCCCCATGAGAGGGCTGCTGGTGTTATGCAGTTCTTAATTGTTCAGAAACATAGCAGAACTCATTTCTAGTCTATGTCATGAAATTGGCTTGCATAGGCAGGTGCCATGGTACGTGCCTATATATTTGGCACTTGGGAGGCCAAGGCAGGATCACTACAAGTTCTAGGCCAAATAGGGAATATATAGACAGATAGATGATATAGATATAGATATAGATATAGATATAGATATAGATATAGATATAGATATAGACTGTGTCTTTAAGAAGAATTTGCATGCCTATAAATATTTAATTAATAAAACACCATAACTCTTTTTAAATATTTAAACACTCTTTGTTTGAACATTAAAAGTCAAAGATTATGATGAAGTAGGCATGCAGAATGTATAGGAATAATTTACTCATCAAAACATATAAATAAGGAATCATAACAAGCTTATTATATCTTATAAATAACAACAGATTTCATAAGGACTCTCTCTTGTAATAAACTAAGGATATAGCCAGGAATTGTTCGATAGACCTCGCATTGTCTATATTCCCTTGGCTGGAATGGGGCCAGCCTTGCAAATGTTTGGACTAGTAGTTGAAATAATTCCACCCTATTTCCAAGGTTACATTATGAGGCCATTTAGCTTACACTTTATTTTCTGGAATACTGGACATCCATATCAGAGGTCAACTACCTCAGAGAAGCCATGCAAACATACTCTGGCCTGCAGCCCCAGCTAAGCCCAGTCTCCCAGTCACTCCTAACATAGGTAGCAAAACAAGTGAATGAGGCAGCCATCTCTTAGGTGGATACACCAGCATCAGCTAGTTCAGCTTTTCAAACCACTGCCCCAGGCCTGATGGAATAGAAACTAACCATTCTGGTCATGCGCTACTCACATTCTTAGCCCACAGAATCTATGGCTCTATAAAGATCGTTATTTTATACCACAAAATTTGGAGTGGTTTCTCATACACCAGAAATATCTAGAATATAATCTTGATGAATATGCAGATTTGTTGCAGTGGTTTTCCCTAAATCCTTTCTCTGTGCCTGAATTCTTTAAGTATTACCTATTTCCCCATATACCACTTTACATTTCTCCTTTGCTCTTGTGGCCTGCCACTGCTCCCTCACCTGAGGGCCTCATCTTTGCTATTGGCCTCAGGCATACAAGAGCACTGGGAACTAGCTACAGCACAAAACAGTCCAAAGTACTCTCTGATAGACTTGGATGAGTACCTGACTGCCCACCTGATTGGCCCCATCAGTGGGTGTTAGGCATTGAAATCAGTATTATGAGGCCCCAAGAGATAAAAAAATTTTAAAATTTCATTGAACACATACTTCATGTGACAACCTTTAATGACACTATACATTAAACACTGTTTCTGATTTATATCATTTACATGCCTGGGTTCTTTTGGTAAAAGGACATTGGTAATATATCATATCACAATAGGAAAATGAATATTTATGTATTTCCTCATTACAAAGCAATTCTCAAGATACTTCAAGATAAAAGAGCCGGAAGACAAAATGTTGTTGTGCATTACCCAGGAGAGATTCATTGCAAATACGATAAAATTATTTCAAAAGAATTTGTCTACCACCTACCATAAAGTGTCATTTCTAAAGACAATTCTACTATCTCTAAGAACCTGGTCTTACTTGATTCTAGGCTACCCAATTCTTAAACTGCTCAGCTCGACGCCTTGGGCTCTGACTGATTACTAAGGCCTCTAGAGAAAAGGGTCTTCAGAGAAAAAACATGCGACTAGTCTATTTTAATCTTAACACAATAAAATATTTATATAGCCAGAGCCACTAGGTGGCAAAATGAAACTGTTCAATGTTAGTGGGAATTGAGGTAGAAGTAATACCCAATGTTAATCTCTGTAGTTCTTAATTAGTGCCCAATAAGTAAGAAAGAAATGTAATCTTAAATAGTTTTTTCCTCTAAATCTGCAGTCCCTTAAAAAAACTTTGATTTTTTTTTTGAAAAAAATCACTACTAAGTTAGAAGTCATTGTAACACTTTCATACATGTATGGCATGTGGTTTGTCTTTATATCCTCTCTTGTCCCTTTCCCTCCTCGCTTTGTTAACAAACCACTTAAATAGTCATTCACAGAAGGAATTTCTCTCCACGATTAAGTGTGACTATCCTAAAACAGTGTTCCATTGGGAAGCACCATCCATCATCTTTCTGTATGAGAATCCACCATGCAGGGACATCACTTCTTCCTATACTTTTCATGCCTAATATCTAAACTACACAGAATGAGTGACTAGATTTTGTTTTCAAGACTAGAAAATAATCAAGAGGGAAAGTATCTATGGCTAGAAAAACCATCTTTTTGTTGGAAGTGAAGTAAGTGCAAATTTTGGCTAACCACATAGGAAAGACAGCGAAACCCCAGCAGCTCTCTGTTCATATACAATGACGCCATCCCATGGGAAACCGACCCTCAGTAAGGACAATAACTGAGTCTTTGCTCCTCAAAAGCAGATTGTTTGCAAAACAAACAAACAAAAAAAGACCCATTTCATTTTCTAGTACTTCCTGGCCATTCTCCGTGAGAACCCCAATTTCTGCACTGTAGCAGAGACACGGTTTAGTGATATGGGTTCTTTCATTTATTTGTCTAGGAAAAACAGCAGTTCATTTAAAACCTGCCTACTGAGACCAAATCACAACAACCCCAAAACCAGTAGGAGTCTGTGGATCCAAAAATCTTGAATTTTAACAAAGAAAATTTGAATTTGTGCAAAAAGAAAGATGAACATTTTGTTTGCTGGACCTGAAAGGTACATTACCTGCCCCTTGTTTGACGACAGGAGCTGATGGAGGTGGCGGTTTCTTGGGTCTCTGAAAAAAAATCAATCAAAATTACACATGAGACTGTTGGCAAGCTGTAGTATCATAGACAGACCACAGACACTGTTTTCTATGTACAGCGTGGACAATTTAAGGGGCCTCTCCAAAAAAAAAAAAAAAAAAAAAAGAGCAATTCTCTCTCTAGAGACACCAGCTTTCTTTTGGCACCTCTAAATAAACACTGAAGCAAATTCAATCAGCAAAACAAAACTCGGACCAACAAATGAAACACAGCTTCCCTCTTCCTAAATTTACAACAGCCTTCTAGAAAAGCTCAGTTCAGCAAAAATGGCCTGAAACCAGCAAGCACGATGGTGCCCCTAAGCTGAAGCCACATTTGCAATTAAGATTTAATCGGCTGGAGGGTGGGGAGGTGGGTGAGGGTGGGTGGGTGGAGAGGATACACTCATAGAAGCAGGGGGAGGGGGAGGGGATGGGGGCTTGGGGGGGGGTACTGGGAAAGGGGATAACATTTGAAATGTAAATAAAGAAAATATCCAAAAAAATAGTCTAATGGGTTGAATAACAAGTGATTTTTGGTTCAACAACAGTGACCATGAAGACTCAAAATTAGATCTGAAGGGGTGTATGGACCCTTCAACTAAATGCAGACCAAGAGTCTACTGCAGCCTGGCAAGTCTTCCCCCCTCAGCACCCACCCCCCCAGTTTTGCCTCTTTTTATGCTGAGGAAGGAAGGTCATTTGTGAGATCTCTCATAGAGCAGTTATACCTTACTATAAGTGCTAAATTGGATGGATGTGGTTTTTTTTTTGAAGTGGACCACTATTTTTTTTTATCACACATTGCTCCTCCATAGGTGATGGAAGTAGCAATGCAATCAATAGTATTCATCCCTGAACTGGTTTCAGAGTTTGTGGGCTTTTTTTTTTTTTTTTGTCATTCAAGATTGACTATAGGAGGGAGATGGACAAAGATGAACTGGCTAAACATTTCAGTGCTCAGAAAACATAGCCAGGCACCATCTTGTACTGTGATGCTATAAGGGAAGGGGAGAACCATCCAGTGTGATACCACTAAGGAAGGATTCGGGGAACTGAGAGGATGAGGCTGGATGCTTCACATCACCATGGACACTCCTTACTCTCTCGGGCACCATATATTTGTGGTTCTAAGAAACCTACAAAGAGTATCTTCTGGTTTTGAAAAATGTTATAGTGTGACATTACCACAGGGACCACAAAAGGCAGACACCTAGTCCCTACTCTGGCTCACCTTTCTCTGCCACAGTACTAGACTGCAGAAAGAACATGTTTCCAATAAAATCCAGAGTATGCAAGACACACAAGAACATTTGTTCTTGTCTTTATCTGTTTATGTGTTTTTATCTGAGGAGGGGCCATCATAGCATTCACGCTCTGGATTCAATACATTTTCAGCCTGATTCTTCATTAGTTACTGATTCCACCAAATTACTCTGAGCAAAGGCTATAGCATGGTAAGAAAGACAAAGGGTTCTGACAAGCTGGAGATCAGTACAAATCTCACCTAGCACTCCTTTCTCAGCAATAAATTATATAAATTATTATAAATTATAATAATATTACTATCATCTTTCAACTTGAGAGGCGATAGTTTTGCAAGAAGAGTTAGTAATCTCTGACTTGGGTAACTCATGTAGCAACTCTATGAGGAACTGGAAGTAAAGCCCAGGGCTGTTTGACCCATAGCACATTGTTAACCACGATGAAGGCCCAGTGCTGGAGAACAGCCATGAGGCAGGCATAATAGCATACACACGGAATTCATCAAAGCACAGGCAACAGTACGATGGTCAGATTGCAAGGAGGAAATAGTTATCAAATTGCAGTTACAGTATGACCTCACCTATGCTCTAACATACTAAAAAAAAGGTAGAATGAGTGGAAAAGAAGTATCTTTAAAGTGGTGGTTTCTGACTAGCAGAATTATGTGTGTACACACTTGGGTATGTTTCCTCCTTGATATTTCCCTGTGCTGTATGCATAAGCAGACAATGATCTTTATTAGGAAAAAGCAAGCTGCTCTCGGGGCCTCTTGCCCTTGAATACAGGCCCTGCACTGAGTGGGTGTGTTTGTGACTCAGGCTCTCTCAGTACTCTATTCCCTTTGTCAGCTTTTTCCAGTTCCCTATTAACTCTGTCCTGCGTCCTCCTCTGTCTTGGTATAAACTAGTTTGGGAATGGCTATATGTTTTATCTAATGAAGTTATTGCTGAGACCTTGCCATTTAATCTTCCTTGACCTGAGGATCAGAGTTACTGCTTAGTCAGGAAACTGACAACACCCTATGGCCTAATTCTTCCCTGCCAAGTCCCAACAATGCCTATTTCTGGATGTCTTTCTTCATCCTTGCTGGTTTGAAATACTCTTCATTTAAAAAAAATGTTCTTTTCCTTATTTTTGTGCACATGGTAATGTGTGTGAGCTTGCACACGTATGCCACAACATGTGCAGAAAGATCAGAGGACAGCTTCTGTAGAATAGTCTCTCTCTCTCTCTCTCTCTCTCTCTCTCTCTCTCTCTCTCTCTCTCTCTCTCTCTCTCTCTCTCTCTCCTTCCACTCTGTGGATCCTAGGGATCAAACTCAAGCACTTTTCCTGGCTGAGCTATCTCTCTGGCCTTAGTTTAAAATAATGTATAAACAATCTCACAGAAACCTCTGTAGTAGAAGCTGTTACCCCAGAGACCTTGCCTCAAAATAAGTGGGGAAAGGAAAAAAAAAAGATATTGACAATTACAAACTATCACACTTTCTGTGATTACTGGGCCATGTAAAAACAAAACCAAGCCAAAACTAAAACCTCTTGATGTGTAAGGTTTGGACTGCAGCCGATACATGAAACGTGTCATGGAAGGAATTGGGTGGAAGAAATAGAAGAGACGAGAAAGGAGGGTGAGAGAGAGGATGGAAATTTTTGTAATAACAGACGGTGTGAAAAGTGGTCCCAAAAAGTATGCCAGTGAGCGTGGCAACAGGAGGGGGCGGGGTCTGCATTTATGAGGAGTGTCATGGCCACTGCAGAGGCGGATAGGATTGAAAAGGAATGGCTAGTTTGCAAGCCATGAGCTGTCAGTACTGGATAGGTACCAGCTAGCAGAGGGAGTTTATTCTCCCCACCCCATCCTGCTTTTGGACTGAGTCCACTTTCTCTGGTTTCCGTAAGTTCAACTGATTATAATTACATCATTTCACTCTTCCTCTTCCCCCTCCAAACTCTCCCACATCCCCCTCCTTGCACTTTCAAGACCCATATGGCTCTAGACCACCTCCTCAAAACTTGGAAGTACTGCACATGGGCCTACTTTTATATTTTAATATGCCAAACTGGGTGACGAGGACAGAAAAAGCAGAGCAGCAAATCACCAGCAAAAATGTGGCAATAATAAAGAAACACAGCAGTTGCTGATGCTCGAAGAAACCGAGATGAACAGACCCCTGAGTTGCTTTTCTTCCAAATGTTCAACTGTGGCTGGAAGAAGGCAACGGCAGGAGGTTCAGCAGTAGGTCTAGGGATCCTCTGGGGACTTTAACAGCTACATACCAACTAGCTCCTTCAACTCAGGCGAGCATTTAAAGTCCTGCATTTTTAGAATCAATCATTCCATTTATTCTCTCATCCCTCTCTCCCTGGTGAAAGACCAAAACCCCAGTTCCAAACTTGGGTGGCTTTAGGCTGCTTGACTTCTAGGTAAGAGCTGAAAACAGAGCAGTGGATGTGGGGCCATGAGTATAGGAGGAACCCACCCCCCTGCTATGGTGATGATGCTCAGGGGGACTGCAGCAATCAGCTGGTAGGCAAGGGAGTCTAAAAACCTTATCACTCACTATCTAGGCATTGAGAATTAATTAAAAAAAACAACAAGAAAATACCAGTAACAATAAAACCCAGAGAGGCAACATTTCCTGGTTTATAGTGGAGTCTAAAGCCTTCTATGACCTCATGTATTTAGGGCACATAGATCTAAGTATGTGTATGCTCACCTCTGACTGCATATGCTTCAAACGGAAATAACCCGTCATCCTTCAAAGGACAAACCAGCTATATTTGATTATTACCATTACAGTACCAGGAAGGAAACATATCTGAAGGTTCCAGAGTATGGATAACAGGAAGGCAAACTGCTTCCTGCTGAAGGATTTCAAAACCGACTCTGCCCCTTGTTTGACAAGACTTGCCTGTTCCAACCCAAGGAGCTCGTCATCTGGCTCAACGGCTTTCTCCTGGCAGGAACTGTCATCTGTGGCTTTGCACTATGAACTAGTTTATAGCTCCTCCCTTCCAAACCACTGAGATATGCTTTGTTAAAAATAGTCTGAGGATAGGTCCTGATAGTTAGTTAGCTAGAAGGAGATGGCTTAGCCAGTTTGATGTTGCTGTAGAACACCTAAATCTGAGTAATTTATGAAGAAATGAAGTTTATTTGGGTTCTTCATTCTGAAAGTCCAAGAATGCAGCGTTAGCTTCTGATTGGCTTATAATAAGGGTTTTCTACAACTTCGACTCATGCCAGAAAGTGGGAGGGGCAGAAAGTACAGGTAGAAACAGCCCACATACAAGAAAACCCGAAGTGTGGTGCAGGATTGCAACCTATTTTCATGAAAACTAATTAAGTCTCAAGAAAATTAACACCGGGTGTCATGGCACACACCGTTAATCCCAGCACTTGGAAGGCAGAGGTAGGCAGATTTCTGAGTTTGAGGCCAGCCTGATCTGCAAAGTGAGTTCCAGGACAGCCAGGGCTTTACAGAGAATCCCTGTCTCACAAAAAAAAAAAAAAAAAAAAAAAAAAAAAAAAGGAAAAGAGGAAAAGAAAAGAAAAGAAAATTAACCAGGTGCCTTCAATAATATACTAACCAGTGGTACTGGGAGGAGTAGAGGGAGGAAAAACTGTGGTCAGGATATAATGGTACCAAGCTCCCACACAAATTTGAACACGGCTCAAGCCCATTTGAATCCTAATACAGAATCAGAGCTTGGTTAGGGGAACAGGTAAACAAAGTGTAGCTCAGATCTTTAGCAACTTTGGACCTTAGAAAACATCTTCATGCATCATGCTAAGATGTGAGACTGGAAAGGCTACAAATGGGTTTTTCCAGACCAGGGCGCCCATCACAATTGTAGAGAAAGATGGGAGGCTCTGTCCTGCTATTGCTGTGCCAATGTATCTGGAGGACCCACTACACTTTGAAAGCATGGAGACAGGACAACGATCTGAGTGACATTCATGTCTATAACTGTTCCTCTGTACCTTCCAGAGTTCAAACAATTAGCTGCACTGTCATCTGCACAGGAGATGCCTGGGGACCATCATATAACCTCGTCTCGGAGAATCTCTTGCTGGTTTCCTAGCTCAGTCTCTAGCCACATTGTATGCATCTGTAGTCTCTCTTATGCTTGGGTCCATCTCATGCATGGCCTATTAGGGTCATCTAGGCTCTGGAATAGAGCTTCTTCCTAATAGGTTATCTCAGTACACCCCTTTATTCCATTCAGCCCACCCTACAAGTAAGAACTTAATTATATATCCAGATCCTATGTCTAGTAGAAGGAAGGACCTGGGCATCCCTTTGTCTAGATAGTGGAATGTGACAGGAGCCAGCTTTATGAAATCCCTCTCCCTTCTTCCTTTTCTTTTATACTAGTACAAAAGGGAACAATGGACAGGAAAGAAAGCATATAAGAAAAAGTAGGCATATTTGACACAAGACCAAAACAAAAAGAGATCCTATTATCTGCCAATTTTATATCATATACACTATAGTTATGATGAAGGAGAAGCTTGGGGTACACCAGCTCAAAGAAGTTCCAACTGGAAAATGAAATATAAGCCCTATAAACAAGAATATGACAAATGAGATGTTCAACTGGGAGAACCGTAAATACTGCTGGTGAAGGAAGAGGTTATACCATCTGGGTGGCCTGGGGAAAACCACTGAGGCTTTATCAATAGGCCAAACTTATGTGACATAAAAACAGCTTGACTTGTGTATTTGCCAGGTACTAGCATAGCCTCACAAGAGACAGCTATATCATGTCAGCAAAATCTTGCTGGCATATGCAATAGTGTCTGCATTTGGTGGCTGATTATGGGATGGATCCCTGGGTGGGGCAGTCTCTTCATGGTCCTTCCTTCCGTCTAAGATACAAACTTTGTCTCTGTAACGCCTTACATGGGTATTTTGTTCCCCATTCTAAGGAGGGACAAAGTATCCACACTTTGGTCTTCTTTCTTCTTGAGTTTCATGTGTTTTGCAAATTGTATCTTGGGTATTCTAAGTTTCTGGGATAATATCCACTTATCTATTGGATGGAACACAGGGCTCCCAATAGAGGAGCTAGAGAAAGTACCCAAGGAGCTGAAGAGGTCTGTAACCCTATAGAAGGAACAGCAATATGAACTAACCAGTGCCCCCTGAGCTCATATCTCTAGGTGCATATGTAGCAGAAGATGGCCTAATAGGCCATCAATGGGAGGAAAGGCCCTTGGTCTTGCAAAGATTATATACCTCAGTTCAGGGGAATGCCAGGGCCAGGAAGCAGGAGTGGGTGGGTTGGAGAGCAGGGTAGGGGATGGTATAGGGGACTTGCAGGATAGCATTTGCATTGTAAATAAAGAAAATATCTAATAAAAATTGTTTAAATAAAAAAACAGCTTGACAAATTCAATTCCTGTGTATGAGACCACCCAGAGAAACTAAATACATGAGACAGATATGCTGTAAGGGGATTATTTTCCTAAGACTGGTTATATGGGGGAAGCATATATTTATTTTTTTAATTTATTGGCCACATTTAGAATGTAGAAAATTATAGGAGATCTCTGAGGGCTAATGGACATGCCTAGGGATGAGAAAAATATTGGCTAAGAACAAATTTACAAACTGGGTTGTCATCATATGGGAGCTCCTAAGAACCTGGCAAAGAGAAAAGTAGCCAGAAATAATGCTATAAAACTCATCTGTGGTGGATTAAGCATCATGGAAACTCCTTTTTTATAAAAGTTTGAAATCTGCAAAGTTGCTTGATCTAGAACAAATTTATGAGGATGTATAGGCACAGAACTATAACTGAGAATGTGGGAAGTCAGAGGGTCATATCAGAGTGCCTAGAGGTTGGTAGGAATAGGAAGGATCGGTCAGTGGTTATTATAAAAGATCGAGTCATTCACTTATTTGTTTGTTTGTTCGTTCACTCATTCTCTGCCTGCCTGTCTGTCTCTTTGTGTGTATGTTTCTCCCTGCCAGCTTCTCACACAGGTGTACACACCTGTGCAGTCACATGGAGGTCAGAAAAGGTCATTGGGTGCCTGCTGGCATCACTCTCCACCTATTCCCTTTGAGATGGAGTCTCATGTTTCCTTGGATAGGTTAGAAAGCCAGCAACCTCTAGAGACCCTCTTGTCTCTGTCCCTCTCAGAATTGGAGTTACAGGCATATGAAAGATGCTTGGCTTAATTTTGTCTGTTTTTGTTGAGACATGGCTTCATATATCCTAAGCTGAGTTCAAACTCAATATATAGCCACAGATGAACTTCTTATCCTCTTGCCTCTATCTCCTGAGCGCTGGGATTATAGGTGTGCAACACCTCACCTAGACTATGTAGTGTTGGGGATCAAATTTAGGACTCTGCATTCTGGACAAGCACTATGCCAATTGAACTGCAATCCCAGACCCTGGTTAGTGGTTAATATGGAAAAAAACCACTGCTGTCAAAGCCAACAGAACAGTGATCTTGTAACAATTGGGTTTAGCTGAACTCAGCACATGGCTCCCTTGGCAAACCTTCTCCTTCCATGTGTGAAGAGGGCCTCAAGCCATACCTGCCTGGCTTTTTCCAAGAAACGTTCACTTCTCTCAGATGGAGAGCCTTCCCAGAGAAAGCTGGAAGTCTTGTTGTTGTTGTTGTTGTTGTGAAACCTGGATCCTAAGAAATTAGACCCACAGTGGTGGGGGCAAATGCCCAGGGCAGGCAGACCCGTGTCTTCAAGACTGCCTTGCACTTCTCAGTTCCTGTAAGCTGGCAGCCTGCTGCCTGTATAAGTCTGGGAGCAGGCAAAGTGAGGCTGAGTCACAGTGGCAGAGGCAGACATCTTCATGGCAGGTTTCTAAGTCCCTGTGGCTGAGAAGCAAATGTTTCACTGTGGTATATTCACTGGGGAAACCCTTGGGGGAGCCTTAGAGGTGTGCATTTGCGACATGGCATCAACTCCAAAGAGCCTCTTCAGGGAACATGCTCTAGAATGGCCCTGCAGCGTCTGGTGATCTGCCTTCTCTTAGAAGGTACACAGCCTGAGATATCCCTGAAACACTACCCTTCAAAGGACAGTCTTTCCAAAGATTGATCCTAACCTTTGTTTCTTTCTAATGACGTCAGGATGCTGTCCCTGCTATTCTAAAAATCAGTCCTAGCTCCCTGTTACACTTCACTCACAATGACAGCGCATGCACCTTGCTTCATTAGAGCTCTCAGAATATTTCATCTTTCCATCCTGATGCTCAATTGTACAGTCAAGGCTCAAAATAAACAGTGATTGCATCTAGGTTCTCTCCTAAATAGCTTACATAATTGCTTTAAAATATGCACCACGAGATCAATGGGCATCCTCTCCTGTAATACCTTGAGGAAAAGCCACAGAGCGCTTGCCATGCTGGAGAGAGACTCTGTTCTCAGGAAGAAAGTCCACCAGGAATTGCAAAGGGCCTGATGGTGACTCTCTGGAGTCTGCATCCTGGCAGACAAGATGCCAGACTCAAAAGCATGCCCTGATGATACCCGCTGAGTCAAGAAGCCTGCTGCAGAAGACTTGCTTCTGTCTATCCGGATCATTGCAGACTGGGGTGGATGACTGTAACCCTAGTCACTGGCGAGACAAGATGACATCTGCTGAAATTGGTGGCAGAATGTTTCAGACACCATAACCCACACAGCATCTTCATGTTAATAATTCTAATCATCTTTATACTGTCAATTCTGCAAGTGGCATCTCCTGGCCCGACCATATTGTCACCAACTCACCAGTATTCTAGGTGTAGCAAAAAAAGGCTGGCATAGCAACGGGTGCACAGCTATCCCATTGGTTTTGTAAGCCAGCAGGGATGAAAAAGGGATTTTCTACTTTGAAATTTCAAAAAAACCTAAATGTCACATTAGACAATACCTTTTCAGCTATCTGAAAATTACTTTTCAGTTATCTGACAGGTATGACTATTGTATCCCTAAAACTGAGTTTTCTGCTTTGTGAGGATGAAGTTTAAAAAAGAGATGATGGCTGCTTATCTGGGGTTGCAGAGATGCCCATGGGGCTCTACAAAATATGCACACCTCAACAAGGAGGCCATGCCATGCCCTCTCAGCACAAACAACTTTACTCTCCTGTGGAAGTTACTTCCCTTAATATCTTATGTAACAAAGAGCTTCTAGAACAGTACACTATACATAGAGTCTGTCTCGTATGAGTGAATTCATGGTCCCGACAAAATAAGACCAAGAATTTAAAGGCAGAGCACCACAGGAAAGCCAACTGTGGGTTTTCCTCATTTGTCAGAAAAAAAATGGTCTAGTGTTTACCTTAGTCTTCAGAAACATGCTCCTGTCACCATAAAAATGACAAACTATATGAAGGAAGGCATATGTTGCTTAGCTATAGTTAGTCATTCCATGATGTAAATATATAATAACCTTTTGGAATCTGTGTTTGAGTGGTTACATGATCTCTTATGAACATAAAAATCCACTGGTACTATGGCCCTTTATATAATGGCATACTGCTTATATATAACCTAGTTCCTATTTACTGTAAAATCCCATTTAGATTACTTATAAGTGGCTGTACAGGGCATTGTTGGGGAATAAGTCTTTACGTTTGTGTATGTTCAGCACAGACACATTTTTAAAACCTTTCCAGTCTATGGCTGGTTCAACTATGGATATGGGAGGGAGGAATACTTCAAAACATCATTTTACATGGTCAATACCTGCAATTTGATCTTGCAGCTTTCCTTTAAAAAACGTAAATGCTACTGCCTCAGTCTGAACTAATTAGATAATAAAACCTAGCAGAGTGACCAAAGGAGGGGGACTCACAACAAAGGATTTTCTAGATTCAAAGATGGGCAAAGAAGGGTACCACACGCCATGTGGATGGACCTGTGCTCCACTCACTGAGACCCAGCCAAAGGGAGAATCCTTCAGAAAGCCTTGCAGGCCAGCCCTGCTGCCCAACTCTGAGTCAACAAGGCCAGTAACCGTATGCTTCATCTCTAGTTATCTACCATGAAGGCCAACCCAGGCCAGCCCTGGGAAAGGTTTCCAAAAATACTGAAGGAATGATTGAAAACTCAAACACAATCATGAGGCAACAGATCCAGGAAAAATATGAGAAACAGCATGAAGAGTGTGTTATTCTTTGCTTGGTTATCTCTATAAGTACATTTTACATGTTACTGGCTATCTTTTTAATGGCTACTCATCAAAATTCTTAGCCTTGTTTAGATTCCCAGGGAAATTAACCAAGAAAATCAAGATACCGAGTTGATTTGGTCAGCTGAAGCAAAAAGAACCAGAGTTACTATTTTAGCATTACATCATAGTTGTGGCTAGTTTTCCCCTACCCTTACAGATAGTAATTATGACTACTAGAATGGTTAATATGTACAGGAAAATTTACCCACTACTGGATACAGTTTGAGGCATCTCCCAAGATTATGCCCTTAGATCATCAAATGAGTTTAAAATCCAAGGCCATGCTTTTTAATACATTTTAATAGCTTGCTTTCTTGGACTGTTTACGTGAAAAATATGTTGCAGTCTATATACCCATCAGTCCCTCTTGGTATTTGAACCAAAGCTCTGGAGAGTCTAAATCCTGCTTCTTCAGGCTTTTTTGGAACCCTGATGCTCAAAGTGTGATCAAAGGACCAGCAGTTTCAACATTACCTTGGAGTTTGTTAGAGATACTAGAACAATGCTACGTTTTAAAATAAATACATCCATTCATTTAAACAGCATAGACACCATTAAGTGGCGGTGCGACTAACTACTAGCACTGTAGCTATCCTTACCATATATCATCTCAGGAATGGTGATGTATCAAAGTTGATGTGATGGTTAATATTGTCAATTTGACAAAATCTACAATCACTTAGGAGACAAACCTCTAAGCATGTCTATTAGGAAGTTTCCCCTTAGTTCTTGACATGCCCTATGGCCAGCTGTTGCTCTGATGGGCTGTAATATCCAACTGTGAGTCAAAATATACCATTTCTTTCATAAGTTGTCCCTGTCAAATACTTTGCTACAACAACTAGAAAATTGAATAATACAGTTAGGTTTAGCCTGGTCCAAGAACAGAACCCTCCTTGGATCTGAAGAGGCTCTAGATCAGAAATCAGGCAAAAGCGTCAGTAAGAGGCTGAGAGGTAAGGAAGAGGGTAGGTAGATGAGATCAAATAGCTGTCCCCTCATTCTGTAAAGAACTCCCAGTTCTCACCTTTTTTTTTTTTTTTTGGGTTAAATCATTAGCAGAGAGACAATACACAAAGAGTAAGGCAAACAGAATGGGCCATCTAAACAGTATCCATCATCAAACCAGTTCCCACAAAGAAAGAGACAACCTTGGCGAGACATATAAATATGCATTTGAGTATATGTATACACATATACAAATATAATATAAAATTAACAAGCTGTGCTCTCCATTCTCAGTCTCAAAATATAATTTTCAGCAACTTTAAATATTGGCTACTTCAGCACCCCCAAGGACTATGCTATATAAAACAGGAGGTATTTTCTTACTATGTAGGACATTCAGGGTCTGGCAGCTCTCCTGAAAATTTCAACGTGCCAGGTACTGCTTAAAGTACTCCGTATACATTAAACTGTGGGAAACATTCACCAGCTGGTATGATGAGTTTGTCCTATGGCAGCCAGGGGCTCAGAACCCAAGCCCATTAAACATTTAAATGTCACTGCTCTTTTATTTTATACCAAAAGATCTCTCTACCTCCCAAGTCTCATCATGGAAGCCACAATTCTGACAGAAAGGGAGACACTGAGATCAAAGCCAGGGAGACTTACATTCCCTTCCTTGTCAAAGTCCGGTGGAAGTAACTTCACGAAGTTGTCAGGAAACACACCTCGTCTGCCATTGAGTTCTCCTTCCCACCAGCCTACATCGATGCAGTCCTAGAAAGAGCACAATAGAAAGTAAGACATGGGCAGCAGAAAGGTATGGTATCCTGTTATAGAAGAGTAGAAGCTCTGTTTGTCTTTCTTTGCTTTGTGGCACTGGGGATGGAACCTAGGGACCTATATGAACTAGGCAAATGTTCTACCTTTCAGGTACATGCCTATGCCAAGGAACCCATTCCTTCAGGGTGCTATCAACGTGACAATTTACTAATTTAGCACGGAATTCAAAGTCAGGAGGGATAATACATGCTACCCACTAGGATTCAAAGCTCAGCTGGCATTTCAGATGCCCTGAAGCTAATCCTCCTTTTGTTTGTTTTTAACTTCATTTTATATGTTTGTTTTTGGAGACTGGATCTCATGGAATTCACACAAGTCTTGAATTAGTGATCCTCTTGACCCTACCTTATGAGTGCCAGGGTCTCAGGTGTGTGTGAGCCACCATGTCCAGCTTAAAGTTGCCTTTTTATTTCCTTAAAGATGAGAGATTGCATTTTTTTCATTTCAATTTTACTGAAACAACAGCATTTCACTAATTGCAAAGGTGGCTTAGAAAACACCACATGCACAAACATCCTCTTTGATAGACTGCCACAATGCTTGTCAAACTTAAAAAGGGCTTAGAGACAGCCACCAAGAATAAGAAGAAAAATGTTACATTTTACTCAAGTTCATTAGCATACAGGTCTCCTTCACCTTCTTTTATATCAATAGGGCACAGTTGTGTCTATAACCTATTCACCATAACCTACCTACTCATTCACTTGGATCTCTGGATATCTTCTCTTCCATCCACCCATTAAATGCTTCTTCAATAGCTATTTGGTGCTGTACACTGTACAAGTGGCTGTGTAGAGGGCACTGAGCAAGACTTGTAAGACTTCACCTTTTTCAGGCTTCTACCCTGAAAACCCTAGGCATGCAACCTCAGGCCATAGAACCACTCCCCCAGTTTTTCTTTTTTGCAAATCATTGGAAGTAAACTCCTCTAGATCCTTTGAGTACAATATCCATTTTGCAATCTAAACCAAGACTCAGCCTACAGCAAAGCCCCCCTATTGCTTTCCAGTGAATGTACAACATATATACCACTGTCAAATAAGTATAATCCCCTTGAATTAAAATAAAACTGCAAATGTCTAGCTGAACCAAAAGTGAATGAACATTTTTCAGAAAGTGCTGGCAACACAGACCTTTAAAATTTATACTCAAAGTAAGATGATCGTCAAGAAAGAGAGGGAATCCTGCTCAGGGGCTGTGGAGTTACTCCATCATCTTCTAAAACAGAGACAGAGACAAGGACAGGAAGGCCTGAGAACTACAGGCATGGATTTGTGGTTCATATGCATTTTGCTAGAGTGGATGTTCCAACAAGATGGGCTACACATCATATTTTTTCACCTTTATGCTCCTTAGCCCCTTGCACAATGGTCTCCCGTGATAAATATGCACTTTGATGAAGACTCTAACTCAGATCTGTAATCTCTTGCATTGCAGTCTACTGTTTAGATTATGCAGACAGTTTGGACTAACCCCACTGCAAGGAGCCATCATCATCTTCCCCTCCCTTGTGATATTGATCTCAAGGGAGAAGTCTCCCTTTGAAAGACAATGCAGATTTTGAAGATCATCTTGACCTGACCAACACCAGAGAACACATATACAAGAAGCACCAAGTTCAGATTTACCCAGAGCAAAGCAAGGGTTCAAAACACTTCCAACAAGAGAGAGTGCTGATCTTTCTGGAAAATTAAATAAGTCCAGGTAAATAGTTTGGTTCTGTCCCTTGTTATGTCACCCTTTAAACAATCTAGCATCAATCCCCAAAGAAGAGAATGTGGTAGCATGGCTTGATGGCTTCTGAGGACGTTATAAATGTTATCAGTGATACCAGAAAACTTTACAAAGTAGGCAAGGGGGTGGAATGTCTTTATCATGAATCAATCCTTAGAAATGAAATCTTTAGGCAGGCAAATATGATAACTATCTTCTTTTCCCTAACACTTGGCTCTGTATTAATTCGCACTTCACCATACTCCATTCAACAGGTATCTATTAAGTGCAAAAGCACATTAAAATTCTGTAGGTACTAAACTTTGAACATGCAGTCTCATGATACCTATTCCCAGAGCCTAGAGATGCTTGTGGAAAGCAGACACACAGTATCCTAAAGTGGAGTTTGGTAATGGTTCTTAACCATACGCTCTGGGATGAAAAAACAAAAACAAAACCAGGATCCATTATCAGCTCTTCAAGTCATCTCACATCTTTGCATGTGAGGAGGGTTTGCTTACATCAGGACTTTCCTTGTCTTTCATTTTGGCTCATCTGATACTGAATCATATCCATCAAAGACATGCAAATATTGATTAGTGCTACATTTCTTTCAAAGTTCCTAAATGGTATGAAACCATTTTTCACTTCAGCTTCCTTGTGTGAGGAAAAAAAATGTCATACACAAGAGCCTATCCAGCATCACTTGAGACCTCAAGCATCTCTATGTGGGGGAAACCAGTGCATAACAATGACATGTTTATCATGTCTTCCAGAAGTAAGGGGTTCAGTGGCTTCAGTGGGTTATCTAAACTCTGCTCCTAAAGGAAAATGCTAGCATATAATTATCATGTAATATAAAGCAAGTGCCAGAGAGTGCAAAGGACAGACACAATGTGTCTATTGTTCTGATGAGTATAAGAAAAAACACAAGGTCCATGGATGAGATCAGCAGAGACACAAAAGAAAACTGCCAGGGTGGCTGGGGATGAAGGAGAGCCAAGGAAGGAGGCTACCACAGAACACGCACCAGGCACAGGGTCAGATATACAGAGTGGGTTATCGATTTACAGACAACCAAAACATGTTCCTGTAGCAATGAAGCTAACTTATAAGGATCTGGGGGGGGGGGACTGATGGCAAAGTGACAAGTAAAAATAAGTCCTTTGCCATACAGCAGATAAAAGAACTAGGATTTTGATGGCAGTGATGAAGAGAGAATTATTCATATGAGGACTGTACTTCCAGAAGTATAAAACAGCAGAGAATTTTATTTATTTGAGGACCTAAAATGTACAAGATAGGAGAGTCATTGAGGAGTAAGAGAAAACCCGTCTAGTTATCATGGGACTCTCCAGCTTGGGAGCCTCACGGGAGAAGCAGACACAGCGAACCCAAACATCAAGGAGACACTGTCCTGGAGGTTTGGCTAGATTTAAAAATAAGCAGGAAGCTGGGAAGCCTTGGGGAGGGGATGGGGGTGGGGTGCAGTGAGTAGTGAGGCCATGAGAAGGTTAATGGCTGGATCACTGAGTGTGAAGACACAGAAGCAAGAGAGCAGGGAGCTGATCACAGCAGTGAACATCCAAGAACTGGAGCTGAGTGCACAGACCAGAATCTACAGTAGTCATCTGAGAGCAGAGTCAATGTGATTCGTAGTAGTGACAGGGACAGAATAGAGAAATGGGTAGTCAACAACTTAAAAGTCCAGAACATCTTCAGGGTGAAAGTGATTATGTCCTCAAAGCAGGAACCTAGTGAAGTTAGGAATACAGGCAGTAGCTGACCACTGAGGAAAGAGACAATGTGACCAAAATACTGTAATTTCTTTCCAAACCCAAGGCACTACTAATCATGGAAACAGACATAGACCAAGATGCCAGTCACTCTAGCAGATTTTCAGTGTCTAAGGAGGAGAAAGGGCAGCACAGGCTTGTGGATGCAGCAGATGGCAGAGGATAAAGCACGGCCACTATCAAGTAGGGCCCACCTGTGCATCCCAGTATAGCTCTGAACGCAGTCCAATGTATTTGTATGTGACAGTGTCATGTCACCATGTCAAAAGGTTGGTCCCACCGGAGAGATAAAAGCTCCTGGAAAAATGATGTTCAGTAATAAGCTCTCACGGCATCAAAGAAGTGGCAGGGAGAACTGAAGCCTTAGGAAGAGAATGAAAAGATATTCTATTTCTGACAAAGAATGCTCACTCTTCCATGATCAAGCCCTCAACAAAATGTCAAAAATGGTTTGTCTATTTCTCATAGCCAGGCAGATTATCCACTAGAATAGGGTATTCTTCATGAAATGCAAATGCTGACTTTTCTTATAGGAACCACAGGACTGAGTCTTGGCAATTGTTACAGCCTAGTGCTATGCTTTGGGTTAGCTGCATAACACAAATAAGGAAGACATGCTAGCACACAAACTTGCCATGCCCTCTTTTGTCTGATATGTTTTTAAAATTTTGAATTAAAATAGGATTCTATCGCTTTCCCCTTCCCCTTCTCTCTCCAGCTCATCCTTGGGTGTTTTAAATGGAACAAGAGAGAAGAAGAGAGTAAATAAGCTATGTGGTACAATCAGAGCTCTCTAGATCTATTTCTTGTTACATAAGATCTTTGTAAAGTCCAGTGCACCAATGGTTGTTGTAATCATTACTGCAATTGTATAGGCTGGCCTAAAGAGCTAAGGGATAAAGCGGCCATAACACTCCTTGAGACAAGGTCTTACATGGTCCAGGTTAGCTGCAAACTTAGTATGTAGCTGAGGACGACCTTTTGATCCTTCAGCTTCAAACTCCCAAGTGGTAGGATTGCAGGTTTGCACTACACCACCTGCTATACATGAAACTGGGGATTGAATCCACAGCTCTGTGAACAATTAGGTAAATGCTCTACCACCGGAGCTGCGATCCCAGCACAAGGACATGTCTTAATTAAACCCCCCATGCTATTTATTACCTTGTGAAGCCCTGCCACTCACACCATTTCTGAGCACTGATACACCACTCTTACTCCCTTCTTCCCAGGACGAACTACTTCTAGACCCTGGCAAGAGCTCATTCTTGGAAAGGGGACAAAGGGATGCAAGCCAAGGCCCTAGGGTGTGTCTGAAGGAGGAAGCTATACCCAGACTTTAATATCATGCCTCAGTATGTTCAGTGATGCCAGCACAGCCCCAGGGAACCTGGATGAAGCACTTTAGTGCTCCACATAGCTATTGTGCCAGGGACCAGCTGAGAGCATCAGAGACAACCTGTTGCCATAGTGAGGTCCATCTGAGCAGGAAGTAGAAACGAGACTTGATATATTTACTTTGGGCTAGTTGGTCTCTTCGAACGTTGAAAAAAGACAAATTTGCAGCCTGGCTTGTAATCTGATTAAAAGAATATACTATGATCTCATCTTGAGCACCTTTGTTTAAAGTGCAAAGGGATCTTATCAGACAGCTGGCTCTCAAATCTGGCTGCACACTAAAATTATTTGGGAATTTAAGTGCCCAAGGCCTAGGCTAAACCCCACATCAATTACATCATAACTTGGAATAGGAGAATGCCAAAAAAAAAAAAAAAATCTGTGCTTTATAAAAAGCTCCTGGGGAATTCCAAAGGTAAGTAGAGAAGTGGCTTTCTTGTTTGGGGATTTTTTAAAAAAATATCAATTCATATTTTAAAATTCTGGGGCAAGTTTGAGATCTAGGACTTTAAAGAGTTTCCCAGATTGCTTGACTGCTGCTATTTTGTGGACATACATTGAGTTCTCAAAATGGGTAAACTTTTTCTTTCTTTCCTTCTTTCTTTCTTTCTTTCTTTCTTTCTTTCTTTTCTTTTCTTTTCTTTTTTTTTTTTTTAAGAAAAGATCCATCTTCACACTACATCCACCAAAAACCCAATAGGGTTTTTGCTATGGGTTTCTGCTCTGGCTAAATGGATAAACAGGTGGATGGCCTAAACTTTCTTTAAAATGTTTTTTTCTATACCTCTCAACTGTCATTTTGTTAAAAATGTAAGTCATTAATTTTTTGAGACATTTGTACAAGAAGTACTGTATTTATACCATTTCAACCCCTCTTTCTCCCTCTATCTCCTCTTATGCTCCAGCTCCCTCTCAAACTTATGACCTCTTTTTTGAAATTATTATTGCTGTATACATATGTGTACATACATGCACACACCCACACAGCCTACTGGTATATGCGCAATAAAATCCCTACACTGCGTAAAAGTGATCAGGAATATTGTAAGGGCCAGAGGATATGGGTGCCTATTGTTTGATAGTATATATTTGATATAACAAGGAAAGGTGTACCCATAAAATTTCAACAATATGGTTGCCTAGATAACACCTGCACAATGACGACACCAATTAATATGCCTTTGTTGGAAATGTCACCCGGCCTGCTCCTAGATGAAGAGCAACACTGCCTGCTGAGAGCAGGGTCATCAGTTTTCCTCAGGAATGAGTCACCAGTCACCAGTCACCCTGAACACGTGTACACTTCCATTTTCTGACAATGGAAGTGGGATCAAGTTAAATAGAAACAGGATGCTCCCTAAGGGAAGCTTTCCCTATATATTTAGGCTTACTTATCTTTACTTAATTTTAAAGTATCTGAGTTACAGAAAAAACTTAAAAATCACCCTTGAAAGATATGATCATATTTTCTCAGAGATTATAAAGGTATTGTTTGAGTTCAAAGGGAAATACACAGCTTAGAAAATCATATGTCAATCCCCCAAATGCAAAGGTAAGAATGGATTCACCACCTTGTCCTAAGCAAAGAGAAGACCTACTGTAATCAAGCCTGCCTAGCGGTCAGCTGACTCCCTACCACCAACTTTCTAGAAATTATCCAGCATGGTGACTTTTGTGAGCATCTCGGGTGACTGAGTAATGATTTGAGGGGAAACCGAGTGTTGACCAGTTTCAGCAAGGCTGTCAAGTGAGCCTCAGAGTGCCCGCGGAGAGCCTCACACTCTTGGTTCACTCACAAAAAAGAATTGTTGTGGAAGATTTACTAATGAGTGTCTTGTGCATGGAGCGTGGAAGAGGGCTGCATATACACCCCGTGGAAGCTGAAGCCCAGGAGCAACCTGCTCTGCTTCCGTCTGTTAACTCCTCCCCAAGAGATGCAATTATGCTGTATGGCAGAGACTGTTGCTCAGAATCACCTGACCCCAGAAGCCAGCTACTAAAGTAAGCGCATCCACAGCAGGGTTCATGAGATAGCAAGGAGGAAAGAGGACTACCTGCTGGCTCCATGTTGGAAGAAACACTTGCAGTCCAGAGGTAATTGGGGAGGAGGACCCAGAGACACAAGAAAACAGTCCTACTCAGGAAAATGACACAAATCCACTCAGGAAAATGCCCTATTCAAATGGCAACATGCACTAGGTTAAAGAAGCCATTCGTTCTTCTGTGGTTCTAGGAAGCCCATCTACTCCTAAAAACTCCTGGCCTTTTTAGGCAATGATTTATATACTTTTCTATGCTACTGACTGAATTTTTTCCTTAAACATATTGTATAACCAAATGAATAGCAAATAAAATCAGGATGAACCTTTGCATGTGCTGGTGTCTGAAAACTGCACTTAGAAATGCTGTAACAGCTATCCCAGCCAAAGCTGCTTCTTTAGTTGGTGGGTTATTTGTGACAACAGGCTCTCAAAGGAGCCTGGCTTTTGTTATCTCCCTAGAAAGAGTATTGAGCTTGATTATGGAGGGACAGTTACGTACTGATCAGCCTGGCCAGTCCAAGCTTGGTTTGAGGATTTGGTAGACTAGGCCCAGGATAGCTGGATTCCTATGTCTGAATTTCCTAGGTTCTCACCTAAATGCTAGAGATGTTCAGCATCCCTGTTTTTTCTACCATGCATGACCAGAACTGTGATATCTCTGATCACTGGTGAGCTCTGGGATGCCTGTGCAGCTCATAGCCCTCCAAGTTCTTGCTTTCTCCAAAGTCTAATGGAGTCTAGCTGTGGTGTGGCCTAGTATAATATTGGGATAAGATCCAAAGAGAGCCTAGATCCAAGATCCGTAAACTTCTAGAATTCTTTTTTTTTTTTTTTTTTTTTTTTTGGTTTTTCGAGACAGGGTTTCTCTGTATAGCCCTGGCTATCCTGGAACTCACTTTGTAGACCAGGCTGGCCTCGAACTCAGAAATCCGCCTGCCTCTGCCTCCCGAGTGCTGGGATTAAAGGCTAGAACTCTTTTAATGCCTCACTTTTCTACAGTGCTGCGTTGAGCAGATTTGAGCCTTCTCCAGAGCTTGCATTACATTTTCTGTTCTCTCTGTCCCATGAGACTGCTGTTCCTTGTTTGGGTTCTGCCCCATGCTATACTTTATAAAACACCACAGGCAAAAAGTCAATTTAATGCTCCCCTTCGCTCCAAGATCATGTCCTAGCATTATATACTGTTCAATGGCTCTAAACAGCCGCTCTGTATTTTGATAAATTTCTGGGTTCTCTACAGCAAGGGAGTAGGTTTATTTAATACCCTTCACTCTGGTGTTGATACAACCAGAAGCTATATTCTTTTTAAAGGATTGGTTCTTTAATTGGAGTGAATTAACTGTATTTGAGGCATAAGAGAGCTCTAAGCTTTATCTTTCTTAATCTGAGCTATTGCAAGGGAGAATTCTATCACAGAGTTCCCTCTTCTATTTTCTAACAAAGAAGGTGAAATACTCTCTAAGATAAAAGCAGAGCCTCTGTTAAACATCTTAATATAAGAAAATAAATGTACCACCCAACGCTTTTCTGGGGATGCACACATAGAAAATGATACTGTATGTGTAACATAAGTGCTAGAGGCCAAAGGCTGGTGGAAGCCATCATCTGGGGCTGGAGGAAGGGAAGTTCCAATCACCTTTGAATGTACCTTGGCAGGCTTAGGTGATCATTTCCTTACCTGTTCTGTTCACAGTACATGGGTTAAGAAATGCTACAGAACTTAACCTTTAGTCTAAGGGCCCCAAGAAATGAAGACAAGAAGCCCAACCCAAATCTCAGTCCCCATAGAACAGTGCTTCTTAACCTTCCTAATGCAGAGACCCTTTAATACAGTTCCTCATTTGTGGTAACCCCCCCCCAGCATAAAATTATTTTCATTGCTACTTCCTGACTCTAATTTTGCTACTGTTATGAATTGTGATGTAAATATCTGTCTTTTCAGATCATTTTAGGTGATCCCTGTGAAGGGTCATCTGATCTCCAAAGGGGTCATGACACACAGGTTGAAAACCACTGCCATAGAGAGACCAGAGCTCCCACATACATATAGAGTCACAGAGCAGAATGAAGAGGGCCTAAGGATTTAAATAGAAGATTATCAAAGGCAGAAGGCCTAAAGGCCTCTGTGATAACAGCTACCTTCCCTCTCTTTCAAAAGGTGCTTCTTCCTGGAGCCATCTAACAGAGGCTGTCCTGCTGGCCCAGCTCCAGGCTCAGTGCTCTTACTGGGCACCTCCTGGGGTTGTTAGGGCTTGGCTCTATAGCTGGAACATAACGGAATGAAAATGAGGACATGGCCATTGCTGGGTATAGTTGAGGAGACGGGTTTATTGTATATATGAGGGAGAAAACATTCAGAGGCATCTGGAAGGGTCCAAACTGAACATGGCCAGCAGACTGAACCGGGCCACAAGAGGAGACAGAGTGGGGAGAGTGAGAGAGGAAGAGAAGGGAGGGGGACAAGAGGGGAACCAGGAGCCAAGAGAGCATAGGGTCAAAATGATGGCGTTATAAAGGAATCAGAAGCTTGGGTTAAGTGAGGTCCAGTCCCTGGGCTGGAAACATTGAGGATATGGGTAGGGTGAGAAGTGCTGGAAAGTGCTACAGGTACAGAGGAACACTTGTCCCAGACTTCTTTGAGACATGACAATGAACAAATAATATATATTATATTAACTTCATCTGAGGAACATACAATCTTAAGTCTTCTCAAAAAAATATTTATGCTTTAGCCTTTTTTTCTGAATAACCATAAAATACCTTCTCTCTCCATGAGGTTGCTTTGAAAGCCAGAGCTCACATGGAAAGGATATGATATGACAGCATCTTTCCCATGTCTTTGTAATCTGACTTTTTTAAGCAGGGAAAGCAATATAAACTGCATGAGAGCATGTGAGTAAGTCTGGAATTATTTTATCACAAAATAAAAAAAAAATCAGTTAGGGGCACTTTCACATTTCTTTCTGCTCCTTTAAACAAAAGCCACTATTTGAACTTACATAACAGTAAGTTTTCACAGACATTCTTCATTTTCTCTTTGCTTGGTAGTTTACACGGAGATGACTGCTCTACGGTCAATCTCCAAAGCGACTTCCATTGGCATCTGTGCTTCCTTTACAATACACACCTAAGTGCAGTTTACTTCTCAAGGACACGCACCCTGGAGCTGAGGTTTCACTCTCATTTATAGTTAGAGAAATGCATGGCCTCTACACTCAAAAGCACATCTTTCTTCCATTAAAAGGACGGCGGACGTGACAGAAAATCATTTTGCCACATTGATAAAGACAGTGCCTTTCCCACAGCACCTTCTCTTACGTTTTGAGAGATTTTCTTAGCTGCTCCATCATCTTGAGGACATGAAAAGAGGATGGTAGATTGGAAAGAGGTGTTTATACTCCTTGTGCAGGGAAAGCCGGGGAAGGAATAGGATAAATGGCACGCTCACCCTGGAGGTCAGAACCACCGGGACAGCTGTGGGAGCCAGTAGGAAAGTCCTGCCTTCTGTTAGCATTCTCCACTGGGATCAATCTGCATTTCTTTTAGGAAGATTCTTTTTTTTTCCTTCCCCACTTGGAAAGCTTATTTGGTGGCCTAAATTACTGTGCACAGCCTTTTTATCTATACTTAGATGATTTAGCCAGTGCGGTGGGTGAAAATTATAGATCTTAGGCTGAACTCCAGCTCTCTGCTGGGTCTCCCTTTATCCAGAGGATTGTGACAACATCTGCCACTCACCATGAGGGAGAAAGGGCACAGGGACAGGGGCAATGTAAGAGATTCATGACTTTATACTACAAAGGAATTTCAGGAACACTTGGGATAAAACCAAGGCATTAGAATGTATGCAATTGGCCAGAGACTAGAACAACACTGTGACTCTGACGCCTATGTAGTCAAACCAGACCCACTTAACAATGTCTTGGAAGAAGCAAAAATTTCAATTTTGCTGACATCCAATTTAACATTGTTTTTGTATGTGTAGACGGCCTAACAACTCTCCTACACGTTCATGAATAACTATGTTTTGCATTTCACGTGTAGATTTATCATCTATTTTGAATGAAAGTTTGCATAGCATGTTGGGTTTAGATTAAAGTTCATGTTTTACTCATGCCAACACCATTTTTTTGAAAATATTTAAAATTTAAAAAGTATGCAGCATGTGTGTGTGTGTGTGTGTGTGTGTGTGTGTGTGTGTGTGTGTGTGCATGTGTGTACACAGCATGCCACTACACAGATGTGGAAGTCAGAGGACAACTTCAAGAGCTGGTTCTCTGCTTCCACCATGTGGGTCCCCCAGGATGAGACTCAGGCTGTTAGGCTTAGAGGCAAGTGCCTTTATCCACTGAGCCACCTTTCTAGATCAAGATTTAAACTCTTAAAAGTATCTTTGCATTTCTGCCGAAAATTAATTAGTTGGATTTTCATGGATCTTCTTCCAGATACTCTTTCAGAGGTCAGCAAATTACAGCCGACGGGCCAAAAGCTAAGAAGAGCTAAGAACAGTTTTTACATTTTTAAATGTGTTTTTCTTTTAAAAGAAGAATACATTTTCAAGGAATGTGAAAATTACATGATATTCAAATTTCAATGTCCATAACGTGTTATTGGAACTCAACCAAACAGACTCATTTACCTCTACGGCTGCTTTTCCTCTACAGTGTCAGAGTAGCAGTTGCTGAAGAGACTGCATGGCCCACAAAGTCTAAAAATACTTGCTTTCTGGCCTTTTACAGAAGTTTGCCAAGCCCTCGTCTAGGACAGGAGAATCCTTGTAAGAATCCATGCAGAATCCCAGGGGCTCTCTAAATGCCAATATCAGAAATACCAAAAGGGTAGAAGCTTTAAATAGAACCTTGAAAGCCCCGAGGAAAGCAGAAAGGGAATACATTTAATCGCCAGATACTCATTCCACCTAGGGCTCCAAACATAAAAGTCTTAAGTAAAACTCGCCTTAAAAATGATAAATTTTACTTTACTATACCGTTAAGTATAAAATGAGGAAATTGTGAGTGTAAAAGGTATTTATTTTAATGACTTCTTACTTAAATATCTCCATGAGTCATAAACTAAGAAAAAATATTTGTAATATGAAAAAAATGACAACTTAATGGCATGCATATAGAGTATTTTCTAAAAATCAATTGGAAAATGATGCATAAAGATTTCAAGCTCTGTAATAATTTTTAGAGTGCCAAATTAGCAGAGGTTAAAAGATATTAGCAGAGAACAAAAAGAATGGTAATATCCAGGGATGACAAGGAATAGGAAACATTTGCTCACACTCCCGTGGGGAGACTAAATTAGCACCATAGCTTAAATGCCTTCAAAATACACTGATGCAGCATTACATTTAGCAATTTATCATCAGGAAATAATAGCTGCAAACGGTTATATAGCAGTTACTATTGGCCAGGCTTTCTAAGTGCTTTGCCTATTGTGTTAGTCTGTTTTGTACTGATATAATATAATGTCTGACACTGGATAAATGACAAAGAACAGATTTAGTTCTTACAGGCAAGATGGGACACCAAAGACTGAAGGGCTTGCATCTTGCACTGTTATCCTAGGGTAGAAGATGGAAAGGCAAAAAAGGATGGGCAAGAGAAAGGGAGGGGGGCTGAACTCATCCTTTTATCGGGAATCTACTGGGGCAATAATGAATCCATTTCCACAATAATTGCATTAACATAAGCCTGAAGCAGGGCCCTCATACCCTAATCATTTCTTTTAAGTCCTTTCTCTCAATTATTGCACTGGAAATTAAGTTTTGAATGCAGGAACTTGGAGGGATATATTCAAACCACAGTACTCCTCAGTTTAATTCATTTTCTCTTTGTAACACCAGGAGGTAGGGGTTATTATTATTGCCCATGATTTACAGATGGAGAAACCGAGGCAAGGAGAGATAAGCAGCTTATCCAAGGTTGTATTCATCTAGGAGAACATGGCAAGGATAAGGGCAACAAAATGCCTCCGTGGGCCCAGTGGAAGAAAGAACTTGCCCCCAAGCTTGATGACTTGAGTTGGATTCCTGGGACCCACAGGGTAGAAGGAAAGAAATGACTCCGGCAAATTGTCCTCTGACCGCCACACTCACGCTGAGGCAGACTCATGCCTCCCATAGACCAATAATAAGCAAATGCAATTCATTTATTTATTTTAATCAATGCAATTTTGAAAATTAAGAAAGTGATGAGAATAATTATAGCTTGGCCTAGACAGATGGCACAGTATTCAAGAGCAGTTCTCACTCTCGCAGGGGACTGGAGTTCAGTTTCCAGCACCAAACCAGGCAGACCACAAGTAACTGTAACTCGCACTCCAGAGGTTCTAACATCCTTTCTGCCCTCCATGGGTGCGTGTGCATGAACACACACATAGAGAAATAAAATTTAAAACAGAAATAGACAGTAGAGGTGTTTCATGATGTTATTGCAATTTAAGATTAGCACGTTGGAGTATGGCAATCAGACTGAACAAATAATTAGAGGTCTTTTTAGACAGTTTCATATAGCGAAGTAGCGAAGGCATATGAACCTGGGAATTTGTGTAATCCATAAACTCATTTAGCCACTATAAAAAGAAAGGAACTATATTAGGAGCCACCCTAATTTGCGGTGGCGTGGCTTTTTCGCTATCAGTAAATCAAAAGAAGTATCTCCCTGTCCATGTCTTACATGTTCATCTCATTTCTGTCTGAAAGGGCATCTACACAAGCACAGTGCAGAAGGGTTTCTATGAACTGCATCTAGAGAATCAGGATCCTCTGATCCATCCCAGTACCCTATTCACTTTTAAGAGGCAGAGAGATAGCAACAAGCAACGTTCCTTTGGGTTTTTAATGCTTGAGGGATATATACATTGTGACTTACATCTCAGATAAGGGCATACACAGTCTAACAAGATGGGTCATATGTTAGGAAAAATATTCTATGGTATAAACGAACCATTTGCTGAACACTGACGTTTTTCAAATGTGTGCAGATCCAGACGATTGCAGACCTGCACCTAACTTCCTCATTCCCACATAAATCATGTCCTTCTAATGGTGCTGCCAGCATGTCATCTTCTTCAGGGTGGCACCTGCTAATTTACTCTGCACCCATGGACCCTCTTTTAATCCTAGCATTTTAGCTCTGCTAAAAGCCTCGGCAATTCTGAGAGAAAGGGTCAAGGCCAGCAATCTATTTAGTTGAGTGGCTTTTTATACCAAACTAAAGATCTTTCCTCAGATTCCCGGGACTACTTACATCTGCCAAAGCAACCTTACTTCTTGTAGGGAGCAGGGGGTGTGTGTGTGAAAACATCTTCCCTGTAGATAGACATTTCAGTTAATTAATAGGCTAATGAAAATGGATGGAGGAAGGGGAAACTAGGCATTAGGCATTAAAACATTAGAGCATGTCATCATTGAAGGACTCAGAAAGGTCAAGCTCAGAGTCTTTATTGTCATAGTAACAGCAAACAGAGAGCTAAAAGCCCCAGACCTAGAATAAAAGAATGCCACCGAAATACACTGTATATGGGAAGAAAGCAGAAGACAGCAAATGGAGAGTTGCTTGACACACCGAAAGAACTGACATTCGGGAGTGTGGGTGTGGTGCAGTTGGTAGAGTGGTGGCCTAACATTTACAAGGGCCTTGGTTTCATCCGCAGTGCCATGTGAAGCAAAGCTAATGCCTTATAATCCCAGCATTTGGGAGGTAGTAAAAGGAGTACCAAGGTCAACCTTGCCTACATAATGAGTTTGATGTGAGCCTAGGCTACATGAGACCCTGTCTTAAATAATATCTCATAACTAGCACTGGATGTTTGATTTGCTAGCCTCTGGTATTGACCAGGGGCATTGTTATACTCAATTCTCTGTGTGTGTGTCTCTGGGTCTCTCTCTCTCTCTCTCTCTCTGTATATCCTTCTATCTGTATGTTTTAGAAGAAACATAGTAATGTGTATGTGTGCTGAAGCTTCTACAGTAATAGGTTTCCATATGTCTTTTTTTTAAGGCCTTTGGAATTATTTATCCATAGGTGTAGAAGTTAGACGTGGTTCCTACTTCCAGCCCCAGGCTCCCAGAAATAAAACTCAGATTCAAAATATATTTACAAATTTCTTGGCCACATAGCTAGGCTCTTCTCTGAACATATCATAACTTAATATAACCCATTTACTCTAATCTAATTCTACCATGTGACTGGTTACCCACAGGTACCATGTGTCCATCCCATCACTTCTTGGGTGAATTTCCCCATGCCCGGCACTATCCCAGAATCCTTTCTGCCTCCTGGATGTCCCATCTCCTATTTCCTGACTAAACCACAGGCCGTATTTATTTATTATTGACAGGTGCCACATCCATACACACAGAAGATATTCTCTTCATCACAAGGGAAAGTGCATCCCACAGCCCCCTTCCCAAGGCTTAGAGATCTTTGTGGAAGAGGAGATGGAAAGAGTGCAAGATTGTGAGGTGATGGGTGGCTGTAAGGAAACGGTATCTTTTGGACACAGCATATCAGCTGTGCACATGAACTCACAGCAGCAGAAATAGTGTGTACAAAACCTATGCAAGCCCAAACCAGACCAAATTGCAGCAAAGAGAAGTTTCATGCATAATCGCCCCCCCCCCACTCCAAGCCGTGGGACTACTAGCAATTGTCAGCAACTAGAAGAGGGAGAGACAGCTTTCTTTGAGAGTGTAGCTCTTGCTATGCCTCTCTGGTAAACTTCCATATATCAGAGAAGATTTAGATATTACAAAATTAGGATTGAGGGATTTTAGAACATGATACAAATGGGAGGAAAGTGAATTAGGGAAGGGTTGTTGGAGTAAATATGATCAAAACATGTATTAAACTCTCAACGAATGAATAAAAATATCTTCTAAATAATTGACATTAGCCCTGAATGGCTCATCCTTTCTTTTTGACTGGCTAGCTGGAGAGTGATAGATTCTAGTATGTCAGAAACATGGCAATATCATGGTAATATTGCTGTTCTAATTAGTAATAATAATACCATTAATTAAAAAGGAAACTCCAGATGCTAGCTCTGGCTATCAGGCAACACTGGTTGCTTCTCAGTGAGTGGATTATAGTTTTCCCTAGGACTGGCTGAGCTGCACCGACTACAAACATCTGACAACCCCACAGGAAATAAACTCTGTCCAGAGTTACCACCCCATCTGATCCCCATATCCCAAGATCATTTGACAGGGAGTCAGAAGACATGCCTGTCCCAGTTCTTCTGGCAACTTGCTGGGGAGGTTTTTGAAAGAACCATTTCTACGCTTTGAGTCTTTGTTCTTTTGTGACCTGGAAAGGACACTCATCATCCTATGTGACTCTCGTGCCTGCTGTGAGGATGAGGCAAGATGCTGAGCTTTGGATAGACCCCTGAGGAGAAAAGAATAGGGCTGAGAGGTCTGAACTTTTGCTAACGGCTGCCCAGAATCCTGCACTGAGAGGCTGTGGCCCCGCAGGCACATCTAGAAAGTATTAAATGTTCAAGCAAACATTTGCATGAGAAAGAAGGGAGGCATGAAGACACATTAAAGTAGCAATGAAAGAAGCTTGGTGGGTTAGCATTTAATTCTGACTCCAACTTCACAGTATGCTGAGCTCCAAATATTTGGAACTAGGAAAAAAGCAAACCTCCAAGTTTGGAATGTGTGTTCACTTTGGTAACCCTATTGCCTAGTATAACTTCTGACATATCACAAATGTATTTCAGTAAATGAATTAATGAATGAGGGTTGTAAAGGGAAGAAGATAGGGTATAAATTTATTACATTGGTTAAATTAAGTAAAATAAGTACATTAAAATTGCTGCCACTGTTAGGGAAGCAGAAACCGGCCTGAGTAGGGCCACAGGCCTCATCCGGCCGGATCAGCGCCGGGGGTAGCTGGAGCGCAGGGTTGCCTGACACCCGCCAGCTACCCACGACCCCCGCCGCAGGATTTTGGGACTGCTGGTGAGTGGAACACAGCTTCTGCTCCAGTGCAATCACGCGGGACCTGAGACTGCTCTGGTTGGGGAGAGAGAAATCCGGCCTACATAGGGCCACAAGCCCCTTCCGGTCAGAAAAGCACCGGGGCAGCTGGGGCGCAAGGTCGGCTGACACTCGCCAGCTACCCACAACACCCACCACAGGATCTTAAGACTTCTGGTGAGTGGAGCACAGCTTCTGCTCCAATCCAATTGCACGCGGGACCAGAGACTGCATTAGTTAGGGAAGCAGAAACCGGCCTGAGTAGGGCCACAGGCCTCATCCAGCCTGATCAGCGCCGGGGTACCTGGAGCGCAGGGTTGCCTGACACCCGCCAGCTACCCACGACCCCCACCGCAGGATTTTGGGACTGCTGGTGAGTGGAACACAGCTTCTGCTCCAGTGCAATCACGCGGGACCTGAGACTGCTTTGGTTGGGGAGGCAGAAATCCGGCCTACGTAGGGCCACAAGCCTCTTCCGGTCAGAAAAGCACTGGGGTAGCTAGGGCGCAGGGTCGGCTGACAATCGCCAGCTACCCACAACACCCACCACAAGATCTTAAGACTTCTGGTGAGTGGAACACAGCTTCTGCTCCAATCCAATTGCACGCGGGACCAGAGACTGCATTAGTTAGGGAAGCAGAAAACCGGCCTGAGTAGGACCACAGGCCTCTTCCGGCTGGACCAGCACCGGGGTACCGTCAGCTACCCACGACACCCGCCGCAGGATTTTGAGACTGCTGGTGAGAGGAACACAGCTTCTGCTCCAATCTTTAAACAGTGACAACGATAACAACTAACCCCAGAGATTACCAGATGGCAAAAGGTAAACGTAATAATCTTACTAACAGAAACCAAGACCACTCACCATCATCAGAACCCAGCACCCCCACTTCGCCCAGTCCAGGGCACCCCAACACACCGGAAAAGCTAGACACGGATCTAAAAGCATATCTCCTGATGATGGTAGAGGACTTCAAGAAGGACTTTAATAACACACTTAAAGAAATACAGGAGAACACTGCTAAACAGGTAGAAGACATTAAAGAGGAAGCACAAAAATCCCTTAAAGAATTGCAGGAGAACACTGCTAAAGAGTTACAAATCCTTAAAGAAAAACAGGATAACATAATCAAACAGGTAGAAGTCCTTACAGAAAAACAGGAAAACACATCCAAACAGATGATGGAAATGAACAAAACCATACTAGACCTAAAAAGGGAAGTAGACACAATAAAGAAAACCCAAAATGAGGCAACACTGGAGATAGAAACCCTAGGAAAGAAATCTGGAACCATAGATACGAGCATCAGCAACAGAATACAAGAGATGGAAGAGAGAATCTCAGGTGCAGAAGATTCCATAGAGAACATCGGCACAACAATCAAGGAAAATGTAAAATGCAAAAAGATCCTAACTCAAAACATCCAAGAAATACAGGACACAATGAGAAGACCAAACCTACGGATAATAGGAGTGGATGAGAATAAAGATTTTCAACTCAAACGACCAGCTAACATCTTCAACAAAATTATAGAAGAAAACTTCCCAAATCTAAAGAAAGAGATGCCCATGAACATACAAGATGCCTACAGAACTCCAAATAGACTGGACCAGAAAAGAAATACCTCCGGACACATAATAATCAGAACAACAAATGCTCTAAATAAAGATAGAATACTAAAAGCAGTAAGAGAAAAAGGCCAAGTAACATATAAAGGCAAGCCTATCAGAATTACACCAGATTTTTCACCAGAGACTATGAAAGCCAGAAGATCCTGGACGGATGTTATACAGACACTAAAAGAACACAAATTCCAGCCCAGGCTACTATACCCAGCCAAACTCTCAATTAACATAGATGGAGAAACCAAAGTATTCCACGACAAAACCAAATTCACACATTATCTCTCCACGAATCCAGCCCTTCAAAGGATAATAACAGAAAAAAAGCAATACAAGGACTGGAACCACGCCCTAGAAACAACAAGAAGGTAATCCCTCAACAAACCTAAAAGAAGACAGCCACAAGAACAAAATGCCAACTTTAACAACAAAAATAACAGGAAACAACAATTACTTTTCCTTAATATCTCTTAATATCAATGGACTCAACTCCCCGATAAAAAGACATAGACTAACAAACTGGCTACACAAACAAGACCCAACATTTTGCTGCTTACAGGAAACTCATCTCAGAGAAAAGGATAGAAACGACCTCAGAATGAAAGGCTGGAAAAAATTTTTCCAAGCAAATGGCATGAAGAAACAAGCTGGAGTAGCCATTCTAATATCTGATAAGATTGACTTCCAACCCAAAGTCATTAAAAAAGACAGGGAGGGACACTTCATACTCATCAAAGGTAAAATCCTCCAAGAGGAACTATCAATCCTGAATATCTATGCTCCAAATACAAAGGCAGCCACATTCATTAAAGAAACTTTAGTAAATCTCAAAGCACACATTGCACCTCATACAATAATAGTGGGAGACTTCAACACACCACTTTCACCAATGGACAGATCATGGAAACAGAAACTAAACAGGGACACAGAGAAACTAAGAGAAATTATGAATCAAATGGATCTGGCAGATATCTACAGAACATTCTATCCTAAAACAAAAGGATATACCTTCTTCTCAGCACCTCATGGTACCTTCTCCAAAACTGACCACATAATTGGTCACAAAACAGGCCTCAACAGATACAAAAATATTGAAATTGTCCCATGCATCCTATCAGATCACCATGGACTAAGGCTGATCTTCAATAACAAAATAAATAATAGAAAGCCAACCTTCACGTGGAAACTGAACAACACTCTTCTTAATGATACCTTGGTCAAGGAGGGAATAAAGAAAGAAATTAAGGACTTTTTAGAGTTCAGTGAAAATGAAGCCACAACATACCCAAACTTATGGGACGCAATGAAAGCATTTCTAAGAGGAAAACTCATAGCTCTGAGTGCCTCCAAAAGGAAACTAGAGAGAGCACACATTAGCAGCTTGACAACACACCTAAAAGCACTAGAACAAAAGGAAGCAAATTCACCCAAGAGGAGTAGACGGCAGGAAATAATCAAACTCAGGGGTGAAATCAAGCAAGTGGAAACAAGAAAAACTATTCAAAGAATCAACCAATCAAGGAGCTGGTTCTTTGAGAAAATCAACAAGATAGATAAACCCTTAGCCAGACTCACTAGAGGGCACAGGGAAAGCATCCTAATTAACAAAATCAGAAATGAAAAAGGAGACATAACAACAGATCCTGAAGACATCCAAAACACCATCAGATCCTTCTACCAAAGGCTATACTCAACAAAACTGGAGAACCTGGATGAAATGGAGAAGTTCCTAGACAGATACCAGGTACCAAAGTTGAATCAAGATCAGGTTAATGATCTAAACAGCCCTATATCCCCCAAAGAAATAGAAGCAGTCATTAATAGTCTCCCAACTAAAAAAAGCCCAGGACCAGATGGGTTTAGTGCAGAGTTCTATCAGACCTTCAGAGAAGATCTAATCCCAGTTCTTCACAAACTATTCCACAAAATAGAAACAGAAGGTACTCTACCCAACTCATTCTATGAAGCCACAATTACTCTGATACCTAAACCACAAAAAGACCCAACAAAGATAGAAAACTTCAGACCAATATCCCTTATGAATATTGATGCAAAAATCCTCAATAAAGTTCTTGCTAACCGAATCCAAGAACACATCAAAACAATCATCCATCCTGACCAAGTAGGTTTCATCCCAGGGATGCAGGGATGGTTCAATATACAGAAATCCATCAACGTAATCCAGTATATAAACAAACTCAAAGACAAAAACCACATGGTCATCTCGTTAGATGCGGAAAAAGCATTTGACAAGATCCAACACCCATTCATGATAAAAGTCTTGGAAAGATCAGGAATTCAAGGCCCATACCTAAACATGATAAAAGCAATCTACAGCAAACCAGTAGCCAACATCAAAGTAAATGGTGAGAAGCTTGAAGCAATCCCTCTAAAATCAGGGACTAGACAAGGCTGTCCACTTTCTCCATACCTATTCAACATTGTACTTGAAGTCCTAGCCAGAGCAATTCGACAACAAAAGGAGATCAAAGGGATACAAATTGGAAAAGATGAAGTCAAAATATCACTTTTTGCAGATGATATGATAGTATATATAAGTGACCCTAAAAATTCCACCAGAGAACTCCTAAGCCTGATAAACAGCTTCGGTGAAGTAGCTGGATATAAAATTAACTCAAACAAATCAATGGCCTTTCTCTACACAAAGAATAAACAGGCTGAGAAAGAAATTAGGGAAACAACACCCTTCTCAATAGTCACAAATAATATAAAATATCTTGGCGTGACTCTAACTAAGGAAGTGAAAGATCTGTATAATAAAAACTTCAAGTCTCTGAAGAAAGAAATTATAGAATATCTCAGAAGATGGAAAGATCTCCCATGCTCATGGATTGGCAGGATCAACATTGTAAAAATGGCTATCTTGCCAAAAGCAATCTACAGATTCAATGCAATCCCCATCAAAATTCCAACTCAATTCTTCAACGAATTAGAAAGTGCAATGTGCAAATTCACCTGGAATAACAAAAAACCTAGGATAGCAAAAACTCTTCTCAAGGATAAAAGAACCTCTGGTGGAATCACCATGCCGGACCTAAAGCTTTACTACAGAGCAATTGTGATAAAAACTGCATGGTACTGGTATAGTGACAGACAAATAGAGCAATGGAATAGAATTGAAGACCCAGAAATGAACCCACACACCTATGGTCACTTGATCTTCGACAAGGGAGCTAAAAACATCCAGTGGAAGAAAGACAGCATTTTCAACAAATGGTGCTGGCACAACTGGTTGTTAACATGTAGAAGAATGCGAATCGATCCATTCCTATCTCCTTGTACTAAGGTCAAGTCTAAGTGGATCAAGGAACTTCACATAAAACCAGAGACACTGAAACTTATAGAGGAGAAAGTGGGGAAAAGCCTTGAAGATATGGGCACAGGGGAAAAATTCCTGAATAGAACAGTAATGGCTTGTGCTGTAAGATCGAGAATTGACAAGTGGGACCTCATGAAACTACAAAGCCTCTGCAAGGCTAAAGACACCATCAATAAGACAAAAAAACCACCAACAGATTGGGAAAGGATCTTCACCTATCCTAAATCAGATAAGGGACTAATATCCAATATATATAAAGAACTCAAGAAGGTGGACTCCAGAAAGTCAAATAACCCCATTAAAAAATGGGGCTCAGAACTGAACAAAGAATTCTCACCTGAGGAATACCGAATGGCAGAGAAACACCTGAAAAAATGTTCAACATCCTTAATCATCAGGGAAATGCAAATCAAAACAACCCTGAGATTCCACCTCACACCAGTCAGAATGGCTAAGATCAAAAATTCAGGTGACAGCAGATGCTGGCGAGGATGTGGAGAAAGAGGAACACTCCTCCATTGTTGGTGGGATTGCAAGCTTGTACAACCACTCTGGAAATCAGTCTGGCGGTTCCTCAGAAAATTGGACATAGTACTACCGGAGGATCCAGCAATACCTCTCCTGGGCATATATCCAGAAGATGTTCCAATAAGTAAGAAAGAAACATGCTCCACTATGTTCATAGCAGCCTTATTTATAATAGCCAGAAGCTGGAAAGAACCCAGATGTCCCTCAACAGAGGAATGGATACAGAAATTATGGTACATTTACACAATGGAGTACTACTCAGCTATTAAAAAGAATGAATTTATGAAATTCCTAGCCAAATGGATGGACCTGGAGGGCATCATCTTGAGTGAAATAACACAATCACAAAAGAACTCACACAATATGTATTCACTGATAAGTGGATATTATCCCAAAACTTAGGATACCCAAGATATAAGATACAATTTGCTAAACGCATGAAACTCAAGAAGAATGAAGACCAAAGTGTGGACACTGTGCCCCTTCTTAGAATTGGGAACAAAACACCCAGGGAAGGAGTTACAGAGACAAAGTTCGTAGCTGTGATGAAAGGATGGACCATTTAGAGACTGCCGTATCCAGGGATCCATCCCATAATCAGCTTCTAAACGCTGACACCATTGCATACACTAGCAAGATTTTGCTGAAAGGACCCAAATATAGCTGTCTCTTGTGAGAAGATGCCGGGGCCTAGCAAACACAGGAGTGGATGTTCACAGTCAGCTATTGGATGTATCACAGGGCTCCCAATGGAGAAGCTAGAGAAAGTACCCAAGGAGCTAAAGGGATCTGCAACCCTATTGTTGGAACAACATGATGTACTAACCAGAACCCCGGAGCTCTTGTCTCTAGCTGCATATGTATCGAAAGATGGCCTAGTCGGCCATCAATGGAAAGAGAGGCCCATTGGACTTGCAAACTTTATATGCCCCAATATAGGGGAATGCCAGGGCCAAAAGAATGGGAATGGGTGGGTAGGGAATTGGGGGGCGCTATGGGGGACTTTTGGGATAGCATTGGAAATGTAATTGAGGAAAATATGTAATAAAAATATTAAAAATCAAAAAAAAATTGCTGCCACTGAGCATCAGAAGATAATCCTTATGATCCAAGGAAGCCTTGTATACTTCTGCAGTTAGCAGTGCCAGCAACTACCTCCATGGGTCTCCCTTCATCTTTAGGGTATATTCTGGTTTCCTTCTATGAACATCAGTGATATTTCACACCATCTATCTCTATCCTCTTCCTGTCATCCCCACCACTTTGGTCAATAGCACTGAATTCCTAAATGCCGGTTTTGATGTTTTCAAATAGATTCCTAACACTGAAGTGTGCATGGATGGGGAACAGGCTATCCATGCAAGTTGTTTTACGAGCATTGCTTTCAAAGGGGTTCATAGGAAAAACTTCCTCCTAAATTCCGGGAGGGGCAGAGGTATTGAGAACATAGTCATTGTTCCAGTAGCGTTTCGTCTACCCTCAGTGGGTGCTTGTCACAGAAAGCACATGCTTCAATAGCAGCTACCTTTGCTATGGAGCCAAAAATTTGCTCTCTAAAACCTAGGGCAGGCTGGTGTTGTGGGACATGCCTATAAACCCAGCACTCTAGCAACAGAAGCGGGAAGGAATCAGGAATTCAAAAGCAGGTTCAGCAGCATAGTAAGTTTAAGGCTAGCTGGTGCCACAAGAGACCCTGTCTCTAAATTTAAAAAAGGAAACCAGTAGGTGGTGACACAGGCCTTTAATTCTGGCACCCGGGAGGCAGAGGCAGGCTGATCTCTGAGAGATGGAAGCCAGCCTGGTCTTCATAGTTCCAGGATAGCCAGGACTGTTATACAGAGAGACCCTGGAGGGAGGGAGGGAGGGACAGAGACACAGAGAGACAGAGACAGAGAGACAGAAACAGAGACAGACAGAGACAGACAGAATTTTTAAAAAGGGAAAAGAAAAAGAAAACCAGAAACCACACCCAGGGCCTCTAACCCTTCCTGAACATATTCTGAACATCAATCAGAAAGTGGGATGGAGGCGGCAGAACCACAGACGCAGGAGCTATTTTTAAGGGAATAGAAAAAAAAAAAACTAAACACAGGTGTGTTCTGCACAAGTAGAAATGTTCCCAAATCCACAAGCCTTCTTTCTAAATAAACTAAAAGCAAACCCAGTTCCACGTCTCATCTTAGTGTCCAGGGGCACTCAAATAGTTCAGGTCTTTGCACTTTATTTCAGGAATCACAGAGGGCTCCCAGAAGAAACCCACTAAAGGTGTCTGATTCCTTTTCTAGAAAGCCATGCAAATGACAATCTAGAGCTGAAAAGGAGGCTGGTGCTTGCTCTGTGACTCTTGCCATGGCTCAGAAAGCAGGGCAGAGGAAATCACCTTGGCTGACAAAGGGAACATCCGCTGTGTGTGGGGACTTAAATAGCAAATGGAACTGAGATGTCGAGAGTAACACTTCAGATCTTTGACCTCAACTCACAGATACAATAAATAGGCACATTAAAATGCATATTTAACCAGTTGTGATGAACCTATTCATTTTATGATAGCTTATAATCATTGAAATGAATTTCTGGGTGACTCATCAACTTAAAAAAAGAGGTAAGAATTTCTCTATAATGTCAGCAGCATTTTTACAGGCACAGAATTCATTTTTTCCCACTTTCAGCAGACAAAAAAAAATTGTGGTGTATTTTCTTTCTAAATTCTTGCTGAAACCTCCCCACTGTGAATCCTTAACTATTGCAGGTGGAGTTTTAAAACCATCTTTACCTACTTAATGTCACAGTATTCATCCTTAACAGCAAACCCAGAGCCCACAGTTCCTTTTGCTGAAGTTTGAGAAGAAAAAGCCAAACTGGAAGTTGGCAATAGCTAAGATTATGGTTTCCATAGGCAGATTCACTCCTGTGAGACAGGCCTCATGCCCAGTGTCTTAATGAATAGTCACACTAGGCCTGTGACATCAGCTTTAAGGCCGTTGTTTAATAGCAGAGGAAACTAGGGCTCAGAGAGGTCAAGTCTCATGCCCAATGAGCCATAATCAGAACCTGTGATGCGGGGAGTCAAACCTTGGTTTCTCTGAGCTAGAAGCCTATATGACTTAATACCTTACCATGCACTTTTCGAGGTCAAGATTGGCAGAAATTTTATAACAAAAATAACATCAGTATCAGGAGAGGACAGTAAGAGGCCTGTTTTCTCAGAAGATCATATAAAATAATAATACAAACAAGATGATCAAACACAAATGATCTTGGCTAATCAGCAAGCTCGTAATGTACTTCATTAGGGTGAGTTAAGACTGCCTGTGAGACTCGCCAGCTACCCACAACACCCGCCACAGGATCTTAAGACTTCTGGTGAGTGGAGCACAGCTTCTGCTCCAATCCAATTGCACGGGACCTGAGACTGCATTAGTTAGGGAAGCAGAAACCGGCCTGAGTAGGACCACAGGCCTCATCCAGCTGGATCAGCGCCGGGGTAGCGGGCGCGCAGGGTTGCCTGACACCCGCCAGCTACCCACGACCCCCGCCGCAGGATTTTGGGACGGCTGGTGAGTGGAACACAGCTTCTGCTCCAATCCAATTGCGCGGGACCTGAGACTGCATTAGTTAGGGAAGCAGAAACCTGCCTGAGTAGGGCCACAGGCCTCATCCTGCCAGATCAGCGCCAGGGTAGCGGGAGCACAGGGTTGCCTGACACCCACCCGCCAGCTACCCACGACCCCCGCCGCAGGATTTTGGGACTGCTGGTGAGTGGAACACAGCTTCTGCTCCAGTCCAATCACGCGGGACCTGAGACTGCTTTGGTTGGGGAGGCAGAAATCCAGCCTACATAGGGCCACAACCCTCTTCCGGTCAGAAAAGCACCGGGGCAGCTGGAGCGCAGGGTCGGCTGACACTCACCAGCTACCCACAACACCCACCACAGGATCTTAAGACTTCTGGAGAGTGGAGCACAGCTTCTGCTCCAATCCAATTGCACGCGGGACCAGAGACTGCATTAGTTAGGGAAGCAGAAAAACAGCCTGAGTAGGACCACAGGCCTCTTCCAGCTGGACCAGCACCGGGGTACCGTCAGCTACCCACGACCCCCGCCCCAGGATTTAGAGACTGCTGGTGAGTGGAACACAGCTTCTGCTCCAATCTTTAAACAGTGACAACTATAACAACTAACCCCAGAGATTACCAGATGGCGAAAGGTAAACGTAATAATCTTACTAACAGAAACCAAGACCACTCACCATCATCAGAACCCAGCACCCCCACTTCGCCCAGTCCAGGGCACCCCAACACACCGGAAAAGCTAGACACGGATTTAAAAGCATATCTCCTGATGATGATAGAGGACTTCAAGAAGGGCTTTAATAACACACTTAAAGAAATGCAGGAGAACACTGCTAAACAGGCAGAAGACAATAAAGAGGAAGCACAAAAATCCCTTAAAGAATTGCAGGAAAACACTGCTAAAGAGTTACAAATCCTTAAAGAAAAACAGGATAACATAATCAAACAGGTAGAAGTCCTTACAGAAAAACAGGAAAACACATCCAAACAGATGATGGAAATGAACAAAACCATACTAGACCTAAAAAGGGAAGTAGACACAATAAAGAAAACCCAAAATGAGGCAACACTGGAGATAGAAACCCTAGGAAAGAAATCTGGAACCATAGATACGAGCATCAGCAACAGAATACAAGAGATGGAAGAGAGAATCTCAGGTGCAGAAGATTCCATAGAGAACATCCGCACAACAATCAAGGAAAATGTAAAATGCAAAAAGATCCTAACTCAAAACATCCAAGAAATACAGGACACAATGAGAAGACCAAACCTACGGATAATAGGAGTGGATGAGAATGAAGATTTTCAACTCAAAGGACCAGCAAACATCTTCAACAAAATTATAGAAGAAAACTTCCCAAATCTAAAGAAAGAGATGCCCATGAACATACAAGAAGCCTACAGAACTCCAAATAGACTGGACCAGAAAAGAAATACCTCCCGACACATAATAATCAGAGCAACAAATGCTCTAAATAAAGATAGAATACTAAAAGCAGTAAGAGAAAAAGGCCAAGTAACATATAAAGGCAAGCCTATCAGAATTACACCAGATTTTTCACCAGAGACTATGAAAGCCAGAAGATCCTGGACAGATGTTATACAGACACTAAAAGAACACAAATTCCAGCCCAGGCTACTATACCCAGCCAAACTCTCAATTAACATAGATGGAGAAACCAAAGTATTCCACGACAAAACCAAATTCACACATTATCTCTCCACGAATCCAGCCCTTCAAAGGATAATAACAGAAAAAAACCAATACAAGGACAGGAACCACGCCCTAGAAACAACAAGAAGGTAATCCCTCAACAAACCTAAAAGAAGACAGCCACAAGAACAAAATGCCAACTTTAACAACAAAAATAACAGGAAACAACAATTACTTTTCCTTAATATCTCTTAATATCAATGGACTCAACTCCCCGATAAAAAGACATAGACTAACAAACTGGCTACACAAACAAGACCCAACATTTTGCTGCTTACAGGAAACTCATCTCAGAGAAAAGGATAGACACTACCTCAGAATGAAAGGCTGGAAAACAATTTTCCAAGCAAATGGCATGAAGAAACAAGCTGGAGTAGCCATTCTAATATCTGATAAGATTGACTTCCAACCCAAAGTCATTAAAAAAGACAGGGAGGGACACTTCATACTCATCAAAGGTAAAATCCTCCAAGAGGAACTATCAATCCTGAATATCTATGCTCCAAATACAAAGGCAGCCACATTCATTAAAGAAACTTTAGTAAAGCTCAAAGCACACATGGCAACTCATACAATAATAGTGGGAGACTTCAACACACCACTTTCACCAATGGACAGATCATGGAAACAGAAACTAAACAGGGACACAGTGAAACTAAGAGAAATTATGAATCAAATGGATCTGGCAGATATCTACAGAACATTCTATCCTAAAACAAAAGGATATACCTTCTTCTCAGCACCTCATGGTACCTTCTCCAAAATTGACCACATAATTGGTCACAAAACAGGCCTCAACAGATACAAAAATATTGAAATTGTCCCATGCATCCTATCAGATCACCATGGACTAAGGCTGATCTTCAATAACAAAATAAATAATAGAAAGCCAACCTTCACGTGGAAACTGAACAACACTCTTCTCAATGATACCTTGGTCAAGGAAGGAATAAAGAAAGAAATTAAGGACTTTTTAGAGTTCAATGAAAATGAAGCCACAACATACCCAAACTTATGGGACGCAATGAAAGCATTTCTAAGAGGAAAACTCATAGCTCTGAGTGCCTCCAAAAGGAAACTAGAGAGAGCACACATTAGCAGCTTGACAACACACCTAAAAGCACTAGAACAAAAGGAAGCAAATTCACCCAAGAGGAGTAGACGGCAGGAAATAATCAAACTCAGGGGTGAAATCAACCAAGTGGAAACAAGAAAAACTATTCAAAGAATCAACCAATCAAGGAGCTGGTTCTTTGAGAAAATCAACAAGATAGATAAACCCTTAGCCAGACTCACTAGAGGGCACAGGGAAAGCATCCTAATTAACAAAATCAGAAATGAAAAAGGAGACATAACAACAGATCCTGAAGACATCCAAAACACCATCAGATCCTTCTACCAAAGGCTATACTCAACAAAACTGGAGAACCTGGATGAAATGGAGAAGTTCCTAGACAGATACCAGGTACCAAAGTTGAATCAAGATCAGGTTAATGATCTAAACAGCCCTATATCCCCCAAAGAAATAGAAGCAGTCATTAATAGTCTCCCAACTAAAAAAAGCCCAGGACCAGATGGGTTTAGTGCAGAGTTCTATCAGACCTTCAAAGAAGATCTAATCCCAGTTCTTCACAAACTATTCCACAAAATAGAAACAGAAGGTACTCTACCCAACTCATTCTATGAAGCCACAATTACTCTGATACCTAAACCACAAAAAGACCCAACAAAGATAGAAAACTTCAGACCAATATCCCTTATGAATATTGATGCAAAAATCCTCAATAACGTTTTTGCTAACAGAATCCAAGAACACATCAAAACAATCATCCATCCTGACCAAGTAGGTTTCATCCCAGGGATGCAGGGATGGTTCAATATACGGAAATCCATCAACGTAATCCAGTATATAAACAAACTCAAAGACAAAAACCACATGGTCATCTCGTTAGATGAGGAAAAAGCATTTGACAAGATCCAACACCCATTCATGATAAAAGTCTTGGAAAGATCAGGAATTCAAGGCCCATACCTAAACATGATAAAAGCAATCTACAGCAAACCAGTAGCCAACATCAAAGTAAATGGTGAGAAGCTTGAAGCAATCCCTCTAAAATCAGGGACTAGACAAGGCTGTCCACTTTCTCCATACCTATTCAACATTGTACTTGAAGTCCTAGCCAGAGCAATTCGACAACAAAAGGAGATCAAAGGGATACAAATTGGAAAAGATGAAGTCAAAATATCACTTTTTGCAGATGATATGATAGTATATATAAGTGACCCTAAAAATTCCACCAGAGAACTCCTAAGCCTGATAAACAGCTTCGGTGAAGTAGCTGGATATAAGATTAACTCAAACAAATCAATGGCCTTTCTCTACACAAAGACTAAACAGGCTGAGAAAGAAATTAGGGAAACAACACCCTTCTCAATAGTCACAAATAATATAAAATATCTTGGCGTGACTCTAACTAAGGAAGTGAAAGATCTGTATAATAAAAACTTCAAGTCTCTGAAGAAAGAAATTATAGAAGATCTCAGAAGATGGAAAGATCTCCCATGCTCATGGATTGGCAGGATCAACATTGTAAAAATGGCTATCTTGCCAAAAGCAATCTACAGATTCAATGCAATCCCCATCAAAATTCCAAATCAATTCTTCAACGAATTAGAAAGTGCAATCTGCAAATTCATCTGGAATAACAAAAAACCTAGGATAGCAAAAACTCTTCTCAAGGATAAAAGAACCTCTGGTGGAATCACCATGCCGGACCTAAAGCTCTACTACAGAGCAATTGTGATAAAAACTGCATGGTACTGGTATAGTGACAGACAAATAGACCAATGGAATAGAATTGAAGACCCAGAAATGAACCCACACACCTATGGTCACTTGATCTTCGACAAGGGAGCTAAAAACATCCAGTGGGAGAAAGACAGCATTTTCAACAAATGGTGCTGGCACAACTGGTTGTTAACATGTAGAAGAATACGAATCGATCCATTCCTATCTCCTTGTACTAAGGTCAAGTCTAAGTGGATCAAGGAACTTCACATAAAACCAGAGACACTGAAACTTATAGAGGAGAAAGTGGGGAAAAGCCTTGAAGATATGGGCACAGGGGAAAAATTCCTGAATAGAACAGTAATGGCTTGTGCTGTAAGATCGAGAATTGACAAGTGGGACCTCATGAAACTACAAAGCTTCTGCAAGGCTAAAGACACCATCAATAAGACAAAAAAACCACCAACAGATTGGGAAAGGATCTTCACCTATCCTAAATCAGATAAGGGACTAATATCCAATATATATAAAGAACTCAAGAAGGTGGACTCCAGAAAGTCAAATAACCCCATTAAAAAATGGGGCTCAGAACTGAACAAAGAATTCTCACCTGAGGAATACCGAATGGCAGAGAAGCACCTGAAAAAATGTTCAACATCCTTAATCATCAGGGAAATGCAAATCAAAACAACCCTGAGATTCCACCTCACACCAGTCAGAATGGCTAAGATCAAAAATTCAGGTGACAGCAGATGCTGGCGAGGATGTGGAGAAAGAGGAATACTCCTCCATTGTTGGTGGGATTGCAAGCTTGTACAACCACTCTGGAAATCAGTCTGGCGGTTCCTCAGAAAATTGGACATAGTACTACCGGAGGATCCAGCAATACCTCTCCTGGGCATATATCCAGAAGATGTCCCAACTGGTAAAAAGGACACATGCTCCACTATGTTCATAGCAGCCCTATTTATAATAGCCAGAAGCTGGAAAGAACCCAGATGTCCCTCAACAGAGGAATGGATACAGAAATTATGGTACATTTACACAATGGAGTACTACTCAGCTATTAAAAAGAATGAATTTATGAAATTCCTAGCCAAATGGATGGACCTGGAGGGCATCATCTTGAGTGAAGTAACACAATCACAAAAGAACTCACACAATATGTATTCATTGATAAGTGGATATTAGCCCAAAACTTAGGATACCCAAGATATAAGATACAATTTGATAAACGCATGAAACTCAAGAAGAATGAAGACCAAAGTGTGGACACTGTGCACCTTCTTAGAATTGGGAACAAAACACCCAGGGAAGGAGTTACAGAGACAAAGTTCGTAGCTGTGATGAAAGGATGGACCATTTAGAGACTGCTGTATCCAGGGATCCGTCCCATAATCAGCTTCTAAACGCTGACACCATTGCATACACTAGCAAGATTTTGCTGAAAGGACCCAAATATAGCTGTCTCTTGTGAGACGATGCCGGGGCCTAGCAAACACAGGAGTGGATGTTCACAGTCAGCTATTGGATGTATCACAGGGCTCCCAATGGAGAAGCTAGAGAAAGTACCCAAGGAGCTAAAGGGATCTGCAACCCTATTGTTGGAACAACATGATGTACTAACCAGAACCCTGGAGCTCTTGTCTCTAGCTGCATATGTATCGAAAGATGGCCTAGTCGGCCATCAATGGAAAGAGAGGCCCATTGGACTTGCAAACTTTATATGCCCCAATATAGGGGAATGCCAGGGCCAAAAGAATGGGAATGGGTGGGTAGGGAAGTGGGGGGCGCTATGGGGGACTTTTGGGATAGTATTGGAAATGTAATTGAGGAAAATATGTAATAAAAATATTAAAAAAAAGAAAATAAATAAAATGAAGATAAAAAAAATAAAAAAAATAAAATGCATAAGGAGTAGACACTAGTAAGTGGAAAAAAAAAAAGACTGCCTGTGATATTAGCTATCAAGAAGGCAACACACAAGTATACGCATGTCCAAACACACACTAAAGAAAGAGAAAACAATTAAGTGGGTAGTCAGAGATTATCTCTACAGGAATGGACATGCCTGGTCAGTAGCATGAGGACACAAGAGTAAGATAGGAACAAATGGTACCAAAAGTTAATGTGCCAAAGCCTAATGTCTGAGGGAAGAAGTGTCATGTCCCCAGACTGGATTTTATCATAAAAGAGAGAAAACCACTGAAGACTTTGGTTCGTCCAGAGGTCACAAATGAAGCCCTGTTATGCAGTGTCAAAAAGAAAGTGCTGGGATGCTAAGGATTGGTGATGGAGCTGGAGAAAGCATCCCTCTATTCTTTACCATCTCCGGGCATTTCTCAGGAGCTGAGGAGGAAGCTCAGGCTGTTTATCAGGCCAATAAAGCAAGCCTGGGCTCACTTGCATACTCAGGAAGTCGAGTCAGAAGAGAGCCTGGAGTACAAATGTGTAAAAGAGGAGCTGGTAACATCACATTGTATTAACAAACCACTTCCAAGTGCATTTACCTTTGAAACCAGAGAAACAGGGTGCAGCCCTCCGAGGACATAGTCACCTGTTCATGGTTACCTACTAAAAGACTGGGGCTATTAGCGGTTTCTGTTCAGACCAAGCTCTCCCTTACCCAAATCAGATTCCTTTTATGAGACTGAATCAGAGGCTGAACCCACTCAGGACAGAATGTACGCCAGTGGTGAGGCCTGGAGGCTAGAGTCTTAAAGTGAAAATCGCTACCTTCAAGTAAAAGAGAAACCAAGGTGGTGTTCCCTTTTCCCAAACCATCATAAATGTCATGAACACACTGGGTTTTCAACTAAGCGTCTTCTCCTCCCTCTAAAATCAAGACAGAAATATAGACAGTGAGTCCATTCCCTACTGCAAAGAATGGCAGTTACTTAATTCCCTGATTCTCTGTCAGTGTAAGGGGAAAGAAAGGGCTCTAGTCCTTTCCCTGCATGACTAAAACCAATTATCAGTGCTAATTATTAAAGTATTTGCATTATGCTTCACACCCAGTTAAAAACTTGCTTATCCCATTTGTTTGGTTACAGGACTGATTAAAAATAGGAAATGTACTATGTAGAAGAGAGCCGCCTCCTTGGGGGAGTGGGGGTGGCAAGAACCAGGAACTGCCTCTTGCAGAGAGGAGCCAGGAGATCACAGCTCCCCTCCTCCTCGCTTTCCTCCTGCCACATTCAGCACCCACGGACTTAACACTGAACTAAGTTAGGGAGAGGCTAGCTCACAGGTTAAAAAGATAGACGAGTTCTTAGAAGGAGTGGGGGGGGGGGATAATGTATAATTCCAGAAAGGTGTTTGCCTAGCTGTAGTGTTGTTCTGCATACAACATACAGACTACATTGTCCATGAGAGGGTCAATGTCCTCCCTAAAATACAAACAAACAAACAAGCAAAACAACGACAAAAATCCAATAATCACTAGACAGTTTAAAAGCTTCTAAATAGCTGGAACTCTGGAGCGCTTCTTTCATGAGCATCTAGGGATAGCAACAGGCGACATCACAGCAGTCCCCGCCCCTCTTCCTAACAGCCACAGGGCCTTTCCTGATTCCAATGTTCTGTTCCCTTCCCAGCCCCCTGCATCATGCATCCTTTAGACTGACAATGCTTCCCCATCCCATAAGAGCCCAGGTGACTGTGGCACTCTCTAAGTCATTCTGGTGTGGAGAGAATATGTTTCCAGCTACTCACCTGGATTAAAACAACAAAACAAAACTACTTTCTACATCTTGAAGACTGCCTGGCTTCTCATTGTACTCAACCATCATAAAATCCCTGTACTTCAGAGCAAAGCACTGTTTGTTCTAAGAACCACTTGACTAATATGACTTTTAGCTACCAGTGTGGTGAGTAGCACTGCATGAAAGGAAACACAGTGTGTGGTCAAGACCTTAGCAAACTGCTTTGCTTCTCATAGATTTTACCGCTCTCTGGGTTCTTACAAGAATCTGGCTGAAATGATAATAAAATCATCCAACCTTTATACTCCAAACAAGACAAGCAAAATTCTCCCAGGCACTCTATCTGTCTTTGATCTGAATAGCAAACATTCTTTAAGGGTTTGCTGCTTGTGAGGCATGACCAGCCTTTTAAGAGCCCCTCCTTGAGTCCCTGATGATACAGGCCATTCAGTCTGACCACTGGCGAAGGCAGAACCTACAGTTAAGTAAGCTGCCTTCTGGGTCATTCCTTCCAGGACAGACTCTTCTTCAGGGTCATGTAGCTGGCCCTTCGTGAGGTACACAGAGATCTATTGGATTCTCAAATAGGTTTATTTGTCAGGGTTGCACCTGAATAAAAAGAAAGATGCAAAATTTTCCCACAAGTTCAAGACCATAAAGCTGAGTGTTAAAGGTCTAAAACAATCCAGACATGATAGCCATGTCTGTGATCTTTGCACTTGGGAGGCCAAAGCAAAAGGATGATAAATTCAAAACCAGCTTGGGCTATATAACAAGACTCTTTTTCAAAACAAAAGAAAATGGCTAAAATGAAAGCTTATAGCATATACACACTCCAAAGCACTTGACAATTTAGAAGGTGGGAGAAAAATCTTTGTTTACCTTATTGATGAGAGTCACTATATCTCCTTCCTTGATTGTCAATTCATCATCATTCTGTGCCTCATATGGAAATATTACTTTGCAGTAATCCTTGGCTGTAAGAAGAGCAGAAAATACAACGTTTAAGGTGTTTCATCTAATGAGCTGACCCAGTTGAAGGTACTCCCTGCCACATTAACCACAAGAAAAAGGTATGCTCAACAGAATGTTAAGTCCCACCGAAAGGGACTTAAGAGCACTTATGGTGAGCTCGTGCATATTTATCTCTGCGTTTTACCCTCAGGAATAATAGAATGCCATGCATGCCTTGGGATTATTTGCTTTTCTCCGTTAGAAAGGCAAAAGATTTTTCTTTATCTTGAGAAAGGAAATGTGAACTATCTGATTTTTTTTCTCATTGCTTTGTTGCAAGTATTACAAAATCAGAAGGGGGGCCTTTATATCTGCTATAAAGCCAACCCAGCAAATAAAACAACGAGGAATTACCTTTTACACCATGTTTTAAGAGATAAATACCCATGTATTTGCATATAAAAAATGTCAACCACAGGCAGCCAACAAATACTACCAAAACATTTTTTTTCTATTATTCTTTTCTCCATTCCTTCCAGTCCCTTCCCCACCTCCCCTCTCCCCCAGATTTTCAAATAAAAGAACAGGCTTCCCAGGGATATCACCCAACATGGCATAACAAAATACAGTAAGACTAGGCACTTACCCTCATATCAAAGGTGAATGAAGCTATCCAGTAGGAGGAAAAGGGTCTCAATCCAGGCAAACGAGTCAGAGACACCCCTCACCCCCCCACACACACACTACCACTGTTCAGAGTCCCATAAGAATACCAAGCTACACAGTCAGTCATACAGGATGTGCAAATGACCTAGCTCAGAACTGTTCAGGGTCCATGAAAATTGCCAAAATGACTTTATGCATATCTATGTGGGATGGGTGAACTTATTCATATACATTTCATGGTCTCTGTGCAAACACACCTGTTCATTGATGGGGCTGTTTATAAGCAAGAGTCCTCACTGAAGAGAGAAAAAGTACTTTGGCCATTCAAAATCAATTTAAGTATTACTGAGTAGATATTACGGATTTTAAATTAGCTCTATCAAAAAGCATCAGGTAAGAAGCCAGTGAAACACTTTGTAATGGATTTGGGAAATGAAGACTAGGCAAAGTAAGTTTTCATGACTCAAGACAGAAGGTAGACAGAAAACTCAAGGAAATTAGTATCTTCTAGAGCAGACATTACTATATTCTCCATCAGAGTCCAAAAGTCTCATGGTTCTCTTTGAATATTCTCAGATATTTCCTAAGACTTAGGCTCCTTCCTGCATCTAGATCCTAACCTACCACTCTATGCCTAAGTGTCAATTAAATTGTTCCCAGTATATTTTATCCATCTCTCTTTAATTAGAAATAGCAAAACTTTCCCAAGCCCGAATTAGCTAGATGTTCTAATGGAATGGGGGAAAGTTAAGCATCTTTAAATGAGATAAGGACAATTCTTCACCAATTTTCCAATTGACTGTGCTAGTGAAATATGACTTCCCAACCTCAAAACTTCAAACATGAACATACAATATTATTGAAGAACTGTCCTGCAAAATCCCAACTCTATGGAAATCATAGACATTTTTTTAAAAGAATATCAGTTACTCCTGACCATCAAACAAAGAACACGCCATGTTTTTCTGTCTTTCAGTGAAAAGGTTAATAGAATGCGATCAAGCACTGTGGATTAACTTCCTGGCAGCCATTCCCGGCCCTTCATGTCCTACTTGACAGAACCCTCATTTGCTCAGGTTTGTTCTGTCCAGGAAAGTAATGTTAATCTTCCATCCAGGTACTCATGAGGACCAACCCTGCTTAGCTTCTGAGATGAAGCATATTCAAGATGTCATGGCTATAGACAAATAATGCTATCTTACTCCCCTTTGTTGCTGACTTGTTTAGAGGCAAGACATAATCTTCCAGTCAATGAAATCTATAAAAGGAAATGTTAGAGATGGCACTGCTAGATTTTGTTGCCTAGAGATGTAAGGCAAAGAGTTGCCTGCCTTTGATCATTTTGTTTTCTTTGCAGGGCTATAGATAGAACACAGAGCCAAGGGTATGCTAGGTGAAGACTCTACTACTGGGACCAATCTACCTGCGTCCTTGAGTCTTCTAACACAGTTTTACCATTGTTGGAAATCAAGATAACGTTCGACACTGTTGTAATCATATATGAATATAACGAAAAAAGCCAAAAACTTTTATCCTAAGTCCTGATGGTATTGAACTACCTTGCAAACTCATCAGCTTCAGGAGACCCTTTTCTCTGAACCTCTGGCCATGCAGCTTAGCAACCCAATTGTTTTTCACTCTTTTGTGATCCAGTAGGTAGGTATTCACTCAAAACAGAAGCATACTAACATGAAGAAACTTGATACAAATTATCTCAATATTTTTCTTAGTGCAGTATGCCCCCTTACCATCACTCTCTACTAGAAAGAAGCCTCTTACTATGTCATTTCCTTTTCCTTCATCTCTTACCTTCCTACTTCAGGGCACAACCTATAAGAATATGCCATGGAGTTCAATTGTAATCACCACAATGGAAATATTGCTAAGTAAGAGTAAATGTGCCTTAAATTTATTTCACAGTCATTTTATCTTCTCCTTTTTCTTTTGTTTGTTTTTCTGTGTTTTGCTTTTCGAGACATGTTTTCTCTGTATAGCCCTGGCTGTCCTGGAACTCACTTTGTAGACCAGGCTGGCCTCTAACTCAGAAATCTGCCTGCCTCTGCCTCCCGAGTGCTGGGATTAAAGGCGTGCCATTTTATCTTATACTTACAATTTCCCTGTAAGCTAAGAAGGGCAAATATCTTCTACATAAAAAAGCAGGTCTTAATAGTTATAAGTTTAATGCAGGGGGAAATAGAATAAAGGAGAAACTAGAATAGGTGGATTAAATGGGGAAGGGGATGTGAGAGGAGGTAAAAGAAGGAACATGGGGAGGAACAGCTAAATCAATAGACATTTTAAAGACTACATGGAAACCTAGAACTGTAGAAGCTTCCTAAATTATATACATATATGGAAGACATTTAAGTTTCAATATAATGGAGGAGACAATGCCCCATCCAGACATCTCATGCCACCAAGTTAAACTTTAGGTGTCAGTAATGAATTACATCTTGTTGAGTCATTGGCCAAAAGGTCCCTGCCATGTGCCCCTCCAAATATCACAGGATCCTGCCAAGGCCACTGGTTGCTTTCCCCAATCCAAAGGGATGGTCCTACCGATGAGGACAATGCTTACTTATTTTATTGAACTGGTGCAGAACTAGAACTTTGACCCTTACTGACTAGAGTTCATGCTGCTGGAAGGTACTTTGTGAAGTTCTTCCAGTGGAGAAATATCATCATCACTATTGTCCTGCTATAAAACCTTTGACCTAATAACAGAGACTTACTGCAAGATATACTGATGGGGTTGTGGAGAAAATGTTATGGGAGTAATTAATCATTGGATTTAAGACCCATTCCATCAGATGGAACCCACATGACACTACTAAAGTAGTCAAGAACATGAGTCTACATAGGTCTCTGGCACTAGGGGAAGCCCAAATACTCTTGTTCTAAAATGACTCCTAATGACATACAGGTACATCCATGGATCAATGTCTCATTCAACCTTCATTCAAGTAGCCTTTTCTTGCAGCATATGGTTATTAACACAGAGACCCACAACGAGACAATGTACAGAGAGCAAGAGACTTGGGAGCATTCAATCTTAAATGAGATGTTTTATCAAATGCCTCCTCTCAAGACTCAGGGCTCGATGAAGAAGAGGAGGTAGGACGATTGTAAGAGACAGAGGTAGTGTATGACTCTAATGAAATATGTCTGACAAACACAACAGGACCTCTGCAAATATGAACTCACAGAGACTGCGGCAGCAAGAACAGAACATGCACACGTTCAAGACAGACAGGGTCCCAGCACTGAGAGGGGGAAAGTAGACATGGGGTCCCACCACTAACCAAGAAAGCAATTTGCAAGTGATCCCCACTGGCAAAGGAAAAATCAGTTTTCTTCAATGATATAACATTGTGTATATCAACCACATTTCAGGACAAGTCACATGTCCAGGAGTAGTTGACCAATGCAAAACAGACTCAATAATTTTTCGTTCTGATTTTAAAGAGAGAAAGGATATGAAGTTGGATGGGCAGGGAGATGGGGAGTATCTGGGAGAAGTTGGGAGAAAAAAAGAATAGGACTGTGGTAGTTTGAATAGCTTTGGTCCCCATCGAATTATGTGTTGAAATGCTTGGTCCCTAGGGTGTGTCACTATTAGGTGTGGCCTTGTTGGAGTAGGTGTGGCCTTTTGGAGAAAATGTGTCACTGTGGGGGAGCTTTGAGGTCATATATGTGCTCAAGCAATGCCCAGTGTGGCAGTTTCTTCTTGGCTGCCTATGTGCATTCCCAGAACTGGCATAGAGTTCTTGCATATTTCCTGATGATCACTTAGTGATGCCTAAGAAGTAGTGGCACCCTCAAGCGACAGAAAGTAGTAGAAGATTCTGAGTCAGGAGTCAGGACACTTGGAACTGGGCTCAGTTCCAGCTGGATTTTTGTGGACTGCTTGACCTGAGATGACATCAAGCTACATGACATTGTAGCTTCGGATGAATATAACGCCATGAGGTGTAAAATCAGAAACCAACCAAGGAGACATTAGTTTAGCTATCTTCAGCAGAACATCTTAAGCACATTTAAGTGTATTCCAAATCTTAAAGTTTAAATAACTCAAAACAATGATCTCCTAATTAGAGAACAGAGTTGTTCCAGCTCCTACTTAGGATCTGAAAAGCATATCACTAATGTTCTAAGATCACACAGTACCATAATAGGTTAGACCTATGTTCTTTCCAGCAATGACATTTCAACACTCCAATCACAACCACTTCTCAGCAAATATGGCAGCCAGTAGACTCATACTACTTAATTATGATGTATTTTTTAAAAAAGTTACCCTTGCTTATGAAGCATTTTAGCCATTGAGCAGTGTCATAAAATAAAAATGTATTGGTTTGCATTTCAGTAGCTTTAAGATACTAGCTCAAAAATAAATACATATGCAAAATCACTATTAACTTCAAAAGTGTGATAGTAATCCTACTGTATGTTGTTCCCTACTTCAATTCACATATTTTCTGACCAACTACCATGCAAAGGATGCTGCCAACTAGTTCTGGAGCCTGAGCCTATAATATACAACTAAGAGCACAAGTAGAACTTCCTGTCCTGCCATGGAAGTGACAGTCTAATGGTTAGATAAAGGCAAGGGGAGAAGAATGTCAAAAGGACAAGACAAACACCACTTGATGGTGGGGTGCTGCTCCCCTATTTCACAGAATGGCAAGATCGTGTGCATGCAGAAAAATGTTCCAAAAGAAGGGGCATTTAGTATGCTTTAAAAGAAAAGGGTAACTCTAAATTCCTTTTGGACATGAAAAGACCCTAAGTTTTAAATGAGTAGCAAACAGATAAAGAAGAAAGGGCTGAAATGAATTTTTGCAAGCAGGTGTTTCCCATCAACTCGTTAATTTGATCAATGTAGATAGTCTGAAATCAAGTAGGAATGGATTCTACACAAAAGCAGAAAGAAAGGCACAATTTGTATAGTAATTAAAATTACTTTGTTGTTCCTTTTTCCTTGAATGACTAAAATATGTCAATGAATTAGCTAACCTAAGTCTAGATTCCTACCTTTCTTCTGAGAGCTTTTTGTCTTACATGCTTAAATAATCTGATAAGAAGCAAAGACTTTTTCTTTCCAGAAACAAAATGGTTTTTTTTTCCAAAACAAACCATACAAACACATTTCAAAGACTAGAGAAGGTAGATACAGCACAGGAAGGCTCACAGACTCCCTCCACATTACTCCCAGATCAAGAGTTCCCTATGCCACTTTCATTACCAGCTTTAAGCCTTTTACTTTTTAAACATAATTGCATTTATCTATCATCCATTCATACATTTGTGTGTATGTGTGCAAGAAAGTGTGTCTGCATGTGTGCATGCATGTGTGTGTGTGTGAGCATGAGCACATGTGTGCTGAGCACACGTGATGATCAGAGAACAAGTGGGAAGAGTTGGTTTTTTCTCCTACCCTGTGATACCAGGGATAGACCTTATGGCTTCGGGCTAGGCAGCAAGCACCTTTGCCCAGTAAACCACCATGCTAGCCTTCTTTGCCTTTTGAGAGAGGATCTCATATAACCTAAGCAAGCTTCACATTTACTGTATAGTCCAAGTTGATCTTGACCCTTGCGGTGATTCTCCTAACAGCCTCTGAAGTGCTGGGCTTGCAGATGTACACTAGCACATGTGGCCAGCTTTCACATTTTTAAGAAACTTGCTCAAGTAAGAATCACAAAGAACATCAAGTATGATTCATCCTCCCTCTCCTAAAACATTATTTCAGTCTCTAGACATTGAAAATTTTACAAGTTATTAAAAACAAACAATTAAAGGAACTGAACTCACATGCTCATATTCCATGACTCCCTCCATCTAGTTTTATAATGGATTAAAGAAAAAAAAACACCTTAAAACAAACAAATAACCCAAAATCCTTCTGCTTAAAAAAAAAAAAAGAACAAACAAAATAAATATGTTAGCAATCTGAACACATACACATGAGGAAATAACTTTAAATTCAGAACACTCACTGGGCTCTCTTTCAACCTTTGAAGGTGTTCCGAGCTCATTTTCAACCTGTAAAGAGTATGAGCCCATGTACCCAGACTTTGGTAGGAAGAAAGCTCTCCAGAGCTTTTTGGCAGCAGTGCAAAGGGCCAGGTCATGCCTAAACCTGGAGTTTCATTTTCCCTGGAGACATTATAAAAGGAAGAGTATCACAGGCTAGGGGGATGCTCGATGGGAAAAAGTCCTGCTGTGTAAGCGTGAGGACCCGAGTCAGATAAGCAACACTTACATAAAATCTGAGCAAAGTCTCATGCACCTGCCTGGAAACCCAGTGCTAAGGAGCAGTAGGAGTAGGAGTGAGGACAGGTGGATCATAGGGACTCTCTGTCCATCCAGTCTAGTTGAAATGGCAAGCTTTAGGGTCAGTGAGACTCTGTCTCAAAAAGCAGGGTGGGATGACTATGGGAGACACTCAGTATTGTCCTCTGACTGCTACATGAACACGCACACACACAAGCAAGCACATTTTCACTCATGTGCATGAACACACACACACAGTACCATCACTGATGCAGACTTTCCCTAACATCATAATTCTGCCCCTCAATGGATAAGTAGTATTTAAGACACTACTAGTTTGTAGTTTTAAGCAGAGCTCCTGAGAACAGAATTATTTAAATTTTCAAAGAAATATGCTTCACATGCCATATCGTATGTACCACCCACTATTAGGGTCTTATGTTATTATGCTCAATCATTAAAATTCTACAGCAAACAGATGATCTATCACCCTAAGTAAGAGCAATAAATAACATACGGTATAGGTCAGTCAAGAACAGGTTTCCTTGCCCTATGAACACTAAAACTTTTTCATTCTCAGAGATTTTAATACTGTGGGACTACGTGCAGGGGTGGTATTCTATCATGCTCTATGGACAACAGACTAAGGTAAGTAAGACTAGTATCTGGCTGTCAGGCATCTTATAATCCAGTGGCAGAAATGAAGAACGCCTAAATCTAGTTCTTGACAATGTGACAGCAGGGAAGGGATGAGAGCCACACAGTCAGCTCAAAGCATCAGAATGTCAGATATTGGGGTAATTACCTCCATTGTCAGAGACATAGAACCCTGTCCTTTGGAGGTAAAATGGCAATGAATTTGCCACAATGCTCTAGGGAACTGACCAGAGGGGCAGGATGGGGGTGGGGGGGTTCACAGCCATTGCCCATGGTTACAGCTGTGTGGGACATCTGCTCCCACAACTTTTTAGATCCCTTTCCTGGTATCTGGGCCTTCAAGTCTTCGTAGGATGAGGATTCTATCTACTAAATAAGAACTCTGCTAATTGCCATTACCAGGGAAGCTTAAGACGTCCTGGTCTCAGTCTGAGGTTCTCATACTTGAGTAGGAAAGGCCTCAGACCTAGGGCTTGAAGAAACAGATCACTGACCTCACCCTCATTGTCTGACGTGGGGCAGGCCCAGCAGATTTGCATTTTGGACAATGTTTCCAGGCTGCGTTTTTTTGCTGCTACTAGCCCTGAAACACACTGTGAGAATCATTGTCTAGTGTTGTGCTGTATTAGTCTGGTAATAGCAGGGACTGGGAAGATGGACCAGTGCAGTAGTGGTACTGGGGCACGTTGTACTGCATGCTATATTTAGACAGGGCTTCCAGATCTGGATCATATTTTGAGCACCTAGGGGGAGCAGGAGGGGCCAAATATATATTAGGTTAGCTATAAAGTCAATAAGTGTCAATTGTGCATCAAGGAGGAGGGTCGTTGTAATAACACCCTAACAGAACTTACTATACAAACACACTAGTAGTTCAAAACTGGGGCTCTGCTGGGTAAATATGTCCTCTAAAGGCCATGCATTTGTGAACTTAATTACTAATGCAAGAATGTTGGGAGATGGTGCTTATTCGAAGGGTTTTAAGTAATGAGGGTTCTACTCTCATAAATGGATTAACTGTGGTTATAAAAGGGCTAAAGATTCTGAGTTCAATCTCTTTCCTTTATGTGAATTTGTGTGTGTTTGTATATATACATATATATATATATATATATATATATATATATATATATATATGAATGTGTATATATGTATGTATGCCCATGGACATGCAAACAGAGACTAGGCTAGGAGGTTGGATATTGTCTTCTATTGCTCTTTGCCTTGTTGGAATAGGGTCTCTCAATGAATCATAAGATCACTATTTTGGGTAGGCTGGCTGGCTGGAGAACTATCTGAACTACTAAACTCCCAGGACCCGCCTATCTTTGTTCATCAACACGGGGTTTACTGGAATGGGCAACCATACCTGACTGTAAATACAGGTTCTGGAGATTTAAACTCAGGCACCTATACTTACAAAGCACATAGTCTTACCCAATAAGGCCTCTTGCCAGGCCTGTTTTAAGATAGCATCTCATATATCCTGGATTGGCCTCAAACTCATATATAGCCAGGGGTGACCTTGAACTTCTGCTCCTTCTGCCTGTACTTCTAGAGTGCTGTAATTACAAAGACATGTGCCACCGTGCCAGTTGTATGCACTGTTGACAAAGGAATCCAGTGTCTTGCACATAGTAGATAAGTACTTTACCCACTGGTGTACATCTCCAAACACTTATTCTCTTTGGCCCATGTTATAAAACAACTCAACATCCCTTACCAGACATGTTTCCTTTAATTGCCTAGCCCCCAGAACTATGAGGCAAATAGATTTCTACCACCTATAAACTGCCTGTGGTATTCTACTATAGTAACAAAATACAGAACAAGTTAGCCTTTCTAAGGAACATTAGCAATACTTTGAGACAGTTTTGATTGCCACAACAGGAGAGGAACAGGTTCTATTGGCTTCTATTGAACAGAGGGCAGGGATGCTGCTAAATACTCTGTGATGTACACAGGACAGTCCTCAGGATAGAGAATGATCTGGCCCACGTGTAAGTACATTCAATCTACATTCAGACTGAGTTCAGACATGGAGCGTACATTACCATATTTGTCAATTCTAACCCAACAGCTTCCCTTCCGAAGAAGCTGACTGTTCAATTGCCTTTGATCTTAGACACTGCTGGGAAGTTGTCTTTTCAATTATGTCCCAAGCATTAATTAGAACACCCTTTCACTTTCGTGTTTAAAAAAGAAGCATTGTTTCAAAAGAATAAAATAAAAACCTGAGAAGCAAAGCCTTTCTGTTCTAGCTCAGAATAGAGGCTGGAGCACTGTTCTCTCATCGGCAGCTTTGTCTGCTCAGATGAAAAGCTTGAAGACTTTGGGAGAAAGGCCAGTCATCAGGAAAACAGGAAGCCTTTCTTCTCTAAGAGGACTGGAGTTGAAAGGTCGATTTTCAACCACCTAGGTAGCTGGGACCCATCATAGGAAGGCCCTCCCTCTGAATCCAGTGAGCAGATGTATTGGGCATGGTGAAAAGTGCTTCCTAGGAAGAGAGGGGACTTTGGGGGATTGAACATCTGGTAGGGCTCTGGTAGACAAAAATAAACAGCAGTGGATAAAGAGGAGATGTGCTTTATATGGGATGTGTCAGGTAGAGTATGGGTGAGATTTGAGTAGAAGAAGTGAACAATAACAACAACAACAACAACAACAAAACCCCACAATGTCAGAAGTCCTTTAAAAGTCTCCACTTGCTCAACCTCCACTCACTGCATATCCAGTGAGTCTCCAGTACTGTTCTAAGCTGCATGTTGGGAAAATCAAATGCAGTGTCTGTCTTAAACCTAGAGGGATCAACAATCTAATGGTACCAATGAAGTACCACATGTCACTACTATAGATAATAATTCCCAAGAGGCAAGTCAATGGTCTCAGAGGTGATGCAAATGTCCAGTCACTAAGTGAACGAGGTGTAACATGGAAAACAGCCCACTTGCACCTCCAATCATACTTTATCCAGATTTTCCAAACCTACTTGTTCATCTAGAGCAGTGCTTCTCAACCTTCCTAATGCTGTGCTGTGACCCTTTAATACAGTTCCTCATGTTGTGGTGACCTCCAACCGTAAAATTATTTTCTTTGCTACTTCATAACTCTAATTTTACTACTGTTGTGAATCACATTGTAAATATCTGATATACAGGATATCTGATATGTGACTCCTATGAAAGGGTCATTTGACCCCAAAGAGATTATGACCAACAGGGTAAGAACCACTGATCTACAGTCTTCTGCATCTATAATATTGAATAGTTCAGAAAGATGCCAAAGAGGCCTGTCTTTGGGGCTATTTTTCTAACCTACAGAGACAACAAATCTGTACCAATTGTAATAAGAAAAAGGGAGATACCAGATGTGATAGGCTGAAGGCACCTCGAGGCACTTTGTTATGAATATTTAGATAGTTTTCCTCTTGTTATGAAAATGATGGCAATCTGTTCCCCAGCCTGAGTTGCTGATGAATCTCAGCATCATGAGAGCCTTTTGTTTGGGGGTGGGGTGGGGAGAATGTTCCCTGCTTAAATAAATCTGGATCACTCAAAAAATACCAATTCGCATGAGTATTTTTGAGTCATCCTAACTCTGAATCCTGATGTGGGCCTGTGGCTTAGTGTGCTGAGGAGACAGCTGGCAGGAAGAAACAGCTCTCCTCTGTGCTGCCGGGCATCCTTTGCTATAGGTTTCTATTTTAGGTCAGAAGGAAGAAGCAAGTAGGCTGCCTGGATGGTAAACTCTGGGTCATTACCTAAACACAGATGTGGCATCAGGATCCAGAAACAGGGAACTGGCCCAAAGGTTGGAGGAATTACAATGGCTTAGCGTTCCACTAAATGGCAATTGTAGGAGAGCAATTACTCTAACATTTACTTTCAGCAAGGAAAGCCAAAGGGAAAACATATACAGTAAAATTCAACTGTCAAAGTTCTTATCCCCAAACCCATGGAAAATGCCCAATAGTAAATGACAAATCTCTCAAGACCTTGCTGAGCTGATGCCCACCAACAGGCACATTAATATTAATTCCCAGCACTATCACATTTTCTCATAGAACTGTTCACCTACCTCTTCCTTTTGTCTCTCCCATTAGGGTGCTCAATATTTGGGAGTAGAAAAACCTTCCAACTGAGTCCTAAAGGTTTCAAGACTGAATGAGAGGGAGAAGATACTGGGAGGCAACTAAGGGGTTTTCTTTGTCTAGGGCAACATTCTGACTGCGAACCCAAAGCAGATAGTGGGAGTAAAGGCCAGAGAAATTAAAGCTATCTATATGTCTGTGGCCATGTCAGTAACGAATAACATCTGGCCCTCCTAGGACTCTAAGACAAAATACTCTCTCCAGTCACTATAAAATCCCTTCTTTGCAAGTAATCAGTTCCACCACCATGTTTTGGAAGAGCCAGGCACACAGATGTGGTCCATTGATATTTACAGGACTGAACAAGGCATACACTAGGGGCAGGATTCTACCACATGCTTTAGGTAGCCGAGTATCTGCAATGGGGCACATCACCTAGCCCAAGGAGCTCATCTTAGGCCCCAGAAAGTTCCCAGGAAGAATGCCACATGTATCTTGAAGGCTCAACAAGACCTACTGACTTTCAAATTTTGACTGAAGAGATAGAATGGTACAAATCTTTGAGAGTCAAAATTATCTTGATCTATCTTCATTCCTCTTAATAACTATTTACCACCCACCTCTGTATCAGGAAAAGCCTTTAAAAAATATATTGAGTAGATCACTAGGATTTGCCAAACCATTAGCTAAGAATGTCATCAGAGAACATCTAAAACCTATAGCAGAGATTTTTCGGAGTTGCCCATAACCTGTTGTTCCCACTGAAGTATTGTGTAAAAGCCTTGGTTTATGAGTTTCTTTTGTTTTGTGGCTATAAAAAAGCTCATGTAACTGTTTCTCTATTGGAACATGTCATGCAGATCAACCTAAATGCATGTTCCCAGGCCTTGATCACTCATATTTGTCTCAGCAGAGACTATCTCTCTGAGAGCTATGGTTTTCTGTCAAGGGCTTCAGCATTATTCTTAAAATACACTGTCCAGTGTGGTTACCAATAGGCACACGTGACTCCTGAGCACTAGGAAATGTGGCTGCTACTCTAAACTGAGATTCATAATACATGAAAACCACATACGACACTGTAAGGATATCACACTGAGAAAAAGTACAGCATCTTTTTAATAATTTTACAGAGATTACATATATAAAAGGTTTTATGTACATATACTGATGTAAATACATTAAAATGAGCTTCCATTTTTTAATGTGGTCTCCAGAAGATTTTCAATCATATACTGGTTCATGTGATTTTTCTATTGGATCACACTGTTCTAAAATGAAACTAATCTTTCCCCATCTACTCACCTAGTCTGCTGCCTGAAATATCTATAGAAAGGTATTCTAGAGGTCTGAAAGTTGCTCTAGAAAGATTCTGAGGTATTTGAGCAAACATGTCAGGCTGGAGAGATGGCTCAGCGGTTAAGAGTGCGCACTGCTCTTGCAGAGGACTGGAGTTCAGATCCCAACATAGCCACATCAGATGGCTCATACATGACTAGTACTCCAGTTACCAGGACTCCAAAGCCTCTGATCTCTGCAGGCACCTGAATTCACATGCATATATCTCCATAAAAACATACACACACACACACACACACACACACACACACACACACACACACTTAGAAATAATTTTTTTTTTAAAAAAAAAAGATGTCTTGAGGAGTCCAACATAAGTTAGTTTAGTGACTGTTCCTGGAAGATCCAGGAATCCCTGATGTGCTTTAGTTAGCATTCCTGGGGCCTGAGGTCACCTAACCTGTGCCAATATGGACAAACTCTAGTTTTGCATGTTGGCACCATGCACATGGCAGAAAAGAATCAAACCCATATGAAAAACACAGAAAAATTCTGATTCTATCTTGTGCTGCCAGTCTACTCATGGAAGATCTAAGGACACACGTTTGTGTGCTTTTTAATAGAGACGCTTTAATAGCATACGCTTTCCGAGGTATATAAGGATTTAGGGTAATTAAGGAAACTCACTCTTTGTCCTGCTGTCCATCTCTGTCTTCGACGGGTCTGGAGTTGATGTAGCTGGAGGTAACTTCTTCCCAATTGTCTGCGGAGAGAATAAGGCAATTGACACATCAGGACGATTCACTTCATTAATCAAAGGGGCAAAATCAAATTCACAATGAGAAAATCCCCAGATGTGGCTCTAAAAACCACAGCCATTAGTTGAGGCTGTTCTGCAGATAGGCTGCCACATATTAATAGGTCTTCCCCCACAGTGACCAACATGGGGGTAAAATAGGTAAGAGAGAGGTAAAATAATAGAGAAGGCTCTTGATACTTTCTATTTCTCTTTTTCTCTTGATACGTTTTACAGGTCTGCTATTATTTTTAACAGACAAAAAGGTCCAGTTTCCTTTATGACAAGTTGATCACATTTATGGAGGCCCAGTGTCTGGCCATTGCAGACACTCCAGAATAACTCCATAGGGGAAGAATGGAAATATGTGGACAGAAATGAAGGGGGGAATCACAGGGAAAAGAGCTGGTGGAAAAGGTGGGCAAAGAGGGAGGTGGAGAGTCAAGCAGAAGCTAGACTGTCCAGACCCATCTGGGCCTTATATTAATTCCTTCTTATCATTAGAGATTTCACTTACTTTGTGGAATATGAGCAACATAGTCTAGTACTTTTTTGAAAGAACCCAGCTATCTCCTAAAACTAAAGTAAGGAGGGTCTTCATCTCTATTCTTACCAGTTGGTTAGTCCTCCAAGGCCTAAAAGGGTCCATGCCTCAGATGCTATGCGCAATGATTTGTTTTATTAAAACATATGTACACACACATGTGCACACATGCACGCTTGCACACAAACATACACACACACACACACACACACACACACACACACACACACACATACACACACCCTTTGTGTTTGCTCTGACTTCCCTTCTCTTTCATTTGTAGTGGACTTTCTTATTATTTATGAGTCATCCACAGGAAAAACCGAATACTGTCTCTGCCTGAAGATGTTCCTAAAACCACAGGCTACCCAGCGTCCAGAACCCAAATCAGACACATGAACAAACCCAACGGTTCTGAGCTGAGGGCTGTTCCCACTCTTCTTTCTGCCAGTGTTCCCATGTAAACATGATTAATGCCCAATGAAAAGTGTCCACTGATAAGAGAGAAACAGTTGTCACTACCAAATAGCCAGGTCAACTGACATCCCAACAATGAAGTCACTGGGAAAACCAAACTATTCTATGTCCCTTGAACATAGGAGGAGTAATAAGCTGTGTCATTTAAAAACTGCCATGGTTGGTATTTTTCTTCAAATGAAACTCAACTGCCATTTATTTTTATTTGAAAAGGTTCTTCATGTTGCAAACATTGAAACTAGTATTAAATATGCATAAATTACAGAAAGAGGAAAAGATAAACCAAATCTTCAGACCTTCCTGAATTTTTAAAAACGTTTGTGACAGAAAGACTTTCTATTTTACATGGTGACAATTTTATTTAGTGCCACAAGGCTTTCTGTATTTGGAGGAAAAAAAAAACAGAAAACCCTAAATAATATGCCACCTTCCACCACTAAGTACTCAGTTGAATACTATTTTATGATTCTATGAAAGTGTTAAGAAAGATGAAAAAAAAGTTGATGTTCTTCTGCTAGAAGGTCACATTTTATGAAGAAACAGTTTGGGGATCATATTGATAGGTGAGGAGGGAACCCGGAAGTTCTGGAACCATCAATCAATCACCCCTGCCACAGGGCTGGAAGCACATCGGCCAATCTCCTTGCCTCTCCTTTTGGGCAGGGAAGGCTGGAATAAAGATCTCCTCCCATTACCACAACTAGGAAGAAGCAAACAAAACCAGCCTAGCTTTGCTCACACTCCTAGAACAAACAAATGAACAAATAACCTGTTCACTCTGCTTTTTTTTTTTTTTTCTCTTCATTGTTTCAGAAAATCCAGTGCACTGGCTTCCATGGGTCCCAGCAATATGGATCATGATAAAGTCCATATTATGCTTCTCTTCTGGGGAATGGTGAACTTCAAATCCTTCATCTTTGCGAGCCAGTAAGTCTAGAAGGTTCCTCTCAACCTAGTCTGATCCCATAGGGATGCCAAAGACAGGAAGCACAGTGATACATCTCCATTTGCTAGAAGCGACACTGGCTAGTTAACTAACTGGCAATGCCAGAAAACTTGTCAGCCAGGTACATTCCCAGGCCCTGCCCCAGACTTTCCCAATCAGAAACCCTGGGGATGGTGCCAAGCAGTCTCTGAGAAAACACACCTCCATAGGAGTCTGATACATGCTCCAGTTTAAGAACCATTGACCTTGATGGAGCAGGAATTCTATTAGGGAGAATTAAATGCCCTTATTGGATTAAATCTCAGTGCCTGTTTGCATACCAAGATACAGCATAAAACATTTTTAATGCTTCCTCCCCTCTCCTTTCTCTCCCTCTCCACAACATGCTCGCCACTTTCTCTTTTCTCACTGATTTAAGAACGTCATGCTGCTATTTAGACTACACATATTTATCTATGTCATATATAACTGAAGCTCAGCTACAAAACAGGCACACATAGACACATACAAATAAAACAGGGACTCTCACACACACCTACTAGTGTACCTGGAAAACATCAAAGGGTAGGCTTATCCTTGGCTGTGCCAGAGGACTCGGGCCCTCCTCTTGAAGCCTCTTCCACAGAATGGCAACTTCTCCCCCTTGTAAGTATAGTAAGAAAGATGTTTTGTCCAGGCTAAGCAGCAGTGAGGCACTTGGGGGCTGGTCTGACATGGCACAGGACAGTTCCTGAGAGGTCAGCTAGCAGCCTCATCTCACTGAGTGACTTCAGAAGGAACAAACCCTCAACTTCTTACTCTCTGCCTTCGCCCAACATTTCTCAGCACAAGCACCCATGTTGACCTTATGTGCTTCTGTCCTGACCCAGAAGCCACTACTAGGAACAGCAGTGAATACACATAATGAGAAACACAGAGCTGAATATGCCACAAATAGCCTATTGCTTTGGATATGCCTAAGACTGAGTACTTACCACACCGGTATCACTTTTTGTCTGTCTTATCTACATCCCAAACTCCATTTAAAATCTAATTTACGGGCTAAAGAGATGGGTTAGTAATTAAGAGCATCAAACTGCTCTCGCAGAAGAGGAAGAGCCAGGTTTGGTTCTTAGCACCTATATCAGGTGGCTAACCTGTAACTTCAGCTCCAGGAAGCCCAATAGCCTCTGGACTCTGAGGGTATCTGTACAAATGTTGCACATAAAAATTCATATAGGCACACAATAGATGCATAAATAAAAATAAGAAATATCTTAAAAAAAAAAACAAAACCAGGAATGAAGAGATAGTTCTGTGCTTAAGAGCACATACTACCCTTGAAGGGAACACAGATTCTAGTCCCAGCACCCTCTGAGCAGTTCACAACTATCTGTAACTCCAGTTCTGGGGGATATGGTGCACTCTGCTGGCCTCTAAGGGCATTGTGTGACCATAGTTTACATCCATGCAAACAAAGCACACACACACACACACACACACACACACACACACACACACACACATATATATATATATATATATATATACATGTAATTTTAAAAACAAAACCTAATTTCTAAAAGCTATCAGAAAACCGCTTCCTTTGAATAATGATATTAATCCATCTTTCTCAAATTCTTGCCAAGATCACAAGGGAAACTAGGGGAGGGATGTTGTTTATAGGAGTTTCCTATGGATGTGTTCCTCACTCCATCAGACCCAGCAAGACAGCATCAGAACAGATAAGTACCATATGATTTCAATTAGTAGAGCAAGTAACTTTTTCCCTTTTACATGCCAAGATAAAGACTGGTTTGAGTCCAGGGAAATCCAGTTTGCAAATGATGAATGTATCTGTTTCTCGTTGTGACCGTGGAATATGAACACAGCATGCTGCTCAAGTAATTGCTATAAAATCGTTCCTCTGCTGTAATAATTCAGATGCAAAATCCCCCGAGTGTAAGAAGTTTCTAATTGCAGGACAATACTTAAATTCCACTTCTACAAGTCCCCTTTCCAAAGACATAGAACTCTTGCAATCCAAAGGCAGTCAGGATGACTGGGGCAGGGGTGGTGGCTCCCTGCATCTGAGCAGTTGGCAGGGCCTCCCTGTCCATAGGTCAGACTTTCTGGCAACTCTTCTAGAAATATATGATGGTCTGAGAAACTACATATAGCCATTACTCATGCACCTCACACAAAGCCAAATACATGGGTAAAATCCAAGATCAAAGATAGCTCTTACATGATGTTCTTTATACAACAATCTGACAGTATTCTTTCTCTTCCTGTCCATTATGGATTCATTAGGGCCTATTCAATATGAAGCAAGAAAACAGAGCAAAAGGCAGCAAGCTGTGGAGCTCTGACACAACAACGTTTTGGGGCTGGTTTTCCACAGTAGTGTACTGAGGGATACCCAAGAGGGTACTATGGTTACCTTTATCCTACTTATCTCTAGGATGTGGAGAGATACAAAGTACAGGACACAGGGATGGAGGGGCAGCACAACACCATATCTACATGTAACTGTATCTGCAGCTTTTCAGTTTTTGTTTTCTACGAAAACTCTCCTCTTTCTTTTCACACATCCTTTTATGAACACCTATAACTGATGGCATTATGGAAAGTCTTCTTGGCTTTCAGTAGGGAGGGGTAGGAGCTGAGCATGTCAGGGCCAGAAAAGAATGAGTACAAAGAGCTGTCTTTACAATGGAGTGCCTTGTGGGCTCCCACTAGAAGGCTTCTCAGTTACGCGTTTAACTGTTGATCTGCCTGCATTTGGTGGACCTCACTTCAACTGTATGTCAAGAACAAAAGATATGCCCCAGTAAAACACAACTTGGAGTTTTACAAATAAAAGGCACGGTCCAGTACAGTGAAGAAGAACATTTGTAGTTCTAGGCCAGGGTCAGGTTTCCTTTTGACATACCTCTTGTGTTGGTATGTCAATTACAACATTTAGGGGAACCTTCTCTGAAGCCTATATTTTTAAAGGTGACTATAAGAAAAACAAAAGGTTAAGAATAATCTTCTGGTCATGATGGCACATGCCTGTAAATCCCAGCACATGGGAAAGCTGAGGCAAGAGGATTGTTGAATTCAAGGCCAGCTTTAGAAGCATAGCAAAACCCAGTCTCCAAAAGGCAGAAAAATAAATAAATAAATAAAAGTAAAAAGTATTCAAAGATACTTCTCTTTTTTTCCTGATTATGAAGTTGACTTAAGAGATATTCAGATGATTTTCATTTGCCTGAGTTATCTTGCAATTTTAGAATCCAAATTCTGTTAACCTGAGTTGGCTTGAAATTTTAGAATCCCAGTTCTGTTGAAGCTCTTTGCCTGACCACAGTTAAAGCCTTGTCTGAAGCACAGCTGCTTTACAAGCCCTTGTTAACTTTAACACATTGGGCAGGATAGTACTTTTGTTTCAGAAATTGAGCAGGACCTAGATGTTCATTATTTTCTTATTTCACAAAATCTGAGCTTAGTACGTGGTTGCTGGGGCAAGCAGGGTGCTAGGGATAGCATGCCATCCTCACCCTAGCATAAGCAACCAACCATGTCAAGTACAAAGACAGGGGATGTCCTGCTTGACAAATCAGAGGACTCCTCTCCTTCCAAGAACCCCACTGTTTTAGTCATTGTCATACATCAGTACTCCACAGCTTGGTCAATGGTAACAGCACTCTGCTGACATTGATCAATCAATGTTTTCCTAGGCTCCATCACATTTCTTTTAATGCACACACAAATGTCTGTACTTGCACACACATATGCATATGCACAAACACACATATTTCACCCTGAAATAATCTTCAGAAGTGTGTTCTCCTACAATGCACGACTTACCAACTAACCACCAAAACACCTAATCCCTAACTTGTTAAATGTGGAAACCACTGAATATAGGACTGTTTTAAGTCCTATAGTTATCATTAAGCTTTATCCTTAAGTTTCTCTCAGTGTGTTCAGTCTTCTCCAAGCATAGAACTTCTTTGACAGCCACTAAGACACCACAAGAATGAGTAGTCTACAGAACTAGTAGGTGAACACCATCCTTTTCCTAAGTTTTCCTCCCTATCTTCTCTGTGTCCTAGGATCATGACTTGAAACTGGCCTTCAATGGCAATTGTCATTATACCTCCCAGTGAATCCAACAATAGAGTTTGAAGTGCATATTCCTTCCTTCCTCTTTGATTCGGATCTAGATCCTATAACTTGCTCAGGGATTACATCAATCATTTTTCAGACAAAGATCCATTGATCTATCATAAGACAATTTTCAAACACCCTTTACACCTCTTAACGCACCCGCATAAAAGCAATCAGAACATGTATTGCTATTTTATTACTGCTCATGCAGATCCACGAAGAAGAAATATGAGGATTCATTTCTAATTTTTACACCATGCTATACCTCCTAACAGTTCCTATCTTCTACCTCTCAAGACTAATAGCAAACTTTCTCTAAATACAGCATGACCTCTTAACCGAACTTGGGAGTCTTCCATCAGGGCTTCCAGCATTTCCTCTTTTAATCTGTCCATAAAAAGGCTTTACTATCTATCATTCTATTACCTATGTGTGTGCATATACATATATATATATACACACAGATGAAATGCTTGTGTCTATATATGTATAAGTGCATATACACATATGTATATATGAATGAGAGAGAGAGAGAGAGAGAGAGAGAGAGAGAGAGAGAGAGAATGAGAGAGAATGAGAGAGAATGAGAGTGTTGCTTGTGTAAAGAATTTGAGCCAGGCTCTGTTATTTATCATTGACTCTATTTCCTGCCAGGATGTGATTTGGCTCATTTGTCTGTTTATTGAACACCTCTAAAAGCTATGCCTTTAAAATGTAAAAGAGCGATACAACAGGAAGAGGAAGGGTGATGACTGTCTCTTTGTGAAATCCAAATAACACTTGCAGTTAGCTGAGGCTTCTACCCAGGCTTCAGTGCTCAATGAGATGCAGCATATAATTCAGAGAATATTAAAATCATAGGCATTGGCTCTCCAAATATCTAACAATACATGAAAATACTGTCTGTATTTTACCCACACTGTTCCCAGGAGAGGACCCTGAATGCCAGCTTGTTAAAGGATCATCTTATTCAAAGAATATGAGCAAGTCAAAGTGAATGTCCATTGCCATGACACTTTTACAAAATACAACCTGTCATTATACTTTGGGAGACTATTTTTGCTGTTATAACAGATAAAAGAAAAATTATAAACACTCCTTCTCATTATCCCAGAATGGTTCCCTCTCCTTTTTTGATTAACAATGCCTTCATTTTACATCATTTAGAAGTTTTAGGAAGAGAATGGATAGGTAAGGGAGAGAAAGAATGGAATGGTAGATGTAGCAAATATGTCTGGTTTGTCATGCTTTAACATCAAACATGGACCAAGCCACAATGTTCCCAGGAAGCAGCTAAATTAATTCACACACAAGAATCCACTCTACTTTATGTGTTTCTTTATATAATCAAAGCATAGTCCAGGCTAACCCTCTCACCAACCTGGGAATGGCATCTCCTTACCTAGTATAATTGAGTACACCTTACATGTAAGATTCCAATAGAGCCCAGCAGGTAATATATCAGCTTTAACCAACATCTTCTATAGGCATGAATCTCATAGTTACTCATGATATTTTTCTATGTAAAGCATACTTGAAGGCAAAGCCACGTTTTAGTCAGTTTTCTTTTAGAACACTAAAAAGAACACTTGCCTTGGTAGTGAATTCTATTCTGGCTACTACATATATAAACATGAAAGGCTCAGAGTCCTAGATCATCAATAAGTTTGAGATTAGCAGTAGGGTCCAGTTCATTAGATATACATCACATAGTGCAAAGAGATAGATGGTATAATAAAGGCATGTACAGATAGAGGGGAAAATAGTTGTTAGCCAATCTACATGAGGAAATAAGCCTCAAAGATGGCAGCAGTGAGGCTTGTGCTAAATTCAGAAAGATGAGTGGGAGGTGGCCTAAGAATGTAGTAGAAAGGGTGTTTTAGTTGAATAAAAAGCAAGGAAATAAGGCAAAACTGGATGCAGGAGTTGGGTGTAGTGGGTATACTCAAGAGACTGAGGTAGGAGACTCACTTGAGTCATGAGCAGATGTTCACAATGTGATGTGGGCGGAAGCACACACATTAAGAAGGAGATAGAGAGAGTAGCTCTAGGCCCACAAGCCAGCTAGGTAAGTTAGAGCCACTGTTATAGTAATGTGTGGCTTATTCTTAAGACATCTGGTCACTAGGAAAAGTAAAGAGAAGTGCGATGATCCAATTTGGGGTGTTAAGAACGATGAGAAATGATGAAGAAACAAAAGGCTAAAGTAAAGAGACGGTGGCGAAGCAACACTGTCCTCTGCTTAAAGTCCTGAAACCATGCTTGCCTGGCTACAGCTCACAGCAGCTACAGGCGCAAAAACAGTGACTGCAAACTGGTACAACTATGGCCGAAACATTTCCGATGTTGTGATGCTCTTGAGTCTACGTGTATGCATATTTGGAGTGCCAACCATATGCAAAACGACAACAGTTAAGTTCCCACTCAGAGGAGTTGGTCAGAGAGATGAGTCCCAGGGTTTGGGGGCCTGATGGAAAGGGTCAGAGAAGATGTACTTCTCTGTGCTCTGCTGCTAGTGCCAAGACTTAGTGGCAAAATAATAGGTCTGTAATAGCTCTGAACATTTCACTTCCTGTGAAAACACCAGTCAATCTCCCATTTGAAAACTAAGACTTAAAAAAAATCACATAGACACATGAGAAGCTCTTGACAGATATAAGAACACCATCGTTTTCATCTGACAAATTTAAAGTAAATTGTTTAATCAAGTTTGACTCCAAAATTGTTTTCCCAGAATGTATTTCCAGAAAGCTTTCTGTTCTTCAGAGCAGAGAAGGAAAATGAAGCAGCCTCAGTCCAAAAACAAATCACACTTAGAGCCATGATTTGCTGCATTGTTTTCAAGTAGAACCACAATCTTAAAAAAAGAAAAAGAAAAAAAAAAGAAAAGAAAAGAAGAGAAAAGAAAAGAGCCTAGAGTACGCAATAGAGTACTATTGAGACTTAAAAAGGCAATTCTGCTACCATAACATGAATGATTCTGGTGGATATTATACTAGGTGAATTAAGGCAGTCATAAAAAAATAGAAATGGGGGGGGGAACTCTGCTGTATCTGTGGAGCCTACATCCATAGATACAAATACTTCAGAGTTTAAATATTTGGGAAAGGTACTGCCTCTGTGTTAAATCATCAGACCTTCTTGTTATCATTTTCTAAACAATGCAGTATAACTATTTATATTTTATATATGAGATGAACATCATCGATTTTTTTCCATTAGGGGGCAATTCCTATAAACAATCCCACATAAATATCAAAGGATGACTACATTATCTAATTCTATTTATTCTGCACAGCTAGGAGTCCAACCCTAACATTAAAGCACAATCCGAGCTATCTTCTTATATATGTTATCTACATCTGCCTCAGTCTTAGGTGAAATAGCTCTATAAAAGATAATTTACTGATTCCATGAAGCCCTTCTTCAAATCTGGCTAATATTAAAGTAGTGCTGACCTTAATGCTGTAAGATTCATTCGTTACTTACATCACCAGCTACACTAGTGCTAAAGAATAATGCACGTTTTAAAAATCATATGGGCTCCCCTAACTTACAGAAGGGCAGAGGGAATACATGTAGACTTCTTTGAGGACTGAGGAGATAGCTCAATCCCTAAAGTGCTTGTTGTGTAAGCAGGAGACCCTGAGGTCGACCCTCAGAGTTCACAGAGAAAGCCTGGTGGGGTTGTGCACACTTGTAATCCCAGCACTGGGGAGGCAGAAAACCAGGGGCTCACTGGCCAGCCAGTCTAGTGTAATCAGTAAGCTCCAGGTCCCTCTGAAATGCTGCCTCAAAAGCAAGGTGAACATCAATCCTAAGAAACAACACAGGAACTAGACCCCTGGTCTCAAGACATTCATGCACAAACATGTAGACACACAAAATATTTTAAAAGCCTTTCTGGTATTATTTCTAGATATTGCTTTGTACTATGAAAAATGAATTTAGGTCATATATGGATTGAAAATGGGAGTTTCCTGGTGGTGAGGTACACAACTGACATGTCTTCTGTGTACATAGCAGCATACTTAGGAAGGTGACTTCAGAATATCTCAAGAATAGAAATCCCAGTGGGGCATGTTGGAAACAGGTCTGCAATTCTAGCATTTGGGAGGTGGATGGAGGAGGATGGTAAGCTTGGGGCTAGCTAGAGCTATACAGAGTTAAAAGAAACAGTGGGGGTGTAGAGAAGGCTCATCAACAAAAAGTGTATACTGCTCTTGTAAGAGGACCTGAGTTTGATTCCCAGAACTGATGTCTGGTGACTCCCAATAAGTATAGCTCCAAGGGTATCTAATGCCTCACAGGTACCAGTAGTTACACGCATGCATGCACACACACACACACACACACACACACACACAAACACACACACACTTAAACACAGTAAAGTAAGTCATTAAAAATAACAAGGTACTGGAGATATGGTTCAGCAGTAAAGAGCAATAGTGGCTGCTCTTCCAAAGGACCCAGGTTGGATTCCCAGCACCTACAAAAGTGGCTTAAAACATCTGTAATTCCAGTTCAGGGGATCCAATATCTTCTGGTCTCTGTAGGTGCCAAGCACACATTGGTGCATATACATACAAGAAGGCAAAATGCCTATACACATAATAAAATACAAATAAAAATAGAAGAAATATCAAAATAAATAGTCAAGAAAAATGAAGGATCTGTAAAGAGAGGTCGACTTAACTTAAAATCTGGGCATTCTAGTCCTAAGTGAACAGGACATATTCAACAATGGGGCAAATCAAACCCATATTTTGTGCCTTCCCAAGAAAATGTCTTAGGTGGCAAAGACAGAAGTGCCCTCCCATGCCTGAGGAGCTCTCATTGTCCACAACCTTGGCTTTCTGACTACTACTTTCTGTTTGTTTCATTAACTAGGATGACGACATGATGGGGGAGGGCTGCCCTGGGCACCTCTAAATCCTTCCAAGTGTCCCAGGCATTAGATAAGCTTAATATATAATACCTTTGTCAAACAGCCATTTACCATCCATCAGAAAACAGTCATAAAGTGGTGCTAGGGACATCATAATGAAACAAATAAACCAATCCTTTCTTTTGGCATCTAGTGGTAAGTTTTATACTGAGGAGAAATGGTCTCTAAAAAGCAACTTCACTGGCTGTGTGATCTTGGGAAATTACTTCCCTTCTCCAGATGCCAGTTTCCTCTTTTAAAATGAAGCCAATGATAAAAATGTTATGGATTTTTCTAGAAGGATACAATGACAGGTGTGTAACGTGCTTAGATTTTGCTGAATTACAAACTCAGTCTAGCCATACAGACTGCTCAAGGGCTAAACAGCTTGCCACACAAGTTCAAAGACTTAAGTTCTGATCCCAGAAACCCACATTAAATGCCTGGAAAGCTGGCAGTACTAGTCTCAGAAGGGGCAGATAGTGGTCCCCAGAGCAAGCCTCCTAGTAAGACTAACCATATTGGTGAGGTAGTTTGTTTGAGAGACACTGCCTCAATGAAGAAGTTAAAGATCAATAGAAGATGATTCCCAACAGCAGCCTCGGGCTTCTACATGCATGCTCACACATGTGCACAAATATGTTCATACAAAAATGCATGCATTTATACATATAGACACACACACACATGAAAAATGGAAAAATCAATCATCAGAATACCTCTATGTGAATTCAACTTTGAAAGAGTGCTCTATTAGACAGTTTTTTTCTCATAGTAGGCTAGCCACCCATTCCTTTGCTTGGGGGTTGGAAAACAGCTTTTAGAAGACAGCCACAGAGCAAAGACAAGCCTAGAGGACACGGATAAATCTGGATGCTGGGAAGGGATTAAAAGTCGTATCTATTGGTACAGAGCTGCTGCTGGGAGAAGATTAGTGCAGGAGAGGGGAACTGAGGTGGGTCAAAGCCCACAACCCACAGACATTTCCAGTCAATAAAGGTGGCCTCTCCAGTGAGTGCTCAGAACAACATCCCAGAGGACCCTCCAAGTGTGTGTCCATGCCAGCTGCTTCTGGCTCCATCCAAACTGTTATCTACTGTTGATGATGGGAAAACAACAAGGCGTGTGTCTGGGGAAAACGGCCTGTTGTCTGAGAACAGAAAGCCTTTTATTGAGAGTTTTGGTACTCAGCAGCAAACACACCACCATAGAAAACTATCCCAAATGATCTTTTTCAAAGTTTGGCACCCATTCTGTAATGGATGAGGAAATTCTAAATTACTGGACCAAATAGATACTCCTCCCAAGGTAACGGGCCAAATGAGACCACACACTCACATCGTACAGATTTTTAAAGCCACTTGGAAACTACTAGCAGATACTGAACACAAACCATTGAATTCATAATCCTCTACCTGGAAGTGGCCATGCCTCACGCCAAAAGCCACACTGAAAGGCTTCTTTGAAGATTAGCAAGGAGGCTAGTGAGATAGCTCAGTGGTAAAGCTGTCTGCCGCCATGCCTGATGCCTGATGACTGAGTTCCACCTCCAAGACACACATAGTGGAAGGAGAGGACTGACTCCAGCAAGTCATCTACATGTGCACACATGCATGTGTATAAACACATGCGCACACACGCGCAAACGCATGCACACATATACACACACATGAGACAGAGAGAGACAGAGAGGGCATCAGCTAGAAAGTGCTGGAACACTGTCCAGATCCTATGTAGGATATCAGAAACTCAACAAACCTTTTAAGCAATGCAGACTACTGTGTAACTTACCTGGCCCTGATTGTTGTCAAGGAAGCATTTTATCCTGACCTGTACTGTAGAAAATGTCAATACAACACTGATAGGAGTCGCTGCACTCCACCAATTCTAGTTCTCTGAGATCCTCCATGGATCTGCAGCCTTAAAACAGAACCTCGAGGGCCAGTGAGATGGCTCAGGGGGTAAAGGTGTTTGTGACCAAACCTGACCACCTGAGTTTTACATGCTAGAAGGAGAGAACGTACTCCCTCAAGTTGTCTTCTGATCTCCACACACATGCTATGCCAAGCATAACCCCACTGTCTCTAACACACAATAGGGGAGGGAAAGAAAGAATAAATATGAACGTGTGAATACAAAATAAAATAAATAAATGTTCTTTCTTTCTTTCTTTCTTTCTTTCTTTCTTTCTTTCTTTCGTTTCTTTCTTTCTTTCTTTCTTTTTGGTTTTTCGAGACAGGGTTTCTCTATGTAGCCCAGGCTGTCCTGGAACTTTCTCTGTAGACCAAGCTGGCCCCAAACTCACAGAGATCCATCTGTCCTTGCCTCCCTCGCAAGTGCTGGGATTAAAGGTGTATGCCACCACTGCCTAGCTATGAATGAAAATTTTTAGAAGTTTTCAAACAGGGGCTTGGGGGCTGAGGGTAGGGTTTGTTGGTATAGCCCCTGCTTAGTGTGTGTAAGGTCCTGGGTTCATTTTGGGTTCAAGCCCCAGTTGAACCACAAAAGTTGAACGCCCAGTTCCACCACAAGAAGGAAACCAATTGGGCTTCCCAGAAGTTAAAGGGACATTTCTAGAAGGCTGTAGTGATATGTGAAGTTTTATAGATTGCTAAACAAATAAATAAAATTAAAAAAATATTCTTGTGTGTGGAGACAATTCTGTGTCTGATATGATCTCAACCAGTTAAAAATGTATGACCAAACAACTGAAAGCTAATATTTAAAAACAGTTAACAGTAGATGCCCTGGCGAAGTAAAATTATCAGTGCTTTTTGTTTCCTTATTTTCTAGTATTTCAAAAATCATTTTATAATCAGAAAAATGACGTTTTGAGAGGTACAAAAGAATGCGTTAAAATGGCTAAATATTACAACCTCCCTCCCCTCATTACTGATGTCTCTCTTGAAGGTCTGATTTGATTTGCAAGCTTTCATCTGTGTGTCACTTTCCTTCCAAGCCATTAGTAAGCATGCTGAGACCGTCAGATGGAAAATGAATCATGATGGTAAATTGCAAGGCGCCACCCATATAGAAAACATTCGGGCATTTGTCATCTCCTTCACTTACAGTTCTTCACTGACTCCTATCTTTAGTGACTAAGTGCATAATGTAGACTCATTTCTAATTAATGTTGTTCCAAATATTGGGACATTTTAACACGTTTTTGATGCCAAGAATGGGTTTCTTATTCATCTAAATAAACTCATGAATTCCTTATATGTATTTCAGAAAAGGACTTTGTGTAACTCCTCTTCCAGGGGTTCTAGAGCCCCACTCTGACCTCCACTGCCACCAGGCACACATCTATTAATATGCATTAAGGCATCATTAAACAGTAATAATGCAAAACATTAATACACATGAAATAAAAATAAAATTTTAATCTTTCTAAAAAAGACAACTCTTACAGATTATTTCTGGTCTTTAGAGAAATATGACTCCAAGTGATGACAAGTATGATTAAATACAGGATTACCTACTACTGTTAGAAGTAGCTATTTGTGGGTTGATGGGATGGCTCAGAGGTTAAGAGCAGTGGTTGTTCTTCCAGAGGACCTGGGTTCAATTCCCAGTACCCACGCGGCAGCTTATAACTGCCTGTAACTCCAGTTTCAGAAGATCCAGTCACTTCACATAGACACAAATACAGGCAAAACATAGATGCACATGAAATAAAAATAAATCATTCAAAAAATTAAAAGTGGCTATTTATTGATGAATATTCTGATTTTTACATTACATAGATTTCATAGACATTTTCATTTCTTTAAGAAACATTTCCAAGCCGGGTGGTGGTGGCGCACACCTTTAATCCCAGCACTGGGGAGGCAGAGGCAGGCGGATTTCTGAGTTCGAGGCCAGCCTGGTCTACAAAGTAAGTTCCAGGACAGCCAGGGCTACACAGAGAAACCCTGTCTCAAAAAACCAAAAAACCAAAAAAACAAACAAACAAAGGAAACATTTCCAATTAATTAACATGATCTTGTGCTTTAAAAAAAAACAAGACTGATTTACACTAAAATAGGATTCTACCTAGAGGTGAAAACAGTTTGAATAGATACATTTTTTCTTCTTAAAAAGTGTGTGCACACATACAATGTATGTATGCTTATGACTGTGTATGTTTGAATGAATGTATTTTGGAACATGTACACATATATGCAAGTATATGTGGCAACCAGAGGTTGATGTCAGATATCTTCTAGGGCTCTCTACCTTTAATCATTTAGGGTTTTTTAAAAAGATTTATTATATATATATATATATATATGTATATATATATATATACACACACACACACACACACACACACACACACACACACACTGTAGCTGTACAGATGGTTGTGAGCCATCATGTGGTTGCTGGGAATTGAACTCAAGACGTCTGCTTACTCCAGCCCTACTCGCTCTGCCCCACCCTGCTTGCTCGGGCCCTGCTCGCTCTGGCCCAAAGATTTATTTATTATTATATGTAAGTACACTGTAGCTATCTTCAGACACACCAGAAGAGGGCGCCAGATCTCATTACAGATGGTTGTGAGCCACCATGTGGTTGTTGGAGTTTGAACTCAGGACCTTCAGAAGAATAGTCGGTGCTCTTAACTGCTGAGTCATTTCTCTAGCCCAATTATTTAGGTTTTTTTTTTTAAGGTGGGGTCTCTCCCTAAACCTGGAGTATGTAGAATAGGCAATACTAACTTACTAGTAAGCTTCAGATATCCTGTCTCCACTTCCCCAGTGCTACAGTGAGTGCTAGGACTGTTGGATCATACCACCAAGCTCCACCCCCCCCCCCCAAACAAGCATGGTGAAGTCTTCATACTCTTGTGGCAAGTACTCCATCAACTCAGCCCCCTCTCCAGACTCTAATAAATACACATTTTATACACACACACACACACACACACACACACACACACACATATATATATTGCATGTTATTTTTAAAAATATTTTAGGTGTGTGGTTATATAGCATATGTATATATACATACATTACATACATGTGAAACCAGAGGCCAGAGGAGGAGGAGAGAGTATTCCTTTAGTGTTCTCTACATTTTATGTTTGTTTGTTTGTTTGTTTTGAGACAGGGTTTCTCTGTGTAGTCCTGGCTAGCCTGGAACTCACTCTGTAAACCAGGCTGGCCTTGAAATCAGAGATCTGCCTGCCTCTACCTCCATAGAACTGGGAGTAAAGAGAGGCTTGTGCTGCCCCACCTGGCTATTGTTTTTTAAACAAGGCCTTTCCCTGTCCCTGAAGCTTGCTCTTTTGGCTAGGCTGGCTGTGTAGCTAGCTCCCCGGGTCAGCCTATCTTCTCCCTCTGAGGCTGGAGTTACAGACGTGTGCAGCCATGCACAGGTTTTACGCGGGTGCTAGGAATTTGAACTCCACAATAAGTGAGCTTACGCACTGAGCCCTCTTCCGAGCCCCGTAAATGCACTTTAATAAAGATGTTTCTTTTGTTGTTTCTGGTCTTGTAGAACAGAAGTTTAATATGATCCTTGCTTGACTGTTTTTCACATTCATTCATCATTTCATCCATTTAACATCAATTTAACAGCAAATATGAGCAGGGAGAAGACAGATCTCTTAAGGCTGGAAATGCTAAGAAGCCTGAGTTTTAAGCAAATTAGATCCTTACCATATGAGCAAATGGTAAATGTTTTACCACTCGTTTTGCAAGTTTTAATTCTCCTGTGCTAAAATGTTTCCCTCTCTCCCTTCTTTATCTATAACATATACAAAAACACCAAACCACACAACACATGAATGAAGAAAACATGAAATCACCAATTTTAGACATGTGCTTTTTCTCAGCTGGCTATGCTACTTTTAATTTTGGTTTTTATTTTAATTTTTAGACAGACTCTCATTGTGTAGTCAGCTAGCATGGAACTCACTGTAGACTGGGATGCCCTCAAATTCAGAGATCTACCTGCCTCTGCTTCATGAGTACTAGAATTAAAAATATGCACCACTATGTTTTTTCCTTTGGAGATGGGGTCTCATGTAGCCCAGGCTGGCCTTAAACTAGCTATGTGGTAGAGGATGACCGTGAGCTCTGCTACTGGGATCACAAGCATGGACCAACATGGTGGGTTCTGTTACTTTTTAAGGAACATTTTTAAAGGATCAATAGATAAGACAATGTATCTAGTAAAATATGTCCATTGATGTGTTTTCTCTTCTTCACTGATTCCCTGTCCTTTTCTGTCACAATGGAGAATGCTTGCTTCAATGTTTGCTTGTGTGCTCCCAGAGCAGCAATTCCTCTTTGTGCCTTTCACAAAGACTTGCTATAGGCTCCTCACAGGGCAAACACAATACAGATTCATGGAAAACGGTGACAAAAGAGGACAATGACTAGGAATGATACTTTTTGAATGAACAATAGATTCATCACTTCTGGGTTATTCTATTATATTTAGTATGATTCTAGCAGATGAGTTTAATCCCAATTTTACAGGGATTTTAGGCAAAATTTCTACATCCTTATCCCCATAGCACAACAAAGTGAGTTTATTAACCCTCACCACCAGCCTGATCACCATGGTTCGAATTACAGGGTTCCTTTTTCTGCCATTAGTGGAATCAGGAACCAGTATCAAGCTCTGGGAAGTCTAATTTCCTCATAGACATTGCTTAGCCAACTCTCATTGCTGTAATGACTAAGTTTTGTCCATAACTCTTGATACCTAGTACTTGGTTGAAGCTAGTTTTCACTGGGGCTGGAGAGATGGCTCAGGAGTTAAGAGCGCTTGCTCCTCTTATATTAGACCCAGGTTCAGTTCCCAGCACATATGTGTGGCTCACAGCCATCCACAACTCCAGTTCTAGGGCATCTGATGCCATCTATAGGTCACAGGCACAAATATGATGCATATACACATGCAGGTAAAATACTCACAGACATAAAATAAAATATATAAATCTCAAGTAATCTTTGAAAAAAATCCCAAGTTTTTATTTACTGTCTGTCTCATAGCTCCTCAGAATCTATCTGGCCTCTTTGTCATCAACTCAATTCCATGGCAAGGTCAACTACCATAAGATTTCACAGAGTTGGGACAGACAAAATTCAAAGTTTGCTTACACACTGCTTTAGAGCCCATGAAGCCATTTTTTTTATTATAATACTTAGAAACTTAGTGATCCACCCATGACCTAGATGCCTCTCTCAGCCACCCAACTTTCTTAAAACCTCTTTTCATCTCTACCCAGACAACTCCTGCCCTCTTGGGCATAACAACTTATGACTAAAGGTCACAAAAACCTTATTTGAGCTCTTTTTTCTCTGCTTCTAACGATGCTTAAAAGTAAAGGGGTTGATAGGTTAGAAGCAAAATTAATTCATCATAAAATCAGATATGTGAGGCATAGGGGGCAGCTGGCTCTTCCAGTGCAGGAACTAGACAGAGATAAGTATTGTGCCTAGAAGAAATCTGCGAACTTCTCCAGGACCTAAAACCATGATACCTTTAGCATCATCACTTCATTGATTATCAGCTTTTAGTCATGGCCTAGAAAAGGCACCCAAGAGAAGTTGTTTCCTGACTGACTAAGAAGGCAAAATAAAAAGAACAGACCAAACAGATGCTACCAAAACAAATGGAGCAAAACATTAAAATCACTGGTGAATGAAAATGCTTGGCTAGTGAAAAAATAAGAAAAACAAGGAGTAAATGCGTCCTTTCCACCTCTAAGTTTCTCATTGTACATGAACAAAGCAGAAATACAACTTTGAAGTGATACAGACCTCAGTTTTCTGCCATCACATTCCCAAACCATGACTGTTGGGTTTCTACAAGTGCAAGGAGAAGTTTAATGGAGGAAACACTTCAGACGCATAGGCCTCATTAAATAGCTTTAAGGATGGCCTTTTTGATAAAAGGGAGCCATTTACAGAAATTCTGGTGCATGAGTTGTTGATGAATTGTTATTTTTTAAAGTTGACTGTGAAGTGCCTATTGGAAGTACAGAAGTATAGAATAGTAGCTTATGCTGCTATTCATGGCTGGAGCACACATTTATTTGAGGATCTGGCTTTCAATATGGAGAGCCTGAGCTAAGGAAAAATTTTGTACCAATTAAATGGGCTTCAATGCCACAAAGAAATATAAGACAAGTTGCTGAGTAACTGAACTCTGCAATTTACATTTGTTAAATGTGAGAAAACACAACACAATTCAGCTAGTCAGTGGAATAGAATGCTGGGCTTTCTTTCTTTCTCCCTCTCTTTTTTATAGCATCGGATATATTTCATCTACTGAGTCCCAGTTGGTCAGAATCTTATTTTACAACTAGTTGAGAATATTTTAAAAAAATCAGGTTAAATACAAAAGTATGATCATTTCAATCAACAGCTAGACATGTGTGTGACTTTGAATATCAAAAGCAACCACCAACCTCAAGAATACATACTATAAAAAATCATTAGTGTCAGTAAAGAACAAAGAAGACAGAATATTTACCAATAATTCTGTACATGCTATTGAAAAACATCAATCAGCATATATAAATAATTCAACCAATACTTTATAAAAGGAAGGACTGCTGTTTCTTATTCCTGAGCAATTCTATATAGTAGAAAACAAGAGAAAAATCAACCATATAGCTAACTTTTTCCACAAAGAGGAAATCACTTAGAATTAACAAAAGAATACAGAAGAAATTTTAACCTTCAAAGTGAGGGGGCTAAACTACATGAAAAGCAAGAATTCAACCAAGTACTTGAATATTACTACCTTTGTGTTTCTTCAGGGAGTGTGGAAGACGGGTTCTTCCTTCAAGCACTTTGCAGTTTTTTGCAGTTGTGCAAACAGCTGGTTAATGGTGACTTTGAGGCAGAAGACCTTTTCCCTGACCCTTTAACTCTCCAATTATCAGATGAAAAGAAAGTGATGTCCTTTTCCTTTCACGATGGCAAACAGACACATGTTAAACACCTGACATTTGTAGGATAGAGGCCATCAAAATCAAAACAGAAGCAGAAAGTAGTATGGACAAGTGAGGATGTGGAAAACCCAGAACCGTGTGGATGGCTGGTGAGAACGGAAGGAGGTACCTCTTCTGTGGAAAGCAGTATGAAAGTTCCTCAATACTCTAGCATTAGAATCATCACATAATCCAGCAAATAAATTCATAAAGACAGCCGAACAGAGGGAGTTTGCTAACAGTTTAGGGGAGGGTAGTGGGCTGGAAGCCCAATGCCATGATCGGAATTAATGCCACAAGTTCTTTATAGAACACTCTGAAGTTGTTGGGCTTTTTAGTTTGGTTTTGCTCTGTGTTTGAGACACAGTTTATCTCTGTAGCTCAGGCTGGTCTGGAACTCACCACAGAGACCAGACTTACCTTGAATTTATGGAGATCCTTCCTGCCTTTGCCTGTGCAATGCTGGGATTACAGGTGTCTACTACCACACTCAGTTGGCAAAAGCTTTTCAGGGTTATTTCCACTAAGAAGTTACACTAAGTGTGAAGGATTACAAAACTGAACTTTTTATTCCACAGATAGTCAAGAAACCATATTTTCAGGTTATTTTCATTTAGAACAAAATTAATGTCAGATCAGCCATTAAAACTGGAAATTTCTCCTTTCAAAATTCAGCTTAAGGAGCCAAGCATGGCACTCACTGATAAGTGGGTATTAGCCCAGAAACCTAGAATACCCAAAAGATACAACTTCCAAAAAAAAAAAAAAATCAAGAAGGAAGACCAACTCGTGGATACTTCATTCCTCCCTAGAATACGGAATAAAATATCCATGGAAGGAGTTGCAGAGACAAAGTTTGGAGCTAAGACAAAAGGATGGACCATCCAGAGACTGCCCCACACGGGGGGTCCATCCCATAATCAGCTTCCAAATGCTGACACCATTGCATACGCCAGCAAGATTTTGCTGAAGGGACCCTGATATAGCTGTCTCTTGTGAGGCTTTGCCAGTACCTGGCAAATACAGAAGTGGATGCTCACAGTCATCTATAGGATGGAACACAGGGCCCCCAATATAGGAGCTAGAGAAAGTACCCAAGAGCTAAAGGAGCTATAGGTGGAACAATATGAACTAATCAGTACCCCCCAGAGCTCGTGTCTCTAGCGGCATATGTAGCAGAAGATGGCCTAGTCGGCCATCATTGGGAAAAGAGGCCCCTTGGTCTTGTGAAGATTTTATGCCCCAGTACAAGGGAATGCCAGGGTTAAGAAGTGGGAGTGAGTGGGTAGGGAAGCAGGGTGGGGGCGGGGGTATAGGGGACTTTTGGGATAGCATTTGGAATGTAAATGAAGAAAATATCCAATAAAAAAATGTGGGGGGGGGGGAAGGAGCCAGGCATGGCAAATTCATAATCCCAGAATGCAGGAGAATATGTGTGTTTGTGTGTGTGTGTTTGTATGTGTAACATTATTGGATTTTTGTTTGTTTGTTTGAGATGAGAACTTGTAGCACAGGCTGGCTTGGAACTATGTAGCCCAAAGTGGATTCAAATGTATGGAAATTCTCCTACTTAAACCTCCTGAGTGCTGGGACTGCAGATGTGAGCCATCATGCAGAGCCTAAGAAAATACTTAGTTTTTAATATTAAGGGTATGGAAAGTTATTAAACAAAGAAACAATCTAAACAGTTATCAAGTGAAATCTAGTTCAATAAATGGTATTTTGTATTCTTCTGATGGTTATTTTTAATGGTTATACCTTAAAAATATGGTGTAGTTATCTAACAGGAAAAAAGTGAGCCATGGCATATTAAATTTTCCAAACAGCAAGTCAGTGCACATGGGAGGCAGAGGCAGTCGGATCTCTGTGTGCAAGGCCAGCCTGGTCTACAGAGTGAACGCTAGGATAGGCAGGGCTACAACGTGAAACCCTGTCTTGGAAAAACTGAACAAAGAAAAACAAAAAACAAAAAAAATAAGTTTTCAAGACAGGAAGCACGTACCATACTCCTGTTATTGTAAGAATAGCAAATGATTGTACCCTACATGCATATTCAGGCTCAGAAAAAAAATTTGGAAAAATACACATAAAAATGTTAATTATAATTTCTCCAAATAAGAGACTAAGAACAGTCTCTAGTTCTTCATATACTTCAACCGTGAGCTAGTATTTTTAACTATTATCAATACTACAAAGAATTCTTGACATGACAGAAGCAACAGTGCTATTTAGTTTTTGATAGACAGATGGACTCAGAAAGCACTCTCCTACAGTGAGGTTATCTCCTTAAAAACAAGACAGAAGGGTTAGGGTCAGCAGGTTACCCTAACTTTGCCATCTCTAGGGCCTTGCTGGAGGGCCTGATAAGCTCCCAATGGACTGAAAATTGCTCAGTCTTCCCAGTCAGTACTTTACAACTTAAAGGGCTCTCACCATTTCCTGGGGCTAAGTTAAACAACTAAGTCTGGGTTCTTCCTTTACAAGTCAAAAGCTATAGGACTAGGAAAGAAGAGGGGAGAGGAACCACCAAGAACAAAGCATAATGACATAAACATATGAAGAGGCCAAGAGGAAGCCCATTACTTAGTGTTCTGATCTGAGAAAATTAACAACAAATGAACTTAGAAAAATTCCATCTAGAAGACCAGACAATTTCAGACAGCTTTCCCTAGTGGATCCTCCCAAGCTACTACAAATGAACTTTATTCTCCTCAATACCTGAAGCACTCTCGTATATCTGGCAGTCTTCCTAAGCAAGCCAACAGATGCTGTTCAAAGAAAAAGAAAACTTTCAAAAGACTCTTGTACTCTTAAATAATGTGCTGAGACAACTAGCTTCATTCTTGCCACATTATTTTCCCTTTAAAAGAAAGTTTCAAAAAAAAAATTTAAATTAAAGCCAATAGAAAAAGATATAAAGGATCATATTTTGCAGACTTCGTTTCTTCCCTAATTTCTTTTTTTTTTCTTTCAGTGAGACACACAGGGACACAGAAGACCCACAATAATCATAAGCCTTTACTTATCCTGTGGTTTCTTTAGGGAATTTTATTTTGTGTCTGGAAAATAACAGACTTCTGCTTTTAGGAAGACAAATAATGAAGGACTCAGAGAAACATGACCACCTTAGTTTAAGTTTTAGAAAAGCAAGTCATCCAAGCTTCCTCTGTGTGAGTACACACATATACACGCTCAGCCCTACAGAAGGAAGCAGGGCTCTTCACCTCTAAACGCACTACTCACAGTTTCTCCATTCACAAGGAAGACTCCAGATGTTTGTGACACACACCCCCCCCCAGGGGTGCAATGCTCCACAGCTGGCTTGTTCTGGGGAGATGTTCTTTTCTCCTAAACTAACCTGAAGAGCAAGCTAGATTTGTTGACTGCACAAACATCTGTAATTGCTAAACATCTCTGTGACATGGTGTAACAGTTACTGCTTGTGCAGACTGCCCATCTAAATTACTCTCTGCTGTATGAGCACATGAAAACTAAGGAACAAAGAAATTGGAAACATCTGTAAAAATTAATGGCCAAATGGACCAAAGCCTTGGGGTGGGATGGGGGGGGGGCGTCAAAAACAAGCTAGATAGCTCCAGTAGAACATTCAAATTTAGAAAACCACCCTTCCATTGGAAAGGTTCTTTTTGAATACATCCAAGAGTGACCCCCCTCCGCTTTGGGATTCCAGCTAGCCCAAACATCATCATTTTAACACACCCGTGTAAATACAGAACAAGGCTATAGATAAGATAAAGATTTAAAGGCTCTATTTCTTCTCTAAAGGAAAAAAGAAAGAAATACCTCTTCTCCCATCCTGCAGCCAGCCTCGTCTCTTCAGTTTGTAAAGGTCCCAGAACTACCCTGAAATCCTCCCACTTCCTTCAAACAGCCAAAGGCGCGGAGCCTGAGGACCCAGCCTAATCCTGAGTCATACTTGGGACCAAATGAGGAATAGGGAGAACAAAGCTTGCATTTGTTTATGGTTCAGGAAGCTGGGGCCGAATCATAGCTTGGGTGGCTTCTCCAGAAGTCCTCCTCCCTCGCCTACATCCCTGCCGTAATATAGGTTGCCTCCCAGTGCCCAAAGGTGTGACCACACACGGACAAGGAACGCACTGAGAGTATTTATTGGCAAGACCCAGTGACCGCTTGTGTGAGTAGTATCTGTGTGTGTGTGTGTGTGTGTGTGTGTGTGTGTATGTGTGTGTGTGTTTTAAATGCCAGAGGGGAAATAAAAAACTATCTTTCAAATGATTATATGCCTGGGGAGTTGGGGATATATAAAATATGGTGTGTTACAAAAAGTACAAACACTTTTACAGAAATAAAATTAGTCATACTACACAAAAATTAAAAAAAAAACCTAAAGGGGAAATAGCACTGACTTTATGGCTACGCTCCCCTCGGGATACATCATGTCATCAGAAATATCCCAACAGTCTGGGATGAAGTATTTAAACATCAATCTTGTTTCCCCCTAAATGAGATACCATATGAATCACCATTTTAATGACTTCAGAGCCCAGAGATAAAGGGTTCAAAACTCTGGAGCCAGAACATGATATAAAGGTTGCAAGTAGGTCATTCCCAAGCTATATAATCTTGAACAAATTAAATTTTGTTCACCTTAATTCCCTTATCTATAAAATGGGACTAATGGAACAGCATATGTGCAAGGTTCTGGGTTCAATTTCATGCATCACAGAAACAAGAACTGCAAAAGAGTCATTACAGTAGCCACAGACCTACTTGGTTGTCTAGGTGACTAAATGATATACAGAAGACCAAATGCTTACAGAAGAATCTGGCACACAGGAAGTACCATATTAACTACTATTACCAGTTCAGGACTTCACAAATCAACAGTATCTTTTTCTTGCCATGTTTCTTGTTTTCTTAGACCTTGATAGCCTGTGCAGTTATGAACCATGGCTAATTTTTATGTCTTTTAATTAAACTAACTTAAAAATAATATAGTCTGTACTTACTAACTTCCTGCACTGTGGCCAACCCTTTAAATTAGATGCTGCCTCAGTCCTCAAGAAAGGTATAATCTAAGTAAATATGACCCAGATCTGTTTATATACGACATACCTAAAACAAAGGTGGGGGCTACTGCTGGGTGTGGATGACAGATGTGATGCAAGTGCTAGGGAATTAGCATTTGGAATGCAGATAAGAAACCACCTTATCAAAACCTAATTAGGATGAGAAAGAACAGACCTGGCTGCCCAGAGGGATTTCAATTCTTTTCTTTAGACTTTCCTCCCCCAGTGAAGTACAGCATAACTCCCCATAGGGTTTTCAGAGTGACTTCTTCCAAAAGAGTTTAGAATGGAAAGAAGGCAGAATGAAATAAAACAAGACAAGGAACCTTCCCAGGGGACAAAACTGTCCAACCTCACCTCAGTCAAGGTGACCAAAGTCAACATTGAAAATGAAGTTACTTTGATATCATGAGCCCTTGGCATCTGATGTCACATGAATGAGACTCCATCATGAGAAAACCTTCAGACAAATGGCCAATTGATGAACATTCTACAAAACTCAAAATTGCCAAGGTCACCAAAACAGGAGGACTCTAAGGAGTTAGGGTGATTAAATACAATGCAGAATCCTGAATGACACCCTAAAATTAAAGAAAAGGGACAATGAATAAAAACTAAGGGTACCTTAAGGGGTCTGCAACCCTATAGGTGGAACAACACTATGAACTAACCAGTACCCCCAGAGCTCGTGTCTCTAGCTGCATATGTAGCAGAGGATGGCCTAGTCGGCCATCAGTGGAAAGAGAGGCCCATTGGACATGCAAACTTTATATGCCTAAGTACAGGGGAACACCAGGGCCAAGAAGTGGGAGTGGGTGGGTAGGGGAGTCAGGGGGAGGGTATGGGGGATTTTTGGGGTAGCATTGGAAATGTAAATGAAGAAAATACCTAATTAAAAATAATAATAATAATAATAATAAACTAAGGGTACCTGAATAAAGTTAGGACTTTAATTAATAACCACCTAGTGGGATTGGCTTATGCATTGCAACAGATATAATATGAATAGAAGCTGCTAACAATAGTGAGAGCTCTGCATGGGGTATGTAGAAATTCTGGTATTACTTTACCACCTCTCTATAAACCTAAAAGTATTCTACATGAAGAGCTAATTTAAAAACTAATTAGAAAAGCAACAAATTAAAAGGCGGACATGGTGGCATAAGTCTGTAATTGCAGTACTTAGAAAACAGACAGGAAGCTGAGGAGTTCAAGGCCATCTATAGCTTCATAGTGAGCTATAGGTCATTGTGGGCTCCATGAGACCCAGTATCAAAGGATTTAAATAGATAAATACTAATTAGGGCAGGTAGGTGTGCACAACACCAAACACATATAGTCTCAGCATTTGGAGAGTGAGGCAGGAGTATTATAGGAGTTCAGGGCTAGCCTGGACTCATAGTGAGTCTGAATCCAGCCTGGGCAACATGACAACTTACTTCAAAAGAACAACAATAACAAAAAAAAAAAAAAAAAAAAAAAGCTAATTGGGAAGATGAATTTGTTGAAATGCATAGGTGTTATTTATACATATACACAATTATATGGGTGCATACACAAATGCAAATGCATTTAAACAATGCCCTCCTAACTTATCCCCCACTCCCCGCCCCCATGGCTAGTTCATCTGTGAGCAAAGACAATAGAATGCTGACTCTTGGCTTTCTGGTTCCCCAAACACACAGAACAATTTTCTTTGAAAGAAAATTTGGCTCATCTGTCAATTCTGCTGCCAACAGTGCCAATGGCAGCCTGGCTGAAAGTGTGTGCATGAGGTGGGCCCATCTGCCCCTTTCCAGGAGCTACTAGAAGCTCCTGGTGCCTGGCCAATTAGTCATCAACCACAGAGCCCTGGGCTGGCAACTCTGCCAGCTACTTCCTCTTCAATCTCTAGTCCACATTCTCCGGCACCTCCCTAGTTATCTCTCTAAAGTGCACAGCTGAACTCCTCCACCAACATGCCAGCCCACCCAGAGAAAGCAGACTGGCAAACTCCTGTGGAAAGAGGCACCAGCTGCCTACCACCATCACCACCTGACCCTCCCTGAGTTCCAGCCCAATCTACCTATTTGCCCCATTCATCATAATCTTGCTTTCTCCCGATCCACACAATACTGCCATTCTTGTGACTTCCCATCATTTTTGAACACTCTTTTCCTTGAAAATATCTTTGGCCATTCCCTTACTTTTCAGCATCCCAGGAAATTCCCTTCTGCCTGATTCTCACAGCAACTATGGACACAACTCTGCTAGTCCTTTTCCCTGCCTTATATGGTCCTTTATATATACAAGTTTTTCAGATCGAGGGACAATCTACACAGGCATGGAGGTATATGCCTGTAATCCCAGAAGTTGGAAGGCAGAAACAGGAGCATCAACAGGTCATTATCATCCCCACCTACATAGTGGGTTACAAATGAGCCTAGGGTCCATGGTAGCCTGTCTCAAACAAAACATATATAAAAGGTTTTGAGACAATCCATGGTATCAGATGAGAAACCTAGAAATAATGACTGAGCCAAAGTATGACTTTGGTAAGAAGTGTTAAATACCAATTACCTAGATCATATCTACCTGACTCCTAATCAATAATCATCCGGGCAAACAAACAAGGAAAACCACTCTATACCTAATCTATAAATACAGCATCTAGGTCAATTGTTTCTCCACTTTCGTAATGCTGTGACTCTGTAATACAATTTGTCATGTTGTGGTGAGTCGCTCCAACCATAAATTTATTTTCATTGAAACTTCATTACTATAATTTTGCTAGTGTTTATGAATTATAATATAAATATCTGATATACAGGATATGATATGTGCGGGATAGGATATCCACAGGTTGAGAACCACTGATCTGCATATACCACTCAGCTGATTTCTTTTGATGTGGATTGTCACCCATTCATTCAGTCAGTCATAGAGAAATCTCAGAGTGCCACTGATGATCTGTACAAGAAATTTGGTGATGCTTCAGTAAATGAATATGTGAGGCAATTAATGAATAAATGGAAAAGGAATTTTCAGCTACACCACAAGCACAATGAGCTTTCCTTTATAATTCGAACTGGATTAAGACAAAAGAGGGTCTTCACTTATCTAGTCCACAAACATTACTGAAGACCAATGATACATAGTAGTTTTAACAATTTTTTTTTCAAGGAATTGTAGATAGAGCGGTGACTAATGCAGACAAGGTCCCAAATTATGGCATTTACATTCTAGTGGCTGACATTTAAGACTTGGTAATGTGAAACAAACAGTTGCCACAAATATAGCAAAATTTGAGTTTCAAATCTTCCATAATCAAAAGTTTTGTTTTGTTTTGTTTTTTTAAAGTCAGGCTGGAGAGATGGCTCTGTTGCTAGAGTGTTCGCCATGCAAACATGAGGAATTCCTAGCACTCAGGTAGAACCAGGCCTAGCAAGGTGAACCTATAACCCTGGTGCTGGGGAGGTACAGGCAGAGAGATCCCAAGACCTCATTGGCCAGCCAGTCTAACCAAACTGATCAGCTCCGGGTTCAGTGTGAGACCCCGGCCCAACAACTGAGGTGGAAGCTAGGCAAGGAGGCATTTGCCTTTTCACCCTAGCACACAGGAAGTAGAGAAAAGCGGATTTCTGGGAGCTGGGAGCTAACCTGGTCTACAGATTGAGTTCCAAACCAGCCAGAGCTACACACAGTGAGACTCTACTTTAAAATAAGACTGAAGAAGACACATGGCATATGATTTTTATACACTACATGAAATCTCTCTCTCTCTCTGTCTCTCTCTCTCTCTCTCTCTCTCTCTCTCTCTCTCTGCAATGGTCCTGGAAAAGGTAACTATTCCTTTCTAGTAAAAAAAGAACCTTAACTACGTGATTATTGTATGATAAGTACTTTTCTAATCATTATACACATTTACTTAATCCTCATGCTCCCCGTAAGTGACAAAGCATCTTCTTATTCTAATTTTAAAGATGAGGAACAGAAAGCATTGGGTCACTAACTTGCCTTCTAAGGAAGCAGAGTTAGGATTTGAACCTGTCCTATCTGACCTGGCTGTTTAACTGTTTAATAGTGTGTGTGTGTGTGTGTGTGTGTGTGTGTGTGTGTGTGTGTATCTGTGCTTTGACTTTAAACTCACTATGTAGCTGAGGGTGATCTTGAACTGTGTACCCTACAGCCTCCATCTCCAAGTATGCAGGAACACAGCTGGTTTACACAGTGCTGAGGATCAAAGCCTCAGCTTTCTGCAATCTGGGCTCTATCTCCAGTCTGTAGAAATACAATAGTAAGAGCTCCTGAGACTGTCGATCTTGGTAATGATCTGGCTGTGGTTAAAGATTTCTTGGAAAATGCATTAGGCTGAGTGTTTCACAAAGTACACGTCGAGCATACATAAATAGCAGAAAACATCCAACCTGTCAAAAAACTAACCCTCGGGAGAGAGAGCTGGCTCAGTACTTAAGAGCACATATTGTTCTTCCAGAGGACCAGAGTTTTATGCCTAGCCCTTTATCAGGTACCCTACAACCGCATGTCACTCCAGCTCCAGAGGATCTGATATGCTCTTCTGACTTCCAAGGGCAACTGCTTGCTTGCACACACATGCACGTGCACGCGCACACACACACACACACTTAAATAATAATAATCTTTTAAAAACTGTAACATTGTTTCCCATTCCCTACCAACCCTCCCTTTCCTTTTCCTAGACAAGGAAACATGGATACAATGGGAATAAATAAACTGAAGTCTAAAAATCCCATATGCTTCACTTAAGCAGTAAGCATCATAATACCATCTGCTCATTGAAAGTCACAGAGTTTGCAATCACTCTAAAGATGTCATATAATCTTATCTTTCCATCCAACTGAGGAATATTCAATAATCTAAGTCTTAGATGAGTTTTTTAAAATCTTACCCAGTTGTATTTTATTAGCCAAAGAATATATTAGCTCCTGGGCCTCACCAGAGCTTATTTCTCTTCAAAGGATTGGAGATTATGATTGTTTGAATGAAAACAGTCCATAGAGACTCATATATTTGAATCCGTGGTCCCCAGTTGGTAGAACTGTGTAGAAAGGATTGGGAGGTGTGGCATTGTTGGAGGAGTTGTGTCACTTGGGATAGGCTTTGAGGTTTCAAAAACACACACCATTTCCAGTTAGCTTGCTCTGTCTCCTGCTTGAGGATCAAAATGTAAACTCCCAGCTAATACCCAGCACCATGTCTGTCTGACTGCCATCACCTTCCCCAAAAGGATGCTTAAGGATTTTCCCTAAATAAACTCTTTCTTCTGTAAGTTGATTTGGTTGTGGTGTCTTGTCACAGCAATAGGAAAGGAACTAACAGGCATGGAGATTTCTTCTTTTAAAATTTTTAATCAAGAGAGAGAGGGGAGACAGAGAGCATTGTGTGTGTGTGTGTGTGTGTGTGTGTGTGTGTGTGTGTGTGTGTGTGTGTATACAAGTGCCATAGCATTGTATAGAGGTCAGGGGACAGCTGGTGGGAGTAAGTTTTGTCCTTCCACCTTGGGGATCCTGGGGACCACTTGAGTCACTAAGCTTGATGGCAGGTACTTTTACGGGCTGAGCAATCTTCTTGGCCCCAGATCTCTTATTTACAATAGAGACCATTACTTTTGTTGTTTGTTTGTTTGAAATATGATTTTGCTATGTAGCATTAGATAGCACTGGAAATTATATAGATCAAGCTGGCCTTGAATTTGCAGTGGTCACCCACCTCAGTCTCTAGTATTCTGGGAATACAGGCATGTAAAACTGTATTCAGCTAAGACTGTCACTTGCTACTTATCTGGTTTAATTCTACTATGAAGTTTAATGAATTTTTACTAGAATGGATAAAAAGACTATCAGAGATATGAATGAAAATATTAAAATTCTCTTAACTACAATTTGGCTGATTGAAACAATTGATTTGCAAATTTCCATTTACATACAATTTAAATTTTAATTCTCTGCCACAGGCAAATGTTTCAATGTTGATATCATAAAAGACATTAATTCGAGTGACTGTAATTCTATAAATAAGATTCATGTTGACAGGAGTTAAAAACAGAGACTGCCACAAATAAAATCTAGTAAAAAATAACAGCAACAACAATAACAAAATCCTTTCAAGAAAGAGATGTCAGAAGTCACTAAGAGAAATCAACTAAACCAGGAAGGCATAGGAAAAAAGTTCCTGACAGGATTCTCTGTAAGAAACATTATATACGACCAACCTGTCAAACCACAATGCTTCGAGATATCTTTTCCAACCAGTCTAAAAAGACTGGTTCTCAGATGGTTAGAGGAGCCGAGACCAGTCATGCCTTTAGAGTCCAAACTTGGAATAAGTTGGCACAGAAAGCGATGACTATTCTATATAGAAAGCCATACCAAGTGAGGTCCTGGGCCTCACCCAAATCTCTGCAACTTACCGACAATTGTATCACACCCACCCCTCCTTTACCTAAGTGTTTGATGTAATCATCTGAGTGACTCACCAACAAGTGCTCTAAACTGCTGAACCATCTCTCCAGGCCCTACGAACATATTCTAACTAAGCGTAATTTTAAGGGAAACATTTTGGCAAAAGTTCCCTTTCCTGTAATCTCTATTAAGTGAAATTTGTAACATACACAAAAAATGGAGCATACATCAAACTCCCATGTATGTGTCACTTGCTTTCAATTACTATCAACTCATGAGCTAGATGGTATAAGCCTGCAATCCTAGCATTTGAAAGGCAGAGGCTGGGGGGCCAGAAGTTCAAGGTCATCCTTGGCTATACAAAAGTTTGAATTGAGCCTTATGTACATGAAACCCTGCTTCACAAAACACACAAAAAATATCAATTCATCACCAATCTTGTCTTCTCTATATCATTTCATCTGTAAATATTTCAGTTAAATGGTACATTACACAAATTATTCACAGGTATATCTATGTTTTAGTATTATGTGGGGTCCCTCTTTATATCTTAAGAGGAGGAGCAAGAATAACAATATGCACTGGCTTTTGTTTGGCTGGCTAGTTTGGCTGACTGGAACTGACTAAGTACATCAGGCTAGCCTTGAATTTTCAATTATACTGCCTCAGTCTCCCAAGTGCCAGGATAAAGGTGTATACCATCAAGCCTGCCTTCACTATTTCTTTGTTTCAGGGTTGGTAGAGGGCTTTTTCCACTGACATGTAATCTTTAAGTGTTACATATTAAACATATATGTATAGGGGCTTGGGGAATGGTTCAGTTGGTAAAATGTCTGCCATGCAAGCATGAGGCCCTAAGTTCAGATATCTAGTATTCACAAAAAATTTAGATATGGTAGAAAATATCTATAACCC